>NC_087549.1:133262605-134633310 GCF_036250125.1 Pseudopipra pipra
CATGGGACTCCTGCTGAACCGGCAAACCCCTGGTTTTCTTCACTAATAACCTGTGCTAGACTTCTGACAGGCACACAAATATTTTCTGCAGATGGTGCACAACAGCATGCAACTGAGCAGGTACCTGAATGACAACCCCAAGCTCAGCAGGTGTGCTTGAAAATTAACATTGCTTTACACGGCAATTGCATTTTTTCATGTAATTAGGTACTTAACTGGGCATCCAAATGCAGGCACATGTAATAAATTATGATTTATTTAATAGCATTCTTCTGTTCTGTCCTTCATCAGCTGCAAATATTATTGTCCTGGAGTTATATTTGTTTTTTAAACTCATGTTCTATTCTTTCTCTCATTTTGTGTGCACGAGTGTGTGGGTGTTGCTATATCTAAAAGTAACCCATCCCTTTTTTTATAAACACCCACAGAGAGGATTAAAAGACTACAAAATAATATTCATTTTCATGCAAGGATTTACTTGTAGAACCAGATCTGAGTCACACTGGTTCCACTGTCTAAGACAGTCAAAAACTGCTGAATCTATGCTTTTCCTCTTGAACTCTGGTATGAATCAACAGGAGATTCAAATGAGTTAATGAAGCTTCATCTCCACTACCTGCTTTTGCTAGACATGAAGTAACAGTGGTCAAATACCTGTAATTTAGCAATTTCTGCCCATTCTTAATGTTGGGTTGTTTGGATTTTTTTAATTGTCATTTTACTGGGGCCAGTACTTGCTTTACACTGATCTATGAGCAACTGAAGGATACTCACTGCCGGATGAATTTGCAGTAATGACTTCATTTTTCTTTCCAGAGTTATGATCCTGATTTTTATTCCTCCCTGTGCAGGTGAATGTTTGTCTGGATTGCTGTTCATCTGATCAAATTTGGATGCCTTTCTTTGCAACTGCTGGAAAGAAATAAGCATTTTGGGAACCTAATCAATTAAGGGGTGTTCCTCTAAGAAGGAGACATACCTGACGGCCCAGCTGAGGTGCCTTTACACCAATGCACACAGCATAGGCAACAAACAGGAGGAGCTGGAAGCCACTGTACTGCTAGAATGATACGGCCTAGTTGCCATTACTGCAACCTGGTGGAAACAATCCCATGACTGGAGTTCAGTGGAGTATTAATGGCTACAGTATATTTAGAAGGGACAGGCAAGAAAGGAGGGGTAGAAAGTTTGTTTCTGCGTCAAGAAATATAGAGTGTGTAGGGTCGTCTCTGAACAATAGCCACAACCAGACTGAAAGCATATGGGTAAGAATTAGAGATCAAGGCAACAAAGGGAACCTTGTGGTCGGTATCTACCACAGGCCACCTGATCAAGGGGAGCTTATTGGTGAAGTCTTCTTACTACAGCTATAGGACTGACTGTGTTCTCTCCAGGAGGCTCTTGTTCTCCTGGGGGACTTCAACCACCTCTACATCTGCTGGAAAAGTAGCACAGTGTGCTGTAGGAAATCCAGGAGACTGGACATGGATGATATCTTCTTAAGCCAGATATCTTCTTAAGTTCTGGTAGCTCTACCAGAGTGGATGTGATACTGGACCTGATGGTCACCAACACAAGTGAGTAATTGGTGGTATCTAGATTGGAGGCATCCTATGATCATGTGCTGGTGGAGTTTGCAGTCCTGAGGGGTATGGGTCAGGTGAAGAGTAAAGTCAAGACCCTAAATTTTAAGACATCAAAATTTCAGATCTTGAAAGATTTATTCAATAGGCCCCCCTGGGAAACTGCCCTCGGGACAAGGGAGGAAAACCAGTTTGGCAGATCTTTAAGGAAGTTTTCCATAGAGCGTAAGAGGTCTCAACTCCTTGGCATAAGATGAAAGGAGACTAGCATGGCTGAGTCAAGACCTGCTGGTCAAATTGAGGGGCAAGAAGGAAATGCACAAGTAGTGAAAGAAGGGACAGGTATTCTGGGAAGAGTATAGCAATGCTGCTTAGTTATGTAAGGATGGGTCAGGAAGGCCAAGGTGCAGCTGGAGCTGATCTTGCCAAAGGATGGAAAGAATAATAAGATGGGCTTCTACAGGAATGCCAGCCAAAAAAAGGGAAGTTAAACAAAGCATACTGCCTATGATGAGCAAGAGTAGAGAACTGGTGGCAACAGATGAGGAGAAGGCTGAGCTACTCAAAAACTCTTTTGTTTCAGCCTTAACTGTCAATCTCTTAACTTTTCTCACACCTCTCGAGTGGATGGACAGCACGATGGGGACTAGGGGAAAATCACCAGCAGCATGGTCAGCAGGTCAAGGGAGGGGATTCTTCCCCTCTACTCCGCCCTGGTGAGACCCTACCCAGCTCCAGGCTACTCAGCATAGGAAAGACATGGACCTATTGGAGCAGGTCCAGAGGTGGATCATGAAGATGAACTGAAGGAATGAACACTTCTATGCAGAAAGGCTGAGAGAATTGAAGTTGTTCAATCTGGAGAAGAGAAGGGTCTTGAAAGACATTAAGCCTTTCAGTACTTAAAAGAGGCTTATAAGAAAGATGGGGACAAACTTTTTATCAGGGTCTGTTGTGATAGAATAAGGGGTAATGGTTTTACACTAAAAAAGCTAGATTTAGACTAGATACAAGGAAGAAATTTTTTACAATGAGGGTGAAGAAACACTGAAACAGGTTGCCAAGAGAAATGGTGGATGTCCCATCCCCAGTAACATTCAAGGTCAGGTTGGATAGGGCTCTGAGCAACATGAATTGGTTGAAGATGCTCCTGCTCATTGCAGGGGGTTAAAACTAGATGGCCTTTAAAGGTCCCTTCCAAGCCAAACTATTGTATGGTTCTGTCTCTCACACTCACTTTTGATAGACAGAGGAAGTTGGTGCTATTGGTACATTTTCATCCCTACAGATAATATTCCTGTCTATTGGCTGCATAAAAGAGGAGTTTGAAATAGTTTACTTTCGGCACATGTAATAAAAAGAAACTTGAGGAAGACATCTATATTTTTTTATGAGTCATTGACAAGAATACAGAGAAAGTTTTCCTAATCTGAATTTCTCTGCCAGATTTACCACCCTTCAATCTTCAGGGGGTCTCTGGACCATTTTATCTATATTGCTCTCTCATTCACTGTCTCTCAATTTGAGGACCTTAGGAACACAGCACTACTTCTTTTGAGCATTCTGCCAGGGGCTATGCTCATCCCATTATATAGATCTGACAGGGGTTCTCAGTATTACTACTTTAGATTTTGGGACAAAGTACTCTTATTGCAAGTATACTGAGAAGCAAATACTCTTCTTGTACTGCATTGATGTAAATAGAAGGCATCTTTGGGAAAAAAATTCTAATCATTAAGTTATAAAAGATCAGGTTATTACGAATTAAATGATTTTTTTTTTCTCATTACATTTAAACTATTTTTATCCTGAAATATAATTCACAATGCACCCTCCAAAATACTCATTATTCTGTAATATATTCCAGCCCCAGGTAAAAATATATGTACCACATTAGGTATATGTCTCCTGTCATATTTAGAGAGCCTTGTTTGAATCTAAGTCCTTGAACTAATGTGAGTGTTTGAGTGCCTGATTGGCTTTAAGGATTTATTTCCACTTAGCTGAAAAGCTCCTTAATTAAGTTCTAACCAAATTCACCATAGAAGGGTTAAATGAGGTAAAAAGGAACATTAATTTCAGTAATTATTCTCTTGCCTGTAACCCTAACATTGGAACCAAATGCATTATTGGTAAAATGATTTCACAGTGCAAACCATCAATTGAGAATGATAGTCACTAGAGAACATAATTAAACTTTATGTCTAAAGCTTAGAGCATTAGCTTGCTAAGCAAAAGTTAGGAAACAGCAATGAAGGAATTTGCTCTTACTAGGGTAAATAAAATCCTAAAAATAATTTGGAAAGGGTATTACATACAGGAATTAACAATGAGATATGAAGCTCAAAAACTAGCTGATAAATTCTCATATGTTTTACCCATAAATAACTATAGATCACTTTGAAGTGTGTGCTAGTAATCACTTGTTAGAGTAGTTCATATTGTAGTCAGCAATAACAGAATCAATATTGTTAGTGAAGTAAATGAGAAGATGGAAAGATAATATCCTGGTATGATTGGATTAGGGAATGAGATGATAGTAGGAGAGAGGAAAAGTCAGTCCTCAGACATGCACTACAGAATCCATCTAAAAGTGAATGAGATGCTGATCGTGGATCTAACCAGAAGGATAAATTACATGTGGCTCTTTGGTGGGCTTGTTTTTGCATGTCTTCAGAGAAACTCCTGCTGTGTCTGTATAGAAAGATGGTCTGATCTAGTGCAATGGGTCTTCATGCCAAAAAGCATCAAGACCTACTCGTGCTTATCTGTGTCTTTTCTGTTGGTACCTCTTACTGTTCAACCAGATCTGCAAATATTCCTGCTAATTAAACCGATCTCATCCATTGCTGGATAAAGTATCCATTTGTGGATATTTTCCATTTTGAAAGATCCATTTGCGCTGCTCATGAGAATCCTCCAAACAAAGTTCAATCAGCTGTATTTTGTGTAGGCCATTTCCATAGTGGAGAGGACAGAATGTGCACTTTGTGACAGAAACTCCTCTGAAGGCCTGAGCTATCACAACATATGCCTCATTTGACCACCTATGTTTCTATCAGTTTTGACACACTTATTGTCATATGTTCCAACAAGCTGGCTGCACACTGTGTCGTTTGATTAGATGTGTTTCGTGCCACTTTGGAACACAGAGCAATTTACTTAGAAAAAGCAACGCATCTGAATGATAAAAACCTTGGGGTAGGGACTGTATCTTCACTTCATGTTCTTATATTACCTCACTCGTCAGGGTGTTGGGCTCTTCTTTAGATCAAAAACATCACCTCATATATTTTATTTCTTTTTCCTTCTTATTTAAGCCACTAAAAGAGAAGAAACTGTTATTATAGATCCTGTGCAAGACTAGCTCCTTTAAAAACTTTCAGTACTTTTTGTAATCTTATTTTAAAAATATTTAAGACTTTTCCACATATTTTTAAAGCCCATCTCACCACTTTGTTTTGATTTCTTCTAACTGTAGCAGGCAGAATACAAAATCACCTCCATTTTAATGAAAAGAGCAAGTCTGAACTATCCCAGAATTCTACAGGTGAGTCCAAAACCTGGCTTCAAACTTTCTTCAATACTGGCAGCACACTTTCAGAGTAACAAAAAATCAGCAGACCACTGTACAGTGACTTTGAAATGTTATACCAGAGAACAAGTCCATCACTAAAAAAAACCCAAATATTTTAATATGTGTAAGTGGTTGGGGTTTTTTTAATTTTTATTTTGTGGGGTTTTTAATTTTTTTTAATAGTCATTCAATACCAAAGTATTCTTTCTCTTGTATTTGCTCAAAGTAAACTGAAGTCTCCTGGAGTAGAACAGCTAAAGGTAGCCAGGAATCTAGCAGCAATATTATAACAAAATGCCTGCTCGAATTAAAGTAGGTTTAATAAATTACATTTCCTTGCAGTTTTGGTCAATCAGAAAAGGCCACAAAGGAATTTTGTAATCATCTGATCAAAACTTTTTGATAACACAAGACGGAGGACATCCAGATAAATTGATGAAATTGAGTTACTTTGACAAGAGCTATTTTATATAATCCACATTAAATGAAATTTATTACATTATCATTGCTCAATATTTTATGGAGTCCTGTATCAGTCATGCCAGTATTTTCCCTGGTACTAATGTCAGAATGACAGATTTTCTCGTTTATTCTTTCTGAATCCTATCATGGCATTGTCTAGCTTGATGCTTCTTCATCTAGTGCTCTGAGACCCATTAAAAATCAACATTAATTATTAGGAAAGTTTATGGCCATCTCTTTCCTAATACTTAAATGCCGGTCACCTGAACCAGCTGAGACAAAAATCTTTAGCTCTAGATTATGTTGCTAAAGATCCTTCAAAAGTATTGGTAGAGTGGTACTTTACAATTATCATAACCATTATAGATGTGACTAAGTCATCTGGCTTTGTCCTAAGTACAGAACAGAAATCTGTGTTGAATAGTATTTTTTATATCACTGCTAACAAGTAAATAATTTCAATTTGGAGCAGAAGATACTTTATGTCCTCAATATACTTTCAGAAACTTTCTTGCCCTCACCTCGCCCTTTTTACCTCCTTCATCACTTCTTTTCCAATTTCTTCACTTGTGATTTATGGTATTTACCATTCATTTTTCCTTTTTCTCCTTTATTATGAATTTAAGCCAGAGAGAATTGACTTTCCTTCTAAACAAGATTAGTGTTTATAACCTATTTGGTCTTTTTCAGTTCTGGGATTTGGGTTCTTAAACGATCAGCTAAGTGTTCTTTAAAATTTCTTAGGTTTTTTTCTCACATCTTTCCATTTCATTTCCTCCTCATAGCCTGTTTGACAAGCTCATTGACCTTTATGAAACTAGATTCCTAAAAGAAGTGTATGTTACAGTTCGTTATTTATACAAATATATGCAAATATTTTATTTGCATTTGCTAAATACAGTTACTTGACTTTTTTTCTTTTCCATATGTCCATGTGTTGATCATCATTATAATAATAACATATAGGTTAAAGATCAGCTTTTTAGAGATCCATATGTGGACGAAGTATTTTTGTGCTATTCTTGTCATAAAGGAGGCCCATAGAAGCAGCAAATTTGGATGGATGATCTGTTAATTTTAATTTCTGCATGCATGGGATTGGAGTAGCAGTTTATGTTCCAGTCTTTGGTTTATTTACATGAAAAGATGAGCAGATGTCACTTTTTTTTCCAGAATAATTCACTCCTGCAATAACCTGGTTTAGCCTTTGATTATCAGAGACAATCCTCTGAGAACACACCTCAGTAAATTTTACTGATTTTTAAAAAGGTTATTTTCATTATTTTTTTAATTTTATTTAATTATTCTGCAGTTTTTTTCTCACATTATTATTATGTGCTGTCTCCTTTGATGTTAGTGTCCTTTCTTCCCTCTACTTGGTTTATTCATCTCTCTTCTCAGTTAGGCAGCATTTCCTTCTGAAATAACAAAAGCAATAACGTGCTTCCTAAGCAAATTCATTGTGTCATGGAAAAAATATGACCAAACTGTGAAGAGTGAAAGATGATCTAATTTTCCAATTTATAAAGACAAAGGTATTTTAGTCCTATCTAGCTCACTTTTTATTGCCACATGCTTAAAATATTATTTATTTGCCACTGGTAATTTGTATTTTGTCCCCTTGAACTTACTGCTGTTGCAACCTGCAGTGCTTGAGGCTTTTACTAAGAGAGGGAGCTAAAAGCAAGCGCAAGGTCAAGATATGCAGTTCAGCCCACTGGTGTGTAACATATCACCGAGCTGCAACTTGACACACTTCAGTTGCAATTCCACAATTTAAAAGTTTTAACAGTTTTCTAGAAACTGCTCCTTGAAAAGGGAGAAATGAACATGATGCAATTTTATAAGAGCAATCCCTTACTACTTCTCTTTTCCACTCATATGTTTTGGAGTTGTGGGAGGCAACATTTAATGTTACCCTCTTAGCCATGTTCCAGATCATGTCAGTTTGTATTCATTCTTGTATCAAGTGTCGCTATGAACACGCATTTGAAAATTTGAAGTTGATCTTTCATTTCCTGGGAGTAGTAGTAGAGTAAAGCTTGTTTAAAAGGTTCTTTGTATCAAGTGACAGGAAAGAATTTGAGAAGTGACATAAAGTATTTCAGAAACAGTGAGTGATAGATCAGATTTAGAATATTAAACATGCCCATGTCCACATGAAAAATTAGAAGTCTGTTTACAGCATTATAAAATTACATCATGTTCATTTCTCCCTTTTCAGGGAGCACTTTCTAGAAAACTATTAAAACTTTTAAATTGTGGAATCGCAACTGAAATGTGTCAAGTGGAAAAACAAACCTCTTAAAATATGCACCAACACACATACAATATGCTCATAGTGGCTTCATGTTCTTTGGACTAGGTGAGTTAAACCAATACTGGAAATTGTTCTGGAGACAAGGAGAAATAGGACAATTGGATCATATGTTATAATTTTAATTTCTGAAAAAAAATCCATTGTTTTTCAATGTACTATTGGTTTAGCTTTTAAGGGTACCTTGTGCAAAAATAAAAAAGGAATTACATAAGAGAAAATTCTGTTCATTTCCTAGAAATAACAGAAAATTGCTATAGCAATTACTGTACACTTCTCACACGTTCAATGTTCAGATTTTTTAGGCTATGACTAACTGTTTTATATGTGTACTGTTCCAATTTATCATTATCTTCAAATTGAAGGCCAGAGTTTTAATTTTTTTTTTTTAACCAAGCAAGGGGACATTATCCTGTGCTAAATTTCAAAATGAGAATGACACAGGTTACTGAGAGCCAAGATTATGTCAATGAGTTGAATGTTGCATGTAACTCAGGCTCAAATGATATAAAAGTAATGCAGAACGCAGAAAGGATGGTCATTACAAGCTGATGAGAAGAATGAATTTTGCTCTGAAGACGAGACTAATCTGAATATTCTGGATTCCTTTTGAAAGGTGAAAATTACATTTTACCTTTCAGGCAATAATCTTGTATGCAAATATTGGTAACAATCAAATAATCACAGAATATTCTGAGTCAGAAGGGACCCGCAAGGATCATCAAGTCCAACTCCTGGCCCTGCACAGGACCATCCCCAAGAGTCAAGCCATGTACCCTAGAGCATTGTCCAAACACTTCTTGAACTTCATCAGGTTTGGTGCTGTAAGCCCTTCCCTGGGGAACTTATGTGATTTAATAAATTGCATTGTTTTGCTCCTAAACATGATATTACTTTACCCTGTAATTTCTCAATTAATTATGATTTGTTATTCACACAATCCAATCTAAGACTAGAGATCCAAGGCAGGTTCAGAATAAAAGCCATAGGTTTTTTTGCTTCAGCTAGGTATGGTTTAGTGCCTTGCTGAATACCACAGATCCTAAATGGGAAGTGTAAATACACAGCAGTGGAATGTTACTTTTAAACATAAGTATTTAGGTGCCTGTTTTGAAAGAAGCGGTGCTCAAAATCCATCAACATGCTAAGAGCTGAAAACAAGCTGAGAAATCCTAACTACAAGCATAAGGTATGCTACAGGGTTGCAGTGGCTTTCTATCAATTCCCCCATACTTACACACTTAAAAGTCTGGAATTTCTGCTCTGCAATTAACTTTGACAATCGGAGTTTCTTGATTTTTTTGATCTTAGTGAGAGGAGTAAAATTCTGAAAACTTCTTTAAGAAATGAAAATTTCAAGTGGCTTGATGTCAATGCATCTAAATAGGAACACAACCTAATGCCTTAAAGTTAATATTTTCATAATTTCTGTATCTCGAGAATAGTAAACATAATGTATGCTTACATTACAATTAATATTATAAAGATATTTTTAAATAATTTGCAAGAAATTTTGAAAAACTCTTTTTGTAACACTGTTGAAGGGAAGTATTTCAATCTTTATGAACCATTTCAACTGGATTGAAATTAAATGAGTAAAACTTCTGAATAAAAACAGTTTTGATCTTCTTACATTCCTGAGGAACCATTCTGCTCTAAAAGCAACATTTCCTGATAAATGAGTGAATGAGTGTTTAGTTTTTTGGGAGGTTTGTTTTTGTTTGTTTGTTGGTTTGGGGGTTTTCTGTTTTTTTCAAGAAACATTTTTTTTTACTGTCCCATCACTTGTCTTAGTATGTTTGTTTGGTATTCACATGCATGTCCTCTATATTTCTCTAGATATTCCCTTGCAATTTAATTTGAGAAGATAAAGCGACCTCATCTTTTTAATGGCTTCTGGTGGAGCCTAATTATTATAAAATTGTAAGAACTGTGAAATGATAATTGATCTGACTTACCTCCTTTAGTTTTCCCTTAGAGATATGTTAAGAGATGCTAATTAATGCATTTAAATAAGTAGGGGTAATAAATGACTAATCTCACCATTTTTATTGCTGTCCCGGTGACGCACAGATATGTTTTTGTTTTGCTTTTAAATATTTGTTTGTGCTATGAATGCCCCTTAAAGACATACAAGGCACATTGTATGCTCCCTCCAACACAAACATAGCTGATTAGCTTTGACTTAAAGCTCCACAGGAATCAATTGCTCAGCTACATTCTTGCATATTAATTACTGTTTTGAAGGTGCAGACAGTCAAAAATGAACAGAACCATAATAGATGCAGATTCTGGACAGATGCCTGTTGTGCCAGATACACTTTGTGGATGTCAGTGGTATCAGAAGAATTATTATTTTTCCAGACGAGGGAAAGATATGAGCAAAAGTTATGCAGAAGCCAAGTGAAATGTAATTTTTCTCTGAATATTTCAGGGGACAACGTTTTGCTAACACAGCTAATTGCTGTATTTCCAAAAAGCTGATTATGTCACAGAGTTGCCCAAGGTAAGATATGTACAGATGTTTCGTAACCTGCAGAATGGGTTCCTTAATCTGTCTTAATAATAGCTTATTGTAAAAGTAATTCCAGAAATATGAATTAAAGTACTTGTGAGCAGACTTAAAAGCAATCATAGCATCTAGCATTGCTTTGTCCCTATCACCTTACTATGTGAGGTAAAATTTGTAGAGCCTGACCTTAAAACGACACCAGGTATTCCAGATCTACAGATTTAACAAAAAGATCCCAACCAAATGTGGCCTATAAACAACATTACATAATATTTTCCAGTCCTGTGAAGCTGGCACATGAAATATAATGTACATCTGTGTTCAGTCTTGCCCAGTTCTTACTAGTTCATAGTAAACGGATGGGTTTGCATGAATGGTAACATTTTGCACAGAAGTAATTATAAAACGTGCTGTTTATTCTGCTTCTTCTGTTCTTATAACTGGCATTTAAAAAGTGGAAAAAGCACCTGAATACAGAGATTTTAAAAAGGACAACAATGTCCAATACAATTTATCTTGTTCATTAAACAACACAGGCACAACTCCAGTCTGACTGCCCTAAAGGTTAATAGGGAATAATAATAATCTAAATGTAAATATTTAGGTTCTACGTACCTATCTCATTTATTTAGGTAATATCTCATGTACTGCATGTATTAGCATTTCAGAACTCAGAACCAAAGAGGAATATGTTGGTTTTAATAACTTTTTGCGCAGTAGGAAATAGAATTATGACTGGCTCAAAACCATTTTTTTATTTGAATGGAATGTTTCAGAAAGTCTTTTGTTTCAAAATTTTTTGGGGATTTCAATTATCATTGCCATGTTAAATCAGTCATAAGAAAATGTTTCAATTAATTTGGGTTTGGGATTTTTTCTTCCTTGTCCATATTTGAAACAGAAGCAAAGTTTGAAACAATGGAAAACCAGAGATGCTGAGTTTCTACCAGATTAACTGCACTTTTTGTCTAAATATAATTAAAGAAGAATGTTTCTTCATGATCTGGGTGAGGAATTTTAAGGCAGAATTTCATATTTGCCTGTGGTTTGGCATCATCTTTTTTTTTTTGTTACAAATCTAATCCTTCTGATTCCTTGCTTATTTGAATAAGACATCCATTGCACTGCATCAGCCATTCCTCCTGCTTGAAAAATTACTTTTAAAACTTTAGTAATTAAAAAGTGTAACCTCTGAGAAGAATGGAAAGAACAATAACACAAGCATTAATGAAAAGCACTCCCTCTAACTGACATTATATGTCATAAATGCCAAAATCTGATACACTTCTGTAATTCCTTATGTAATTAAATGCTTAAGAAATATTCTGTAGTCATTGGATCATCATTAACAACTATGAATTAGGTGTCCCATGGGCTTTTTCCAAATTAAAGAGGGTTAAATAGCTAATTTACATGTTGATTAGCATTCATTCTAAAGAACACCAAATGTAATTCCATAGCATCTAGCATTTAAAAATTTAGCTTATCAAGACAAGACATTTAAAAGAAGCTCTGCATTATTTGCAAGACTTTTTTTTTGACAGCTAATGATGAATCTCATTATTCTAAGTAATGTGTAATTTAAAAAGGATGAATATTGCCAATTTATTTACTCTATCCTTGAGTAATAAGAAAGCAGCAAACCATTGGCAGGGCAGCAGGTTTAGCAGGTGTTTATAAAGCGCACTGATCTGCACAGATTGGTAAGTTTAAAATAAAGAATTGTTTCTGGTGACATTTTTTTGGGATCTGTTACCTTGAGTCACTCCTAATCACTGTAGTGTGCTCAGTGGTATTTGATAATACTGCTTCTGTTGTACTAGAGCTACTCTAGTACATGCACTTGCTCTAGTGTGCAATTGAAGCATCTCTGTGTAGCAGACCTATAAATACAAGCCTTCCCTCATAAAATTTAAGAAAATATTGCATAATATTAGAAAGCAAGCATTCACTTTAAGGTAATTTCAAACTGGCAAAATAAATGTTCTAGTAAGTGAAGCCACAGAATTATCCTGTTGCTTATATCCTGCTTTTGTGAGTGTGTTGTGCACCATTGCTTTGCTTAAATGCTGATGTCATCTTGTGTTGCTTTACGTTTACCTCTATTTACATTAATTTCTGTGATGTGACACAATCTGACTGTTTCCCTGAACTGCTACTTCAGCGTTTCAAAAATGCTGGATTGCAGGTGCTCTGAAGCACAGCAGCTGTGATGCAAATATGTTTTAAGAAAAGCAGGATTTCTCTCTGCCTAAATAACAGAAAGAAGCATTCAGGACAAGAAAATTTTGGTCTTATATTATCTAGAAATGGTAAAAGATGAACAACAGCATTACATATTCCATTCTTTGGGGTTTTTTTCAGACCTCAGTCATTTGTATGTTGTGCAAGTCCTTTGTATTATTTTCAATACAACATTGTGTGCCAATAGAATATTTGTGGTATTCTTGTTAACAGAATTAAACTTGTGGTCTATTCACTCAGATTCTTGGCTCTAAATGCAATGACAGACACTGGTGGCTATAAATGGCTGACATTGAGAATTTCCTACTGTGTTCCCCTTATTTCTCCAGGTCCTTCCTCTTATAACTCCTTTTTCTCCCTTTCTTGTCTTCTTATTTCTGAGTGATACTTCCATGCCTTTCAGTTCTTCCTGTTTCTGTCCATTACACCTATTCCCATAAGTGCTTCCTAAACCCACCTCTTCTCCTTCTGTTTATCCCTCATTTCACATCATCAGTTCTTTTGCAGCCAACAGCTTCCTCCCCTACACAAAATGGGTTAATTTCTGAACTACAGTCCATCTTCAATACTGAGCCAGGGAGTTTTCCTCAGTGAAACAACATGAAACCTGAGAGTAATGATTTCATTAAAGGGCAGATGTATGAAAGTATCAGAGTAGGCTGCCTGAACAGTATTGATTCCAATGCCTTATCACTTCTTTATTCTTTACTTTGTAAATACTATGTATTTTTACTGTCATTAAAGCTGGTGACCCACAAAGAAAATTTCAGCCCAATTGCTGAAAGCCACAGAAAACTTGTTCTTAAAATACAAAGTGTTTGGAAACCTTAATTATATGCATCACAGTTAGTTCTGTATCTAACAATCCAGTAGAAATCATGGGGTAAATTAGTTTGTAATCAAAACTAATTTAGAAACAAAAAGGATAAATAAAAGGAGTCAATTCACATGAAAAAACTCTGAAAGAGTGAGAAAAACTTTTAAAGTTAATTATGGAATAGGCAGTGTGAGAAAAGGGTAACTATTCAGCAAGAAATTATCAAAAACCTGCTCTTTGGGAACAGTAACAGTCAGAGTGGAAGTAATTTTTGGGAATATGAACAAGAACACACACTGAAAAATCAATGTATAATAAAAAGCTAAGAAAGTGTGAAACTATTACAGATATTAGAGAATGTAATAAATGTCATAGGCATAAGCAACAATAAGAAAATCATTGGTTTCACAGTGAGCAAGAGAACAGTGTGTCTTTAAAGCAAAAAGACACTGAAACAATAGGATAGACTATAGAAATGAATTCTTTGCTTTCAGCTTTGGCCTTCACCTTAAAAAAAACCCCAAGACTTATGCCAGAAATGTAAAGAGTATACTATTTCCAAGGGAAGAGAAAGATGTGCTTAAAAGGAAAGAGAAAATTGAATTGATATGTATATGGTAGAATAATGAATAAAATAACAGTTAAGAACTCCTCAGCATCAAAACTCCCCAAATTCAAGAGAGAATAAATATTGTGATGAAGCAGAAGTGTCTGACAAATGGTATACTGGCACAGATGATCATTCTAAATAATTGTCTAATGGGTATAGTTAAAATATAAACTGGTAATAAATTTGCCTAAAGTAAAAAATAAACAAGCAGTTCACTGAAATTAAAGAATAATTTGTGGAAAAAATCTGAGAAATTGTTGACTGTTTCAAATCATAATGGGAATATTTTGATGTATGTGTCAGGTGCGTTTAATCTGGTTAAAAATACGTATGGTAAATGTTCTGAAAATGGGAAAAATAAATAATAATAACTTTCATCTCTAAGCCCCTTCTCTTGTAAAACATATGAGCATCCTTCATTTTATGCATTTGAATAATTTTATTTATTTTTGTGGGACTGCTTATAGGCATACCTCTTAGAAAGGTCACCATTGTTCTCAGGACTGGGCCTAATTTTACACCCTCCACATTGCACCCAGATAACAATCTGTGGATATGGTAGTTGCTTTTGAGCATAGCAATCCATTGGTATCTAAAAAATAACTACCACACATACAAAATTCCTGTATCAGTTGAAGTCCTCTTATAAACCAGCCGTTTGAGGGAATCTAACATCATATTACTGTTTCCGCTGTTTGATTCCTTTTCTTTTACTTTTAATCTTCCTAAGAGTGTGAGGAATGTGAAAGTTTTGTTACAAGTATACATGTATTTCTTAACAAGCATTAAGCTAAGGTGATTTTTGTGAGTTACAGGAGCAGAATGCTGATGACTGAAGACCACACCTCTTACTAACTGAGAGCAAGAAATTCTGAGGTCTTTGGCCACTTAGATTATTTTCTGAGAAAGCCGTAGAGAGTACAGACTCCACGTGCAAAACTGGGCCTTAAAAAAGACCCTTTTTAAAGGCCAGTGTCTTGATGCAAAAGTGCAGAAGCAGGACCTACAGGGAAGGACTTCAGCCTTGTCCATGTGGTAGTACAAGAGGTACAGTGGGTCCACTTATGTATTTATGGAAAAAAAGCAGAGATCACACAACCACACATAGTGAGGAACCTTCAAGCTGGTATAGTACTTTCTGTTTGATTCTTATCTTACTTCATCCAGAAGAAGGTTTCTTGGTGTGTTTGCCTAATTTCCCAGATCCTAAGGTGAAATCCCTCAGATATTGCCAGACCAATTTCCTTTCCTCCATATGAAAATTGTTTGGGCAATAGAGGTTTACCTTACAGCCAAAAGACATGACTTCATTTTCATCCAATAAACATGGAGTTGCTGGATAAAAACCACCCTCAAGATGAACAAACAAGATCTCAGCATTACACTCATTCCTGAAGCTTTCTCTATGTTAACTTATCAGCACATTTTCTGGTAGCAGCAACGTTAGCTAAAATGCAAGTATATTTGCTAGCTTTGATGTTTAACAGGAGCTAAATCTCTGCCTGAATTAGAGTTTAAATCCACAAGCACCATAAAGGCTTAACAGTAAGTGCCCACAGCTGTATACACTAAATCAGACTCTCATTCCAGAAATATATCCAAATGCTAGTATGCATGGATATAAATACTAAAATACAGGTATGTGCATGCAAAATAGAGCAGGCTGAAAGTTCTGTTCACCTACTTACACAGTGCTGCCTGCATCAAGAACACTAAAATTTATGTTGTGGGGAGGTTTTTTGTGGGTTTTTTTGTTTGTTTGTTTTTTGTTTTCATTTGTTTGATTTGGGGTTTTTTGGTTGTTGTTTTGTTTTGTTTTGTTTTTTATCACATGAGATAATGTGATGTATTTTGACAACAAAACTAAGATTGTTTTGTTGTCAGAAACCCCAAGATGGCAATACAGTCTTGTTTTTCTTTGCTGCTTATTTCTATTATTTTTATTATTATTATCATCATGATTATTATATCGCAGTACAGATTTGTGATTTTCTCATTTGCTGACATCTAAAAGCCTTGCTGATTGCTAAGGATTATTTATACAAAAAAATTGAAAGCTCGAACTACTTTGATGTCAACTGAATGGATGAATGTAATGCATGACCTGGAGTTATTAAAAGATTCCATTTAATAATGTCAACCAAATAGACACCTCTGCTCAAGTTAGGCTCCCTTTTAAAGATGTGTATGACTTAAAAACCCTGTTAAAAAAACTATACTTACACATTATTGTCAGCCTAGCATGCAGCATACTTCCACATATATTACATTTTCAGGCAGCAGCCTATCTTGGTTATCTATATCTTAATCACTTTTGAATGAATTTGCACCAGGACCCTCATCCTTTTCAGTGTTGAGATAGCTTTGACAGCACCAAGGTACTCAGTTCTGATGCAGTTAACTTTTGTTGCAGAGAATACGGTGAGCAAGTGATAGAAAGCATTGTTCACCTTGAAGTTTGATAAGAGATACCACAGATTTTTCAGTGTTACTCCCTGTGACTGCTGCACAGGGCTTTATAAAGTCATAAGAAAAATCACAGAGACAAAAAGCTGTGATTTCAAGTGGGTTAGTTGGTATGTGCTGGGCCGGTGAGATGTGGATGCACAAGGCAGTAGGGTGTCCCAGGACACCCATACTCCTGCCCCAGCCTTGTTAAGTATCAGGCTTAACAGAGAGCTCGGGCAAAGATGGATGGGAGTACAGCCTTTCACTCAGAGAGATTTTCTGAGTTCATTTTATCCAGTCCTGCACTGAAAGAAATGAATTTCCAATAGCAGGTAATACCAGTGAAAAATTCTTATAGACTAGTGTGTCAAGAAAGACGTTGGCAACATTAATTAAGACTAACGCTGACAAGACAAGTAAAAGAAATAAGAATTGCTTAATACTCAGACACTTTTACTCAAAAATATATAAATAGTATTAGAATTGTCCAGGGTCATTATAGTGTTACAGAAGATAATGAGGATGTAGGTATTGATTTTTGATGATCTGTCAAAATTTTATGCACGTATATGTGTATATGTACACATACATACATTGTATTTTTATAACTGTAAGTACGAAGGTATGTAGCATGAAGAGAGAGAGGTAAAGTCAGTCTGAGTGTACTGCTTTAGAATAACATCTAACACAGAAAAATAGCAGAAAAACCACTTATGCAAACAAGGCCATATTGTCATCATAACATTTTGCAGCCTCTGAGGATGGGGAAGGCAGTGGCTGGTATGCCAACTGCTTGGTCCAGAACTCAGGACTTCCTACTGAAACAACTGGATGAAATAATTGATAAGAAAATGGATCATAAATATAATTTTATAAAACCATATTTGGAGATTAAAGCCATAATTCTTTAATAAAATCTGTTTTCTCTGGAAGACAAACAAAAGACTTATGTCTAAGTACTCAGTGCAATATCTTTTTTCTGCCTTTCTATCTTCTTTAAACATTGTTTTGAAGTCGAAACATTTAAACGGAAAAATCACATGAAGGAACTTCATTGTATTGTTACTGAGATGTAAAGAGTCCCTCATTTTAATTTACTCTCCATTAGAAGAATGATATTTAGAACATATGCGTGCAGACTACTAAAGCTACCCTCATTACTGCTGGGTAATATATACCCAGAGACATACCTTCAGAGAAAGATCTTCTAGTGGCTACTGTACCTCCCAGAACAAACATTTTGAAACCAAGCTAGCTAAAACCACAGAAAACCATAAATTAAATTGTTTTCTTTGAAGATTAATCTGATAAAAGTATGAAGAATAAAGGCTTTTCTGTGACTGACTATAAAAGGGCACACCCACACTATTCCTAGAGGCAAACTAATGCTGTTTCCAGACTTGGATGAGCAGTCAAGAAGCGAGAAGGGAGAAGAGACTGAATTACTCTGTCACATCAGGAGGGTAGCTAGCTAATCCTGCACTAACTGAGCTTCTGAACTACATCTGAAAGGGCAGGATGGGGTGAGCTTGCACTGCTGGTTGATATTCTCTATGTGTCGTGCATTTCTGTGCAGACTCTTAGTTTCCAGTGCTATCCCTGGCAGCTTTTAAAGCACTAAATTTATCTGAAAATTAAGAAGAGTTTTATTGCTTAAACACTCCCTTTTATAACAGAAACCTGCCCAAACCTCCCTTGCCCAACAAGGCAATCATAGATGGTGCACGAAGCAGTCTGTTGGATTTAGCATAAACTGCTCTTTGCACAGGGAGTGTGTGAAGAGGGGAGGGCACAAGTGACTCCATTTGAGTCTAGATGTATTTCTAATGACTTAAAAAACAGCTGAAGGGTGAAAAAATCATTTGTGCAGCAAATGGAGATTTATAGGGATTAGAGTAACATGTTTAGGATCTGGAAAAGCATTTGTTTTGTATTATTATAGACATTTTTACGGATTAATAAATGGAATGGTGATGTGAGGAATTGCTTTTGATTTAACACATAAATGCATAACTCCAGTTTGGGAGTGATGGAACAGAAATGTCCCAATATTACCCCTGGGCAGCTGATTCTGGGCTGCTCGAATTCAGCAGGATGGTTCAGCAGGATGGATGGGCAGAGTTTAGGCAGTTTGTTAATGAAGTGCTGTGATAGATGCATATGGAAAATTCCAGGGTGATTTACATCCTCTGTGATACTGCAGAAGACGATAAGACTGCTTACAGGTAGAGTGAAGAGCTTTTTCTTTAGCACTGCTTATTTTACTCAACATTATTATTTCTAATCCTCTGTCAGAAACACCTGCAACTTCTAGCTGCTTCACATATTTGTAAGGTACTTCCTGCCCCCTGTGCAACCAAAAGTGTGATCAACAGAAGACACTAATTTGAATGTGCACAAGACCTGAGCACTTGAACTGTGTAATGAAAACACTAGAAGAAATATAGAAGAGAAAGATACACTATGGAATTCAGTTACATGCTATTAACATGTTAGGTTAGCAGATAGGATCTGTCACATCAGACGTTCAGAAATGTTCATTCCTGAGCTTTGCAAACCATTTTCTTCAAATTCTGAAGTACTTACATGAATTAATTGCATTTTCCTTACATATTATCAACTGAAATATGGATTTTGCTAAAAATGGAGGAAAACTAGGATACAGGTAAGAAGGATAATAAGCAGATATGAAAAATATATACCTACCACATAAAGGCCTGATAAAATTACACAAAATCAATGACAAAAAGTTAGTATCTATTATCTTTTCCCAAGAATCCAACATCTTGTCCAAGAGTAGGGATTATTTTATATCATGTTCTGCATGCAAGGCAAAATGTATTTCACCCTGTGAAACATTATGAGATGTAGATTTTAACTTCAGAAATATAGGCTTTTTTTAAACAAATAAACAAACGAACAAACAAACAAACTAACAAAAACCAACCCCCCCCTTTTCTGCCCTTGAAACAGCACAACCAGCTTGAGACAGCATAGTGATACGCCTTCTGCATAAAAAAGAGAGAACTGGCTATTCGAGGAAGTGGTCTTTCCCCCTTTCTCTGGTTTATAAGTAATTCCACATTTAAATATATCAAATTAATTGTGGATAGTGGTATTAAGCATGTATTTAAAATTGTGGATTGAGGTCTTTCAGTCAGAGTGGCTTAAAAGAAATTGTGGTGAAGACTAAAACAATGACTATTTCCCATTTTATTTTAATGGAAAGTAGCATGTTAAAGGTGAAAATATCAAACGATGAATTGTCTTCTACTTGAGTGAATTTAGAAACCCCCCATAATCAATGAGGAAGGAAGACAGACCGCTGTAACATGCAGAGATATTTGTCAGGTTTACCTGCTTGTGAGCATGGTCATAAGAATTGATGTGGTTGTCAAATTCCTGGTGTTTGTGGTACTGCTTGTCACATAGTTCACAGTAAAAGTTAGCCTTCACATCCTCCAGAGCCTTGGCTGCAGCTTTCTCCTTCTCAGCATAGTCCTGCAAAGGCAGAAGCAAATGGAGACCTTTCACTAGAGATTGTGATCTCATGCTTCAGCAACTCTTTTTATCATCTACATTAAAAACACTAGATTGACTAGGATGGCTAGAACACTGAGGTCCATCCTGTACACACTTAGAAGGCTTTGGTCTTAAATTGAATTTAATAAAATAATTGTGCTTTTTGAGGAATTATTCTTACTACTTGCTGTAGGTACTGCAGTAAGAAAAGTAGAGAGGAATGGGAAGCAGAGGAATACCATCAGGATATTGCCTAGATCCTGGGCAGGAAAGCTGAGCAGTCAAGAACAATTAAACAACCAGGGTTAGTCTGTTAATCTTTACATCAGTCCCAGATTGCATGAACATGTGTGTGCTCCTTAGGTACTATTGCTCAGAAGAAATAAGCTGTCTGCTAAGGCAGACTTTTTTTTGTGTTCTGCTTTCTATTCTCTATGAAATATTCAGCCAGCCCGGGCAGCAGATTGCTGTGGCTCTCCGAGATTTCCCTGGAGCAGAGCCACCTCTGCAAGAGCCTTTTACATGCCTTCCTTTCCTTTCCCAACATCTGCATAACGGGACACACCATCCAGCCCATCCAAAATGAAAGTAACTGTCACCTGTCTGACACAGACCACAACCACTGACGAGAGCACTAGCTTACATCCAGGCTCAGGAAAACACAGTTGAAAACAGGGAAAACGCAATTAGTTTCTACATAGACCCCCTCCATATCTCCCCAGTGACTCAAGTGAGTGCTCAGGTGAGTCAAATACTTTCACTTCAACACATAATAATAGGCAGAAAGAGAAAACTTAAAACATAGGAGCCAAAAGTTACTGAGCTCAAACTAATGCAATTTATAAATAAAGGACCTGATAGGCAAAATTGGCAGTAGCCTTTGTCAAACTTATTTCTTTTACAAGTCTTTAATTATATTGTTACTATTATGACACTTCCTTAAACATTTTACACTAGAGCTAAAGAGCAAGCCCCTGATGTGGAAAATGAGAAAAAAAAATTCGGTAGAAGCTATTTATTTTATATTCATATTGACAAGTTGATATTACCTGAGTGTATGTAATATATTGCCAGGGATTGCAGTAATTCATCATTTGCTGTATCATTTTACTCACCCAAAGAAATTGGTACTTTCTGCTATCAGACTTCCCACTCTATACAATCAGTGTTGTCTGCTGTCTATCTGCTTTCACCACCCTTTGCATGACAAACTCAGAGTACACCAAACCCAGGACATACTGCACATCTGGGACAGTCTGCTCTTAGCAAATCACACTGCCCAGCAGGACTTTCTTAATGAGTGACATGTTTTGAGTCTGAGACTTGGCCACACAGCTGGGATGATGGTTGTCGATATGACACACCAAACATTTCATAGCTCTGTACTGTGAGTCCTTCTGCTCTGCCCTGGTCTTCACAACCTCACATTGGTATAATTAGATCTTTCTACACCATAGTTTTAGAGGCTGCCGTTGCTAGTGAGATTAACTTCATCTAAACGAGGCTGTCTAGAAGCTAGGTGTATGGTATAAGGCAGTGTCCTAAGCTTCCTCTGTAAGAAATAGAAAAATGCTATACATTGCCAAAGGGTTATTAATCCCATCTATTTCAAAAATCCATTTTAGGATGAGATGAAATTCTCCAGAGGTTCTATCTCTCTCCATTGAACACTGCAAGGCTCTGACTTACTAACCTGGCCTACATCCTTAATTCTTAGGTTGCTGAACTCAGAGGTAATAAATTCTAAATTTATTTCTTTATATTCATTTCTAAATCTCCCCATGAAACTTGCATGAACTGAGCTACTTGAAGACAGGAGTTCAAAAAGGAACATTGTGCCTGGAATTTTGATCTTATTTTATTTACATCTTATAAATGATTTTATTTACATCTTATAAATGATGCCAATGACATGCCAGTCCCTCCCACAGGACAAATATCCAAATAAATCTCTTTCTTGGAAGCATATGGCTCAGGTGGGTTAGTGTAGTGTGGTATACTCAGACTGGCCAGTTGTGAAAACAGCAAGCTTGAGCTAACATTTCTCCATTTGAGAGACTGCTCAATTATTGTAGTTAATATTTGATTGTATCAGGAAGAAATATTCTCGCAATCAAATAGTTAAATAGCCTTCATTAGTTATTTAAATTTACATTAGTTATTTAAATTTACAAAGTCTATTAAAAAGTGATACTTTTCAGCTTATGCTTCAGACCCATTGTTTTGCTAGCATTAATTATTCACCAGGCCTTTGATATAATTAAAATGCATAAATTAGAATGTGGTTGCAATAGTATTAATTATTAAGACATCTCTGTCTTCCCTGAAAGTCAAACGTTCAGGGCAACATATTTTCATTCTAAACTGGTAAAAATGTAAGTTTTGCACTCACTTGCAGCCAGTGAGACAGTAATTGTTTCTTTCTGGGGAGTGTTCTTTTCCCTGGGTCTCAACTGTCAATTAAATGTTTACAACCTGCTCCATCTTTACTTCTGCTGAAAGAGAAGACTTATTATTTGAGGTGAACACTCTGTGTGCTTCACTCTCTGTGAAGCACAACTGAAACTGCTGCTCATGAGCATTCCAAACTGCCAACTTTATCTTTCTCAGCAGAAATTAATACAGTTCCCTTCACATAAAGATGTTTTAAAATAGCAACAAGGCAGCTCCCAGGTGCATCCTAAGATAATCACAACCACCTCCATTGCCTTATTGCTTAATTATGCTTGTCTACCATGGCAAAAGATATAATTTCCTGCTTGCTTATCGATCAGATGCAGGGAAATTGAATGCTACATCGCATATTTTAGAAAGGTCATGGATTTTTCTTTCTCTACAAAGGCATAAGAACTTCTAGCCCTACAGTAAATTGTGCACAGTCAAATGAATTTTCACATTCAGACTTCTAATATAATCTCACAAGTATTATATAGACCGATGGTCAGTTCTGGCACAGTAAATGAGATCACATGAAAGAAAATCTATCGAATTACCACTGTAGAAAACATATGTGAATCATGAGTGCCTGACTATACCAATGCAGACACAAGCAAGCAGGAAAGATGCACCAATGTATTTTGAACTGTGGACCATCAGTGGTAATGAATATAGGTCCCACAGTCTCATAAATTTTATTCTGAATCATACGCTAGTTACTAGTGGCATATAGCCTGGGTAGATATGTGTATACTTAAGAAAATATATGTTAGCAGTTCTGTCTTTGACCCATGGACAACTTTAGTGCAAGTTGATGTCAGGGATGATGCAATCCTTGTAGGTGAGAACTCCTAGAAACCACGGGTTAACACACTTCTGTGTTGCTGGATGCAGATAGTGTAGTGTATAAGGATAAACAAGTGCAGAATATATCTGAACGCATTTTTCTAGAAGCCTGGAAAATGGTTTCATATTATAGATTGTAATTACATTCATATCAATTTGACCAACAGAGGCCCATAACCGTAATAATTGTTTATATATTGGATTAATTTAAAAAGAATACTTCTATCGAGTGTTAGGCCAGAAGTGCTTATACTTAGTAGCTACTTTTGTGGTGTGCTGCTTATTGTGAAAATGCAATTAATGGTATCTGACACTTCATTTTCTAATATAGGGAAAATCAATGAAAAATCCCATGTAATTGAGTTTTTTCAAATGTTGCCACTGACATCTAGTCAATTAGAAATCATTTATCAAATACAGAGTCTGTAATAGATATTTAATAGACTGCATGGCCATTAAAGGATGCTGATCTAGACAAAACAATACCATAGTTCTTGTCTCAGTAACTGATAGTAAATATATCTGCTATGTTCAAATGGACTAAGATGAAAAGTAGGTCACTTGATACAATAAAACATTCAGAGGCAATTTTCTATAAATCCATGGATTTCTACAAATACAGGGGAGTAAATACATGGTGCTTGCAAATAGAACATGAGAAAAATATAACATCATTAGCCCACTTTTGATTACCTATTTCTAAATTGGAAAGCAAAATTAGTGACAGAACAGCTAACTCACATTAATGCAGAGTCAGTAAGTGACAGACTGCTCCCTCTTCAGGGACATAAGCAATCAGAGTTTGGTAACTTATATATAATTTTGTGAACCAGATTACATATGAGTGCAAGTATTAAATATTCTTGCAACTACTCAGGTGACTTTTGGGGATTCTCAGACTAGAGGTTAAAGGAGAAATAGGACAAATATAAGCACATGAATTAGCTACAGAATTATAGTCTACATCTAAGACTTTTAAACATATTTTCATTAGTGATTTAGATGACAAAATGAACTGTGATTATGAAGGAAATATATGAATGATAGTAATTAACAGCACAGGGTATACAAATGCTTTAGGGACGAGGATCAAGATTTAAAATTACTGTAATAATCTTGAGATATAGTCTTAAGTCAGCAAGATAAATTTCAGTAAGATGTGTGTCAAGTGCTCCACTTTGGAGAGGGAGATCACATTCACCAATATCAGATTGTGAATAGCTGAGTAAATGCAAATGCAAGGGAAAAGGTCCAGGAGTTAGAGTGGAAAAGAAATTAAATGAAAGTCAACAATGAAAGTCAAGGCAAATCACATCCTGACATGCTAATAGTAATGTTATATGTAAGATGCTGAGGGTAATGATTCCACTTGATTCAGTATTGGTGAAATGTCAGCTGTAAAATACTATTTGGTACGTCTACACTAGCAAATAACTTGGCTCCTAGAATCCAGCCCTTCATCATCCCCACTCCATGTGTGACAGTTCATTCTCAGTCTTTTTCATTTCAGAGTTCCCTTTGAGATAAAAATGAGTGCAGTTCCAGAATAACATACCATTCAGGGACCACACTATAGGCTGCAAGGATGAGACTTCACCAGTCTCTCCATGCTCTGTATAGTTTTACAACCACCCAAGTGACTTTTCCCAAGGAAAGCAATACTTACATGCCACAAAAACACATGCAGCACCACGCCACAAAAGAACTACCCAGGTAGCATTTTAATGTAGCCCTTACACTTCTTCAGACAGACTGAAATAAAAACAAATATAACAATTATACCTAAGGGCACCAGACAGAACTGGGAGACTTAGGCCAAGTACGGATATTACCACTTTGCCCTGGGATGTATGTGCTTGTTGGGGAAGACCAAAGTTTAGATGTAGCCTTTGAGGAAGTTTTGGTCCCCACAGTTTGAAAAAAATGTAAGTGTACTTGGGAGATCCTTGAGCAGAATAGTAGGGATAAGAGGTTTAAAAGTAAGTTACATGCATAAATTAGGCAAAACAGATCTCAATCTGTAATTCAAGTTTTCGTTGGATCATTCATATGAGCATTTGTAAATAACGTTTTTTGAGGGAAATCTGTAGAACTGCCCGGGCTGGTACAGAACCTCTCTGGGACCCGTGCATAAATAAGTAGAAACAGCAATTGTAGAAACCTTCATTTTCAGTGCTTATTTACCATGTCTTTCTCATTCACCAGTTTTTGGGACAACTGCAGATAATTTTTATGTCTTTAAGTATTTTTGTGTGCAGCTACAGCAAAATAGATTTTTAAAAATCTTTAAAACTCAGCAGGCAGGCGATAGAATGCAGGAAGTAATCAAAGTACTTATGTGCCATGTGAAACTTGAGTACCACACAAATGTCCCGGGATTAGGATATGTAACTGAACATCAGGTTGGTTGAACTAATTAACTTTTCCCTGAAGACTCTCTTCCCCACCCCCACCCCCCCCCCCCCGAGAAGACTTTCTCTTACTTAAAGAATTTGCTAGGGAAGTTTAGTTGTGGAGATAGAATAAAAAGCAAGTAGTTTGTTCAGCTGCCATAGCCAACAACACAGAACGTTTTCATTTATCTCACATATGTTCTGCCATTCTCCACCTTGAAAACTCTAGCTTCTGCCACCATGGGATCTACAGTGAGGAATTACAGAGTTATCTATTGCAAAAGATTTTTTCTTCTTCAAAGGCAGTAAATTCTGTCATTCTCTGATGACTCATAGAGGGCAACACCTAACTTCTGCAAATAACTACATCTTCATATTTTTCACACTCAGGCAATTACTGCACTATTTTCAATTATATGCACATCCATTTGTTACCAGAATGCTGAGAAGTGCAATGCTTTTAGCAGGTCCTACATGCCTTCTCTCAGAGTACAAACCTTCTGGGACTAATAAGAGAGAGCTGTAACTTTAAGAAGTCATAAACAAATTCCTAATCTCTTTACTATTAAAATAATCAGTGCTGATTGGAATAAACTTTACAGAATGTAAAAATTCAAAGAAAACCAGCAGATCTATTCATATCTTCAGCAAATTTTTTATATTCTAAGACACATCGATGTTTCTGTTAACTTTATAAAGGACTTGGACTTTGAGATTTTCTAAACACTTTTCCATCATTATAAATAAAACATGGAACCACTAAAAATCTTTGCTGTGTACACAGAGGGCATTTTTCAAACATTGCAATGTGATTCAACATTTTTCTCCTCATTTTCAGAGATTGGTGGAACTGAAGCAGCTGCATATATTAGATTTTCTGAAAATGTGATCAAGACTTGACCTGCAAAGGTAATTAGGCACCTAACTGAAAGTTGCATACAAAATGGTATGTAATCAGTTTAATTTTCAAAGAAATATATAATAAATCAAATGTGAAAGTTCAGATCATTTTTTGTTACAAAGGTATATATCTAAAGAGTTCAGAGGAAGTATGTGCTGGTTTTGTCTGGGATAGAGTTGATTTTCTTCATAGTAGCTTAGTTTTCAACTGGGGCTAAACCATATCAAAGTAATTACCAAAATATAATTTATTTAAGTGAGTAAAACTGCCTGGAATTACATATAGTGCAGAAATAAGAGTTCTAGGATAAGTAACCTTAAAGAGGATATTAGAAATCGAACGGAAATAACATAAATAGGAAAGAAAGCTCAATTTGAGAAAATTAAGGGATAAAATGGAGATCAGTGATGCGTAGTGTCCCCAGGGGTCCATATTAGGACCAGTACTGTTTAATAACTTCATCACTGACATAGTGGGATTGAGTGCACCCTCAGCACGTTTACAGATGACACCAAGCTGAGTGCTGTGTTTGACATGCCTGAGGGAGGGGATGCCATTCAGTGAGAACTGGACAAGCTCAAGAAGTGGATGTGTGTGAACCTCATGAGGTTCAAAAGTGCCAAATGCAAGGTCCTACTCCTGAGTTGGGGCAACCCCCAGTTGAAACAGAAGGTGATAATGGAACTGCTCCCATGTATTAACCAACTAGTGAGATGCAGATGTAAAAAAAAAAAAGTATTATTTGAATGCAGCAAATACACAGTTTCCAAAGAGACAGGGAAATACGCTCAGGCATAAAGACCATATTATATATAAACCCTTCACTATTTTTAGTCTGGAATTTGGAAGGTTTCTCTGCATCTGTAAAACAGACTCTAGATCAACCTTCATATTGAAGTAGTGTGTGTTATGTTAAAATAGAGCATGATATGTCTATGAAGGGGAATATATGATGTGATTTGGTTGACTAAAATAACAGAAAACTAATTTGATTTGAAGATTTAGGAAAATATGCAGTTACACAAAATCTGATTAATGATTAGTGTGTTGCTGCCTGATTTTATCTCTGAACTTCATTGTTAATCTATGTCCTATATTAGTACTAGGATTAGCATTGGACTTTAAAAGAATTTCAAGCATAAAGTCATTAAACAACAATTTCAAAACACAAATACTGCCATTAAAGAAAAAAATAAAAATTGTTGTAATTCTGTAACAAGATTTTGTAACAGCCCTTTTTAGGGCTGTTCTGTAACAGCCCTAAAAAGATGAGATGTGACTCAAGGACAACCTGAGAACAGAAGGGGCATCAGAACTGTCATAACTACTGGCTGTAGAGGCTGAAACAGTGGAAAAGGATGGGGGTTTATTACTGTTAGGATTATATTCTAGGCATTTAAAAGCAAATTCTAAGAGCCTCATGAGTAATATTAAAACCATAAAAAGTGATAGGGGATCTCAAAATATTTCCAGCTACTCTGCAGATACAGTGATTGGTGTGACTGCTCTAAATCTAGACTCCCTACTAAAGAGTTCAGTGAACTTTTATGTCAATATAACTATGGTAAAATGCAGGTAGAATTGAAACATTTTTTCTAAGTTGGACAGAAGAGCTGTTCCTGTTACGCAGAAGAAGAAAAAAAAAATCATTCACTTTTTCCTTATAGTCCTCCTTCTCTGCACAAATGTGAGTCCTTCAGTGAATCTGATTGTGACGTTATTGTCTGCCTTCTATTCAAAGTCAATTCCTTCAATTTGTTCACCGATTCATACTACTTTCTTTCTCCTCCTGTCAGATGATCATTTCTTCTTTTCTGGTGTGAGGTATTATCAATTAATCTGAAGAGTTAGTCCTCCATTTATCTCTTACCATTCTTGCTTTTCCAATTGCAATTTTTAGAGTACAATGCATGTTCTAGCAGTGCATTCAATAGATTGTGTGATGTATTTCTTTGTCTGTCACCTCTTTTCAGATGAAATGTACTTGACATAATTTAGAATCTTTGTACATTTTGACCTGAAGGCCTCTTCTGTAGAACACAACAGAATTTAACTTATATGCAGTCTTTCATATTTAAGTTAGTTAAAAGCACTTTGCAATAATGACTGTGTAGGAAAATAGAGCATTTGTTTTGAGCATAGTCATAGTTATCATACAGCTCATCTATGGCTGTTAGAACCTTTTTTTTATTAAGTGCCTTTTTCACAAGATACAGACTGATCATATCAGATAGCTTTTTATAGTCTTTAATACCAGTAGCATTAAACATTTACATTCTCTCTTTTTTAATATTGTTTGACTCTTTCTTTGCAGATACCATAATATTAAAGCCAGTTCATGCAGACTAATTCAATATTATAAATGATGCAATATGATGTCTAATATTAGTGGGTTTCTTTATTTGTAGCAACAGAGAATAACTGTTAATTTTATGATAAAATATTAATAAATCCAATTTATTGGTCAATTTATTTTCTTATATATATTTGCAAACTACTTCAGAAAACATCATACAAGGTAAGTATTAATCACACATTAGAATTATGTCTATACTGTCCACCTTCTCTTAAAACTTATCTATAAAGTACTGCATCATCATTGCATTGTGTAGCATTTGATGACCAGTTTTTAACCAGAAATCAAAGTGTTTCTGCACATTAGCTTTTCATATATTCTTTTCTGGTATTTTTTTCTACAGAAGCCCAAATGCTGATTTATGAAAGCATTGGCTCTTCTCAGCACTTGAATTATCCAAGTGAAAAAGAGAGAATTCCAAATCAATCTATGAAGTCCAAAGGGAAAAACAAAGGTTATTTACAAACACATATAACCCTTGTCCCCTGCATGTCCACAAATGCATTCATGTGAATTGGAAAATGCTATATACTTTTTTGTTAACTCAGCAATTTTATATATGCTACAATTCCACGATATGACCTAAAGCAAAAAAAGAAAACAACAAAAACCAAAATTTTCATCCAGATGAAAGCATGATATTTTCATTCTGATTGGGAAAAAAAACACATGGGAGGGAAAGAGAGAGGAAGATAGAAAGGAGGGAGGGTGAAAGGAAGGATGGAACAGGGAAAGAAGGAAAGATAGAAGGAAGGGAGAAAGGGAGAAAGGAAGAAAGGAATACTCTGCAGTATACATGGCAATTAAAATTATTTAATTTCTAAATAGAACTGGGCACTCAGCTTCTAGATTAATAGCACCATTATGGTAATTTCCAAACTAAAACTCTCTGCCATCCAATACTCTCAAGCCACCATTCAGGAATAACTGGTAGCAGCCCCAGCATTCAAAGGGAAACAACTACTTTCTAGAATTACTTTGATTTGATGGATGCAAGGTTTAGAAATGTGTCAACAAGTAAAACACAGTAGTAATTGGACATATCTAAAGAAGTAACCGACATATCCAAAGGATTAACATTAAATACTGGTTTGTTGATTGTAGAAAACTATTATTGACTAAACACATCACTATAGTCTCTGCCCAGCACTTCCAGACTTTAAAGTGAATTAAATTGAATTAATGTTAACTAATCTAAAAACGTATGTAAAATGTTCTTGCATCACACCTTCAGTTCGAAATTTCCTCTAGAAGAGACTTTGCAAGACAAAGTGGTAATTTTTATGCTCAGCATGAGAAGGTCTCCTTAGCAGAGGAGTATAAATACATTAGTGAAGAGAGTGGAGAAACAATGGAAGTGATGACTCAGCAGCAATGCTGAGCTCTGCTGTAAGTGAATGTGAGCCAACTGGTCTTCTTCACAGTTTTCATGCTTTGTGTACAACCACTCCAGGGTTATACAACAGAATTTTTTCAGCCCATAGTCTCTTGCTTGATTTACAGATGATTCTGCATGACTCTGAGGCTTTGTTCACTTCCCTTTTATTTTTTTTCTTGTCCCCCCTTTCCTTCAACTTACAACTTATGTCAGGGACAGAATCTTGGTCCTAGCTGCCATTTTCTGTTTACAAGGCTGTATAGTCAGTAGTGATATTAATTAATCAGTTGTGAATCTGCAATGGTTTTGATTACTTACTCATAGAAAAGAAATAAATTTTAGCCAGAATATATCTTTACTGCAAATTCCTGACCCTCATGAGAGTGTGGAGAAACCCTCATGCTCATGATTAGTTGTGACATATTGGTGCCACTTACCTTCTTCTTTTCTGTTCTCTCACCCAGGTTAAGGACATATTGCAAAAGGGCATGAAGGGCTATCTAAAACCATTTGCACAAAATTCTCCACCCAATCGTCGCCTCTTGGTGAAGTCCCTTCCCAGAAACTGCACAACAAACCACAGATGTAGCTGCCTCTATCTCCAACCCAGGGTCTAGTACAGCTCAGCGTGGCTGGAGTCAATGTAAGTTTTGCTACTGACTCTAATGAGACCATAAGATCCACCTATAACAAGCACAGTAGGCAGGAAAAAAAAAAAAGAACCAAACAAAAGAGAAGATACAAAAGAGAAGATACAATTTTGATCCAGAGGGATTTACTGAGATTATTAAAATTAATAAAAGAGAGCATTATCTTGCAGAAGCAGATTTGAAAAAAAAAACCAAGATGTGGAAAAGGAAAATACCTGTTTATAATCAAAGACTACTTTTTTTTCCTGCTGTGATATTTTGTGAATAAAATACTAATATATTACCAAATTGATAGGAAACGTGCTCTTGAATTCACCATACATGATTGTTAGTATTAGGAATAGCACTGTATAATACTACATGTGAATTAAAATAAATATGTCAGTGTCTGGGACATGAAAGATCTTAAATAGATACTTCATTGAACAAATAAAAGACGATCCATCCTCATCTGCCCTCAAATAAATAAACAGCATAAACAACTAATTCTGGCACAACTATATGGTTGGGAATATGTTACTCAGACGTAATGAGCACTTCTACTGCTGCTGTGGAGACCTGAGGTTTCCTGAGACAACTCAAGTGGCTGATTGCTTCTTGATGCTGTTTCACAAAGCCTCCTAGGGTGTCAGTTAATCCCATGAATTTACTGAACATAGGGCAATAATAGAGGTGCTTGATTTCAGAAAACTGAGGTAGGTCAGTGTCTCTCAACTTGAAAGAACATTTCTGGCTTCACCATCACCTATTATAAATACAAATGAGGAGTTTTCGGCTCCAAGAGTACTATTGTTAAATTTCCTGCCTTACTTTGTCACATTTCTTAAGAATGAGCCTTTAAAAGATAACTGAATTTATATCCATTACAGAGTCTCTGGATTCCTCTTTATTTTTTAACTATGATTCTGCATTGAATGTTTAATGATTTTAATGTAATATAAGTGAATAGAAGCAGTTCTTAACTTTGATTTTATATAACCTGTTAGCACAACCATTTGTGTCATGAAACAGTGCACAATCTTATTAGGTAACATGATGCATTTCCTTGATGACTATGAATACAAATGTGTGAGCTCTCTAACTCTTGGTCTAATTAAAATAGATGACTCAATGAATTAATGATAAGACATTTCCTTCCAGTATTTAAAACCTACATAGTAAAGTGTCTATTCTTGAATAAAATGCAACAAACAAAAAAACCACTTATAATCTCACTGGCTTGCTGCTGGCTTCACTAGACAATACTTGGTTACATAACTGTATGTATGGAAGCAGAAGCAAAGGAACATATTTTCATCTGAATGCTCTTAGTCATACAGTTTATTTTTTGGTAGTCCTGAAAGGAGCAGAATGATCCTTCTGGGTCCTTTCAAACTCCCTATACTATATGACTCTACGGTTCTTGCAGCAACGTAGTCCTCTAATTCAATGAATGGCTACAGCACGAGAGGGTCTGGGGGCCTCACTCAGTGAGTGAGGGGGGGCCTCACTCAGTGTTTTGCGTAAGGTCATGCATGTGCCATAATCAATCTGAATGTAATTACTAAACTCTTGGATAACTCAGATTGAGTTGGTACTTAGGATACGAATACTTAGGTATCCATACTTAACATACTTAACATACTTAACATACTTAACATACTTAACATACTTAACAGATGTGGATGGGCAGAACAAACCCCAACAACTTTGCATAACAAGTAAATTAATAAGCATAGAGGAGTTATTTTATCTGGTATTTTTCTTTTAATTCTTCCCTTCTGCACAAACTTTCCACTGCCTCAGTTTCTAAACATCTTTATTTTGTATTCATCCCATTGACACTTCACTGCTTACAGTTTGGTTTAAAACAACCTATTCTAGTGCATTTCCATCACCAGTGATTTGGGTCTACTGCATTTAACTTTCATCCCTGGGCGGCTTTTCGATACACTGTCTGAATAAACCGTCTGAAAAACCCAGCAGAAAATGAGTCGTTATGAGATTCGATGTATTAGTGTGAAGCTGGATTGTTCTGAGCTGACTGTTACTAATATCAACACCAGTCTGGTGGTACATGTGCTCTCACTAGAGCAAGTATTCACAACATCTCCCATACATGTGGGGAATCACACAAGTGCAGTGTAGAAATGTCCAGGAAACAATATTTTTTTCAGGTCTCATTGCCTGTATTTAGAGATAGTCTGTACCCTTTTCAATACAAGTAGGAAATTTCTAAAGCAGTTCTGACACAATTCATTAGGGCTGTTACTACATCATTCAGGAAGTGAGTCTATAGTGACTTAAAAATAATCAGGCCCTCATTTGCACCATGACAAGAGTGACCAAGTGAGATTCAAACTTCATATTAGCCAGTACTGCTAGCCTGAAAATTTTCATTTTCCCCATTTGTGAGGAACACAGCTCTTAAATGCTGGCCACTCAACAATATTCAGTGACCTCTATATAGTAAATTCCAGTTATGAATTCAGTACAAGATATTTTTATATATTCAAAATAACTTATTCTGTTCTAAAAGAATAACTGTGACAAGTTTTGCTTGAGTTACTGTATATATTTATAGAAGGAAATAAAAAAGCAACTATGTCCATATGTGATTTATATGGACATCTCTGTCTTAATCTGTAAAACAATTCGTCACATGGTTGAATAAAATTATATTTAATATTCAAAACATCATTCAGAAGCCCGACTGATTCCTGCACTGAATGCAGTGCTAGGACTTTGGCCTCACCATACTCCACTTTACAGCATAGGACTTCTGTGCCCCTTGCTGCATCCTGGAACCTGTAGAGCTGCATGAGCCATCACAGCTGCCTCTTATGAGCCCAGTGTAAACCCACCAGCATGTTGCACAAGATATTGTTTGGAAACAAGAGAAGAAATGGACCTTTATGTGTCCTTCCTTCAGGGAAGTTAATTAGCTAAGCAATTCCTTGCAAACTTGTTGGCCTCCCTTTCATGTCTTGCCCACACAAGGTGAATTTTCTGTTCAGTTTGGGAACGTGGTACTGCATTTATTCATGTCCCTTTTCTAATCACTAGGAGGACAGAGGAGTTCAGTACAACACTATACGCTTCTAGCCCTATGGAGAAAGAGAAAGCAAGCAGTGAATGACATGAACAAGATTTGCCTGTAGATTTGCAGTTGTGCCAGAAATAGCACCTCATATTCCAGCCTTAGCCCAGCGAACTGCATGACTACATCTTCAATATATTTAGTGAGTGAAAATATCTAGAAAGCATGGAAAAATATGTCAAAGCAGATGATTGGAAAATAAAACAATAAATGACAAGGCACTGGAGAAAATGAGCAAGGAGAAAATATAGTCATGGAAGGTGACAGAAAGAAAAACTTCATATTAATTACCTGGTTGAAAAGAAACCTCAGCATACTGATACACATACTTCAACCTTTCTCTCCGTTTAGCTTATGTAGTATAGTATGTATAATATAACTATGAAACTAGTTCTAATATATATATTACACATGTAATATTATTTTACAACAGTAGTGCAATAACATGATGCAAATACGCTATATATAATATCAAATAAATGTTAATATTAAGTATCAATAAATATAACTACTAGAATTGTTTTTACTATGCTAGTGATATTTTAAAATAATATATGATATTATACTTAAGTTATGAGAAGTCAGCATCATTAAATCTAAATAATGCTTCAACATTATACTCTGCTATAAGGAGAAATAGTGTTACTACTATCTCTGCTACCAATTTGGCTTTGCTAATAACCTGTATTTTCACAAATCACTTTAAGTAAACATATGGTTCCATTGCTTCCCACATAGTATTAATAACTTGAAATTTACAGCAGAGTGCAGATTTTATGGGAATGAGTATTTTAGATTAGCTTGAATGTACAAAATTCTTGTTTTCAAGATTTTTGCTTTTATGGTTAGTGCTGAAAAACATCTTTTTCCAGTTCTTTTCATTTTTACTTAAGATACCATAAAAGAGGAGGCTACTTACAAAAATGAGAGTTTATGAGAAGTTAATCTTTTAATAATACCAACATTTGCCCCTTGTTTCTCTGTTTCAGATATGAACTCAGTCTAATAATAAATATAACAATTTGTGGTGCTACTCAAGATAAAACATGCAGGGGTCAATGAACTAAAGTATTTTCTGCAGTAGGTACTTTTAAAAAATTTCTATTCATAAAACTCTTAGTTAAATCCTGGCAATCTTTATCACAACTGTTCAAGATGTACTGTTCTAAAACAAGCAATTGCTTGGTTATGCATGCATAATAAACCCTCTTACTGAATTTGCTTCTCCTTACCACTTCTTCATTTGCAAATGTAATACACATTTGCATGCAGAATAGGATAATGAAATTAATGTCATGCTTATATCTCCAATAAACAAAAAAGTAGTCAGCATACAATAATAGAATGGAAAACTAAAGTGACAAAGCAAACAAGATATTCATACAACAGGCATAAACCCAGCCCATTTCATACACTACTTAATTCAGAAATTATACCTCTGCCCACAAATTTATTATATATCAAACAAAAAAAATCTGGTGTTTTTTAAACACTATTTGCTGACCAAGACATTTTTCTGAAGCTACCTTATTTCTCCTCATATCCTGCATTTGATAATTAGTTGTATTGCTCTTAAATGCAATGATGTGACACTGACATCTAATCTTGGAATAAACTCAACCCTGCACAAAAAACTGCTTATGATTCCCTGCTCTCCCTTGAGCAAAATTTAGGAGCTTGACTAGCGCTTTGCATTGGGTTGGATTCCATTTACAACGAGAGTCAGTGTGCAGACTATAAAAAGGTTTTCAATATTACCGGAGGAAAGGCAAAGGCTGCACCTTGTCTGATTTTGCAACATTTTAAGTGGAATTTCAGTTTATTTTCCCCTTTGTTTGCAAGCTCAAGCAAAACAAGCAGATGGGAATTCTGAGTTAGTATTCTGTAGTAGTTTGGTCTGGGCCTTCCTTGGTAACCAGTTTGTAACCAAGGAAGGGTCCAGATTTACCCAGTATTCCCTACGATTTTTACATAAGCCAGGCTATAAGTAGAAAGGAGGGAAGGTCTTTGCTCTCTTTCCTTCCGGCAGCTTTGGAGGTGCAGGTTCCCTGCTGTTGGGTCTGTCTGTTGGGGAGCGAGGCGTGGTGAGGCCTTGTCGACCTTGGGAGACGGAGGTTGCCGGCGATCGTTCCAGAGCAACTCTTGGTTGTCCCAAGGAGAGTAGTGAGATATTTCTTTGCTAACTCTTTTAGTTGCTAGATATTGGGCTACTAATCGGGATATATCTATATATATATATATAGATAGATAGATAGATAGATAGATAGATATATTTTATTTTGGTTTTGTTCCTTTTCCCTTCCCTTTCCCTTGTGAAATTGTATATATATTTCAATTGTATATAACTGTAACATAAGTGTAAATATATTTATATTATATTCATATATATATTGCTTTAGCTGTCTCTATCTTGTTTCGGTTTCCTTGGTTGTTTTTTCCCTCTTCTCCCTGAGGTTTAGGGGGACGGGGGGACTTCTTGTGGTAAGGTTTGGCAGGGAGACAGCTTCAAACCATTTCATATTCTCATGCACAACACTGGCCCCCATGTTTGCATTCATCTTGCTTTCATTGAAATAAGGTGTCTTTCCTCTGGTCTCTTGAGTTGCTGAGGGCGCTTGGGGTTCTTTGGACTTGAGGATCCCAAAAGCTGCTGATATGGTCTTACCAGATTCTGGAACCTTTTATTTAAGGTATAGTATCACACTATCTGTGTGAAATGGTTTCATCCAGGGCACCTCATAAAAGAGACTTGAGAATATGAAAGCAAAAGGAAATTTATTGCAGTGCCATCTCATTTTAAGTGAGAAACTTAAAATATCTACATTTGAAGCAATGTTAATTTATTTTTCTTTATATTATTTATTTATTTATATTTATTTAAAAATAAATAACAGGCCTCAAGCAGAGGTTCTTCAGGGGATATGATGCCTCTGCATCAGTATTTTGGATCAGAGCAGTAGCAAGCTTCTGAAGCAAACTCAAAAGCCTTCTCCACTTCCTGCACATTGGCTTGGTTCAGGAGGCAGTTTTGCTGTGTGCAGCTGGCTTTCTTTCAAGAAAAACTGCAGCAAAAGACCTGCCCAGGGTGCACGCCAAATGTGTTCCAATCACTAATGGAAACATAAAAGTCTAATGACTTATCCTGCAAGCACCTTTGAGCCACATGTGTTGGGGAAAACTGCTCCTAGTGAGTAGCCTAAATCTTGTCCAAAGCAAAATTTCTGAACGAGGTTGATGCAGGTGTCTCAAAACCAACCATTTCAATTCACATATCCACTCCTACTAAACTGAATTATTTGTTCATATAGACACGACCTGGCTACATGCTAGTCAGAGCAGCCTATGATCCCCTTTTGGAACTTCCCCTACCAGATTCTCTATCACATTTGGCCCTGATTCATCTGATCTCAGCAGAGCACAAAGGTTTTGCTACACATCAGTAGGCCATTTGTAAACATACTGTATTATACAGCACTTCCTTAGTGAGAGCTGAGTTGTTAGGCTTCTCCCTATCTTTCTGGGTTTGAGGGTTTTATACTAAAAATGGAAACAATAGCTTGCTGTGTTATGCTAATACAAATTCACTCCATAGCCCACCTAGTCTGTCTCCAAACCTGCATCCAGGCTGTCATCAAGAAGATGGGGTCAAACACTAGGATTGCTATGTGTGGAAGTGAAGGACAATCCATTAGCAGCCTGTAGCTTTAAAATAGCAGTGAAAAGAAAGTGAGCCCCTAAAGTGAATTTGTTCCCTCTTGCTCTAAAGAAAAGTGTCATCTATAACTCATGCATTAAGGTCACTATGTTTAGAGACTGATTTTTTCTTTTCCATCAAGGAGACACCAAATATAGCTTAGGTTCTATAAACTGAACATTTTGATAACACTGCAGTCAGGTCAATTGAAGCAGAACTGGTACAGAAACATTATCAAGCATAATTTCAATAGCATGTGGCTGTCTTCCAGGGGTACAAATATCATTACAAATAGCAAAGCCGTCTATGAACTGGATTAGCTGAACAACCGTTATCAGCACTCAGGAAAATAATATCAGTGACTGACTTCACCTGCTTGAGTGGTTTAAATGTCCTGCCTTTCCATACTGATAACATTTGGCACCACTTGCAGGCTGAAGAAAGCATGATTTTGTTTGATCTAATTATAGAACCATAACAATTTTTGATAGAGAAGAAAAGACATATAGCCTAGGTCATCTTGTCTGTCTCCCTGGAAATGCATGAAAGTTGTCTGGTCATGTGCCTGAAGTGTAATAGAATAATACCCTCTTTTTGCTCTTCTGCGATTTTTTATTGGATTTATTGGGTGGATTTTCAAATTCAGAGCAACTGTTCCCAATAGCAATGCTACTGGAGTCTTTAAATAGGGAAAATATTAGTAATTTGTTTTGGCAGAGAAGAATAAGTAAAGAGATGTTATTTTTAGAAATGTTCAAAAGATTTTCCTCTGGGGATTAATCTCCCCAGCACAGGATGTCTGTGAGGGGGAGTACACTTTGGCTTGGTAGGAGCAGGTGCTTGCCTGCAGTCCAAAGCTGGCAATCCGGCTTGGAGGCAGTCAGGACATTTAAACTGCTAGGTGGATTTTGAAGTTATTAAAAAAAAAGAATCATTCAGAGTCCTCATTAACCAAATTATGCTTTCTGTCCTTAGTTTGCTTTACAGTATACAAGGTACTATATGTTAAATATGCCCTATCATAAACTCATAGTACCAAGGATGGTTTGGGTTGGAAGTGACCTCAGAGATCATACAGTTCCAACTCCCTGCTATGGACAGGGACATCTGCCACTAGACCAGGTTGCTCAAAGCGGCATCCAACCTGGACAATTCCAGGAATAGGGCATCTACAACTTCTCTGAGCAGCCTGTTCCAGTGCTTCACTACCTTTACACTAAGGAACATCTTCCTAATATATAATCCAAACCTACACTCTTTCAGTTGAAAGCCATTCCCACTTATCCTACCACTTTATTCTACCTTATAAAAAGTCCCTTTACAGCTTTCTTGTGGGCCCCTTTTAGGTACTGGGAAGTGCTATAAGGTGTCCCTGGAGCCTTCTCTTCTCCAGGCTGAAAAATCCCAACTCTCTCAGTCTGTCTTCATACAAGTGTCCAGCCCTCTGACCATCTTTGTGGCCTTTCTGTTGGATCACTCCAACAGATCACATCCTTCTTATATATGCTATATACAGCATTAGCCTACAGTAAATGAGAATTTTTGTTGGTTTTTTTTAAGTTTCCTATCCATCCCCATAATGTTTTCTTGCTTGGGGCAGTGCTGTAGTAGTAATTTGATTGCTAGTATACCACTAATTTCATCTGAGTTATAGGAACGAATTTTCTCTAGCTGTGGTTTTGCACAGGGTGAATTCTGATGTAAACAGTCATGTAAGATACCTACCACAGGTAGGTGATATGGCACAGAGTTGATAGTTATCACAACACATCTTTATTTATAAAAAAATCTACCAATAAAATGCCATCATCAGCTTTGAATTGTCTCCTTGGATTTATCTGAGGCCGCTGAGAACCATACTACAGTACATTATCAGTCTGTAAGTCACCTGCTATTTGCACAGTAGTAAGCTTGCACAGTTCCATTAGCTTGCTCAGTTTAGGTGCAAAAAGATTCAACTACGGATTCAATACCAGGGCAAGAAAAAGCTAGAAAACAGAAGCTGACCTCTGGCACCCACAGAACAGTTCCACACTCCATTTTCCATTATCCTGGAGGGTGTTCTCATTACCGGCTCCAAGGAAAGCTTTCCTAAGAGCAGTGATGCAGAAAGCACCGTAAGAATGATCACCCCCATGGACTGCTAAAGCATTGCATGCAGCTGAGTAACAGATGACTTTAACAAGACAGTCATATTGAGCTCAAACCTGTGTAGTGACTAATGCAGACATTTAGAAAGTTATTAATTTCATGACTATGACACCTAAGGAGGGGTATCTAAATGTGGACTGTCCTGACTCTCCTATTACAATGAGTCGAGTGTGAGGTTTGGTTCTGCTGCCCACACACATTCAGTGCTACCTGATATGTGCTTAGTACTGCTCTGTAAGACCATCAGTCTGCTTTAGATTCTATCTCCCACCTATGCCGTAGCTTTTACCTTAGATGCTGTCAAGGGTAACTGCATCTACCATCTTGTCAGCTGAGCTTGGACTGTGAGAGAAGTCCTGCACTCCAGATCTACTTCAGAGCAACATGAGCTGTATTAAATGGCCTCTGTTGGTTAGAGGCTTAATGTGAGATTCTGAGTGCCTTTTGAGATTCCTGTGGCTATCAGTGCATCCACATAGGGTTTTTTGCTCCACTGGACTCCACTCAAGAGTCACATCTCTCTAGAAGAGCTACCTGGAGAGCAGATGGAATATCTTTAGGCACTAGAAATGTCACTAATGAGGAAGTTCAGGCAACTGAATCCTGTCAACAGCCCATTTCTAGGCACCAGATGTTTCTAGATGTTTCAGTCCAGAGATGAATCTAATTTCGGAATATGGACCCAGTGCTTACAGCCAGGGGAAAATCTGGAACTTTTTCAAATCTTTTCTGCTGACACTTTTAGCTGAGAAGGGAAAGAGATCAACCCTCTCAGATTAGGAAATTAAATTGGAGACATTCTTATTTTTTGACCCTCCAAATTTAATAACTTCAAACTCTCTTCTGGGTTAGGTTGGAGGTGCCTTCCTAGTAAAGCATATTAGTAAAAACTTCTTCTTGCACTGTCCTGTTAACTTATCTGACTACCCAGTGAACAGAGAAAAAAGAAATTATTTTTTTTATTAAGTCCTAATTTCAGGTCATTATTACTTTGAATTTTTCAACAGTAGTAGAGATGAAGCATCTTCACAGCAGGATGCCCTTATCCCTCATGACGATGGAACTGTCAACCAAACAATGGGTGAGGGATGACACTTTTTCTGCAGCTGGTCCACCACATGTAATTCTCTTTTATATTAGATTAAAGGGATAGTGAGCAGTGTGACCCTATCAGTTTTCAAATGATGTGTAAAGCTGCTTCTGCAATTTATTTTCACCAAAAAGAAAAAAAGTCCAGAACTCGTCCTGTTAATAGAGGGGGAGTAGGGGTTTTTAATGTGCTATCACTAACATAGTAAGGTAAATGATATTAGAAATGGACTCTTCAGAATTTTTTGGTCTGTAAGGATAAATCTGTTTGTGTCGCTATGCTCTAGCCACAGGGTATTTTGGTTAAAAGAAGATAACGGACTTTTAACAAATTATAGTTTTTGCTGATATTTTGTGAAGGACTGTTTGAGGGATGGCAGAGTTCAGTGTGTGTTATATAATCACACAGCATACCTGCAATTTTTCCCCATGAATACTTGCAAGCAGTGCAGAAATGAAAAGAGTGATTACACTTCGGGCAGACAATTTTGAGTTACTATGTACAATAGTCTAGATAAAATCAATTTCATACGCATTACTGCTTAAGAAGTCTACATGGAACACTGAATTCTTAGCCACCTTGACTGTTCCAAATGACATTGTCAAATTTTCTTTTATAATAATAAGGAAAAAAAAGTCTTGGTTTGATTTTTTTTTTTTTGTAATTCTGTTCTCATTCAGATAGTGTTTGATATTTTGTTCAAATAAATTCTAAAAGGGTTTCTCTTTTTTTCATGCAGACTGAAGTACAAGACAAAAAGAGGAGTCTAATTTTGTAAATGTAAAATGTTAAGAAAATAGATAGATATATTTAATCCTGTGGAGATCAATACTAGACATCCTATCTCTAGTGCTCTCTAACTTTATGAAGCTGCGTTCTGAATAAAAATAACCTCTCCTTCCTAGAACCTCTGACCAAAAGCAACTATTCTGCTCCATGGAGTCAAAAACAATCTGAGAAGCTGAAGACTTCTTCATCCTGTACTTCAATAGAGGCATATATTAAGAATTCAAGTCTGCAAACTGTGGTTTCAGCATTTCCAAAATTAGTTCCTCAAAAGGCTTTAAACACTGTCAAACCTTTCTGTCTGAGCCTTTCTGTGATCTATGGCAAATACAGTTTTAGCTAACTTTTACAATAATTCATTAAGTGTGTTAATTTGCTGGGCCTAAGATTCATTTCTTGTAACTACAGGAATAATACATATACACATTTGTAGAGCATTAGAAAAATTATATAGAACACCATAAATTAATACCAAGAGGCAAGAACAAAATTTTAATGTAAAAAGCTCTATTGGGAACAAAAGAAAAGGTAAATGTCATATCTTGAGGAAAAAGGTACATCTGGAAAACATAGTGTAATTCAATGATAAAATACCTAAAAAACTGATAAATCTGGAGAGAATACAAATAATCTAGTTCCTAAAAGCGAGTGACCGAAATGTGTTGCAAGGACCAAAGAAATGGACTGTTACTGACTCAGTTATTTAATTAAACTTCCGAATATTTTCATGCTTTTTAATTTAATCCCTTGTGATCCTGGCATTTTCAAAAAGTTTTTCTACCTTTCTCATGAGGTTTCACTTTTCCTTCCAGATGATTCAAGATAGTAATATTCTGCCACTATATCATGACTGGGGCAGTTCTTCTTCAGAAGCTTTTTATGAGTATTTCCTTACTGTTAGGTCCCAATTTTTATAGTTTCTTAATACTTCACAGCTCTCTCTGATCAAATTGGGAAAACAACTTTGTGTAAGTATAAGATTATTTTCAACAGCAGACTGCAGAACTGGCATGCAGCTTGGGAGAGCCCTGTCAAAGAACCTGGTCCACTTTCTGGTTCATAAATCCACTAAAGCAGACTTAACGGTAAAAGCATATGTGAAAGACAAAAGAAGAATTTATCTGGACTGCTGATGCTGTGTTCCTCATGTCCGTTACATCACTGGATTGAACGTTACACTGGTGGGAGTTAGAGGCAGAGAAAGACTCACTGCTCTTGCTGGTAAAAGACTCTTGTACTTGTAGAATTGTACTTGCTGTTGCATAATCACATGAAGCTCGGTGTAATCTTAAGATTGCAATCAAAAATGCTCATTTCAGAACAAAACAAAAAAACCCCAACCAAACAAAAAAGACTGGAAATATCTTTTCTGTTGCAGGGGATTTGGTCTCTGAGTCACTACAAATGTTTCCAGCACTTGCCTTTATCTGCTTCACTGCTTATGATGCTGAGAAAGAAGACAGATGAGATAGGAACCAATGGAGAGACAGGATCAATAAACTGAATGCTTCCATGTTGCTATACTTTTCAAAGTAAGATTGCCCGTGCTGCAAACCAGCTGATCTCTATTCATTTTAGTATAAAATACATAACACATAGTGATTGCTATTGTTTATTTCTCTAGTACTTTAAAATAAATACTGGAAATGCTTGAATCAGAGCACATATAGAGACACTGAAGTATTTGTCTGGTCATACAGATTAGATAGGGTTTGGGCCAATAAAGTTTGCAAAAGCTTACAGCATTTCATAACTGTATCTTCTCTTTCTGTGCAGCAATATTGGCCTTCAAAAAAATACATTGCCAAAGCATATTTCTTCCTGTCTGTTCCACAATGCTCACCAAACTCACAAGGCACACATATGAACTTTGACAAATGACCAAGCAGGAGAGCTTTAAGAATAAAATAATTTCCAAAGCCAAAATGTGATCTAAACACCAGTCCTCCATGCAGCTGTTGCTGGTGTACCAGAGGAACCAGCTCTGAATATGTCCTGGAAAACAATGAAGAGTGGGTGCACACACACATTCAGAGTGGTCCTATCATGCTTCTAATGCATTGTGTCCCCTACATTTTGTGGGCTGCAGAAAGTGAGCCCCATTTTAGTGTTCTTCTCTACCATCAAAGAAAATATCAAGTCTACCATAATGCTCCACTGATATTACACACATATACAATACCTTTATAGCTTGTCAGAAGTTTTTGGAGATTTAAGGAACCTCAGGTCTGAGCTAGTACTAGGGAAAATGCTCATTAATAAACATCACTTCTGCTTTGTTGGCAGTCCTAGTGCACATTGAATACATCAGTACAATCAAAATGGCACAACGGAAGCAACTACATGCTAAAACATTGGACAATGCTGCGTGATGCTGCTGCTGTGTAAGCACAAAGTCAAACCAGCAGCAGTCAAAAGTCTACTTTCCAGTCAGTTAAAAGATATAGGGCACATAGCTGTGTTCAGAAACAGCTGAAGCTGCAGACCTAGTGTTGATATGGCCACGCTGGCTCTTTGGATCTTTTTGTTTTCACTGGGTCAATACTTCCCCATTCAGATACCTCTGCTGTATCCAATAGAGAAAATGAAATAGGTCTCGTAACTCATGTACCTGCTATAACTTCACAGCCAAATCTTGTCCAAGTGTCTACCAGCAGGAAAAAAATGCTGCCATAGAAACCATTTTTTTTTGCTGACTTGGCAATCCTCCACCCAGCAATTTTCCATAATAATATTACAAAGGATATGCAGAAGCGTATAGTTTTGCCACAGTGTGTTTATTTATAAGTAGATGAATGTTAAGAAATGCTTATGAAGACAATGGCAATTTAGTGATACTACATGGCAAATAAGGCATTGATCTATATGACTATATTATTGAATTGATTATGCCAACTTTTTTGTTTGTGTAGTTCAATATTTTTAATGAAGTAATGAGATTTTAGTCTAGTATATTCTTCTGTTATTTAGCTTTTATTTCATAGCTTCCTTTTATTTCTGGAGATTTAACATCAAATCTATAAATATAAAAAACAAGTACATTTTAAATAATGGTTTATTTTCCATGCCACTGTGCACATATGTCCATATCTTGTCTCCTCAACAGCCACAGCCATTGTCACCTCACAGTGTCTACTCAAGCCCCACAGCACCATGACAGCCAAATGATGGCAGGGCACCAAGGAGGGCTCAATGTGCAGCTCTTCTGGACGCCACAGTCTCTACAAAGTGCTGGGAAGGGATAATTGGATCATGCTCATACTACAGTGTCCTCATATTGAAATACATCCTTCCGCCACTCAGTAATTTTGGCTCTACTAGCAGCTGCAAACCACAGTGACACTCTTTGGATGAGCTGGAGTATGTCCAGTGCTGCATCTGTGTTGGCAGGCAGAAACTTAAGATGACTAATTCAACTACTTGCAACTTTGCCATTGTGAACATACACTGAACTACTCCAGGTCTTCAAAAGGTACATCTTATTCTGCACTCTCTGATCAACACCAAGATCACAGAACTCACCTGCTTCTTCCCAGAATCTCTGATACAGCGAATCTGGGTAAAGTTATATGTTCTGTTCACATCAGAGCCAAGCATGTCTTCATTACCTTTGTTAAATTCCTTATTTTACCTTCCTTCCTTGCTCAGCTGTGAAAGACAACTACACTACACAACATAATATTAATTTGCTTTTCATTTTAAAATAAGGGCAAATACTACCTAAAATAAATTCCAATGTTTTCACTGTTTGAACTACTGTTGATAATGCCAGTGAAAGGTAAGTCACTTATTAATCTCAAATAACTTGACATTTCAGTTTTATTAATCAAAGTCTTGTCAGTTAAATCACATTTCACCATACTGTACAGATTTCAGCAGCACACAATACTCTTAAAATAGCTATGGAAGTTCAGATTGAGAGAATGGCAATCTGCAAAATGGACAGGACTATTTCAGCCACTGCTGCTTTATTTACATTTTTGTTCATGATTGTAACAATTAGTGAACATTTTTAACAAAGAAATAAAAAAAAATATTCTGTTTTAACATTTTACAGACACCTGATTTTATATCTCTGACTATTTTCCCTCTTTTATCATTAAAAAAGGGTAAAGAATTAAAAAAAAATAAAAGGAAGAAAGGCAACAGAATCATTTTTGTTTATGGTTTTATTAGAGATAAAAGGTTTGTCTCTGTTGTTCTAAAGCCGTTGGTAATGGAGCAAGTAATTCCTTATATTGTATTTGATATTAGACATCCTAAACTAATCTACTGCTTTACCCGAATCTTACCTCGCAGGAGCAATGCTTCACACTGTAGTTTTCTAAGGGTCTTTACTGTATTCCCTTTTTTTGGTTGTGCATAGCTGTTGCCAAAGCACACAGGAGAGGCATGTTATAAAAATTCAGCCCCAAGCTTTTAATGCCTCAGATCCCCTTATCTAACAACTTTGAATTACCTTGTGTCATTTGTGTTGCAGAATGTTCTTGGTGATATAACTGATTAAATGGCACAAAATCTAGCACTGACGGAATAGCTTCAAATTCAAGATCATTAAATGGATTCTTAGGCTGTCAGCCTTTCTATAAAGAAACTCTGACAACCAGAAGAGATATTCAGTAAGTTTTGAAGCAACTTCAACGTTTTCACTCTTGGTTTATAATGAAGCTGTTGGAGTGCACCTGGTTAATCATCCTTCAATTATGTAATTATTTCTCCAAAACAAATTTCACAGCATGATAACTAACTAGTGATTGTACAATTCACGAACAAGTTAAACATTTTAAAGGTGTTGGTTTTACAGAAGATTTACTCTTTTAGTAATTGAAAAACAAGAAATAAATATAATTATGTGGCAAGAAACACATTTGGTTGAATGTCGGCTAACATAATGTCTGTCCAGTTGAATGAACCTCATCTGTTACTGTAACAGCTCAGCACAGCTTATGATCCTGTTACATATTATCCATCAGGAAGTCTCATTCTTCCTTGTTTTAAATGCACATTCTAATCTTATCAATGTGTATCTCTTAGTTATTTGGATTTTAAAATACCTTCACACTTAATTTCAGGATCTACCATATGCTGGGAGACAGCTACCTATTAGCATCGAGCAAGTCATGACATCACTCTCCTTGGGAAGCCTCTCCTTTTCTGTAACGCAAAACTAGATGTTTTGGCTACCAACGTGGTATTTATTTCACTCTCCTCCCCCTTTATTTTTCCTTTTTTTTTTTTTGTCTCTGTCTATATCCATCTGCTGTCCTTTGTATTTTAATTTAAACTATAACAAATGCAGGGTAAATACCTTCTGGCTGTTTGCATGTTACTTGCCACAGAATGCTCCAGCTCCAAGCTTAGTAATCCTAGACAATACTGTAATACAAACAATAAAGATAATCTCATAATTCCCCAGAGCATCAGCCCTGAACTCCACATGCAGGGTGCACTCTCTTCCTCAGCACTGATCAGACTTTTCTGTCTGGAGAAATGTTTTGAGGACACCAGGAATCTTCAACACTTTTATGCCTTTTCCTGACTCTACACTTATTATTCCATAGTAAGTGACAAACAAGGGTAGCTATCTGCAAACTTACATATACTGACACACACAGAGATACACATGCACACATTTTCTGAGGATCAGGTGTTATGACAATTTACTGCTCCAGTCAAGATATTCAGCTTCTGTACCACTTCAGACATTTCACTCTTACAGTATATTATGAATCTCTACAAAGGTGTACCTACTACCTGGACGGAAACTGCTGAGTCCTGAAATTACCCCTCGGTGGAACACTTAAAGATCCATGGTGAAAATTCATTCAACATATTGCTTTACTATCAGTGAATTGTAATTAATCTTACATAGATAGTTTTACTCACCCTGATTCAACCATCCAAAAATATATTTGGCCTTAGATAGGACTACTTGCTTTAGACTTCCTTTACAGCCTATGGAGAAATAATTTTCACCTGAACAAGGGCCCTTGCAAAATAGGGGGCCTAAAACAGATGAGATAAAATGTTCTTAATGCTCAGGCCCTAGGATGAAAAAAATTAGACATCTGATTTTAGATTATTAAGTTAAATGAGATTGACCATTTCTGCAATTACTGTTTTTCTGGTTTTGTCTCTTCTCTGAAGATGTGTAAGACTTTGTGCCACTATTTCAGTACTGTTTCTGAATGTCAGATTGTGAGGGTTGCCTGTGGGAAGTTTATGACTTTTTGTTTACCACACTCTATAGGGAAACTGTGAGTTTTTGTTTACCACTCCATGGCTAGGTTTTATAGATGGTTATCAAACCTGCATTATTTTATTTTTTCAATCCTGGCAGAGACTTTTAATTATACCTTATCCCTAGAGCTCAGTAAACCTTCATTTCCCTAATAACCTTGCAACCAGTTTTGCAATCTAGCAAGTATTTAATTTTTATCCTCTGTAAGGAATTATATTATCTTCTTTTATGTGAAAACAAATGTAACTTTTTCCCCTAGATTTTCTACTTCTCTTTCTGGATGATTATGTTGTAAAGCATAGATCATCTCAACATTTCTGCCATAAATGTTGCATATCAGGACTGTAAAAATGTTAATAGTGGATAATAATTTAATACTTCATGGATAACAAGATGAAACACATCATTTGAAAACTTAATGGTCTTTGTAGGTAGAGACTGAGAGAGAGCACACTGAACATTTTTGTTTATTCTGGTATATTGCCACTGTCTTCATAGATGACTTCACGGTTGTGAGTCCTAGTTCTTTGATTAAATGGTAAACAAAACATTGATAGATACTATGAAATTGCAGTTGTGTAGAAAAGATATTCCATAAAATAACAGGCATGATAGGAAGATTATTAATAAAAAGAGAGCAATATAGCTTATTTTTGTTTTTATCAAAGTTGTTCAAAATAGGCTGTTTGATCATGCCTTATCATTCTGGAGCAAATAGAAGATTGTTTCAGTGCAACCTCTAAAATTCCAGGAATATTTATTTCCAGTAATAATGAGCTGGAATGAGCTTGTCATCTGGGTATTCTGCAGCAATTACATATAAATTCCCATTTTCCACTGAAAATTCTAATCAGTATTTGCATGTTTAAGAACAAGGTGCATGAAAGCTTAGAAATTAATGAGCAGGTTGGCCCAAAAACCTAGCTCCAATATGTTAGCAAAGCAATAAATTCTCTATTAGAATGAATATCTTCTCTAAACCCACATAAAACCCAATGTAGCACTTTTTAATAACTTAGTGTACGCAGTGTTTTTTGGAAAAATTTGAAAAGAGACTGATTCTAATATACTATTTTAAATAAATATTTAATCTACGTCAATAACTGCAGATATTTTTTCCCTGTAGAAATTCTCAAAAGGGAAAATTCAACATTGATTCTCTTAGTTATAACAATGTATAGTTTGTCAATTGCCATAGCCTAAGTTTCAGTTCTGTGGTTTTGGATTTAGTGGTGTGCCATGTTTCTGACATTATTATTTTATTAAGGTTTTGAAACTTCTCATGAAAAGTGTTTAGCAAACTGGCAACACTCTTTTGCTCCTTACTGTTTCCTTGCATAATCTCTACTGTCTGCAACTGCCAAATCAAATTAGATGAGTAAATATTTTGGTTCCGAGTACTAAATGACACACTGAAGAGCAAATCAAATAGTAAATAAAAAGAGACATTTTTTGCCAGTTTGTGGTGCTGGGCTTTAATGACATCATAAACCCATTGCTATTCTGCATGAAGCTGCCTTATCAGAAAAAATGCGGTCTTATAATGAATAAATATTTGGGGAAGTTTTTTCCCAGGGCAGGAATAATGAAAAAATCACAAATCGATTTGCCAAAAGAATGACATTGATTTTTCTTATCATTTTACCATTTTTTCCAGAAGGCATGATTGCCAATCAGATCAACAGTAAATTAAATATCAATGTTCCCTTCCCTGTGCATTCAAAGCTCTATTATTAGCATAATTCTAATTATTAATTATTTACATTGCTGCAGTACTCGAGAGTCCTAATCAAAATCTGGCATAAACACAGATGAGCATGGTGTTTTTGTATAGGAAATGTTAGGTAATTTTTATGCAGGAAGAATAATGACTACGGAAACTTGTTCCTAATCAGGAGAATATGACAAATACAAAGACTTTTTAGGTCTTTCTCTAGATACAAATTTGTATCCAAATGCAGTAAGGTCAAGTTCAGTCCAGCTTATCATTCTTCCATATGCCCTTGGCAAAGACTACCTTTGACAAGTCAAGGATTAAAAGTATAACAGTAAATGTCAAAATTAAACTGAAAGGCCTTTAAAACTTTGGATCCTGTGGCAGGTGAAAAAATTCTATTTTATGTTCATGCCGGCAAATAACATTTTCAAAGATAACTAAGAGAAGATAAATTTAGTTGACACAAACAGTAAATGTTAGTGAAATTTGCCATAACAGAAATATGTTACTTATTACTATATTCACTGAATAATTCTTAAAGATATTTACTGTTGAAGTGCATTCTTTTCTTAGTTGAATAGGATTATTTTTTCTCACCTATCAAACTAAGAAATTGATGGTATCCTTAGATCAAAAGCTATGATCTTAATTGATTATCATTTTAGTACAAGGTTGCATTTCAAGCCTAACACTCTTAGCAAAGTTTTATTTTTCATCGAAAATAAAACTTCTGAGTGTATCCAATACTAAGTTTATAAATGGTTAAATATGTCACTACATATGAAGATGGATTAGTAGACAGAGTACACTAAGCAACTCTATATTATTTATACATTGCACTTGTCATAAAAATCTACTCTTTTATGCACATGTAACCATCACATTTTTTTTCATGTCTCTACATAATTCATAAAACCCTTGGTGATTTCTTTAGGCCAAAATGTGAACTGAAATGTCTTCATTTCTTTTCCAGTCATTGCTGAAATCAGTTCAAATCTTCTCAGATTTTTAAAGTGAAAATTAAGATCACAAGGAGAACCATCACCCAGTGGACATGAACTAGAAGTGAAAGAAAGGAAGAACTGCTAATGTTCTGGAAATGTCCTTCTGTAATAAAGCTAAAGTGCCTTAGCATGGTGTATCAGTAACCTCTTACACCACCAGGGCAATTCAAGAGATTTGCACTACCTAATTACAAGAGATTTCCATGTTGAATGAGGGCCTCCAGGATGGTCAAGATGGACTTCTTTCCCTGTAAGGAGAGGTTGAAGGACCTTGGCTTAGCCACCCTGGAGGGATCTAACAGGATGTCATAGGTTTAGTTGTTCTAAAAAAACCAAACAAGAATTTTTCTTTCCCCTGCCCCACTGTAAAAGAAGGATGCTGAATGGGGGAGGGTGGTTTTGCCTTAGGTGATTGATCTACACAAAAGAGCTAGCTGGCAGAACTGCATTCCAGGCTGATGGCCCTCTCTAAGGCTGGGGGAGGGAGTATGTGATGAATTTTTTCCCTCCTCTCTGAAACGAGGACACTTCACATTTTGCCTTAACTTGGGCAAGATGAGTGTTTGAGGGGTGAGAGGTTCACTCTGTTTTCAGCCTGGTCATCTTACTGTTTTCTGGCCTTGGCTTGCCTACACTCTGCTCTGTCCCCAGCCTGGACCTGCTTGGATTTCATTGGACAGGTTTGGCCCACCTGCAGAGGAGGTTTTTGGGGAGGGGGTCACCCTTTTCCCTCCTCCGCTCCCGTGTTTTTGGCAGCAGTTTGTGCTCATCAACAAAGGGGGGAATCCCAGCCACAGCCAGCCGCAGACAGCGTGAGTTTCGTGGGAAAGAACCCGCCCTTCTTTCCCCTTTTCCCCCTCCCCTCCTCGGTGTGGGGGGGAATCTCCATTTTTGGCTTCTCCTGCGATCCGGGGCCCCCACACGGCCACCCCCGGAGCCCAACAGCGCTCCCTGCTGACCAACACAGCACTGCAGGCTCTGCTCCTCCAGTGTCCAACAGCACCACCTGCCAACCGTGGTTAGAATCGCGCCAAAGGACCGGAAGTATTGAACTGTTTCCTTTTTGAAGGTGATTTTTGGGTACAGGATTATTGTTCAGTTGTTTTTTTGTTCTTTTGTTGTTCTGCAAATACACTTATATCCTTTAATAAAGGATATAAGGATATAAAGGAAAATGTTATTTTTCTTTTTTCCATACTTCCTTGACTGGAGCCTGTTAATTTCGGATTTACAATTGCTGAGAGAGAGGACATTGGTCTACTTAAATCATCCTCCTTAGCAAACCACTTCAGTCTCATTAAACTGAGACACAGGAGTACTTAAAAGGGTTTATCAAGAAGCTGGACCTGGGCTCTTCACAGAGGTCTATGGTGGGAGGATGAAAGGCATAGGGCACAAGCTGAAAGAAGGGAAGTTCAAACTGAACATAGGGAAAAGCTTTTTCCCAATGAAGATAATAAAGCAGTGGCACAGGTTGCCCAGAGAGGCTGAATGTTCTATATCTTTGAGGTTTTCAACACAAGACTGGACAAGCCCTGAACAACCTGGTCTGAGGTCACATCTGCCCCTGCTTGAGCAGGAGGCTGGATCAGAGACCTCCTGAGGTTTCTTCCAGACTGAGTTATCTTGTGGTCCTATGATTCTGGGATGTCAGCCTTCATATGCATATATTAGAAACAATATGAAATTTATCAAATATAAAACACCTTAAAACTCATATAAATATTTCCATCCTACATATCATGTACAGACTCATGTAACAGCCACTTCAGAGCATCTTGGGCTTTGTTTCTTTGCCTAACAGCTGTGGCACTAAGCAGATGTATTATGTAGACTTAACTATTATCTGACATTTTTATACATTCAATGAGACATTATTCTAAATATAAAAGCCAATTAAACTTCAAAGAAAATGATTTACAAGAGAGGAACAAATGTAGTTAGATAGATATATAGATTAGTAACGGAAAGTTTATATCACTTAGAAGCACAGGCTGTGTATAATATGGATCTTTGTCTTCTTTATGGCCTACATAAAGCTAAGTTTGTTTAGGTATCTTAGCTATATATTTCCATACACTGATATTTTAGATTTTTTTAATTGCCTGTTTTATGTAATAATTTTTTTGTATGTATTTTAAACTACATTGCTATAGCACTGTTTCTTCTAGATTTAAAATATGGATTTTAGGTCTTCCATTTAAATTATTCTAAGAGCTAAGCAAGATGTTATTGTAGTATTGTTTTATGCATTTGCTTGCTAACAGAAGGCTGTAAGATGCCAACATGCATTTGATACAATTGTGAAATTCTTCTAGAATGCATCTGTCTCAGCTATTAACCATATGAGATTGGTACAGCAGAGACTGCTGAAAAAGGAGCATATTGACTTCTTAGCTCTGCTGTCAAAGGAGTACAACGCACAGTATTATAATGGATGTAGATTACAGTGATTGTGGTTGAACAAGAAACTTTTGAAAGGTTCTATTTATTTCAAATGCCTTAACAAAAGCACTTTGAATGAGCCAAAACATGGGTATTTTCCCTTAAATTGCTTTCTGTGTTCCTGCTTTTAATAGATTTTATTTTAGAAAGTTCTGACAAGTAAGGTGGGGATGACTTCTGTACAGAATGGCAACTATGCTTTTGTGTGATACAGCCAAAATTTATTCATATTAATTAAATATAAAATTCAGTACTCTGTCAATAACTCCTCCTTCACCATCCCATATTTAAAAAAGATTATTTCGACAGTGGCTTTATGAATTTATTTAAGGTAGCACTGAACAACACGTTTTTGTAATGTAATGTAATTGTAAATGTTAATGTAAAACTAATTATCATAGGTCCAACTTCTTAGCAAACAATGGGAAAGGGACAGTTCTAAATACATATAACATTTGGGTTTGTATTCTATACACTTGTAACTTATCAGAATATAATATAAAACATGACAATGTATCTCAACACTGAGGGTTCAGAACTGACAAGTAGCTCCACATGAGTTTCTATGCCTATGTAGCACAATAAAGAGATTTTTTTTTTTTTAGGATTAAAATGATAAAACTATGAAGAAAGAATAGATTTTTTTTCCCTTTGTATGTTTTCCATATCCACACATGCAAAAATTTGCTTTTAGCTACGAAATGTTTGATTGACTTAACATGCTTTCCTAAAAATCTTAATAAAAAAATAATTAACCAATTACCATGTGAAATTTCTTATCTTTTCTAATCAGAGCTGTAGCAAAGGAAGCAAGATGGGGTCCCAGCAGAAACATCCTACTGAAAGGAGCGCCAAGAAAAAGGTAGGTTTTCCTACAGAAGGACTGTTCCACCAGTCCTTCTTCCTTTACAATGGCAACCACAAAGAAGGAATGCTAATCTGTAGTGATAGAATAAGCAGGACAAGGTAAGGTTTGCTCCTGGAAAGAGACCAAGGAAGAATAGAAGAACCCTGTGGAGATGAACATCTTTCTACAGCAGCTTTTACATTGGTTTGCTGAGAAGTGAAGTTGGATTATGGTTTTGTGCACATCCTATCAGCCTTGTTGGATGCGGACACAGTACCAGTACTCATTCAGCTTTCTCAAATATCCCTCATCACTAAATATTTCTTAAGTCCAGCAAGACCAAAGATGTTTAGCAATGAGTGGGCTAGGCCTGGTGGTTTAAAAAATACACATTTTTTGGATAGTTTACAGTTTAGTACTCTACTATTTACAGATTAGTGTTTAGTTTAATGATTGGCAAAAGAACAGATAGATTTTCTCCTCTCAGTTTCATTAGCTTCATGCTCATCATATTTGTCTTACTCAAATACATGTTGATTATATTTGGCTTATCTGCATCATTTTAATATATAAATTTATATATAAATATATAACTGTAAAATATATTCAAAATGTGATTTTTTTTAATACTTATATGATATACAACTTTGACAACATCTATTATATTTATAAGGTGTTTTTTTGAAGCTCATAGGACTTGGATCAATAGACTGCCTTTTATTCCACTTTTTTTATCTTCCTTTAAATATCCTCTATTTTATACTACCCTGTTTATGTGTTAATTTTTATGTACCCTTTTTCCATTTTCTCCCCATTGCTTTTTATAGACAATTGCTGTCCTTTCTATTGACACTGAACTTCAATGGACTTTTAGGAAAAGATAGCTCATTAAGGAATGCAGTTTTCTGTCTATTAGATAAATCCTTTTTCATATCCACTTTCACTCAAAATTTTCTGTGTACCTTTTTGTTGGTATTCATAAATTTTTCTTAGTTTTCTTTTGGTGTTGGAAATTAGCTTTTCTGAAGCACCAAAGATACCTTTACCTGGTTGGAATTATCTTTATTTTCCTCTTCTCACCATAATGATATCATTATCACCTTAGTCTAGGCTACCACTAAGTTTCATGAAGGGATTTGTTAATTTTTACTTATTAGAATACTGAAATGAACTTTGAAATTTTAACAGCCTATCTTGTGAGGCTAGAAAGAAAAGCAGTATTTCTTGCTTGCCTCCTCTAAAACAGAAATAAGTCAATCTACTAGTTATGAGAAAATATGGGCCAAGGATCAGCTATGAGTCTGCACAGAATACTGTGTATATTGTACCTATTTTTAGTTGAATATTATTCATTGAATACATTATTTAGAAATTGTTGCTTGCTTTCAATGAATAATTTATTCAGTTTTGTTGCTATCTTAGACCAGCTTTAATTATAACCCATAAAGCAGTGCTGAAGCAAAGAGAAATGAAAAAAGATAAGCCCAACTATTGCTAGGTTATCTAGAGACTTAGGGCATTAAATATCATCAGTCTAAGCTGAAATCAAAATCCTGATGTTTTCATCTTGCACATATTCTCTCATCACTTTCAAGCTCTTTTGGTTTAGTCTCTTTCTTTCCTTTTCCTCCCTTCCTCCCTGCTTTCTGTCTATTTTTGCCTCCAATTTTCTAAATGTCCATTCTGTCTTTCCTGTGTCTTTTGTGTTTTGCCACTCACCTACCCCTGTCAACAAGCCCTCACTTATTGATATAGAATAAGGGTACTCCAGCAGACTTTTTGGGAGTAAATGGATCCTTCATAAAACTCTTCTAAGTTTATCACTTCTTCTCTGATGATTCAGCTCAGTGGAGTAAATCTACAGGAAAACATTTCTGGGAGCCATTTCATCTCCTTGTGGGTTTCTGGTAAATGAAAATGGCTCCATGATCAGTGTATTTTAATAGGTCCCACATGAAACCATCATCTGCTCTTGTCTATCCTTTAACTTAGACTAGAAAAATACCGTAATAAATTTACTGAGTTAGTTTGGAAACATCCACAAATGGAAATTCAAAGAGAAGAGAAAGAAATACAAATCAATACAGATCTATGCACCAATCTTTAAGCAAGCTATAAAGACGACTATACTGAAGAAAGTAAGTATAGGAAACAGATGCTTATTCCATCCAAGTTAAGCAGTAATTTATATAAGTGATAACATATTGGGATTGAAAAACAGCTTAGATGGTGGGTGCAATATTAGAAATCATTAAAAATTACAAGAGAATAGGAATGCCTGTGAACCGGCATAATGTCTTACTTCATCACAGTGCTGTTAAATGGACTTTGTGCAATATCCTAATGCTGATATAAGCTGTTTTGCTGTGGCTACCTAAAAAGGAAAAGCAGGAGAAAAGAGCCTGGGCACGAAGCATAGGGTTTTGAAAATATTCATATTTGAAAAGTGTTCCAAAAGTGAACAGGTAGTTACTATAAAAACCCTCTGCATGTCTTGTTCTTGGACTCAGTGATTTGCATGGGACAGAATTTGTAAAGTGACCTTTGTCTGTACTGGAAATATTTCATACTGGATTGTTCTTATGCAGAAATAATATAGGAGCACTTGAATGGAATTCCTTCCCAGCTCGGGTTCCTGAGCCCTATATCCAAATAATAATAGTAATAACAGTAATAATAAGCTAGACAGCCCAAAGGGTGTTCTCTGCTGGCCCCCAGAAGATCAACATAGAGGTGATTCTTCTGGAGCCTCTGTCACTTGTTAGAACATTTAAATATAGTTGCATCTGGAACTTCAAGAAAATACCAGCAGCAGCATGTTATTCACCAAGCTCCCAACACCTGCAATTTATTGCAGTGGAAAGCAAGTGATCAAAGGTCACAGTCAGGTATTTGTTACATGTTTAAAGTCTGCTAATAATGTAGAATATGAAAGTGTGCCTTAAAGAAAAACTTACTTGATTAAAATAAAACACACATTTAATTCCCCCTCTCTGATTAAACAGTTAATTGCAAGAACAGTGAGCATAAAAACCCATATGTGTAGATATGGATATATACATATTGACAGACAGGGCACTTTTCTTATGCAATACTTAACATTGTAATAGATTTGAGTAACACAAGGTATATAAGAAGCCCTCTTCAAGAAAATGCTTACATGTTTAACGCTACGAACTCAGACTACCCCAAATATTACATATATTTTTTCTTTCTAGGAAGCAGTTTAAAAAAATCCTCTGCATTTACTGTCCTGAAAACCTGACCTACTGATAAAGCATATTACTAGCATATCTCTGCTTCTTCATTAAGAATTTTTTGACAATAAATATAAATATTAATGTTCTTGGAAAACTCTAGCAATTTTAGAAAGTCTGTACAGAGATGAGAAAATTGAAATGTTGACACAGAAATTATTTTTAAAATAAAGATTTATGAATTTAGATAGATATTTTCCACACATCTTCCTTATTTCCTAACTTGTAGGCAAGGTTAACTCAAGGTGAACATACAAGTCATGCTCTACAAACTTTACAAAAGTACATCATAAAATGTTGCCTATTATAATTATGACATCTGTTCTGCAGCAGAGTATTATATAGGTCAATACCAACAGCATGAATCAGTGTCACAGCTAGACTTGTATCACAGATATAAACATCAATAATGTATTAATGGATTCTCTATAAAAATTTGTTTTATAGTATATTGCTTGTCTCAACCTAAAAAAAAGACTATGTTCTTGTCTATCCGGACATTATTCTACACGTAATCAGCATAATTTTTAAAGACCATACTTGAAAAAGTTATCATGAGCTGCCCAACACGTTCCACAATTATTTAACAAGGTTTAAATGGTCTTATCTTTAAAATTATTAGCAATTTATCAGACTTCTCAATAAAGTGGAAAAAATAAAGTATCTAGAACACTAGTTTTTAAAAAGATAAGTAAATGAAGCATAAAGGCCTAAATATCAGACATTCTTCAGCTGTACAGCTATAGTTGAGAACTTAGGACAGTAATAAATCTACTTTAATACCTGCATTATAAGACTTCAGGTAAATTTTTGAAGAATATTCAAGTACCTGTATCATCTGTTAGGAAAACTGCAGTGCAGGCATGTAGCTTTGAAGCAGAAAGCCAAAATCACAGCTGAAGAGCAGGACAGAAAATGATAACAGTCCTTTTCTAGCTTCCCCACCAACTGGCTGTTGAATTTTATAGGTAGATTAAGTCATGGAAGATTAAGACAGAAGCTTTGCTCAGAGTGCCGACCAGGCAAGAGAAAGCAAAATACAGCACTCCATTTACAATAATGTACTATGTAAAACCAGAAAAGCTGATTGGCAAAGCAATCATCTTAAAAATGTCCCTGAAGACTATAAATATAACACAATTATATTTTATACTGGGGCTCTGTGGTATGGCAGCAACCCATTAAGTCAATCAGAATAATGACAGGAGGGCCATCAGAATGATAAAGCTGTTCTAATGAAATGCAGACAAAGATTAAAAAGAATTAAAAGTGACAAGTAAAATCCATTAAAGGACAGCCTTTAGCTACTGTAATCAAAGGATTATTACTTTTCTTGTCAATTAACAGCTGTGTGTCTATTTTTTCACACAATACAAAAGACTATGCCAAGTGTCAAAAAATCATTAATAATAAGAGGCCTTTATTTTTAATATATTTGGCTTGTGCAAGTACATTGCAAGATCTCCAAATGAATCATGTACACAATTTTAGATGCCATAACACACAATTAACCACAGTGTTCTGTGCTACTATTGCCCTTAAAACTGAGTCTTACTGGAGGAAGAAAGCAGTTACAAATGGAATCAATTGGAAGTGTATTAATCAATGCCTTTAACTTATGTCTAACATTAGAAACACACACATGCAGAAATGTTCTATGTTTTACACTCTTTGCCACCATTTTACCTACACTGTACCCCAGTATTTCATGATAGGAGATTACACCAATGTCAGATTCTGCAAATTGCATAGGCAAATTAGTTTTGTGTTCATTAACCTTGAAAATAATTAACAGGAGAAAATAAAACTTAAAAAAATTTAAAAGCAAATTAAACCTCTTGAACACAACAGACAAACTTCTGCCTTTGTTTGGAAAAAAAAGTGTCGTCCATGGACAACAAGTCAGCATAGATTACTTTGCACAAACAGAAAATTTCATCACAAACTCTTTTACAATTAATATTGGACAACTAATACAATTAATAATATCAATAATGCTACCAGATGAGACCAGAGGAGAGGTCACAGTGAAAACACTTTCCTTCTGTTTTATGTATTTATATATGGCCATCATTGGTATTGTTTCCATTATCTTTATCAAATTACCTCTACTTTGTGCTGCTTCCCAGCAGCTCTAAATGCTTTCAGAATGGGAAAAATTACGTTGTAACTCCACTCTGAAACACCCCTGTCCTTTCCTCAGACAGATTACTCCTATGTGTCAACTTTCAGTTCTTAGTCATTCATCCAGATTTTTTTCAGCATTCAAACTTTAAACAGATGAATGAATGGGTGAGCTGATTAATCTTCCATTAGCGCTGCATTTCTGAAACAAGCAAAATAGTTTGCAATACTCTGTAGAGACTAAGAGAGAAAATTAAGACACTATAACATTTCAATTACATCCACTTCAATCTACCCCGATGAAACAAGAGTAATCATGAACAAAATATCACCCCAAACCACATGTGCACTTTCTCCCAGCACTTATCATTTTCATACCTTTCCCACTCCATGTTATATTGATAGAAATCTGAAAGATGTCTCAGGAATCCTGGTTGGAACATTAATGATATGCTTCTGGCATTTGGTTCCACTCTTCAGTTCTTGAAATTTCAGATGTTGATAGAGAATGTATGCTTTTGTGAGGTATTTGAAAGTGTGGAAAAGATGGATCAAAAGCATAAATATAGAATGAAATTAATGAAAGACTGTAGTATTACAGTCTTTTTAGAATTTTCTAGTATTTTTCTATATTTCTAGTCTTTTCTAGTATTACAGAACTATCTCCGTGAGAGTGCATTACTAGTTTAACAAAATAGATATCCTACTTTCGGTTGTTAAATGTTTCATTGATCACAATAAAGCCAGTTCACCATCAAGTATTGTCATTTTACTGTTTAACACTAGCAGGAATGAAACTTTTCACCCAGCAGGGTCATAATCAAGTGAGAATTCTCTAGATGTACCTAGAAACCTCGTCAAGTCCTTTATCTTGAGTGTGAAAACACATAAGACAGTTCGACATGTGGGTGCCCTTAGCCAGACTCTAGGTTAGAAAAAATAATTCTGTCATAAAATGCTACACCAAGTCTTTTTCAGGATCTTTTCACACAGCCAACAGGTCTGGCATGAAAATACTGAAATGAGAAAGATTTTTGTATTCCAATGTCAGATACACACATAGCATTTTGAAGGCACTAATACCTCTCATCTTCGAGAAACTCACCCATGGAAACAAGCTCCTCCCTCTAAAATCAATAAATATGTGCTTTTTTCAAAATCCATAAACAAAACATAAATTAACCAACAAAATCATGATGTCAGGTGATACATCTTCAGGATGTCTATGCCACTGCAAAAATATTGGTATCTCAGACAGTATTTAATCAGGAAAGAGGAACAGATAAAACCAGAAAGCAATTTTTTCTACTGCTCCTAATCTTTGTTTTGGTCTGAACAACAATGATGTCATGCCACTCCAAGCCTAAGAGATACAGAACTTTCTATAATCAAAGTCTAGTCCTTAAGGTGTGAAGGAGCAAGATTCAGAATGGGAATGATTTCAGGAGTGTAAAAAGATGTACAGCGATTGAAAGGACTTTATGATACAGACTTTACAGTTCTTATGTGTTTACAAATATACACATTGTATGTTTCCCCAGGATTTGTATTTCCCGGGCATGCCCAGGCATTCCCACTTCCTCGCTCCCCTCTCTGATGGGCTGCAGAAGCTGCAGAGAGGAGACAGTTACCATTCGCCCTCTCCTTCCCCGGTTCCTCCCACGTTCCTCCCCCTTTGCCTGTGTCCCTGCTCCGATTTGTTCCCCCGTTTGTCTGTCTCATGCTCCACCCCATGTTCTAGCCCTTTCCCCTCCTGAATCCATGAACCCCTGACACACCTCAATAAAGTATTCCATTTGCAGCTCTACCTTGTCTCCAGACCCATCTGTGCTGTGTCACAGCCCTATCCCCCCTCGGACCGTGGCATTAAGGCTATGAAGCAAGCATCTAGAAACCTTTAGAAATAAAATTCAGATGTTACAGCCCAACAGCTCATTAGCTACCAAATATAGACATCATGAAAATAAAGCCCAAGAACAAGTCTATCAAAATTTGTCACACTGTCAAAATTTGATATTGAGTGCAGGAGGTGAAAAAAGGCCTTCAGCAGATTAAATTATGAAAGATTGCCAGATTTGAAGAAATATTTTCAAAATTCTTAGGAATGTAGAGAAAGATTATGACCATCAAATATTATTACAAACCAAGAAAATACCTAACATCTACCAGGCTAAAAGTGTTACTGATTTTTTAAACTTGAGACAAAGATAGCAAAAAATAAGTCAATCTTTCATCCACATTAGTAAGAAGTTAGCTGAACGGTTAGCTGGGTGACTTACAGTGATCACTGAAAAGCTGTTTGGATACCTCAAGTATTGTTTATTTCTTTCTGCAATTGCTGTGGAGGTTTTTCTACTAATCATATTTGTCAAAGTAAGCTATAAGCTATGTAAATAGCTATGCAAGAAAAACTACCCCATAAAAAACATCTATTAAGAAATTAGTGAGGATTTTTGTTGCACGGTATTTTTTAGATAAATGAGAAATGTTCATTCTTCTTGACCAAAAAGGTGAAAAACACCTTAAAAACTAGTATGGTTATTATACCATCCTTGCAAATTAAATAAAGCAAAAATTGACATTTGTTAGTAAAATAATAATTAGAAGTGTTTCAATTTGGAAAGGATTTACTAATTTGGAATTACCCCTGGAAATGACAAAGAATGCAAGTTTCTCAAGGGCTGACAGACTACATTTAGATGCATAATCACATCAATTGCAAGATTGATAGTTGCTCCTGTGAGAGACATCTGAAAGAGCAAATATTTTCATTTGGTGCAAATTGGCTTACTAAAGGGAAGATAGAAATGCCATTTACACCATCCAGGGATTTTTTTGGTCAAACCTAAGGAATACTGTATTTTCCTTGATGAAAACTATGTTTTTAAGACCCAGTATAGCTAAGAACCCTAATATTTTCTTACTAAATCCTATGCATATTTTGTGGCTTGTCAGTGAGTCACAAGATTTAATTTTAGGAAAATAAATAGTTTAAATACTCCACACATCCTCTATATTTGTAATTTAGAGAACTGTAGAAAGGAACTGTGTATTGCATTGAAACAGGTGATGGAATCCTGCTTATTACCTAGTATTTAAATGCAGAATATCAGTTGAGAATTTTAGGAAAAAATTCTATGTGATACTAGAAAGAATAAATTTATTTTTGCTAACACACTTAATAAAATACTTTTTATAATATGATATGAACAAAAAAGCCTTTTTTAATCCTTATCATCTCCCAGCAAGCAAAAAGAAAAAAATATCTGACATTTCTATGAATTATTATTTTTGCCACTTCACCGAAGAAGCAAATGGAATGAAGGAATTATATAAATTCAAGTCAGATTCCTGAGGGAGTTCTATCTTTTATTCTCACTTTAATCACATCATCTGTGTCTAATACTGTCAGTAAGCAGTGTTATATTTTTTCCTGTTTTCCTATACATTATCTCCTAAATTCTCCATTCCCAGGTTGTTTGAAGTGTTCTGCTTGCTCTGTTCTCGGGTAGGAGTTATATTCTGTGGCACACTGATTTCACCATATAATGCCATGACCTTTGGAAAGCTTTTTTTTTTCCCTCTTTGAGTCTCACATCTGCTTTACAGAATCTGTTCATAGTCTTTGCAGACTGCCTAGAGGAGCCTGTTCATCAGCATTCAAATCTCTGGAGACAAACACAGCACAGTTCTGGTAAGAAACACATCTCAGCTGTGTGATGTTTCATAGACAAATACTACAGAGAGTTTTCCATACACTACATATAGAAAGTAGATTGGACAGTATCAAAGATGTGTGTTCCAGTAGCTTCTGAAGATACTTCTGTAGAATGAAACACTTTGTAGCTTGTGTCTCTCATATCTACCTATGTCATCTTTCCCTACTATCTCACACTTTCTTTCAAAATAATGGCAAGGATAAGTGTTCTCTGACAGTGATAAAGTAATATGTAATTGTACTGAACTATGGGATATTATGTAGGGAATATGAATAATATGAATATCAGTAAAATCTAGCTATGCACACTTGCTGCAAAATATTGATATTATTTTCCATTTTGTAGGCCCAGCCTTGCTACCAGTTACAAACTTACTCATATCAGAATATTTTACACTACTCCATCTGCACTTCTCATTCCTAATCCTAAACAAAACTATTTGAATAGCATCTGGACCAGAAAAATATCTAAGAGTTGAGACCAAAGAGGATTTATAGTTCCAGTCTAGCAGTAATGGAAGTTATTTGGTCTTTTGCCACAATTGCAATGAGAGTAAGATTAGACCATAGTTGTGAATTATTTTCTATGATTAGGTTGACAGAAAGATCAAGCTGTATCTTCACATTACTTTCTGTGTTTACTTCTGTGATTTTGATTTCCATGCCAGACCATGAGCCTCATTATGCCATCATTTTTCGTGTGTTTTAATGGTATCGTCAGTGTCACAGAACCTCTCCCAGTCAGAAACAGTTGAACCAGTATTAATGAATTTCATTGCCAGCTGAAATTGCTGGCTATAAATAAAGCAGTTCAGGACATGCTTACCTTTAACAAAGTAAATCATCATGCTTCTTTATTTTGCCATGTAGGGTAGCATCCACATGATCAAATTTTAGCTGCGCAAAATCTTTTGAGTTTTCCCTACAGCCTGTAGAGAGAGGCATTCCAGAAGGTGTTACTCCTCACCTGGGTCAGTCTGTGAGGGTTAAGGTCACAGTAACAAAGTAGTACTAGAGTTAGAGTAATTACACATAGTAGCTTATTCTGCTCCTCAAAGAGAAGCCAACCATTGTATAAGTGATAGAGACATGATAGGCATCATAGCTTTTAGTGATACACCAGACCTTGCTGAACTGGTTGATGAACAAACTATCCCCCTTCCAAAGCCTGAAGACTTGTGAATGACTTGAAATGGCACTAGTAAGGGTTCAGTGTCACAAGGACCACAGTTTGATTTTTTGATTTGAACATGTCTGGAAGGGTGCTGGGTGTTTATGTTTAGTTTTCTTCATTATCTTTTTTTTTTTTTTTTAATAGGAATGCTTTTAATAACCATCACCCAATATGGATGGATGGATTTATTGACTTTCCATCACATCAGTTTTCATGCATGAAAACCTACTCTGTTGTTTTAATACAGAGTTGCATTGCATTTTTTTCCCCTACCAGAGATTTGACTAATGCCAGTGACAGATCTTTTTAGATTTGCTGTGCCAGATGTTTTTTTGACAGACAATTTGCTCCCTGTCTTTGTTTTACCTCAGAAGGATTAAAAGCCCTATTTATACAGGGGCTTTTTCAGATTATGTTTTTTTCTTACTGATTAAGTTTGTGTGCCATTTTGTAGGTCAGATGCCTACTCAATCGCAGCTGAACTCTTTGAGAAACCCAGACTCTTAAGGACACATTCAGGCCAATGCAACACAAAATGTCATTATCACATTATATTTATTGGGTGGGGGATTTTGTGTATTTCCACACATTTTCCGTTTCTCTAACAGGAAAAAAAAATAAGATCATGTAATAAAAGAGAAAAAGGCTCAAGATTTAACTTGTTGTTTGTAAATATAAACAAAGTTTTAAATTCAGACTGAAAATCTGGATCAATAATTATTTATCCACTCATCATTGTCCATTCAAATTGTCCTGCTTCGGCAATTCAAACATTCTTATTCTAGTCAGCAAGGCAATCTACAGGAGAAGAATGTACATGTAAAGTGCTGAAGTGTGTTCATCTCAAACAACAAAGAATCAGATTGTACGTGGTCTATGTGTACACATATGTAACAAGCACTTTGAATTATAAAGAAGAACTTCTGTAAACAGAGACTTGATCTTACTTTCAGCTGCCTGCCATTCAGAAAAGAGCTGGGGACATCATCGAAGCTCACAGGTATAAATCTGGCTTATATGTAATTTCACTATACAAGACAAGTTTGCTGGATGCTGTAAAATCTGTTGTCTTCCAAGCAATGAAGACCCTGCAGGGAGCAGTCCCTCACACAGATGAAAATGTTGGTTGATGACTCTGACATGCATTAGAATGAGATCCTTTACTTGGAGTACCTTTCCTACCTTGTGCCAAATCACCTGACACAATGTTAATTGTCATCCACAGCTCCGACTCTTTTCTTCTGAAGTAAAGTGTCATATTTTTTGCATAGAAGAAGAGAAACTAACCCCACATCTGTCTTTCACAAATTCTAGAAGTGTCCGATTTTGCTTGAGAACATACTTTTTTCCCTTGTACTTCGCTGCAACTCCAACAGGTGTCCAAGGTGTCCACACGTAGCTGATACAGAAGCAAATATCTTCGAAGGCTTCAGATCCATCCATCTAGCCAGGTGGCTGAAGTATGCTCATAATGTTTATAAATCTTTTAATCTTCACATTAAACAGGAAAAATCTGTGAGCGAGGACAGTCCCAATTTTTCTTGAAGAATCTGAAGTGTGATCTGCATTTCCTTTCCTTTCTATTATTTAATTTTAATATTCCTACAGTACTTGTGACTTCCCCTGAGGTACTGCAAGGTAATGTTGAAATGGAGCCTCCATATCCCAAACACAAGACAGGAACGAACACACAGATACAGGGACAAAGATTTATTTTAGCTTGTTGTGAGGTCAGAAATATTGCCTGCCTAAAAGCCTCAATGCAACACATATATTTAATTTTATCACAGAGAAAAATGTTTCAGTTCATTCAAGTTCCTTGTTGAACTATAGCCCTAGTACTGCAACAGCTTGTTGAGGCTGCGATGACTGAGGTCCCAAACACAGCAACATGTTCATCATATGTATGGTCCATAACATTCTATGATAGATAAAGCTCTTCAACATATCATTTGGGATTGTGACTTGTCTCTCTTAAAATGCAATTTTTTTTGAACATAAAGCAGACTTGCGTTATTGTCACCATTATAGTCTCATAAATTGTGATACTGATGCAAGGGTCAGCACAGAACAGGCAAGAAGGAACATTTTCATATTCAACAAGATGCATGATTTTTCTGACCTAATACTGCCCCACAAAGGTGTAAATACTCAAGTTATTCTTTATTTGTGCTCCCTTTACAGTTATCAAAAAATATTCACTTGAGTGCTAAGAGTGATTTTTAATATCATTAGTAAGAAGACTCCCTTGAGGACTCTCTCATCATTAAATATAGTTATGGTAGGTAAGACACTTAAAGAAAACTTTCAAATGGCTAAAGCCAGATTAAATAAGTCCTCCCATACATGCATGCATGAACATCTTAAGACATGTACCTTGCACTGGAAGAATTTTCACATCACATTTGAAAATTATCAATAAAATTATGTTGCCTAACATTTTCTGATGACTCATGAATTACGTTAGGTATACTGATCAGACAACGTATTGAAAAGACTAAGTAAATTTTAAGCTGCCAGAAAGCTTGTTCATATTATTCCAACTCCAATTTGTTAACTTTCCATCAGCATTTTTTCTTCTTAGTTTGACAGTGCTTACTGAACTGTGTCTCTGAACTATCTAAAAACAATTTTATCAACTTTTAAAATATTGAGTATTTTCTGACTGGAATAGCCACTATCACCTGTGAATACTCCAAAACTGACTTTTTGTCTCATCTTCCATTTTTTAAGTTGTGCATATAGAATTGCTGTCAATTTCCTGGAATGCACAAACCCCAAATACTCTTGCTGGATATCTCATATAAAGTCTTATTTCAGAGTAAGGATCTTAGTTCTCTTAGCTCCCATCAGGCTCAGTGGTATAATACAGAAGACAAGGGTGACAAGAAATAACAAAAGGTTCAGCATTGGCCTGTCAAACACCAATCACATCAGCAATTTTGGACCACACCTCCAAAGAGACTCAGGAGCTAAATGCATGAAGAGCATATTTTTGACTAACATAATGTTGCCTTATTATTTTGCTGACAGGAAAAGCTTCTGGCAGCTCTTTGGCATAAAAAGCTTTATTTCTTATGTCTCTCTCAAAGTTCACTTGCAGCAGCAGCTCCTTCTCTGGTTCACAGCTAGCCAAGGTAAAACTGGTGGCTAGGATTTATTCCCAGAGGAGAGAAAGGCAGCACATTGCTCTATACCAAGGTAAACTTCAAAACAAAACTGCATTAAAAAGCTCATACCTTTGCAGATGGTTATAGAAATTTCAGCTGAAAGAGACATGACTGGGTAGGAAACTGGCCGTTATAGTTGTCCTGAAAGGATTTACATGGCTGGAGAGAGGGTGTTAGGGAAATGTTAGGGTGCTCATGGGTTGGGGAGTCCCAGGCTCAGCAGCTATGGGGCTTTTTCTGAAGGGGCAAAGCAGGACCCCACAGTCTGGGCCCATCCCGCGTCCCACAGACGAGCAGGTGAGGCAGCAAGGCCAGGGACTGATGGCTCCGGGGGTGGAATGGAGTCCAGGGCCACAGGCAGGGTAGGGGGAAACTACAGCAGGGGCCAGGTAGGGACATCAGTCTGTTGATGCCCTCCAGACTGTGACAGGAAGGACCAGTTGAAAAATGTCATTAGATATTTTCACTGAAAGCTTTGGCACAGGTAACAGTGTGCTAAGGAAATTTGGAAACTTATTCATACAAACACTTATGCATATCATATGCAATATATATCCAAGCAGTACAGCTGGCCCATCCTGAGGATGGGAAGGCTGGAAACAGGATGAAAACCAAAAGCTGCTGTGCTACAAAGCAGTTTGGAATCTATGGAGAAAGACAAAGGCCAGAGTTCAATAACAGTGACAAAATATGTTTGTCACCAGTTGAGGTATGATAACAAAAAAATGGAACAGGGGAAAATTTTCAGCTGACCTAATCAAGTATTATATGACTGTACATTGGTGAGCCCACCTGGACCTGAAACCGGGCTCTACCTGCCTCAAGGCATCTCACTGGAATGACAGGATTAAAGTTTGCCATTTCAGTTGCCACAAGAAAGAAAATGAGGTAGTTGGCACTGCACTACAAAGTAATATCTGAGAGTCATTATGACTTCTTTCCATTTTATATCACCAGGGAAGGTAAGAACTATTTGTACTAAAGGGCAATGCTAGAAGACTACTAAATGGGTATAAAATGGTTATGAGGGGAAAAAAAGGTTAGATATTGATGCTAAGAATACTTATTTTAGAATAGAAAAAATGATGGAGCAATCAACAGCAGTGGGAGAAAAAAATTCAAATCTTTTTTTAAGTTGGAGTGGTTTATAGGCTAAGCTAAAGAACACTGCCACTGGCTCTGGAAGAACATTTTTTCAGTGAGAAGACAGTTTCAGAAGGCTCATTGAGTTCTATGTCATCCTGTGATACAGGGCTGCTGTGCACTACCATCTCTTCCAGAGCTGATAGAGTAGTGTTAACATGGAAAAATTTTGTACAACTCTCAGATATATGAAACAGGGTGATAAGAACAGGGAGTACAAAAGTTATGATCTCTTCTTCCACAGCACTGTTAAATCCCCCCAGCACAGTTCTATGCACAAACTTCAGAGACCGTAAAGATACTGAAGTGATTCAATGATTTATCAAGAGAAGTCCAGGGGTCAGAAAATAAGCCAAATACAGCGAAGCACTTCAAAATTGCCAAATGAATGAAGGATGCATTGCCCCTTCCTTTGTACATGTAAAACTAGGGGTCTAATTTAAGCTACTTATTTAGACTGTTTATTCCATGGAGGATAACAGGCTCTGCAAACATCAATTCATCCTGCCTATCCTAGGCACATATCTTTGGGAGGGTTGAACTGGTCTCTAAGTTTCCCTTTCTCTGTCATTGACTGTAGAGGAAAAGTAGTCAAATCAAGAACGCACAAAAAAATCTTTTGGAGGGGCTGAAATCAAGAGAGATCAACTCCACCTCAAACAAAATATTTCCAATAACTAGAATTATAAGTGAGGAAATTCAAAATGTACCTTTATTTATGAAACACCTAAAAGTATTAAGTTGAATCAGTTAATTTTGGCAGGAGTACATTCACTTACAATGATGAGATGTGCATTTTTCATAAAGAAATATTTTACCTTTATAAAAAGATTAACATACTGGTAGATAACTCTTTCAGCTCTCATACCTATGAAGTTGTAAGTAATAAGATGATATATGGTATCTATGCAACTGAATGCCAGACAATAACATTTTCATATCTTGAAGTTTTTATCTATATTTTTAAAACAAACCCTAAAAGCTCTTTGGAATCTTATAAACACCCTACTGTTTGTCCACAGGTTTTGGGTGATACTGTTTAAAAACTGACATAATAGAAAGCAATACCAGAACATAATCTTTCTACATGCTGGTTTTCTTAGAAGTTTGGGTTGTTCTCAAATTTCTTTGGCACCACTGTTAGCAGAAATACATTTTCAGAAACTACCTGAAAAATAAAAAAAAGTAACATTATTGAAGAAATTATGCCTTTTGTGAAAGGGGTCATTAGTATACTTGAATTACATTGGAACTTTGCAATACATTAAAAGTAATAGGACACAGACGAGAACAAAATAAAAAAAATTATCTTGTTCATCTCTGGTTTTCAAAGAGAAGAACAGCTATGCCTGAAATGTTTTTTCTAATGCAATTGCAAAAAACTTCAATATTACTCATTCTACCTCTGTCAATGGGCTTATTCCAATGCTTATTTATTTTAGAATGATTTGCCCTTGTATTTAATTTTTGACAATTTAAACTCATTATTTTTCTTAGATAAAAACATGAACAAATAACAGTTTGTTACTTTCCTCTCTAGAATAGCCTTTTAAAGGTTTTCCAAGTATTTAAAATATATTTAAAAACTATATCAGTCTTCTCTTTTAATCAAAAATAAGAATCAAAAGTTTCAATTTTTCATCCATGTAGACCTCCCACAGCTTTTATTCTTACATATGTACTACCATTTTGTTCCAAATGGGCCAAAAACTTATTGTAGACTAAAAACAACTTACTTGGTTTTAATTTAAAGAGCATAAGACTTTTCAGCTGAAGAGCTTGATAAGATCAAAATAAGCGAGAAAAATAGGGCAGCAAATATGGGGAAGGGTCTGCAATGTAAGTCCTATGAGGAGTGGCTGAGGGAGCTGGGGGTTTTGAGCCTGGAGACAAGGAGACTGAGGGGTGACCGTAACACTCTCTACAACTACCTGAAAGGAGGTTGTAACCAGGTCAGGATCAGTCTCTTCTTCCAGGTAACAAGTGACAGGATAAGAGGAAGTGGCCTCAAGTTGCAACAGGGGAAGTTTAGATTGGGCATTAGGAAAAATTTCTTCAGTGAAAGGATTATCAAGCACTGTCACAATCTGCCCAGGGAAGTGGTTGAGTCACCATCCCTCAAGGTATTTAAAAGATGTGCGGGTGAGGGACAAGGTTTAGTGGTGGACTTGGAAGTGTAAGATTAATGGTCGGATCTGATGATCTTTAGGGACTTTTCCAACCTAAATGATTCTGTGATTTTCTGATTCTATATATGAACATTACCAACATGAGATTTCTTCTTTCAGGAAGCATGTAAGCAATCTCGACTTATTATTTGTTTTAGAATTGTTATACTGACTTACTGAGACACATATTTTTACTTTGTGTGCTCTGTGGTCCTGTGTAGTGTTTTCTGCACATAATTTTATTACTGAACTTAAAATGAAAAGCAGAAGTCATTTAAAGTTGCTCATTTCTTGTACTAAGAAATGTAAATGATTATGAATTATTTTAAAAGTTAATATTTCTCTATAAAAATAGACTCAATTTAGAATCTTGAGATCAACTGGAAAAATAATTATTATTTCCATTTACAGCAGATACTTCTTTCCTTCACTTTGATTTACATTCATCTTAGGAACATTGTAATTCTAGAATGAGTGTAGTGAAAGATTTTCATTAATATAAAGAGATATGACATTTAATACTGGAGACCTTACAAAGGCGAAAGTACTTCTAAAAACTCAGTCTTAAAAACTGCAATGCCTTTATCTTGATCTATTATCTTGACATGAAGTGAGCATGAAAAAGAATGGTATGATATGAGCAGGGTCATGGTTTGATCTAACCAGGGCAGTCAGTAGTACTCCTCTTCTTTCCCTCTGCAACTTCTCCAAGACTAAATGATCTTTTATTTTGTTAAAAATAGCCCCATCCTTCAGATTTTAGATGTCTGACAATTTCTACTTCTCCTGCCTTGCGCTACTGTGGTGTTACTGATTCCTCTTACTGTTTGATTTTAGGAGCTATTTCAGTACATTTAACTTGTTCAAGACTAGTTTGCTTACAACAGTGTAACATATTTCAGTTTCACACTTAACAAAAAATGTAACCCTCAGATTTTCATGTCTCAACCCTCTTTGTTGATCCATCTTTCTGTGTATCTATCTGTTTATCTATCTATCTACCTACCTACCTACCTATTCATTCTTCCATGATTCCTCTGCCCACAGAACATCTCCACATAACTAAGGCACTACCTTCTATACTTGCTCCAGTAATTTGCATATTAAGGTTCACTTCTTTGGTTCTGACTAAAAGAAACTACTGAAAAATAACAAAACATAATGGCATTCTTAATGTTTAGGATTTAATGCATGAATTAATTATATCTTTTGATCACCATCACCTCTTTCTACTTCATTTTATTTCTTATATTAGAGCAGGGAATAAACAATGGTCTCACAAGAAAATCTGAGAAAAATTCAAGCACAGTAATACCAAGATTATGAGTTTTGTAGTCTCTGAAGTATTCCTGACCATAAAAAAAATATGCAACAATTTATACAGAACCAACTCTATAGTCTTAAGTCAATATTTTCTGGAAATTTGACATTTCACTTGTAATTTTCAATTTGGAAAGGATTTTTTTTCCACTTACATGTTTTAAACCAATTCAATAGGTTTACTTTAAGCCAAGCAGTCTTCTAATACTGATAAAATATACAATTGCAGCTTCCTTTTGTTTAAGTTGATGAGTTTTAGCAAGCCATTCAGGATAAGCTTTCTTGTTTTTCTTGAATAATGGCTCATCAGTTGGTCAAACATTACTATTTTAATTCATTAAAACCCACGGGAAACTCACACTTGATTAAGTAAATCTTCATAAATGCAACAGCAGAATGAAAACATGTCTAAGTCATTAATTACTTATTCATTCTGAAAAAAGAGTGCTAATAATTTGCTTTAATGAAAAAAAGAATGAAAACATATTTTCCCCAAGAATAACTGAGCTGCCACCACTTTACAGGATAACACTGCCAATAAAGTGGTTTGATGGAGTAAACTGCTGAATAAGCTGCATTCATTCATCCTAAGCCATCTCCAGGATATCTTCTTGGCAACTTTGATGGTGGCTGTCTCATGTACCACCTTCAAGTACTGCTTGCAGTGCTCCACACTCCCACTGCTTTGAAGGACTCATGCCTTGTTTAAACTTCTTTCTTGCCCTCATTGCAAACTGCAGAGTAATCTGAGAAATAACAGTACCTTACTTTTTGTGGTAATTTCAGGAGAGAGGAAAAGTAGCCAGAGATTTTCATGCAGGAGAATAATTTAACTTCTGCATGTTCTTTCACAGACATATAGCTCTTCATCTTCTTATCAACCTTGGGTTATACATGCTGCATTTATTAATGGATAAGACTCCTCTATGCATATCTTTAAAATGACCCTCATTTTACTTCAAGACATTCAATTGTTCCTTGTTTTCCCTATTAGTATGCCCCAGTGAACACTAGAATTCATCACTAGAAATGTCAGACATAACCCAGAATTTCTTCAAAAGGTATTTTTTATTACACACTCACAAAAACAAAAGAAAAAAAAAAGAAAAAGATATTTTATATAGCTTTGGTTTTCTTCAGTCTGTCCTTGATTTATGGTAGAGCTGTCCTTGATCCCTTTGTTTGAGTTTTAAATAAATACCTGCTATGTAAAGAGTGCACAGTATTATGTACATGTAGATAGGTACAGATCCTCCCACATGCTACTTAAAAAAGAATTATAAAGCAATAACAAAATGCACTGTCCTTTCACACTGAAAATCTGACTGTATAATCAGAACTGACTTCATGTATGCAGTGTGCATTTTGTTAATGAGCTTCCTTCTGGCACCTCTGAAGCAAAAACCAATTTTTCAGAGGAGCATTTTTCCTTCCTTGTAATAAGTAACATTTAATATTTGCTGGTACTGTGATAAAATGTATTTCGAGGTATTTTTATGGAGTGCTAAATTAAATGTTTCAATTAGAGCTTCAGCGAGCTGTACAGCAAAGATTTGAATGACCCTCTGTAGGCCAACCTTAAAAGAAAAATCTCCAGGCCTGAATTTTCATGCACTCTATAAAGATGTGTCAGAACTGCAATTGAAATAATTAATTTTTCTAAATTAGCTGAGAGAGATCACATCTCTTTTGCTCAGTTACTCCCATTTCTACTACTTTTTCTCCTACGTCATTGTGCCCATGTGACTCTGGAGCAAAAAGTAATGTGAGAGTTTGGAGAGTAAGATTGGAAGTTAGGATCTGTAAGCTCCACCTTTGGAATACAAAACAGAAAGTTGATTGTTTTTCTGAGTTTTCCCAACAGGCAAAACCCTTCAACATCCATCAGCTGAACATCTCTTTAGAGTTTGTTAGCATCCTCAGTGTCCTGCTGTAAGATACTTATCCCAAGACTATTGTTTCTTGCACTGTCTCCTTTCTTTGGTCTTTAGGCTTGTCATCACCTCCTTGAATCTGTTTTTAGCTGCTGTCATTAGGAATCTTCCGCATCTGTCAAATTTGAGCTTTGAAGACTGCAAGTCTTGTGAGAGAGGATTTCTTAATCTTTATTTAGCAGAGTAGACTGGGAATATTCCTGACATTTTATTTAATTTCTTGATTCTCTGTTTTTTTTTTTCTTGGTGGCTAAGTCCTAATCAATTTGATAGGAATACAGCCACAATTTTTTTTTTTTTTTATTATACAAGGTGTGCAACATAATCATAGTACAACTGAGAGAAGCTCAAAACATTTTCACTTGTCCCAATCACATCTTTCATGATTCAGTCTCATAAGTTTTCAAAACACATAGCAGAAACTTTTTTTTCAAGCAACTTTTCCTTTGGAAAATTTATTCCTAAATGAGAAACATTAGCAATGCAAGAAGGAGAAAAAAAAATACTGTCAGCATTTTTGTCTAAAATATTATGCAGTTTTACTGTGTTTATACCAGGAATTGGTCAAAACAGAGTTTTCAAATGTGAGATACATTTCTGAGATGACTCAGTGCCACAAGTTCTGATCTCTTAGACAGCTAAACACATCATGCTCATCATTCTTTTGGTAGTTTCTGCATTTTAAAGGCTACAGATGTTTATCATTTATCAATAATTTTGAGGGATATTTTTTGGTAAGATCAGCTTTGGGTGGGTTTTTTTAACTTGTTTTGCATTAATTGTGCTTTAGACAAGCACTCAGATACACACAGCTAATGTATTTTACAGGACCCTGGCATGTATTCATGCTTACCTATGTGCTTTATTGCTGTCTGGAAGGGTCAGAGTGGAAGAACAAAAAAAAGGAAGCAAAAGGCAAAAAGAGAAAGTTTACTGTATATTTCCTCTGCCCCAAAAAGGGCACTTTTTAAACCTACTGTGAAAAAAACTAAAGTATACACAACTTGTATAATCATAATCCAACACTGGATTAATTAATAAAAATTCAGCACCTTTTAGAAGACAATTAAGGAACATTGTAGAATAAGAAATTCTTGTGAATTAAATGGTATTGAACTAAACTGGTACTTTTCATAATGGTCTGAGAAAAATTCTTACCTGAACAGATTATCAAACAAAACAGTCAGGAGGACAAAAACTCCTAATAAACACAAAACATAAGCTAAATACAAACAACACATCCAGAATAAACAACAGTGTAGTCTTTAGACAAATAACACTCTACCATGTAATAATTTCTGACACTGACTAATGTTTTCTTTTTGCATGGGTAGCTCATAGACACTCTCTAAGAAATTATTCTGTTTAGAGAGACTCAAGCAGCTAATAAACTTCAGTTGAGTGCACTTAGCTCTCAAGAAGAACTGCACTAGAAATAAAAACAAACACAATTTAAATATCTAATCAGATAGATGTCTAGTATATGTCTACTGCAGGGTTAAATTGGCTACATCATACATATAATATATATCCTGTTTACCTTGTATGCAAATGTTAATGTGTTATTTTAGTGCACTTGTTTAATCTACACAGTAGAAAATATACAGTAGAAACAATTTTCCACTTTGATGAAATGTTGGGTTCAATTCAATTTTTTTGTGGTCTAGGCAATTTCACCAATCTTGAGAATATCTTAATCATTCTCTCTCACCTTAGAATTTAATTAACAAAAGTAATTACATTTATATTATATCAGTATTACTCTATGTTGATAGAAGAGCTGTTATATTTTTCAAGAAAGCACTATTTTCATGGGATATTTTCTAAATAAAATTCTGCTAGAAATATCACTGAAATCAAATTAATTACAAATGTAACTAAAAGGGTGTCACAAGGTTAGATACACCAATAAACTATGTGTCACAGCAAACATCACATTAAACATGCTTTCAGTATTTAATTCTGAAGATTTATATGTCACTTGACTTATCTCTTCTGTTTAAATGTCTGCATATATCTCCCAAGACATAAGCATTATAAAAACTCACTGTTGCTGCTAAAAACAATAGAGGATTTTGTTTTGCTAGTAGCACAATTGGTTTTACAAATAGGAAATTAGAAACAGCACCCTTAGGAGTATTTTTGAACTATAGTGAAATGAAATAAAACTCTCTTCATTGCTATTGACAGAACCTAATAAAATGTTTCTCACTAAATTGCCTTTGATGCATCTGTACATAAAATTAATTATGCAAATAATATAACTTATCTCTATGGATAATTACAACAGTAATCATACTTATGCTGTTTTTTTTTTTCATCTCACAGGTGAGTATTTTCCAGAAATGGTGTGAAATAAAGCTCTGTGATTTTACCTACACTGTAATGGACTGGTCTATCACAGAGGGGCTGATGCCAGGAGACTCAGCTGGAGACCATCTAGTTTAGTGCTCTGCTCTGGACAGGGTCAGCTGGAGCAGGACAATTAGGGCTGTGTTCAGTCAGGCTTTCAGTATTTCCAGGGATGGAGTCCACAACATCACTGAGCAACCTGTGCCAGTACTTAGTTACCCATACAGTAAAAAAAGACTTTCCTAATGTTCTGAGAGATCCTCCGGTGTTTGAGTTTGTGCCCATTGCCTTTTGTTCTGTCACTGAGCACAAACTGAAAAGACCCTGGCTCCACTTTTGCATCCTGCCTTCAGGTACTTATATACATTGATAGGATCCCCTATAAGCCTTTCCTCATGAGAAAGATGCTCCAGTCCTTTCATTATCTTTGTGTTCCTTTACTGGACTCTCTCCAACATGCCCACATCTCTTTTGTACTTAGGAACCCAGAACTGCACACCGTACTTCAAAGTGTGGCTTCACCCGTGCTGAGAAGAGGCAAAGGATCACCTCCCTTGACCTGCTGGAAATACTCTGTCTAATGCAGCCCAGGATACCGCTTGGACACACTACTGGTTCATGCTCAACTTTGTGTCCACCAGGACCCCCAGGTCCTCTTCTGCCAGGCTGCTTCCTAGCTAGGTGGCCCCCACCATATATTGGTGCCTGGAGTTATTCCTCTCCTGGTGAAGGAATTTGCCCTTGTTGAACTTAATGAGGTTGATGACTTGTGCATGTCCAGTTTGCTTTAATGTTCCCTGGTCTAGTCCATTCCCCTCCTCGTCCAGGTCTTTCTTGCTCCAGACTTTTTCATTGCTCTCAGGGGCCTGGGATTCCCGAAGGCTGCTCTTACCAGTAAAGACTGAGGTGAAGTAGGACACTGAGGACCTCAGCCTTTTACATGTCTTTTGTCACTAGGACATGTTCCCACTCAGCAGAAGGCCTGTGTATTCCCTAGCCTTCCTTTTTACTTACAATATAGCTGGCTCTTCTTGCTGTCTGCAACATCTCTTGCCAAGATTCAGCTCCAGGTGGGCTTTTCCTTTCCTAACTCCATTCCTGCATGCTTGGATAGTGTCTCTATCTTCCTTCTGGCTATTCTTATCCTACTGCCACATATGTATGAATCCCTTTTGTTTCAGTTTAGGCAGAAACTCGTTATTCAAACCTGCAGACTCCCTGCAACTTTGCTAGACCTCCTGCTTGATCGTTCTTGAGCTTAGATGGTTTGTTCCTGTCCCTCAGTGCCAGAGCAATTCTTAAGCATATGATAAGAAGGCTTGTATTGCAAGCACATGATCTTACGAAGAACACAATTCTCCACTGCACTATGAGCTCAGATCATCCAGGACAGAAATTATCTGCCCTTTTTTACTGGGAAGACTGCCTCATATCACTTCCTCCAGTATTTTCCAACTCAAACAGAAATGGTTTTGGTATGCTGCCATTCCAGACACAATTGGTGCATTTTCCTGTGTCTCATAGACTCATTTTAAATAAGAGCAAAAAAGAAAGGTGAAAAAACAAAATATGTATCTCATGAAATGCATCTCTCACAATCATGGAATTTTTTGCCTTCTGCATTCCCCCACCTGCTGTCTTTGTTTATTGTCATCCCTTGCTGTGTTATGTGCAATTTGGATTGCATGCTCCTTGAGGTAAGGAGCTGTCAGATTTTATTTGCCTCTATAATGCCAGACACACCTATGGCACTACAGAAATAATTAATAATAACAAGTTATGACAGAGTACATTGTTACCAATCATCACATATTGTGTGCACTCGTGTAAGACACGAAAAGCTTTCCTAATGGATGTGGAATAATATGCCCTATTTCTTGAAAGTTGACTTCTTAATATATTATCTATATAAGCATGAAGGGTTCCTGAAGAAAAGCTCACACTTTCAAAGGTGATCTGTTTTTCCATCTTTATATGCGCCTTTTCCTTTATGTCCTGAGACTATAACAGATAAGCCAATTCTGCTAATACAAAGATACTACTGTTATCATTGTGGCACATAACATGGATTTTCCACACAAAAATCTTTATGTAAAAGGACAAGTGGAATAAAGTAATTATTTGATATATGCAGACATAAACCAAAACCCAGGAGTCCTAAGTCTCTCTTCTTCTGTAGATTAAATTAATTCACCACAGAAATTAACCAAGTTTTTCATGTACTTCAGCAAAAGAACAAAGTCACCTTATCCTCTGAGGAGGTTAAAGAAGTTACTGTCTTTTTCCTATATAAACAGAAGATACTGAGCTAGTCTTGCAGTAAGGAAACTTTTACATCAACACCTTAACATTTTGGATTACCTGAAGCCACTACTCTGAAAAATGACTGTACTATGTGATGCCTCTGGATCTCCTTTTGCAGTCAAAAATTATATTTACCCAGTAGAAAAATGAACAGTGTTTAAAATTTCACTTTGAGAAAATACTTTGCCGAGGAAGACCTAGTTTGCTAATTCTTAGGGAGGAGTTTGTGGATAGGAAATTTCCCAAGCACAACTAAAGCTGAGATGTGAAAAAACTTTCTTTCAGAAACATTGTGCAAATAGATAAGCATTAAAACCTCTAAACTAAAGGAACTCCAAAATTTTCCAGATGTTAAGATGGAGACTGCATCTTCCCAGAGAACCTGATCAAAAATTCAAACTGCAAAGAATGGCCTGTGAGTACATCTGGAATTTATTTTCTGTGGACCTACATAACGACCCTTCAGATTAAAAAACAGATGTTTTCAGAATCATTACACAAAGCTTTGCTATCCTGTGCCTATATGTCTTACCATTATTGTACATCCCAGAAGAGTTTAAAATACAAAAATGGATAACAGGTTTATAACAGAGGAAACTCTGCACATGACGTTGTTTCCTTGCTTGGATCTCTTAGATCAGTGTCTTCACATATTTCAACACTCTTTTTAATCTCTTTGTAACACCGAAATAATGAAAATATTGACCCTTATGAAGTACTTTGACTTTTACAAAGGCATGAAGATTGGTCTCTACAGAAGTCCTGTGTAGTGCTTTTACACCACTGTATCAGGGGTGGATTTATGCTGACACTTTTGGTCTGTGTTTGGCCCAGCCAACTGTAAAAGTTTTGGTTTTTCTCTGCCAAGTTATGAGAAAACAAGCACTGATAGAATGGGAAATTTGTCCTTGAAGAGAGTTCTTGTAGAAATTATATTTAATTGGTATTCTGTGATTGGCTAATTGTTCTCCAAGGTCACTTGAAGGAGAAATTGAAGACTATAGTGATGAAGAAAACCCCCAGACTCATTTGGAAAAGACCCCCCTGAGTGCAGTACGCAGGCGCAGGGAAAGCCACGCGTGTGCAGAAGAGATGCACTTACATAACCAGGGGGTGGGACTGAGAACCTCTGGTGGGATGGTGTCTGGCCACACCTGCCTAGACAGACGTAATCAGTTAATTGTATACAAAGCAGTTAGCTCTTTTTTGGTAGGTAGCAAGCTTCACATCAAGGACAACATTGGCTTTTGGCGGGGATGCCTGCCAATCTGTGAACTTAGTGACTTTCCAAGGATGCAGCTTCTGCTATTGGTAATTATAGGCATGCTAGGTCAGTAAGGCAACTTTATGGGCAACAGCTGGGTAACTGGGGAGGTCACGCTGGGGGCTTATTTCTCTCTTCCTTCTTCCCTTTTGGGTTTGTTTGTTTTGTTGGCCACTTCTTGGTAATAAATATCAGTTTTGTTGAGCTTCCAATGGTGTCATGGTTTCAGATTCAGTATGTTCCAAACCTCTCCCTAATACACACCACTAAGACAGATTTATTTTAGCTCTTTCACATGGACTGAATTTCACACCAAATTACCTTTATTAACTCATTACAATAATTTTATTTCTTGTTCAAGTGATATTTAATGTCTTCTTTCTGTGGCGCAGACTGTAACAACTTTAGTCACACAAACTGTGCTCTACTATGTTTTGGTTTAGGCACAAACATATTTGCATTTCAACTACCTAGCAACCCCTTGCTAACTGCTAAACAACATAGGTAATATATTGCATGTTGATCTTTGAGAAAAACCCTATCAAAACTATGAAAGGAAACAGTCTCATCATCACTGGCACATTTTTACATTTTTGTCCAGCTTCTGTTACTTATTTTTTTTCTTGTCAAGTTGATCACTATACATGTCCATAGCTTGAAGTGAGGAAGAGAAACAGCAGACCTGTGTCCCAGCTGCAGTCTTCAAGGAGAACCTTAGGAGAAGCAGCTATCCTGTTATGCAGAACACATAACTCCTCCTAACCTTCCCTTCCCTCTCCTCTCTGCTCCACTCAGCTCACACTCACACTCCGGCTCTCTCTCCTCTAGCTGTGTGACCTTTGACAATTCCTTGTACTGCAAGAATTTTTCAAATTCCCTTTCTCAAGACCCCAAGTCTGACATTTCTATGCTTTACAGTCTTGATGGTCACAATTTGGTATGTTATTTTCAAATTGAAAGCTGTATTAAAAGTATTTTAAAAACTGGTTTGGTCTTTCTAGTTAAATGTAGCAACTTGTGGCATCTTTCAAATAGGAGTTGTATTATGTACTGGGGACACAGGCTGGTGTTTTCTTGATTTTTCACAAAGGAAATACAGTTCAGAATGAGGGATGACATGCAGGTGTCTTTGAAACCTGAGCACAAATTGCATAAATACTGAAGATACATAAACATGTAAGCACTGTAAAAAAGTCTGCTTATCAATTGAAATTTATTTATGACTCAATTCTGAGAGAATCAGAAAACAAAGAGAGTCCTCAGAACAAAAATCTGAACCAAAGTAACATGCACAATACAAATATCAGATTTGACCCATGCTAACAATATCTTTTTGCTGAAAGAGATAAAAACATCCATGATGTTTCCATCTCTTTTCTAACTATAACCTCTGCTGCTGTTTGGAGACAGTCACCTCAGGGCAAAAACCAGGTAAGTGTTTAATCATACACACAAACTCTCATATACCGGAGAGGTTGGGAACTGGGTACTTTACCAAGACCGGAGCAAAGCGAGATAACTACACAAGGACTACCTATGTTTATTACATTCAATGTCCTAGGACCATTCTCTGCCTCTGAAACTGACTGGCTTGAATCCGCTTATGCCCAACCCAAATATCTTATTCTCCAAGACAGAAACTATGTAGCCTTTTCCTTCCAAAAGCTCTCCAAATATGTTCAGGAACTGTACGGGAAAATGTAAGCTGGCCTGGGCCCAAATGTATTCCAGGAACAATTCTCAAATTTAATAGCAGAGATAATTGTGATCCAGTGGCTGTGGCTGTTTCCTGACACTATTTTCTGTATGGATGCAAACACAGCCAAAATGTCTGCTTTATATTTCTCAGGGCTTCTGTGCAAATGGATATAAGGTCGTTTAGATTTGACAGTACACACAGATTGAATGACTGGACACCGGCCTTCAAAAATTTTTTTAATATACATTTCCAAGAAATATTATAATAGACTGCTGAATAGAGAACATAAGCCTAATAATAATGTCTGTTTCTTTTTTATGTCCTCCATGCAATATTTAGAAATAGTCCTTAGACCTAGCAGTCTGCATGTCAAAAGCTGAAAAGCACTGCTTCAGAATAATCTGACATTAGTACAGAGATTGTTGTAAAGGAAATTATGTATTCCCTTTATGGCAGATGATTCACTAGAAAATTACTGTACATGTTCACTCTTTAAGCTTTGGTTGCCTGAACCAGGATTTGATATCAAAGTTATAATTTGATGCTGCTTTGCGTGCTGAGCCATACTTTAGAAAATGGCTAGTGGTGAAAACAAATGAGAGGAGACATGCAAAATGAACACTAATGCTGGACAGCAAAAGTTTCTTATTTAAAAACTTAGGACGATGTGATTTCTTTATTCAAAGAAAGCAATTACCTAAACCTACTTGGGAAATTGTGACTTGTTATACAAAGTTGAAATTCAGAAGAATTCAGCAGGATTTAGTGAAGATACTACAGATTTTTACCTGTGCAACAGAGCATAAATTGCCACTTGTATCTAAACCTAAAGACATGGTTTTTAGGTTTTAATATAGAGATCCTTCCTTAGAAAATCTCCCATAAAGCCAGTAGGAATTAAACTGAATTTAAGAGTTATGAAAAAAAATTTCCAGTTTTTACAAATATTTATACCTCCCCCCACCCCTCCATTTAGTCTCGGAAAACAGAAAAACAGCTCAGGAACAGTTTCAGGATCTTATATGTGACAACTTCTTTGTACTTTTTGTAGTCTTTTATAAAAACATTTTGTCATTGTGCAGGTATTCCCAACAGGTTTGAAGTCTGGTGACATATTGTAGAACTGAAAGGAGCAGGCGGTTCTTTCCTGGGTCACAGCTGGTATAGCTCTATTAATTTCAGTGGCATTTCAATGATTTTTAATCTTCTCTGGATTTTTCCCTTTAAAAAGCATGAAATATTAGAAAAAAAATTGGATTTGATTAATAAGATAGCAATGCAACTAATTGATTGACAATAATACAGAGCTATGGACTTTTAGGAAAGTGTAGCAATTCAATCTTTTCTTTAACTCTCCAACTTATATGAATAGGTGAAATTAAAGGACAGGGGCTGATATTTAATGTGCGTAACAGTAGTGTTCTGAAACTGATGCCTTTTTAAGCAAGCTGCAGTACACCAAAGCTAGTTAAATAGTTAATGAATTATGAAACAAAAAATATGGTTGCCACTGAGAAATATCTTGAACCTAGGCAGCCTACTGACAAACATTTCAGGAGTGCCTGCTGTGGTTTGTACAGGTGGTAGCTCTCCCAACTTGAGCCCGATGGTTGTGAGGCTGTTTTCTGCAGATCCCTTTTTCCCCTGGGCTTCCATCACCTCCCATGGGGAAAGAACCTGTCACAATGGCCTAGCTCTGCAATTTCTTCTCTGGTCACCCTGTCTCTCCTGTCCTAAATTCCCCCTGCCCATGCTCTGATGGGAACAGCAGACTAAGACTTGTGACCTGTCACTGTCATTAAAGCTTAGGGCCTGACCCTTCCTCTTAGTTTACCAAAGGAAATTACTATTTCCTGAAAGGTTTTTGTAAGTCAGCAGGAACTTGTCTGAGGTAGAGGGGCAGCTTGACCTGGGTAAATATTGTCTCTCTCTGAAACAGCTGTTAGTCTGGACAGAACCAGTACTTAGTCTGCCAGCTTTGGAAATCACTTATTTGTTGTGTCTGGGAAGAAGAGTGGCAGGGGAAGAGACTAAGAAGCAGATATACTCTTAAATCATAAGGACACATATTTATTTATGCAGTTGACAAGTATCCAAATTCACCAGGACTCTGAATGAGTTATGCTTCTCACCAAAGCTTTTGCACAGACCTGTAGATCAGTCATGCTCTAAAAGAACTGCCCATTCAACACTACAAGCTCTACCTGGCTACTTTCTAGTTAGAAAATGTGTTTGTGGTAGCATGAGCGGATAGAGAGTCAGATGCTGAGTTGTTAAGTCCATGACAAGGAAGCGTTTGGCACATGCTCAAGATCAGCAGGGGTACAGTACTTACCTAGGATCACCCATAGCTGTTTCTACACTGTATCAGCAAGCACAGAGTCACATTCAAAAGGCTGGTGTAATTTGAAATGGTGAGCTGATCAAAAGTTCAACAGACCTGCCTTAACTTGCCACTTTTCTATCTTACTGCCCCTGCATCATCATGCATGGGAATTTATCATGCCATGGACTAACTTTGGCAGTTAGACTTCAAGAATGTTTTCTCTCAGCAATTATTCCATGTACCTGGGCAGAAACATTTTGCACTTGTACTTGAGAAAACTATGCAATTTGGTGCTTACTCACACATGTGTTTACTTTCCTATCCACTCAGACTGAGTTTGGAAGACACATTTGTCTCAAAACTTGTGTTACAATCCACCCCCTGATATTATAACATTTAATATTCTTCCATTGAAACATGAAGTCAGCCTAAAATGGGAAAAATGCTTTGGGAGAAAAATATCAGACACTATTTCTGTGGTGGAAGAGAAAGTTGAAAGGAAAGTTGATGGTGGTAAAATTCCTGAGAAAACGCCTGGGAAGTGGGATGCCTTGATTACTCGGAAAGTCAAAAATCTGCTCAGAGAAGGAGGAAGAGAAAGATGTTTGAGAAAAAAATATATCAAATGCAAAAAGAGTCAATGATGGAATACTCAAAAAGACAGAAAAAAAAGGGAGATTATGACTGAAAGGAACATATTTAGGCATGAATTTGTATGCAAAGTGGGACCAGAACAAGACGCTCCAAATAGTGTGCATAAAAAAATCAGATAAAATAGCATCTTGGGTGGTGCACCATTCTGGAACTGAAATTAGGAATAAAATGAAGGATTGTTTTGGCTGTGGGGGAAGAGAGGCACAGACCTATAGATTAGAAGATTACTTGGCTATTTCCACAGTAGTCCAGAGATGAGCACAGTGTGCTCCTTCACCTTCATCTCCACAGCTGCTTCACAGACTGCCTTCGACAGCCTCTGGGGATGTGATGTGGTGAGGTATGGGGAGATCGAGTGTATGTGTGCACATGGGAGATCAGTCACACTGAGGCACTGCCCATCTGAGCCAGGCAACTGGGCTGCTGCCTGAGGTGTCTGTGCAGCTGGGGAATCTGGTGTCAGAGCAGGTCTCAACAGACAGCAGAAGTAAATTCACCAAGGCTCCAGGATCTGGATATTTGAATGTTAGTTTTAGCTAACCAGCGGTTTCCTCCACACTTCTTTCGAGCATTGATTAAAATACTAATGAGGGTAGCATGCACTGTGAGGAAACAGACTGTGTGAAAAGCAAATGTGACTTGAGAAGAGTGCATCAAAGCAAAAAGCTCCTCTGATAACCAATCACTCAGACAGCAATACTGTCTCCATAGAGTGTGAGCAGAATAGAAAATTCTATATGTAAAGTTAATTCTGGCTTCATGTCATATCACAAACATGCCTGTTGTCAGTAGTCATAAGTAGTGATAACGAGAGCTTAGATGGTTCTAGCATACTTAATGTCTCACTTTTGTATTTACCCGAATAGTGAAGTTTTATGCCAGTTACTAATCACTTCTTAGCCAGCAGCAGCAGACTCCTTATTCCCTGAAGTCTGTTCTCAGTTAATTGCACTCATGAGTATGGCAAATTTAGAATTATTATTCTTCAACAAATCCTTGCAACTCCCTGGTCAGGAAGCTGGTATGATAGCTAGGCAATATAAGCTACATTATCACCTCACCTCACATACTGGTCTAATATTTTAATGGGGTTTTTTAAACTGCCGGTAACTGACATCTGTCCTGTGAAAAGGAAGGATCAATAAAACGTACATATGCATAAATAAATTAAAAAGTAATCCTCTACAAAAGCAGAATGAACATTGATGCTACAAACCACTCTAGTTTACAGGATAGACTATATGAATCCACACAGACAGCACATTCCAAAGAAGCTGTGCCCAAGCAGGGCAGCTAGCAGTAATGACTGATTAACTCTGTTTCTTTTGAAGGCAACGCATTAGCTCTAAATTTTGGAACTGGCTGTTTCCATTAGCCATTGTTGTCACGGATTGTTCTTAATAGCCAGCCTGAAAAAAATTAGTTATCGGTTTCAAAGTGTGCCTTTGGGGCCAGATTCACAGTTGGAAGAGCTCTGCTGACTTTTTGTAGGCTTATACTGCTTTGCTCTGGTGTTTACATGCAGTCTCATTCTGATTTAAATGATCTGAAGGAAACAGTGGCAGTCATCACACCAGCAGAGTTTTCTTTAGTGCTTTCAGTATTTTTCTATCAGAGGTTAGATAGCTTTGCTGCTTGATTGAGTTCTAAAAACTGTTTTTCCTTAAAATCTTCTTTTTTTCAGGGTGTGGGGGATGGGGTGGGGGAAGGGGAAAAAGTGACAATGTCTTTTACATCTAAGGCAGAAGATCAGGTTTTAAGAGACCAATTCTACCTCTCAGATAGGGTCTCCCAAGTGACATTCCCTCTGAATATACTGACAGATGTCACAGCACTGCACTGTGTCCCTGTACTTCTGCATTACCACAGCTCAGATCCTCCTGCTTGCTGTTTAACAGTAGGAAAGATTCACTTTCTGTAGGGCTTGAACAATAGCACTGAAGTAGATGAAAAGATTCAACTGATGTCAGCAGACTTTGGCTCAGGACCTGCTCCCACTGTGCACTGTGATGAAAGGTGTGAAGTTTGCTTTGCTGGGTTTCATCTCAAGGAAAGATGCCTTTCCTGAAGGGTGTCACGAACACCAGCTCTCACTGTCAATAGCAAATGTGAGCCTGCAGACTTTCCTAGAAGTGATCAACTTCTAAAGTTCAGTCAAATTGTAAAGTCTGAGTTGAATGATTCAACTCTAACCTCTTTTCACAAAGTCAGGAAGACAGGAAATGGTGGACAACTCTGTATCAGAGAAGACTTCTATTTCATTCAGAAATGAAACCCAAATAATGTAACCCCAAATGTATGCCTGCAGGTAGGTAGAAGAAAAAATGGTCTGAAAAATGGTAGTAGCCACGGTTACACAGACACCCCCTCATCACAACACAATGGTCCTGTCACCCACTGCATTGAAAAGCTCAGTTATAACCCACCTAATGTTAGTCTTGGAAGGAAAAACAAGAAGAAGCAAATCAACAAGACACCCAGTGCCACTTGGAAACTTGTGGTCTCCACAGGAGGAGATTGACTATTCTGCAGGTACATCTTCAATTTTAGAAACACATCTTGAGAAACAAAATGAGTTAATTGGTTTTTTAAGCAAAAATTTTGCAAGCTATCACAGCAATGGTAAAAAGGCAAGCAAACTAAGGAAGAAACCCCAGGATTGTCTTTTTGATATCAGGTCACTCCACTAATGAGTAGTGCTAAATAATTCTATTTGGTTTTGCTAATTCACATTGAACTTCTCGAGTTCCTCATAGCTCATGTGACAATCATGGTGAGCCTGTGTCCTCGATCTTTCATTAATGAAATGTATAATGCCTACAAGCTTTGACATATGTCTAATATTACTAGTTCTTTATAGCTTTACATAATGAATCGGGACATTTACAGAATATCTGGTTTATAGGACATATTTCAGAAATGCAGCTATACAACTCTCAGGGCTTGCACAGTTGCTGAGTATTTTTAAAAGTAATTTTCCCTAGACATTCAGTGAACTCAGATAGGCATACTGTTACCTTCCAAAGCTTAAGGTTTGCCTAAGTTGGCCCAAATCCTCCACAGACTGCATGGGTGGTTGGGAAATCCCAGATGGACATGCTGCTGATCCAAAGGCAGGAAGTCCAGGTCTTTTTCTGTCCATATTTTGTCCCTGTGGGCCTTGACACAACTGCAGTCTGGCTGTCAGGAAACCTGCCACTTTACAGACACATCCTCCTCTCAGCTGGGCCCTGCTGATGGCTCCCAGCCACAGGAATGCAGCTGTACAGCTTTGGGACTGTGCCTGGCTCAGGGCTGGCACATTTTCTCTCAAAGTCTAAACTAGTTGCCTAAACACATTTACTAATCAGTGCAGGGAAATGGGCATCTCTAACTGATGATTTATCACAACAATCTTAAATACCTTTTTTAGAACTGGATTAAACACCTTCTGACCTTCTGGAGGTGCCTGTGTCTCCTAAGCAACGGGTGGCTGCCTCCCCATAGTATCAATCACAACAGGGTCCAATTCATAAACAGAATTTCCTTTTGATTAAAAAAATTTTTACAAATAAAAATGTGTTTTCACTCAAAATCATGAAGGTCAAAATGTCATCAATTTTCACAGAATGGAAGCTCCAAGAAATATAGAATCAGAAATATTGAACTGTTTTGATCAGATCAAATTGTCACACTTTGCTAATGTCAAAATATCTCAGAAAGTTAAAAGCATTTCAATAGCACTAGAAAAATATAAAATATTAATATGAATTATAATAAAGATGAACAATACAGTCTGTCAATGTGAAAACAGCTCCATATAAGTGGTACAGCATTCCTAGTGTAGCAACTAGAATAAAAGGATACTAAGTTAAAGAATCATATAATAGCAAAAAGAGTTTTTCCCTATTACACATTCTGAAGAACAGAGAGCATTAGTTTCAACAGCTGCTTGAAAATTTAATCAAAATTAAAAAAAACAAACAAAGAAAAACAAAACCCAAACATAAACAAAACTGTATATTCAAGTGCAAAATTTCCTCATTCCTCTTTTAAATGTTTTGATTATAGCTCATAGTAAGGCTCTTGGTTACGTGCTGTGCTGTGCTGTCTTCCCATCCAGTCTTTGCTGAATGATACTATCTCAGTAAAACTCCATTTGATGCACGTTTCAGCTCTAAGTACTTTGACAAGCTGAGGCAATACTTTTCCATCTGCCATCCCTATAAGCAGGATATCACACTCTGTTATGAAGCAGGATTATTTTAAGAAGTGAGTAGTACAAGACTTCCAGTGGTCTAAGTGTTTCCAGCTTCAGAAAATGTTAAGTGCAGACCAACAGGTTCCTCCTTTACAGCTGGCCTGAAGCAGCAGTGAGAGGGCTCTCTGCAAAAATTTGACTTGTTAATCACACTGTGATGCCAAGAAGTACATTCCTTGCTTCTTTAGACTTTGTATAAATGTATATTACCTGAACTTTTCACCAATCCATGAAGTTTTTCTTCTGATTTTAATGGTTACCATTAACGGCAAATGTTTGTGTAATGAACATTATTGCAACAAGAAAATTGAGACCTCCAAGGCTAACTCTTTTTCAAACTAGATTTAAGCCTTGATGTGATGGAATTTTATGCTTTGTGTGCATCATTAAAGGTCTACAGTATGCAATTTCTAGCCAAAGACTCCCTATGTGACCTTACTTTTTAACTGAACTTTTGTATCTGATTAACCAAAGAATCTGAATTAGCGTTTTTACTTTTTGTTCTTATATTTATCTTATTTTATTGTCCCCACCCCATGTCTCTTCTATAGAATAGATACTTTTATCTATGACAGGCAAAAGAGGACAGGTCAGGAAGGAAGGGTATAATTCAAATATAACTCAAAGTCACAAGTTAAAAGTGAGGCTGAAATATAAAAGAATTCTAGAGAAAATATATTTAAGAAAATTAATAAATTAGCTCTGCTTTTATGCATTATCCTGAAACATAAGGGCTACAACTTCCAGTACTCAATTCCGCAAGATAAATGGCAATAAAATGTTAATTTTTTATCAACAACGACAAGGTCGTTAACAGTAAATGAGGGATTGGTGGTCTGGAAAACAGTACAGCTGTACTTGTGGACCTCTGGGATGATATACTGGCTATTGGACTTTGTTTAACTGGCATTCTCTATGCAGTTGTGAAAAACAATAAAAATGTAGTCTCCAAACTGCAACTAACACCTCCTGAGTTATTCTCTCATGGAGACCATACATGGCCTCAGGAGAGCTTGTGTAATGCTCCAGTGAAACATAATAATGGTGGAAAAGGGTAAGATGAAGGTAACAGCTGCCACTTTGAACTGAAGTCAGACCAACCAAGTTGGGAGACAGGGCTATGAGCATCATTCATTGTCCTTGCAAGTACATTAGTGGACCCCACGTGTGCCCAGTCTGCATGTTTCCCTGTGCAGAGCCCTCCAGGTGTCCACCATGGAGGGGAGTATCTGAAAAGTTAGATACCAGAGCACCCAATCCAGAATGCGAAACTGTTTTCAAGCAGCTCTAATGAAAAACAGGTGTTTTCTGCAGGAAGAAGATACTTGGTAGGAGAAATTTCATTACAGTGTTACGCATAAAAAATGGAGGTGAAACAGTCTGAAATACCTCATTGAACACATGTGAAAAACCTGAGATGTTGCCTTTGATGAGGACATCTTTCCCAGGCTAACAGGACTTGAAGTTACTTGCACTGATAGGGATAAAGAATATTTATTAATTGCGCCAGAAAAAAAAAATAGTTTATAGCTTCCAGCTGCTTGTCCTGTTTTATCCAATTTTACATGGTTCATGGATAAAACAACAATGGAGCCATCTAATTAGCTACTACCTAAATGCCATGTTCTCATCCTGTAAATAAGTAACGGACATTAAATACTCATCTCAGTAGGCATGAAGTCTACATTCCCAGGTATCATAATAATTCTCTCTCTGGCCCTACATCTCCTACATTAACTGTATTATTCTGAAATTAAATTTCTACTGTAGATCTGGGTAATGTCTTAGATGACCCTGAGCTTGTCCTTTTCTTTCAGCTACATCAGAAGTTCTTATAGGAGACATTTCCTTTTCCCATCAAGCTTTTCTTCCATTATTATTCTTAGACCACTACAGCTACAAGAGTACTACCACTAGTTTCAATTATTTCAGACAGGGTGAAACAGCTTTCATGGGATTGAGAAAGCCTTTACTCAGAATAGCCTATAGTCTGGCCATTATGATGTTCTTCTGGGACATGGAGGAGTGGGTTGAATTGTATTAAGTAGAGGAGACAATTGAATCTGCCTTTCTTGAAACCTGGGTGAGTAGTTTAATTGTGACTTATTGGATAAAAGGTTAGGGGAGGATCATCATTGGCTTCTCTAGATGCATTTTGTGAAAAATGAATAATAGCTTCCTACACAGGAGAGCTTCAGCTTTGTGAGTCCCACGGGCACTAAAGTTGTAAGTACTGGAGGACAGCCTAAGCCCACCTTTGTTCATAGCAGTTCCTGCTGGCTAGCTTAAATAACTCAGAACAATTTGCAAATCTTATTATTTGACAGTTATGTCTCCTGAAGCACTGTACCAAAACTAGGCACCAAAATCAAGGCAATGATCTAAAAATTTAGTCACTGAACAACTAACTAGGAAGCCTGAGACTGAAGTTTTCAGAAATTTTGAGTTATGCATAATTTTCTGATAAGTTGGCAAATTCAGTGTCCTACTTCGGTAATGTAACTGCTGTTCTGAAATAAAATATGTCCCACATGCTCTTTGGGATCTAATACTGATACTTCAGAGCTTTTTGGATTTATTTAACTTTTGTACATTTTAGAAGTAGTTGTGTAGTGAATGTAGATTCTAATGTAGCTGTATTATATCCCTTATCCTGTAGCATAATAGTTATACATACCCAACTCTATTATCCCATTTCATATCAATCCCTCTAAATTCTCTTAGCATGTTTAGTCTTCTTTTCCAGGTAGAATTGTAGGAAAGCACCCTAAGCCTGGACTGGAAGATATCACACAGACACAGCAACCTCCAAGCCCAGAACTTTGGAGGAGCTCCAAGGACTGTATGTGCTGTGAAGAAGATGAAGATGAGGAAGAAGGGGTCCCAAAGACCCCAAACCCAATTCCCAAAGGGGCATGTCGGGCAGCAGAACTGGGGGTGGACAGATCTGGGATTAGATGGACCTTATTATAAAATCATAGAACAACTGTCTGGGTGCACATGTGTGGTGTGTATTCCTCTAGGCCTATGGCCTCATTAAAGGACCTGCTTTCTTTGTCTTATCTTATACACTAAATTGGCCTGGAGTCTTTTTCTCCGCAGTCTTTTCAGGCAACGTACTATTTTGCATTCTGTATATTTTCCTGAGTACTGCAAGTGGATGCAATTCAGACAGTTGAAAACATGGATTTTCCATCACCACTACAATAAAAGACAACACTTTTGTTCTCAACACCCTTTAGATATAAGTTTTCAGGTATCATCTTCTTTACACATATTTTTACTTCAAAGATTCTGTGATAGTAACTGAAAATAAAATTTAATTTGCCTGAACCTAAAGCATTTCAGATGGACTTATGGGTCATGTGTACACATTCTATTGCTATATATTGCACAAATCGTAACCAGGTAAATAAGCACTCAATAAAAGTGCAAAGCTAATAACACCAGCCATACACATGCTTTTTTTCTACCTAGCCATATTTTCCACCATGCTATAACCATACAAATAGGCAGACGTTGCATTCAATGTCAGTCACAGACTGACATTACTCCAGTAATAACACCAAACCCTTAAAATAGTCCAATTATGGAGAAATGCTTTAAAATGTTTTGCTCCTGGTTTCACTCAAAATTGCAGAGAAAACTCTACAGATGCCAGGGTGTAACCATGGAATTCAGCTTTCTGTTTCCTAAAAGGTATCACAGACGCATTTCCAATGCTGCTCTTGCTCAACGTTTGAAATGCAACGGAATACATTGAGACATACGTTCTTTAAAAATCTCATCTGCTTTCATGCAGCACTAAAACATATCTGACATACATTGAAATGTCAGCAGCATTGTATGAGACGACTTGATATCACAAGCTATGGTGCCATAATCGTAAACAACCTTGGAAATGGGAACTGGAGCAGCATACATATCTGAAACCACAGAATGTCCTTTAGCTGCTCTCAGCTAATTATTTTCTTTGCTGTCATAAAGACATTCAGCCCAGATGCAACGTCAATTTCTGAATTTACTGATTCTTTTATCTCTCCTACAGTTTTCTGTGTCAAGTTCCTTTACAATTTTAGGTTGCATGCAGCTATACTTATTCCACTGCGAGAAAAGACAAAGGGCTTGTAGTTAGACCATTAGCCTGAAGGTGGGTAGACTTTAGTGCCCAATACCATTCTGTCTCAAGCCTCTCTGATGAGGGTGGACAAGTCATTCAATTGTTTTCTAACTTATATACAAGTGAAGCTACTGTAAAGCTTGGGAGGTGCTCAGAAAGAACAGTACAGAGGCCCTGTAAATATCATAAATAAATTTTTATTTCTAGATAGAATAAGGATTTCATTTAGTTAACAATTTCTTTGATGGATTATATGGCCCAAAGCTGTCTATACTGCAAACTAAGAAAACAAGTGTTTTATAATAACCCCACTGGAAACATTGCACTGCCACCTTACATCTGTTTCAGAACCTATTGGCCAATTACTCATTGTCACGCTGAAACAGCTCAACTAGCAATGGTAAATTAGTGTACATCTCATCTCGTAATATGATAGCCACATTGGGAGACTGGGAAATATGCCTTGCATTTAAATAATTTTACTCTAGGTTATGTGCGTACTTTTGACGAAAAGCATCTGAATATAGCCAGCAAGGTGTGACTCCTGAAAATATTATTTTTCAGCATTGAAAAAAGTGGTTTTGTTTTTCTAACAGAACTGCAGGAATACTAGGATTTTCATGCTCTATTTTCCCTGAAACTCTGTCAGAATGCTACATCATTCGCATCTGTGGTTAGCAGACTACAGATTTCATCATCGACAGAAAAGACTTGCCTGCAGCAGGTAACACACTCGAATACAGTGTGAAGACCCACTGACGGGTCTCCCTTATGCTGTTGACTTAGCTGCCTGAAAAGGGCAGTTGAATTGCTCTCCAAACCAGCAAGACTCTGGTGAAGGGTCCCCATAATGGCATGCTGACAGACTGGTTGGGCACAAGAGTCTCAGTTTTCCTGGGGCACTGACAGACAAATCAAACACCAAGGGTCGGGGAAATCTCCCCTTTCCACATGACAGAACTGAAATAAAACTTAACTGTTGCAAGGAATGTTATCAACATCAGAAGGACATCACCATACTTGTCGTCAGAATATTGTCGGTTCTAAGTCAGCTTTTATCTATCTCCTGTATTGTTCTCCTTTTAATTGTTGTTCCTCTTCTTGGTATGCTATTTCCTTCTGTGCTTTCAAGATCAGCAGTTATACTACTTTTTCCTGGTTTTCATTTGTATCTATCCAGGTTTTTTTGAGGTCTTAATTAGTGGCTGTATATTTTGGATTTAAATTGCAAGGCTAGTCTGATGAAAAATCTGGTTATGATAGCAAGAATAAAATGTTTTTTCAGAATCCCCCAAAGAATGTCAGTAGCTCATCACAGTTATGGAACACTTCAAGTCAAAAATGTGACATGACATTGTTCAGAAGTAATAGTTTTCAATACTTTATATGTGTAAAGTTAAAACATAAAATCATAGAATATGAAATCAAGTTTGGGTTGGAAGGGACCTTAAAGATCATCCAACCCCGCTGCCATGGGCATCTGCACCTTCTATTAGATCAGGTTGCTCAGGGCCTCATCCAATCTGGTCTTGTACAGTTCCATACAAGGGGCATCTGCAGCTTCTTTGAGCAACCTGGAGTTGTTCCAACAGGTTCATGTCCTTCTTATCTGGGGGCTCCAGAGCTGGATGCAGGTCTCCAGAGCTGGATGCACTACTCCAGGTGAGGTCTCATGGTAGTGGAGTAGAGGAGGAGAATCACCTCCCTCTACATGTTGGACAGTCTTCTTTTGATGCAGTCCAGAATATGGTTGTCTTTCTGGGTTGCAAGCTCACATTGCTTGGTCATGTCAAGCTTCTTGTCCAACATCCTGTCATGGGTTAAGCCGCTCCCTCCCCCTGGGGGGGCTGGAAGTGGTTTGCCCTAGCTGAGTTTCCAGTGAGAAGCCAATCGGAGCTGTTTTTTCACCCCTGTGAAATTAGATATTACAACTGCTGGAAGCTGCCCGAGGGGGGCTTGAACTCAGGAATTGGATTTTGGGGCTCTCAAACCATCACAGAGTTGTTCTTCCCTAGGTGCAGGGGAAGAGATTTGCTTTTGTTGAATTTCAGGCAGTACCTCTCTGTCCATCTCTCCAACCTGTCAAGGTTCTTCTGAAGGGCAGCACAGACTTCTACGTTATGGGCTGCTCATCCCAGCTTTGTGTTGTCAGGGAATTTGCTGAGGAGGCATCTGTCCTTTCATACATTTCATTCATGAACAACTTAAACAATACTGATCCCAGCATTGGGGGACACCACTAATCATGTGCCTCCAATTAGATCCTGGGTCACTGATTACAGTTTTCTGAGGTCTGCCATTCAGCCATTTCTCAATCCACTTCACTGTCCACCTGTCCAGTCCACACTTTCTGAGTTTGCCTAAGAGGATGCCGTGAGACAGTGTCAAAAGCTTTGCTGAAGTCAAGGTAAGCAATATCCGCTGCTCTCCCCTCATCCATCCAGGTGGCTGTTTCATTGAAGAAGGCAATCGGGTTGGTCAAGCATGATTTACCTTTAGCGAATCCATTCTGACTATTCCTGATCACCCTCTTGTCATCCATGCGGATAGAGATGGCCTCCAGAATGAGGTGCTTCATCACCTTTCCAGGGACTGAGATGAGGTTGACTAGCCAGTAGTTCCATGAGTCCTTCATCTTGCTTTTTTTGAATACTGAGGTGACATTTGCTTTCTTCCAGTCCTCAGACACCTCTCCTGATCATGAGTACACCTCAGTACGGCGTCCACCAACTCTCTTCTGTGAATGTATCCCATCTGGGCCCATGGTGCAGGTAAATCACATCAGTTAAATTTTTTGCAAGAACATCACATTCTTCATTGATGCCAGAAAATGAATATGTTCTAGGGACAGTCCTGTATGAACAATCCATTCAAACACTGGGATCAAGGAATTTTCTAATCATGCTCTTTTAAAATCTGCATCAAGTGGACATATTTGCTATCTACACAGAGTATGGCAAATGACACAATACAGCACATAAGTAGTCAATAAACTGAGGCCAAGCTTTTGAATTCTTGAATAAAATACTTTAACTCTTTTAGTTTGAATTTAAGAACTTAAGACAGCACAAGGACATTTTGATGTGCTTAGTTCACAGACACAGCTAGATGCTTATCATTTGAGAGAAGGTATGCCACTTATGGGGACCCTGAAACAGCTCTGTTTATTTTCCTGTTTATGCATTATTCAGATTCCAAACCCCATTTTAGCAGGAAATTAACACCAAGTTGGAAAATTATTGAATTGAGGACACCTAGCACTAGGAACTGGGATTTTCACCTGACTCTCTGAATAGACACAGGTCACCAGGTAAAATCAATACTTCTTACACACTCATCCTATTTATTTCTGAATTAATCTATATTCTCTGCAGGCCACCAGGTGACCATTCTCATCAGGAGGGAGCATCAACTACTAGCAATCTTCTATATTAAGCCAAAAATGTGATAGCATTATATCTCAGTTTAGACAAGCTCCTTGCTTTGAGTCTCCATCTCGGAACACACAAGCTGGCAGCTATGGCTTCAGTAAAAAACATTAGAACAGGTACAAAGAAATTCACTCACATAGACATCCAACAGCATCCTTGCTCTAAACAATCCTATGAATTCCAATAAACTGCAGTTACAAAATGCGGTGCAATGAGGTCAGGTCCTAGCTCTTGTATTTCATTGACCTTTCAAGCTTTGCAAGCAAAATCAACTTGAATCACATGCTCAGGAGTTTACTGTTAACTATTACATTTCATCTCCCTTGCTTCTTCTAATTTTCATTTGATGTGTCTTAAAATGAGAGATAAAGAACCACTTTAAAACCAGTAATTGTTTCTTGATGTTAGGCCCACTATCAAATCAGCTCAATCAGAAAACTTTGATGAGATTTGCCTAACGATTAGCTGAAACTTGAAATTGATTTATTTTGCCTATTACATTAACCTTCTCCTTTACATTCAGTGGTTTATTACATAGGGCAAAGTAAAGGCAATGTGATATTTAAACATGGAAAAATGAATATAAAAGACGTGTTGGTATACGCCTCACATTGTTGTAGTAATAAGTTGACAAAGACTTCATAAAGATATTCAGTGCTAGCAACAAAATAGAACATTTGTAATAGTGTCACAATGGAAAATGAATTTGATGGCACTGCAGAGAGAAAATGTAATTAGTAATAAGCAGGCTTTATTTGGAAAGTTTATGAGATATATGACCTGCAATGCAAAGATATGTGAACTGAAAAGAAATGTTCTTGAGACTGTGAGGCAGGGCAAAATGAAATCCATTTGTTCTGTCCATTTATCTAAGGCTGTTATAATTAGATTGATGTATTAGTATCAATGAGGAAAGCTCCTAGCTTGAATGTGGAAGAATTTCTATAGTTAGAGAAGGGAGCTGGTAACCCTGTCATTATTAACAGGGAATTATTTCATTAATAGAACGTTAATTTAAACACATACTGCTTTTGCACAAAAAAACCCTACGAGCAGAATATGAACAATAATTTCATACATACTAAAGCTGTAAGTGTTTTGACAGGAAAAAGCACTTGCTGTTCACCAGCAGAAAGGGCATCTTGAATTTCAGCATAGGATCCATACAGCTGCAGTACTTGTATTTCTATCAGAAAGATATCTCCACACAAATATACAAATTCATGAAACCAAAATGAATTTATACTTGATTTCTTCTGAGTACAAAATACATCCTTCGAATGTCAGCTCCTCCACCTTCTGTTTCCACAAACAACTTCCCAAAAAGCCCAATAACATAGGTCAAAAAATAAAACATCAGCTTAATTTTATTTTTCAAGTACTTAGAGACAACTTTTTTGTCTTTTAAAAAGGCCTCTGCTTGCGAACAAATGTGGTCTAACTTTTGTATCTAGAGGGACTGTACTCTGATTTTGGGAGCCAGGCAGGCTAGACTGATGCAGGGAAGGCAGTTTCCCTAGTGATGCAAGGGGGACATGTGTGAATACGTGTGCCTCAGACTCCTTTGTCCTCTACCACACACATGCATGCACACACACATAGACAGCCACAGAGGCACCAGTTCATGCTCTAAGCACTATCTGCAGGTGAGGGCACAAGCAGCACGGGCAGTTGTTAAAACCAGCTGAAGTGTTGGTCTCTGGGTGCACTGGTGAGAAGGGAGACTCACAGAGATTCAGCCCATATGCTGCCAGCTGGACTATGTTGCTCCATGATATCAGCAATACAGGAGCTAAAATGCAATTACAAAAAGCATCTTCTATTCCACCACTAGCCTATTCATGCAGAAGCTGAGTACCAAGAGGGAAAAGCACTCTGAAATGAAAAGAGATTTTTCTCGTTTCCTCAAGCATCACTCAGAGATAGTGTTTCTAAGGTTTCTAAGTATGATGAAGGTTATTGGTACTCCCCATACTATTTGCAATTACAAATTGTCACTATTCAGAATTTTTCCCATGTTCCCCTTCCTGGCTGCAGTCTATGATTAACACATGATATTTTGAGAGAATACCCAGCCTGTACTTACTGTTTTGCTTTCATATTTTTCTCCTTGTTTATCTTGCTATATTCTTGAAATTGCTTTGCTATTTGGGGACTTAGAAAAATATGGTTCTATGGCGGTATTTTAAAAACAGCTTAGCTAGGCTTCCTGGCACTCTGACAGACAGAGTGAATTCAGACACTATGTGCTTTCCAGTGACCTGCTGCCAGTATTCCAGTGCTTATCTTGAAATACCAATAAGGTTGTGGGATCATGTCCTCCCAGCTGACCTGCCAGCAGGCTTGTGCTGGGAACACGTGTGGCAGCAAGGTTGCCATCAGGGACACCATGCCACTCCTTAAAATAAGCTCTTAAGGATCTAAACTAAAGCTGTAGTGTTTTGGGTGTCCTCAGCACACACCTTGCACCATTAATGTTAATAGGTGGAGTCTCCCATTTGTAAACCCATGTCAGGATCCACATATGAAACATAAATTAAAGCAAAGAAAGAAGAAAAGAATCCTGTCGACGATGGCACAGCTTAGAATTGTGTCAGAGCTCTGAAACTAGGAAAAAAACAGACTGAATATTCAGTCATGTTTTCAAACAATCTGCTTTCGACCTTGTTTAACTTTGCATGAACATTTCAAAAACCTGTAACACCATATTTTACTATTTATCAATATTCATGTAAAGTAAGTACTAAGTTTTTATGCTCAAATATTTATAGAAAGTGAATTTTATGTTTGTTTTCTATAAACATCAGTATCAGATTCCTGGCTGTCAGCATTAGCACTGCACCATCAAGAATGAAAAACACCACCATGTGTCTTGTGCAACAGTCAGAGTTAAATGATACAGACAATACTCCAAAAGAGATCTATAGAGCACATGAATCATAGAATTATAGAACAAATCTACAGAAACATTCAACTGTATACAGGCTTTCTGTCAATGGAGAAAATGAGTAAAATGTATCAGATTCAATTTAAGTATGAATTATTCAGCCAACTCTTTTTACAGACTTGCCTTTCAGCACTATTATTTTTCATGTTAGACTATACTAACTCACTTTATGGAAGTTAGGAAGCATCCGATCTATTATTTTTATAAATTATTTTATCACAGTGATAGTGCTGTGTTACTAGCAACTAGTTGCTAGTAACAATTGCAAAACTAGTAATTGCTAGTAACACACTGTTCTTGTGTTACTAGCAATTAGTTAAAAAACATACTTCCCCTGCAGGGGCAGTAAAGAAAGCCAGCTAAGAATGAGATGGTAGGACCATTATTATCTCCATTTTACTGAAGGTAAAAGAAAACCTTTTAAAAATCAACCATTACCATGCTTTTAGATAGCATGCTGGTAGGTCTAAGGATCTAACCAAGTCTCCTACTCCTAATTACTAATAAGGTACATGTGACAGATTCCATTTTCCCATACAGCTATGTTTTATTGTAATTTTTTAAGATCCATTTTATCTTTTCCACAGAAGTTGGTGCTCAGCAACAAATAAAATAGCATCTTGACATCAGAGACATTGAATAAAAATCTTCAAAATGCTACTGCTTCCTCTGGAGGTCACAATTTTTAAAACAACTGACTTTGTTTCATGCCAGTACCTATGGAGAATTCTCACTTCTGCAGCAAACCAGTTGCTGTACACCCTAATAGGGTTTCAGTGCTCATTACCAAAGCCAGATGGATGCATGGGCAGGATCCTTTCCAGGCCACAGCCACATGGCTTTTTGAGCCCTGTTCAGAAACCCCTCTAATAACCAGGTCCAGTGACACAGCTGATGCACTCCAGCTCATGCGAAGCACTCACTGACCTGGAGAGGCTTCAGAAGAGTGATACAGAATAGCAAAACCAGTACTGAAAGGGGACAGAGAAGCTGGAATTAAGAGTGGCCAACTCTGTACTCTCATTTGGATTTGGCTTTCAAAAGCAAATTCTGGTTTAATTTCCATGTTGCCTCATCAGCAGCTTCACTGACATTCTGTTAAAAATTTTCTCTTGCAAAAATGCCGTCACAAGTTAAAACCCACCATCGGATGATACTCTTGGCACAGTCACTTTATTTCAGCTAGATGGTTATGATTTTGGACAGTATTTCCCACAAGATGTTTCTTGCTCCACATTTGTACTATCTCCAAGTCATGTTCAACTTTGACTCTTCAAAAAAAGGGTTATTTTTAAATCTTAACAGCACATTGATGAAAAAGCCTACATATTCAATACAGGATCTTAAAATCTTACTTGTAGACCTTTTATTGCTAAGAACATTCTTGTTAAGATCAGTAAGAGGCAGCGACTGGCCCCCTGGATCTATTTGACTTTTACATTATGGGACAGCACTTCTAACTGGAGAGAAAAGTTATTTTGGTAGCAGATCAGAATCCCAATTTACAAGGACCATGCTGCAGTCAAATGCCTTCTCACATGGTGATTTCCGTTGTGTTTGCGTAGCGCTTATTTTTAGCTGCTGTCATTGAAGTTATTACTAGAGACAACATAGGTTCAAAATGTCCCTTGCACTTAAGCAAAAAATAAAGGTTCCCTGGGATTCCCTGCACCGGGATTTTTGCATTTCATTTTTTTCCAGGCATAAGTGCCTTCTCAATCAATTATCTGCTATTAGCCCTGCTGTTGTCATGTTTGTAAAAGTCACACTTCTCATTTCAAACTTCTACAGTCCCTATATCTTTGTAAATTCTGACTTTTAAAGAAAGGGTATTTTTTAATATGTAACCGAGTTCTTATTCATTTTATTTTAATGCACTTCACATTTCTCAAATAAGCTTCTTAATTTCCACCCATAATGAGTATATTATCCAAGTAACGGATTACTCTACTTAAAACTGCAGTCTGCTGAAATGCAGAAAGATTGTTAGCCATTGCTGCAAGCTGCCTGACAAGAACAAAAATGAGGGGTAGTAAATAATACGGAGATTCAATCAAATAGAAAGCATTAAATATTCACTGAGCAAATTGGCCACTATTCAACAAATAATTTATTTATCTGCAATTAAATAAAATGAGAATTAATCATTTTTCCATTGTCCCTGCAAATGTATTTGGAGGGCCATGGTTGCTGCACCAGCCTCTCAGCTTGCAAGGTAGGAAGGTGAAAGGGAGCTGTTGGGCATGACTGGAGGCAGCACTGACATATATGTGGGGCTGTGCTCTCCCCCAAGCGTGCTGCACAGGGTTAGGTACATGCCATTTCCATCCAGATTTATCAGGAAAACACAAATCAAACCTCTCAGCATCCCTTCTCTTCCCTGGGCATGATACTGCTTCTCCTATGTATGTCCTTGACAAGCAGTGGCTGCTGTGACTGCTGTGGTAATCAGGGCACAGTGGCCTCTGGCCCCTGCACTGTGACCTCTTCACAGCTCCTGCCAGCCCTGCCAGCTCAGGGGGAAGTTCGCCCTCCATCACCAAACTCTTCACTGTGTCTTTGTGTGTGGACACATGGTGCCATTTTTTTCCTGTTTGGTTTTCCTCTGCAATCTTTTTAGGATTTCAGTGCTAAGCAGTGGTTGCTTTTAGTCACAAAATGCATTAGTGGAAGTGATTTTGTAGCAAATGACAGTCATGAGGGAGGCATAAGGAATTATTTTGGGGAAATAACCATCATAAGGGAGTCACTTGTGCTATCACTCAAGTGTTTTTAGTACTCAAGAGTAGGATATGTGAGGTAAAAGCTTTTTTGCATTGGAAGCAATACTATAAGGGACATAAACAGCTACTGAATATATTAAAGCAGGTCATCTATCCTTCTCTCACTATGTACTATCTACTGTGTTATAAATGCCAATTAATGCAATCAGTTCACATGAAGACTGATCTGTTCCACCACTGAAGTCTTTGAGAAGAACATATATAACACGTAAGGTTACCTGCTACCTACTTCAGATGCTGTAAGACACATATTCCCAGCTCCGCCAAAAGATGCAGAGAGCCTTGGTGCAGGGGGGGGTGAGGGACTGTCGAGGAGAAGCACTTCCCACTGTCAAAGAGCGCTGCTGCTGAAACACTCCAAATGCAAGTTCAGTACTGAAAATGCCACATATTTCCCACCCCTGCTATGTTCCAAAAACCTTAGAGGTACCCAAATCTGCTCCTCAGTTGTTTTAAGGGAAGGGTGAGATGTGTTGCAGTGTTTGCAGGAAGGAAATTATTTTACAGGACGCACGCAGAGCTGCAGAGCTCTCCGTAAAGGCAGCCACCCATGTACTGTGAGGGACATAGAATGCCGAGGTCGGAGTTCACAGATGGGCTGAGAGATGGCGAGGGGCATTTCCACCTTACTGGCATAGGACCAGACTTTAGACAACCTTCTGCTGCGGCACTCAAGCATGGTGGGGAGAACTCAACCTTTTATCAAAGACGACAGGTATTGTTTCAAAGATAAATGGCTTTGAGAAGAAGGACTCTTCTTTGCAGTCAGTAGACATTTAGTGCTACTGTGTAAGATGAAATGCTGCTTCTTTACCATGGCTTGCATTTTGAAGCAAAATGTAAAAACAGTTTCCTCCTGAAATGGGTACCTGTTTGGTATTCCCTAAGCGACTGTGAAGTCCTTTTCACAGGAGATATTGCTCAGAAAAGATTTATGAAATGTGGCAGTGCAACATCAAGGCCTTAGAACCATTAATTTAAAATGCCTTTCCCCTTCATCCTCCTGTGTAAATTGCTGAGCAATCATGATTTCTTCTTACCTTCTGCTCTCAGTGATACAGCTCGTGTCATGCCAGGATCACAGTTCCATGACATTAATTATACACAGTCAAGATACGCTTTTTATTTTGTGCCCCAAATAGAAAATAGTGCAAAGGAGCACAGGAGACACTGTCTGTGCTTAGGGAATTTCATTTCAGCTCTGTACCCTTTTTTAAAAAGAAAGAAAAAAACCTGTGGCTTGAGAGATCTTTCATTTTGAAAGTAGTAAAGGGGTCACTGCTACATTCAGAGCTGCTTACAGTGGAATGCCTTGAAATATAGAATAATAATTTCAGGAGAAAATTTCTTAGGCCTGCTTACTTTTGTGTAAGGGAAGGTAGACGACATGGTCAAGACAACAATCTGACCCTAACCTACCCCCCTACCTGCAGTAAAACAGAATCATATAACTCAGATGTAACAGAGCCATCAGGTCAGTGAGGCTGTCTCTTCCTAAGGCAGGACTGTGGCATCTGGTACATCCTGCAGAGTGAACAACTTGCATAATTTTAACTACAAATTTGCATCACCTGTACATCAACAGCTGCAAAAAAAGACCACAAAACATTAGTATGAATTAAATATGCTGTACAGAGAAAGACTTCTACAGGGCAAAATTCAGATGCTCATCCATCCAGAGCAGGATGGATGTGGCATGGAGAGCAGCTGACCGGGCACACAGGCACAGGCCCATATACGTGCTTTCTCTCTCCAGTAATAACCTCTCCAGCCCAAGGGCAGCACCTCCTGAGCAGTCTTCACTGGATCAGGATGGGAAGAGTTTTCAAGATCTACTGTGGTCCCTGAGACAGCTTTGCATAGGATATAGCTTACAAGGAGGTACTGGTATTCATCCAAACGCCTTGAGGACTCTAGGTGGGGTACAGTCCTCAGCAAAGCTGAGAAAAGCAGCTTAAATATCAGGCACCACAAAGCAGCTACATCTCATCTGCAGCCCCACTGGCTTAAGAAAGGCCAGCACCAGTGAGGTCCTGCTGCTTCCACATACACAACAGAAACTGGTAAAAAGAAAACAGTAACCTGGGATGTTCCCAGAGGACAGGCTACAAACTCATGCAGCTTGGCAGATCCTCAAGCACATACCTGTCTCTGATGGTGATTTTCTATATTTCAGTGCTGGAGAGCTACACAGAGCTGTATATTGCTCTATAGCATCCTTCACTCTGCAGATGAAGGAGAATGAAATATTTTTACTTCAGCAGCCATGACCATCTAGATAACATCACACTACTTTCTTCTTGTACTCCTCCTTCAGCCCTGCCAACAAATATCCCAGGCTATTCTGTCTTGCAAATGAAGAGTGCTGCTTGCAGACAGAACTACATACTTTCTGGATGAGGTTTTAAAAAATTAAAAGAAATTATTGACTTCTTAGCTTTCTAAAAATCTGGACCATTTTTAAGAAATACTGGCGAATTTTAAACACCTTTCATACAAATATTTCCCAATTATTTTTTCCTTATTTATGGATCTTCCTAAGCTTTTGCCTTCCTCTAACACTACGAGCTTAATGAAACTCCTTTGTGATTGATTTATGAAAGCAGGTTTAGCATGGTGTTTTATGAATCCGACATTTCCACACACATGAAATATCAGACACTGACAACACACTGATTTATTGGTGATCTATATTGTAGAAAGAACACCAGAAAAGATCATAATGGTAAAAAAAAGGAATCACACATATCTGAGACCTGATCTATTGAAACAGCTATTGAAATTTCTTAAAATATGTAGTAGCCCATTCTAATAGATCATCAGAACCAGTCACAAATTTTGTTTATCAGAGGGTTTTTCCTACCTTGCTGTTACATGTTCCTTTAAAGTTTACTGCTAGAAAAAAACCCAACTTTTTTTTCCCCCAAGAAAAAAATTTCCCTTAGAAAAATTGGTGTGAGACTCCTAGTATGGCCAAAAGTTGCAACACACTTTTGCCAAACAACCAGGCTGCCACTGGCTCTGGCTATGACCAGCGTCTCCATGTCCCCAAAACATCCTGGGCAGGAGCTGAGGGGAGGGACATGAGGGCTGAGGGCCATCAGCACAGGAGCACAGGAGGAGGAGGAGGCGAAACTCTGCAGGCAGTGCAGCCTGGGACGGGGACAAACTGAGCACTGCAGCCTTAGTCCTCAGGAGAGGCAGCAGATCCCAGGCATAATTCAGGCCTGGAGACAGCTACTGCTATAGGGAAGGGCAATTATTTATGGCAGAGAAAAGATTCAACTCCAGAGTATTCAACCTTAGCCTTTTTTACCTGTATCTGTGTATTTTATCTCTCAACGAGGCAATATTCAAGAATTCTTCATCTTTTCAGGAGCAACTAGTTATTCTCTGCAATCACACATGAGTAATCAAATTTGATATCTAATGAAAACAACGAATGCTACAGTGGTGTTATGCCAGTTTAGCTATGTTAAGCTATTACTGCATCTTTTATTCCTAGTATTTAGGGGTTATTTATTAGTGACTTATATTCTTACTTGTTACAATATACATGATAAAATTTTCCACATTTGGAAGAAAAAAATGAAATAGTATAGATATCATTTATCATAGACACCATTAGTCCATGAGATGTTTAACGAACTGAAGGCTGTCAAACCAGACATTAAATTTCTCAGTTGCTCAACTACCACTTGTCTGTTCTGCTGTGTTTTTATTTTCCAAGCTCAAAGTATTCATGATTAGTTTTCTTGCCTTGTTGCTTATGTTTGGGCAATCCTAATGTAACAAGTCAGAGACATTCAGATTGTCACTGATCACATTACAGAATGGCATTTAGACTGCTCTGTAAAAAAACCACTAGCTGTTCTTCAACTTTGAGTAGACCTACTCCTATAGAATATAAAACAAGAGCACAAACTATTAAACCAAATAGAAGAACCACTGACTACTGAAGAACTGCTCTGCTGGGGATACTGTTTAGTCCACTGCATCCTGGAAATTTCAGAAAGACCAAGTAACAACTTTAGGGAGCTCAAATAAAAGAAGAATGCAGAGCAAAACAAACAAACAAAACAAACTACAAGGATTTTGTGGTAATTTGAATACTCAGAGTAAATTAATAGATTGGAGTGCAAAAGAAGTAATCACAGTAACCTATCAGCTGTCTCTTTGCATAACTCTAGGTATAACACTGTAATTACAGAGAATCTCCAGTTCTTACCTAAGGTCCAACACTTGCAATTACATTTCTTTGTATTGGGAGCATATCTTCAGTTGAAAGTCTAGCACTTCTCTGAGGAAACTGCACCACTACTTATCTTCCTTCTTTAAAAGTGCTAAAAATACTTATTTAAAGTTTGAATTTCATGAGCCACATATTCCAGGTATTGTCTTATTTTGTGCTGTTTGCTAGATTAAAAAGCTTTCCATTATCCATTGAAAAGGTGAATCCACCTGTGTGCACGTTTGTGTGTTTTATCTTCAGACCAAGATAATTGTGTTAAGTAACGAAACACAGGCATATAGTAAAGCAGAAATTTATTATAATCAGATCATTTCTCCAATATTTCCTTCATAAATAATTGGCAACATAGTACAAGTGTTTTTCATGGACCGAGCGTGATACTATCAAGAAATCCTTTTTTCTTCTGTATGTATTCTCTAAGGGAGGTAAAAAAGGCAATTTTTCTCCTGACAATGCAGAACAAAGAAAGACACACTTAACTGTGGTAGGACCATGAAAATGCTCTCCATTCATCATCCTAAGATGAAACACTAGCTTATTGTAATTAAAAAGCATATTCACATAAATAAACCTATTGCAATTTTGTTAACTCACAGTTTTCTTTCATACAAACATGTGAAAGGTTTTTAATGCATAATACTGAAAATTTTTGCTTTGGTGTCAAGGAGCAGTATCAAATACAATCTTCAAAAAGAAGCATGCAAATCATAGTCATTAGTGTATTAATCCTTTGCAGCCAGGTTGTGCACAAAAATAAATCTCATTAATGCGTTGAGGCAATAGGAAGTCAAGTTATGCATGCTGTCTCCAAAACTCTTTAGTTACTGAACAAAGTAAGAAAACAGACACAAGTGCACGATACTTAGTGTCAGCTAAAAATGTTCTATAGAAAATCACTGTCCCTTTTTTTGTACATCTGTTGTATTCTTTGTACATATCTCTTGCAAAATCTAACTTCGTATACCGGATTTTTAACCTCCTCGGCCATTAAATGCAAGGTTGTGATTTCTAATTATCTTTGCCATGTCTAAGTAAAGCAAATGCCTAAATTTGCTGTCTTTTTCATGAAACATGTCACTGTTTTCAAATGCAGTCTTGGAGCAGTGGTGGCAGCTCTCACCATAGGGGACAGCAGATGAAAGCTGTGCATGACCCCATGGCTCCCCCTGCCTGCATGGCCAGTGTGGCTGAGGGCATGTGGCACCCCAGTGCTTTGATGACTGGTTCCCCAGGGCCAGCACACCACTCAGAAAGTCACGTCAAGTTTCTTCTGACAGCGACCATGAGTGAGGAAAGTGCAGTTTTCCCTATTCCCTAGCCCCAAGAACACCTGCATGTTTTATCAAGTTCTATCCTCCATATCATGAAGGCAAGACTCCTCTCCCCATTTCTGAGACTCCTCACAGGTCTAGGATAGAAGTAACTTCAGCTGCAAGTGAGGGAAATCTTCAAGGAAAGCACAACTTCAAGGCCATGTTTTTTACTTTGATCTTGCACACTGTCTCCCCGGACTCTGGGTAAAACAATTGAATCTGCTTTTTACCCTGCAGTGAGCAGGTGAGCACTTGAGAGCTCAAGGAGCTCTCCCAGGTGCATGCACAGAGGGGGCTGCTTGCTGGCACCCACAAGTAGCACTTAACTCTGCACCACACCACCAAAGCCCACCTGACTAGTCTTAGCAGCAACACACACTGACAATCCACTGCTGCCCCTAGAGATACCTCCCATCAAACAGCTGCCAAGCAAGGGAGTTGAACCATCCATCTGCCATTGCAGCCTCCTTCTGCAATGTCAGTCTGTATTCACTTCTGTAATGCACTTCGGCTGTAATTAAACCCACATCTCTAAGTGGGTAAATTCAACTATATGTTCTGATGTTTTTGGAGTTCATAAACTGAAACCATTCCTACAGCATATGCGGTCTACAGACTCAGCTGTCAAGGGTGACCACAGCCCTCAAAAGATAAGAACAAAGAACAAATAAACCCCTATTTTAAGAATATCTGCTTCTTTTTCTTCCAGATGAAACTAGAGGCCTGGTTTCATGCCATATTTGACAGCATGGAGGGAGTGCTGCAGGGCAGGCCACAAAATACTGCCAATAATTCAGATCTGTTCCAGCACGTGCAGTAAACATGAGTGAGCCACAGCAACCACCGCTAGTTAACCGAAAATAAGATGCCTACCTGCTTGCTCTGCACTATGAGATCATTAACTGCTGGTTGTTGCACAGGCAGAGTTTGAGCTCTTAATTTTAACATGCAGATTTTAAATGTAATTGATGACAGAAGATATGGGAGTTACCCATGATTTATGCTCTATTTCAGACTTCAGATTGAAAGAGAACAAGATTTTATGAAGAGGATTTACCATCTGAGAAGAATAGCTACATGCTCAGACAAGTAACCAAAAGTTAAAAACTTGGAAATGAAGCTTAGCTGTGGCAAGGCACCTATATGGGCTAAACAAATTGATTCAATAAACCTCACTTTTCTTTCTAGTAATCTAAATTACCTGTCCTTCCTATGTATCTGAGACAAAGCCATATAATCAGTGCTTCCAGATTACACAGAAAGTGTCTTTGAGAGCACAGATGACAATATCCAGATTCCTCATTTGCTGTTTTACCAAATTACCTTCTCAACAAAAGTGGCAACATACAAAGCCATTCTGCTGCAAAGACAGACTCCTCTCAGCTCCCTTTGTGACCCTGCGCCTTTGGCAGACAGTAGTTCTGATTTGGGACAGCACCTGCTGACATGACAAGCAAGCACTGAACCATGTAGGCATTCCTATTACACTCAATATGGATATTTTTCTGAGGGAGTTTGCAGCAGCCCAAATCCAGATATCCTGCATCATTCTCAAACTACTGGATTACCAGTGCTCTCTGTAGGGAAAAGCACTGGAAGAAGTCTATGAGTGAAGTTATTGCAGAAAGGTGCCTAGAAAGACTATGGCCTCCTACCACAAAGATCAGCTCTGGAGCAGCACATCCAGACATGTATTTTCAGGAGGTGCACTGTATCCCAGGCGAGAAGAAGGAGGGACAAGTTGGGGAACATCCACCAATACCTTCCACCTGTGAAATTTCCACACTTGGCAGCTGCTGTTCTTCCTTCAAAACCACCTCTTCTACTCAACTTAGAACAGCCAGGTTGTTGAAGGAAAGTCCCTCTGTGCAAGCAATTAACTACTTTATCTTACATTGAAAAGCAGTTTTAATGAGTTTCCATCTGACTTTTTTGGGTTATTATTCAGGTAGATATTAAAGAGCTAACAAATTGTCAACATTTGCATTAATTGGCATTTATATTACAGATGGCAAGCGCCTGCAGGCTGGTTTCCTTATCTACATTTGCCATTCTACTATGGCTTTGTAAATCATTACCTTCAAACAGCTGGAGAAACAAAACATTGCAAAAGTGTCTCCTGAAGATGGTGTACTTACTTTCCTGAACAAGCTGATTTTGACAAGGACAAAAGCAACATATTTTTTTTAAATCCTGCACGATTTCACATAAGAATGGTCAGAAAGTGGATACTGTTCTCAGCAAAAGCAAAATCTGTAAAGTGAATAAAGTATACTTGTGCAGATTATGTAGACAGCTACCCACACTGTAGAAACACCAAAACCCCAACTGGCACAAACTGGGAGCAGAGCGTTTCCTATTTGAGGAGCATAAGGGGAACTGGGTATTCCTGGGGGAGCCTGGAGTCTGAACACAGAAGGATGTTCCAGGCCCATGGGAAATGGCAGTTTTGCTGAACGAACGATCATATAAACTCAAAAGCCTGGAGTAGGCAGAAAATCAAAGGGATGGTCAAAATAACAGCTCTTCCTTGTCTTATTGCAAAGGGAGTCTGGGCAGCCCTGTGCTGCAACTGCAGCTGAAGAGCAGAAACAGCCACACATTCCTACTGCATCAATTCCCAGGTTTTTATTCCTTTTTCTGTTTCAAATATGTGACAATACTAAATATTTTCAGCTAGATGAAAGTTTACCTTTACTAGCAGAACAGATATTTTATGCTCATCAATTTAAATTACTAGATACCTAAAAAAGAAATGTAGTCATCCACAATATCCAAAAGTAGCCAAGTTATTTACCATATTGCTAGGCCAATTGTTGCTATCTTCCATATCTCTTTATTATGTGTGCAAAAGCTCCTGATAAATTAGTTGTGGTACAATGGCAGAACATATATACTTCAGCTAGGAATGCTTAAACTGGAAAAAAATGTTAAATCTTAGGATGTAGATAGTCATATAGCTAGGTCATACAGCTAGCTGGGTGTAAGTATTCCCAAGAGCCAAATCATTGCTGATGACCACCAAGTGCTCCTGAAGCTTTTAATGCCCTTTGCCACTCACAGAGGTTCTACCTTTTTGATCCTCCCCTTCCTCAGTAATTTATTACCCTGAAATCCTCTGTCAGGTTTGATTCAAAGTTCACAGTCCTCCAAAGATTGTTTTGTAAGATATTTATCACATTTCTGGAATGGTAAGTTATACAGCAAAAAGTTGTGTAGTAATTCTGAGTTGCTTCTGGGGAGGTTTTCATTAGAAATTAAATAAAGTTAAAGACTTCTTTCAACAAGACTGAGACAGCATTTTGATTCCCCTTTTTCATTTCTAAGCTCATTCTCACCTACCATTTTGGAATTACTGTTATTAGAAGAGTGCCTAGCACTGCTCACTGAGCTCAGAGCCTCATTTATTGCTATTAGCCCAGCAAAGGTGTATTGAAAAGTGTTGTACCTGTGGTATTCATAAAATGCAATTTGTCCATCTTAGAGCTTTATTCTTTCCCTACAAATGCTCCAAGTAACTCTGATTTTTCCCACAATTTTATTTGAATCACCAATTATTATATTTGATTTCCATTAATATGAGCAGCTAATATTATTTGAAACAGTCTGTCAATAGGGCAGACCATCTAATTTTGTATAGTTCATATTTGTATCTTTCCCAAATATATGTGTAAGTAATCGTAGTTAATTAGTGTTTAGTGCCAACTACCAGAGTTTCAGCTCTGAAATACATATACATGTATAACACATATAAAGAAATAAGTATATATATATACGTATACATATACACATATACATGTACGTATATTTTCAACTCCCAATTCTGCATAGCACCTCCCTTGAGCCTTGGTGCTTTCCCATCTGAAGCCTAATTCTGTGTGTTTTTTCCAGACATGTTTTCTAGATGCTAAGGAAACAGGAATAATGTCAAATTGGGATACTGAGAAATTCGTGGTAAAACCACTATCTCTGACTGAAAATGTAATCTGAGCTTAGTAGAAACCCTCCAGCAAGGTTTCGTCTGTTCCCAAAGCCTCAGATCCCACCACACCAACACTGCACTGAAGCTCTGTTTTCTCGCTCTAGGAAACATCTGTCAGTAACTGGAATAGTGAACAGTGCAGCTATTTCCATCACTTACTCTAGAAGCAAGACAAGATTTAAATGACATTAACAACAACAAAATGTCCAAAAGCTCTTGTGAGCAGGCAGGGATGCAAACAGTGTCCTTGGGAACACCAGCATCACAAGAATGGGTTCTGTAGACCAATGAACTTATCCTCATCATTCTGATCTGATGGAAAATTATAGGTGTGAGTATTTCAATCAAGCATGTTTTTCATTAAAAGTATCAGAACAAAACCACAAAAGTTTCATATTGGAAATGCTGCCTTAATGTAATGAAGAGGTGATTCCTGGTGCAGCCTAGCAAAATGATTTCTGTGAGAAACTGGCACAGCATCTCCACAAGTTAGAGACAGCGCCACATGGGATAAGATGGGCTGGCCAAGAGTCCTGCCTGCAGATAAGACTACAGAAGTGGTGCAGCTGAGAAACAGCTCAGCATTTCTCAGGACACTCATCCCTAAACTGAACTATTGCACATGGTAATTTACAGTTTGAGGATGAAAAGGTTAGATTTTTTTGAAATTTTTTTCACCCCAAAGTCATCTGAAAAAAATTAATTCCAGTGACTATAAGGGACAGGCATTAGCTTGGAGGTAGTTCTTCCACAAGAAGTAGCCTGATAATCAAAGAATCACATTTCCTACCCCTTCTTTTCTATGTGTCTAAGAGCTGTATGAAAATGGAAATAAAACATGCCCTCACATCTTGTTTATTCTGGGTTCACAGATAATCTTTCCCTTCAGAAACAATGACAGTGTTGTACTGTGGAAGGAGAGATGGCAAAAATATTAGTTTTCTCATCAATTATATTGCAATAGCAGGAATTAAGAAATCTCTTTTTTGTCATTATATTTCCATCACTAAATATTGATACAAATTTCTTCATTTGATCTCCTTGGACAGGTCAGATATGCCATATAGATTTTTAAATTAAAATGACTTCTCCATTATGGACCGTATAAAAAGAATGGAATGTAGAATATGATACATTATAAAACCTTACTAAAAGTGCAAAGTGTGGTAAAAAAGTGTGCTATTAGAGAAAAAGCAATGCAATTCAACTGATAACCCATTTCTTGATTTCTTCTTTTTAAGAAACTAAGACAGTATCAGTGACTAAATTCAGGTTAATCAAAGAATTGTTTACTCCTTTGCTGATGAGGTTTGATTGATGCTCTGAGAGACACAATTCACCATCTGAATTTTCTGCACAGGATTATATTGCCAATAGGTCCCTCTAGCAGGAGGCATAGTTTTTGTTTGTTTTCCTCCAAGCTGTTTAAAATTATAAACATATGGAGCAAACATATAACAATATTATGTCAACCCAAACTGGAATGTGAGTTTGTAACAGAATCTTCTTTAAAATAATCTAAACCATCTCTGTTACTCCAGTCTGACTTTAGCTGTAGCTAAAGTACCTTTTGGATTTGCCTTTCCCTCTTATAAATGAGATCCAGTGAATAAAGAGGTAATATATGCTAATTTCCCCACACAGACACTGACATGCTGCCAAATGCAGCCCAAAGCAAAGCAGGCTGCCTTCCATGGAAATTCACCCACACAAAACAGAATTATGTTTGTTATACTCTCCCTAAAACTGCCATACAATCCTTCTGTTTAATTTGAGAAGACAGGAAGAACATTGTAGTTAAAGTTTTATACTTAAACCCCATGTAATAAAGGAAACAGCTTCTGTTGGGAGTCCTTCATATTGTAGATGTAGCTTACAGAATAAAGGGAGCTGACTTGCTAAAAAAAAAAATTTTAAAAAAGCAAGCAAGTTAAATCTGCCTGATATAGTGGCTCAGCAGAGAGGAGCATAGACTCTACTGAATTATAAGCATCACAGTTGACTTACCAAGGCACTGTCTAGATTTGGGAAATAAAGCAGTGGCTTGCACTGGCAGGGCTGCATTATCTATTGATGCGTCCTTCTCAGCAGTAAAAATACCTGTTCATTAATCCACCCTGCATTCTTCCTTCCAGCACCTCCATGGTGTGAGAGTGTGCAAACATGACCAAAGGCAGAATTAAAGTGCAAACCAAATTATGTTTTAACTTGTAGTAATTACAACACATTACAATTACAATTACAATCGTGGTAAATCTGGTGGCAGTTGGGATATTGTGTATCATAACCACCCTGAACTTTAGGGTTGCTGCACAGGCTGATTTCTTGTTTGCAGAGTGAAGGCTCTGGCACACAGTGTGGCTGCAGCAAGGCTGCTCTTTTTTGGGTTCGTGTCCTTCACGTGAGCTTCACTCAGGACCTGCGATTCTGCACCGACGACAGTGCCAAGATGCCAGTCAAAATTTCTCTGCCTATTTCTCACCAGCTTCTTAACCTCTTTTGGGGTGAATCCAACTGTATTGCTTTAGGCATTTACCAGGGAGTATGGATACAAGATGGGCTACCAGCAGATCTGGTTTATACCTGCTGGTGGCCTCTCATATTTTCAGTTAATGACAGAAACAAGACTCCTTCTATTTTGAAAAATTACCTACAATGACATAAGCCAAAATACTGTCCTTTAAAACGCATTAGACTTTTTCTAGTAACATCGAAGAACACATTTGTGTTTCCTGGATTTTTAATAAAATACCCCAAACTAACATGAATTGTCTCGGGAAGAAAATATGTTACATATTTTACTCAAACCACAATAATGTCTTTCTTTTTTGAGCCATGCAGATGGCTGTTGCGCCAGGAAGATGTTCCTGCAACTGCATTTGCTATGCCTGAGTCCATCCTGTGGTTCATCACAGCTGGAGACAGCACCAGCCACAGCCACCAGCACCTCTGGAGAACAATGACTTCCATATATGCCCTAGCTGTTTCTCCAAGAATGGTAAATACTAGGCTTTTCATTTTAAATTGACAACAGGCTATTAGGGCCTTGAAAAACAAAACAAAACCAAACCAAACCAAAACAAAACAAAAAACCGCCTCCAAAAACAACAACAAAAAAACCTCAGCAGAAAAATAAAGCACAAAATTTTAATGCAGAAACAGACTGGGAGCAGATAAATGCTGTCATGGCCTTGTTGACCTGCATAAAGTGGCCACCAAGCAAGGTAGCCACTGAGCATCCCAGATGTGGGACTAGGACTGGCTCCAGCCCACAGACCTTGCTGAGGTCTCTGCCTGTTGAACAAGACTGCCTGCAAGATTCGCCTTCACCTGGACTGCTGTAGCACTGCAAAGAAGCTGGGGCACGAGGCAGGAAGAGTGTGGCTTACAGTAAACTGAAAGCTTCATTTTCAGCAACTGCTGCCATATAACTCCACTGGAATACAGGTAAGTTCCTCCAAGGTGGTTCTGATTGCACTCTCTGCTCCAGCTGCTCCTGAAGTACTGCTGGACCCAGGGACAATGGAGAAGAGCAGAAAAGGGTCTGTGGCCATGATGTATGATGCAAGAATGTGCACATAACGTGTATGTTCAAAAGGAGTAAAAAGCACAGGAAAGCCCTATGTCCACCTTATTCCAGTCAATCTACCTGTCTGTAGACTGTCCAGTCAATCACCTCTGTCTGGGTGAAAACATGGTTCTTCTTATGGAAGCTTTGCGAAATGAATTGCAGAGATTCTTTCACTGTCTTTGTAAGTGAACAGTGAGGCCTTCACAGTTTTGCTGGTGGGTTTTTTCGTTATTCTTTTCTTGAGTTGTACCTGAGCACAAGCAGCATTAGCAGAAATGCTGTTGGTCTAACAGCAGAAATGTTGCTGCTTAACCTCTGCCTGCCCTGTTTCCACACAGGGAGGCATGGTGAAGAGACTGATAACTGAAGTTGCCTGCCTCTTGGCCTCCACATCCTACAGCACCACGTAGAGCAGGTGCATGGAGGTTACTGAACAGCAGGAAAGATATTTTTGTCATCTAACTTGAAGCATTTTGTCACCTGTCACCGTCCTCCTCACACAGAAATTGCAGCAGGTAAAAGAAGTGCATTTGTCAAAATAAGGGTAACTTGTTAAGGACTTGAGTGCCTTTTATATGCAGAGGATGCCAAATTTTATACTCTGTGACAGATATAAAACACAACAAATTAGCATTTTAAATCTAGGAATCACTTGCTACACAACTGAAAAAACTTAGCTACACCATACACTATCTTGCAAGCTTTTAGCTATTCCATTTGGTGTTCTGTAGCAACTTGATATTTTCAAAATGTGGTGCAGAAGAGCCATGTTCTGTGGAAGGACCCACCTACTACAGTTTGCTAACCTGTAAATTAGTTTCAACTTGTAAAAGAAAATCTTCAGTATATACCCTATTGATTCAGCAAGAATTTTTGCACTACTTTTTTGAATGATAGTTTTATTTACTGTGCATAATTTAACCTATTGGCCAGAATTATTTTATTGACATATTTTTCAAAGATAGTTTGGAATGTACAAAAGATGACATTCATCTGAGATTACTGGAACAAATGTTTTTCTGTTTTATTGCACAGATGTGAGACAATATTCTTCAAACCCAATTTCCTAAAATTAGGGTTCTGTTTTTATGTAACTCTGCTTTCCAGGGATTCACAACTCCTATGATAAATAGGTTTGCAATGCCTTGGAAGAGTCAAGCCAGTTTTGTTTAATTTCCTTAATAGTTACTCTTGAATCTAACCTTAGGCGTAAGCTGTGAACATGCTGTCTCACAGAAGATGTCTCAGATTTTCAAATGTGTTCAGGTTTACCCTAAGTCTACACCACTGTTTAGTGAAAACATTAAATGTATATTGATTTTCATAGCTACAGAGAAACCAATACCAAGCACATGTGAGTATCTCCATCAGTTACAGGTTGTAACTGTGACATTACCTCCATTATTGAAATGGAAAACAAAGCTTCTCCCAGAAATTTTAAGATTGGACATGCACAACTCTGCTTCAAACCAACAGATTAAATGACTGAATCAGAAACTTAAGAGAGCAGCACATGTGGCAGCATGTATGGTCCCTGAGGATGCTCCCTGTGGAAGGCTCTCATGGGGAGCTCAGAGGGCCATGAGCTGTAGGAAGGGCAGGGGCTTGGGGCTCATGGGACACGTTTTGCTTCAGAACACGAAGCCATTCCTTTACTGCTGCTGCTCCGCTGCCTGCCAGGTTGCACCCACCTTTCTGGGGCTAAGAGTATAAATTACAGCTTGTGAAGCTGTTTTGATGGTGCCATGATTTATTATTTCCATGATTTATAAGTGGCTGTCAGTGACAGGGCTACTGTGCTACGAAAAGCTGTGTTCCATGGATGGGACCTCATCAGTGAGAGCAACAGCTTCCTCCTGATGGTTCTTTCATTTATCCAGATTTCCACATCTACATCCAAAATTAGACACTGTTTCCCAAGACACCTGTTTCACTAAACCACACTATAGCTCCTATTGGCTAGGACATTTTATTTGTACAGCTGAAAATAGGCTTCAAATATAAAGAATTAAACCTGACCAATGTTATCATTTCCAGTCATTCGATGCCAAAATTTCCCAAAGCAGAATAAGTTCCAATAAAAACAACAAAAAATCAGTGTGAAATAAGATGCTCAAGATGTCCCTGCTCATTGCAGATAGGTGTGACTAGATCACCTCTCAAGGTCCCTTCCAACACAAACTATTCTATGATTCTATAATATAGTAATTGAAATGATACAGATTAGTCTGTGTATCTTCCTGTTAGTTCATACCTAGTTTTTCTATCAAAACATAATGATTATGGGAAACCAACACAGAATGTAATTTTATTACATCAAATTATTCAATACAGTAAGGTAAATATTTTCTGGATTTGGTATTATTGGGTTTGGTTTTATATTTTGGCTGGAATTATATGACGTTTTCTTAATGTTTCTGACATAACCATTTTAGGCAAATACTTAGTAAAAAAAAACAACCTTGATGACACAAATAAAGGGATACCCCATGACAGTCACAAGTCATGTTGTAGAGTCACACTGAAATTTATCTTAATGGATGCTTTTTGTATGAAAGAGAAAAATGACTGGATTCTAGATTCACAGTGAAGGAGAAAACCAAAAGCACCTAATCATAGTATAACTGAGTTAAATTGGAAGAAAAAACAGCTTTCAAAACACGGGAAGAACTCAATTATTTAATATTTTTTCTCCTTCAGTGCTGTTACACTTTCTCCTCTAATCTATCCTGTAGTTTTTCTGATTGGAAACATTTGTAAGCCAGTATCTGGCATGTGTGTAGGTGGAAAATATTTAATTCGAAAAGTGAAAAATCCAGCCTTGCTCCAATTGAACCTAGCAGCAAAAGCTAGTATAATTCACAGTGAAGACAAATGCGCTTATTTTGGTTCTTTAGGCTCTAGCCCCACAATTCCAGCAGGACCTGTGTCTCCCAGGGACCAGAACTGACTTCTGCATGCAGACCATAATATCAGAAGATTTGCTGAGAGAGAAATCTTCCTCCAACCTCTGTGTTGGCCAATGTAACATGAGGTTTTCTAAAATACATAAGATTATTTACTACAATTTTATGTGTATTTCTACACATCAAAATATCATTGCCTTCTTGACCTCTGTGGCATACTATAAGTGTAAGTTTTGCCCTTTAAATAACCTTTTACTGTTTTTCTTCTCTTCTCTTTTTGTACTCCCTTGTCAGTTTAGCAGGGACTTGATTTACTTTCTCTTTTCCATTCAATATTTGTCTTTCTTCACACATCGCAAGTGTCACAGCATCTACAGTTCATTGTATTTGATCAAGTTAGATCACATATACATAGTGAAGTCCCTGAAACACACAGGCACTGCAAATGAATTAAGGAGTCACACAAGCTCTTAAAATCATATTTTATGAAACCAGTTGAAAAGCCAATGGGTAATAAAAGGCAGTCAAACCACAGGTTCTGCAGAAAGTGAGTGCTATGAAGTAGCAGGTTGACCACTGTTTATTGCCTGCCAGCTAAACAAAATGAGATGCAACTTGTTATTTGCTAGCTTTTCTGCCAGTCTGGTATGATGTAATTCACATTTCAGGTGGTAAGGCTGTGATCTCCTTTGACTGTAACATTCCCTTTGCTCTCACTGAATCTGTCCCTTTTCACCTCACTCCAAACATTCACGTGGTAAAAAACTGCTGAGGGCCAGTTCCCTTACTGGTATCTAAAAGGCTGTTACTAATGGTGAGAATAACACTGTTTTCAGTAAATTACTACCTTCTTTCCCTACGGCAGGAAAAATCTGAGGAATGTTATGCCCTTCTCTGAGTTGTTCTAGTCAATGCCAGAAAGTAAAAGCTTTTTTCTTTATCTGAGTTAAGAGAACAGAGAACCAGCAAGTACCCCAGCTTACAACTATGGCAACCCCAAACCCATATTTCTGGCAGAAAGTGCTGCTCTAGGGGTGGAAGTTGCTTCCCACAGTGACTACAGCACCTGCTACGTCTGGAGTATGTGAACAGTAAATGAGAACTTTTCCTGAGATTTAGTTCAAGCTCCAGACACCACAAAGTAAACCCAAGTCAAAGAACTTTGTGCAAAAAGAAGGGTAAGTAGGTTTCATACAGATGTAAAAGCAGATTCTTAAGAGCAATATGTCGCTGGTACAATTATTCCTTATGCAGGAACTGGAAAGAATCATGGTGTCCGTTTGTGTGCACATGTATTGGTGCTCGTGTTTGCAAAGTGGGGCAAGTGCAGGAAGCTGGACTTGCCTGTCCTCAGCTCCAACAGGGCAAAGGTTTCCATATCCAAAAACTGCAAGTCCTCAAAGTACCAGGGAACCACAGAGGACACAGGTTCTCTGAGTCTGGAGAGTTTCACTGTGCCTCCCTGTCTCCACACCACCACAGCTCTTCTACAAGAGATGGAGTGGAGCCAGACTGTGGCTGGGCACACATAGCACTTGGTATTGAATTAGCAGTAAAACAGTCATCACAAACAAAAAATCCAATGTTTTGAGCCCAAAAGGCCAAAATCTCTCTGAGCAAAAGCGAATACTCAACAACAACAAACACCATAGTCACGCCTAATGGAAAGTTTACCGTAATTCAAAGATCAAAGTGTATGCCAAAATTAAATACACTCAGAAATGGTTGATAAAATGTAGCTGTTTTCCCAAAACATGAATCAGAGCTCCTAAACATAACAAAATGAGCCAAGATGGAATTGACAGCTATTCTTGGCGAATGCAATCCTACTCTCAAAGTTCAACACAAAGAGGAAATTTAGCTCTCAGGAATAGGTGCTATTTATCATTTGCTTGCAATTCCCCAGCTGATCAACTCCCAGCTGTACACCAACTAAACATCAGGGGATTAACTCAGCTTTGAAACAGAGTAATCAGTCTATTTGGTATTTGTGCTGCCTCTCACATCATTACAATTCCTTAGAAACACATGGTATTATTTCACTACTGCACCAACAAATTCCAAAAATGGTAGTTAAGCCAAACACTAGAAGGACTGTGAAAAAAACCCTCTTGAATAACAAGCACATAAGCAGTACCTTCTCTGCTTTGTAATGAACTGACTAAAAACTGTTTAATAGCATCCTGTCAGAGACTACAAGCATTGCTGGCATTGCTCATTATACACATACTAGTTAATTATATCTTAATGTGATGCTCAAAACACAAAGAAATTTCTTAGACTGAACTGTCATAGACTGAAGTAGTTGACATTGCTGTGAAGCACTTGTATGATGGGGAATTAGCCTAGCCAGTGAGAAAATATCCTCATTTCCTGGTGTTCATCTGCTTTCACTGAGATACTGGCTGGTTTTCCAGAAGGGTAAATGCTTCAGCCAGAGTTGTATTTTATATACATTTCTTAATGTGATAACGTAATATATTCTCAGTGGTTTAGAGGGACTGCAAACAGAGAAGTCCAGTTCTCTGCCACTTACAGGTGACACCAACTTGTATGGGATGAAAGTGTCAGCTACATATCAGCAGTCAGTGCAGGTTTACAGAACTTCGGGCCACCGCATGTAGGTGGACTCTGGTTGTACACATATACATCCACACATAGAGACCCCAGCCAGGCACCTTAGAGCTCCATCCTTGGACACAGTACAGACACTTCAATTCTGTTCCTGACACAGCACAGTAAACCCATGGCCATCTCAATAATAGTCCACTTGAATGCTAGTGAAAAAGAAAATGGAAAACAGACACACAAGTAGGAGACAAAGGAGGACAATCCTATATGGATTTCTTCCATGTGTAAGTGCCAGCTGCTGCAGCATGGAGATATCAGGATTCTTCTGCAGAAAAATAGCTGCTAAAATGTCTCTTATTTCCCATTCTGAAACTGTACCTGTAAATACAGTTTGGGGCTTATTTGTTTGCTTGCTTTTCTTACACATGCTGCCGCTCTGTCATGCACTGACAGTCTTGCTCCAAAAGTTAATTAAATGTTCAATATATATTACAACTTCCTTCCATTAGTATTCATTTGTAGAAGCCTGGGTCATCTAACCCATTAAGTTCAGATACATATAATTTGTTCTAAATGTATGCTCATTATTTGCTATGAAAATATGAAAGGGATTTCTACAGAAGCCTTTTATTCAATATCATTTCATGCATAGTCAAATAGGTAGTACAAATAGTATCGATTCTATTTTTGAATCTCTGCATCATGAGGGTTGGGGTTCCAGGCACATGTGTTGCTACAATGCAATCTGAAAATCCATATTACCAGCAGATGATTCAAAGGGACACATTTAATTGTAAGCTGTCAAATATGTGCCAAGTGTTGCTTTAAAAATAATTTCCGAGGCAAGACAACTCTGATCTTTGAACTTCTTACTTCCAACTCAAAATTTCAGTAATATTTTGTTGAACAACGATAAATACTTTATTAAATATGGTAATTAATATTTTGCTATAAAATTGCAGGCAGTTATTTCAAGATTAAAATAATTTAATAATTATAATAATTTAACAATGAAAGGTATAAATAATTGCTATTTTGAAAATCAGATAGAAATATTATTCCAGGGAAGAAAAGTATTTCTTCTCACCTACCTTATGCTCTATCTGAATTCAATAATTCCCTAGAAGTGAACATTGGCTAACAGTCCCTTGCCAAGAATAAATCAGTGAATCTCCTTAATTAACCAGTAATGCCAATTATAAGTTAAGGGTTCTACATCTGCATATTTTAGACAGCAACAGCCAAAAAATAATGTTCTTGTCCCTACCACCAGCCTCATTCAGAAAAAGAGCAAGGTGCATGCTAAACTGAATTTCTCCATCCCTTCATTCACTTCACTATCCCAGGTGGTCAAGGCAGTCCTGCCAAAATTTTTCAGACCAGAGTTGCACAGCTCATGAGTCTTCTACTTCTACAAAATGAACATCAATCACATAATATGAATGATGGACCCAGAAACAATTTTCTTATTATATGAATCCCAAGTTTCCATACTTGCCAAGCAAGTTCAGGACAATGAATACACAAAGCTTAGTGTAATTTTAGTTACTACTTTGGATAGCAGAGATATAAGAATGAAGAGTACATCACTCAGTATATTTTTTTCCTTTTTTTTGTCTTTTTTCCAAAAGAGAAGGAGCTGTATGATTTTTATGTTGGATAAGAACATTTGTATGATCTGAATATACCAATCCTTCCATTTACACCTGTCTGAAGTGTTAATTTCAATGGAAAATCACTTTGGCAGGTGCAGAAGTAACAAGTTTCAAACTGTCAAAAAAAAAAAAAAGCTAGAAGTTAAATAGATAGTTACAAATACTTCTTGGAATTTCTTTTCACAGTTCAATGGTCATAGAGGTACCACAATGAGAGTGTTGAATTTTAGACCCCTCTGTGCCTGAAGACAAGTGTGACTGAAATAGCCCTATCCAGTTGAATTTCCTGACCAGAAGAAAACCCGAACAGCTTTTCCAACACTTGTTCCTGAACCTTTGTGAATCCATTACATACTTTCATTTATTTATTTATTTATTTATTTATTTATTTATTTATTCCGGAATGCATAAAAATTCACTAGGTAAGAAAAATGAATTCAGAATAAAAGGACATCTTTCTATTTTAAGCATTAAGAAGGCATCAGACCCACTAATGTCTTCTAAAAGATTGGTGTCTCTGGGTTTTCATTGAGCTTATGGGTCTAGAACAGGGCCCATAAGATGAATGAACATGCAGCAGCTCTCCCAAAAATACTTTAGTCTGAAGTGGCTGAACTGGGACATACTCATGTATTGACTGGGTTACTGGGAGAATATGGCCTGTTTCAAGCTACTCCTGAGACGTGGAAGGGTCTTTATGAGAGAAACAAAAGTTGGCTGGAGAGGAGCAGGATGTTGCATGGTCTCCTTTATCTGCTTTGTAAAAACCAGCGCTTCCTACAGCAGGAGCTTTTTCCCATCTGCTTTCTTTGCTCTGTGATTACATGTGTGAGCAACCAGAATTTATGAGTTCACACAGGCCAAACGAAAGGCTAAAATTTTTCATACCAAGAAAATGGTAGGAGAGGGAGTCAAGTGAAAGGTCAGGTCAAAGGCTGTGAGAAGTTAAACATAAATGAGTCAACAGCCCACACGTAGACATATCCAAACAGCGAAACACTTCTGCATTGTAATATCATCACTAAATTTTTCAGTTCCCTGACTGAAACATTTTAGGTCCATTAACATGATTCCTCTAATAGTGCAGACATGCTTTTTATGCAGAGATGCCTCTGGAGATACGATAACTGGAGGAATATTCCTCTCTATCAGGAGAACTGTCAGAGGAAATTAGTCTAATATGTGTGCACAGAGCTCCTCCAGAAGAGGAAGGCTGCTCCCTTATGGGGAGATGAATGGAGCCTCAAGGATGATGTAGGCTTTGGTTATTCCCTTTTGTTTCTTGCTTGAAGCACTTTTAGATTGTGTTAGGAGACTTTAAGCACTAGAAGTAAATGAGAGCTTCCATTTACTTTTCTGGTAATTTAATGTTTGGCAAACTGGAAAATATACAGATTAATAGATCTGCCAGGCTCAGAAACATCTGGTTTAACAAATTAATGAGTCTGCATGAAAAAGAGAAAAAAATGCAATGCCATGAAAAGCTTTTCTTTCCTGACAGGTTACATACACATTAGCTGGGTGTCTTGTCCCTCCTCTCCAGTGGGGGTTCAGAGGCTCAGCAATGCAAATAAGAAGACTTCTATTGACATCAGTGACTTCTGTGGTCTTTAAGTAGATGCTAAGGACTTACCCTGCTCTAGTAAAATGTTGAGGGAACATTGCATTGATTTTAACAACAGTTTAGTCATTTCACACCTAAAAAAGAGGTTAAAAAACATATGCGAAGCAGAAATTCTCTGAGAAAAGGTGTGATACATAACTTTGGGTGAATAAATTGTCCTGACACTGACCCAAGGAGGTCAAAATAGCTTTTAGAAAATTCTGTTTCTTTTGAAGTTAAGACAAAAACAGTCCACCAATGCCTTTTATATTTACAATTTGCAACACACGTCTGTAAAAGGGGAGAGCAACATCTAGAAAGGCTGTAATTGTTTTCCTGCTGAAGTTTCACAGGTGGACTGATAGACACTGGTACAGAGGAAACTGGGAGGACCCTGGACAAGAACATTGAGATGCATTGTGATGAACTGCGGACGTGTTGTGTCTCTTACACAAATGCACTTTCCTCGTGTTGGTGGGGCGCCCATTTTCCTCCTACCTCCATGTCACTAGCTCCTCAGCCTCATATGTTTTCAGGTATCTGCCTCAGTCTGAGAGGGACAGCAGAACTATGGCCAGCTCTGTCAGGCATGCAGGGCAGCGGCTGCTTGCTGCTCTGAAGCAGGAGCTCCAAGGAGTGCTCAGCCCAGACACATGTTCCCATCACCACCCAGCTGCAGAGGTGTCTCTGATGTCACTTAACCCATTGCTACACAGTTCTGCACTTAAGAGAAGAAGGTGAAAAGTCTGAGGCTGAATCAAACTGAGGATCTCCCCTTTCCAAGCCCCAGCGTGACAGCAGCAGGTATCACTGAGAAGGCTCGGTCTGACATAGCAGAGGAGGTGCAGGAGGAGCATTACATGGGTGTCAGACTGGCAGAGGGGGACAATTTGCAACCTGTTGTCATCCTCTAAACCACTTAATAAGATGCTTTGGTGTAGGATGCAAATGTTTTTTGAATCACAGCAGTACATTTCTCCAACCTATTCTTTGGAATCGTTGACATGTTTAAATATTTATTATAAAATAATATGACATTTCAATCCAATAAACACAGCATTTATCTCATCTAACAGACGAGAAGACAGTTACTCAAGCAACTCCCGGAGCTATTAAAATTACAACGTCTGGAAAGGCATACTCTTTGCCTGCTCCTAAGCTTGCAGGTGGTGGAGAGTCAGCAGTTCTCCACTGTGGGAACAGGACTGGATCTAGTCTGCTCTAATCCCACCACCTCCAGCTGAAGTTCCAAACTACCAGAAATATTGGGAAAGATTACTCTGTTTATCATCGGTGACTGAAAATTACTTTTAGAAACAGAGAATGTCTTTAGTGACCTCGAAAAAAAAAAAAAAGGAGATAAATCTGATGTGTAGGTTAAGCCTGCACTGTGCAGAGATAGCCCAAGGCAGTGTCTGCACTTTATCAGCTTCCACTGACTCAGTATGTTTATTTCTTTTATCTGTTTATTTTATAGTAGTTGAGGTATTTGTTTATAACAGCAGTATTTTTATATCAAAATGTTAATTTCTGTACATAGGAACCAAACTTTAAATTACATAAATACAAAGGGACTAAGCATCCTGAGAAAGACAAAGCCAAGGGATGTGTGGAGGTACAACAATTAACCATCTCCACAATGTCCAGGAAAGCAACGTAAGACCTCCGTGCCCACACAGGCAAGTGACTACGGGGCAAAATGAAAACATGATGTCCAAATTTTATGATACAAATGGCAATCAAGCCAGACTGAATTTTAGATATGCAAAGAGAGATGCAACAACATAATTTAAAACCCAAGAAAAACAAACTTTATTGGGTCACATAAATATCAAAGCAGATTGATTGCTGGGAAACTAAAATATTAACAAGCCAAGCAAGTTCACTGTCTGCTCTAAACAGACATGACTGCAGGTCAGCATGCAAATTCCTTCCATTACTTATACAGTCCCAGACAGTTATAGGATATTGCATACTGCATAGAATAGTGGCAAAGTCATGGTCATGCAGAAGAAATGAAAAAAAAATACCCTCTAGATTTTAACTCTGGCTGGAACCTTCAGAGTACTCGGGAGAAATGACAATAGAACGTTATTAATTTGACACAAGGTGACCACACATGCTCCAGCTCACCACCTAAGTTAGTTTGTGTCCAAAGTCTTTACAATGGCTAATTATCCCATTAGGAGCCAATGGAGGAGTGAATGACTAAGTAATAACTCCAAGATTTGGTCTATGCAGTAGGAGAATGGGTAAGTGAAAAACAGCAATCAAAATCTCCAATGAAAGAACAGAACCATAAGGTGTTTGTTGGGGCTTTTTTTCTTCTGCTATTGGTTATTTCTGGTACCTTGCAATTTTCCGAAAATAGTGTAAAGAAAAAAATTGTAGCAACATTCTTAGAAAGCTCAAAGAGAAATCAGCATTAGCAGCAATTTCATGGGAGATCCTATTTCAGCCTTGGACTGAATCAATGAATGGATAACAATCCCATGTGTTTTTTCCTTGTCTCTCACAAAGATAACTGTATATCCTAACAGTCCGAGACTTTCCAGTCACTAAAAGTAATTAATAACGGAAGAATAGCATAAATTTTTTTGTGTTTATCAAAGCTACTACCAGCATTTCCATTCTGCCAGGTGAGAAAATGTTGAAAGATAAATAATTAAATTAATCCATCAATCTATGTATTATGTATGGGAGGTAGTATTATAATGGCATTCACATTTCCCAGCAGGATACAATCTTTGCAGTTTACATTGCAAGTACATATTTTTTCCTTGCAGTCATAATTCATCTCAAGACTTCTGCCTTCTGACTAATGGGGACAGAATCCTTATTCCCTTTCCTGCTGTCACCACTCAGCCTTGGAAGGATTGGAAGTCCTCTGCAATCCTCACTGCCCAAGTAATCCAGCTGTTACCCGGACCTCATGTCTTTAGGGTACACGTGGGACTTAAAGTGCTATAAACCCTGCTCAGCCTGCACAGTGCTGCTGTAGCTCAAGCCAGATTCTGGTAACTTTGAAGCAAACTGAAAGTAAATTCAACAAAGGCCTGAAACCAGAAAAAAATCCCCTCCTATTCTTTTCAAATTATTCAGGAAATAAATCTCAAAATAATTTTTCCTTTTCTTCATGTAAACCCTGATCATTTTTTACATCTCTTTGCTAACAATGACCTAGAAGCCTGGACAATGTGTTTATAGGATGATCTCACCAACATTCCTTCATTTTCCTTTAAAGTATAGTGCTGATGGCACATGACTAGCAACCTCTTCTGGACTAGACACCTCTTGTATGATTGGCATAGCTAATTCCATCACTTGCTGTGTTACTAACTTTTAAGAATTCCTCAGTTTTGAGAACTTGATGAATAATACCAAGTAAAATATAAAATGCTGAAAGTCTTGTGTTATTTATAGTAGCAGAAGTTTTCAGAAATAAAAGAAAATAAAATATATATTTTACATCAACAGAACATTTTCCAGAATAAGCTTCCAGGTCTAATTAGGAAGGCTCTTCTGCCCTTCAGGCTAGGAAGAGCAGTAAATATCCTCCTGGTAAAGAGTTCCTGAAGTCACAAGAGCAGCAATAACAGCACTAGCATTCGTCCCACAAAGCAGTAGGAACCAGCATTCATTGATTTTGGGAGCAATAAAGCTCATTGATTTTACCGCTTGACACAACTAAAAGCAAAAGAAAAATTCTCTTCAAGGAAGATATGTCATGTGTATTCCTTGAATATATTAACAAAAGAGGCCCTTTGGAAGTATAGTAGTATTCTACAATAGCCAGAGAAAATCTGACATGTTTTGAGGAGGTGCTGAAGTTTTAGATACATAACCAAGGATGAGTGCAGCCTCTCAGGACATTTCTCACCATGATCACAGCTTCCATCTGCTTTCTTTCTCAGGTGGTTTCAGTGCCTCTACTTGGTATTGGGAAAGGAAGGGCAGAAGAGATGACAGTGTAGCTATGCAAAAGGGCAAAAAGGAGTCATCATATCACAATCTTTTAGATTTTCTGTATCTCATCTAATAAGTAGTTCAAATAAGAACAATATCAGTTCTTGTATGGCTATGAAAGCAAGCATTTGAAAATCTATTCTAGGAGTGTCTTTTTTTAAAAACACTGTTGCCAGGGAAGTGAGACCTTAGATGGAATAGAGAGCCCTCTTTCTATGGCAAAATTACAAGAGGAGACTTCAAACTTGTAACAAGGAGGAAAAGTGTAGGACCCTTTCCTCTAACACTAAAATAATGCTCCAATGCATTACTATGACTGTTCTCCTCTTTGCATATCAGTCTGCAAACTCCTTTTCTCCTAGAGGTAATGTAATCTGACTGAAAACCAAATAAACAGGTACCTTTTCATTGTTTTCTTTACCCCACTGTAGTCCAAAGAGTCAAGCATTTCTTAGGTATGCTATCCTACTGCTCTATTAACTGACCAAGAATCTTAAAATATAAACAGAATTAACAGATTACTATGATAAATACTCTTGGCAGTTAGGATTCTTGGCATTTTCCCTCTTAAAAATTGTAAGAAAGAAGTAACGAAATTATATTTCTTGTTCAAAGGCACTCAGGTCTATTCTTTAACCAGGAATTGAACAAAGGAGGTATTGAATAAAGGAGGTAAATAACAAAACAATTTGTTAGGTCTATTCTTTAACCAGGAATTGAACAAAGGAGGTATTGAATAAAGGAGGTAAATAACAAAATAATTTGTTTCTGGTTGAACAATGAATATAATTTTGACTAGCTGATAATTTTAAAACACAACTAGTTCAAAAGAAAAATTTTGCTCTACCCAAAACAGTTCATTTTTGATATTTGCACTTCCTAGTGCACATCAGTATTATTAAGCAGTTACTTTTAAAGTATAAACTATTTCTTAATAATAAAATTCAAGCATTTAATTTAGAAAATACATTTACAAAATATTTGGGGCATTCAAATAAAAGCAATTTGCAAAAGCGTACATTTCGAAAATATTTCACCTGACCCAAACCTGAATATCCAAAAAAAAGGGTCTAGCCATGTTCACTCTACACAGTCTTTTGCATTTGTTTCAGGAGTCAATCTTAAAAGATTGAAAATCAAACAAACCAGAATAGGGTGGTTTTCTCTTTTTTATATCCTACACTGCAGAATGAAGGGACAATAATTAGAGACCATAAGTTATCATCTTTATTTCTCCAGAACAGAGAAAAAAGAGATTTACCTTTTCACTGGATAATGTGACCACAAAAGAGAAACTTCTGAGATAATTTTCTTATGACCTTTTCAACATTATTTGGTAACCTTAGAAGCTGAAAATCATCTTTGGCAACAACATTGCAAAAGAATCTGGAGCTATCTCAGAACTCACTTTATAACCAAAATGGATTACTCTTACAGGCAAAAAGCTTTAGCCTAAGAATTTAGAAGCCTGTTATATCTTTACATAAATCTTACCAATACTTAATTTGTTTGACATGGATAAAGTACATAAAAATTAGTAAACACTATCCACAGAGTACCCATACAAAACAAAAGTCCTTTTAGCAAAAGCATGTATGAATCTGAATTATTCAGTTCAATTTCAATTATTCTGCTTCTGAAGTGACTGGAAATACTGGTCAAGATATGTAAAATTAACCAATCATACAGAAGACTAAGATATAGACTGGAAAATAAAACATTAAAGCTGGAAAAACTTAACAAACTCATCTGTGTCTGCTTCTGTAAAAGAACAGCACTGGAAATAAACAGTCACACTGGTAAGTGTAGACAGCACTTCCAAATAGCAGTATGGCATTAAAAAACTGAAGATTAACACTCTTCAGAAAACCTTCTCCAAACAGCAAGAAAAATATCCTCAAGATCCTTTCAAACCTCCAGGTCACGCTGGAAAGAAAAACACAACTTTGGAGGGTCAAGGATATGAATCCCTAAAGCAATCAAGTTATCATGCAAGTGCTCATATCCTACTATGTCTGAGGTTACTGGATGGAATTCTGCAGCATTAATGTATTTGACAGGAAAAATTCACATTATTATTATTTGTAGCTATAAAAGCAAAAGAGGCAGAATCCATACAGCAGCACTCATAGCACTGTGAAGAAAGACAGGAATCCCAAGTTTAAGGCAGAGTGCATTTTCATCAAAGATCACAAGGCTGAGATATAAAAGGATCATAGCTCACACTGCACCCCAAGTACAAATGCCCATAATTGAATATGAAACATGGAATAGGGTCCCAGAAACTCCCCCACTCAAACGTTTTGTAGCAGGGATAAAAATGTTCTGAAGAGAAAGAAGAGGAAATATGTGATAATATTACCAATTCACTGAAGAGTGAGAGGAAACATCTCCTAAACTCATCCAATACTGGTACCAGCCAAAAGAGAAATCTTAAAACCAACATGGGCTTAAAGACTATTCATTAGCAGACAGGTCTCACACATCTACCATGAAACTGATGTATCTGCTGAAAGGACGCTTCATGTCCCTTATCTTCACCATCAGTATATGCAGTGCAGAATTAAAACTGGACCCACGCAGACCCAGGCTTACCAGCTTCCCAAAACATCGCATGATTCATCACAAACACTTCGTATGAAACTGGTCAGTGGGAAAACTGTTCTCAATACCTGACACACTCATCCCCCAGCATTTCTTCCAGGACCTACACGCCTTGTCTTTGGCATTCAAGTATCTGAGCTAGCACTGAGCACGGGGTCACAGGATCAAGAAATTGCTGTGGCTACTAAGTGAGTGAACTCACATGTCCCCTCTGTGTGCCTTACAACTCTGAAAAGCCCTATGCCTTCCCAGCCTTGCTCCTGCCTTTAAATTGTGCATTTCACAAACTTAGCATGACTGAGCTTGATGACTGACCTTCCATCGTCCTCACCCCACAAACAGGAATAAAAGAAAATTCAAATACTGTCTTTGAGAGTGGCTGAGATGCAAGGAAAGAGAGGTAGTTGCCTGCCAGTTATCTTAGAGAGAGCTTTGGAAATGAAAGCTACTTGGTATAAACTGTTGGTGAGAGACCACCTGCAAATATAACACATTTGCACTCTAAACAAGAAAATGCTAGAGCCATAATAGTGTTAGTTCCCCTTTTAGAGGAATGAGCTGTACGCCTTCACCAACCAGGCAAGAGGGGGTGGGCACAATTCTAATGTGAATATACTCACAAATGAGCAGCTTTTCAGGTGGCTCTCAACATTGTGCTTCCTTCTTTCTTCAGCTCGAAGATGAAATACACACCCAATGCAAATTACAGAAAAAAATGTACCATTAGGAGTCACAGATTTCCAAAACACTTTGGCAAAGAAAACAGTTTTCTAAATTATAGAGATAAGCTGTGATCTGTATTTGCACAAACCCATGAAAATGTCTACCGTGTGATTCAAATACTACTAGCACTTTAGCATAATTACCATGCCTGCTTAAAAATCACTCATGGAGAAATGGATGAGACCTTAAAATAAAGCACAACACAAAATGCATCTTATGAACTGTACGGCTTTTAAAGTGCTCTTTAAATCCAGGAGGTGGTATGATTTAAGGTATATTCTCAATTTCTTCTTACTATAGACTACACCTTCAACCCCAAATACCGGGATGTCATTAGCCCTCACATTTTATGATGTTCCTGACCTTGTAGAAGATTTCATACTGCATGTCTGCATTAGAGTTTTCATTATGTCCAGGAGTGCACTTTTGAAACAGATCTCCTGATCACTGAATGAGCTTTGGTTCATGTTTTAGTCTTAAAGCACATGAACCCGAAGACACTCTCCAGGAGTGCCTGCATTGTACTCTAAACTACAGTGGATGAACATGCCCACTGGACCAGATTTTGGTTTTCTTTCTATAAAATTTCTGAAATTTTTGTAGTGTGGACATTGTCTGTAGTACCAGGAGTTTTACTCTATTAATCCACTCCCACTGGTTTCAGTACTTGCTAGCATAGACACAGTGTAAAGAGGAGCAAATGTCAGGTTAGACCCTTAAATTCCAGAGGAAACTAACGATCTATTGGAAAGCAGGATTCATCTTCACAGAAGGACCTGAAGGTAGCCTTAAGCAAGACCTGACCTTGCGTGGTTTGGCTCTCAAACCTTCATGACACAATGTTCCTGCTTTCTGTTCTTTTTCTCTAACAGTGGCTGCCTTCTACCAAGAGAATAAGTGGTTGGAATGAGAGGTGGTTTTGGAAACCAGGACTGGATGCACTTGAGGAATTAGAGACTCAGAGTGGGATGAAAGTGTGTGTTTATATATTTGCATCTTCTTTCCCAATATATGGAAACTGGACCACACATTGCAGTTCTCACTAATGGATTAAAAAAATGGCTTTTACCCCCAAATCCTCATCTTCATAGTTTCAACTATAGTCATAATTTAAATGTTCTTCTCTTCTCTGTGCTGCAAGCTGTAGTACAGAACCCAAAAGCAAGAAGCAGAGGTCTCATTTCTGCATGGCTTTAGGGAAACTCAATTTACTCCCAGCTAAGATAATGTACAGTTAAAAGAGAGATTAAATGAAAATGGATCTACTTTTGGCTTTGATAATAATACATGCATCTGGAAAGGAATTACTGGGAAATAAAAAATTACAATTGCAAAGGCATCAGATTTTTTTAACTGTATGTACAACAGCAAATATGTTATCAAACACATATGTCTGCTGCATTCAGCAACTTTGCATTCTTCAGATAAAGGGGAGCAAGGTACTTGTTGGTTGAACAGTGACTGCAGTGTTCTGACTTGATATTGAAACAAAATCACCCACATATATAATTCTGTGAAAAATACAATAAGTGATAAAATGACAGTACAGGTACTGGGACTAAGATTGAAAAGCACCAGTCACCAACCAAAATTGAACGATGCAAAAAGGATGATACAGTGTGTAGTTTATAATCACTGGAAGGGCTAAACTTCTCAGTACAGGTCACTGCAGTTTGGCATTAAGAAGCATTGAACTAAATCAGACTAAAATATGAAATTAATGTATTCATCTTTGAAAAGGAAAAAAGAATCTAAAGGCTCCCCAGAATGTTTCTCCCATTACTCTGCTACTGAGACAGAAGAACAAGATTGCATCATTGTCAATGATGGCTATGAAGGTTTTTCTTTAGGGCCAGAGTAGGGAAAAGCAATACAATAGAAACAATAGAAACAAATACAATAGAAACAAGATAGTGCTTTACAAGTGGTCCCACAGTTCTTACTCTGTCCTGACTACAACAGAGGAAGAACAAAGGAGGGAAAGTGCAGGAAGAAGGGAAGGTTGAGGAGAAGTGTGCAGAGATGTTGGTGTAGAGAGGAGGTTCCTTAAGAAGGTATCTAAACTGCTGGGTCTTGTCCCATGAACTGAGATCTGTGGCAGCAAATCCACACCTCTCTTGAGCAAGTACCTCAGCCACCTTCTCCACCACCTCAATCTTCTCTCTGGCCAGGACCTGGCATAACACCGGAGGGAGCCTGGCCTAGCCCCTGGCCAGGCTTTCACTTCAGCATCCTCAAATTTCCCTGTCATCAGTTTCTGTGTGTGGTCCAGGAGGCAAAGGCTGCAATCCATTTTTGAAGTTGCAGGTGACTACCTGTTCCTGCTTCAGTCAGTGGCACAAGAGCAGTGTGGGATGAGTCAAAGGGAATCTCTGTAGCCTCAGCTCTTTCTCTTCTCTAAGCTCTCCCAGACATGGTATGTATATTAAAAGTTCTCCTCCTAATTCACTTATTCTGAACAAAGAGACAGAACTAGCTCACAGGGATGTGGGTTGACAGTATTGCAACCCGGACAAAAGGATTTCAGAAAAAGGCCAGATATTCGACCATCTCTCCTTTCTTGGAGATCAAGTACATACTATTTTCTTGCTGTCTCATTCTTAGGATGTTTTATTTAAGTTGCAAAAAGTAATATATAACGCTAAAATTTTAAAATCAATTATAACAACTAAAATGAAAATTTTCTGAACTTTCCTAATGGAAACGGTCATATATGGCCTATTTTGCAAAGAACCTTCAATGTTAAGCCTTTCTTGCCATAGTTTATCAAGCAGACGTTATCAAATTGATTGTATTAAACTAAGTAATAACCTCATTTATCTAAGTTTCCATGTCTTTATTTATCTTGTTACAATGGATTTTTTTAGTTTTATCTTGCACCTTTGAAATTACAGATTATCTTAATAAATATTCTAATATTTAATATAACTAATAATAATTTTATTTTCCCTCCTAATACTGAAATTATTATTTTCTCACAAAATAGTGTTGTTCACGGCAGAAAATGTGAATCTCAACTGCAACTATGGCATGAAGGACAGTTCAATCTATTTACAAGGTCTGTGCCTTTCCAGACTTTTTAATAAATGCATTTGAGTTAAGGTGAATTAAACATTCAAGAAACAGTTTTTACTACATTAAAATTCCCACATTTTATTTCCCACTAGAAAGTCAGTGAGCAATTGATCAACAATCAATAATATAATCCTAAGCAGAAAGTGAAAACAAAAACTGATACTTTGGTATAATGACAGTTCAATATGTGAGCATTGTGCAACTTCAGACACATGATGTTTAAGTGGTATTGAAATATTTTGTCTGACAATCAAGTTACCTTGACAAGTAACAAATTCTCAAAGTGGTAATCAATCAATATCCAGGAAGCAATTGTTTACTTTAGCACTTCATCCTACTAGTTGAACTTGGTTCAGGCAACAAAAGCTTTTCTTGAATGATGCCAGCACAGCTGCTAGAATACTAAGCAACTACCCTTAAAAAGACTTCCTTATTTGGGGAAGATTTCATCACCAAAAGAGAAAAATTATGAATTGTATGAACTGCTCTATGAAATGCTTGCTATACAGAATGATCCAGTAAATACCAGAAAGAAGATGCATGCTTCTGGCAAGAGAATAGAGGCCTGTAAGTTCTGGGAAAATGGGGACAAAATTATCAAAATATTACTAGATGAAATTTTAGCCCCTTCTCAATCCCAAAATTCAGTTTAAACTAGTTTAATCTAGCTAATGCACAGACAAGGTTCTATAGTTTAATGTAATTTCATAAATCTTTTTCATGGGGTTGAATCTCAAAGGCTTTGCTGGTAGAAGAATCAACATTCAATAATAAGCAGTTTCTTGACAAAACATAATGAAATTACATCAATCAATGACAATACATTGAAAACTTGTGCAGAGTACTGAAAACAATTTTAAAATAAAACCTATTAAATATTTCATTTTATAAATATGTTCATGCTTTTGATTATAAGCCAGTGTTCTAACAGAACATGGGAAGACTCTTTAACACATCTAAAAATGCATTCTTCTCAAATCTGATCCAAGAGACAAATATCCCTTCAACATTCAAGTGATAGCAGGAATACAAAGTCCATATTTGACATACTACTGGAATATAAGTAACTTCTGCACCTGCACCACAGAGGTATTTTGCCTACAGGATTGTCTTAAATGTATAGATTATATTTTACTCTTAATCTCTGATGTATTCAGTTCAGAGATACACAGAAATTATTTGCCCCCTTCATGGCTGTAGAGCAGCTATTTAGTGTATTTGCTGAGCATTACATCATTCCTGCAGACATCTCTGATATCTGCATATGTGTAAAGGTGCAGTGGCTTTAATTAAAGTTAAATTCTTCAATGTCTTTCTCCAACTCAGGTTGTTAGCTATTTATCTTAGAATTCATATGAATCAATTTTTTAATCAAAATCAAATGCTGCAACTTAAGTGTGTAAACTGGATCTTCAGGAAGGCAATGGCATCAAAAAGACTCCTTAGGGGGAAAAAGAACAAAATTACATCACTGTATATTCAATCAATTAAATGAATTTACAGTTGTAATGCAGGAAATAAGTGAGGAAGGAGAAAATAAAAACAATATTGCAGTGTGGTATTATTGAGGAAAAATGTTTAACTATAATGCATGACATAAAAATGAAAAATAAAGAGAGGCTTATGACAAGAACCTTTGATGTTTGACCTTATTATGTGTATAGGTTTAAAACTTCCTACCCTTTAATTGACTGAGATGTTTTATGAGAGACAGCAGACAACTAGTAAATTATATGAGAAGAAAACAGCAAATTGACTTATGGTAAAAAATAGATGGGGCACCAGAGGAACAGTTGTCCTTGTCCTAAAGCCTTATGAGGAGTGACCGTGGGGATCATAATCTAAAATGATTACACTGATACGAAAAAGAAACGTTACTGGAAGGTACAAGGCACTGACCCATGCCTCAGTCATGTGGGAAGCAGCTCTGTATCCGTTGACATCCTCAGTAATATAACATAATATAATATAATATAATATACAAACACACTTTTTTTTTTTTCATTTGCTTTAGTTGGACAAAGTATTTTCCAAGCCACGGACCAGCCTCAGATGAGAAATACTGCAGGTCAACAATAGCACATCTGAGCATCTGTTCCTCTAATCTGAAGTGTTTCAGTGTGTGGTGGTAGAGCTGTCTTGGGAGGCTTCCTGGAGCTTCAAAGGGACTGGATGCCCTGTGGGAAATTCAGGAGTACCAGAAATGAAAGTAAAAGGCAGCTGGAAATGCACGACCATAAGGAGATACTGAAGCAGCAGGGAGGCTCGCATACCACTAATGGCATGAATTCACAGGACAGAAGAACTTTTGAGGGACCAAGGGTAAACAAAGTCAGGATAGAAGAATATAGTAGATTAGCAAAAGATCAGGAATGAAGTGCAATAAATAATGATACAATAAGAAAAGGAGAAGAACTCATAGGAACTCATGGTGAATCTGAGATAATGGGCAATGCAGAAGAGAAGACTAAAATGAGTTGATAGGCAAACCAGAAGACTGATTTAAAACTACTGCTGGGAAATCTAGAGTAATGAGTACCATAGTCTCCCTCAACTTAGAACAGATTAGCAATTACGTTAATAGTTAATCAGTTCTGTCTCACTAACCTGCCTTCCACTGTCTCCGCTATACTCAGTCATCTCAAGTAGCATGCTGCTGTACAGATCCAACTGGACATACAGTGTGGCATAAAATCTCTGGCCAGTCCTAGCACATTCTACAGCCATTTTTGTGGGGATATGGTGAATATCTTTATCTGTTTAATGCTAGATAAAGTACCAATCCTTCCATGATGTGAGCGCACTTTGCAGTTTTCCTGAACTGCATTAATAATTACTCTTCAATTGTGGTTAGTCAGCCATCTGTCTAACAATTTCAAAAGCATTAACCACATCGCTTTTTTTCTGATGTGGAGTAATGTCAAATGCTTTGCTGAAGTCAAGAGATATGTCCCTTTTATTCCTCTTTTCTATGAAGCTTATTATCTCATCAAAGGCAAAAAGAAAGTTAGCTTGACATGATTTATTTTTATGAATCCATACTGCCTTTCTGCATTAATCTCTTTTAAAAACTTGCAGACTGTCTACTTCATTGTTTGTTCCAGTACTTTAACTACTTCTTCTGGCCTGTGCCTTAAAAGCTTTAATTTTTTATTCATCTTTCCAAAAGATAAATAATTTTAATTCATGCTCTGTATCACTTCGGATAACCTGTTAATCTTCAAATTGAGTGCTGGCCATTTCTTCTACTGTCCAGGTAAAAGAGATGGATCAAAGACAGATTTGAAGGATTTCGGGCCATGCTTCAACTATACCACCACAACAGAAACCTGTGACATTGTCTACCACTGCTACAGAGAGGTCTGTTCTCTGCTGATTCCTGTACCATGCTGATAGACAGGGTATCTTGCCACCTGACCAATGATTTCTGGCTGTTAAACGACATACTTTTCCCACTGTTCTCATTCTGACACCACTTAACATTGCTGAGTGAAATTCACTATAAAAAGAGAAATATAATCCAAAAAGGATGTCCAGCAAAGCTCTGTTCTCCCTGGAAAGAGTCTGAAAAATGTGGAGCAGCTGTAGCCACACGTCAACATTTCTTTCACCGCAAGCAGTACTGCCCTATTGCAATTTTCATGCACAAAGTGCCTGACCCACCCATGTGAGCTCAGGGCTTCACCTCCTAAGTTGTGGGTAAAGCCAAGTGCAATTTTACTACGACATTTAGGATTTAGCTTAAGTTGCCAGTAGTTTTTGATTTCACACAGTAACTCTTGGACTTCAGGGACTGAAGCCAGGCAGCTGTGGATATTGAGGAGACAGTAAAAGCTGATTTGAATACAGAATAAAATTGCTGAGGAAAGTCCAAAAATAAGATACAACTACATCATCAAAATCTAATGGGAACTCACATTATCTGTCATCTCTGACGTATTATTTGTAAACATGGACAACAGCATGGAAGACATTTATGGTAAGATTTATTTATACTTCGATGACAGCTAATTTGTCACATAAATTGATCTCTAAAGCTATATGATGCCCAGTGTATAAAAGAAAAGTCAGTGACTCATTTTAGCCAGCTGAGATAGCACTTTTAGTGAGGCCATCAAATATTTTTATTATTCAAGGAACAAAAGGCAGAAGAAAAAACATCTAAGCTGACATTTCAGCAGTACAGACATATGAACGTGGCTGTGGCTGTTTGAGAGACAGGCCAGAGCAAATAATAGCAGAATGTTACATTTTATATTATTTTCTCACTGGTGGTGGATTCAGGGCTTCAAAAATGGAATAATTGTAAGATAAAGACAAATAAAATTATGTCATCACTTTTGGGTAGGCTTAATTATGAGACTCCCTGTATCATTCTCTTCCTCCTCAGCATTAAAGAAAGCAAATGAGATCACATGAATGAAAACAATCATAATTAATTTTCTTCATTTTATCACTATTATGTTACTGAATTTGTTTAACAAAAACATTAGTACTAGTTACTAGTACAATTAGAGCACTATCTTCATAACATTTATTACCCAAACTCATTCATTCTATCAATCTCATATGACAATGTTAGATACGGCAAATTTGGATGACAAATTCCAGATAAAATTTATCTGCCATTTGAAGAATTGCAATGATTTTCCTTGTAACCTGGCCAAAACTTTGAGCTAAACCACATCTTGTGGCTCTTAGTTTCCTAAAAGCTGAGCAGTGTTAGAGCATACATCTAGTTATGGTTACAGTACATCTAATTATATATACATGTTAAAGAGATATAACAATTATCAATACAGTAACCAAACCAGTAAGCTTTCAAGTGGTGATGATTTTGAAGAAGCACAGTTCTCTATGTTTGTGTGAGACATATTTGCACATACGTGAAAGGGTCACATCAGGTGACCTGTAGCTCCTCTCTGACTGATACCTGCAGGGACATCTAATGTTCTTGAAAAGTTACATTTAGGAACATATCCTTTCAAGATTTTTTATGTTCACCATATTACGTTAATTTTAGCATTACACAGCATTCAAGAATTCCAGAAAACTGATTCTGTTTTCCTGCAGGATGTGTTATTATTTCAGAGATTTTAAACATTTCTGAACGCATACACGTACTGCCAAGGCAGAACATCTGATGTCACTGTCCACCAAGGAACTCACTACCTTATCTGAATTTCTTGTGAGTCAAAACAATCCCATGCAATCACTGTAGTGTGACTCCAAACTCAAGCTAATAAACTGAGATAAACTCTCTTGCCAATAATTATTAGATTTATCTTGGCAATTGCACAACTTCAGGTCAGCTCAAAGAGAGCTTGTATTTGCCCAGAGAACAGTTTATAAAGAGGCACAATAATTAACAGCTACTTTCCAGGGAAAGACAAGTAACTTTCCCTCATTGGTCCTTGATGAAAATCGTGTGATGTTTCATTTTTTCTTAACTCAGTCAATTTAACAAAAAGGCAGCTTGATAAATGTTGTCTCTCCCTGATGAATTTAGCTCAGCTTATTTAAAAGTACATTACGCTATTAATTTTAGTGCCACAGCTTGGTTTGTTTCCTCATCCACTAAGTATTTCACTTCAAAAATATTCAAGCAGCATCTGTGTTCCCTCATACACTGAGTCTGAGATACTTAGAACAGATCAAAGGGAAACCTACAGCTCTAAACCTCAAGCAAATTTTCAGGGTAATCCTGTTGCTCTGAAATGTTTGGTTTTTATTTTAAACCTGTACCTTGTTGATATGAAGTGCCATCAGAAATCTCAAATTGCTGCAGTATTAGATGAAGCTTTACAAAATAAATTCTCTAGTTCCTATATACAGCTCAAAACACAGGAATTTAAGGTACAGTTTTTTCCAGGAATGTAACTTCCAAATCTTCTACATAATAGAGGATGTCTCACACTGAAGTAAAAGCTTCAGTATAGACTACATGAATATTTTGTGGGAGAATCAAAAGCTCAAAAACAGAACTAAGCTATTGAGCATGCAAAATTAAAATTCATTCATCAATTTGGGGTTATAGTCCCAAAAATGTGCAATTCAATTGAACAGAACATGTGTTTTTGTGAATAAAATAGGCAGTTACTCGTATAATTTAAAGTCTGTAATTAGGAATGATGAACAATTATAGGTCTCAAACAGAAAAGGTGACCTTAGAAAATGCAAATCTCTGATCATGGTTTTTTCCCCACAATTTGATACATTTGCAAATAGAGAACCATTGCATGATTGTAGGTTTCAGATACAAAATTAAATTTCTAGGTGAACAAGGGAAAAAGCAATACGGAATTTCCTGCAGCTTTTTTAAAAGGTAATGGGTAAGTGACTGCATAATATTGCGTTGGCTGTCAAGATATTGTTTTACAAGACTGTTAATCAAATCCCTTTTTTACACACCTGGACTTTAGAGGAAATGAAATCCAAACAAATATTTTTTGTTCATTTTTTTGTACAGTGTTTATCACTAACTGAGGACTTGAGCATTTAGTAATACCATGACACAAGTAATAAGTAGTTGTAATTTAACCGATTATTTAAATTCTATGTGCTACAATATTGGTGACTTAATTGGAATTTAAAATGTCCTACATCTAATGCCTTCCCTTTAATTTCTCATTGCACTGAAAAAAGCTGTTTCATTTGGCTTAATTTTCTTGGCTTTTCTTCCTATTATTGGATTTTTTTTGGACTGAATTACTAGGTCTCTGTTTTCTATCACAATTTGAAACAGTTTCTTTGTACACCTTCTGAATTTGAGTTGTTCTCACAAAGGAATTGCATCACTTAGTGCCTCATTGCACATGTCAGTCACAGGCCATCCAGTGTCACATATATTCAAGGGTTGCGATAAGGGAAGTCTGTTAAATATTAATGATCATCCATTCAAATGGGAGTAGCTTGAGACAGTAACATGATCACTTTATAACAGACTAGATTTGTCCAACTTTGATCCCAGTGACTGAAACCTGCTAAGTTTAAAATCCCCCTCAAAAGCAGCCAGGTGTTTTAGCATAGACTTGGAAAAGCAGAGACCCTGAGATCTGGGGAACCTGCGCAGAAGGAAAGCACATGCAAGCAAGTACAGCTGGTGCAGTCCTTCATGCCTGGACCAAGACCAGTCAGAAGAATAAAACAAAGTGGCAAAACAGATGTGACAATGGGCAATGGGTTTGAACTGAAAGAAGTTAAATTTATATTAGACATAAGGAAGAAATTCTTTACAATGAAGGTGGTGAGACACTGGAACAGGATGCCCAGGGAAGTTGTGAATGCCCCATCCCTGGAACTGTTCAAGGCCAGACTGGATGGGGCTTTCAGCAACCTTGTCAACTGAAAAATGTCCCTGCCCATGGCAGGGAGGATTGGACAAGATGATCTTTAATCATAGAATCATGGAATGGCTTGGGTTGGAAGGGAGCTCAAGGATCACCTAGTTCCAACACCTCTGTCGTGAGCAGGAACACCTTCCACTAGACCAGGTTGTTCAGAGCCCCATGCAACCTAGTCTTGAATACTTCCAGAGATGGGGCATTCACGGAGTGATCTGTTCCAGTGACTCACCACCCTCACAGTCAAGAATTTCTTCCTAATATCTAATTTAAATCTATCTCTTTCAGTTTAAAACCACTCCCCCATGTCCTATCAGTACATGCTCTTGTAAACAGTCTCTCTCCGTCTTTCTTGTAGGCTCCCTTTAGGTACTGGAAGGTCACCCAAGAGTTTTCTCTTTTGCAGGCTGAACAATCCCAATTCCCTCCATCTTTCCTCATAGGACTTTTCCAGCCTCTAAGCAACTTGGTGGCCCTCCTCTGGACGCTCAAACAGGTCAATGTCCTTCCTGTGCTGGGGACTCTAGAAATTAATGCAGTACCCAAGGTGGGGTCTCACAAGAACAGAGGGGCAGAATCACCTCCCTCTGCTGCTCAGTGACAGTTCTTTTAATGCAGCCCAGGAAACAATTGGCTTTCTGGGCTGCAAGTACACATTGCCAGCTCATGTCCAGACTCTCATCTACCAGCACCCCCAAATCGTTCTCGGCAGGGCTGCTCTCAATCTGTTCATCCCCCAGCCTGCACTGATCCTGAGGGTTGCCCCAACCCAAGTGCAGCACCTTGCACTTTGTCTTATTAAACCTCATGAGACTCCTATGAGCCCACTTCCTAAGCCTGTCTAGGTCCCTCTGGATGGCATTTCATCCCTCAGGTGTGTAAACAGCACCACTCAGCTTGGTGTCATGTGCGAATTTGCTGAGGGTGCACTAGATCCCTTCATCTGTGTCATTAATGATTTAATAAATAATTCATTATTAATAAATAGTTAAATAACACTGGTCCCTTGAGGGACACCACTTGTCATTGATGTCCATCAGGACACTGAGATGTTAACCGCTACTCTCTGGATGCATCTGTCCAACCAGTTTCTTATTCATGTAACAGTCCACTCACCAAATCCATCTCTCTCCAATTTAGAGAGAAGGATGTTGTGTGGGATGGTGTCAAAGGCTTTACAATAGTCCAGAAAAACAGCATCTGGTGAGCCTCGCTCCACCATAGAAGGCTACTAGTTTTGTCAGGCAGGACTTGCCCTTTGTGAAGCTGCACTGGCTGTCTTGGATCACCTCCTTGTCCCGTGTGCCTTAGCATTACTTCTTGGAGGATCTGTTCCATGATCTTCCCAGGCACAGAGGTGAAGCTGACAGGTTGGTAGTTCCCAGGGTCCTCCTTTCTACCCTTCTTAAAGATGGGTACAAAGTTTCCCTTTTTCCAGTCACCTGGGACTTCACCTGACTGCCATGACTTTTCAAATATCATGGAGAATGGCTTGGCAACTCCATCAGTCAATTCTTTCAGGATTCTGGGATACATCTCATGGGTTCCTATAGACTTATGTTTGCTCAGGTTCTTCAGATGGTCATGAACCTGATCTTTACTTACAGTGTGAGGAACTTTGCTCCCTGAGTACCCATCCTTCTGTCCATCCACTTGAGAGGTGGAAAGAGTTGCCCTGAAGACTAAGGCAAAACAGTTATTGAGTACTTCAGCCTTCTCTTCATTTGTTACCAGTTCACCAGTGCTGTTTGTCAGAGGGGGCACACCGTCTTTGACCTTCCTTTTCTGGTTAACATATCTGTAGATGCCCTTCTTGTTATTCTTTGCATCCCTTGCCAGCTTTAGTTCCAGCTTCACCTTGGCCTTCCTCACCGCATCTCTACACAACCAAACTTCATGTCTATACTCTTCCCAGGTCACTTGTCCTAGCTTTAACTACCTGTGTATTTCCTTCTTTCCCTTTAGTTTGACCAGCAGGTCCCTACTCAGCCATGCTGGTCTCTTTATTTCCTTGCCCAGTTTCTTGCTCCTGAGGATTGCTGGTTCTTGCACTCTATGGAAGACTTCCTTAAAAATCAGCCAGCTCTGTTCTCATCCCTTGTGTCTAGGGGAAGTCTCTCAGGGATTCCTATCTCCTTGAAGAGCTGGAAGACTGCTTTCCTAAAATTCACGGGTCTAACTTTACTCCTTACCTGGCCCATATCCCTCAGGACTGATCGTGCACCAGTGCACGATCTTTAAAAGTCCACTAGAAGCTGCACTCCAGGAGAATTCTTGAGTCTCCACAGAGAAAACTATCCACAAACATAGCTTAAAGAACACTTATGTGCTCTGCTAAATAACTCTGAAATTAAACACCTACTAAAGATAAACATGGGCCTACAGCATTTTCTTAACTAGATCCAGAGTATGGTTAATTGCATATATTTGCTTATACATACCTTTTTAATGAGGAGCTTTCTCATTTTTCTAGCACATGCAGGTTTGAAAGGTTGCTTATATTATAAATTTCCATGTTCACCACCACTTTTTTTCCTTTTGACACTTCACAAATAGTGTATGCCTTTCTGTGTAGGAAAATTTAATCTTAAACTCTTAGAATTTCTGTCTATAACAGGAACAAATGGTGTTTTACAGTATCTTATTATAATCAAGGCAACGTATTCTAAGATGATCTATGGCTTAAGGTCATTCTTCTTTGAATAGATGTATTTAAGTGAGTGAAGAAAATGTTTATTTAGCAATATTATTGCTAAATAAACCATTTAATGAGGTCTACCTCAAAATCTTTTAATCATTAGTGTGCATAACGCCTTGGTTTTCATTGTTTGGGCCATTTAGTAATTTCCTGTGTGCTACAGCTGGATGCCTGTCAAATCACTGCACTAGAATACCTAAGATTTTACATATCTCATATATGTAGCTTTACATATATGAGTTTTACACTCATATATCAGACAAATCCTACATAGAAACAAACACGCTACTGCTGTCTTTTAAAAGACTATTTCTAATCATGGTTTCACTTTAAAATGCAAACATTTATGGCTCCACAGGGGACTTCCTATCCACTCAAATCATATAAGAAATCCCATTGTAAACTGGCATGATACTTGCTTTTTGCAGTGGCTGGTTGACTTCAGCTGTCACTAGTTTGATCAACAATTTCTTAACCTCTAAAAACAGTTTTCCATTATTGTTTCAGCCAGATTCTAGACCATGAGAACTATAATACGAATTGAAGTACTCTACTGTCAAATGCTTTGTTATTAAGTCTTCTGTTGCAAAAAGACTTACATGTGCTCAGAATTTCAAGGCACAATATAAAGCCAAGTTATCAACAGATATTGTTGATAAAACCCCAGAGTTATCTGAAAGCTATATGCAATAATTCAGCTTAAGAACTACTGTACTGTGGCTGAATAGCAAAAGATCTGGAAAAAAGTTTTTATATTGACTTTTTTTTTCCAAATCTATTCTATACTTGCATTAACAATTAGAAATAAAAGGATTTTAATAACACAAATTAGCATAATGTTTAAATTTTTTTAGTTTTTCATGGATAAATAATTGAAAACCTATTACTTAAATATATTTCCTATTACCTGCTGTTGAAGACAATACTCAGGAATCAATAACACCAATTTCTTGACAGTATAAGTTCTAATAAAAAATAGTTTATTAAAATGAAGGCAATGAATCCACATGGTAATCATTTCCATTCCAGGAAATGCAAATAGATATTAAAATAAAAACCAATTTGATCCTTTCTCCTGGTTATTTTTCTATACTAATGAGTCATACTGGAGCATACCAAGTACTGTAGAGCATTTTGCTGCTGTATACACAGCTCAATCCCATAGTCAGAAAATGTCTAAAGCTGAATATAGTCTCATTTCTGTTCTGATGAATGAAAGTATTACAACAACAATTATTTTGGGACCACTTGCTTTATCTGTTTGTAATGTTGTTGTCCTCAATATTATTTTTAATGTAAATAGTTCTTTGAGAAATAATTTTTGAGACATAAGACATCATAGCTTTTAGGCTGCTCTAGACAGTTAGGTGATATTCAGAGCCTTCAGAGCTGGGCAGTGTGAATTCCCTTATTTGCGGTTATAATACAAGGTTCTGTGAGACATCCTGTGAAAGGACAGAAAAGCATTCCCCTTTCTGTGTGAAATCTGGATAAGTTTATGGCCATATAGGAACAAGCCAGCCTAGTAAAGCACTTACTCCAGCCACTTGTGGCTCGAGATTTACATGAGAAGAATGCCTGGAAGGTACAAGGCTTGCAAATATCCCTGCAAGTATCTGCCATCCTCATTCAGGGTTCTCCCACCTTCTCTTTTTTGCTGATGCAAACATTTGTGAAGCTGTGCTTTGATCAAGAAGTGAATCTTAAATGAATTAGATCTGATCAAAAAAAAAAAAGACTAGTTTTAGCCTGAATCAACTCGCTGATCCTTTGGACACAAGTCTATAATCCTCACAAAGACGGACACATGATCTGGAGGAAGGACAGGGCAGGTGGATTCTCCAGATCACAATTTCCAGGCTACAGTGCTCTTATAAGCTCCCAGAACTATTTAATTATAGTGCAGTCATAAGAGATTCAACAGTATTCCACTAATCCAGTATCTTCTCTGCATAAAGGTCTACTTATTAGAAAGAAAAAGGTAATCTTAAGTTACACCTCCATTCAAAACACACTAGGACTCCGTAGGTAGTCAGTGGAAGTTGATAGCAATTAAATCAGATAACAAGCTCCCTGGCTATTTAGGGTAATTTTTAAGATGTTGAATTTTTCTATTAAAAAATCTCTCACAGTGGGACTCAAAAACTTCATCTTGCCACCCAAGCCTCAATTTAACAGGAATCTGGGCATTTAAAGGAACTTTGTAATTTAACATTTTCCATATACATATATTCCCTATGGCTGGAAATGTTCAAGGCCAGGTTGGATGGGGCCTTGAGCAAACTCATCTAGTTGGTGGCATCCTGGCCCATGGTGCCAGGGGTAACTAGATGGTCTTTAAGTTCTCTTCCAACCCAAACCATTCTATGATTTTATGTACATTTGGCAGATCATTATTCATCACTGTGGGACCATCAGCATTACTCCTCACTTCTTCATTCAAAGATAGTGCTCTGCTCTACAGAATGCTTCTCCTTTAAATGGGTTGTAGTCCTATAGTAAGCCTATACTCTTGGTATTTGACTTTTGCTAGGCAAAGGACTGCTGAAGTTGAAAACAACCCTCTAAACGAACTGTCTTCAATATCCATGACTGTAGGTGCTGGGTAGGGTTATATCTCTCCTTTGCCTGCTTCAAATGGCTCTTTTCTCCAGCTACATTCTTTGCAATCCCAGTTCTCTAAAGCCTCCAATCGTGAAATCTAGACATAGATGTGAGTAGACACTAGTTTTTTAACTTGCCTATTCGTTTCTTTGTTGCACAGATATTCTGGATACTTATTCAAAGCACTCTCCAGTCTTCCTGATTTGCAAGCCAAATATGAAAATTCTTTTCCCCCTTCTGGTTCCATACTTGACAGTCTACTCATACCTTTGAAGGCACCTAAGGCCGAGCATGCTTTTAAAAGGCTACAGTGGTTGTCTTCAATTAATTAGTGGAAATAAATAAATAAATAAATAAAAATTAGTCAAAGTGTCAGAATATCTTATTAAATCCTCTGCCCTGTTGACATAAAATGAGCATTACTGCAAGAGTTTAGCTTCAAAATCTAACAAGAGTTGTATGATTTCTAGAATACCAGTGTAACACATGCAGCTTGAAAGCATTAAACATGATAGACACCCTACAGAAAGAGTGGAGGTTGAATTACAATTGAGTTATAAAGCAATGAATGGAAGGTCAAATGCTGCTCTCTAAGTCTACACCAGCATTTTTCAGTGCAGTGGCATTGCAGAAGTATGGACTGAAACAGAATGGTTTAAGATGTGTCTAAAATAAAGTTTTTACATTTCTATAGGACTAGAGGTTAATCCCTTCTTTCATTTTATATGCAGAAGGCATTCTTAGATAATCTAGAGTGACATTCTGATTTATAAAGGCCACTGAATGATCCTCTGGCTGCTGTCTTCCATGTTATAAGTCACAGAGTCCTGACTTAAAAGCACTTCTAAATATACCCCAGGGACAGAATCTAAAATTATTCCAATCATCCACCCAATAGGACATTCCCCACCATGACTTAGAGTGATAAATTTCAGTCTTTCCAAAACTATATAGACTCAAAAAAAACAGTTAATGAATAATATAAATAAAGTATGACCAAAAAGCTACATATCCTCATGGCAGCTGGCATGCTGGCTGTTGAGCTTGCTGGAGACCCTCAGGTTAACTACCATCTTTGGTAACCCCAGCCCATGTACCCTCTGATGTTTTCTCTTTTCTGGGGGAAAAAGGAGGAGATCCCTGAACATCTTGCCTCCAACAAAGGAACCAATTCTGTGACCAGATGATCAAAGCTGTTCAGTTGCTCTTGGAGAAAAGTAAGAAACTCTCTGTAAAAAGCAAGAAGAATAAAACTCAGGTCCAAAGTCACTAGAGGGATTCGGGAATGCTACAAAAGTATGAAGGGCATGTTGAAGAGCTCAAAGAAACCTTCAAAGCTTGGCTAGGACATCCAACTTTCTGACTGTTTATCCATATGAGATATCCCACAATTTAGAGGTTTGCTCACAAGGGCACTAAACTCAAAAGATTATAACCAGAAAAGCAGTTCAAGTTTAAATATGAATCCTTTTGCCTTGGCAAGTGACAAGCCTAAAAGCAGGACTAAGTGTGGAATCGAGGCAGAAGAAAGGCAGAGCACAGATTTGGGTGAAAGACACTCTGCTGTTTTCACCAAATGTACAAGGTGGAGCTGGATCTCCCCACAGACATACACACAGAGAGCGATTCAAATGCAAGGAAAGTGTTCTGTGGCTCAGCCTGGCATTAACAATGTAAACTAAACTGAACAGTCAGTGTGATATTTCTTCTGAATGCTGCAGGTGGACAATGGCAACCAAAAGGAATTGGATTACACTTCTTGTATTAAAGGCAGCCCAATATAAAGTAGATTTCAGCCTCTTCCATGACAATAAACACAGAACTGGAATCCATGCTAATATTATTGATGACACTATCTACTGTAAATCATAAAATCCACAAGTAGGTAGGACACTGGACAGCTGCTGATGAAATTATCCACCATGACCAACTAACTAGTAAGTGGAGCCTGGAACACAGGCAGGCAACCTCTTTATGTTGTCAAAACAGCTTTCTGTGTTTAGTCAGATTAAAAATACAAGGAACCAAATAATAAAAATTATGCATTTAATGAATATATTAAAAAGAAATATAAAATTATTTATTACTATGAGAGCAGCAGAATTGAAAAGAGGGCATAGTTCTGACAGTTCTGAAAAAATCCAGTACACTCTCAGGCACCTACACACAAACACAGGTAAGAGGACAAGTGACTCAGGTAAAAAGCATTCAATTTATCAGAATACTTTTGGGAAAAGAGTCTTGACTTTTTGTTAAGTAACATAACAGAAGATTTTAAACTTTGGTGTCTGACAATGAAGCCTTTTATGATTTCAAATAACAATATGATTAAAAAAAATAAAGATATAAAAATAAAAGGAAAAAAAAACAAGGAGAAAAATAAACCTCAGGAAAACCCAAAAAATTGCAGGTGTCACCATCAAAACTGCTATCACAACTCTGTCTAGCCCAGTTGAGAGGGGAATTGCTGGGGATCGTGCAGATCTCACATTCAAGAGATTCAATGAATCCACCCGAGACTTTCCGTGTTCTCTCTCAAAGAATTTAACAAACAGCCCAAAACAGGTATCTGAAGGAACAAATGCAGGTAAGAAAAAAGCAACTAGGGTCATGACAAACTAAGTGGCAAGAAAGCTCCATGTTTTGTGACAAGAAAAAAAAATGTATCTTCGTTGGCCTCCGCCAATATGTGGCAAGAGGCAGAGCTCCCAGTCGCAGGTGATGATGTCTTCATTAAAATGAGCAAAACCAAGTCAAAAAGTAAATGTAGTTTGTAAACACAAAGTTTTCAACTTTCAATGGTAAAAAATAGAAAAACAAGCTAATGGTAGACTTTAGAGTGTGAATTATTGTTTTTTATGCTGAAATATTTAGAGTGGCTGAATTCCCCAAGTCAACAACATGAGAGTTCAAAGCATGACTAATGTGATCATCAATCTAGTTTCAATAAAATTATAATTATAGAAAACTCCCTTACCTTTGGAGAGAATTCAAAATTGTTATTTTCCTCATAGACTTCCAAAATTACATCACATCTCCAGCAATGAGAATGTAATGTAATCCCTTACGGCTGAACAAAAGGCATTTCTTGGAATACGGCTATGAGTTGTCTCCAAATAACCTGAGGATCTCTATGTCTTCCAAACCATAAATCCCAGTATTTTCTTAACAGGACAGGACAGTTAAGCACACTTATTTCCACAGCTGACCATTAAGATGAAACATGTCTCTTCCAGTCATATATTCATAAGATACAGTCAGAAATATCAAAGCTAGTGTCAGTATATCAGATAAACTTAGAATGCAGAGTGCAAATAAGGTAGGCGAAGCTGTCACATGTCACCATGTGTGCACCTTTGGGAACGGGAAGAAATCTGCTCCATCCTTGATCATGTATGAGGCCCAAACTCAGCAATATTCCATAAGCACATCTTAAAGCGGGGAACATCTTGGAGAACAGGTCACTACAAAGGAAATAACATAAAATACTACAAGATCTATTTGCATTCCTGAAATTTCTGACAATAAAGCAAAGCCAGCCACACAAGATGGTGCTGAAGGATCACCAGCAATCCAGGTTATACATATACAATTCCAATATTGCAAAGTATCACAGTGTTTCTACTTGCTCATATTTACTCAAACTAACCATAAGTACCTAGAAACACCATCCTTTTGTCTAGCCTGTACTTCATCATCTTGTCTATGAGGATGATAAAAGTCTAACTGAAGTCAAGAAAAAAGGCATCCACTACTCTTCCCTCATTCATCAAGCCAGTCACCTCATCATAGAAGGCTATTAGGTTGGTTAAGCATGATTTGCTCTTCATAAATCCATGCTCACTGCTCCAAATCACTTTCCCATCTTTTATATATTTGAAAATGGTTTCCACGATTATTTGCTCCATCATCTTCCCAGAGGTCAAGTGAGGCTGACTGTCTTGTAGGTCCCAAATCCTTTTGGTTGTCTGTCTTGAATGAGTGACAGTTTCATTCTCTGAGTCCCCAGAAGCCTCCCTCAATCACCGTAACCTAAGATTATCAGTCCTGTCTCTCCCTAGCAGACCTTGATCCTCAAAGTTGATCCCATGGTCATACACCCCACATATCTGTTGTCAACAGCTGTTGTGCAACCAGTTGTCAGATTTCAAGGTCTCCTGAAGCCTTTGCCCCTCAGCAACATGATCAAAGAGAGACCACTTGTACCTTCCTGCCCTTGAAAATCACCCCAGAGCCATGTAGTCATGCTTTATACACTCCAGATCTCTTCTGGCAGAAAGTGGTGCCAAAGTCCTAAGATCAGAAAAGCCTCTGCAGTACTCCACATCCTGGATCTGATTTCCAATCAAGCAGCAAACTCTCCAAACAGCAGATTCAGTCAGCCAACGTGGGCCTCCATCCTGCACAGCAGGGAATCACTCACAACTATTCCTTGCCACTCTCTCCTGACGACATACAGCTCCCAGCCCCTCATCTGCAACCAGGGCACTGAATCTGCTCTGTAGACACAGATCCATGGGCAGCCAGGAACTGTCCTCCATTGTCAGAAGTCAGAAGCTCCCTCCTGTACACACTCCTGCATCCTTCAGCTGGGTGCTGGGAGCTGTGGTCAAATCATGGCTCTTACACTGGCCACTCCCCAGTACCATCTGCAGGCATCCTCCACCCTCCCTATTCGGAAGGCAGTTGTAGCAAGAGTCCCAAACCCACTCTGGTGAGGGACAGCTGGCAGAGCTCCTTAGAGCTCACAGAGCTTTTGCTAGAAGTCAAAGCCTCCTGTAGGTACATTTTGATAAAAAAATCACCCCTTTTCTTGGCCACAGACTTAATTTCCTTTAAAGTTTCCTCCAGGAAAATAAATGTTCAATGACAGTAAAGAAACTTGCAACAAAGAGTAAATACAATGTGTGTAACTTTGTACTGGAGGTGCAGAATTTAATTCCAGTATCTTCTTTCTCTTCTTTGTCTTTTGCACTCTTTGGACTAACTGAAACATTACCAAAGGCGAATCAAAATACAGGAATATCTTAGAAGCAGATTATTTTCAAAAGATCACTTAGTCACAAAAGCACAAACAATTATGCATAGGCTTAAGTTCATGGACACAGGTGGCCTCAAAGGCATAGGACTAATGTGTATTAAATCAAATATGGGTCAAGAGTTTGTGGTGTTGGGAATCCAGTCTAATGCTCTATCAAAATAAAATCAATTTCAATGTAACTTACAATTTTACAGTGAAACAGAAAAATCCAATCTGCAGCTAACAGGTTAATTTTTAGCAAACGTCTTTCCTAAAACTTTTATAAATGCAATTATTATTTTTTATACCATATGTAAAAGACAGAAGGCTGCAACTGATAAATAGCATTTCTCATTCTATTCTCCAAGCCTCTCAGGGGAAGACTTTGGCCTCTTCAAAGGGGGTGAAATCCATTCCAAGATAAAAAGTAAAAAGAAAGCAGTATTTTTCATTTCAAGCTTCCCCATTTTTGCTTAAGATTTAGCAAAAATAGAACAATTTATTGAATACAGGCAACTAAATACATGATCTCTGACTATGCAGTTGCTGTTTTGGACTTTGCTAAAATGCACATAGAAATTATCCACCAAATAATAAAATAAATTGCCACAAACACATATATTGTTTAATATATATTTTTTTTCTTTCCAAAATACAGGAATTTTATTAAAATATTGCTATTAAAGGAACAATAACTGCAGAAAAATATAATCATATTTCAGAACCTTTCTACACATTTGAGAATTTTAGTTATGGAAAGGTATCAACAGGAATGATACAGACCTCTATTTAAAAAGGCTTTTCTTATAAAATATTATCCCTTTGAAAGACTCATTTTTGGTGAGGCATCTACTTTTCCTCATCCTATTATTACATTAAGAGGTCAGATTTAAATGACTGAAGAAAAAATCCAGCTCTTTCTGCAGATTCTCCAACAACTTTAGTACCACTGTGTCCTTGCTCTGAGTGCCTTTTTTTATAGCCTGAATGAATTTTCAAAATAGATTTTTAATTTGGCTTCCTACAGGAAGCAAACTTATACTGTCATATATAATATCACTTTTTGTCTGTTAGCAACAAATTTGAACTCAGAAACAAAGTCCAACAAAAATTGACAATGTGACTGAAATAGTTTGGCAATAATGTATTGAAATATACACAATTAACACCAGCATATACCAGCAGAACCGTAATGTAATAATGCAGGTATAAGTGTATATTTGTATTAACTGAAATCTTAGAGACTTCTATGAAGAAATGAGACCACAAGTAAATGAAGATATTAAAAATGACCATATCAAGACCAGATACACTACAGCTTTTTGAGTCAGATGGTTTAAGTAGAGCCACACAGCATCAAAGACAACCTCATTTGTGCCTCTTCCACAGAGAGGCTCTTCCAGCCACTTTCTCCACTGCAGTTAGTGAGCAATTTGAAGAAGGCTTGTGTTGTGCTGCAAGGGTCCAAAGGTACCAAGAGAAGGGCTCTGCAGGGCACTGCTCCCCCAGGATGCAGCCTGGTCGGCATCACAGAGTGCAGAAACAACCCTTAGGGGACTGAGGTGCCTGGACTCAGGGATTGTGTCTCTTCCATCAGCTCACTTTTCACAAAGTGATGATGCTCAGAGACAGTTACACAATTGTAAATTAAAAAAAGATGGTCACCATCTGGGGTTATTTTGTGGTCTTCTAGTGGGGCAAAGCATATCCTAACACAGTGCAACAGGCTGTCGTAGTGCAGTTCTTTCCCTTGCTGAGGTGCAGATGGGCCTCAAAATTAACATTTCATAAAACCCTCACTGAAGTTAGATACTTCACATCTTCAAATCATTGCAAGTATTATGCAATATCATTCTGCTTGCAGATTTAACACATTATATATGTAAGGTAAACATTCCTAATTCCATGTTAATATAGTTTTCTGTTAGGAAGTTTTCTGCCCTTCAAGGGTGGCAGTAGTACAATCAAATTATCTCAGTTTCAGTATTTTATACTCAGGAAAATCTAGTGTTGAAATGAAAAAAAAAATAGTACGGATACCCAAACAGTCATAATTCAATCTAGCCTTGATGTTACAAGTAGAAAGTATATGGAAAAACTGTTTTTAACAGTTTGTTTAATAAATTCTGGAATTAAAATATCTTAATTGAAACTATGTGATGAAGTGCATACTTTTTCAATATTAACAGTGATTTTCTGGGACTTGTTAAGGCTGACTCTCAGATAAATCTTAAATGCTAAATTTCCAACTCCTGAAACAGCTTCTTATCTTGAGGACTCAGGTGAACTGATCATCCCTTGAATGGGATGTCTTTTTAAGAACAAGGAACCGACCGGCTTACTTTGGAGGCACTGACATTTTGAGCTAGTTTGATTTGGAGAAGGGAAACACAAGGTGAAAGAGTTGCTCTGTCCCTTTATAGCTGGCTTTCAGACCCAAGGACTGAGAACATAATTTTTTCACATGGAAGTAAAACTTGAAAGCAAAGAGGGTGGACTGAGCCCTGACAGTCGATAGCTTTTCTTTTTCATTCATAGTGAAGAAAGAGCATCTAGCATTTCACAGCTTATGAACTGATAAATCCTTTTCCTTAACTCTGAAAGGATAATTCTCCAATATTTGTACTATTACATCACAAAGATAAAGCAGTTCTACAATAATAAAAAATTTTAACATATTTTTAATTATAATATCATAACATTAGTTCTTTCATGGACTTGTTCAGAATGGTTTAATTGTTGACTATTGCTTTTTATATTTCTCTTCAATTAACTGAAAGACTTGATCCATAAGTTGCCACTTATGGACTGGAAAAATGTTATGTACATTCAGTGGTCTGCAGATAGAGAGAAAACAAACTTGAATATTTATGTTTGCAAACAGTTAAACTACTCAGTAACAAGCAGGTGAGAAACATAGCACAAAAGATCCAGAAATAGTAATGAAGAATGGGTAATTCTATTACCTTTATTTATTAATTTATTATACACAATATAAGTAAACAAGGATTGGATGAATGAGTAGCAAGAGGAAATATGCCTTAGAGATAAAGAAGCTCGTAAAAACTGATTTGAAAAAAGGATCAAGGTGCAGAGGGTGGACAATGTTAAAAGCTTTGAAAGCTAACAAAACAGAAGCATATCTGAAGAAAGAGCAAACAACAAACTAAAGAGGAAGATGCATCCTGGGAAACCACATCTAGATTAGAGTATGCAATTACAGGATTTGCAGCTTGATAAAGCAATTAATTATAGCAGTGGATCAATTTTAAGTCATGGGTGAACCCCAAGATTTGAAAAGAGCCAGCTAATTTCTCTGGCAAACTTCTACTCAGACATTGTAAGTTACAGTTTCACCCCCTCGATGATCAGTGCAAAACTAGAAAAGCCCTTGATATAAGTGTTTAGTTATTTTCAATGGATACCACATAAAGGCATTCCTAAATACATCAAACAATGAAGACAATATTATTGCATTAATTGCAACAAATAAACCAAATAAAACAAATAATATAAATAAAGCAATTACAGACCCAATAAACAAACAATTGTAATATCTTAAATTTAAAATTTTAAACATAACTTTAAACAGCCAAATGGCTAATATCATTTTCAGAAAGAATACTGAAAATATGAAAATAGCACAATACTAAGGCTAAGAAGCTCTGAAGAAAAGAAAGCTGAAGTTCTAGGCCAACTTTATTCATGGTGTCCAATTATATATAAAATATACTCAGTGAATCCTGTTCAGCATATAAGCTCAATCACCAATACATCCAAATACTCATTTCTCCATCACCTGTTTCATTTAACACAACTGTGCTCTGTCCTTTTCTTCAATGATAACACATAAAGAATGGCATCTGGACTGATCACACAGTACTTCCTGAAGATGCAGTTTTCCCTCAACAGACCAGATCCGTAAGGTCCAGACCAGTAGGCTTTACTGTTCAGAGTGGATCAAGACAGATGCATATGTAATTACCTCTATTATAGAAGAACAATCATAACTCTATTGATCAAAGCTGCAAATACAGATAGCTCAGAGGAACTTGACTTAAATGATACAAACTTCTTCATCATTTGTTATAGAAATCTGAGAAGTTCATCAGCTTGCTCAGGTTAAACTCCTAAGCATACTTCACAAGCTTTAAGACACTAGACTATTTTCAGATGCTTATTATTTCTTCACTTCATATGGCAAGACTCTGTGCTTCATGTGATCTGGTCAACCTCCCCAGTGCCTCTTACCATATGTTTCTATCTCCCAATTTTTCAAAGCAGCATCAATTGCTTATAGCTCCACAAACAAAAATTATGAAAATGAAGAGGAAACGGAAATTGCCAAATTATATCAAACTATGCAAATATTTTTTATTAGTTTGTTGAGGATCAGATGAAACCTCCCTCACACAGCTGATAAAGAGCCCACCTGGAGCAGTGCACTGCTAGACCTGCTGTTTATGAACAGAGAAGAGCTGGTGGGAGATGCAGTGGTCGGAGGCTGTCTCGGGCATAATGACCACACTTGATGCAGTAAGGAAGGGGGTCAACAAAAGCTCTGCCTTGAACTTCTGGAGGGCTGACTTCAGGCTGTTCAGGACATTGATGCAGAGTCTCTTGGGAAACAGCCTTTATAAGCAAAGGGTTACAGGAAGGTTGGACTTAGTTTCAGAAGGAAACCTTAAAAGCAGAGGAGCAGGCCATCCCTTTGTGCCAAAAGATGAACTGGCGATGAAGAAGATCGGCCTGGCTGGAAGCTTTCACTGGAACTCAGGGTAAAAAAAGAGTTTATGAGCTTTGGAAGAAGGGGCAGGCAACTCAGGAAGAGTACAAGGATGTTGTGAGGTCATGTAGAGAGAAAGTCAGAGAGGTAAAAGCTCAGCTAGAACTCTGCTGTGAAAGGTAATAAAAAGGGTTTTTATAAATACATTAACAATAAAAAGAGGGCTCAGGAAAATCTCCATTCTTTCTTAGATGTTGGGGGGGAACATTGTAAACAAGGATGAGGAAAAGGCAGAGGTACTTAATGCCTTCTTTGCCTTTAAAAGAAAGACTGGTAGTCCTCAGGGCAACCAGTCCCCTGAGCTGGTAGACAGGGACAGGGAGCAGAATAGACATTTGGCAATCCAGGAGGAAGTAGTGACCTGCTATGCCACTTAGACATGCACAAATCTGTGGGGCAGGATGGGATCCACTGAAGGGTACTGAGGGAGCTGGTGGAAGACCTCGCCAAGCCACTTTCGATCATTGTCAGTCCTGGTTAGCTGGGGAGAGTCAGAGGAGTGGAGGTTGGCCAGTGTGATGCCCATCTGCAAGAAGGGTCAGAAGGATGATCCAGGGAACTACAGGCTTGTCAGCCTGACTTCAGTGCCAGGGAAGGTTATGTAAGAGATCATCTTGAGCGATATCACACAGCATATACAGGACAACCAGGGGATCAGGCCCAGCAAGCACGGGCTTAGGAAAGGCAAGTCCTGCTTGACCAATCTGATCTCCTTTGATGACCAGGTGACTCTCCCAGTGGATGAGGGAAAGGCTGTGGATGTGTGTACTTGGAATTTAGTAAAGCTTTTGATACTGCTTCCCACAGCATTTTCCTGGAGAAGCTGGCAGCTCATAGCTTGGACAGGTGCATTCTTTGCTGGGTTAAAAAATGTCTGGATGTCTGAGTTGATCTACTGGAGGGTAGGAAGGTTTTGTACAGGCATCTGCACAAGCTGGATTGATAGGCTAAGCCCAACAGTATGAGGTTCAACAAGCTGAAGTGCCAAGTCCTGCCCTTGGATCACAACAACCCCATGCAGCACTACAGGCTGGGGGAAGAGCGGCCAGAAAGCTGCCCAGTGGAAAAGGACCTGGGGGTGCTGGTCAACAGCAGGCTGAACATGAGCCAGTGGTTTTGCCGGGGTGACCAAAAAGGCCAATGGCATCCTGGTCTGTATCAAAAATAATGTGGCCAGCTGGACTAGGGCACTGATTATCTCCCTGTACTCGACATTGGTGAGGCTACACATTGAGTACTAGATTCACTTTTTGACCTCTGACTTCAAGAAAGACATTTTTAATGCTGTGGACCATTGCTGTTTTTCATACACTTGACTCTTACATATTTATTAGATCAATTTAGATTGATCTAATAAATCAAATTAGATTGATTTATTGATTGATTTGATCTAATAGATCAAATTAGATCTGACCACTTTTGTTATGTAAAAATTAAGAAGCTAGTAAAAGTGCATTCAAGTATGTAGAGGGACACATCTTGGTAAGGCAAAAAAGTGAAAAAATAGACTCCAGATTAAAAAACTCGGTTATGCACTTTATGAGGGTTTTCTAGTCTGGTTTATCTCCAATAACCAGAAGAGGAGCAGATTTTTTTTGTGAAAAAAAATAGGTAAAAATGTAGTTTGTGTTTAATCAAAACATATAACTCTCAAGCTTTTTAACTAAAATACACTGCATCCTGCAAAAATTATTTAGAGGTAAACCTGTAAGATTTCATTTGACATGGATAAAATGTCTTGCTTAATGTTTAGACCAATCTAGGTAATTGTGTAATTTTTGCTTGTTTAAATTTCCTCATCACTGAAAAAAACTCTTCAGTTTTAATCAGACTTTTTTAAAAAATTAAGACTTTGGAAAAGAAAATTAAGGACTTTATTATCTTTGGTTTTTACTGACTTCAGTTTGCACAGCTGTACTGTATGAAAAATCATGCCAGATAGCATGACCCAATGCGCTCTGACAATATGAAAATGTATTCAAATATATGTATTATGCAAATAATTCCTATACTTAAGAAGTCTAGACATATCCCTACAGGAACAGTAACTACTGGAAACACCATTTGAACAAATAATTAAGTCCAATTTGTTCTGCAAAATATACATTAGAACACATACAATGAGTAGAGCTCAGACTGTATTATTCTAAAAATTCTTTTACAATCTACATCTGATGCCCATGATATCCAACTGATAAAGAAATATGGAATCAGGAAAGTAAGAAACACTTGTAGTCTAAAAAAAATGCCATTGCTGAGAGATCAACTTTACTTGACTGTGATTTTTAAATAAAAAGAATCCTATTACAAGCTACAGAAATTAAACTTTGCTCTTCTCTTAGAACTTGCTTTACTCAACTACATTGTTACAAAAGAGGAAAGCTAGTTCAGTGAAACCTACACACCAATCTGCAGTCAGACCTTAACTTCTTGAAAGTAAAAATAAGTAAGACAGAACCTCTTTTCCACCGTTAAAAGATGCATAACAATCTTTGTCCATTTTTAATGGAGTATCTGAGTAATGCTGTTAAAGGTGAAGTAGAATACATAAGAAAATACCTTTTCCAATCAATTGTTCTAATTCTATTTCATGTCATTCTATTAGAGTTTTTATACTCTTTAAAATTTTATAACTCTATAAGTGTCTTGAATTGCAAGGGAAAAAAAAGCTTCTAGATGAGAAATGGAAATCTGAATATGAAAGAAATAAAATTGTCTGGTTTCCAGGAGGTTTGGAAGAAAATGCATAGACAAAAATGTATGCATATTTAAATATTTACTCTGCATACACAATGACCATAAGTACAGTCAACCAACCATTAATTTATCAAATTGATCATTGGTGCAGGAGTTCCTTAGAAAACATCATTAAGATACAAAAGCAAATCCACATATATCTTTGCATGCATGCTTGCATGTCTGACCTTTTAATATCAGGCCTATTTTTACTGTGATTTACATATTATGTAGATGATCATTAGGTACTGGGGTAGAATCTTAATGACTGAAGCATGCTCAAGACTAATTTATTTACATTCCTGGCAGAATTTGGCATACCCAGGTGAACGTTTTTTGCTGGTTCGCAAAATCATCAGGGACAAAGGGATTGAAGAAGCTACAGAAGTGCACATAAACCATACACATTCACAAACCAGCAGGCCAGACTATAAAAATAAGGTTGGAACATTGCAAAACATACAACTGACTTGCATGAGTTAAAATCTACCTTAGTGGGAAATCTGGCAGTGCTGCTCAGAGTCAGGTCCAATACAACTTTCTTTCAGATCATGTTCTCTAGAAAAATGCACCAACCTTGAAAAATTGTTATTCTAGGCATTGTACAACCTTGCCCAGGAAGCAACAGCACAGAAATTGGGCAGAGTCTTTGAAAGTTAGTCAACGGTTTTGCAGAGATATAAATGTAACTTCAGCAGCAACAGCAGCAGTGAAAAGGGATTAGGGAGGTATATTAGTCTTTAGAAGAGGTCCATAGCACAGAACAACTCAATCATAAGAATGCCTGTGCCACTGCAACAGCTACTCCTTAGGATACAAAGAGCACTGTCAAGGGAGAACCAGTTTCTCTGCCTCTTCCAAGACCTAACCATGCTCCTGGTACAAATCCCTCACAAGAGCTGTAGAGGGTCAAGCGGGTAAGGAAAGAAAAATGATGTGCAGTAAAAATTTCAGCCAACTAATAGTAAGCTAGCAGCACAGACTGACTTTAGGATGGGCAGGCAGCTTAAACCTAGAGAGGATGGAGGAAAAGAGGGTGGCTTTGGGAACCACTCTTATATACCCCAGATGAAATTCCACAGATCTTTCAGGAAAATTCTATTTCCCTTCCACCTCGGGAGAAATAACATAAGAAGTCTAAAGTTATCAGAAGACATCCTGGAATTCTTATTTAGTCAGCCTACACAAAGTAGGATATTGAAATACAACACTATATCAAGAGCTAAGCAGTACAACACCACTATCTGTGTACAGGTTGTAAAGGGATACATACTTAGTTACACTACAAACATGCAACATTCAGCCTGAAAAAGCTGTGAGGACACACAGCAGACTTTTTGGTGAGACTGATGGATGTATAATGCTGGTTAAAGACTCTATTATTTTTAGTTGAAACATTTCATTCTAGTGGAAACCTCCACTGCCTCATTCCTCCCACCCTATTCTCAATTATTGCTTCTTCTTTGGGTAATCAAAGTAAATGTAAGATTTGCTACCGCTGCTAACAAATTAGCAATTATATAGATAATTTACAACTAATTTGTACACCTAACGTTATCCCTGGTACTGGTAATTTCATCATAAAACATGCTGCTGCTCAGAGTTTCATCTCTTTCGAAGGTAAAAGTAAGTTGACTTGAACAGCTATTTTTATCTCAGAGTGTAAAGACATGAAGGGTACATTTCACAATCAGTGTCCAACTATTGCACACAGCGAAGCAGGCTCTTCTGTTGACATCTGAACTGTTAAAACTAGTTAGACCATTTATTTCAGTAGATTACCTCTTTAGTAAAAAGTAATTTTTCTTTTACCAATACAGCTAGAAAACAGTATAAAGAATTGCAAGTAGTCGAAAGGACGAATACTGAACTTTCTTTCTTATTTCTAGTTAGCCAAAAGAACAATAATCTTAGTGAAAAAAACCTCATTATTAAAACCACGAATGGCAAAAGTCTAATTTTCTTGAAAAATCATCTATTTTAGGAAGTACTGATACTCATTTATGCTGTATTATTGGCAGGTGATTAATAAAAATCCCAAATAATATATAATGCCAATTATTCCCAGACCAACTGAATAACAGGCTCATTGGTGACACTTGAAGTAACTGTATTTTGTACTATATATTAGAAAGGGTAAAGTGGGCTTCACAGAATAGCTACCAATAAATCTTGTACAACAACACAACAACATATATCACTAAACCTCAAACATCGACATGGATTATGACACAGCTTAAAAACCCATACAGCTTCTGCAGAAGTAATACAATATTATCTCTCTGCAGACCTCAAGAGATCCTCAAAAATCAAGGGACTGCAACATTGCCAGTCCCCTGTGCTCAACGATATTATCAAGTCCCCTCAGCTCCCGAAATATAGGCCTAAAAATCATAAGATTTAAAGATAAAAATCAATATTATCCTTTATCTTCTCAAGAAAAAGCTCATAATTCTTACTTCCAATCTTTTTCCACAATAGCAAGGGTTATTTCTTTTCTAGGCAAGTTTGGTTTCTCAGAAAGTAATCCGATTTCACAGCTGGAGCTGTAGGAGAAACACTGAATATTGGTATGTGATATTGGGAAAGCATGTAACACAGATTGTGGTACACAGCTGATTTTTTACCGACCACCCACCTACCCCACCCTGTAGGTGAAACCAGATGCACTATTTCAAGGAAAAAAACACTGCATCTTCCCCAAGAAAAATATCGGTCCTGCATCATTTCATCATGATATATGACTCAATTATACACATCCTTACTGGAAGGACTCTTGTGGCAGCACAGACATTAGGAAAACCCTCTGCATGCACTCAGTATGCAGCACTAGCAGGTATAACAGATATTAGTTTAGAGTGGTCTATCCTCTGTAGGGCAAGAAGGTCAATGCCACATCTGTAGAACCAGCCCCTTCCTCCATAGAATTAGTTCTGGGAGTTCAATGTGGACACTAATTGAGGGGAAAGACACCAAGCAGAAGTGTTACTCCTGGGTCATGTCTTTTGCAGAGTGTGCATTTCCACATTCCAGAGCCAGAAGAAATACAGTTTAGAGTTTTACAACTGTATCGTCACCTGTGATGCTGGAGATGGAGGAATGGGGGTGAGACAGGAATAGGAGGGAGGCAGGAAGGAGGACAGAAACAGAGGAAAGGCATTTACATGTAAAAGACAGTTTGGGATTTTAGATAAATTATTTTAGATACAAATATTGTAAGATATTGAATCCAATTTGTAGCAATTACTACCTAAAGTAATGGCCATTTTCAAACCTATGTTTGACTAATCTTTGAATAAAAAGATTCTAAATAAATGTTAGATGTTCAAATTTCATAATTTACTTTCAAACATATTTTAGATAATCAGGGCTAATTTCCCCTATCTATATTGATCAAGAGTGTGCTTTCCACAAGCTAACACTTCCAGAGGGTATTTTTGATCCATTAAGCCAAGGGGATCTGTACAATTCACCAGTCAGGGAATAATATGGCCAGTTTAACAAGCGACCAGCTCAGCTAGCAATATGCAACAGGGCTCAGATAAATTAGGTGTTGTTTGGACAGTGACCTTATTTTTTTTAACGTGGTTTATTAATAATTAATTGAATGTGCATCCTCTAGCTACAGCTGATAGGAATGCATTACAATCTCTTATTTCAGCACATTATAACTTAATCATAAAATCTGCCCTTTGGCAGAAACCTGATGTTCAAGGACTCAAAAGATGTATATAATACACTTTTTAAATGGAGAAACTAATAAGCATTTTAAAAGCAGATTTAACCAATTTTACACGTATATCTGTGCAAATCCCAAAACATAAGTCGACTAAAATGACAACACTTAAGCCTTTTGCCTAAAATTGCAACACACTAAATGAAACTCTAACGCTTCTCCAAATTTAGTGCAGATAATGGTTAGGATATTTATAATGCTAATGTGCAATCACAGCTGCAAACAAGTGTCTAGCTTTTAATATTAACCCCAGCAGTGTAGCATAAAACAGAAAAAAAACCACACAAAGGACGTTATTCATATTGTCCTTATTCACAGCAGTGGGAACTGCCCCTGTAGAAGTCTCTGTGTACCTGTGCAGCAGGCCAGGTACATTGAGACATGTTGGGGGGAAGTGGGAAGTGTCAGTATGAAAAAATATTACCAAGTGAATAGCTCCAGTGGAAACTTTCAGGCTTCATCACGGACCATGAGAACGGGGAACCATAAGAGGTAGTTGTTAATGTATTCAAGTTTGGTACTGCTGTAATTTCCAGGAAATATACGATCAGGAACCTAAACTCCTATCCACAAACACTAGGACTCAAAATCAGATTATTTCATTGAATGATGCATGAGCCTCTCCCTTTGTATTCCTCTTTTACATGCCTGTGTCTCCTCAGACTTTAACAGCAACTTTTTAGTTACAGATATGAGATAAATCAGGTTGACTGAAATCTGTTTACCTCCATCCTAGCCTGCAATTTATATTAAACATCATTTTTTTAAAACGTATTCTGACTCTAAAAGTGAAGGAAAATTACTGTCTAAAGTTTCACGGAGTTGCACATTTTTTAAACCAAACTGTTTCTCTGATAAATGGAAACACATGCAAATGATAATTGTTAATTCAAAAGCAATACAACCTTCCAGGGAAAACATTCAAAAATAACTATGCAAAATCTTTTTATGTTGCATGGGAATTGCCATATATGAAACAATTGACCTATAAAAAAAATTAAAACAAGATTAGAAATTACTAGACTATGTATAGTAATGTTCAGTAATGTATATTTTTATTACAAAATAATAGAATAGTGTGTCTTTGCTACCTTTCATTTCATTAAGCTTATTCTCAAAAGGTTTTTCTGAGGTTTTCAGACAGCTACCTTCCCCTTCTGAGAGTAAGACAAACAGTTGTGGGAAAAAAAAAACAAAGTATAGACAACTCAAAAATAATGCAAAAAAAACAAAAACAAAAACAAAACCAAGATTGCTTGGCGAAGTCTTGTGTCACAAGTCCTGAGGTATCCAGAAGATTTGAACTCAAAAGAACAGATCATCTGCCTGGAGGCAAAAATTACCCTACAAATATGTGGCAGTAATTAACTTTCACATGTGTACCTTCTGAATAGAGATACTAGACAAAAAGGTCACATACAGCTCTCTAAGCCAACTTTCAGAGATCCCCAGACAAATCTTGCTCAAATTTACTGATAGTAAAACCGCGTTCAAGTAGCACTTTATGTTGGCTTTGAACAAATTCTATAAATAGCACGTAAGTGCAGAGGGTCAGTGAAAAAGCAGGTTCCTTGCAGACTAGCCTTACAGAACTGTGACAGGTAATGAGACAGATTATAGAAGCACTATAGCAATTTTTAAAAAAGACGACTGAAAAGACTGGGGTGGAATCCACCAAACCAGGAATAGTTTTCTACAATCCAGACATCTGTATTACTCTGTCACCCCAAGGGATTCATTGTAGTCATTGAAGGCCTAGTAAACAAAATCACGTTATCTGAGATGAAACACACTAATGTAGGAATTAAACAAATCATGTGGATTCAGGCCCTTAAAGGTGCTCTTCCATTCTACCAACTAAAAAGGCAAACCAAGAGCTCAATTAGTTGATATCTACATCAATGATGTCTTGCAATGAACCTGTAGCGCTTTCTGAATCCTGTTTTTTGTCCCTTCATTTCTCACTTAAAGATTTTTCTGGACTGTTTATTTCTACTAATCTGTTTCAGCAATACTTGATGAATGTCAAAAAGTTTATGTTATATACAGTTAATTAAATCTGAGTTGTTTGTGATTATATTTTTCTGTGCTTTCACATAAGTTAAAAAAACCCAACAGCACAATTTTTCTATGTCACTTCCATAGAATAGTTGTCATCATTTCAATTTTTGCTAGGCCACATACTGCATTTTCTATCTGTAGTAAAATATAGACAATATAGTTAAGCTCAGATTTCCAAAGGTAATCACAGGTCCAGCTTTGCTTAAATAAAACACCTGAAGCTTTAACAGCAAATCAGTGCAATTACAGTCTTTGTACATAAAACACAGCTTCTGGCTCTTTGAAAAAATAGCCAAGAATTACAAAGTCATAGAGTGTAAGAGAAATGAAATTTTAAAAAAGAATCTTCTATTACTTTCAACCTTACAAAATTTTCAACTTGAATTCACTTAGGAAAAGATAGCTCTCTTGAAATCCTGGCTTCCCTCTGCATATTTTTGTTCTCCAGCTGTCTGAAGTTTGATGTTTCCAGTCTTGTTCCTTTTTGATGCACAAAAGAAAAAGAGTAACACCTACATGAGTGTTCATGTCCATAACACAGGTTCCAGCTGTCATGTGTATCAATACATATTCCAGGGATTTTAATCCTATTTGATTTTGCTGCTACTCAGGGAAGAAGAATAAGTAACAGATATCTGTTTTATTTTCATATGACTATAAAAATCCTCTCTGAAATGGCTTCTCTCTGACTTCTGACACTTGTCAGCTGCAGGCTAGATCATAACACACCGAAAAGATGCTTGGTTGTTTATTCAGCTGCATATGGCACCTCTGCTTTAAACCTCTAAATTTATCATTTACTCCTCACAGGTGCTAATGTTGGCCCAAAGTTTTGTGGGAAAGGCCTGGGATACTTTATATAGATATTGAATAGGATTTGAAGTATGTTTCACCTACTTTGATCTATCTCTCTGCTGGGTAATCAACATTGATTGACTCAGACTTAAATGTGAGATAAAGGCAAGTGGGGGAAATAGGATGTGACTATTGAAGTAACTCTGAATGAGAGGCTGGAGAGCAGTGCTGTGGAAAGGGACCTGGAGGTCCTGATCAATGGCAAGTTGAACATGAGTCAGCAGTGCCCTGGGAGCCGGGAGGGCCAACCGTGTCCTGGGGGGCATGAGACAGAGCTTCGCCAGCCGGTCAAGGGAGGGGATTGTCCCTCTCTGCTCTGCACTGGTGTGGCCTCACCTTGAATATTGTGTGCAGTTTTGGGCACCGCAATATAAAAAAAGACATTAAGCTATTAAAGAGCATCCAGAGAAGGGGCCATGAGGATGGTGAAGGGTCTGAAGGGGAAGCCTTATGAGAAGTAGCTGAGGTCACTTGGTTTGTTCAGCGCAGAGAAGAGGAGACTGAGGGGAGACCTCACTGAAGTCTTCAGTATCTTCACAAGGAGGAAGCAGAGGGGTAGGAACTGATCTCTTCTTCTTGTGACAGGACTCAAGCAAACATCATGGAGCTGGGTCACGGGAGGTTTAGTTTAGATATCAGGAAAAGGTTTTTCACCTAGAGGGTGGTTGGGCACCGGAAGAGGTTCCCCAGGGAAGTGGTCACAGCACCGAGCCTGTCTAAGTTCAAGAAGCATTTGGACAACGCTCTCAGGCACATGGTGTAATTCTTGGGGTGTCCTGCACAGGGCCAGGAATTGCACTCAATGATCCTGAGGGGTCAGCATATTCTATGATTCTATGTTTTATTTTATGATTCTACAGTATTAGTTACCAGATATTCATATCCAACTAGCATTACTTTTAATATCTAGTTTCTTCTTCTAATCCCTCATTTCCCTATTTAGAGGCCAATTAAGCTATAGATCTGCCTCTAAGTGCAATGTTTTTTGCATTGCTCTCTCTGATTACATGGAAGAAACAATTCCTACATGCTGGACACTCACCAGCAGGCAACAGACTGCAAACCATACCCTGAGGGCTAGGTTGATTACATATGCCCTCTACTTACTACTTATAAGCACAGAGAGCCAGGTAATATTACACTGCTTTTTTTCACAGGCTAATCTGCCATGTATAAAGCTTCTGACATAGCTTGTTTATTGTTCCATTAAGCTCAGGCCCATTTACAGACTGCACTCAAGAGAGCATCTTTCTCCGTTGCCTCACTGGCAGAGCCTAACCACAGGCTCTGAAAGGGATCTCCAGCATCCTCCTTCCATCATTGCCAGCAACAGTCTGCTCCCTGCAGACAGAGCTCCCTGGACTCCACATCCAATGCTCAGGTTGCCTCTGATTTGCCATTACTCCAAAGCCTGCCCTAAGCTTCCTGCTTTCAGCCTGTCACTCACCTCCATACACAGCACTGCTCTGCCATAACTTGAAAGGCTCTGGCTTCCTTTCTTTTCTTCTCCTGGCTCATCAGGTAGACAGCAACTCTGTGTCAAGCAGGAGGACCCAGCATCCCTTGTCCAGCTCCAGAATGGGGTAGGAGAGACACTTGCTAACACAGTAAGCACTACGCTACACTGCAATATGTCTCCCGACCTCAGCAGTCTTGAGTTCATCATCTCCGCTTTTCAAAGAATCATACAAAGAGCAGGTAAAAATAAACCAACCCAAGGCCCTATGGCACTCATCTGGACACTTCCCTTCAATTCATTAACAACCAGTAATGTATTTCCACACACCTATGTTTAAAAGCAGGCAGCAACCTGAAATGAGCTCTTTTCAAATAGGCTTTTGAGAAAGACACCATCAAATGTTCTATTAAAATGAAAACATATTGCCTCTATTATACTCCTTTCCTCTATTATCATGGTTTGCTTGTTCTGGCTTCTTTCTTAAAAACCTATGCCAGTACTGGCTCATCTATCCTCTAATTATCTACGTGAATGACAGTGTCCTTAACTGCTTTGATAATTTATTAGAGACTGAATTAACCATTCACCAAAAATAGCAGAGAAAACTGTGTGCAGTAATCATGTACCTTAAGCTTAGAAAGCTGAAAATTAATTCAGCTGAAAAGTTAATACAAATTATTTTCAATTCCTCTGAAAGCTGTAGTAAAGTTTAGTAAACATTTTTGCTATCACAAAAGACTCTGAAACTTTTAAAAACAAAAAGCCTCTCCAACCTTTGCAATGGTGTGAAAAGTTTTACAACCAACATAAGTGATGCTCAGTTACAGTGGCGATAAACTAAAACTTCTTTTTAGAAAAACAAACCAAGAGAAAAAAAAAAGCCCTCCAGAAACAAAAAAAAGCCCTTTATAATTAAATTTGGATAGGCCTAAATTTCATAAATAAATTAAACCACTGCAACATTACAGTGTACTGATAGTTTTATTTTTTAAAAAATCATTTGCATTGTATTATTGAAAAATAATAAAAATACATAGTATGAAATACATTCAACACCTCCCACCATGAAGATGAAAAGGTTTTTCTCTGTAAAAGATATTAAAAAACTGGGGTTTATGACAATTTCCACTCCTCAGCTTTTTCCATCCCTTGAAAGAACCGCAGAAACAGGAAAGCTGAAACATGTTCAGCTGCACTTTCCATGTCAGACTTCTTTTTTAGAGGTGTAATACAAAAGCTGTCTACTGGACAGCAGAGTGGAGGTAAGATCTTAACTGGAATAACTGATCAGAGCTTTGTTCATTGCTAGTTATCAGTAGATCCTTCCAACGGGACTTTGCCTTATGACATGCTTCACATTTCACAGACAGAAAAATAAAAGAACAAAAGGTCTTCTCCTTGGGTTAGTAAATCCATGGATTTTAAACAAATATAAAATTGTGAGTTAACAAAGTATTCCTAGACACAGCTTTTATAAAAGCTTATAAAGCAAATATGCAAACCCAGGGTCTGACTTGCATCACCATAAGTTAGAAATTTGTTCATATCTAATTATAGTATCAGTATTTGCAGAGGTCTAATTAAGAGTCATAAAGTTTAGACTCCTTTCTTCAATGTGTTCTTCTAATTTGATCAATAATTTATTATCAGCTGAAAACCAAACACACCTTATTAATAGTATATAAACAACACTCTGTCTTAATAGTGTCAAAGTTAAACAAAATGCCAATTAGGAAATCTGATTTTCTGTAAACATCCTATTCTAGTATAGAATTAAATCTTTAGACCAGGGAGGCCAGCAAATTAACCATTCTAAAGATAATATCTGCAGCAGACTTTATTAGCATCAAAATAAAAAATACTATATTACTGAAACAGAAATACATTCAAATCCATAGCAAGCTACAAGGCACCCACAGCAGAAAGCTTAAGGGAGGAGGACAGAACACAAAACCTGAGCCAAAGAAAAGAAACACAGAAGACGTACAATAGGAAATTATATATCTTAAGGCCAGAAAGATACACATACACATAGCTAGAAGAAAATGTTAGGACATTTAGATGATAATATAAAATAAAATTTAAAAAAAAGCAATGGAGAATTGGATTCTACAAGCAGAAGTAGTGAATCAGAAGATATGGTAGTATTACTGCATAAAGTAATAACATAGTATGTCAAGTATACTCTGTTTCTTTGATTACCTAATCACAGCGAGATTATTGCAATATTTGAAATAATGCTGCACAGACCAGGCAGAACAGTATTAGGACTCAAGGTTAAGACTCAGAAATTGCAGATAGGTTCTCCTTCCACTCTTTAGGTAGTAGTAATCTAGATGAAGTATGTGCAAAGAAACAACAACAATAAAAAAGCCCAAGCAGTACAAAATCCAGATTGTTTAACAAAGACAGTAAGCAAAATGCATAAACTGAATTTTGTAAACCTGTATTATTCTGAAGTAAATGTTTTATAATCAGTACATGAACTGGTGAGCTCACTCCACCTTTTCTTCAGAGATTTAATAAAAGTTACCAAACTAAATCTAATCTTCTTAAGAATATTTGAAAAAAGTATTTTGATTCACTACCACATAAAGAATTCTTGCATTAGATCATCTGGGCAGGATTTAAGAAAAAAGGAAGAAGTGGCACTCTGTATTTTTGAAAAACCCTTTCCACAGGCTGAAGGGGGTGAATAGGGACTGAACAGAAGGAAGAGAGACAGAGGAACAATTTACTGTGATAAACACCTGGTCAAGGAGTGAGAGTAGCTGGAGGGAAAAGCTGCTGAACAACTAGAGGATGGCTGCCAGCATACAGTTAGAGTGAGCAGGTTGCTGGGGCGTAAGACCCAAGGGCTGAGAGAGAAGCAGGTGGCCCCACTGACTGCTGAAGCTCAGAGTGGTGGAGATATTCCTGGGGTGGATGCAGCCCTTATTTTCAAAGATGGAATGGCCCATTCTCAATTTAAATTTGGTACTGCAGAAGTTTCCAGTGTTTGCAGAAGTCATAACACTAACATATTTTCCTTTATATAAAACACATCCCTTGATTAAGCAGAAGTTTGGAATTGTGTGCATGTATCATCAATACAAGAGGGAATTTCCAGAGAAAATTTGGTATCCCAAGCCCCTCATTTCATGCTGCCATTGCCTCACATCTGTATCACTGTTCCTCTACATAAAGTTCTCCTTATGTCTGCTTCTGGTTTCCTTCACGTTTTCTGGAGATGAGAATTAACTCATAAGCAAAGCAAGTTGTCACAGTTGCATGAAAACACAGTAACACCAGACTCTGGATACAAACATTAACTTTCTCGAACCTAGTGGAAATAAACAGAAGTTATTCCTCTTCGTACTTCTCCACAGAATCACAGAATCATCTAGGCTGGAAAAAACCCTAAAGGTCATCGAGACAAATCATAAACCTAACACCGTTGTCACTGAATATTTCAGTTCTTCCTATCATAAAGTAGCTCATGCTGACATTTACACACTACTAATTTACATATACTAAGCTACTACATATGAAAAGGAAAAAAAGGAAAGAAAAAGGAAAAAGAAGAAAGAAAGTGTCTGTTTCTACTGCTTTTCACAGTGCTTGTAAGTGTCAAACTGAAATGCTTACAAAAATATGTCTAGCAAAAAAATTAAACAACACATGAACAATAAATTTTATCCAGAAAATGCACTGCTGGTTATAGAAATATACTATTGTAGTTCCAAAATCATGTTCACTTAGGAAGTGTTTATCCCGGCAGAGAAAAACCATTATCTAGGTCATATTGCAAAAGTACTCAGGCTACTCAAAAACTTGAACATATCAGAAAATCATATGAATTGCAGACAGAAGTCCCATTAGTCCATCTTGAAACACCCAGGTATTACAGCAATACTTGAGGATGCTTCAGGAAGAAAGTGAGAGAAAGAGACATTTCCTGTCAAAATAGGCTTTTCCCCCAATGTTTGTTATCATAATTTTAAATGTCTTAAAGGATGGAGCTTTTAAATTTTTTTAAGAAAGCTCTTCCACAATTAGATATAGATCTCAAAGTCAGGTAGTTGTCTAGTTATTGATCTAAACTGTCTCTTTACTAAATTATATCCCATTATATCAAGTCACATTCCCTTTGGCACATTTTACATGCAGTACCAAGACTATCTTACCTTAATAAATGCAAAGAATTTAACCACATTTTTGCTGCCTCCCAGGTACTCACATCATTCCTGTTTCTCTAGGTGGCTATCATATTGGCATTACTCATTATTCAGACAAACTATAGAGAATCACAGAATCATCAAGTTTAACAGTCAACCTATCACCACCATAATCACCCCTAAACCATATCCCCAAGTGCCGCATCCAGATGCCTCTTGAACACTTGCAGAGACATGACTCCACAAAATTCCCTAGGCAACTCATTCCAACGCCTAACCATCTTTCATCTTTCATTGAAAAAATGTTTTCTATTATCTATTCCGAACCTGGCACAAACTTAAAGTCATCTCATCTCATTCTTTCCCTTTGAGACATGGCAGAAGAGACCAACCCCCATCTCACTACAACCTCTTTTTAGGTAGTTGTAAAGAGTGATAAGCTCTCTCCTGAGCCTCCTCTTTTCTCCAGACTAAACAACCCCAGGTCGCTCAGCCTCTCCTCATAGGACATGTTTTCTAGACCTTTCACCAGCTTAGTTGTCCTTCCTTGGACCTGGTCCAGCCCCTCAATGTCCTTTTTGAAATCACAGGCCAAAAACTGAACACAGCACTCAAGGTGTGGCCTCACCAGAGGGAAATCACTTCAATAGTCCTGCTGGCCACAGTGTTCTTGACACAGGCCAAGATGCCACTGGTCTTTTTGACTACCTGGGCACACTGATGGCTCATGTTCAGCTGGCTATAAACCAGCACTCTCAAGTCCTTTTCTGCTAAGCAGCTCTCAAGCCTCTCTTCCCCCAGACTAGCACTGCATGGGATTCTTGTAACCCAAGTGCAGGACCCAGCACTTCACCCTATTGAACCTCATGCAGTTGTCTTCAGCATTTGCAGGGTTTGTTTTCCCCTTTTAGTTCTGCCTGACCACCCTCTTAATGACTATTGCAGGTGGACAAGTAACTGCACATATATATTCCAGCAGTTTTCTCACCACCATGTTACAGAATGTCCCAACTTCGTGATCTGGTATCCTCTCTAAGCAGATGGTATCACTTCTTACGGGGTACAAACAAATATCTTTCCAGGCCTTAGGTTTGTTGATTTGCTGATAATGTGGAGTGGGTAAAAAAAATGTAAGCAAATGACAAAGCAATTGAGTCTCTACTGTGTGCTTGCTTGATGTTCAGGTAAAAAAACCTACCCTGTATGTATATATAATGATGTTCTTTAGCTCCTTCTCCTTGCTATTCTTAAGTTCAATTCAGCCTGAGTTCAGGATCCTGACATATTTGCAGTAGTATCTTGACCCCAAAAGTAATTTTGAAGCATACAGCATAAAACACAGTGTTATCACACCTCAGAGCAAATATGGGTGTTTAGGGGCAGTCACTAAGTTAAGAACCAAGTCTGAGAATCATCACCCCAGGGTGGCTGCTCAGAAACTTAAGTATTATTGAAGGAAACAGTCCCATTGACAGAGGCAGTCATCCCTCCATCCCAAATGAAATCCCCCTCCATGGACTACAGATGGAGCTTGAGTAAGAATAGGACCCTAAACAATGACAAGAAACACTCCCTATGTGACTGGCTCTTTCCAATGATACAAATGAAAAAACTTAGTCCTTACTCCTCTAATGAAGCAGGTGCAACTTTCCACTTGTACAGAATTACTTTCATCCATTGAAAATTGGATTTTTGTGCTTTCTGACTAGTCAACCAGATAAAAATGAAAAAAAGATTACACTTCTGAAGAACAAGCCCAAAGCAATATTTCAAGCATGAAATGGCAGAAATTCTCTGTACCTTAAAGGAATAAAGTTTTTCTGACAATTGGGAATCAGGGTGCACTGTTCCTGCAGTTTATTTCACTTAACTTGGCCAGCTGCTTTGAAATCTTCCTCTACAATCTCTTGATCACACTTGTAACTATGATTACACCTCAAAATCAGCCCCTCAAAAGGATCATCAATTGCTAGATTTTTCTTGAAATATGAAGTATGAAAACTCTTTAGCCATCAACATAACGAGCAAAGTCATATACTGCACATGCTACATGGCACCTTCTGGGTCTTGAAATTGTTAAGTTAGGTTAAATATTTACTGTAGCTACAAGTTCTATGCAAATACATGTAACAAGTTAAAAGAATGGAAAAAAAAAATCAAAAGTAGTGACTCCTTTCTGTCAAAACTGGAAAACACCAGCAACTGACCAATTTTTATGCAATAGTGCACTTAAACATCATCTGTATCAAAAAGCATCAGAGAGAGAATTTCACCAGCATCAATGCTGGAGTATAAATACTAATCTCTGCATTGTTGTACTGTCTGCCTCAACCAAGAAATATTTTGGTTTAACTTTTTTTTGGTTGATAAAGGAAACAAATTTGGGTTTGCATTGAGTTTAAAAGTATTTCAGTTATCCTATAGGTGTGTTTTTACCAATATTCTAACATATACATAAGCCTCCTAGTAAACTTAGTATGATTTGTATGTTTGGTCCTTTGCTCTCTGCAATTTGCCATACTGGATTATTTGCTACAGAAGAAGTTATCTTTATTGTTTGTTGAGCTATTGAGTATGGAAGAAATAAAAGTAACAATAAAAATAAATAAAATAAAATAAATTTTAAAATCAAAGCAAAAAAAAAATAAAAAGGTCTGTGAAATGGAAAAAATATTTCTTTAACTTCAAATAAGATCTTAATCAACCAGCTGCTACTGCAGTTGCAGTAGCATATGAAGCTTTTCAAAAAGCTGACAAAGATGTGGATTTTACATCTTTTTTAACTCTTCAGTTTTTTCTTTGGAAAACAACCCATTTCCTACAAAGGGTTTCTGTGACTCCTAATGAAAATCATGGCACAAACATGGCACAGGGTTCAGGAGCATATTGGGTCTATAGAATGAACACAGCCCATAAAAATGCCTCCCTTTTCTTTGCCTGAAGACCAACTAAAACCATTTAATTTCTAGGTTTTACAATACAGACAACATTTTAACATATTCCTGCCCAAATCCCAGCCTTGGAAATAGAAAGGTCAAGGTGTGTGTGGAGAAACAAGAATGAGCCCCTGAGTTACAGGAAATTAAGAAGAATATTATGAAAATATGAGAAGGTTGGTTAAAAAATAAGGTTAAAGAATCAGTTTTCTGGTCTGCCTAAGTTGGATATTGTTGCTCTTACGAATAAGTGATTCTGTCATTATAACATATATGAAAGAAAGAAGGATGTGTTTTCTGACAAAAAGAAGGTCATGAGAGGAGGATGGAAATCTGAAAAACACCCTCATGAGAGTCAGGCAGAACCTACTGACCATCCATCATATCAGCAAAGCTGACAACATGAAACTCATGTGAAAGGGATTACAGATGTTGTGTCTGATTAGGAATCTTGGGAAATTTTCATGAAATTCTTGTGGTTTTTCTCAAAGGAATGAAGAAACACAGCAAAATAATGAAGATCAAGAATTAGAGCTGTGCAAAAATGATAGTAATAGATAGGAAAACATTAGAATGACTACTGATCGAACATGTGTCTTCTCTGTGTAGCACTGAATTCATAGAGAAGTGTGAATCAAGCTGAAATGAATGATAGCGGGGTTGATGAGATGAGTTTTAAATTAAGGAGTACAGGGGCAATTCAGAAAGATTTGCCTTATTTGCATTAGCTTGTTATTCAGTGTGATGGGAAAAAGGAAACAGATGAAAGTCTAAAAGCAGATGAAGGTTTCTGCATGGCTGTAGTTTACAGGAAGAAGAAAATGAGTAAGTAAAAATATGACAGTAGAAGAAGGACTATCAGAGGAAAATTTGAAAGTACAATAAGGGGAATGAAAATATTAATGTTGATGAGAACAGTAAATATGCAAACACAGATAACGAAAGGAATGAGCCAGCCTAGTCTGCACAGCTGAAAACAAGGTAGATTTGCTAGTTCCTAAAAGAAGTAAGTGAACTGCTGAAAGGCAAAGGCAACAAAATGGAGATGTTAAAATTACTGATACAGACCTCAAGGCAGCTAGTGCAAGCATAATAAAATACTAGGGCAAACCTGGCAGGAACAAAAAGCATTGTGGAAACTTGCCATTAATGTATGACAAACTTTTCCCATGAAAGAGAGAAATATTATACTGCAAGATAGCATTGTAATTTATTGAGATGACAGTACATGAGAAGGTATAACACGAATAAAGGATAATCCCAGATCTGAATGAATAAATCCATTTGTTTTCAATATCAGCAATGCTAATGAGCACAACCCCCAAGGATGAGGGCTAATTGTGCAGAAGGTACAGAACGGTTTTATCGCACCTGAACTGAAAACAAATCTAAAGCAATTTAGTGCTTTCAAACACTTCAAGTGGTTGTTGGCCTTGCTTACCATGTCAGTGTGAACTTCAGAATGTAATGAGACAAAGTAAACCAGGATCAATGTCTAACAAAGAGGGAGGAAGGAGCAGGAAAAGTGTCATCCAGAATTTGAACAACAGCTTTTAATTTTTTCATGTGAAGAAGAGTTAAAAAGAGTTAAAAAACTAAGAAGGTGCGATTTCAGCAGCTTTGAAGAGAAAACTACATTTATGTTTGTGCTGAAATCTGAACTGAAGCACAAATAGCCTTGGCGGCTTAAAAATAAGCTTGAAGAAGAAAAACCTTTAGTATTATGCTTTTCCCATATTTTAAAGACCTTTCATTAATGCAAGTTTCAAGTGTATGACGTACTGCTATCAGCAAGAGAACAAACTACACATGATGACTCCTGTTACCTGCTTCTGAGGAATAACAACCAACATATGACTGTGGCTGTTTGTTGAGTCATGTTTACAAGAGAACAGATTTTATGTTGACACTATTTCTAAGAAAAGTGAACCTATTGGAAAAATGAACCTATTGGATAAGAGTAGATGTGGGGAAAAAAACGAAAAGCAAACCAAAACCACATTAATTCCTGATCATATGAAGGAAAATATCCTGGAAGACACTTCTTTCAGCATAAACAGACAATATATGATACCTGTCATAAATTATAGTCATAATCGAGTCAATATCCCAACATAAAATTACTTGATAATTTCACTATAGAGGAAATTCAGTTCCCCTAGTTTCGGCAAAATATGTACCACAATTGCTACAATACACACAATAGGGACATGTTCCCTAACAAAAGGATGATGCAAAAAGTTGAAAATGCACCCAGCCAGTAGACAGTGTTAGACATAAAGCTTAAATGTTTATCAGAACTATTAAAATAGCTACGTTTATCACATATAATAATATAATTAGAGAATTGAGGGGAATTTTTATCATGTCATAGCACTAATTTCCAAAGCTGTGAAAGATGGTTTTTTTTCTGTATGTTTAAAAATTGTCAAAAAAAAATTTCTTGACAGAAAGTGTTGGGCAAGTGGAATAAATAAATTTTAAATGAATATTTTAAAATATAATAAATACTATAAATAAACACATATATAAATTTTAAATATAACTCAACATAGCTACGAGTAACAGGATCTGTCACAGCCATTGATTCTTAATAAACCAATTGAATAGACAGATATTTCATAGTAAACAAAAAATATTTGATACAGTAAATACCATCCCTAAAATAACCTGGAGTAATAACCATTTGAGATTGCACTGAAAGCACTTAATTTTGACAAAACTGTCCTAAGCAAAACAGTTTATTTAGAATCTATTTCAGCATTTTAAGATGCTTAGGAAAAAATTGACCATTTCTGATGTACCTTGAACTTGGAGGTTTTTTGTTTGATGTCAAAGATTTTGGTTAGTGGGATGATTTTGACTCACTAGTAAGGATTTAAGATTTTGCATATTCTGGTAACACCAAAAATTAAAGCTCTTGGCATATTTGTTATGCAACAAAATACACTAAATAATTCCTCATTTGTCAGAAGCTTCTTTTTTTAGCTCATTCATTTGACCCTTTAACATCAGGCCTATTGTATCAATTCTTTCCTAAGTGCTTTGATAAAAGTATAGGATAAGTTCATGTTATAAAACCAGGAAAATCACTTAGTGAACTTATGGTGAATTTACATAATAGCAAATACAGCCTTGCTGACAGAGCTAAGTCAAAAACGTAAGCTTCCATTTACTCACTTAAATTACTAGAAAAATTTATACATGAAGTTCCTACGTGGAACAGGCACAAAAGGACAAAGCACATGTACTTTTACTCTTGCCTCTTTAGGGAAAAAAAATAAAGGATGTACCCAAAAATCCATTCATCTGTTATTTCCTCAATCTGTCAAGAAAAGTAAGATACTCTTATCTTTCATCCAATTCCTTCCTTCTATACACACTCTTCCACAAACATTAGCAATGGAATCAAACTAGTGGCTCTGTCAGGGCAGTGTCTGTGCAATATCCAGCACAGACAAAACCCATGATGAGGGCGCATAAGTACTGCTGTAACAGAAATCATACTACCTACAGATTGGTAACGGGATCTTTGTGCATGCTGCACCACACGTGCAGATGCTGTGGAAAGCAGTTTAGAAGCTACAAATGGAACTAACATGCCACCAGAGATGTGATGTTCAAAGGTATAAGAAAGTCAAAACGTAAAGGTGAATGTGCCTTGAAGTACTCTTCTGCAAAACATATGGAACAACACTGACCTGAGTGGCACATTCATTTTATTACTTATTTTGTCACTAAAAGCCATGCTGAGAATTACACAGACAGAGCAGGTATCCCTAGAGCCAAAAAATGTAAAAGCAGTAAATCAAGTAACACTAGTTTCTCTATCACACTACCACAACTGTCCCTCAGACTTCCTGAAATTCATACAACCTTTGTCATATGTGATACACTCACAGTATTTAAATACATACATGTGATGTTTGTATAAATATAGGCCTTTTTCTATATAAACAAATTCTCACTATTTTTTGATTCATTGCTGAATTTTTTTATCATTATAATTTCAATACATTACAGTGGTATCAGACAAGTAAAATCGTAAACATGACACAGATTCAATATTTTGATAAGAAGTTAGTTGTATGTACGCAGCAGACTTCAAGTAGTTTTCACATGAACCATAGCTTTCACTGTATTTACATTTATTCATAATTTTTAAAGTGAAGTTTACTTAAACTTATTGAAGTGTCTGTTTAAGCTGTACACTCTAAAAGTTTAAATAGGTCTTCCATTTCTTCTTTGTGCTAAGAAAAATACCCAACTCGCAGACAAAGTACTTAATTCTAAACACTTGAGTTCATTTCCTTTTCAGCCTCAGTGTTCTCGCTAGAAACTGGGTTTCATTACTTTTTATATTAAAGATCCCTATCTAAAGTACCTATGTACTATTTAGAGATCTGTGTGAAAAGTGATGGAAAGCACTGAAGAGCAAGCCATTCTTTCGTCTTATTACACTTAGGCTGTGGTCCTGCCAAGCAGAAAGGCAGCAGAGTTGTTAGGGGCTGGGAATGATGTGGTTCCCAGCTCATGGCGAGCCCAATGGGGATGAGCCCCAGCCATGTGTCTAAAGACTAAAGCATCTACTTTGCTAACAATTTAGAAATATTTCTGAGGCTGGAGTTTTGATTTTTTTTTTTCTCCCCCTTCCAGAGGGAAGGACACAGAGAAAGTTACAAATTTAAGATTTCATTTATCCCAAGCTGATCTGATTTAAAACTCTCTCTGGTTCAAAGACCATTCTGATTCCTTTGGTCAGTGTCTCCCTTTTGCAGTGAACTAATGCACAAGATTTATCAGAACTCTCTCAGGCTTTTGAAACCTTGACCACATGTTTTTTCTCACAGATTTTTAGATCTCAGCAGGACAGAGAGAGTACTATTTCAGTAGCTTTTTCTCTGACGAAGTCTGGATAGTTGTTGAGGTGACTTAAGGCAAATAGTCCCATAGTCCACTCCTCTGGTTTAACACCTTTCCAAGGGACAGTAAGTCAAGCACAGCTTTTTCATCTTCAGCTGCCAGAATCTCTCTGACTCTGGCACCATCCGATATGTGCTCAGGATGACACAGAAAGTACAGGACTTGGTTATGAAGGCTGGGCGGAAATATCAGCAGACCAGAGAAATCATACCTTATATTTAAATAAAAAAACTGTATGTGTTCTTCATAAAAATTCAGAAAATTTTAGAAAAAAAAATCAACAAAGACACCTCCACAACGAGCTTGGTCTTGAATATATAATTTAGCATTTAAAATTTTAAATGGACTATTTTACTTCTAACTATCAAAACTGGGTTGTGACATCTCATCCAGTCAGCAAGAACTCAGGGAGGGGAGGGAGAACGACCAAAACACGAAATCAGAAAGTGATATCCATTTCATCAGAACATGGTGAGGATCAATAATATGAAGACACTTTTGGGCATTGCTTTTTAACACTTCATCAAACAAAATTTAATTCAATCTCTGTCACTCAGCAGTTAAACCTAAGTTTTCAGATTACTGCAGTATTTTATTTCTAGCCTCTTATGAACCAAACTTCCTAAACACATTGTGAAGTGCTAGTCAACAGAGTACTACAAAACATCGACACTGTTTTTAAGTGAATTTGACTTCATAGGCTTTGAAATCAATACATAAATAAGGAAAATTATGCCACACAGAGTAATTTGCTATGCAAATCTTACAGTTAGTGCAAAGTTCACTAAATAATCCCTTTTCAAAGGGGTTGACACAACACTTAACATAGGAAAAATATTTGGCATAATCTTACTTTTTAATTCTAATACTAATTGCAACATGGTAAAACCTATGAAGTGGAAAGTAACTGTAAAAACTTGAGAAAAAGTGAACTTAAATGAAATACAAACTTTGTCATTAGAAAAAAAAATTTTTTATACTGTACAAATTGCAGAGCAATAGAAAGGTTTTCTGGAGACCTTTCTAAATTGTATCAAAGAAAGGAGAAAGGATATCTTTGTTTATTTCTTAAGGTATCATTCATGGTCAATAAGTTTTGAAATGATCCTGTGCTTGCGCTTTCAGAGATATTTCAGGTTTGCAGCCTCTAATCCTAAATTTAAGGATTTCTTGACCAACAATATCATGAAGTAGTCAAAATTCATTTCCAGGGAAAAACTATTTTAAAGCTGAAAACAGGCTCCAGACCTTTTCAAGACCTGAAAAACTGGGTGGCTGTGTATACAATTCGTTGCCAGCGGGAAAAGGAATGGTACAAATTATTACATCAGTGCTGATAGTGCTCTATTTTTACCATTTCATCTGTTGTAATAGTTTAGATTGACCCTAAAGACAAAATGGATTCAGAATACTGTTTAGACCTTGGAGATAGCTTCTCTGCCAAATAATACCATAAGAAAAGAATGAGACGCATTCAGAAAAGATATTTTGGAGGACTTTTTTTTTTTTAGCTTCAGGTCAGAAATGTAGGTGCTAAAATGCACTATAAAAGTACAAAAGGAACAGGCAGGACTAGACTTTTTCATGCAAAAAGCCTTCCTTACAAAATACATCAGCAATGACCAAGTAGTCAGTTTAAATTTCTTGAAAAATGAATGGTTTCTACTTCAGTCTATACTTCCAGGGACTGAAAAGCCTTTGTATGCAAGCAATTTGTCATAGTTACGGTTGAATAGGTGTCAGACAAAGAAGTTAGGCTGGAAGGTGCATAAGTTATTAATGACTCCTACGTAAACTGCAAAACCATCACAAGAGTAGGCTTCTTTTTAATTTTTTTTAAAAAAAGGTAAATTAAAAAGGTACTGTATTTTTTTCTTGTGCTTTGCCATGTTTGTTTGGGTCTAACAGCAGACATTTCAGGATTTCAAGTTCTAAACCAGATTTTGGCCTGTATCTTGTAAAAGATCTGCATTCATCTTTCAGAGGACTTTCTGAGCTATCGAGCCTCAAACTCTTATCCGTATGAACAGTTAAAACTTTCCTTTGCTGCTGTTCTTGCTTTTAACACCAAGCTCAGCAAGCCTTTCAAATGAGAGAAAACCATGCACATGTGTACGAGGTGAATGTCTTCACTTCCCACAGCAGCTCTGTGTCTTCCAAAATGTCTTTTCTTCTTCTACATTCTTTCTTCTTTCTACTTTCCTACATATTCCTAATGTTTTTCCTGTTTTTCCTTACACTTTTACTTTAATGCCAATTCTCAGTATTTCACTTATACTTGAAAACACTTTTCTTCACGTAAGCGATCTCTTTTCAATCCAACCTTTTCTGAGAGCACAGTACTTGTATGAATTAGATTTTAACCCTCTATATATCTGTCATGTGTTGAAGCTGAATCATTTGTATTTGATTTACACAGTAGGTTTCATGAGTCTATTCTTCTGTGAATCTGCAACAGCAATCATTGTGATTGGGAACCTAGGGCTGAATCAGACACCTCCAGCAAAGAACAAGAGTCACAAGTCTCTAAACTGAGTTAACTCCACACCTATGCCTGTGACAAATCCACATTGTTGGTCCTTAGACTGGATTCAGTGGGGCATCTGGAAGACATTCCACATGCCACCAGTGTCTGGAAGATGTACCTCTTCAATACTTACTGAAACATCAAGTGCATTGTTTATCATACTTCACAAAGAACAGAAATATATGTCTACTGCAGAATACATGACTACACAGTAGGACAACAGGCTGAGCACAAGGTAGAACAGTGTAATTGGCATAAAGACTGCTTTCAGGAAGAAGTGTATTTTGCAGGATAGTTGGACAATTCAAACACACACAGCACAACAGTGAATTAACTCCCAGCTGTCTCTGTTGCTGTAACCCTTTCATTCTGCTAGCATCAGAATAAACACTCCAATTTTGTATGTTTGTATTTTGTATGTTAATACTCTGCTTAGTCCATCACGGTAGATTTCAACAATCAAAGCTTTTTTCTTTCTTTAAGTACATCTTTGAAAGGTGTGCCGGCTCTGAAGCATTAAGATATTCCCATGACCTGCCAGAAACTTTTAACAAAAATCCACCAAAATACTTCTATGAAAGAGGAAAGTGTGAGCTACTATCTAAGGGTGACCTTTTCTGAAAGCAAGAGCTTCTTCACAATATAAAACCCTTTCACACCAGCTGCATTCTGAACTTTCAGTCCTCCAAGTCAGATTAGTTACATTTGATTAGCAGTAAGTCAGTGAAGACTGAGGCAAAGATAGCACTGAGCAACTCAGCCATATCTCTGTCCGCTGTTATTAATTCTCCCACTCCATCTAGCATCAGGCCCACATTGTCCTCATTTAGTCCTTTATTACTAGTATTGTGGTAGAAGCTCTGCTTGATATCTTGACAAGTCTCAATCCCAGTTGTGTGCTGCTTTTCCTAAAATCCTCCTACATGCCTGGGCAATCTTTCTAAATTGCTTTTTTGAATCTTGACCATTTTTCCACCTCCCCTATCCTGTTTTTTTTTAAATACTCACTGCAATTCCATAAACAGTAACTTGAAAAAGAAAAGGAAAAAAAATTCCTGGACAGAGGAATATCATTGGTACATCCAGATATAGGGTCTGAGTCTTTCTGTGCAGCTATTCATCCTGAAGGCATTGTGCACTATCAATAATTGTTATGCCTCATGACACTTGACAGGTGGGTATCTCAATTTTATTTCTCTATCCCCAGAGTTAATATTTTTACCTCATATGGGCATTATCTCACACAATACAAGCAATTATAATTCAAAATCATACTTTCAAAAGGTAGGATAAATCTGCACAGCTTTTTCTTCTTTATAATTCAGTATTACCATAGATACTCTAAATGAGGGCAATCTAACCAGAGTCCACAATCCATTACTGATAACAGTGCAGAACACAGACTGCACCTGGAAAAATATCTGCCTCCTCCTTTTTTAACCTGCCATGTTAGACTCTGCATGAACAAATAAATGTTCTTTTATGAGTATCTAAAGTCACGGAGACTTTTAAAGGACTCAATATACATATTCACCTATGCAATCACGTGTTACAAGAAAGGAGCACTTCCCATTTGTTGGAGAACTCAACTAAGAAGTAAGTCTCTGGTGAGTTCACTTGACTGGCCAGATGATGGATGTTTTGGTTTTCCTAGTTGCCCCACTGGCTAAATCTACAGTATGCCTTAGGTTTGTGAAAAGAAGACATTCCAGACAAACCTCCTCCAAAGACCCTAGCCAGAAACGTTATCCATTTTTTCCAGCATCATAAATTGATTAGTATTATCTTTCCCAAGTTTCTTTAATTCTCCTAAATTGATGTGATGATATTTTTGATAATTTCAGACTGAACCTTACTCCTTCTTGACAAGAGAAATCATAATCTGGTATTCCCCTTGCCAGAGAGGCTCACAAAGGGTGTAAACTTCCTTCCTCTTTCCCTAATCCTGCTAATTTTGCCCTTGCACAGGCACTGATTTACCACCTTATAATTCTCTCTGTCTGTTTTACTCAGTTTTAAGTACAGAGGCTCCTTGCTGTTGTACAGGAGTTGTACCATTGTGTTCTTCTACAGTTTTTCCTTCGTACATCATTTGCACTATATTCATTACACATAATCTGCCACAGGCAGAGTCACACAGCCTCATAACTTCAAGTGCATTATGCTCAGTCACATAAACAACAGCTGCATTTTCTTCTCTATTGCTCTAGACCTCTTCCCTCACTACCCTTACCAAATTACAGTCTATGTCTATATATATATATATGACAATACATGTAACACATACAAAAACATACTCATAGATTTCTGTATTCAAGCCTGACAATAAGTATATTATAAACTGAATGTTGCAAATCACAAGAGCTTTGTTATGGTCCTTGACATATAGTGACTATATCACACAGGAATAAATGAACAGAGACACTTAACAGAACAAAGTGACTGTTAACTTCGCAATGATTATTTGTACAGCACCAAACTGTCCCTGATTCTTTGCAGACCTCTTAGGTGTAATGTCTTGAATGCCCTGAAGCTCTGTGAAAAATTTTTAGTGCAGTGCAGAAGCAGTATCAGAAGCACTGGTAGCGTGGTGTTGATACCAGCACTAGAAGCATTCTCAAAAGCAGCTGTGAAAAGGAGCACACAGAAAAAGAGGAAACTTGGAGAAGTGGTAGACTTTCAACAGCAAAGGGTACCAGGACAGAAAGTGCTCACTTGAAAGAAAGGGAGAAAATGGAAACAATTATTACATTGATCATTTAATGGAAAAAGTTGTTTTCTGGACAACAGCCACACAATAGCAGACTGACTCTAACACACACATTACAATATTCCAGTGAACCATTCCAGGATAGGGGGATGATTACATCATGACATCTGTACCAAAGGCTTTGACACACTTGGGATGAAAACCATACTTACACTAATCATGCCAAAGCTATTATTTCATATATTGTTTCAAGTAAATCTAAGCCACCAGACAGGGAAATATAAATGTTACCTTAGAAGAGCTTTTCTGTGCAGTAAAGTCACTGTCAAAGCAAACACAAGTAAGTAAACTTGTAAGCAAACTCATAAACCCTGATCTATATCAGAAAATGATATTTTACATGGATTTTGGGACATCTGCTACTTTTCTTTGCCCCTTAAAAGAAAGTGGAGGGCTTATATATGTATCACTGCACAAATGGCATTGACTTGAGCAGGATGCAGAAATCAGAACTTCTCATCTTTCTTCAGGGAGTCCCAGCCTTAGGACAGCTGCAGAGCCTAACATCTCCTGAAGCATTTTACACCATTTGAGGAGACAGTTTTATCTCCTGAAAAAAAAAAACAATCTGGACTAGGAAGACTTTACAGGAACAATTATTCATGAAGAATTCCTTTACTATTTTCTCAAAAAAAACAGACAATCAACCAATAAAAAAAAAAACACCACACAAAAACAAAACCACCATGGCATATCAAAAGGATCAAATTATGAGGAGGAGAAACAGAAATTGTGAAAACTAGTAAAGTGCTCTACTAATGCCTCACAAAGCTTTATCGAAGGAAGGTCCATCTACCCTTTCTTGCCTACAGGTGCTCAGAGAGGAAAACATGCATGTCTATCATGAAATGTTGTTTTGAACATGAAGGTAAAAGGCAGAACAGTTCTCACCTACATGCTGCAGTGGGTTGACCGTGGCTGGATGCCAGGGGCCCACCAAAGCCACTCTAGCACTCCCCCTCCTCAAATGGACAGTGAAAAGAAAAGACAATGAAAGGCTCCTGGGTCAAGATAAGGACAGGGAGAGATCAATCACCAGTTACCATCACAGTCAAAACAGATTCAACCTGGGGAGTCAGGAAAGGATGCATCCTCCATCAGGCATCCACCTGCTCTGGTGCAGAGTCCATCACAGGCTGTAGGTGGATCTCTGCTCCGCTGTGGACCTCCATGGCCTGCAGGGGGATAGCCTGGATCACCAGGGGCTGCAGGGAAATCTCAGCTCCAGCACCTGGAGCACATCCTCCCCCTCCTTCTTCAGTGACCTTGGTGTCAGCAGTTGTTTTTCTAACATATTCCCAAATCCTCTCTCATGTGGCTGCAGTTGCTGTTGTGCAGCAACTTTTTTTGCCCCTTCTTACATGCATTATCCCAGAGGTGCTACCACCGTCCCCAATGGGCTTGGCCTTGGCCAGCGGCGGGTCCATCTTGTAGCCAGCTGCTACTGGTTTTGTTGGACATGGGGAAAGCTTCTGGCACCTTCTTACAGAAGCCACCTCTGTAACACCTTGGCTACCAAAACCTTGCCTCACTAACCCAATACACACACTTAACCACACCATGCCTTTTCTGTAGCTCAGAGAAGAGCTGAGCTTGTTTCACATATTTTCTTCTGAAACTTTGGCAGCTCTCTGCTTGGTTTAGGATTTTATTAAGCTGTAAAATACTTCCTCTAATCAGAGTGAGGAATACTGTTGACAGTGGACTTAGTTTTATAAGGAAACATTTAAAAAGCCATCCTGACATTCAAGACATAAATGTTAGTACAAATTGAACTGCAGCAGTCTGCGCTTCTCATTCATTTTGTGAGGTACTCTGAGACGATTTGCCTGGGGAAATGAAGCAATAATGTCCGAAGGCCTGATTTTTCAGAGATGGTAAGACATATAGCTCCAGATGTTGTCACAGAAATCTGTGGTGCTCATTGGTTCTGAAAATTGGGCTGTGGATGTATAAAGCCTTACCTCGTGCTTGTCTAAAAGGTACATATAGAGGACAAAAAGTAAATATGGTGCTTTCAAAATAAACCTTGTCTTGCCTCCCCTTCGAGTGTAAAATCGCAAATGACTGTAATAGATGAAATGAAAACTTGAGGAAGTAAATTTGTCTAGCTTTCTTTTTATTTCCATATGTTGATAGAACAGGCCTTCACTTACATTTTGGAGACTTATAAGGAAAAAGTCTTCAATTAATACAGGAATTCTGCTAAAACTTCATAAGCAGTTGCCCTGGAAATGTAGGACTTCACTGTGGCCATGCAGTTACTCTAACTTGAGCTATCTAAGCTCCCTAGTCTTGCAGAACCTTTGACATACTACAGTCTTCTATGTAGCTCATGTCCTGTATGCACCAAAGAGCATGTAAGTGTAAATCTTTCATAATATACAGTACAAACAGACACAAAGACAAGGGTATTCCTACTAGTAAAAGTACTTATAAACATCTACCTTTGCTTTCTAAGTGTCATCAGCAGGCAAAACACATTCAGTCTATGTTTTCATCACAAAAAACAAAGTTTGCTTCTAGGCACATGAAAAAAAAGTGATTTTCATTCTATCATTGGATAAGGGATTTATCTAGCTACTAGTTAACCATATATGAAGGAAATAGCTAAGCACTTGTATTTGTCTGGTTCTGTGCTGGTATCTAGCATTTGTCCTGGGGAAACATTTCTGTCAAACTATCTGCTTCACAAATAGTGATTTGAGATGTGACCGCCCACCACTTGCATGTTGACATCCCTCAAATAGGTGGGAATGCAGATAGGGAATGCACTCTCTTACTTGCACTGCAATACACAAGAAGTCAAGTCAGTTTAAACCACCATACCACAGCAGACAAAAAGTCACTTCATAGCCAGCTTACAGATGGGGGTGGAAAGTCCTTCAGAACTGCTACAGCGTGGCATGTCTGGAGAGTGGTCAATAGTCTATGAGAGTTTACAGAACTCAAATGCAGGTTTTGCTGTAAAGTGAGAATTTGTCTGCATATATACTGTGTGGCACAGACAAAATGAAGGCTACTGAAAATACTGAAAGATAAAACAATGTTAAAAAGTTGCCATTTAGGATTTCTAAATCCCACTATTTTTTTTTTAATTGCTTTGATTTAAAACCAGAAACAAAGAAAACTTGGAGGAGGAAGAATAAAAAAAGGTGTGATAACATGAGAATCAACAAAGAATAAACAAGATAAGATTCCAGTTGCAGTACTTTTGTTGGCAAGCAATTACTGTCAGATATCATCAATACTTAGGAGGAAAAAAAAAGATGCTTTAAGAGAAAATGTTGCCTGTTTCATTTCTTGCTTTTTGCATAATGACTGATTTTTAGTTTCTTCTAATTACTACATCTGCAGTAGGAAACATTAAATTATCCTTTCATTTCACTCGCTCTTATGACATTTGAGGTCAAATCTAACAAAACCTCAGGCTCTGTCCTAGAATGAAATTAAAATATAAATGTTTTGGAGAATCTGTGCCTCAAAGGCAGGTCTCTCTTTAGTACTGCTATTGCCTGAATTATTCTGTTCTTAAATTGAACTATATGTATCCAAACTGAAACACCAAAAAAAGAATTACTTTCTTTCTGTTATTCAATCCAGATTGTGAGATTCAGACCCAACTTGTCCAGTTCCCTGTAAATTCAAAAACTAGAAATAACTCTAGGATTTTTGCTTGTTGATATGTTGGAGAAAATCAGAACTAAATTTCTTTGGATAAAAGGCACAAATAAACTAAAAAATATTCTAGCTTGAAACCTACAAGTAGCTTCTTTTTCTTCTTCTGTATTTAAAGATCTTAAAACCAATTCTTATACTTGTGAAAACTGTAAGAATTTTGTAAGTATATCTGTTTCCAAGTGTCTAATAATTTTAAATATTAAAAGATATTAATACAGTTTAATTGCCAACTGAACATACAGAAGAGTGTTAGTGTATTTTTAAACATTTACAATCTGTGTGCTGCAATATATTTCAGCTCTTACAATAACAGCTCTTTGATTTAATGTGTGCTGCATGAATGTAAAAGGGATGGCACACAGCACTAGGATATCAACTGCCTACTTGGAGAGTGATTAATTTAAGATAAATACATGCCTGGCTTCAGCTTCACTGATTGTATTTCCTATCTCAAGCTGCAGAATAAGTGTTTCCACTCAGATGTTGTAAAACATATGCAGGAATCATTCTTTTCTACTCATAAACCCCAGTGCATCACAGATTTAATCTTGCTGTTCTGTACTCTTTGGCTGAATTTAATTTTACTTCTGCCATCAACCTAATAGACAAAAAATGTTTCCTATTTATTTTAATACATAAACTTTAAACTCATGTTATTCTGATTTCATCCCACTTCAATTTCTTGGTTTGATGGCAAATAGCAAAAAGCTTAACTCTGTCTACAAATACATAATGGAATCACTTGGAAGAAATAAAAAAAAAAAAAAAGACAAGTAAAGAAAAAGAAATTTCAACACAACTAAGTGAAAAAAATTTTTGGTTTCATAATGATCATGGGACTTACCAGTAATGAAAAACACATAAAGACACAGAAAATAGATCTCTTTTTTTTTCCATGCTACAAAACAAGATATGAATTTGTTTCATGGCAAAATGTATTTTCAAAAAAGAAAAGCATGTCCTTGAAAACCTTGCCCTCTGGATTTAAAGCAAACAGCATCTCCCACTCACAGAATCACAGAATATGCCAAGTTGGAAGGCACCCACAAGGATCATTAAATCCAGCTCCTGGCCCTGCACAGGACCATCCCCAAGAATCACACCATGTGCCTGAGAGTATCCACTCAGTAGAGTCTTATCTGTATTCCTATGACTGTAGGAACTACCCCAGTCACAATAAACAATTAATTCACTCAGCAAGTCAGGGTGGACACGGAGGAGAAGAGAGGAGAGGAGTGGAGAGGAGAGGAAAGATAAGATCAGGCAAGGCTAGAACTTCACTCAGCACAAAAAAACATTTGAGATCTAGCAAAAAAGTGAGGGAGATTCTTCAAAAGAAAAAATAAAAAAAGCACCAATAAAAACCAGTGGGCTTTTGCGAAAGCACAGTTATAATGAATTTACCAACCAAATAAATTAATGAAAAATTCCAAAATCTGCTTTATTTTATTCCATGGAAAAAAGCACCTAAATAGACTCCACATACCCCAGTCTCAACAAGGCATGTTTGCCAACCAAGGACCTTGCAACAATCCAGGTGCAGGTTTCTGTTTTATCTTGACCCATGCTGTCAGATGCTGCAATGCCTTCTGCAAAGGCAGGGACAGGAAGTCCAGTACACGCATAACAATACAATTTCCTTCTGAAAGATACTTATTTGAGAAGGAATTTGATATATGTCGCCGCAGTGGGCAAAAATGGCAGGGCTTAATCAGCAAGGTGCTGCATTGGTGACACGTGAGAGGAGACCATGAACTGCCATTTGCCAATAAAAGCAATTCCAGAAACACAATTACCCTCACACACCAAAACTGCAACCAGTCAGGGGAGAGCATAGGACCCCTAATCAGGGAGCAGCTGCTGGGGCAGGAGACACGCTTCAGAGAGGAACCACAAGGGAGTGGGTCCCACAGTCGAGAACTGGCTGAATGCCAGATCCCAGAGGGTTGTTATCAGTGGTACAGGGTCTAGTTGTAGGCCTGTCACTAGTGGTGTCCCCCAAGGTGCAATACAGGGACCAATATTGTCTAACTTGTTCATCAATGACATGTATGAAGGGGCAGATACCTCCTTAGCAAGTTCCCTGACAACGCAAAGCTGGGAGAAGCGGTCGATACCCCAGAGTGCAGAAGAACCTTGATAGGTTGGAGAGCTGGGCAGGGAAGAACTGTCTGAAGCACAAAAAAAGCAAATGCGGGGTCCTGCACCCAGGGAAGAATAACCCCAAGAACCAGCACAGGCTGGGGGCTGACCTGCTGGAAAGCAGCTCTGTGGAGAAGGACCTGGGGCTCCTGTCCATGAGCCAGCAGTGTGCCCTAGTGGCCAAGAAGACTAATGGTATCCTGGGATGAATTAGGAATAGCATTGCCAGCAGGTCGAGGGAGGTGATCCTGCCCCTCTACACAGCCCTGGCAAGGCCACATCTGCAGTGCTGTGTCCAGTTCTGGGCTCCTCAGTACAAGAGAGACATGGAGCTCCTGGAGTCGGTCTAAAGGACAGGACTAAGATGACTAAGGGACAGGAGCATCTTTCTTATGAGGATAGGATGAGGGAGCAGGGCCTGTAGGGCCTCAAGAAGCAACAACTGAGAGGGAACATCACCGATGTCTCTAAATATCTGAAGGGAGGGTGTCAAAGGATGGATCCAGGCTCTTCCCAGTGGTATCCAGCAATAAGACAAGAGGCAACAGGCAGAAACTGAGGCATGGAAAGCTCCATCTAAATAGGAGGAACTCATATACTGTGTAGGTGGCTGTGCACTGGAACAGATTGTCCCAAGTGGTCATGGAGTTTCCCTCACTGGAGATATTCAACATCCATCCAGACAGAATTCTGTGCAATGTGCTCTAGGATAACCCTGCTTGAGCAGGGAGGTTGGACCAGATGACCCACTGTGATCCTTTCCAATCTGAACCACTTTGTGATTCTGAGTGCTGGAGATGCACTCTTTGAACAAGACTCCATGACAAAGGAGTAGAGACACCCCTAAGGGACAACAATGCACATCATGGGCAACCCCACACAGGGGCAGGGACACCATCAAAGGACTGTGGCCTGCAGAGGACTCACAGCAGGACAGAGGACCACCACTAAGAAGGGAAAATCAGCTGGTAGAGACCTTTACACAGGTGATCACAACTTTTCTCTTGCACCATCCATTGCCTGTCTGGAGGAACTGGGTTGGATGGAATGTAGTGACCCTTGGTGACTAGGCAGGGGTAGGCTGGTTGTTTGGCTTACACTGAGCTTGGATGAGCTGAGAGGAAGGAGAGGTGTTGACTTAAGAGTTTGTTAATGACCCTAAGCATGTCTTAGAGTAGGTTATTCTAAAAGTTGACTAGTAATTACTGATTAGTAACCTTGTTCTCAAGCATGTAACTGGAGAAGAATTTTCTACAACTAGAGATGAGTCACAGAATTCCAAAAAAATCAGACTGGCCTTAAATCATAGTAGCTTTTCATATCAGTCAATAGGAAAAAGTCAGATAAGCATTCCTTGAGTTGTTTGGAAAAAAAAAAAAAGAAAAAAAGATAATAGATCTATGTGTATTTTAATATTAAATTGCTTTTGTATTAGGCACATAGATTCTTATAACTAACTTCAACATTTTTATTTCCTCTATGTAAGCACTTAAATCAGATGTAAATGATTCCAGTGAACAGTCTGGAAACTTGCCTACCTCATCACACAAAAGACAGCAGTAAAGATGTGAATATTAGGAACCACCTGTAGAGATGAGAGATGATTTTACTCCTCATTCCCACTTATTTTTCTTCCCAACAGTATTCCAGTCAGGGGACCAATTAGTGCTGCACAGTGATCTAGAGTTTTAAGCATTTGCCTGTAAGAATCAACCTGCAATTACTATACCATTCAATGTAAACTACCAGCATCTAGCAGATGATGACAAACTTAACTGAAACTGCTTTTTCTAATGGAACAACATATTTAATACACACAGGAATTTTTAATTATGTGCATGACTTTATTGCTTCTAATGCTTTCTTTTAAATAGTGGAAACTGTATCTTGAAACCAGCAACAGGTTATGTTGCATCTGTTGCAAATCCTTGATGTGGTGTGAGAAGCACCTCTTACCTTTACCAGGCAAAATTCTCTGGCTGAATCACTTGAAAAGATTCCTAGTATGTTCCCCTGTCTTAAAAGGTTGGATATTCTTCCTCTATATCATGCCTTACAAAGAACCAATAAAAGGACATTGTACAGACCTCAACTTATGTCTGCAGGCAGAAGCAGGCTACTTTCCCAACTCCAGAGCAATTAAAAACCTTTAGAGAATCCCTTACTGCTCTCTTCCTGTCTGGTACCTGCTTCAAGTTGCAGACTGTGTACAGCAGAGTTACACACAATCAGAAGAAGTGTATTCACGGTGCCATGGTTTAATCCCAGGTGGCAGCTCAGCCCCACACAATCACTCTTTCACTCCCCTCACAGCAAGGGAGAGAATCATAACGGTAGAAGTGAAAAAACTCTTGGGTTGAGATGAAAACAGTTTAATAGGGAAAGCAAAAGCTGCAGACACAAGCAAAGCAAAATGAGGAATTAACTGACTACTTACCATGGGCAGGCAAGTTGTTCGGTCATCCTCAGGAAAACACGTCTCCATCACACATAATGGTGACTTGGGAAGACAAATGCCATAACTCCAAATGTTCTCCCCTCTCTTCTTCTTCTTCCAGTTTTATATGCTGACTATGACACCATGTGGCATGGGATATCCCTTGGTTCAGTTGAGGTCGGCTGTACTGGCTCCATCTCCTCCCAGCTTCCCATGTACATCCAGCCCACTCACTGGTGGGGTGAGAAGCAGAAGAGGCCTTGGCTCTGCACAAGTACTGCTCAGCAATAATAAAACATCCCTGAATTATCAACACTGCTCTCAGCACAAATCCGAAACACAGCCCCATACTTGCTACTGTGAAGAAAATGAGTTCTACCCCAGCCAAACCAGCAAATACAGTCAGGATGCTTTGTGTATATGGATGTAACCAGCTACACGAAAATGAAAAAATGCCCACTGCCAACGGCACAGCAGCAGCACTCCATATTCTTTCACGAGTTTCACAGGCACAAATATGCCAGATGAAAAAACAGGTAACAATACTCTGATGTAAGTAATATCAGTAAGGTGCAAGCCACACTCTCCAAACTTAAGAGATAGTCATAATATTATTGAAAAACGGCAGCGACATCAACAGGGCAACAAGGGTATAAAATCAGAAGAAGCAAGGTGAGATTCTGGACATGTGTTTTCTATCTAGACATCAGTTCATTTCTAAGAACCCACTGATTACCAAATATCCCATCTTTAAGTATCTAACCATTTGGCACAAAGAATTTTCCTTTTTTTGTAACATTCAATATTCTGTATATTCAGCAATTATGTTTTTAAGTGATGAGTGAGTCCCTGTTTCGAGTCTTGCTGGAATGGGAAAAAGGTAGGAAACATCACAGCCACATTTTTTTCTCCTAGGAATCACTCAGACTTCAAAAAATAAGGCAGATTCACTGCTAGTAAGGCCATAGGAAAATGATAAGCTAAGTTAGGAATTCTATTACAAGTAAAAGCCATATTATCTTTATGATATAGCAAACAAAAATCTGCTCTACAAGTTAAAACCAAAAATATGAAATTCAGCATTCAGATGACTACTGACACTCATATATTACAGTAGGGCCTGCATGAGGCTTCCTTCACAGTGTACATTTTAAAAATAATTACTCAGAAATAGGTGCCTTAATTTAATTTAGATAATATGGAGGAGGGGTCATATTCAAAAATAAAAATATAAAAACCATCACAGAATATAGCCATAGAAATAACTCCTGGTGCACCTAACTCCTAACTTCACCTAACTCCATAAAATGGGATCTTCTAATGCACCCAACTATCCCAAAACATTTAAACCTGAAAGGAGGTTTAAGACAATTGAACAAGTTTTAAAACATCTTTTGTGGTGTCAGGAAAGTATCAAGCACAATTTTCTGTAGTTTGATGACATGCCTTGATATTGTAAGTCCATATATATAGGAAATTTTTAAATCTCTTACTGTGCAAGCTTGAAAGTGAAATTTAAGTTAGAACACTTCCATGCAATTTTATAACTCAGATAATTTTTAGCTATATGCAAAAAAAGGGTGTTTTAAAGTTGGTTTTAAAATGTTTTTGCATATAGCTGATTTAAAGATAGGAGATAATTTGTCCTTAAAAAGAAATTATGGAGAATGATAAAAGCAGAAATGAGGATTATATCAAAATGAATGATTTCTTCCATTGACTATGTGCTTCTAAGTAATTCTTTAACTTTTATTTGTGCCAGTAATGCTATTGATTCAGTTAATGCTTGTGAGACTGAATCTTATTTTCAAAAAGTAGAGTAACATATTGAGAAAGTATCCCTAAAACTAAAGATAGTATATGACAACCACGTGTAAGAGAAGCAGAAAGTCAAATCCTGTAGCAGTGCAACTGGATGGAGCTGTTCTGCTAGGGAGCTAAAGCAAGGAAGCAGGAAGACACAAAACACATATGGGGCACAAGACAGTCTTACTGTTTATGCCTATATTATGACTTCTATGGATGATACTTCATTAATTCTTGGAGCCTTCCTTCTGCTGAGTGAGGCAGCGAGACCCTGTACCTGCCAGTCTGCAGAACGCAAAAAAGCTCTCTTGGAGACACACAGAACCAAAGCCTGCCTATTGCACATTTTACCAGCTCTGTGATTAGTCATTTTCCAGTTTTTCACCACTATGAGCAACACAGAGGTCTCACCTCTCAAGCAAGCCTGAAGCATATGTCTGCATTGAATATCAAATTCATTCTGGTTTTACGCACTACTGTTCCCACGAAAAGCATTCTTGCCATTTAAGCTGACTTAAGTAGCCTGCTGCTATTGATAACCTTTAATGTTTAGGACACAAAGAAAAAACATTTACTTACAGATTTCCAAGGCTCTCATTAGTGATGGCCTGGGAATGTAACACTTAACAAAACAAGATGTTTCTGGGTATCTGCTTTTCATCACAAAATGCTGAGTCGCATTTTGTTCTCATTTACTATTTTGCTACATAAATGATTCATTGAGACTGTCTGCATATAAATAACGATTGAACTTCTCTTTTCAAAGCCAAGTCTTCCCCTCTCCTCCAACCCCATGTATTACAAACACGTGATCCTGAGCTGTAACTGGTCCCCTGGATCACAGTGGCCAACTGGTTTTCTTGACAAACCTGATTTCTGGTTTTGATTGGAAAACAAACAAACAAACAAAACTCCTGAAAGCTGTATGCAATTAAAAGTATTTATACCTCATTCTATTGCAAGTAGAAGCTCACTGGAGGGTGTCCATAGCAGGGAAAGTTCTGTGCAGTAGTCAGAGGCAAACCATGGGATAAAGCCATGAGCTGTAGCCCGTGATCACACTGCAGCTCTCCTCCTATGTAGTCTTACGAAAAGTCTTCTGAAGAGATCACATACATATCCTGATTCTTCATTTAAAAGGGTTTTTGCACAGATCAGAATACCTTAGCACCCTGTATGGTGTGTTAGTATAATCATGCTATATCCACATAAGCTGAACAGAGTTTGTGTTTATTATGGTAATATCTGAAGTGCATCAAAACCATGGCTTGCTTCTTGAGTCCACAGCATGCAGTCATATCATCTCTGCCTATGTGTGCAGCAACAGACACATGTCCATTCTACTAAGTGACGTTTAGACATCTCTTGAACATGGGAAGAATGCCTGAACCTCGGAGCCCATTGGTGCTGTGAGTCAAAGACATTTTGCCATCTCAGAAATTAGCTGCTTTTGAAGACAGCACGTCCAGAGGCAATGACATCTGTAGCTGTTGAGGCCACAACAAAGGCAGCAATGGAACCAAGGGTAAGAATTTATTTTTTACTGTGGAATTTGACCTGAAATGCTTGGTGAGCAATTAAGAGTTCCAGTTTTCCAAGTTATCACTAAAAAAAAGTGTGCAGTTAGGAAAAAAAAATCTAAAATCTCAGATTATCATTTAAAGATAGATTCAGCGAAGTTAAAACAAAACAAACAAAAAACAAGCAAACAAATGAAAAAGCCACAACACCCAATCCCTACACAAACTCTTAGGTACCTAAAACAGAATTCTGGAGATTATAAGCCTTTCAGTCAAAAGATGATCCAAAACCTCTTGATCAATCTAAGCCTAGAGAAACCAAAACTGTGTTTGAATTTAAGGATTGTCTAAGGGCAGTGCCAAGAGTTCTGAACATGCCCAGGACTCCCTGATAGCCAGCACTGATCCCTTGACTGAGCTCCCCCGTTTGCCTGCCAAACCAGGCACCATTGTTGGAGTGCCTGGAAGAACAGGCTTCATCTGATAAAGACACAGCAATATAGATAAATAGAATCATAGAATGGCCTGGGTTGGAAGGGACCTTAAAGATCATCTAATTCCAATTCCCGCTGTCGTGGACAGGGACACCTTTCAGTAGAACAAGTTTCTCAGAGTTCCATCCAGCCTGGCCCTGAAACATGATTATGCTTTTGCATTCAGAAATACAGGTAGAGATGGAAATCTTTCACAAACTTCAGTGGCAAAAAAACTTCTCTAGAAATTGTGAGTACTGTGTTCTGTGTCCTTTTAACTATGGTCAAATCCCAAACCTAATCTACAACCTTCCACAAGTGGTCTAATCATCAGACAAGTGTTTAGAACTTTTTCACTTTTTTTTCTTTTAAATCTTACAAACACCATGAAGATGGAAAAGCTAGATGATGATTGCTGAATTTTTTCATCTTTAAAAGCACATAGGTACCTACTTCACAGAGGCACTACAGGAATGCCTTAGTTAAAGCATTTGAGCAGGCAAGAGCAGTATAAATGCCAAGTACTGTTACTTCTACTAGTAGCAATAATACTACTACTTGACACTAGTATAGTGCCTTCCATCTGAGAATCACAAATCACTTTACAAAAATCAATTATTAAGATGTGAGGTGGGTAAGCATTATCTCCCTTTTATAGATGATGAAACGCAGGCTTATATCGGTCAATTGAATTGCTGAAGTTATCCAAGAGGCAGGCATAACACCACAATAGATAGCGCACATAAGACCTCCTCTGTCATCTCTAACTACCACGAATTCTTCTTTCCAATGTGTCACCTATTTGCTCTCACTTATCATTTTTGTGAGCTGTCTTCTACAAGTAGTTTTCATTACCCTTCCTATCGTTATAAATGACAGAATTAAGGACATCATGCCTGAAAATATACCCCTGTCCCTTCATTTGTAGGATTGGTGTCGAGTAGCATTACATGAATAATCCATTTACATCTTGTAATACCTAATAATATTTACTCTCCTTGTTCTTTTTTACTGTTTTGGTGAAGAAATAAAGTATAGCCTATCACAACAAAAAAATTATTTCAGTAGATTTTACAAAACCAGAAGCCATAAATAAAACTATCTGTATTCTTTATGATCCTAAAAACCAACACCCATATTTTGTTATCCTTAGTTATGCTTATTAACATTGTTCCTTGAAAGAAGTCCCTCTGATAAGAGGAAGTTTCCCTAATGCTATTTACTCACTTATTCTCATGCAAACATTGCATGATCTAATTACTTTCTCTTTTGCCCACTGAAGAGACAGTGGTATTTTTTTTTTTAATAACATAAAATCATGCTTATATGGTCAGGAACAATCACATGCCACCCCTCTATATTTTCTCAGCCAGCAAGCTGCTCAGAGATGCTCACTGTTAAATGCACCCGCACAAGTGAGTCCCAGCTGCGATTCCCTCTTCGGAGCTCAAGCACAGCCCCAGGCTGAAGGACCTGTGCTGAATGCCCCAGCCTGGGACTGCACCTTACCTTGTAAACTCAAAGCAGCTGATGTAAGAATGACTGCTCACACTAATTATTTTGAATAATACATAATTTTTAGACTATCCTGAGCTCAATACTTGTGAATATCACCTAAGTTCTGCCAGAATTTCCTTCTTGATTAGCAAGGCTTATGTATTATTAGTTTTTCAAAAGTCTACTACCAACTAGATGTTTAAGTGCACAGAGAGCTTCACAGACAGGAAAAGTAAGAAATCTCACTAAAATTTTCAGAGTCAAGATGTGTCAAGTGAAGTATATAGATATGCTACCACTGGACTCAGGCAAAAATTACTGACATTTTTTTCATATATTAATGTGATAAATTATTAGTCTTGTTAATAGTAACATAAAATGAATCTATAGAAATGTAAGATACATTTTTAATTTAAACATTCATTTCCCCACTCACATTCCTTCCCTCTCTAATAGCAGTATCACATTTTATGAGAATACTAGATCCCATCTTCTCTAGTTTTAGTAACAATGTACTTTCTCTATTTATATATCTTGTAAAGACATGAGCAATACTTAGATATCAAGGCTTAGAAACTGGAAAATGTTACGAGTTTACATGCACATACGTCTTAATCTCATCTGACTTCAAGGAGTGTCCCTTTACTTTCTGCAAGCAGTTCACACCCAGGAAGCAAACTACGCCCTCAATTTGCCTTTTACTTCCCCTCAAAATTAATGGAGGAGCTTCGCAACTGCTGCTGTATTGTGCAGCCCTGTCTGCACACGTTGCTTCTTGGAGGAAGGGGACACAGTCATCTGTGCCACCTCATACCCTCCTTTCCTTATGTTCTGCTCCCTGCCCTTCTCTATTCAGTCAGCTTGCCATGTGTGTACACTCTGCACTGATGCATCATGCAGTGGTAAGTGCAAAGCACATTGGAGCCTTCTAGGAACAACATAATGGAAGCAAGGAAAGCATTCCTTCCTACAGCAGTCATTATAACCTTTCTTTTCTTCTGACTTTCCCTTCTCCAGGCTTGTTGAATGTATTTTTATCATATTAATGCATAAAACAAGAGGGAAAGGGAGGCGGTCAAATGTCCACAAGATTTCCCATATTCTGTGAAAACACTACATGTTCCTACTTCTGTCCTCAGGCTGCAGTAAGGAAAGCTAAAATCAAATTCAGGTTCAAAGCTCTTTCCAACACAGAACATTCAGCGACTTTAATTCAAGCTGACTTAGCACTGGAAGTCATTGTACATGTGAAAAAGACATTGTTCTCCCTTCATGAGAGAACATGGAAACATTATTTCCAAAACAGGTAAAAGAAGCTGACCTAAATTTTCAGCTAACACAGCCATAATTTTGATCCTTCCTTCTTTTGAGAGAACAGAAAAAAAAGAAAAAAAGTAGTTGCAAAAATCTCTTTATTAAGGATGGAGAGAAACAGTCAGTTATTGGTCACAAAAACTCTAAATATATTATTTAAGCAGCCTCTGCAATGTGTTAAGCTTGTTCAGTTTTGAAAAATGATTAAATTTTAGCAAAAGTATGGCAGTCTTTAAAAGCATTATAATGGATAGTGTTTGGAATGCTAAGTATTAGACACAGTCCTTCACCCTAATAAATTTCCCTACCTACATATTTTTAATGTATAGTGATACCAACTGCTCAAATCCACATTCTTTAGCAGACCACCCATTCAGAGTATGAAGTCACACAACTTACAATATCCTGTGTAATCCCAAATTTTCTATGCTTTAAATCCAGTACCCTCCTACCCTCCCCATTACATGCATGTAAATCTTTGAAATCAACTTCTGTTAAGTTTTATACATTTTTAAACTTAAAAAAGGAACAAATTCTGTTGTTGATTCTGAACATTGGATTACAACTTCTAACCTTTCTGTAGGAGAAATCTAATTATACATCAGATCACATTCCAAACACAAGCAGCATTTAGCTTGCTTTAAAGGCATTTCAGCCTTAACAAGTCAACCTTAACGATTATTTAAAATTAACTCAGCTATACAACCACTTATGTTAACCTTGTTTGCTGTCAAGCCAAACCTGATAAAAACTGTCAGTAATCACCAACTACACTTTCTAAGACAGACAATATAATGACCTGAAAGTAATCTGACTTTCTGTTTCAGAACATAATTATAGGATTGCAAGTGTATTTTTTCTTCACGAAAATAAAAACTGTTGCTACAAATTTGGCATTATATTCCTTACAGGAAAACTTAATGTATTCTTTATTTCCCATTGTTTTTTGTTAATATGCTATGCCTATATTTATTTAATAATATGGGGTTTTCTACAACTAGGAAAAAGATCAAGAGACCTTTATGTGCCAATCATAAACCAAAATAACACCAAGAAATCTTCTCAATTTCAGCATATGCAGGATCAAGTCCTGAACTGACATTATCCATCACTGTGTGTGTATAACACAAAATTAATTTGATACGTTAATTTTGTACTTCTGGTAGTATTTGCTCTTAAATGCCCCTGGGAGGATAAAATGTTCAGAGAATGAGTAAGATGTGTCATTGTATATGGCAGAGTAATTGCATCAGAGACAGGATTCTCTATAAATATTTTTTCAAGAGATTTTGCTGACAATCGTGAGCATCGAGCTCAGTAAAACTCCTTGAAATTACTATGAGAAGCACAGATTTTCCTGTACTAGAAGGGGAAATAATGTACCTTTCTGACCTCCCGCTGTGTACAATGCCACCCCTCAGTGCAGGGAGGGAACAGCAACCTGCTGATGCCTTCTTGTCCCCAACTTGCCATCGGCACTCGGAGCACCCATGATGCTTTGCCAATATTAACTAATGGTTCACACATAAATTATTGCACACTCCTGCCTAAAAACTATGCTTTCTAGGGACATATCTACCACGAAAAGTTGTGTTCCTGTAACTAGAAAGCTATTGATTCATTCCCTCCTTCATGCAAAATCATTCTCAGCATCACACCTGAAGAGGGGAACTCCATTTTTTCCTGACAAAAGGTGCATTTTCTCAGACCTTTAGTTTGTAATAAACACACTCGCTGTGCTAACAGAGCAACGGTTTATAGTTTACACACACTAATAATAACACTAGAATTACAGTCATGCAAGTTCACTCATCTGCATTCTAAAACCAACCCTACTTCCACTACGTAGCCCATAAGCCATACATACATGCAGACTAACTACACATAAATTAACTAAAATCTTATGTAATCTGTATCTGTGTTTCAATTGCTTTGGGGGTAGGATTAAACCAGTGCCAGAAGGCTAAATATCCCAGTGAGAGAGTTGAGTCCATTTCCAGCTGCAGTTGTGGACTAGTTCATTAGCCAGCAACACAGAGAAAAAAAATATCCTCATTCAAAATTGCCAAAATTCTGTTTTTCAAAGCTTTTACTTCTTTGTGTCAATTATTTTAGATCTACTGTCATGTTGCAGACCTTTGGCCATGGATGAATACCTTTTCTCCAGCATGATATCAGATGAAAGCAAAACAAATGGAAAATAAAAATGTGTTTTCTATAGTTTGCTTCCCCTTTTTTTCCTGTCCCTTCACTTTCCCAAGGCGTTCTCCACATTAACCCCTGCCTGCTGAACCATGATGAACTCCAAGTGCATCTCTGGCAGGATGAGCAAGTTTACCATTCCATCTTCCATGTTCTCCTGTGAGTTTCCTCCTGAACATCCGGACGGAGACAGAGAGCATTGACTACGAGATACCACAGTGCATGAAACGTAGCTCTGCTAGCAGATATACCAAGAGATGGGCCAGCAGAAAGCTATCATATAAATCCACCCCAGTTAGAGAAACTGAAGCAGTCTCACAAAATCTCTGGCATATCCACAGAAATTTTTTCCCAGGCTCTATTTTGTCATTGTAATTTTCCAGACTCATCAGATCATCACTTATTATCACAACAGAAATATTTACCAGCTTCAGGTAATAAAGCAAGATAACTCCATCTCTCACTTGCTTAATGGTGGAATCAACAACATGAAGTAGCAAGACGTCCCAAAAGTAAATTCCTTTTGTTCAGCAAAGCACCAAAATCAAAAGCTTTCCACCACTCAGTGCCCTGCAGTCATACAGATTCCCACAGCATTCCTTGTGTGCACTCACCTGCAGGACTGAAACTGCACAGTGACTCTACTCTTGCGAAGAGAGATATCTTATGTGGAAATAAACGCCAGCCCTCCTATTTTACCTGACGGCAGGGTCCCACTAAAGTCATTAAAGAGCAGGATTCCTCCTCAAGCAGCCTTACAGATAATGACTTGGCAAGTTTCTGGTACATATTATGTTAGAGGAAATTAATGGCGTGGCAACACTGTAATTAAGAGGAAAAGAAACAAACAGAAATCTCTAATAGGGCAACTAAACATAAAAATGCAGAAAATCCATCTTATATTGTTAATAAAGTATAATGCATTAGATTTCAAATTAAACCTGAAAATGACACTTGTCCTCCATAAGAAACTAATCACTTCATGAGGTAAACAGCTGCTCTTTACTGGCCTAGTCACTTACTTATGCAAAAAAACTGAAACAACAGAGAATGGGATATTAGCTTAATATTCAGATATTAAGATGATACTAGGTTATTGACTAATATTAATATTGAGATATTGTCTGATCATTAATTCACATTTAAAAAATGCACTGCTCTGCATTTATAATCCAGTAAAAGTTTCAACTGACTTCTGTCGAGCTTTTTGTCTTTTGAAAAGATTAAAAAGTGATTTATGTGCGTCTTTTACTAAGATCTGATTTATTCCAACCAGGAATTTGGATCCTAAAAGTAAGTGGCCCCGATGTTAGTATGATGAGCCTCTAAAATGTCTAGTATAACATCATCCCACAGTGAATAACCTGTACTTGTCCTTCTTAACGAACACCTACCTGCTATGAGGATAAGGAATGTGGAAGGAAGTTGTGAGTCAAACTCTGTGTGTGCTCTCAGGGAAGTGTGCTAATCAAAGACATGCTCCATAAAAAGAAAGGTGTTACGCTGACTGCTTGAATACCTGTAGTAGAGCAGCATGGTTTGCAATTAACCAGCATTGTAAAAGACAGTCACTGTACAGAGTCCAGCAAAAATATACAAGGTTTCATTTTTGCAGCATAGTTGCATTTTCCTTCGAATTGAAATTCTGTGACTGAATCACAGTGATGCCTTAACCTTGGAGGACCTCATAACCAGTATTCACTAACTTTAGCCAGATTACTAACTAAACAAAATCTAAATAAAATCTGAGAACCAGATCCATGCTGGCATAAAACAGCCTTTGAAAATTCAATCAGTTAAACAGATTGATTTACACAAGCTATAGTCCTGCCCTGAACAGTCAGTCACTGTGCACTTCTCCCTGTGAATTTTAAGGATGCTTGAAGAAACTACAGAAAGTACTCCAAGAAGCTCATTATGATTCACCAATATCCTCTCATCTGCTCTTTATCTTTGATGTTTGTTGCATGAGTGGTTAAGCTGAACTTTCTCTCATTCAGTCAGCATATGCATATCACATTTACTGGGAATCCTCCTGTCAGGGGCACAAGACAGATTTGTAGTGGGATTTGTGAGAAAATCCAGCCACTCCATCTGATCCAAACACCACACTGCTGTCAGGAGATCTAGCCACTACCCTTCAATCTTCAGATGTCCCAACACTCCAACATACAGTCCTATCTTCTGCACAGCTTAATGGAGCTGGAGCCCAGACTACACTCATTCTAGTAAGCAAACAGCCAGGACATCGGCTCAAGCACTAGTACACAACCACCAGCACTGGTTTTTTACAATGCTTTCCACCACAATTTTGACTTACAGCATCCACCATTTTCTCAATGTCCAGTTATAGTTTTGGGAAAAACAGCATCTGGACAATGTGCCCTGTAGCTAGTTTGCAGCTCCATATAGGGGAAGGATTTCAAAGCCAGATAAAAAAAGAAGGGAGGCTTTTACCTGCCTTTACTGAGCAGCTCATGTCAGTGCCATTAAACCCTCTTGGAACTGAAACTGCATGCTGGTAATGTTTCTGTCCTGTCCTAGTTCCCAAACCCTCTCCACTGTCAGGGACAGTGCTTCTTGTTCAACATCACAAGCATACTGGAAACAATGCTCACAATTCCATAGTTTAGCTGTTTAAGCTCCAATGCCTGGCACATTCCCTGGTGTTGTTTACTAATGCACACACTGCCTTTGAGGATCTGAGCCTCAGCGCTCTCTACAGCAAACTCATTTACTTTGCAATTAACCTCTTTGTTAACATTTACTATCCTACCTTCATTCCTCTTGCCAGTCACTTCTGAAAACCAAGTCCTCTCCACACCTGCCAGCCGTAACACCTACAAGTCTTTGTTCACTGTCCTTCAGAGCAGAGACAAGAATTCACATTTCTATTGTTTCTTCTCTTGCTGTGAAGTACAGTGTACAATTGCATAACATAATCACTGTACTTGAGGGCTCATTATTAATATGCAGATCTTATCAAAATATATTAGTACCATCAAGTAGAAAATTGACACCTTCATGTTTCTTCAGATACCACATATCCCTTTTAACCCTGTGAGAGATTTGAACCCTACAATTTATCCTATAGTATGCTGTAATCAAAAGCATCAATCTTTTTAAAGCTGTCTAATGCCTGCAGTCACCATCCTTATTAGCCAGAGGTTAGAAGTCTAAACATAGCTAAATACATAAGGATGATAGAAAGCAAGAGTTTCTTTTGTAATATAAGTTGAGCAGCCATGCCTTTCTTTGTAGGGAGACAGCTCAGAAGACTTTATGTATTTAAACACTTCAGCATAAGGTGCTACAATTACTTAATCAGTTATTACTCTTAAGAGGCCATCAGGAAGCCAATTAGGATTTCTATAATGGCTCCCAGGCAAGTAGAAGGTCAAGAACTGAACTTTACCTGAACAGACAGAGGAAGAAAAGCTCTCAGTGATTCACCACATTCATGATGATCTCACCTTCTAACTCTGATTATTTTCATATGTTTGGGGACATAGTTTGGGGTGTTGGTAAGTTCTGGATTTATTTTTTTTTAATTATCCAAGGTTATTGTATTGCTTGGTACAATGAGAAGTCACAACAGCTAAAAGAGTTTCTAAAAATACATATTTCAAGCACTTTTTAAATGATAACTTTATTCTTCAGACACTGCTAGTCAGGTCATCAGGAAAATAACATTACTGCAGGATGCAAGTTGGGAAATGGCATAAGGAGCTGTATTTGGGTAGAGGGAAAAGGTGTTCAAGGTCCCTATTACTGAAGTTACTGATGAACTCCAGATTTAAAAAGAAAGGCCTTAAAAACTGTTTTTCTACTGGAATATTTATAGGTGTACATATTCATTAAGCCTCATTTGCTGTACCTTAAGAAGTGAGTCTTCAAGAATACACAGTGGAAACAAAATATTTTTGCCTTGGATTTTAAGCATATTTCTCTGCCTTTGTTTTTTATTGATTGTGAAAATTATGCAGGCTCTGATAATTCATTTTGTAAACTTGTTTAAACCCCTTTCAAGGATAGGAATTTTTTAAATTTCTTCCAATTTACTGTTTATAATGATCTTTACTAATGAAAGCTGTCAAGTATGCAAAGCAAAATAAATATTTAAAGGCTGATTCCACAACCCACAGATATCAAATTCAATCACCTATAACGTCAGTGATTCTTTAAGGCAAAAAAACAATATTATGAACCAAGGCTAGCAGACAGCTGTTAAAAAAAAAAAAAACAAAAACCTTCTGAACAAACAAAACCCACAAAAACCCAATCCAAAATTTATTTGCTTTACTATCCTTTCCCCATCAGAAGTCATAACATGACACATGGATATAACCCTCTATTTCAGTCATCATATCTGCGTTATATAATAAAAAAGCCCAGTGCTGTCAATGCTTTTTTTTTAACTTCACAGAATGAAACTTGTTCCCAATAATAAGACAGCTCTAAACCTGTGCTGCACAGATTTATTAACCCAGACAAAATGAAAGGCGTATCTTTCTCCACCAAGTGTTATCATTTTCAAATAAGACATATCTTCTTGGTAATAAATTTGAAGACTACTTTTTGTTTATTTTGAGGGGAAGGTTTACTTCTGAGGTAAGTAACCACAATATTGCATCTATATGTTCTGCAGTTTAACATCTAAAAGATGCTTATTATAATGCTAAGCAATAAAACATATATATTGTAGAGTACATATACACAATAAAAAACTCCTGTTCCACATGGTATACAATACACTGGTTATAAACAGGTCTTCAGCAGAAGATGAGCAAAATATAAAATCAGGAGGTTTACATATGCAACACTTATTTCAATGTAATTGTTTTTTAGAGCATGCAAATACAACATCTGCATCAAAAAGCACATATCTGTGATTTTTTCATTGATTATTAGTAATCACAAAAATTTATCACTCACTCCCAGAAAACGAACTTTTTCAAAGTGAAGTTTATTTTCTGAATTATCAGTGTCTCCAACATTGTTTCTTACATTACCTCTTTTACACACTTAACAGCCAAGGATATAGTTATCATTCCAATGAAAATTTGAAATCTTTGTATATAGTACCAACCTTTCTTCATTTGTCCCACTTAATTTTTTTTCACATGGGTTTTGCTATCTTCTCTTTAAGGTGAAGTAAGTGCACACCAAAACACTAAAGAAAGGAAATGCTAGTGTCCATGTAGATGCATACAACATAACAACCTTGGACTTCTATGCAGGAAGAGCAGTAGCAAGGCCTTATAAGGATGGCAGTTAAGTATTCAGACAGCCAGGAGAACCCAAATATGTATTCAGTGACATTTACAGGATGTGTATTTATTACTTGGTACGCACAAACTACTTGCATATACATCACACTGTGAGTTTTTTACTTTTGCTCTATGGGGACCTACATGACTGCATTTTTTAGTTTCATTTTCTGAACTACTCCTCAACAGTTATGTGACAATTTCTGATCTGTTGCCCACTGAACCAGGCAGCCACTCAGTCTGCCACAAGGCAGGCATCTCAGTCTGTGCTGAGACGATGGGTACACCTCTCAGCTGCTGTTTGGCACAGACCTGGAGCCACATGGCTTGTGGGAATCCTGGATTTTTTGTTCCTACACCTGCAATGCATCACCAGAAGCTTCTTCCAAACACAGACAAGAGCAGGCTCAAAATATCAAGATTATAATTTGATTTTGCAATGTCTAACATAGGGTGGCATAAATATACACGTTCTGCTTCTTGTTAGATCTCCCAATAAAGTCCATGTTCAGAGTTTTACACACCTCACAGAAAATCGTACTTACACCGAAGACGTAATGTTTAGCACAGAAAAATGAAGATTAGTATAGACAAATAATTTGTACTGATAACTTCTGAAACCCACAAAAGCTACTAAAATTAGATTTATTGAAATCTGAATATGAAAACTTTTCATTGAAAAAAAAAAGCTCAAAATACCTTAATAAAGATAAGAATTTTCATTTCTAACAGACCTTCTGATCACAGTATTCAGATTTAATTTATAATTTTAACCCCAAAATCTAATCTACCACCTATTTTGCTATCAAAGGGTGTATTTTAGGGAGTTCTGTTTTTACAATTTCTAATCCAGTTTCAAAAGCCTTTCTCATGTTACAGTCTGAGTTGGAAATTCAGGCTGCAGATTTACAGCTGATCACAACTGAGAATCTCCTCAATGACCCCAAATACAGCTCTCAGTCTGAGCAGAATATAGAGAGAATATTTCTGTTGACACAAAAGCACTAAATCTGTTTTAGAAGGTATTCCAGGGAAAACATCAATTGAAAAATTGATATCAATTAGAGTTGATTAATGTATGGATTGTTTCAGAGCTGCACGCAATCTTGCAGCAATAGTTCTATCTTACTTGAACCAGCTTGCCAATTATCATTATGCATAACTATGAAACTGGGACAAAATTTTGATGATGATGATGTTTACATCTTATCCAGTATGCACATAAATTTAGCCTTTAAAAAAAAAAACTATCATTAGAGTGCCTTCCCACTGGGTACAGAACAATACATTCTGCACAGTGAACAGCATTTTCAGGAACCTGTACATACCCCATGACAAATCTTGCTACTCATGCGCTGTAGCTGATTGTACAAGACAAGCAGTCTTATGTGCCCACATAAAATACAGAAATGCAGAACCCTAGATATCTGCCTCTGGTATCACCTATGCAGATTATCATCATAAATCAAGTCATTTTAATATGGTTCATTCAGAGTTTTGAAGGTTCAAAGGCTAACAGAGGAGCAGGTTAAATCTTCACAAAACAGTGCTTACAACTGTCAATGTGAATGTTAAAAAGTTCTTTTAAAGGATCTTCTAATTGCTATTCAGAAATGTTTACGTGCATAGACTTCCGCATGCACATATATTTGCAAAATGACTTATTCTCCAGTGAAGACTGCTTAATTCCTTGGAGGGTCAAACTGGATTTTAATGGTACTGTGCATTATGTTGTGAATTCTGGTTCCTGCAGGTCCATGCACGCATCTGCACTTCTCTTTGACATTAATTTGACCCTGTAATAAACTTAATTTGACCTTTTATACAAATAATCCCTAATCCAAGATTTATTTTTTTTTACTGTTGTAGGTGTACAAAACTTCCACTCTTAACTCTTGAGCTCTAAAAGAAGGTTTGCAGCTTCTGCTCTCTGTTGTAACAAATGTGATGCTCTGTCTTTCAGAGTGAAAACCTTGAAGGCATTATGGAAGGTATGTCCACGTAAGAAGTCAAGCTTATACAGATCGACAGACATATAAAGCAGTAAAACTAAATCTTCCACAGTGTTCCTCTGTGGCATTTTAAAATAACAGTGCTTTAGCAGGAAGATAAAAACTTTTCTAATTTCTATTTTTTTCAACGGAAAAGTCTATATGTTCCCCAGGACAAGTGAGAAAAATTACATTTGTAGGTAATGATTACTTCAGTCTTCTAAAGTGATCAGTTGTGATGTAATAAAAAGACTCAACAAAGTTTTTTCATATTAAACGCAAAAAAAAAAAACTACAAAGAAAAAACTAAACTAAAAAAAAAAAAAAAAAAAAAAAAAAAAAAACAAACAACTAAAAACCCCAAGCCTTGTAGCAAAAGGCTATACAGTTCCCTAGGGAAACCCAAGTAGGGAAAAATGCATACATTTTGGCCAGTCTTTAAAAGCTTTGTTTTCCTTCTCCATTTAGATACCTCTTACAGGGAGCTTTTGCAAACCCTTTTTAGAGGGAATAACTTGATTCAGACCATGAAATTCTTTTGAACACAGTTTTTTTTCAAGGAATCTAATCTCATATGAAAGTATTTACATAAACAAAAGTTATTCAGTTAATTTAGTTGTTAATGGTCAAAACAAAACATTCATTTAGATGGAGAAAGGAACTGGAGCATCCTCCCCAGCAAAGCCCAGCGAGTACTTACCATGGACAGCACATGGGGGCAGGAGTCCAGAAAACAGGGTAGGAACAGGCAGAGAAAATCTCTAAGGCCTAGAGCATGGTTAACACCTCAACCCACCATCCGAGGGAGCACCTGTTTCACAAACACTAGGTCTCTACATTCATTTTCAAACTTGTACACAGCACAGAATTAAAAAAAAAAAATGCCCACTAAACTGCTGTGCTCTAGATGAGTAAAAGGCATATAAACTGAAAGTGAGAATGCAAATGGATGTAACAGCAATAACTCCAAAACTAATGAACAAACAAGCATTGCCACATGAAAAATAACAGATAAATCGATCTGGTTTTAAGAACTCAATTGAGGGACCAATAAAAATATTAGAATGCTAGAAAGGCACTCTCAGACATAAAGCACCTGTTTAACATTACTGCTAATTGTGGATGAAGGAAATGGCCCCAGCAGAAATTGGTTGAAGATGATTAAATTTAATTGCAATGCTATATACAAAGTGCTACCCACTCACTGAATTGGGATCAAAATATGCTCAGAAGTGACACATTCCACAAAAACAGATTTAATACAAGGCATGAGCAGCAAGGCTACATGTGACAAAAAGAACATTCCTGTTTTCTGGAAGTTCTTTCTTTCTCTTACGTGTTGCAGAATTTCTGTTGCACAGAAAGTATTGTAACAGAACCATGAACTCAGGAAAGTATTTATTAAAATCTGTATTTATTAAATCACCATAAGGTTGAGTGTGGGCTGCAGGAATGCTCATATTCTCCAGGACAGTGGAGCAGTAGGGCTGGTAGGGAACACACTCAGCCCACTCTGAGGCACAAATTGCCAGGAATCAATGAGATCAGAAATAGTTAAGCAGGAGTGCCTGCCTTGGTTTGTTTAAGGCAGATACCTTGGTAAGCCAGCTCCATGCTTTCAGAAGAGCACACAGGATCCCCCTGGCAGGCAGCCACTTCTGCTGGAGGCAGCTGCCAGAGACTTTTTGGCACAGAAAAGTGAAGTACCATTTTCTTTACTATTTCTCCCTTTTTTCCTTTCTACAAGATTTTGTTAGTACAGTTGGGAATTCTTTTTCCACCTTCCCTTTCGTAGAAGGACTGTTTATTAGAGCTGCTGGCTCATTATTGGTCCCTTTATACTATTTCTTTGCTTAAATTTCATACTTCATGCATTTTCCTTGGTAATGCCTAGAGTATATCCTTCCTCTCTGCTTTCAGTGCTGCTGAGGGTACAGTCACAGTACTGAAGGATGACTTGTTTATAGTCAGAAACCCACAAGTTATTTGGTCTTCCAGCTAACCACAGATATACGGTGGATGCTCCTTTTAACCTGCTGCCACCTAGACCATATTTCACACGGTACACATCCAGCATGTCTAGCCTTTAAATTGCTTTCTGACAACTGTGCTTGGCACATGTCTCTCCTCTCTGGTGGCAAACACAACACACTGTCATTCTTTGTGGCAGACTTGGTTGTGCTAGTGTTTCCCAGTTAAGCTCAGGCAGATGGAGAGAGCTGCCCATGCCATGGCCCTCCTGTTCTCTATTTAGAGTCGTTTGGTCCTCAGGCTCACTTAAGTTTTCAAAGAAGTTTCCATGTGCCTAGCATTGTTATCTGTTACAGAGAGTGCTAAGATGCCACTCAGACCTGGTTATATTTGCATTAGTGCTGAAACAGTTTGCTTGTGGCTCAGTATCAACTAAACAGTTATTATTTCCAAATACCTCTACTTAATTAGAACTACTGGAGCCTCTGGACGTGGGACGAGAGCTGTGCTTTTTAAAAGGTAGCTTTCTGTAACAGACAAGAAGCCTTTCCCACACCCCGCATCCCAAAGAACTTAGGTAAGCACTAAGTGCAACAGAGCAGTTGCTTGACAGTCTTATTAGAAAACAGCTTAGAGAAGTACGTGAAAAATACTGTATTCATCTGAAGCTGCAGGGAACAATGGAAGAAAAATAATTAGCCGAGTCAGAAATTGGCTAAGGCACTGGGTCTTCTGAGCCTTCTATTTCCTTCAAAATACAAAGGGATCTTTAAATACCAAGTAGTAAATGAGATTCTGTTTATATCTTATCTTAAAAAGCCACAAGCAGAACAGTGCACCCTAACAACATCTTTTGCTCAGAAATTATTCAGAAGCAAGGGGGCCATCTGCTGAATTCCCAGTACCATTTTCTGCTGTATCCTGGAAGAGTTTCTTTGAAAGTTTCACAGCAGAGTCCTTTTCCGTGTCAGCTCCACTAGGCTTGTGAACCATGGCAGTAAACCTCTGAGTAGGCTGGGCTTCAGGTGTATATTACAGCAGATCTACCATGACTGTAAAAAGTAAAACCACTACACCAATCAATGTAATCTATTCAGGATTCAGAAATCCTGTAGACAATATCATCGGTCTGAGGTGTAAGTAATATCTCTGTATCATAATTCATTTCCTTAAAGAGAAATTTTCAGAGACAGAAAATTTGCTCATAATATGTTCATGAATATAACTTTTCAAATAAAATATAAAAGCTCAAAGCACAGAATCAAGTCTCTAAAGTAAGCAGCTTCCTTCTTCGGCTTACCTTGTCCATTATCCTTAGTAATGTTGGCATCATGTTCAAACTCAGCATTTCCTTCCCAGTACAACTCCATTGATACAGGATTCATTGCTTCTAATTCCAGTCTTTCTGAATTCATTACCACAACTTCAGAGGACAGCTTCACTATGTTCATAGCTAAAGTCCCTTTCTGATTTGTGAAAGTGGGCAAAGGAAAGGTAGAATTTTTAAAAGACTTTATGACCATGTCTCTACACACTGACACGCACAAAGTACATTACCTTTGTAGTCCTCCATATCTTGTTTCCCTTAGTACTGCTGCAGCTAAAGGTCTCTCTGCATACCAGCAAGAAGGATCGGAATTGTTTGTGGCACAGTAACAATGAAGTATGCTAAATAACTACTACACAAACACCAAGACTGAAAAAATCCTTGTTCATATAACCATGAAATTTGATAAAGGTATTTAAAATATTCACCACTGTTCTCATTTCTTAAAGTATAGCCTTAAGTCTACTGACATTTCATGGTCTGTTAATACAGAACACTTTAAATATAGAAAGGTACATGTTATCCACTGAAGACCGTGTAGGCTCATGCATAAGATCACTCATAGTGTAAAAATATAAGATTGTTTAATGATACAAACTATAAAATTGAATCTTCAAGGTTGCTTCCAATTCAGCATTTTAAAAAAGACTGCAAGATGTAACTTGTATCTTTCAAAGTTATAATCAGGAGGTATTAAATAAAAGCACAGCACAGGGAATACAAATAAAGGCCGCTTGCTTAAGACTTCCCTCTGATGCATAAGAAGTGGTCCCAAGTTTAACTCAATAGTTGGAGGGTTTGTTTGCATTGTGTGGGGCATTTTTCATGCTTAAAACAATTTTACCACCTCAGTCAATACGAAATTTCAATATGCATGACTCCCACATCCATAATGCAAAAATGTATCAGGATGGTGTTGTCTGCTGTTCACTGTTCCCAACTTTATGCACACTGATAGGCAAGAAGGATATCATCTGGAAAGTCATAAAGTTGTAGGCACATACAGATTACTCACTGCTTTCAGTGTTTAATAGCAAACTATTCTCTTTGTCAACTAAGCATCCCTTATTTATCTCCTAAAGTCTGGACTGCTGTATCAAAATAGGAAAATATCATATATAAACCAGTAGTAAATCCTAAATATAAAACACATAAAAGAGTTATAGAGCTAAAATTACTCAGTTTAAACATTATCAAGCACCTTTACCCCCACGAGCTGCCCAATACTTCCTCTCCACAGGGCTCAACCTATGACCTCAAAAGCCTGACTAGCTGCAAAGGGTAGCCACTAAAAAAGGCAAAAATAAAGAAAAGAAGAAAAAGAAATGTGTGTAGACAAATGAAAGTTTTCCCTCAAGAATTTGGAATGAAAGCTAAGGATTGCTAAAATTCAGTTCTTTATATAGAAATGGTCCCAAAACATATAAAGCATACCAACTCCTGGTCATATGAATCTCAGAAACAAGTAGTTCTGTCTTAGTGAAAAGCAATACAAAGTGCTCTTGCTACTTTTTTCAAACTCTGGAAAGCTCACATGAAAGAATGTTTCTATATAGTGAAAGAGATTTGAGTTTATTTTCAATTTTGTAATTTTTTTTCCTTTTCCACTAAACCCCAGATAGTTGGCTAAGATGCTTCAACGTAAAGCAAAACCCTTTTTAAAAAATGCATCTTTAAGTAATAAGAAACATCCATACAATTTTTTTTTGGTCTTGTTCTCTGTTACCTGCATATGAACAAAAATTACTCCCACCTGGTAACAGGACTATGTTTAAAATGATGGTTCACTAGCGAAGTCAGACGATTTTATTTCATTAAGTATTTAGACTGAGAGGAGTGGTATGCATACTCCTATGCAGGTAGTTAGAAAGAAAGGGAAAGAAATTGTAAAGTGAAGGATTTGGAACGTAATGCTATTTGCAGGGCATTATATTCTTTTATTTCTGACACTACTTGACTTGAACATCAGTTGTTAAAGTTCTACTAAATAAAAAGTATTTACAGTTAAGACTGTTCCCATTTTAGATCTTTAACATCTTTTCTTTTGGATCTAATTTTGTACAGTTAATGTCTCCTGCATTTTGGGAGGTTCCGCACACGAAGGTGGATCAGCTCCACGGGTCAGAGAACACAAACACAGCTTAGCCACTGTCTACTCGATGATACCTGCGGCACAGTTGTATTATATTGCTCGCGACAGATACAGCAGTACAGGGGAAGAACCCGCAGGTGTTATCAGAGTTCTGGTGCACAACACAGAAGGGATTTTGAAAGTGTAATGAAATATTTGTCACTTTCTGTCATTGAAAGTCAAGAAACAGAAAGCAAAGACTTTCGTTTCCTAAAGGTATTTAGAGCGCAGGTGTGCTACGCGGCATAACACGGCACTGCCAAAGTCCCACCGTGGTTTCAAGGTGCCCCCGGTACTGGTGCCGGTACGGGTGGGTGGCAGGTCCGTTCCCCTCCGTATGTCACATACCGAGACCGGACACAGTGACAGGGAAAGTCCAGTCGAGACTACGGACGCGGTTGTGACACCAATGACACGGCGGAGAGGTGGAGGAAAGGCAGCGCGACTTCGGCGGCGCCCGGGCGCCCTCCTCTCGGCGGCTCTCCCGGCACCCCACTGCCCCTCTCCCCGGTTCGGTGGAGACCCCGCCACGCAGCCCAGGACAACCACTTGCCCCTACGAAACGCCTTTAGCGACTCACGAAGACCGTCTACAGTAGCTCAACGGGTCTGCAGTCACCGCAGGACCGCCCCAAACTTCACGCGTGTTCTGCCTAGATATCGGTCTCGACAGGTAGTTCACAACACGCCGCAGCCAAACTCGCAAGTGCATTTTTTTGCAGGCGAAACCAGAAGGATGATCGCTTCCCTCCTCCGCCGCGTCAAAACCTTGGACAAGGTACTAAACCGCGACACCTGGAGCCGACACGGCGCCTTCCCCTCTACCAGCCTCCAACTTCCCTGCAAAGCGTCAGAAATTAACCTCTCCGTGGGCACGAGCCCGAGCCACGGTCCACGGATAGCCCCAGTTAAGCGGCAACCCCCCCGCCCCACCGCGGAGCGCCAGCACCGCCCCCAGCCCCTTCCCCGCGGCCACACGCCGGCAGCCGCCGACGGAGAAACTTTTCCGAGCCGCCCGGCGAGGCAGCGCCCACGCGGCCGCCCCGCAGAGCGGGACCGAGCCGGAGCCCACGCACCGCGCCCCCCGCAGCCGCGCCGGCCGCCCCGCCGCGTGGGCATCCGCCCGCACCGCTCCTACCGTGCGGGGGGCAAGTGAGGGAGGGAGCGAGGAGGTGGCAGTTACCGGCGAGCGAGCGCCCTTCTTGCAGAGCGGTCCCCTGAAGACGCCTTTGATGCCGCGGTAGTGCCCGTTGCTGAGGTGCCGGGAGCTGATGACCAGGTAGCACGCCATGCGGGCGCCCCGGGCGGGCGGGCGCGGGAAGGGAGGGCAGCCCGGCTCCTCCGCGGCGGCGGCGGTGCTGGCCCCGCCGGAGCAGAAGCCCGCATGAAGGAGCGGGCGGAACCGCAGCAGCGATCTCCCCGCTCCCGTCTCATCCAGCGCCCGGGTGAGCGCTGCCAGCAGCAGGATGCACTGAAGGCGGCAGCAGCGGCGGCAGCCAGAGCACATCTGACGGAGCGCGGAGGCCAGTCCGCATGCTGCTCCGCGGGTGGGAGACGGGCCGGCGAGAAGAAGGGCAGAGCACAACTTGCACAGTCCGCCGCTGCTACGGCCCCTTCCCTTCCTCCCTCCCTCCTCCTCCTCCTCTTCCTCCTCCTCAGACCAGGCCACCGGCAGCCGACATCCGGAGGGGAGTTTCTCCGCGGCAGCTGGAGCGGCGGCTGCTCCCCATGGCTCTCCCCTGGGCCGGGCTGGGTGGTGGATGCCGACGGGCGCCGCGCAGGATCCACGCCGCCCCACTCCACTCCTGCCGTGCCGCCGCAGTCGGCGCCGCGCCTCGCTCACCTCCGCCTGCGGGGGGGGGAGGCGGTACGAGGGGGCGGAGGAGGGGTAGGGCCGGAGCGGGGGCGGCGGCGGGGAGGAGGACCTGGCCCCCGCCCTGCGGGGAGAAGGGGCGGCCGCCGCCGGCAACCTCGGGCGGAGCGGGACGGGGAAAGCGGCAGGGTGCGCTGACCGCCCTCCTCGTCCGCTTCGCCCAACTTTCCCGCCTCCGGTGTTGGCAGGTAACGTCCCTTCCCTGCCTGCCTCTGGCTGCGCTTCCACCTGTCCCCCGCATCCCCTCCACTCTACCCCCTTCCCCTCCGCTGTCCCGCGGGCTGGCCCTCGCCCGGACCCTCCGCAGCCAGCTGAGGTGACGGGAAGCACCGCTGCGCCGGTGCCCGCTGACGGCTGGGAGCGCAGACCGGCCCAGGACTGCGACGGGGCTGCGCGCAGCTGTCCGGGCTGCCTGGACACCCCCGGCTTGTGGCTGCGTTTGTCTCCATCGTCCCCCCTGAAAGCTCGTGATTTTAGGTTCGTGGTGTCATTTACGACCTAAATGATTTACCTCGGTATGAAAATCTTCCACCACTAAATAGCTGGAACAGGTTAGGGTGTTCTCCCCTTCTTCAAGACAGAGGCGTGATGTACCTCGGACCCGCCTGTGCAGACTCAGCTTCTTCTCTTCAGGTCACAAGTATTGTCTCTGCTCTGCTGCTTGCTAAGTCGATAAAAATAAATCAATAAATCACACGGCCTTAGTAGTCACCTGCAGATCATTCATTTCTTCGAAGTAGATTGCTTTAAACTGCAGATAAGAATTGTTTCAGTTTTTTCATTTAATCCTGTGAAACAATATGCTTTCAGATATTTGGTGAATGAAATTGATAAGCCACAATCCTTCTAACTTTGGCCTCTTGAGCTATCTTTCTATGAATTTAATGTAAATGAAAGGAAAATCTCTCACAATCCAATAAACTATATAGATAAAAAGGTCATGACAATTCAAATGTCATTTTTTGACTGTATATGTAAAATAGCATTGTACAGTCCTAGTATACAGTGTTGTATACAGTGTTTCACATAAAATATTAAATTTTATTATATGTATATATACATACACACAAATAAATATATTATTATGTATTTTATTAATAAATATGCAGTGTTGTAAAGAAAACAAAACACATCTGAATTTGGAATAAACAAATTTATTTGTAGTAATGTATTACTACAAATGTATTTGAAGTAACGTATTAAGAACATCCTTATGTTAACCATCATACAATGTTTTGCAATGTAAAAAACTGTTAGGTGGGGGTCAAATTAAGCTGCTAATATCAATGTGTGAAATAAATAAAAGGTCTTGGCTCTTTGCGTAATGTGTGGTTGAGCTGTGGGACTCCTTGCCAAAGGGTGTTGTGGATCATAGATTAAACAGTCCCATGAATCACTACAGATCAGGCTTTGAAGCCTGGGAGCACTACAGTGCCTACAAAAGACCTTTGGAAGACTTTTCTGAAGCAAGAAATTGCACTGTAAAGTAAAGTTTGAGAAATTATACTACCATACTTAAAAAGAAAAAAACTGTTATCCACTGTAAATTTGGTGGCAAAAATGAGCTTTTATGATGGTTTCCTCCTACAAGTCACAGCTATGTGAGTGACTTGAAATATATTTTTGTTGGCATATATGTTTCCTTAACTGGAAGTTCTTTCTGAAATAATTGCTCTGCAATCCTGTTAAAGATAAAAGTATTAATTTCACTTTGGATTTTGGTCTGCAGCTTAACTTTCTGACTCTGCACTGAATACGTATCTGGAAGTAAAGAGAAGCACCTTTTTGGCAATGCAACGAACTTCCCAAGGTTGTTTTTACTTCTCTGTGATGCAGATGTTGTTTCTCAGAACAGAAGGACAATTTACATCTCATCTCAACAGCTTGCACAGAGGTCTCAGTTCCTTTTCTGTTGTGAAAAGACTTGAAAAAGTCCTTTGCTCCACAGAGCTAATGTTCTGTTACAAGGTGAGGGAGAGGGTGCATAAGGCTCTCACCATATGCATACAATGGAGATATGTGATTTCATGTTGGAGTTATGTGGACAGATGGGCCCTGTCACCTTTAGAGGAGGTTCAGCACAAACTGAAACTGTGTGAGTGCTTTGCTGTAGACTAAGGGACAGTACTTTCCTTCTTAAACTTACAGTCTTCCACAGTTCATTTACCAAGACTGTATGAAAGGGAAATTATTTACCCCAGAGTAGGCTGCACAGTATTCATTTTATCCTGCTGAGGAGGATGATGTGCTCAATTGACCCTGCTGTGAAAAGTAGAAGTCATTTTAGGCTCACTTCACTTTGCAAACTCAAGGGAATAGTTACTATGACCACCAATCTAACTTATAAATAATCTGTAGGACACAAGACTGAGAAAATGAGATTAAGAGTTGTCAAATGGAACGATTAGTTATTAATTATATCACTCCCTGAACATTCCCCCAAGTCTCTGGAGATGCTGCACCTCCTTCTCTTTCATCACAGATCATGTAGAAATATGAGCCTTAACTATTAGTAGCTTCATCTGGGTCCAATCCTTCACTACCTTAAATCTCATAAAGTAATTTTCAACTGAGCACAGTGGATGTAAAATACTACCTTTCAGAACATTATGCTTTCTTTGCAGAAGTATTAGTGGCTTTTCAAGATGCAAGGAAGTGGAGAAGCAGGTCAGCTGTCACTAAGAGAGGATGATTAGAAAATGAGGTGTTCTCCAGTTCATCTATCCTCTCAGTTTACACATTTGTTTATCATTAATAAAGACTGCTTAGCATTTATTGTCCCCCAAAAACATCTGGAAGAATTTTCTATATATTCTTTGTAGGGATTGTCCTCATTGCACAATACAGTGTCTAAATGAAATGACCAGCCTAGCTCTAAGGCTGCTGGTTCTGGTATAAATATAGTCTGCATATCAGGCATCAGAGAACTATATTAATGCAGTTATATTACTTTTAATGGTTGAGCTAATGCGTATGTTTCTTTGCAGCATTAGATAGTACTGTGTAGACATACCTGTAAAACCTTGTCTGCATTAAGAATTTTATCTAAATTGTAATTCAAGTATCGCTCCTAATATGAGTTCCACCTGCACACAAAGTCCATCATACTGATATTCTCTGCTGTAGAGGTAAAAACTACAGTTAGCATGATTTGCCAGCTGCTAACCTAAGTGTTCTTCACTGTGGGTACAGACTAGATCTGCTTAAGGGTCCCAGTCTTAAAATGCTTTCCCTTTTCTGTGACTAGAAAGAACAAAGACATCCCTCCCCATGCCTTCAGATATGAGAAAGTTTAAAGAGTGCAAAGCATCTTCTGGCACTACACCTCTAGAAATCTTAGTTTCACTATCAAACAAGAACAGAGGTGTGTATACACACAGCTTGAGTGCTGTTTCAAAATCTGATTATTCTTCACTTGAGTTAGTTTAACATGTTTTCCAATGCAGAAGAACTCAAGTGAACCCTACAGTAAAAGCATACTCTAATACTGATGTGATTTTTACAGGTGGTCTTTTTCACTGTAGGGAGGGAGTGGAGGAGGGAGATCAACATCTTGGCAAGACAATTCAGGTATGAAAACACACAATGAAGTTCTTAATGTATAACAGCGAAGTCTTAATAGCTCTATGGTATATGTTCTCTTCAGACATAAAGGAGATTTTAAAGCTGTAAATCAAGTCCTGGCAATATATGCAGATCTTTGGATTATAAGTGCCTGAACTACATGTCCCTCCACCCTCAGTTCCTCTAACTCATCCACCCAGCCTCTAACTCCTCTCCATTCTGTTGGTCCCTAGCTACAGCTAATTCCTGTGGGTTCACATAAAAAGTGAACTCCTGCTCCACTGACATTAATGACAATTTTTTGATGTCCACAGAATCAGTTTCTTTAGAAAATTTCAACTGCTAGGTATGTTCATGTATGTAACAAACCTGAAATGTACTATTACATTAGTTGTCCTGTTATTCTACTTGAATAGATCACCTAATATCCCAAAAGAATCATAATTATTTGAAAATGAGAACCAGATATTAGAAATAGTTAACATTTCTTTTTTAATCTGAATTTTTCATTTTTTTCTCAGTGAACCATAAATTTTGGAGAATATTTTATAAAGTTTGATCCTGGTGAATATAAAAATACAAAGTAAACAGATCTGCATACATTTTTGTTTTGCTTTCAGTGAAATGGCAATTTCAAATCTGCTCTTTTTTCCCCTGAATCTCAAAAAAAAAATTATATTTTTTTCATTAAAAAAGCAAAATCTTCATTATATCTGTCTTTATTTCATTAATTAATTTAGGATATTTTAGACCGGCCCTATTTTATTCCATGTGAAGTAAACATTATACTGCTTATCCAAACATTTTTAATCCCAGGCTGACTGGGATTTTAATCCAAATAGTAGTTACATTAGTCTTGCAAATCACTTATGTAAGCAGCTTTCTATTACCGAAAAGTTGAATCTGTCAAAGTTTATACATTTAAAGCATTGATGACTGAATCTATGCAGAATCAGTGACACTGTTCTACTTTGGATGGAGCTTTTTGGAACGTCTAAGTGCTGAACAGTCACTTTATAGTCTGCAGCTTGCTTGTGTAGCCAGCGAGTACAGCAATCTTTATCATGATCAAACCCAAGTGCGTGTGTATACATCAGTGAAGAGCAGTAAGTCATGCCCTACTTTCCTTATAGGCTTATGCACCACTGGTTTTAAAAAAGTCATATAGTTGAAAAATAATCTAATTCAAATAACTCATCTTACTCTGATGTTACTTTGATACATCTCTCATATGACATTCAGGAACCTCTGTAATACTTTATCACTAAAAAAGAAATACGATGTTTCCATTGGAATTCTTGTGAGAGTTACTCAAGAGTGTAACCACAGTCCTAGAGAAGAACACTAATAGGTGGTATTGGGGAAAACCACCAATTTCATAATCAGTTTAAAATATGCAATAGATCTGTTGTTTTCAGAAGGTTGTGGGACATGCCATTCACTTAAATTCACAGATCGGTAATAGAAATAAGACATTGACCCTATATTAATAAGAGCTCAGTGCTTCCAGAGTATGTGTCCAATGATGTAAATATATCTTCCATTTTCTATGCAGAAATACTATTCATTGGTTTCTTCTTATTGTTAGCTATATTCTTTACTTAAATTAGGATGGATATAGAAAGAATAATGGTAAGTAGCCACTATTATGAAAAATATATAGCAGAGTGCCAATTCTGTTTTAGAAGCAAATCCTTTCTTTCAGGAAGATGATGTATAAAAGAGATGTAGGTGTAGCAGTGTTTTCATACACTTGCTAATTTATTATGTTTGCATAAATATTTAATACATCAATCTCTTTCTAGAAAGAATATGGTTTGCATTTCAAGTCTTGTAATTTTTTTACACTTTCTTTTCCCTAAATCCTACCAAAACTTTAATTATATGCTTAACATCCACAAGAGAGGTGATTCATGTTTTTCATTGCTTGTTGATGGTCATCAGACTGATCTCCTTAGGTCAGCACTGTATGTGCTAGTGACCTTAATATCTAAAAGGTGAGTAAAGTTATTGCATTTTTATTATTAGGAATCAGACTTGAATATTAACTGGAGAACAGATATCTTTAAATTAAAATAATTAAATTTAAATAGTTAAATAATTAAATTTATATTATTAAAATAATATAAAGAGAAAAAAAGTATTGTCTAAACTCTCCATAGGTAGCCATGATATCCACAGATATCCACAGCCAGAGAGGCTAGCAGCATATATTTCAGACACAGATACATTAATTTCCATAACTGACATAACCACAGCTGTCAATCCATTTTCCGACTCATACTCATTTAATTCAAGGAGTGCTCCAAGGACAACTATAACGAAACAGCCTAGGAACAGGAGAGGACACCCATTGCGAAGGAATGATGAAGGCAACTTCCATCACGTAGAATTTTCCATCTTCACAGTAAGACATCTCCTTTCTCTCAGTATTATCTGCAAAAGTATCTGCTATCTTACATTGCCACAGGGAACATACTTACACACACTGTGTGCTGATACACACCTGCAATGATATCCATAGACAATTTCAGCTTGGTAAGTTAGTATCACCCTTTTTGTCTGGCACGAGTATTGCCATAAGGCACCCATAGACTGTCAACACATATATGTTATTTTTTAATCTGGTTGCATCTTCAGCCATTGAAGCCTATTAATTGTCATAAGATCATGTACAGTTTATAAAGGACTCTCAAGTTACATTTGTCAGAGAAAAAGTTGCATTGTTTTTGTATGAAGTGAATGAGAATTCAGCTTGGGAAAAGAGACTGTTGAGGGGGAATTGTGAGATGTCACACAAGCTGGATAAAGATCACTAATCTAGGAACTCTATACATCCTGATCATAAGTGACAAGTGACTGCAGATACTTTCCCTGGGCAGAGGGCCACTTAGTGTGGTGGTTCACTAAGCCACTTTAGATAAAAAATTACAAGGAGAAAGCAACTCTTTTGCATAACTTGAGAAGAAATAAATGAATATAGGTTCTGCTGAACTTCCAGCAATAACATGCATTTTTGTATACTTATATAATTAGTTTTTATAAATATATATCCATATTGCATATGGATTATTTTATATATTTATAATTCTGTCTGGTGTCCATACATTAATGGAATAATATATAACTATATTCTTAAATGCTTTAAATGTCAACACCTATACCAATTTATTTCCTGTACTGTTTTTCTTTTTCTCCACTGAAGCAAAGTGACAATTTATTCTATTTTTTTAGGGAGCTCAGTGACAGAGAGGTGATTTAGCAGTCTCCAGCAAAGCAGTACAGAACTAGAGTCTGAGATGTTCATACTCATTAAACCAGTATACTACCTAAGCTATCTCAGATCTTCATGTTTCCATGGAAGTATTTACTATGCACTACCACAAGATCACCCTGTTAGTTCTGTATATAACCTGTTGCCAGCATTTCATCATCTATCCACATTAATACTTCAGCAGACAACCTTTAAAAAGGCTTTACAAAGAAAGATATGGAAGGCACGGCAGAAATTTCAATCTGACAGTAGCATTTGTCAGCTGGAATCCTCCGGAATTCAGAAGTCCTTCATGTTATTAGGTGTCTAAGAAGCAATAGTTCTTTTTAAGACTGACACCTACATACTTTCTCTAAAATAGACAAGAATACTAAGAGGTCTCGGAGTGTATTATGGCCTAGTTTTGTTCCTTAGTAGGTTTAAACATTTCAAGCATTCTGTAACTTCCATTCAAGTAGTAGTAAAATTTCTTTGTACCTTGAAGAAAATTGATAATACTCTTGTAATCACTGAAATTTCATTAATAATTAGTAATATAGGAAATATTCAGTAAAATCAAAAGGTGAAATTCACTTCCTAGCAAAAAGCCAGCACAAAAATTTTACATCTCCTACCTCCCCCATGGTATCTCCTAAAATGTTCTTAAGTGTCTCATGAGCTTGCTGACATCAGCACAGGTGTGGATATCATCTGATTTCATCCATAGTATGGTATCTAGCAACTTGCTTATGGCCAAAAATGTCACAGTTTTCTGTGCAGAAATAAAATAGATGTTTGTTTCAAATAGAAATTCGGTCTCTATTTTTTCAATCATTTTGTGTTCTAATTATAACAGTCTAATTCATAAACAGCACATGCTGAGGTTTTGACAGTGAATGTCTGATGAAACACAGAGTACAAATTTTAATTATATACAGTTCTGATACAGTGAGCACTGCAGCATTTCTGTCATCTTTGAAATGGTAACAAAATGTAAAAAAAAGTTTTTTGAAATATGAGCATGAAAGTAATGAGATCAATAAATGTCAGCTAGAAAAAGTAATCACAACTCCAGAGACTCACTAACCTTTCTACAAATTCCAGAAATAATAGACTAGCCTGGATGAAGAATCTTTAACAATGGGAAACAGATACAATTATAAGGGGAAAGCGAGCCAAAGACTGCTGAATAATACCAGAAGCATTGCCTTTTAAGTAAATGAGAGAAAAACAATCAATATTTTTGCTTTTCCTCCTGTGAGCCTCACCAATGAACTTTTCTTTGCACCTTATGAATTTGACAATGAAGTATAATATAAACACATATGTAAACCTAGAGTAAAAATATGAAATATGCCATAAAGTGCAGTAAGCAATAACGATTTTCCAAACTGATGACCTCATCCTTCTCTCAGAGAGACAGGAATGTTAGAACATTCACTGACCTCCATATAAATTCCAGATACTTAACACTCCAAAGATTTGGTGGTGTATGGTTTCTAGATACAATTTATGCAAACCCAGAGATTAAGCATGAATTAATTCAAGACAAAAAACTGTCTGTTACATTTTAATGCCCCATGGTAGAATCTAATTTCTGTAAGAGAAAACATGTTTCATGTGTGAAGTGTTAGATTAAGTAATATTTGAAAGGACAATGTTGGTATTTTTAATTTTTTTTAATTAGAAGTGCAAGAGGCATTGAACCTGAGGTGAAAATGGGAAAGAATAAAATACTTTGTCAGACCTATCCAGATGGGCAATAACTTTTTGTTTGAATGAAGCATACAATTTTCCTGAAAACATATTGACATTTTTTGAAGGATATGCAAAATACACTAAGGATTTATGTATATAACACACTTATTTTAGGGAAACTGACTTTAAAAAAGAGGGGTAGAGATAACATGAAAGTTAATTCTAATTCTACTGTCAATTTAGTCGGGTTTTTTTTTCCTCAGCATTGACTGAACTGTTTTGGATTTTGATATTGAAAATGGATGGGCAGAGATTAGGATCCAGTCATTAGTGTCCACTCACTGTTTGCAGGCATATGTGTGCTATTTTTAAAATTATGATTTTCGAATGGTAACACTGACGTAAAACCAGCTGGAGGTATTAGCAGTGTGCATTTCATTGTTCAGGTGCTAATCTGTAGTAATAAATGCAAAAGGGCTCCATATAGAACACACAAAGTATTCCAGTATCACCATTCACTTTTATGTTCAATACTTTCTACTTTCTATCATTCTGTATGACCCACTAAAGTGAAGGGAACTGAAGAACTTAAGTACTATTTTTGAAATTATGTGTCTGATTCCATACACATAGATTTTCTCCTTTGCTTTGCTTAAACTACTCTTTTGAGTGTGAGTATTCACTTATGTACATGTGCATATAACATTTTTTATACATAACATTTTACATATATACACATGTATATAACATTTTACACACGCACATACATATGTATACGTATAGGTGTATATAACATTTTGCAGGACTGGAGTTCCTGGAGAGAAGTAGCTCTGCAGCTAGCATGCAACCCAATATAAAGTAGCTGATACCTGTTATAGCAATCTTTTTTTTTCAGCACAGAGCAAAAGAAACACGCATCATAAAAGTTGGTTGTTGAGGGCCCCTCCAGGAGCACAAACTGGATTTCAAGTCAGTGTTATTGACCAGGACTTGCCATAAATGTGCTGGGCCACCAGGACTATAGAAGAACTGCAGGAAGGGATGTGTACAGGAGCTTCTCTGCTCCAGCCACCTGTCGCTGTGGAAGCAGCTGTGGATATGTGGGTGTACATTAGATGACTCACAAGTCTCTGGGTAGCTTTGGAAGTCAGTGCTACGTTAAGAGACCAGATATGTGTGTAATGACATATGAGCAGCCCAAAGCCAGCAGAAGTTGCTTAATCCAGGTAAGGAAGAGGCTTTCAGCATTCAGCTTTCAGAAATACAGACGGGGTAAGTGCCAGTTAAAATGCTGTGTTTTGCATTCCCTCGCCCTACGAAACCAAAACTCAAAACAGGTTCTGTGTACGTTGGGACTTATCTATGGTTTAGGAGCTATGTTTAAGGATAAAAATCTTTTTAGCCTATGATTTTAAATGAAGTGAGTTTTAGTCAAATCAATTTTTACCTATAAAGGCTTTGCTGTGACATACTCTTCCTCATGCAGGGTTGCTCAGAGCACACTTAAGTAGAACAGACTGCAAAGAGCTGCAGAAGAATCCTACAGGTGACAGGGCAGCAGAATAGCAGATGAAACCCAATGTCAATAAACGCAAAAAACCTTGTATGGGAAAAGTAACTCAAAGTACTCATCCAAGATGTTGGTTAATTACCTATTGCCACTCCAGGAAGAAATGTTAAAGTTTCTGGATAGGGTTATATAAAATGCCAGATCATTGCACAGCAACAGTCAAAAACGCCAGTCAAATGTTAGAAACTGCAAGGAAAGCATTGAAGAACAAAAAGAAAACATTTCGACAGGTTCTACTTTAAGAGCAAAGGGAAACTAGACTGGGACTGGAGAAGTAGGAATAGTGCACAAGCTGAGCTGTGGATTACTGTTTCCAATTTCTCAATATGAAGAAGTATAACAAAAACATTTAGAAGAAGTAAGCTTAAAACAAACAGAAAAAATTTGTTTGCACAATCCGTCATCAGATTATGAATTGATATGGGAGATTTGTCAGCAAAAAATAAAAATGGAGTCAGTTCCTTTCCTGCTATTGAAGAGAAAGGTCAAAATACAAATATCAAATGAAGAGGTGCCTAAACTACTGATTTGTTAGCGACAGTAGCTTATTAGGAGAGCACAGGCAAATTTAAATTTTCTTGGTTCGTGGTACTTTTCTCTAATGACCATTGTCAGAGATAAAATACTGGACATCATAGCACAAAAGATTTTATGTTCTTAAATTACAATGCAGTTATAATTTCTGGTCCAAATTATGTGCTTATTTGAATGCTGGGTAGAACTGTCATTCAAAGTGGCTTTGACAGACTGAAAACACAAGCTGACAGAAACTCCATGAAGTTCAACAGTGACAAAAGCAAATTTCCACAGCCAGTACACAGTAACTCCATGCAACAGCACAGACTGGAAACCAACAGGCTGAAAAGGAGCTCTCCAGAAAGGGACCTGGGAGTCCTAGAGAAGAAAGCTGAACTGAGTCAGCAGTGTGTCCCCATGGTGATGAAGACTAACAACATACTTCTCTCCTAGCAAGATTGTAGGCAACAGATCAATGGATTTGATTAATACCCTTCTCTTGGAAGACCATACCCAAGTACTGTGCCCATTTTGGACTCCCCAGGATAAGGAAAAATTTAATATACTGGAGTAAATCCAAGATAGTAGCACACTGGATGCAAGGAGACGGTGAGGACACTGGGTATGATGATGCTAATTATCTAGAGCTGTCCTGCAAAACAAAGCACTGCTGCAATACCAAGTTTGAAAGTGGGGGGCCCTTCATATTTGGCATCCAACTGTCTTGTCTGCTAAATGTCTCACTTTCTGCATTCACAGCACATAGTATCTCAATGATTAAAAAAAAAAAAAAAAAAAAAAAAAAGAAAAACCAGTGGAAACAAGAAAAACCAATGGAAGAAGTAAATTAGACTTTCATCCGATAGCCCAATGCAGGTGTCTGAGCTGTGCACAGTGGCAATCAAGAGTGCAGACAGGGACCAGTGATTAGCTAGGTTTTGGACAGTACCAGTGAGGAAGGATCTCTTCTTGAGCTTGAAAAACATTTCTCTTTTCAGATTAGATTTGTCCAAATTATAAAATTTAACTCTAACCCCAAAATACAAACTCTATGCACACATCCACATTCATGCTCCTAGTCAGCTGTGGCAGTGGAAAACTTCTGCTTTGATGCTACGGCTTCAAGAAAAAAACCTTTACAATTGCACCAGAATGGAAAGTTTCCTCTATTACAAGTATCTGTAAACCTTTAAACTTCTCAATGCCTAGATACAGCTATTCATTGATAGCTTTAGTTCTCACTTCATAGAGAGACAGTATCTCCCTGACCCCTTAGGGGAAGACAAGTTCCCTGCTGTTAGCCTGTAAGAAACAAGGTTTCTGCATGGACAAGGACTGTCCCAGATGACAAGTGCCAAATGAAGGTAGAGAGAAATCACACTAAAACAAACTCCCTGAAGGACCTGAAGCCAAGATCCAGTTCGCATAGATCTAGATTATCATAATATTTTCAGAGGTACTTTCTGGCAGATCTCGTTAAGGAAGATCTATTTCTCTAGTTTACCACAAGGTGGAGTTGCTGTTACTTAGAATCACTCATTAAGCGATCAGGAAAATGGTGGGTGTTATACAACAGGCACTGTAAAATTTTATGGACATATTTTAAAAAGTAATAAAAAATAATTATATGCAACTGTGAGATATGATTTTATTAATTTATTTTAAACCAACTGTGTAATGACATAACCAACCATCTCTGGACCAGTGTTATTTCAAAATGCAGCAGCTTCAAATTTGCATTTGAATTACTGAATCCTGCAGATAATCACATATCTGGTGATGGTGGAGATGCCTGATAATGTAAGTTCACCAAAAGCATACAAAGTGATGGTTGCCAGAGTCAGATGGGTGCCACCTTCTTGGATATATTATCCTGAAATGATCTTTCCCTGTATTAAGCCTTCTGGATGTTATTGCCAAGCAAAAAAAAAAAAAAAAAAGTCATAAAGGATGTCTTTTTGTGTAGAAAAATAAACGTCTAGTTGTTCTCAGAGGCATTCACTTTGACCTACATCAGCAGATCCAGGAGGGTGTTTGCCATCAAAAGGCTTTGAAATGGCTTATTAAGTCATGTTTATAGTATAGCCCACTTGTTTAATGCTTAAGCAGAGAGAAATAATGGAGCCTTCATTTGGGCTTTCTGCATGAGCCCAGCAGACCACAGTGATGATCTATTTCTATCGTCCAAAAGCTTTGTCTTGTGAGTCTGCATGGAGAGGTTCTTGTCCTCTTCTTTCTTCTTTTATTTAAAACTTCAAAGGGAAAAGGTTAAATTTTTCATAAAATCATAGAATCAGCCAGGTTGGAAAGGACCTCTGAGATCAACAAGTCCAACCCTTGATCCAACACCGCTATGGTTACTAGACCGTGGCACTAAGTGCCACATCCAGTCTCATCTGAAAAACCTCCAGGGATGGAGAATCCACCACCTCCCGGGGCAGACCATTCCAATGCCTGATTACCCTCTCTGGAAAGAATTTCTTCCTAATAGCTAATGTAAACCTCCCCTGGCACAGCTTAAGACCATGCCCTCTTGTCTTGCTGATAGTTGCCTGGGAGAAGAGACCAACCCTCACCTGGCTACAACCTCCTTTCAGGGAGTTGTAGAGAGTGATGAGGTCTCCCCTGAGCCTCCTCTTCTCCAAGCTGAACAACACAAGCACCCTCAGCCTCTCCTCATAGGACTTGTGCTTGAGTCCCTTCACCGCCCTGGTTACTCTTCTCTGGACCTGCTCCAGCACCTCAATATCCTTCCTGAACTGAGGGGCCCAGAACTGGACACAGTACTCCAGGTGTGGCCTCACCAGCGCTGAGTACAGGGGAAGAATCACTTCCCTGGTCCTGCTGGCCACACTGTTCCTGATACAGGCCAGGATGCCATTGGCCTTCTTGGCCACCTGGGCACACTGCTGGCTCATGTTCAGCCTCCTATCAACCCAAACTCCCAGGTCCCTTTCTGCCTGGCTGTTCTCCAGCCACTCTGTCCCCAGGCTGTAGCGCTGCATGGGGTTGTTGTGGCCAAAGTGCAGGACCCAGCAGCTTCATTTTTTCCCTCTCATATTCTACTGGTTATTCTGCTATTTTAAGGAGAATTTGAAACATGAGTGAAATTGGTTTACCTTACTTAACCATAAGACAGACATGGAAACGGTCATAAAGGAGAGCACTATGGAGACCTAAATTTTGAAACTTTTATGCCGGTTGGATACTTTTAATTGTTTTTCGGAAAGTAGTTTTCAGAGGTCTGTTTACAGCACAAAATGTAACACTGCTTTTGATAGGCAGATGTTTGCTATAGTTCCTTGTCTGAAACTGCTGATAAATGTGTTTATAGTAGTGAAGAGGGACATGTTTTATGTCAGAAGAAATCTGTGGGAAAGGCAAAGATGTCAGTTGTTCAGGTGACAAATACAACCTCTCTGTCTCCCTGGAACTCTTCTTGGTATTTTCAGATTCCCTTCACCATTGAATTGTTGAATAGGCTCAAGAAGACCACTCATGCAGCAGCTGCATAGCTGAGGAGAAACATGCCTTGTGATGAAGTAACAGCTTCTTCAACTCATATTATGATCTTCATAAAAAGACTCAGCTGATTTGAAGTAAATCTTGGGGGTTTGTGACTGTGACTCTATCAGTATCATAACTCAAAATAAATTCATACTTTCTTGTTCTGCAATTGAGTGGCCTACAAAAATACATGTGATGGGTTACAGACATGGCAAATAGGTCCTTAATCCAGTCACTTGAGAATTATAAATTATTTGATTGTAAGCACGGGCACAGGTATATAGTTGAGAACAAGACTCCTACAGCTTTGATTGTTCCTATTAAATAGATACCATGTGTTTTTTACATCAAGATTTTCATGCATTCTAAATCGAGGGTTATTTCTAAACTGAGGGTTATATGGCTTACATTCTACCATATAAAGATAAAATGCTATACAATTAGGGGAAGACAAGCCCTTCGGATTTATTTATATCCTACCTAATGCAAATGTGAAGGTTTTCCTATTCCACATAAATATGCAATCACTTCCTTGAAACTTGCTGTCTGCATCAGCAGTTTCTCATGAGTTAGACAAGTTGCTCGTCCTGGAAAAAAAAATGCACAGCCTTCCCTTCACCATCAAAAACCCCCCACATTAATATAAATTGCAGCTTCTGGCAACCACAGGTGAGCATCAAACAACAGAAGTTACGTAATTACAATTTTGATGTTTGAAGAAGTGAGCTAAATCCTAACATTCTTTCCCATTTTTATGCAGTTTTCAATAAAAGTTCCCATAAACTTAATCCTAAAGTGCTTGAGGAGGAATGAAGCAGGAGGAACTAACATTGATCTACTTTTAGGGAAGTGAAAAATACTAGGTAGTAAATTGAAGCAACAGCCTATCTATAAACTGATTTTTGGATTTGATACTTTAATTGAAAGCTGAACAAAATGTTTTATTTCTTTGGAGGCGTTATATATTTTTAAATTAAGCAAAACAAGTCTTTTTGCGGAGGGAGGGAAGGTCAAAGTTAAGTAACATATGTATTTATTATTTTTTAAAATATATATACCGTTTTTGCTGCAAATATTTGTGATGTTCCACACAAATGTTTGTACTATGTTATCCAGGTCAAGTTATTTCACCAGCTGTAATCCAAAATGGAATTATAGATCCTGCAGATTTTTTTATTGATTTCTTTTTATTATTGCTACACATTTATAGCAACTTGAGACCCAGTTTAAAATATCATGTCACCGATATTTTTATCAGTTTTTAAAGGTCAGGAGATTTATGTCTTCATCTGTAGATAGTTTAAAAGTCTTTTCTTTACCACAGCTCTGAAAGAATAGGATTTAGGTATCATCCCTTTATTCTGATGCATCACTAAAAAAGATATGGCATCCCTCTTACGCCACTTAAGTGGGGTAAGAAAGATTTGATACTTTTTTCTGAATTTGTTTCAGTTGCAGTGGAGAAAAATCACTTCAAATTAGCATGGGAATAGATTCAACATGAGACCAGCATTTGGCACAGGTTTCCAGAATATTCTGTTCATTACTATGTAATGAATAAAAGTATCAGAGCTAGGTCAAGCTGGGAGATAATTCAGGAATGATTTTGTTTCAGTAAACTCTTTAAGAGTTTGTTACTTAGAGTCCTATGTCTGAAATACAAAGATTGATATTAAAACTACTTATTGAAGAAGCAAGATGAGACCTAAAGAGCACAAGGTTACAAAGGGGAAATGTAGAACACATTTAGAGACCTTCTTGACCCAGACCTACAGCTGACAGCAGCCAGAAAAGCAGTGCACTTCACTGCCCCCATGGAAAGATACAACATGTGAATGACTGCTTGGATAAACTGTACATACACTCCAAGAGAAGGTGCCAAGGGTATCCTGAGCTCACCTACTGCAAATGAATAAATCCCAAGACACTCTTTGAAGACTGATTGTTGCAAACCTTAATATAATTAGCACTGAAGCAACTCCTTTGACAAAAATATGCTAAATACCATTCCAAGAACACAGAGCATGATTGTTTATAAGGATTATATAATTTTAGTGTTAAAGAAATATTTTAGCACGAAACCAACTGAGTATTATTACAGTTTTGCTTTGCACATAGATTGAGCCTTAATGCAATTACCAAGATGACCAAAGCCCTTGTCAAGAACAGAATGCCACTGTGTTAGGCAGCTCAACAGATGTTTGATTGTGAAGATTAGATTTCTGCTTTACTCAAATTGACAGTAAAGTATTACTATGCAGTGGGTATGGATTTATTTACACTTTATGATGAGCTTTTAAAATTAAGTGGTTGTTCACAGTGTGCAGGAGTATTTTCAGGATTTAAAAGGCAGTGTGCTAACAAAGATGAGAGCTGTAGAGTGGTGGGGTTTTTTCAGAAACAGAAGCTAAGTTCTGTTGCACAAATAATTCTGCCTTATTGTATTATGAGACACCATCCTGGTTTAAATTAGGGAAGAATATCAGTAAATCTTCTGTCTGAAGAAGTTGTGTGCAATATTAGTGGTACCACAGGAGGGTTTTTACCCTGTAATTGTGGTAGGACTGTAGATTGGTTTTTTTTTTTCCAAAGCACACCATTTGAGCTTCTATACATATTCAAGCAGTATTCAAAAGGATACATTTTTATAAAATGAAGAAGTGGAAATCTCAAAGGTAACCAAATAACTCGTTAGTCTGTTTTCTTCAATTGTCAGGTAAAAAATATAAATATTAATATTAGTGGGATTAAAGTGGCTTTTTTATGTGTTATGCAAAATTGGAGAATCAGAAGCATTGTGTGTGATTCCTACCACAGAAAAGGAATGACATTAAAGAGAGAAGCACCAGAGTAAAGAAATAAACTTAACAGGAACATGACCTGCACGAAAAAAGGACTGAATTTCCTACCAAAACCAGTGTTGATTTGACTAAAGCTCCTGATAAATTATCCTGAAGTGCTGTTGGGTAATAGCTGGAACCTTTTGTTAGCAACATGCAGCTGTCTAGATGATACTTTAGGGTAAATATAGTCAATTATGAATTTCCATTCATTTTCATGTCTCGTGGGAAAAGCATGAGACCTGGAAAACTGGAAAGTAAAGGTACAGAGGAGCAAACCAGAGGCCTCTTTAGCCGTTTTACTGTTTAAGATGGCAGTCTTGACTGAAACTGGGGAAATGCTGTTTTAACTGGACAACAAGTAGTGTACAAAACCAGAACTTTGAAAAGAGAAAAACCATGAAAATTTGAACCTTGTGGACTGGGCAGTTGAATCTTCTCTAACCATGGTAAGTGAAAGTATGGACTTGTACATATCTTGGAGAAACAGCTGTGCTTTGGAAATTATTTTTCTTCTTTCTCACTCCAAAACCATCTGTATTTGCCTATTCACTTGCATAAACAGAAATAAGATAGAGCTTGTAGACAGTAACTACTCTCTCCCCTCTCATCTGGCAATTTGCAAAAGCATGCATTAGGCACAATCTTAAGGGAATATATTTATATAATTTTTAAGGAGGTATTTTTTCCTTCTTTTTTTTTTTTTGAGCCTAAAAGAATGCATATCAGGAGAAGGAATGTAGTATGTAATTACACTTAATAAAATAAGGAGAATTGTTTGCTGACAACTTGCTAACAGTTTGCTAAGTGCATTAGGCTTCTTTCCTCAGCCCAGTCAGCAGCAAATCTAGGTTAGCTATTGTCTCCAGCCCAAAAGTATGGACAGATACAGATGGGCACTATAGGACACCGATGGTATGCGCCTGCTCCAGAAAGCTGATCCAGATGCTCTGGGGTGAGTGGGATGAATTGGGAAGCAGAGCCATGCCTTCAGCAAGGGCTGGGGAACATGCCTCATGTGTACTCCCGTGACCTGGATGTGGAATGTGAGGGTGGTTCGCAGAGAGTCTGGATCTGCCAGCTTGTAAGCAAAACAGTGCATGTTTCTAGGGTAGGGTCACTCACAGATTGCTTGGCACATGCATAGCAGTGCATACTATTGGTACCTGCCACAGTTATATTTTAGTTGGTGAAAAATATTGCATTTAGGCTTGGAAATATTTCTCACATATTATCTGTGTGAGAAAGCAAAACCAACTGCATAAATCAGAATTCTACCCTGAAAAATATATCTCCACAAAAGGCTGGGACTGGAAATTGTGCTTTGCTGAGGCTATGTGTTCAAAAACTGTTGACTTATGAAGAATCTGGGTCAAGATTCATTGCTAGGCGTTTAACTTAGGTAAGAGATTTCTTAGATTTCTTGCTTTAAGCTCAGAAGGATTCCTTCTGCATCCTGGTAAATATATATATTTAGCAACAGCATCTGCCATATCAAGATACATTTTTACATGTTTACAGTATTTTTAACATTGGAATTTTAATGCAATACTGTCTGATTGCGTAGTACTGCGCCATACAGAATAAAACCAAAACAAAAAACTAGCAAAAAACCCCCACCGAAAAAAAACCCAACCACATAAAGGTCTAATTTTTTCATCTTTAACCATTATCATTTATGTCAGAAAAAAAATTGCCAGCCTCATAATGATTCATCTTGTGTTCCCCTTTTGTGACTAGCAGTCTATGGGAAGAGATCATTTTGTAATAAATGTCAAAATGTATGTTTTATCTAAATAGCTCAACATACTCTACCGACAAAATTTAGTTAAGGATAATTTATACTCTTCAGTAGCCAAAGTAATCTACGGGTTCTTTTAAATTGCTTTTGTTTCCAAAATAAACTCAGTTGACTATGCAGCATGAAGTAGAATTTAAAGCAATATTTCATAAATCTGTCACTGAAGATTAAAGTAATCTTTAATTTACAAATGCTTTTATCAGCTCTGTATGTTTATTTTGCAGAGCTTTGAAAATTCAAACATCTCTCATGCCTCGACCAAAGCCATTCACAACCTCACAGAAGAAGAACAACCAGGGCCAGAAACTGTCAGTGCAGCTTCTGTAAATCTGCATTCACTGGTATTTTTCAGTACAGCTGAACTCAATAGAATGCAAGGGCAACCTACAAAAGGGAACACAGACCCTTTCTCCTGCCCACCCATAACTAAGCACTTGAAACTTTTCCATGTTCCTTACACACTGATAGACGGTAAATCTGGACCACTCCCACTATGTATAGTCAGCCCAGCCTTTCTTGCAAAGGTCTTTCCTCTAGCTTTCCTTTTGCCTTGCTCATACCCTCTGGGAACATTGGTGTTAAGGCCATTTTTTCTTGCCAAGCTTTAGCTCTCTGTTTCCCACCACTGCTCCACCTCTATGCTCAGACATAAATGAAATCTTCCTTTCTCATGTCCTCATGGATTATCAGTACCTTGTTTATGTATCATATGGATGAGAAACATCATAAAGATGTTGACTTCTAAGAAAAGCTGGTTGTTCTGTTCAGTGAAACAGAAGGCAACTAATTTCAGTTTAGTGTTGATGTAAAGCAATTTAAAGAAAACAAAACACTATCAACACATTTAAATGTAAAGAAATAATTTTGAATTGATGAAAGCATACTTAAAAGCAGACATTTTAATAAAGCAAAAGGCTAAGCTGACAAGTCAATTTAAACAGTATTTACAAACCTAGCAATGAAAGCAGGCACAGCAGTTCCTTGGCAGTGAATCTTCTCCAGGGTATAAGTACCTACCATATACAGGCAGTTTCATTCTTCCCATATCCCATTGCTGGAACAAGCCTTTGCCATTAGTCTGTGTTATATTCTTGATGTGGTGTCTTTTGGTGTAACAGCTGCATTTTGATAAAAGAGTTAAATACTGTTTTAGACAAAGGGCAAAAACCAAAAGATAATGACTCCATCATTTACTTACTATGTGAATTGAGGAAAGACTCAGACTGCACAAAGATTGTATGTGTCATAATATGAAGACCCTGAGATTAGCTCTGTTGGTTAGAGCATGTTGCTAATAAGACCAAGGCTGTGGGTTCAATCCCTGTATGGGCCGTTCACTTAAAAGTTGGACTTGATCCATGTGATCCTTTCCAACTCAAAATAATCTGTGAAGTAATTACTGGACACAACGACTTCTGTTTCCTAAATGCATCTTAAATCTTCTGAATTTAACCTAAATTCAGTTCTCTTCCTGCAATATCTACTGAAGTTTTGTGCTTAACTTTATAGATCAATAAACTTTTCATCCAAAGAGAAAACACTGTGCCCGCCCGCATTTCCGAAACAGGCTGTTGTGCTTTTATGTTACCACTCATGCTACCTTAGCAATTCCCTATATTTTCCAGAAAACTACCTCACTGAATACATTCCAGTCTTTTGTCTAACCGTGGTCACAGTGCATAGGAAAATAACGTATTTGGATTAAGTTGCTAATATGCTAATATCACTGCCATTCAGCATGATTTCATGGTTTCCTTGCAGTTTCCCTTGTGTGGCTGTCTTATATAGAAATGGATGAAACATCAAAGTGAGAACTCTTCTTTATTCTGTGCTTGCATATCACCTCATATAATGTGACATGTTCAGGAATAGATAATAACTGAATAAACAACTATACTGAGTTTGACAGATTATATTAAGTCATTGTGCACTGCACTTAATTACTGAAAGACACTGCAATAGTTCTGTGGAATAGGTTATAATTTTATTAAGATTCAAATGTAATTGCTCATATTTGTTCACAAGAGTCCTGTCCTATTACTTGTTACCTGGGAGAAGACACCAACACCCTCACCTCACTACAACCTCCTTTCAGGTAGTTGTAGACAGCAATAAGGTCTCCTCTGAGCCTCCTTTTCTCCAGACTAAACAACCCCAGCTCCCTCAGCCACTCCTCATCAGATTTGTGCTCCAGACTCTTCACCAGCTTCATTGCCCTTCTTGGAATCACTCCAGCACCTTAATGTCTTTTCTGTAATGAGGGGCCCAAAGCTGAACCAAGTATTTGAGATGTGGCCTTGCTAGTGCTGAATACACAGGGACAATCCCTTCCTTAGCCCTGCTGGCCACACTAGGTCTGATACAAGCCAGGATGCCATCGGCCTCTTTGGCCACTGGGCACACTCCTGGCTCATGTTCAGCTGCTGTTGACCAGCACCCCCAGGTCCTTTTCCACCAAGGGCATCTCCTCCCCCAACCTGTAGCACTGCATGGGATTGTTGTGACCTAAGCGTAGGATCCAGTACTTGGGCTTGTTGAATCTCATGCCATTGGCCTTGGCTCATCAATCCAGCCTGTCCAGATCCCTCAGTAGAGCCTTCCTACCCTCCAGCAGAATGACACTCCCACCCAACTTGGTGTTGTCTGCAAACTTACTGAGGGTCCCCTTGATCCCCTCGCCGAGGTCATTGGTAAAGATATTAAATAGAACTGGCCCCAGTACTGATCCTTGGAGAAAACCACTAGTGTCTGGCCACCAGCTGGATGTAACTTCATTCACCACCACTCTCTGGGCCCATAAATCCAGACAATTTTTTGTCCAGTGAACAGAATCCCCATCCATGCCAGGAGAAGCCATTTTTAACAGGAGAATGCTATGGGAAACCGTGTCAAAGGCTTTACTGAAATCCAAATAGACACATCCACAGACTTCCCCTCATCCACTAAGCAGGTCCTTTGTCATATAAGGAGATCAGGTTTGTCAAGCACGACCTGCATTCACAAACCCATCCTGGCTGGCCCTGAGCCCCTGATTGTCCTGCATGTGCTGCATGATGGCACTCAAGATGATCTGCTCCATGATCTTCCCCCGCACCAAGGTCGAGCTGACAGGCTTCCAGTTCCCTGGATTCTCCTTCTGGCTCTTCTGGGAAGGATGGGTATCACATCTGCTAACCCCAAGTCAAATGGGACTCCCCCAATGAGCCAGAACTGCTGATAAATGATGGAAAGTGGCTTGGTGAGCACTTCCACCAGCTCCCTCAGTTCCTTTGGGTGGATCTCATCCGGCCCCATAGACCTGTGTGTGTCTAAGTGGTGTATCAGGTCACTGACCATTTCCCCTTTGGATTATGGGGACTTCATTCTGCTCCCCATCCCAGTCTTCCAGCTCAGGGGGCTGGGTACCCTAAGTTAAAGACTGAGGCAAAGGCGGCATTAAGTACCTCAGGCTTTTCCTCAGCCTTTCTCGCTAGTTTTCTCCTGCATCCAATAAAGGTTGGGGACTCCTTAGGCCTCCTTTTGTTAAAAATGCATTTATAGAAACATTTTTAATGTCTTTTATGGCAGTAGCCATATTAAGTTCTGGCTGGGCTTTGGCCTTTCTGATTTTCTCCATGCATAACTTCACAGGGTCCCTGTAGTCTCCATGAGTTTCCTACCTGTGGGAACAAGTTAAGCCAGCAGCACTTGAATTCAGTTAATTAGGATCAAAAAGGAGTGTTTTGGCCTTAACTGGTGTTTTTGATAAAGAGAGTGCTGTGTTCTCAAAGCAAACACCGCTTAACGGCCTGCGCGGTCTGCGTGTTTTTCCCATGGCTGAACACAACCACCACATGATGCAAGGTGAATGTGTGGGATCAAAGCACTGGTCTAGAATGATCCTGGGAATTTCAGTTAACTAAAAGACAAACACTAGGTACTGTTTATGAGATAATGTGAATAAAAGGGGAACGCTGGAAAAGATCGGCGAACAAATCCCAAAATTGACTTCTGTGTGGTGTGCAGCTCCATTTCTTTCAGTGCCCATATTTGCCTTATCTGCCCCTTCTTTCAAAGGCCACAAACTCTCCCTTTTTTTCCTTAGTTCCAGCCAAATCTCTCTGTTTGCCCAGACTACTCTTTTTTCCCAACAGTTCATCTTTTAGCATGTGTGGACAGCCTGCTCTTGTACCACTAGGATTTCCTTCTTGAAGAATTTCCAGGTTTCATGGACTCCTTTGCACTTCAGGACTGCCTCTCAAGGGACTTTGTCAATGAATCTCAACAACCTGTCATAATCCAGTTAGTAAGAGATGCCTTTCCCCGAATTAAAGTGCAGACAAGACCATGTGCAAAGTCCATAATACGGATTTTATTTAAAAACAAATGTGAGGTAGAGAGATAGAAAGAAATAGAACTACAAAGGAGGAGCAGGGAGAGAGAGAGAGATCAAGCAGAAATTAGTCACACCCGTGGATCCAGTGGTGTCCTGTTAGTCTTTCTTCACCCTGAGCTTCTCAGAGGTGGGGGTCCCTGAGAGTGATGGTGAACGGTGCTGCATCCAGTTGGTGGCCGGTCACTAGTGGTGTCCCCCAGGGATCAGTGTTGGGCCCAGTTCTGTTTAATATCTTTATTGATGATTTAGATGAGGGGATTGAGTCCACCATCAGCAAAATTGCAGATGACACTAAGTTGGGGGGGAGTGTTGATCAGATGGAAGGCAGGAGGGCTCTGCAGAGGGACCTGGACAGGCTGGAGAGTTGGGCTGATTCCAGCAGGATGAGGTTCAGCAAGGCCAAGTGCTGTGTCCTGCACTTTGGCCACAACAACCCCATGCAGCGCTACAGCCTGGGGACAGAGTGGCTGGAGAGCAGCCAGGCAGAAAGGGACCTGGGAGTTTGGGTTGACAGGAAGCTGAACATGAGCCAGCAGTGTGCCCAGGTGGCCAAGAAGGCCAATGACATCCTGGCCTGTATCAGGAACAGTGTGGCCAGCAGGACCAGGGAAGTGATTCTTCCCCTGTACTCAGGTACATCAGGTGAGACCACACCCGGAGTACTGTGTCCAGTTCTGGGCCCCTCAGCTCAGGAAGGACATTGAGGTGCTGGAGCAGGTCCACAGAAGAGCAACCAGGTTGGTGAAGGGACTCGAGCACCTATGAGGAGAGGCTGAGGCAACTGGGGTTGTTCAGGCTGGAGAAGAGGAGGCTCAGGGGAGACCTCATCACTCTCTACAACTCCCTGAAAGGAGGTTGTAGCCAGGTTGGGGTTGGTCTCTTCTCCCAGGCAACTATCAGCAAGACAAGAGGGTATGGTCTTAAGCTGTGCCAGGGGAGGTTTACATTAGCTATTAGGAAGAAATTCTTTACAGAGAGGGTAATCAGGCATTGGAATGGTCTGCCCAGGGAGGTGGTGAATTCTCCGTCCCTGGAGGTTTTTCAGATGAGACTGGATGTGGCACTTAGTGATCTAGTAACCATGGCAGTAGTGGATCAAGGGTTGGACTTGTTGATCTCGGAGGTCCCTTCCAACTCAGCAGATTCTATGATTCTTCTGAGGGTACTACCTTATGCAGTCCAAGTTCCGGGTATCCACAGGATGTGTTCGCAGATGCCATTACCATAACTTGGGGTGACGTGTATGAGCAGTTGCTTCCTTTCACACTGTTTGCCACAATAGAATTTTTGCCCAGATATGTTAACCAGGATGTGCTAACCAGATCTCACCTCTGCCAGGCCTGGAATTAGTCCCTTCCTGTTGCAAATTCCTCCCTTCTGTGCTTATCTCAAGTTCCCACTGTAGTTGCAAGTTCATCCTGTGGCCTGGACAGTGTTTGAGACAGGCAACTGTGCTCTTTAAGTCCTTACACAACCCAAAGTCTACCCTCCAGAAGTCCAAGGCAGCAGTTCTGCTGACCTTCTCCTTACTTCTCCAAGAATTGAAAACACTATCATTTCATGATCACTGTGCCCAAGACACCCTCAAATCATCACCCACAAGTCTCTCTCTTCGTGAGCAACAGGTCCAGTGGGACACCTTTCCTACTTGGCTCCCTCACCATCTGTGTCAGGAAGTTATCTTACACACACTCCAGGAGCCTCCTAGAATGTCTTCTCTCAGCTGTATTTTCAGCAATCTGCATGTTGAAGTATCCCATGAGAACAAGGGCTAGCAATTGTGAGACTTCTCCTTTTCCCAGCTACTGACAGAATATTTTGTCTGCCTCTTCATCCTGGTTGTATGGTCTATGAATTACTTGCATAAGCACAGATTAGTGACAATAACTGCACAGTAGCATCTTAATGGGCAGAATTGTCCATGTGGAAGTGAAGGCTGGTTTTCTAAAAATGTGGCCTATTACTAGTCAGATAAAACTTTCTTGTCTATGGCTCTATGGGTGGTAATTTCCAACATCCACATCTTTCAAGGCAGTCAATGACCTTGTCATTGTGGCTACCTGTGAGACGTTGAAGTCCTCTCTACAATACCAAACTATGATGTTGCAGAATTCTAATCTTCTGTCTTTAAGTCACACAGGCAGTGTCTATAACATGGGAAAACTGTTTCTGCTTGTGTTATCCAGCCTTCAGCTTGCAGTTTTCATAATTAAACAGAAGCTAAAAAAAAAAAAATAAAAATTTAGATTGGGTGGACTAAATCCCAGATGAGCCAGACTCTACGAAGAATTGCCTTCTGATACTGCCAGTTAAATGACATGGGAAAGAAGATGTAGGTGATAGCAACTGTAATTCAGTTGCAGCTTTCTGTCAATCTTTGTTCAATGCAAATGCCTCCTGGAACAAAGGAGGTCAGAGAAGGTAGTTTGTAATGATCTCTATCTGGAGGGAAATAACTATCACCACAACCAGTGAAGTAATTGTCTTTCAAAAAGCACTGAAGGATGATGTCACATAACAGAATTAAGAGATAAAACCTAACAGTATTTGAAGATGATTTCAGTAATTATACCTACACTAAAAAAAGCATTCTTACGCTCAAAGATGTAGGAAACTTTAATTACAACTTTCTGAAACTAAGTTGTTATAATAGAACTGCTTCAATTTGCTAAGCACTTATTGTAATACAAATAGGTTATCTTGTAAATAGGTAGTTTTCATAATATTAAGGTTATGTATCCAGCCTTTAAAGTGACAAATTAAAATTTACATGGCAGAAATTCAGTGGAGTGGTTTGTTTATTTTTAATTTCAATTCAGACAGAGGTCTACTGTTTAAAAAGTGATCAATTCTAGGGCCTTTTCCCTTGTTATAGGAGCTAATAAATAGCAATTTAATATTTTACAAGTGAAAAAAACCTCATTATGTTAGTTTTAGGTGGAATAAGAGTCATGCCAGAGAAAGGATATTGAAGCATGGACAATACAGAGTATATTAAAAATACACGTCATCATTATTGTAAGTATCAGAAAACATTGTTTTAAAAATGAGCATAAGTTAAACATTGTCTACTTCATCACTTTAAGCACTTTAGTCAGTACATTCCTAGATTAAATTCTATGAGATAATTACAGGACACAAAAAGACCTTTTCAAAAATTCACCTCTTCTTTTTTAAGTAATTTATTCATGAAAACTGCTGCAGATGAAAAAACGACTGTCTCAAAGGCAACACTGTTATAAAAGACAGCATTGTGACTCAGCACACTGTGAAGCAAGCTGTAAGTCCTGATCACATAGTCTCTTTCCCTCTCAAAACAGGTTGCACCTTTACAAACGGCAAGACCAAGAAAAGAAAACTAAACACAAGAGAAGGTCAGAAGATTGCCTTATCACCAAAGGGAGAGTGCAGTGAATCACCAATTAAAAAAAATATAACCCCTTTTCCATTTTTTTTTCTAATATATACATATATAATTCTGAAGTATTAGGAAAAAAATCAGATGTCAGTTGTATTAAACCCAGAGCTATGCCTTAAGCCACAGTGTTCACTTTCACGGACTTTGAATCTGAAAGCGATGACAGGTAAGGGAAAGGTGATTGCCTTATAGTTTATAACATAAGACAGTGTGAGGGCAAAATTTGGTTCACATTTTCACAAGTATGAGTCAGTTTATATCTTATTCCTTTTTGGTATTTGATATCTCTAGAGGTCTTTCTTAATCCCTTGCAAAGTTATGAATCCTATCTACTGTGACACTGTGTTGCTAAGAGTTAGTGGCTTCTAGGCACTGGATCCCAGGAGTCAGCTGTGGTCACGGGTGTGTTTTTGAGGTCTGCTATGTATTTAGAAATCCTGGAGTTTGTAGTTGCTTCATTGACAATGAACAAGTGCCTATTATGTACCAAGTGGGCAGATGAACAGATTAAAGCACAAAAATTAAATAAAACAAAAATACTCCAAATGAATAAAAATTAAATACTCTGAATTAAGGGATAAACTCCAAAATGCAAAGAACATTCAATCTGTTATTTCATAAATCACCTTTGAAGACTGCTAAAAGCTAACTATTTGGTGAAATTGCTCAGGTCAAAGTAAATGGTGCAGCACAATTATTAAAAAAATGTAAAATATCATTTATGTATCTAAAGGATCACTAGCAAAGGGAAAGGCAATTTCACAAGTAAAAGATTGTTGCATGCTGTTGCTTTACAGACTTATTCAAAGCAGTCTTTTTACAAAAAGCCTGTAAGTGCACAAATGTACGCAGAGAATTTTAGGAGCATTGTGCAGTGAGTGTAATAAAGATGACCTTGGAACATTACAGTACAGATTGAGAGAAAGCACTAAGAACACCATTCTTGCCTTGAAGAGTCACAGCCCTATACAGTAGAAGAAAAAGATATACCCAGTGATATGATGAGTACAACTGTGTATTCAAGCAACACATACAAATTATGATAAGAGGTTAAGTTTGCTACAATATAGTGAATGACAAAACAAAGTTACCAGACCAAAATCTGCTCAGTTGCAGCTGGTGCACGTTGGTATTAGAGCAATACCCAGCATTTGCTTATACAACGTAGTTGAACAAAAATGGCCATTGTTGGTCAGATCAAAGGTTCATCACGGTGCATCCTGTTGCTGACAGTGGCTGATAGTGAATGACCAGAGAATAAGAAGAATATAACAATATTTCCCCCTGTAATCTTCCAGTCTTACATATCTGTGGTTTAGATTTCTTAAGGCAGTAGTAGTATCTTTGCACTTCACAGCTCCTGAGGTTTCACACACTCTCACAGAATTAGTTCTTCACCTCTGTTGGCTTGCCTACAGACTTGGAAAAGAGCGAACAAGCAAATAAGGAAATGTTTCTCCCCTGGGTTTTCTGCAGTAATGTGATCTTGTAAAATGTATTACAAACTGGGATTTGCAAACTTAGTGTTAGCACGAATTCCCACACTGCAGGCTTCAGGTGTGCAGGACGTGGGTCGGGGCTGGTGCTCACATCTGCAGACCTCTGATCTCTGCTGCTCTAAACGTTGCTCAGGACATCGCCTCAAGTGGAGGGGAACCAGCATCTCAGAGATTTTGTGGGGTTTCAGGTTTACTCTTGTAAATTAATGTAATGATCTTAAAAAAATTAAAAAAAAAAATCATAGCTAGACCAAGAACGTGCTGTGTTCTATTTAAATTCAATAGTGTGAGATCTGGGCCAAGGATGACCTATGAGAATAGATAAAACAATACAGGGGAAAACTGTAAGACATTAATTAAAGACAGAAAAATTATTACCAAGTGTTTTTATACTAATAGGTATTAGCTGTACATGTGAGAAGCAAGTTGTCTACTTTTTTAATTGGCCTAAAGTATTGATTTCTCATTTTTAATTTTTCTCATTTTAATGTTGTACTGAGTTTTTATTCATATGAATTGCAAATATAATATCTTGAATGTCTTAGCTTCACATTTTAAGTTCTCCTACTTCCTCAACAGTTTCATAAACAACAAAGTTCTTTGTGATCTTTTGTTCAAAGTTCGAGGTTTGCAAAACAACCAGTTTTTCTGGGACATGTCAAAAAGGAAACTGAATTAATCCCTTAATTTCTTCTATTTAGTACCAAAATAACGTTAAAGTAATAGAGGATACAGCATTTATCTTCACTGAGATTTAGCAAAACACTCAAGCTAATCCCATTGACTTTAAAATAACAAAACAAACCTGAACAAAACAAACCAAAACAAAAAACAAAGCGCACAAAAAAACAAACAAGCAAGTAAAAAAAAAAAAAGAGATGGGTATTTCAGATCTGAAGTACTCTATTTAATTAAGAATTAAATAGAATCTCAGCAGAATTAAGTGACCAATTCACCAGGAGTCTAGCCAGCCACATCCATAAAGATCTGTACAATGCCATCATCCTTAACATCCCACAAAAGCCCTGTCAAAGAGATGTCCTTTGCAGTATGACCAGAAGGTCACCAAATTCAACGTGTTTTGGCACAAGCTACGGAAGAGTTCGTTCCAGAGTCTGAAGTAATCTCAGATGGTGCCTGCCAGTCACCTTTAAAAAAATAACTAGAGGGATCCAGCTATAGTGCCCCTGCTGACTGCAGCTGCTGCTGTCTGGCCTGGAGAAAGAGGTGATTCCTCATTCATTCCCACTGACTTCTGAAAACCACAGGGTCACACAGTTCTATTCAGTGAAACTCACGTTTCTAAATATAAATTACAAGTGCTGACAAACATTAATTGAACTGCTATAGACAGTCAGTAAAACTATATTTAATAGTTTAAAAGACACCTCCTTTTTGATGACTGTTTTCATTAACATCATTCAATCTACCTGCATTCATTACAGCAGGCAAATTCATTCTACTCATGCATAAGTGTTATTAGGCAACCTAAAATGTCTTTTGTATATTTATAAATATAAAGTCTTTATTAGATTAATTACAATAAATTAATGTTTTGCTATGTTTTTTCCAGAAGTTTGTGCTTAAGTATCAAGAAGTTCTCCAAGTTAAATAACAATATGCAACTACAAACGTCTTCAAAATTAATTATGAATGCAAGCCTTGGCTCAGAAAAACACTTGAGCACTTGCCGAAAACCCACTGACACTGAGATAAACAATATATTATAGAAGAGCAAACTTAGATAAACAATATATTATAGAAGAGCAAACTTTCACCTTTTAGTGTCTAGAAGCAGCTTTCACACAGCTTGAGCAGTCCTTTACTGTTTGTTTTAAGCTTTTTCCTATGCACGTGGTGATGGAAAAGGAGAACTATAGTTTTTATGGTAGCAGTGAGACTGATATGCAGAAAGAGGAGTCTGGAGAGCTGTGGAGGATTGAAGGGAGAATGATGCGTGCGTTGTTGTTGGCCAACATCTAGGCACCATCCAGCTGCTTGCTACTAAATAGTCTGTGTAAGTGGAAGAAGCAAGACCAATTGTTACCCACTATATCATAAATTACCACGTTGCCCAAACTGAAGATAGGATGAACCATTTCTTCTTGCCAGTGGAAAGTAAAGGCTGAAGTACAGCACTTACACTTTTAAATATAACATTCCTCTTGGTGAACAATAAAAACATTCATTTTACAAAGGCAGCATTAGAATGAAGGAATGGTAGAAGCCTTTCCAATAGGAGTTCAGCAACAACCAATATAATCAGTAACATCTTGCTACATTTTCATACAATCTTAGCCAAAGTTAATTGTCTTCTGGAGGAAAAAGAGAAGTGAAAGGAGATAGCTGTAGATATTTCCATCACTGCTAATTACAAAACTTGTGTGCCTGTGGTGCCTGTGACCCATGTGAAGAATTTACAGAGGACTGCTGCAGTTTCCTGGTGCAAAGTGTGCTAGCCAAACGTCAATCGAAATATTATCTCAGCTATCAAAAAAGATATGTCTACAACTGCAGGAGTTAAGGAGACAAAAAAACTGGTTATTTTTGGGAAAGTGAGACCTTTTAATCAGTTATTATGTCTATATCCTCTCAGGTTTGGGGGATATTGGGGTTTTTTGTTTTTGTTTTTGTTGGGGTGGTGTTCATTTGTTTGGTTTGGGTTTTGGTTTGGTTGGTTGGTTTTGGTGGTTTTGGTGATTTTTTTTGTTTGGGTATTTTTTTTGTTATTTTTTTGGTTGTAGAGGTTTTTTGGGTTTGGGGTTGTTTTTTTTTTTGCAGGGTGGAATTTTCGGGTTTTTTATCTAACATATTATATGTACCACTGTCTTGTGTTTACCTGATAAGGTTTTGGTGGCAGGGGCCTGCAGAAGTGGCCTCTGTGAGAAAACATCAGGAACTGCCCCTATGCCAGACAGAGACTGTTCCAGCTACCTCTAAGCTGGACCCACTGCTGACCAAAGCTAAGCCCATCAGCAATGTTGGTAGTGTCTCTATGATTACATACTTAGGAAAGGGTAAAAGTTGCTGCACAACAGCAACTGGGAGAGACAAGTGAGAATATGGGAGAGAAAAACTGCAGACACCAAGGTCAGTGAAGAAGGAGGGGATGATGTACTTCAGGTGCTGGAGCAGAGATTCCCCTGTAGCCTGTGGTGCAGACCACGGCGAGGCAGGATGATCCCCTGCAGCCTATGGAGGCCCACAGTAGAACAGAGACCCACCTGCATCCCATGAAGGACCCTGCACTGGAGCAGGTGGACATGCCCCAAAGGAGATGTGACCCTGTGAAGAGACTGCACTGGAGCAGGTTTGCTCACAGGATCTGTGTCCCAGTGGGGAACTGCAACAGTCTCTTCCTGAAGGACTGCACCACACGGAATAGACCCATGCTGGAGCAGTTCATGAAGAACTGCAGCCCATGGAAAGGACCCACTTTGAAGAAGTTTGTATATCCCATGGAAGGGACCCCAAAACTGGAACAGGGAAAGAGTATGAAAAGGAAGGAACGGCAGAGACTGCAGCTCCCTTTTCCCATTTCCCTGCGTTGCTTGGAGGGAGGACGTAAAAGAGTTGGGAGTGAAATTGAGCCTGGAAAGAAGGTGGGTTTAGATTTTTTCTTATTTCTCATTAGCCTACTCTATTTAAATGGCAATAAATTAAATTAATCTTCCTCAAGTTGAGACAGTTTTCCCCATGATGGTACTTCCTGAGTGGTCACACAGTTTTTGTATCTTGAGCTTTTTTTGTATTCTCTCCTCCATTCTGTTGATGGAGGAGGAGTGAGAGAGTGATTTGGTGGGCAACTGGCAGCCAGCCAAGGTCAACCCACCCCAACCATTATGAAAACAAGTGAAATATAATTATTATTATGAATTTTAATTATGTATCTCAACATTCAGAGAAACACAGACCACATGCCAACACCATCAACTTAAAGCATTTGTTAAGCAGCACTCACGGACTAAATCAATGGAACTGGTTGTTGTCTATTAACCTAGGGCAGCCTCCTACTTCTGTACTTCAGTAAGAAACAACATGAGTGATCAGATGAGCCATTTGTCATACACAGTAGTATGAATTATTGAGCTTAAGGAACATGTCGTGTGCTAGGAAAATGCTGGTCAACTACGTGCTTCAGAAAGAAGATACCCAAAATGCAGAAACCCCAAAACATATTCTTAATTTAAAAACATTTGTAGTGTCATTAATTGTTTCGAGTTCCTTTCTGTTTTGCTGGTTTGCTTTTTAGTTTTCCATAGCCCTAAAGACTGTGGAAAAAACAGATCATACATCAAAACCTTTCTTTCCTTTCTCAAACTGTTGGAGAGAAAGTCAGCTGGGAAGGAAACTCATTATTCAAGCAAAAAACGAGACATCAGCATACCCTGATCTCATTTGTGCCATTTCCTGTCAAGCTATAATTTGTCTTTTCCTACCGTCATTCTGAGCAGGGACAAATTTCTATGCTGGAGGGTTTTCTCTTCCTTGTGGAGCTTGATGTTCTCTTTTTCTAGCTTTTGGCATAATTATATTTGGAATTTGCAAGAGGGACATCCAATTCAGTTTTAAAATTCTGTCCCATTGGGAATGCTTGGAAATGTGTCTCTATTTGCCATACAAAAGAGTTCAGATACATCCACTACGTCTGACAAAGATGTAGGGAAATATTTGGACATACTGGGTAGGTAAGACCCTAGCTGCAATCCAACATCATCTGTAGAGATGGTTGTCAAGCTCATACTCCTATGTTTCCCAGGTGGCTTTTATGTTTCCATGGTAGATAAATCTCTTGGCTAATATGATCATCATGTTACATAAGCGAAGATATTAAATGGCAAGGATATATCTACCCAAAAGAACATTCTCTGATCAAGTTGGTTCTTGATACAAAATTATTTGCTATCCTTCTGGAAATCTTTGTCATGATGAAGCATCAGCAGGCATATGATTAACATCTCTCATCTGTTATGACAAAAATCTGCATGCCCTGTGAAATGCTTTTCTGCATTGGATTTGTTGTTTAACAGAATACAGTCCACAAAATGCAAGGCCAACTGCAAGTACAATGTCTTGAAAAATATCACATACTCCTACTCTTTCCCCAAAAGCAGTCCCTCAAAATAAAATATTAACAACATAATATTATTTTGTCAAAGGTGTCGAAGCAGGAAAAGACTATTTTTTGCACAGTGCACATGCAGAAATGTGATATATTATTTGCATGTATACACGTATATGTCTGAACACAAACACATATATGTAAATAATCACACGCAATTGTCTCATTTTCCCTTTTAATTCACAGTTTATTTTTAAAGACTGAGCTCTTTGCAGTAATATTCTGGGTTTGAGTCCAGCAGCAGTGAGAGATTAAAATAGGACTGAAAAAAAATGGTGTTAAAGTGCTGTCTTTGTTGTACCTACACTTCAATTAACAATTGAAATGTTTGGCATCAACATCCTACCACACTTCAGTTGCAAAATCATTTCACTAACAGTGCAGTTATAAGATGGGTATTTTTTTCCTTTTACAAACATAAGAAATATAAATTTACAAATTGGAAGTCTGGTGAGAGTGTTTTGCTGACCTGAGGAATATGTGACTGACCAAAGTCAAAGAGCAACACTGTGAAAGGCAATACTTTTTGGTGGACCATCTCTCAGCCAACTGAATACACCATCAGATATAAGCAACGAGCAGGATTATACTTTGTCACGTCTAAGATTAAGCCTACTTAATACTCTTCCTTCTGAAAGCAGATATTACAGCTAAAACCTTTAAGAAAGTAGACTGCTTAAATATTTAATCTTTCATGTGTTTTGCATATAGCAATAGTAATTTCTTCAAGTTCTGGTAATAACTTTGTCAGTTTAATTTGAAAAAAACTTTGTACTAACCATGTTTGCTTTAATCAGACTTTCAGTTCTTTGAGGGAAGTCAGTTGAAGCATGAAATGACATTTAATTTTTGATAGGGATCAAAGAGGAAAAAATTAGGGACACAACCACTGTTTACTGCTTATTACCTATAACAAGTTACAAACTGTTACTTTCATCATAAGATTTTTGCAAAGAAAAATATTTATTTGACATTAATAGGCTGGAATAACTGTTTCTAATAACATAAATACAAATAGTTTATATTTTATTAAAAAGAAAAAATAGGACAAAATTTATTCTGACTATCCTAAGTGTGAGAAGGTTTGACTATATGTGGTTGTATATATTTTATACATACAGTTAAATATAAACACACATATATGTAAATATATGGATAAAACTGCAGAGTTTGAAATGGAAGAGACTTGTTTACTTGCTTAGTTCAGAACTTCCAAAAAATAATTACACCATGGAATCTCTTTCAAATTACTTATAAGGTCTCTGGGGGGTCATAAAAAGAAAAAAGAAAAAAATATTGGGGAGAAGATCGAAATAGTTCTGAGAACCTAACAACTTCTGCTCTAATAGCCCAGTTGGCATCTTTCAGGATACTGCAGAAGGGAGGGAGGTATTCTGAAAACATTCGATAAAGGTGACCTTTGAGAGACACCCAGAAGTGTTCTGAGTTGGAACCTTTCACTATCAGCAATACCTCAGATGCTAATGTTGAAATCTGGATCCAGAGTCAAATAAAACTTCCAGAAGTTTGGTGTATTTGTAGTTTCACAAAGAAGCGAGGCACTCACCAGGCACTTCAGTTCCAGACTGCGGTCCAGAGACCAGGAGACATTACTGGTAGGTAGTTTGGTCCAGAATGAAATAATTCACAATAGTAAAGTAAAAAATTATTTTTACACTGAGCCATTGTGAAACAAATCCTTACCTCTTTGTCAAAGCCCTAGTATTGTATTAAAGATGGAAAAATCCATCAGGAACTACAGTAATCTTTATTATAAATGACAATAGATAAAAAAGAAATATAATTTTTTTATGTGAAAGTTTCTTTCAAAATATCTTTCAAAGAGTTGGGACTCTATTTTTTTTTTTTTAAATAATAGGATTATGGAATGTATATTACTGATATTTTTATCTAAGACAGAAAAGATTGGGAAAAAATATCTTTCTAGGGCACACTCAATCTTCTTACAATCTCATAGAGGAGTGTTCAATGTTAGAATAAGACTTCTAAGAGTACAATCAAAATCATCCATCAGCTTGGAATTAACAATAGGGATGGTTATCTGGCACTACAGATTTATTGAGATTTTGTTGCTTTCCATTATTTTATAAAAATTTATTGAGATTTTCTGATGATGAATAAAGCATCACTTCTATAAACATACTTTAAACAAGAGTAAGCAGTTGTGAAAGCTCGTGGAGCAAAGATTTAAACCTGAATTTCACATAACTACATGAAAGAAATGTCTTGTATGTACATGCGTTCAGAGCTCCTTTTTAATCTTCTTCATACCTTTTTCCTCCCATAATAATTTTTCAAATGTCTATCTATTCTCTTCCAGCACTTTTAAGAAATTGTGATCTTTTTTCCCCTCAGATCAAAGCTGTAACTTTTCATGATGTTTCTCTTTAAGGCCCACTGGGAGTCTTGATGAGTTAAATTAATATTTGAATGTAAAATTTAGCCTCACTGGTTTTATTTACAATTAATTATTCATGATAATACACAACGAACACGAGCAGATATCTTTCTTTCATTCTAGTATTCCTGAAACGAAGGAGATTGAAAATGAACTACAGAAAAGGCTTAAATCACAAAGTTGGAAATATAGATGTGTGGCAGCAAAAATCAATTATTTATATTCCACTTAAGAAACATTTAACCATTCATTCATCCTGAGAATACAGGCTAGTGCTTAAAGCACTTAACTGCATTATAGGAGAGAATAGTTTAGATCCACTCAGGCAGGGACAACAGAACTATTTGGGGCTCTCTCATCACCAGAAGAGCTCAGGGCTCTCCCACAGGGGGAACCATCAGCCATACCAGAGACTTGAGTCACAACCTTTTGCAGACTAGTTCTTTACTTCCATAGCTTTGGCTTCTTAAAGAAAAATTATTTCTAAAGTTAATTTGTAATTTGATTCAAACCAAAACAGTTCTTATTTTACTTTTGTTTGGGACAAGGGAGAGTTAAATTTGATCTTTTCACTAATCTTTGCACAGGATCTTTTCACTTTTAATACAGATCCATCCAGGCCTGCCAACAGTGGGAGGGCAGTGTTTGTGAGTTTTGCTCTAAATAAATCATCAACAACACATAATGTCTCCTTAGCGACCATCTATAGCAAAAAGTTACCAGGTTGCAAGGACGGCTCTGCACAGACAGATGCAGCTTCTCCTGACTGTTGCTCGTGGCTGTTGCAGGGACCAGTCTGCAGACAGAATATGGCTTTGACTCCACCATGTGGCCTCACATCGACATATGCAGATTGTCAGCAGAATAAACTCTGAGAACCGCTGCGCTAACTTCCCTCATTTAAGCCAAGGGAAATTTAGCAATTGACTGAAATACTGTATCACAGTTCGTATGTGAACGATACCTACAGAGGATGACAAATATTATATTAATAGCGAAGATATCAACATTTTTTTGCTGAAGATAAGTTTCTGCTTCCGTTATGGTCTCTGTAGAAAAAAAATTGTGGTGTGATACAATTATTTTGCCATCTTTAGATCAGGTCTTCCCCATTTCTTGACCTTCTTCAGATTATAGTATAGCTTTTTTTTTCCCCCTCAGGTTTCAGTTTGATACTTCAAAATAATGTCCTTGTTCCCATGTAAAATTACTGACAGTTCAAACATGACCAACAAGAAATCAATTGGACCAATTCTGCCCTAATCTACAGCTGCTTCTGCCTTCATTGGGTGATGGAGGTTAAAGGCTACAGACAACAGAGCAAGAAGTGACGAGTGGAAGAACTCATGAGGTGACATAGTGAGGGCTACAATCACAAGGAGAAAGCAGAATGAGCAGGAGCCCATCTCATATGCCTGATACACACACAGCACAGGAAAAAAAATATGGCTGCAGATGTAGAGCGATGACACACGTGGAAACTCAGAGATACAGTGTGAGTCAGCACACAATTGGGGTGCTGGATGGATAGAAACTCTTTAGGAAGATCAGTCAGGGTAGACAAGTTGGGTAAGTATACTCTGTGCAAAAGAGTGTCTCAAAGGCTGAATTCTATGCAATGAGTGGCATGACTGTTCATAGGCAATGAGTAAAAGTTGTTTGATCCAGGAGATCAACAAATAGAACATCCTCGTGGGCATCTGCTACAGATCACCAAATCAAGAACCATGATGGGCCATTGTTTCTTTTTTTAGTGCTTTAGTGCTCATGGGAGCTTCTAACCACATGGATATTTCATTGGGTGCAAGAAATATTGAACATTTCTGGTCTGTGCTGGCAACAGTTTTTCATAGGTGCAGATGAGGCTAATAAAACACGACATTTACAAACAAGTGAGCAGTCAAGGATGTAACAATCAGTGGCAATCTTGGCCACAATGACTATCCATAAAATGGTGGAATAGTCCTGGCTGGAAGAGCTGGAGGGTAGCCAAGAAGACAAGTATTAGAATAAACATCTTGGGGTTCGGAGAAGCAGACTTTTGGTTGTTCAGGGGACACATAGGCAGGATCCTGTCAGTACCAAACTGGAAAAAGTCCCAGGAGAGCTGGTTGATGCTCAAGGACAATCAATTTCCTCAAATCATATGCAGGAAGTCAAGCAGATGAGGCAGGAGACGAGGTTACCTCAGCTGGAAACTCATGTCTGAGTTCAAACTGAAAAAGAGGAAATGGAATTAACAGTAATGAAAGAGACAGAAAAGGCTGACATAGTAAAAATCCTCTGCCACAGATTTCTGTCAAGGTCTGTTCTTCCAGGGAGGATTATATATCTACCAGTAGGATTTCTTCGATACCCCTCCCAAGCTAGTCACTAAGTCCCTAAGGTATGCTCTTCTGTCATAGCAAGAAGATTCTTTTAGCTATGGAGAAAGCCTTCTCAAAACCATGAGTAATCTGCAGACATTTTTCTCTCAGGTGAAATGTTAATTGTATCAGCAGTCATAAAGGAAAAGACTATGAAACTCTAAGCTAGCTATGATCACTAAACAAGGAAGAACATCGTTTGCAATTTGCTTTGTTATTGTTCATGGAAGTTATGCAATGTCATCTTGAAGATTTTCTGAAAGTAAAAGGTCTGGGTCCATATAAAGACTTGTATAACAAATTAAGCTTCTTTTTTGGTGGGGGGGGGGGTGGATTGGTTTTTAGAGTAAAACACCAATCCTGACTTTAAAAGCCATCACAAAAATAATTATTGCTTTAGGCCCCAGTAAACAGTTTTAGCAGCAGGCATGATGCTTTGTGTATGTGAGAAGACTTAATCATAAAATCCAACTGACATGAATTTAATAAAGTCAAGGGTCTTCTGTTTATTTGAGCTTTAACATCATCAATACTATGTTTCATACATCAATACAACATTGTGAGTATTTAGTCATTCTAAAGCAAATCAATTTCAAACTTATGCCTCAGTACAAGAGAGTTTTGTTTTTACTCTTTTGACAATATGAAGAATGTTTTATTTCTTAATTATGTAGGAAGATGCATTCCCTCTATTTCTTTTTTGCCCCTCCATTTGTGCCATATTTGTACCATGAACATATATCCAATCATATGGAGCAGATGCCTCAAACCAGACATTTTAAATTTTGAAAGGATTACTTTTAGGAATATCCTAAACCTCTTAGAAAGCAGGAGTGAAGGTTGTTACTAGAAAATTCTTCTTCTCACTTTGCTCAAATATTTATTTTTTGAGAAAATAGTATATGCAGTTTCAAATGAAAGTACTAAACAGTATTTGAGGTTTTTTTATGTTTCTTTCTTGCAGCGCATATAAATTTTCTTATTTTCACTTGTGGTTGTAATTTTAATGTGGGCAACTTATACCAAGACCAACTGATACACAATTGAAAAAAGTGAAAGCAAAGAAGTAATTTAATCATGGACACTGACTAGGAGATCGACATTTTGGTGCTTTATTTTAACTGTTCACAGAAAACTCATCAGCACTGCTTTCAGCAAAGATCACATGGTGTCAGAGATCCTCAACTGTAAGAATATTGTCCCTCTGCTTTAGTTTTAATTTAGCCACTTATAATAAAATTATCTCGGCATTTGGGTCTTGGGATGTTTTCCAGGCTGTGGCTCAAAGCTCTTTTTTGCCTGGTTAATTAGAGCTTAGGCTAGAGCATGGGGAAGGAGAGGAGGAGACCAGCATTGCCCGCCAGGACAACTAGTAGCACCAGCTGTCACACAAGCTGCTGGCTCTTGGCCCTCTGATTGCTGGTGCAGAAGGAGTGCTTTGTTTTCCTTCACCGCTCTTCTCAACAGGGCAATGTGATCAATTAGTTTTCTTCCCTGCCATGATGAATCTTCAGCCTGTGCTACCACCTGCTCCAGTTCTTCAACACTTATCCTCCTCACAGCACACCAGGTCCATTGTGCTGTCACCCCGAGTTGGGCTGAGGGCCTGGATTTGGGGCAATTCTGTGCAGAAAAGCAATGTTTGCTCTGGAAACTCCAGATGAATTGCTTCTGCATTTCTTGAGTCCCCTGAATTCAGCTAAATCCTTCATTTCAAGCCACTTCCAAGATAGCACCTCCATCACTTCTAACTAAGGACTGTAGGCAGGCAAAGAAATATTCTATTTGCAAAACAATGTCTAAGAAGGGAAAATCTAGGTTAGAATAGGAAAAAAACAGAACAACCTAGCTAGTCATTTTAACCATGCTGTTAATGGAATGGCAATGCAGGCTAATGTTTGCTGTTTGTGAGAAAAAAGAATAACTTAACAGGGAATTGCTCTTCCATTATAACTTTGAAAAAACAGCAATGTAGAAATATATTTCCCAGCAGAGCTGTATCAAACATTTATGCTTTTACAGCTTTGCTCATGTCAAACAATACAGAACAGCTTTCCCAAGTTCCACTTGATGAAGAAAAGCATGCTGTACAGACTGACCTCAACACAAAAAATTAATGATAGCATTGTAATTAATAAAACATTCAATAAAATCAAAATGGAAAATGTCTGCTATTTCATATAACTGTTCTATATTTCTGTATTTATTCAGTTCCTTTGATATAGGACTCTGAGAATTTTAATGATGTAGACCATGGTAATCAAATAGACAAGTGCAGAAAAATTACACTTCTCTATAAGCAGTCACTTTCCCATTCTAAGAAGACTTTCTGTCTGTAGTAGAGTCAGGTCTGCAGATTGAAAATCTATTGGAAACACTTCTTTTAGAGTTTCTAATTCTCCTTTGAGTGAATGTTAATGTTTATCACAACAGAAGAAAATTACTGATATATTTTAACTGCAAAGATAAAATATTTCAGTGCAGTAATGCACGTACATAAGAGACATCATAAATAAAAGCACATTTTTTTCTCTTTTACCCTCAATACCATTGACAAAACCACTTGGAGATTTGGGAATTTATCTGGCTTGTGAAAAGCTAAAATTTCTCTCTGGTGTGTTCATGAAAAGAGTATTTCTTTCTAATAGTGTAATCTTCTTGAGTTTCTGTAAAAGCTACTTTTCTGCATTCCTTTCAGTTATCAATTCACTAATATTATTTCAATGCTCATATGTTGCAGATAAGTCCAGCAATAAATGCCTGATCCTTTCTGGTGCTTAATGCTCATCCCAGACTGTATCAAGGCATTGGGAATGATGCCCAGCAGAATAACCAGAAGGAAGAAGTCAGGTCTGGGACAGGGCAGCAGCAAGGCTCAGAGCACTACAGGTAAACACACAGTTGGCAGCCAGGCCAGCAGTCAGGTTTATCTCACCCTTGGCTCTTCAGGAGACTGCAGCCCAGATTAGTGGCTGTAAACCTTAATTGCCCCAGGCAGCTGACAAGCACTCTCTCTACTACTGTTCACATTCCTCTGGCTTGCTGAGGCCTGGCTAGAGCATTCCTTCTTTACCCTGGCCCTGCTTGTGCACATACTGGTGAATATTGTCCCTTCTGTCACATTTTTCCTCAAACAAATATGACTTGGAAGCCTGGATTCAAATTTACTCTTTTGTACACTTTTAGCCAAGAGTAGAACATAATCAGGAAGCTGCATATGGGAAGAAAAACACTGTCATGGCCAGATTAAATGGGCAAGACCAATTTTTGCCTGCATAGTAACAAATAAAAGTGACCTAGACCCCCTTCTTGGGTTTCTTCGATATTTCTGGGACAGCACACAGCCAAGAACTTGAGCTAGAGTTTAAGATACAATGAATTGTGGTTATGTTTAGCTAATAAAGCTTTGTTCATTCTTTTTCAACTATTACACAGAGGATGTGCCAATGATATAGCTCATGAAGAAGGAATAAAAGATACTGTTGATTCCCTAGAAGTGCTGCACACAGAAAATCACTGTATACAAAGAGCTCACTTGGCTACAATTATACTTAATCATCATAAAAAGGAAAGCATGCGATCAGAAGGCTTAGTCGTCAAACTGCTGAAGAAAATCGAGTTGTCAGTATGACCACCAGCAATTACCTTGTCTTCAGATCAATAGACAACCTTGGTACTTATCTGATCACCAGCATTGTTTAGTGAAGCAAACCAAATTCAGGCACAAATATCCAATATAAAAGGATTTAATCGTATTCATACTGCACTAATGGAGTTGCTACCAAATTCAGTGGAAGCAGGAAGAAATTTGCCAGGTGTCACAGTTAGAATATTTGCCTTTTTTTTCTCTGCAATCAAAAGTAGCTTAAAATATATTATCCCTGGATTTTATTTTTCCTGTGTAATTTCTCAATAATGTAGTATAGGCACTAGTACTATATTTTTCCTGACATAATGCTATTTGGTTTCCATTACAAGAGTAAGATTGTGAACATTGAGAACAGTAGTTTGGTGGGTTTACCTACCATAGTACATTTAATGTGCTCTAACCTTTCTCCAACACTATATCATTTAGAGGTTGTGATCTCACTGGGGCAGAGACTTTACGAAGTGCTTTCAGACAAAACCTCCAAACTGTGTTATCACAATGAAGACAAATCACTACTAATAAGATATTTGCTTAAGATACACTTTAGCTTGGTGGCTAAAAACCATAAAAATATTGGAATAATATTGACAACTTTCTGTAGAGTTATGCATCTGATTGAATTAAAAGAAAATTGTAAAACAAGGTTGTATCATGTAGAGAGATAAGGATGAAAAGCTTTAAACCTCAGGCTTTTTACTAAAAAAACTCCAAATATTTGCAGACAACATGATCTATCATGTCTGCACAAGTGCAGGAATTACTTTAATGTGTCTAACAGAAGGGCAATTTAAGGGGAATTGGTTTTGAGTACTCCTCCTCCATTAGAGCCCAGCATGAAGTTTAACTTTTATCCAATGCCTGATTTGTTTTAATGCTGAATGATTCATGATACAGTATAATTTCATGTCAGGAAAGCAAGACCCTTTTTTATTACTATGACTAGATAATTTAGCCAAAGGATAATTTGAGTGGGTTTGTTGTTTGTTGTTTTAGCTTTTTTCCCTAGTGTCCTAGATGAAAATCTGATATGAGATTCAATAATTTGAATCTAGGAAATATTTAATTTTAAATACTGAGAACTAATGCATCATTTTTAAACTAGTTATCTTTGTGCATTACAGGGTGTTCATACAGTGTTTTCTTTCTTTGAGATTATGGATATTTGAAGATGTCTTTGCAAGCTGGATCAGAAATCAGACTGTTTTCTGTATTTTTACATATTAAAAAAAATAAATCTGTATGTTATCCCTGATTTCACAGTTTTGCACAGAGTCTAATAATGAAGAGCAAGGACCATCTTTATACAAAAACAAGATGTTTTCTCAGTTGATAGCTGTCATATCCAAGATCCTTGGCTTTACAGTGATGTCAATCACATTCTAGATACTGGTTTGGAATAAAATGTTTTCCATAGGCCTATTTTCATATTTAATTGTAGTCGTTACTCATACAGCAAAAGTGACTTAGCTCTACAGGCATCTTTACAGTTTAACATTCATATTCTCAGGATAAATTGTATCAAGTAGTTTTAGTCTGACTTTCATAATTTCAAGGACTTCATCTTGCCTTGTGTGCACAAATACCTTTTTTGATAACCTCTAGGTCAAGAGGTTAGTTATGCAAAACAGTAATTTGTAAAAATGTTAGAGTAAAATGCTACTCAGTAGTTGGAAAAAAACACCTAAGCTTGCCAATCTTTCCATTGCAGGAGGCTAGATATGGCAGAGTGAAATTTGCCATGTGTACATTAGCTGTCTGAACAAAGACACATAGGCTTCTTAAAATGGAAAAGGATAAGTACACTTAGAAGGTGATTTCTTCTATTTCTATTTTTAGCAGAAACCCAGACTTTAGGGAGATAAAACTGGATCAGAGTCATCTCATTAACAAGTAGATGACAGGACTGGAATTATGTAGTCACAACTTCCATTCTAAAAATTTACTCTCTCTCTATCTACAAAAATACAGAATCACAGAATATTCTGAGTTGAAAGGGACCCATGAGGATCATCAAGGCCAATTCTTAAGTGAATGGCCCATACAGGGGATTGAACCCATGACCTTGGCATTATTACCACCAAGATTTGACCAACTGAGCTAATACCTGTTTACATAATTGGTAATTTTGTAATGAGATATCCCTGGAAAATTGCTTTCATTCTTTTCTTATTAGTATCTAGACTGTTACAGAAACTCCTTTTCTTCCCTAAACAGGACAAGTAAGTCTACAACATTTTATTACCTACAGACAGATTTGTATTCTGAAACATGCGAAATGCAAAGAACTATTTCTGCCTCAAGTAACTTTTCCTGTTGCACAGAGGCCTTTTTCGAAAACATAGGCAAAACCTGGGTGTTGGGACAGGGGTAGGGAGGTGTGGAGCTGAACACAAGATGAAACATTTGCTACACTCACTCAGAGATGAAGACATGGCCAGGAGAACAAATTTCCTGACTGCCCATTATTCAGCCAGAAGGAGACAGTGGAAGATTTGAGACAGGTTTTTCTAGAGACACCAAATGCAACACGCTCACCAAAATGTGCCAAAAGACTTGCTCTCCCATTGCCCAAGCTACTCCTGCCTGCACACCTTCACGTGCTTCATCTGCTGGTGTGGACAACCTCTGCAGACGAAGATCATCCCAGTACCTTTCCATGGAAAACCCTTCCAATGCCTGTAAACGTGCTGGCATTGCCAAGGCTGATGCATTTACAGGCAGTTCCTGAGACTTCTCAAACTGCTCCCAGGATCAGCCAGGAGAGTAAAAACGCACATGAAGAGGTTAAGTTACAGGCAGCGTTCTTTCATTTCTCATCACTGACTGAGGAGGAGTTAATATGTAACCGTTGCTGGCAGAGATAGAAAAAACTTGGGCGATATTTTGTCTCAACACCTTGTATAAACAAGTCAGACTGTCTGAATTTGTTGGTAAAGAAAAGTAACATCATTACCTGCTTACTAAAATCACAACAGACATTACAATCTAGTGTTCTGCAACACTTGCAGGATGCACTTAGTCTATGAGTCTCTTCAAAGCCACCCCTAGATAGCTATTTTGCATATACATAGGGGTTTTTTTCTGGAAATGGAAACTATTTGTTCACCTGCTAAGGGATAAAGAAAAATATCAAAGGGCCATTTCCTTTTGCATAACATTGACAAGTATTTTTAATCATTTTTTTCCAGCAAATAGAACTTTTCCAGCTTCTTCTAGTATAAATTGTAGTCTAAAAACCTCTACAGATATTTACTCCTTCTGCTTAGGGTGCTTCTGTTCATGCAGCAGTTAACCTAAAGATGAATAAACCCCATCCAAATCCTTAAAAATTGCAAGTTTATTTTTATTCTAAACTGATTCTGTGTCTATACAGAAATGATGTTTGGTGGAATTGCACAGCAAAAGCACAGAACTACATGGCCTTTGCTATGGTTAGGTGAATTGTTACATGTTGGAAGTTCTCTCAGGAGACATTGCTGGGGACAGAGACCATTGCTTCATACTTGTCCTAAAGTCACCTGTTGCCTTGCTAGGATTGCTGTTGGCCAGGTACCAATTTCTCTGGCAGGAGTTATTTAGGAATTGAACTAGCAGTAAAAGAGATGTTTAGGGGCTATTTCTAAAGACTATTTTAGTACTAATAAGGAAGACACACTGAAGACTATCCATCCTCTGGCCTTTAAAATAAGTGCCATGGCATAGCCTTTGCTGACATGCTTCTCTTAGTCCAATGCATTCACATTTTCCTATGGGAAATGATCTCCAGACTGTACTAATGCACTTGAACCAAGGTTCAAGGTTCAATGGCTGCTGATTGACCTGGATCAAAACTGTGGTGAGGAATCTGCCAATAATTAACTGTGTAGGAGATTGTGTCACTGTTTTGTCCTTTGGCTTGCTGGTTCACCAGTACCAATTTAGCCCAGGAGAACTGGGCAGAACCATGGTTTATTGAAACTAAAGAAAAATGGAGAAATCTGTCAAGCTTTGTTACACACTCAGCAAGCACATGGGATTTCAGATCTGGTACAACATGCAAAGTAAATTAAGGTTCTTTGTGAAGAGTCAGAACCATAATTTATTTCCAGCATGTATTTGTCTCCTTGGAAACAGATATTCTACCTCCCTTTTGATCTAAAGGGAACACAGTTAGCAGAGATGTTACTTACTTTGAGGAGAATCGAAACACATTTTGATCAAGTCATCTCCTAAAGTGACACAATTATCATTCCATTTCTTCAGCACCAACTCCAAAGCTACAGTGCAGGTGCACAGAAGTGGACACAAGTCAGTCATCTACTAGATAGAAAACCCATATATTTCACACATTCAGAACACTCTTTGACTATTGTCCAGTTCCTGGATCTGGTCATCCACTGCTGATGACTTCAGACGGGAGTGTGAGTTTTCTACCAGTGAGTGGTAGAAGAAGGGAATAGGGATGTCCAAATCGTTCAAGGTCAGAAGTCTACAGTGTTTTACTCAAAGATAGACTACTCTGTCCTAACAACCTAGCCTGAAACACCTTCTGTGATTGCTGAGAAATTCCCTGAGCACATAAACTCTTAAAGCAGCTCTGTCTTTGCTCAGTGTTTGCTAACGCTCATTTGAATGTGAAGTGACTATTCAGTTAAACGATGTTTACAACTCTTAGGATTTTTTATTTATGAGCATTCATACAAACAGGCTTTTTGTTCACACAAATGCTTGCTGAAGGGCTATTTTTCATATGAATACCTGCACTCAGAATGAAACAAGGGTATTAACTCAGAGCAAAAATAATTGCTAACTCTTGCTATTTGTTGATTTTTACTCACACACATTTTACAAAACAATATATGGCAATTAGATAGCCAGTCACGTGCCAGAACCAAAATGTCAGTGGATTCTGGCACTCTTGCTTAGGATGAGTAATATCTCATGAAATGCACTGATGACCTCAGTGGGACAATTTAAAATAAAGAATTACTCCACCAGGTAAAGCCACAGAATCTAGCCTAAACTAGAAAATAACTGTAGACTGCATGCAAAAAACAGTGACACAAACTCTGTGGTAAATACTTAAGGACAGGGGGGAGCAGACTTTTTTGGGTGTTTTTTGGTTGTTTTTTTTTCTTTATCCCAGAATGTCAGTCTCATTTTCCAAGTAGTTTCAATGCAGCAGCAAAGGGTTGTACAGTTACAGAACATTTGTCTGCCATAAATAACATCACAAGCTCTGTTATCCTTTCTTTTTTTCCGCCAAGGGACAACAGTCCTTAAAACACCAATGTCACCTTCTGCCATACCTAAAGTTCATAAGAAACTAAAAGCATTAAGCAAAGGATGTGAGTGAATAAATGACAGAATCTGAGATGTAACCTGTTGAATAATATCATTTTACGGTGAAAGAAATCCAGAGTCTGATGCTGTAGGGCATCTACAACCTCTTACTTACTTCAGCATTCATTTCCTACACAACATCCCCACTGCAAAGGTGTCAGACTCCTTCTTCCTACATACCAATTGCTTGTATATAAAAAAAAGATAGTATTAATGAAAAGTCAGCTTTGCACTTTGGGAATATTTTTCATTTTATAATTTGGAGCTAAATAAATCAAGTTTTATTTCCAAATTTGTTTTTCTAGAACTGGAGAAGCAGATTATAAACTCCTTTTCTCAGTGTTTGCCTCCCTGTCCCACAGCCTTCAGGTCCTCCTGCAGCCTCACTTTCCAGTCCTATTCACCTCCATCTGGTCCTGCTTATGTCTACTGGGCAGACAGTGACTACAGATGGAGAGCTTACATCTACCCATACTACAGTTTAAGAATCTGTTCTGTCTGTTATCACCATCCAGATTCCCTGTCTTTCCTTTCTAGAACCTTTTTCAATACTCAGTGGAGCGAGTTACTTCACAGGATAGTCCCTGTTCTTCCTCCCAGCTGAGCATGCCCGTGCTCCCACCCTGCAGCTCTCCTACACCCTGCCTGTGCCTGGGGGGAACCCAAGCCCATCTGATGAAGGAATGTTACGATAGGATATACTCTGACAAGATGTACATAAGATTATGAGATACTTTCAACACAGTCAGAAAAGTATGGAAAATTAGAAACACTTTGACTTTTGCTGATTCCTCTAAAAATTGAAAAATATTATCAGTTGTAAAAGCTATGCTTTGCCACATTTCCCACATGACTATAATTAAATGGCTGAACATGCCTGTGTTTGATACAGAAGATTAAGTTTAATTATTGTTTTGTGCTAAGAAGAACATTGGGGGGTGGGGTGGCACATGATGTGTGCAAGTATGGTACTAAAACTCAGCCTTCTGAAAGCATAACTGTAGCCCCCTGCAGTTGCCAGATAACATTTCTGAAGTTGTTGAGATATTAAAAGGGTGGCAGTTTATTATAAAGCCATTTATATTTTGTCAGACTGTTAACAAGATTTATGTTATCTGTGCCATGCAACAGGAAGGCTGCTGCAGAATCCTTAATAACTTCTTACTATGCATGCCAAATTGTTGGTGCAATTGGCAAAGAGAGGAAAGGAATCAGATTATATTAGTAACAGCCTACATGAGTTGAGAGCTATTACCCAACCCTCTTTATACTGTTGCTTGATTAAATTCATACTACATTGTTAACACATCACATATTCAAAGTATCACAAACTTCAATATTATACTAAATTCTTGGAGTTAACAGAAGACAAGTTATATGTACTTCTGATTCCAAATTTGAAATGTGGTTTTTTATGTGTTTAGCACACTTTGATCTACATATATTTAACCATTCCATTTATATTTAACCCTTTAACCATTAACAATTCCTTGCATGACAATATCAAAAGTACCAAACATGTGTTTGCATCTATTTGTCTATATATACACATGCCCTGGTATAGATAGTGTTATCCCAAGAATAACTGTTTTAAGGCTTCTCGTGCTCCTTTCTCTCCAATATAGCTCCTGAAAGACATCATTTGTCATCAGTTGATTATTGGCAGCCTTTCTGCAGCTGAATGTGTAGAAGTAACATTCAAATTCCTCATTCCATATCCATATAAGCAGATGATACTTTTGCATGAAGGCTAAGAAATCCTATCTTGATTAGTGAGAATGGTGTGATTCTAATGGTGTGTTTTCCAAAGCCACCTTCCAAAGTCACTATTCAAACCTACAGGTTCTTCAGGACTGCTGGCAATGACCTGCAAAGAAAGTACTCTTAAGGATTCAGATTATATACACTACTTATCATGAAAAGAAGTAGAGGAAGAAAGCTATCACAAATCCCTGCAGGCCCATCTATTTACATCCCTTCAGCAATCATTTATTACATGTTCCATGTAATAGTAAGTGCTTATCAAGTGCTCATTTGTAAATGATACAGAATTTTGAATACAATACTGTGTACATCTTGTGTGTATATATTGTTGTTCATTCATTAAAGAGTAAGATGGATGCAAGTGACTCCATAGGCTATGCTCCTATCTACCCTTAGCATTCTTGTTTTGACAGATGAATGAGGTGTAAAGGCTGTGAAGCAGAAGACACCCTTTAATAATCCATTAACAAGCAGGAATATGCCTTCCCCAAGCAAGTGAAATGACAAGTGTGTACTTACTCACTGACAAGTAAGAGAACTGACATCAGACATGTTCCCTTCTTTATGTTTTTCCTACACCAATAAAAACTGAGTGGACTGGTATATTAACTGAAAATGAGGTTCAACTGCTTTAGGTACCTAAATTGTATGTAATATTCATGTTCATCTGCATCAACAACCCGGCATCTGTGATCATTCTCAAACCCTGGAATGCCAGCTTGAATGACATTCACTGCTAAATTCACATTAACAAAATGATATTTTGTTGTCTAAAAAAAAATCAAGTAGAAAGTGTTGAGTGCATATGTGTTAAATTTCTTCTATTGTGAAAATCTAGCAAATAGACCCTGTTTTTGCAACTTCTCTCTAAATGTGTCATTTAAAAATGTAGGTGGAAAATGAAGGTGGGAAATTTTTGGATACATATTGAAGTTGAAAATATTATTTCATTTGGCGCTATTACCCAGGTTATACCTGGAGTATTTTCCAGTAACATTTGAACTAAGAGATCAAATAGAAATGCTTACATTATGATCATGCCTGGACTTCATGAAAACAAGGAAGGGGTGTGGTCAGGGTGTTAGGAAGGCAAAGTCATGCCTTTTATCTCCTTAAGTATAACTGAAGAGTCAGTCTGTTGCTCAACCCCAAATGAGCAGCCTGTGTTTGGAGGAGGATGGCAGGCTTTTGACAAGTAGCTCTGGCAGGAGAGCTTTGGGGGAAAAAGAAAAAAAAGATGAAGCTGGGGGTAAACCTTCTCCATTGCACTCCCAGATTTGATCAGGCAACTTTCGCCACCTGTAAAGAGACTCACAGTTATTTGTTTTCTAATAGACATAAGAAATATCTACGAGATTAGATATTAATAAGTTTACCACACCCAGTGAGTCTTTGTTGAACAAGCAGTTGTCAGTCAGATGGGGAAGGGTTGGTCTCCATTTCTCCTTGGAGGGCTGACCTTTGATGTTGCTGAGTTGTCAGCTTCCTACTCTTTGTTTTCTCTCTTGGAATTTTGTACCTTTTCATGTCAATATTTTTCCTCTTGAATCTTTGAACTGCTGCCTATCCCATCTCAACAATCTTACCTCTGCAATTTTAGCTTTCTTATCTCATGTAGCTCCAGGCTACGTGCTTTCACTCAGCTCTCTCACAGCATAGTAGTCTTTTTAGGAGTATAAGCCAGGGTTATGCAACTGTGCTGAGTTGGAGTTGGCCTTGGATCATGAGAGGAGAGTAACAAAGGACAGAGAACTACAAGTATTTGTGTCTATTTAATTAGAAATTTTTAAGTCTGAGACAAACAAAACAATAGCAAAAGTTGAAGGAAGAGGAAAAGAAATTCCCAGTGGATCTCAGCATGAGGGCTGTACTTTCAGGCATCTTCCCACTGCTCTCTTATGCTTGATTTTTTTCTTGGTTTTTTTCCATGCTGAACCTGATGAGTAGTTAAGTGAGAATGTGAAGAAATGATAAGGAATAGAAGAACTGTCTATCCCTGAAACTGAACTCTTCTATGTGGAGATAACATTAGTTATTGGTCCGATTACCACATAGTAGTTCCCATGGGATGTTTAAATAAACTAGACCTACACATCTCCCACATTGCCATATAGTGGAGTAGTGATGCCAAAGAAAGGTCACTTTCCAGAGTCACCTTCTCTACCAACGCCAGAATTACCACTGATCTATTTCTAGTGTTTACAAGAGATATACTGAGCAAAGGGTTTGGTCGTGATCCTTTGAAGAGCATTACTCACCAGCTGCCCTCAGCTACAAGACTGTGATCTGCTTCTCCCTTGCAGCAGGGCCATCACACTGCATGTTTTGAGTGACATTTTTACTCTTTGGTCCTGGTCTAAAGACCAGGTAAGGCAAAGTAAGAATAAGATGAAACATGCCCTGTTTATCCTCCCACTGTAGAGTCATATAGTCATAGTGCACTTGCGGTCACAAATAAGAAGGGCCAAAAGCTTATGCTAATTTATCCTCATTACTAGGAGCCTTTGCACAGTGATTAAAAGACATATGCATGCTGATATGATAACCCATTCTTATTTATCTGAAACACATGCAGAACTCTGTGTGCGCAGATGTGGTAGAGGGTCACAGCAGCAGTACTGGATCACCAAGAAATTCTGTGATTTGGGGAAATTTGAGAGTCAGTGACCTCTTCTGGGCAATGGACATGGCTTTTGGAACATGGATCATCCCGCTGCCGCACTTTAACATGTTTGACCAGAAGTTGTTGAATTGTTCTTTATTTTAATGCATGAAAAAATGATGTTCTCTCTCTTAAACTACAATTTACAGCATCATTATTTTAAAAGATAACTTGTTATTAATGTCTTCCATAGAAGAAACTTAATAATAAATAAGGTCTCTTCTGTTTTTTCTCTTGTACTAATTGCTTTTTAGTTTCAAAATAATCAAAATCCTCTAACTTATCCTCATTAAGACAGATTTTTAATTATAGTTGCATGCAAATTCATACCCCCACTGCATTATAAATTTGACCCCAGGAACTTAAATCCGTTCATTATTTATGTACGTAAGCAATTCTTTAGGTTCTAGAAATCTAATTACATTTTTAATTATAGAATTTCAATATTTTGGTTTTTTCATATGAATATGCTGGAATTTCATCCAGTTATAAAATCTGCAACCTACAATTAACACATGTATTCGTTTCCAAAATGAAAGTTGAATGGGTTTCAGATTTTGGAGAACTTATAAAAGCTGATTTTTTGGACTAAGAAATTAGACTACACTGCATTACTTATTTAGCTCAATTATTTGCATTTTGCTAGTGAAAATAGGCTCTCTTGCTTTCTTCTCTCTTACCAGCTACAGGTGTTCTACTCAAATCTAGTGCCTCACCTGACTAGCAAACAAAGGAAAATGAAAAACTCAGTAAGGATGTTAATGAAACAGAACTTACCCTAATTACCAGATGCTTTTATGGAGCTGTAGACAACATTGTCATTCTTGCTTTCCATTTTCTTAAGGTTAAAACCAGATGTCAGATTTCTTTGCTCACTGAATACTAGCATTACACATCAGCACCCAAATACAACCCAAAGGGCACTGGCCATGCTTCAGATAGAGAACCTGTTGATAGGAGTTTGTTTCTGTCTTTTACATTTTACTACTTTTCTTCTGTGTTTGCATTTTGAAAACACAATGTGAAAGATCACAACTCTGAAACCAGACTAGTGAAAAAGGACATAAATAAGAATAATAACCATGGGATCACGAGACAATCACAACACGAGAAAAAGTGTCTTTTTCTGCTCTTAAGCCCCTGTGACTGTGATTCACTCCCAGACAGAACCAGACACAAAAAGATGGCCCTCTGCCTTGGATGCTGAGGCCCAGTGAGAGACTTAATTTTCTCACTGCCAAAAAAAGTGCCTTTACTTAAAAAGTAGGTTCTTAAAATACTGATTCCCATCCCTGTTGCTTGCAATTGTGGGAAGTTAGCTATGTTTTCACTACAGTTTGCTGACCATCTCAAACTATGATCATCATGGGACACAATGGCTTTAGCTGAAATGGCAGAATTAAGGAAATAGGTATCAAATTAGTCATCCACAAACTGTTTTTTAAACACTCTATCATGATACCAGGTGTCCCTCCATCACCTGTTCAGCCCACAGAGCCAGATCCAAGCCTCCACTGAATATCTGAGAGAGACAAGGCTAAAGCCAACCCTGAGAATCCCTCACTTCAAGCTCTACTCTATCATGATTGCAGCTAAAATCATGTGAAACCCGAAAACTGCACTGGAAAGATGGGATCTTTGATGTCCTTTAGAAGAATGTCTTCTGCTCTGCAAAGTTTTCACTGACAGGCAAAGACAACCAAATGGCTTTTTTCGGGGCGAAACACAGCATCCAAGACTGATCATAGTTTTGTTTGAGTTTTGCAATAATAGAAGATTAATAATTTTGTGTTGAACTACACCTGGAGTTTAGCAGATTTTAATTAAATATGTTTTGAATTTTACTTTCCATTTATAGATTAACTTGGAAAAAAATCTTAACATCAAGACAACTTGTTCAAGCCTGTCTGAGATATGTACTAGGTTGTGGTGCACTCAGCCAGTGCAGAAAAGAAAATGAGGTGAGTTTAATTCACTATGTGTTGGCCAAAAAAAGAGCCAGGGTAATGGCTTTCTTTAGAATTTTGAGGTCAAAGAAATACAAGTTATGTATGGAAAGACGGAGTCTGAGACCTAAAGAGCTCCCAGTTAGATAATATTTGCATTAATCACTCCACTGATTTTAATTTTTCTTGTTCTGAAAATACATACAGGTATAAAAATGCAAATGTGGGGATTCCTGACAACACCATACTACACAATGCCAATTAAAAAGGAAATTAAATTGTACATGAAGCAGAAGAGAATCCCTTGTGACATTACACTGGAGGGAATGATAAGAGAGCTATAATTACATTATAGAAAGAGATGTAAGTTTTCTGTTCTAAATGTGATGAGAATAAGCCATTAAAACTTCACGGACAGATGACAGAAAACAGAAAATAAAATTAGGTGTACTCTAATCTAACATAATTTTTAGTTGCTGTTATTGTATTATGACTATAGTATTGCATACAAAAACTGAAGTGACCAAAATGGAGTTGGAAGTAAATTATGATTTACACGATTTGCTGATATATTCTGTGTCCTTGGGAAATTTGTTTAAGGACTAGTTTTCAAAGAGATCAGACGTGCAAATAGGCATGTGAACACGTGCTCTGTTTGCACATGTAATACATGATGGAGGGTAAATTGTCACAGGAAAATGGCCAGTTATTCATCTGAGTTCAGAGCGAGTTCACTTGAAGCAAAACTGAGTAAAACCCTAGCATTTGGCACCCTACCTAGATTGCAGAAAGATCCAAAAGCATGCAGAGGCTGTGGTATTAAATACTTACTGTCAGGGCTCATTTGAAATGCTTTCATTTTTTCATGGAGTTCCCGTGTCTGATAAGGTACTCAGCAGTTCCTCCTTCTGTTAAAAATACCTGAGTATCTGATTACTCTCTTACTAGTTTTAATGTCATCCAAGTTTGTATTCCATTTATAGAGAGAAAGAAACCCCTAAACATCTGGAATAACACCTGTCTGTGGCAGAACTTAGTTTAAAATAGATTAAGTTGATGACATCACCTCTACAGAAAGAAAAAAAAGAAAGGGTGATGATACATGAGGTATTTCCCTGTCTTTTAAAAGTCTAATTACAAAGTATTATATGCAATATATAGGTCTGCAGCTTAGTTGTGGTAGACTATACCCTCAAAAAGGCTTTTAGATCTACCACAGGACTTTGAATGACAGAAATAACAGAAATATATTTTTCTACAGGGGACAAGTAGAAAGAGAGTCTGGAAGTCTCTACAGGGGACAAGTAGAAAGTCACTGAAGCTGACTCTATGCAAGCTACTGTAAAATTGCTGCAGCTAATAAGATGGAAACTGTAGAAGAAAGCTTTCTTTTCATTGGTTTGAAGCTATGTTCATGAATCACACCAGATATACTGAGCCATATTGTCATTCTAATAGTTATAAAGTTATTGCTGACTCAAATTATAACTGAGAAAGGTTGATGTAACCCCAATGGTGTCCAGTTACTTGAAAATTATCTTTCCTGGTAAGATTTTAGAGTTCACCTTTATGATGTCTCAGAGCTTTTTTGATTTTTTAACTTTTGGGGATTTTAGAAGTAGTTGTGTAGTAAATGTAGATTTTAATGTAGCTGTATTATATTCCTTACCCTGTAGCATAATGTTTACACACACACAACCCTATTATCCCATTCCTTATCAATCCCTCTAAATTCTGTTAGCATGTTTAGTCTTCTTTTCAAGGTAGAATTGTAAAAAAACCTGGACCAGAAGATATTACATAGACACAGGGACCTTCAAGCCCTGAACTTTGGAGGAACTCCAAGGACTGTACATGCTGCAAAGAAGAGGAAGATGAGGAAGAAGGGGTCCCACACATCCCCAGACCCCATTCCCGAAGGGGCATGTGGGGGGGCAGAATGGGGCAGAACTGGGGGTGGACAGATCTGGGATTGGATGGACCTTATTATGAAATCATAGAACCACTGTCTGGGAGGTGCACATGTTATGTGTATTCCCCTGGCCCGAGATTTCATTAAAGGACCTACTCTCTTTATCTTACCTTATACACTAAACTGGCCTGGAGTCTTTTTTTTCTCTGCACTCTCTTAAGGCAACACTTAGAAAATCTCTAGTTTTGCTTAACATATATACATATTTTATTTTCCATACTGTTAATTTTATGCTTAAATTCTGGAGTCCATTTTCTTTAACAAGCTTTACCCCTGGGAGCAAGTTGTCAATAACTGTTAACTCTAAAGACATGAACATTTTCACTGTTGTGTTTACTGGAGATTTCACTTTTAAATGCTATTAAAGTCGTGCTATCATACAGTTCAGCAGTGCTAATTTGAGGCTGGACAATTGTCAAGGTGTATCAGCACTTGCTTCTGATGTACCAGAAGGTGATTTTGAGCACTGGAATTGTTCTGGGCACAGTAGAATTCATGCTCAAATACTAATTCTGGTATGGGGGTACATGAGTCTGATTTTGGTCACATATTTAGTGTGTCAATACATTCTTCTACTTAAGATAATTAGATTCTTTTTTTGACTAAAACACCGAACTAATAAACAGTAAATACTGACTAAGGTCCAGACTGCGACAGATGGCTTTTGAAAAAAATGAATTGAAAGGTGAAAGGCAAAATCTTCTTAAAGATCCGTTGTTAAACTGAACCCAGGGGTAATCATTAGGGGTTCCTTCTCTTTGCCCAAATACCAATCAGGTATTAGGAAGGAAGTTTAGTGGCAGCAGAGACAGAAAACCTGAACAAAGTCATGAATTTACAAGTTTACATTTGAAGAGGAACAGGGTCCACTGAAGACTTACTGTTACATATGAGTATGCACAGTTCCTCCTAGCCTCTTAGCTGAGGTAAATTTGGTGGTTTGGGACTAATGAACAGAAAGTAATTTGTTGCAATCATTAATACAGTTGTGATATTTTGATGGGGTTGATGGGTAGAATTTATGTCAAGGCTGGAAACATTTCAACCTTTTTACATAGATGCATAAAAATTGATGGCATTTTATATGTGGCACCATCTGCTTTTTATGGTTTTGTCTTCTTTTGTTTTAATTTATTCTCCATGGGGTATTCATTTCTTTAACATCGAGCTTGTTAATAATAAGAAAAAATATTGCTGTATATATAATACAGATAAATTATATAGTCAATTGTATAATATAACTCTTTGAGTGGATTTTTTTTCTGTTGAAAAGGTAAATAAAAATAAGATTTTTAAAAAATCTGAAATTACCTGATTTTCAGAAACACCTAACATCCCAAATGCCATTATCTGTTGAAGCAATTTTGATCAGCTCTGAGGATCAGTTCCTTCATTGTTACTTTGTGGAGATTATTGTCCTTATTGGCATCTTTCACCTTCTCTTTCAGCTCAGCATCCACTGCCCACCTCACAATCAATTCCTCTCTCATATTTCTGCCCAGAGCAGCAGGCATTATTGCCTAATGGGAACATTGTAATCAAACTACACCAATGTCCTCCAAACCTTGAACCTGTGCCCAGGCTATGAGTCTGGTGCCTCCACTAATTAACTATTCTAAATTTAGCTGTCAGCTTCAATTAGGAAATCCATTGTCTCCAAATATGTGACCTGATAAAAGGAGACAGGAAAAGCATCTAGGACCAGGGCAGCATGAAGCAGCAACCAGGGGTTGTTCATGAGCTTCAGCCTCGTATTAAGGATGCCCAGTGCCAGGTGGGATGGGGTGCAGCCTTCCTGCTTCTACAATGCTTAAATCCTGACTTCTGCTAAAACCCTTTCTATTATCTTACTTTGTGAGCATGTAGGAAGGGAGAGGAAGAACTTGTACAGTCATCTCTGTGTGTTCTACTAACCAACCAGAGAAGCTGGCTGCCCAAAGGGTGTGCTCACTAAAAGAATCACTACACTCATTAAATCAAAACTACCTTGGGCACCATAGCATGGGCAGTGTGTAGGCCACAGCAGGATGCAAACAATGTCTAAGATCCTACAGTCTGCCTTGTGTTCTCTCCCGCCCCAACTGCACCACCATCAGTTCTTGAACAAGCCAGCATAAAGGCTTGTGTTGTCATCAGCTGCTGCTCTCTATTTCGGTCTAGGACATCTGTATCTTTACTACATTCATTCAAAAAGGGTGGTAACATTATATAATAATCTAGAAAAGAGAAATTTCAATATAAATAGAATATAAATATGTTTATATAATTATTATATTTAATTTATTATATAAGTTTTCAATATAAATATAATTTAAAATATAATGCAGTAAGAGTTTGTACGTGGTTACTACTGGTGAGATACACTGAAATGATAATGCTGGAACATAACAGTTAGACCTAAATTTTTAAGTGATAAGAAGTAATCCTGCAGTTTCTCAAAATTAAAAAAAAATTGATTGTGAAGATCTCACTCACGCTGAAACATTTCTCAACTGATTAAATGGTCATTTATCTATCTAAATGTGGGCTTTCTAGGTAGAATCATTAGATGTTTTCTATATATGAGGAAGAAAAAAAAACCTGCCAAATTCTGCTTCTCAACTGTGTAGAATAAATTTTCCATGGAGCTGTGCCATAGTTAGGTTTATACTACTAGGGGACATATAATCTTAACTAAATTTGTTGGGGCAGTCAAAACAATGGAAGACAGTGAAAAACTTGAAACAAGTCTAAAAATTGTGAAAAGGTAATTGAAATAACATGAAATTAATTTTAACAAAAATAAGCATAAAATAATACATATACAGATAAACAAACTGGTTTTGCTATGTCAATATACATCAGCGTAAAATGTGATCTCTCCCACTGCAGATGAAGCTCTAAGTGAGAGTTCATTGTGAATGATCTTTAACACACACACAAGACAGATACAGATGTAATGAACTCACAGCCTAAGCGCTCGTTGTACTCACAAACAATCTTTGTTGAGGCAATCTCTGTCTGAACTCCATCCCCTCCTTTTTCACTCACTACTGCTCTTTCCATTGATTTCTGTTGCATGCCACTCACTGAGGACTTTCAGCAGCAGAAGCCAGTAAAACTTGATCACGTTTTTCTCTATCATAAGATGGTCCTCTTGTCCTACTCTTACTACAGAGTAGCTTACAAATGTTTGAAACAAAGGAACGCAATAGAAAGTAATTTATTTATTTACTGGTTAAGTGTACAAGGTCAGCTGTCTGGTACGATCCTCCTCAAATTACTTTGCATTTACCATGTGGTAAGAGTTGGCTGGTAGTCAATAGTTTTCATCAGCTACTTCATACTAATTGTCCATAAATATGTTCTTACCTGGGATAACTGCAAGGTCCTTTGAACTAACTCATATACTCACATCTACTTATATATAAAACAGAGAGGTTTCAGCATATTTTGCTAACTGCCACAACTTAGATTGAAGCTCTGTTGGATTCCAATAAATGCATTGGATTTGTTCATGTATATTCACTGGTATTTATCAACATATTCACAGAATGGATTCTAATAGAAACCATTCTTTCCAGTGTATTTACAAAGGCTCTTTATTCCTCATCACTTTATGAAGCCTATAGCAATTATATCTTCCATCTTAAGGAAACAAAAAAAAAACCGAGCTGTTTTTCTCATGCTTTTGCAGGGAATTTCCTTCCTTGCTCATCACCAAAATAATTTCACTCAAGTACACCAGAAATGCAGTTGTCACTCCCTGAGTTCAGAGGTGAAAAGAACAATTAAACTGTAATTGTTTGCACACCCTCTTACTGAGAGCAATTCTTCCTATGTGGGACAATGGCTATTAAGACAATAGTTCCTAGTGTTCAGTCTCTGGGAGCTTTGATTGAATGGAAATAAGAGTAAAAGCGAAAAATAATAATACAAAAAAAAATGTTACACCTTTGCAACTCCCCCCTCATCTAGAATTTACACAATTCCTATAATTTATCTTCATTAACCTACTTACAACACTTTTCATATATTTTGACTTAGTGTTTTATGATCTGCTCATCAAGCCTGCATTGAGTTTTAATGCTGAGCACTTAAAAAAGTTTAAAATGTATATTGTATACAAACCACAAGGACAAGAGAAAGGAAACTATCCAAATTGCCTCTGTGTGTGCCTGCATATAGGTACTACTTACTGCAAAAGAACTTGCAACACAGGGGAAAAACAACCAAGCTAATAAGTTATTTGTGCTGGATTTTTGTTTTCACAGGAGGACATGAACTGAATTTTATATTTTCATCAGATGACACTTAAACAGTCAAAATGACATTTAACTTTCAGAATGAGACTTGAATGTGATACGTATTTTGGTTTTGGTCTCTGCAGATCAAAGATCAATCATTCTCTCCATGTTTAAGAGGAGATGAAAGAGCAAGCAATAGAGCAGAAAGATACTAAGGTTAAAATTTCTCAGATGTTCGTGAACATACAAATCTGTAAATATTGATGATTCTTGGCAATAAAACAAATTCCCATCAACTTAACTCCCAAGAGCAGGGAAATTAAACCAGATTTCACAAGCCTTTCAGCATTAATTGAATAATAACATCAATTAACAATTACACTAAATTATTAAGTGAGTCTTATGCATACAACCACATTATCTCATGTGTTCCTCCTTGTAGACAATGAGGCTTATGAGGGTAATCAAGCCCAGAGTATTAGCAGAGACAGAACCAAGTATTCCTAATGTGTCAGAAACCACAGAAATTGGATTTCAAGGGTAGGAAATTCATGAAACCCAAATGAGTTTCTTCCAGTAAAAGTTCATGGTTCGCCTCACAAGTCCTAGAGCTACTAAAAGAATAGAGTGAAAGCTTTGCTGTGCTCTCTGCGTGACTGGTTGTAATAGTTCAAATAATAACAGCTTTACTCGTTCAAAGTTCATGTTAGCAAGACCAGTGCTTTTGTCTGGGTATGTTTTATGGATACAGATGTAGAATTTGGATTTGCATCAAATTCGTGGTGCACCATTGCTAACAAAAAGCATCTGCTGCCCTGAGATATGTATGTCTTTCAGAGGACATGCGGGCATTTCCCTGAGATCAGTGGGAGGTGTAAGCCTGCCAACAGCGTGGGGCTTTCACTTTGGCTGGAGCCTTTCAGGTCTCTCCACAAGTAATATGGTCCAATCTGTGTTGCCTGCCTATGTTTTCTTCTTCCTATGAAGGACAATCAGGCAGAACTACCTCTTTTCTCACTGTCTGGCTTGGACCAAGCTTCCCCTGCAATCTTTCCTTTTCTTCAGGTAATGATTCTTCAGCTCTGCACTTGGAGTTCCAGCTTTTACACTTTATTTTTCCTGAAATTGGGCAAAGGAGAAAATGAGAAGAGAATATTTTGCTTACTCAGGAATCTAGTTGGTAGCACATTGAGGGAGGGGACCAAAGTCTGTGTTTAAAGAAGGTGAAATAGTGAAGGCAGATGGGAATAGCACTAGCAAAATCTTTGTGATCGTTTCAGATCACAACATCCTAATTCAAGCAGAAACATGGGGGGAGATTTATAACAGTGAGAGAGATTTCATGGAGTACAGGACAAAGAACATATTAGAGAGGGACAAGAGGTCCTTGAGGGAAGCTGGAGTTAAATCATGAGGAAGAGTTTATAGGCATACACAGAAGCTGTAGCCTGTTCAGCAGGTGCACTATTAAGGTCTTATCTAGGAAGGAGTTTGGCCCTGACTGTAGGTTTTAAAAAATATAAATTCTCCTGTGCAAATAGTCATCTCTGCAGTTTGTTCTTGAGGTTGCACCAGGTTACTGTGAAATCAGAGCCCATTTCCAACCTAAGAAAGGATCAAATTTGTGCAAATTACAACGTATATGCTTTTGTCCAAAAATCTTGCTAGGTGGGCAGTCATAACTAAGCGCTGAGAGCAGCAGGAAGAGCCTCCAGGAAGAGAATTAGTTAAATGCCTCAGCAAATAAATTTGCTGGACTTCTACAGTTGTAAACAGTAAAGAAAGACTTGCTTGAATTTACATTAAAACTACACTAATTCTTTAAACTAGTCACATTTAATTGCATATTGTACTCTATCATGCAAATAACTGTGTTTTCCTAATACGTAATGGGGGAGAGAAGGAGAAAATTACTTCAGAACTTCCAATTAAGCATAACAGATGAGGATCAACGGTATCTTGGAAATTATTTCAGTGCATGCAGATAAGACTGAAAACTTAATGTATTTGGTAACCATTAACTTCCCAAAATAAGCCATTAGAAATGCAAGTCATGTTATGCATCCCAGGAATCTATAAGAAATCTACTGACAGAAAAATATCTTCACTGAACTTCTTGTTATTGATGTCCATGTTTCATTCAATGCATTAAAATTCTGCTGGCAGTGAGTGCTGCAATGAGCACTCCATAAATTAGGATAGAAAACCAAAAGTTTGGAGTCACTCCACATCTTCACTTGTGCAACATGATGAACCTGGTCCTACACCTTACCTGCACTGAATGAAAGTTGATAGCAGTGGAATAGCTAAAAGTTGGTAGTAACAGCTCAATACGTGCGTTCAGTCTACAGATGTATCAGCGTACAGCCCTGCTTTTTAATTTTTATCTCCCACAAGTGCTGTACAGAAAGAATTTTTCATTTATGTCTTCATTGAAGAGGAGAAATACTGGAAATGTGACCTCTTTGATTCCATTCACTAACAGTATTGATTTTCTAATGGAATCTGAAGTGAGCCTGTTGATTGACATCAAGGGGGAACAAAAGTTCTGAAGAAGGAAGCCAAGAAAATCATAACCCTATTCTAAAAGAGGTATTGATATACTGCAGCAGAAGTAAGAGCTCTGGGATACATTCAGATTTTTGAAGAAATTGCCACTTTTTTTTTTTAATTTATAGATCATCCTTTCTCACTTGGTGCTTGTTATCTTGAAGAGGGTAGCAGAGCTCCAATTATCTAGAAGGTGCTCTGCAGAATGAATGTCCCTCTATTTCTGAGCTGGAAATGTAAGTATATACATTTTTGTGTAGACAAGATATCAACTATTTTATGCAATAAGAATAATAATAAATAAAATTTACTATTTTTATACATCACTCGAAAAGTTTCATGGAAAGAAGTGATATTTCATGATATTTTAGTAGCCATAATGCAAAAATATCATCTCACAATCAATTTTTCTCTTCTTTTAATTAATTGTAGATATTATAACTAGCTTAGATAGAAACCTTCCCTTATTTTTCATAACAATTCACAAAAGAAGGAGGTTTTATTGTTCTTTCTGTTTCCATTTCCTGGAAAAATTTTCTGAATTCAGAAGCTATTACATTTACCAAACCATTTTCAGTAAAAATGAAAATAAAGAAAGAAATACAGGAAGCTATCTGCCAAATAAAAAGAATCTTAAAATCAAAAGAAATTCTTTTGTTCTCCAAATTTTAAAGAATCTGCTCAAAAGCAATAAATTGAGGACCACCACACAGGTATCCATTAGAAAGCAATTATCTGAGAAACTAACTAATGAGGTCTAGTGTGGTTTTTCCAGTGAAAACAGTTTCAGAGGAAACGTTGAGTTAGTACTGGTCAGGGCAGCATCACTGAGGAGCTGCAGACCTGGGACTGTGCATAGAAAGATAAATTATACACACTAGCAATCTGCACACTGAGCAGGCAAACATAGTACTTGATGGCTTTAGCTTCTCAATAACTTCTTTCAGGACTTTCATTTTAGGCAACAGAAAACTATTGAATTAAAATGCACATTGCAAATGTTTGCTATGGCCTGTTCCCTCCCCGAAGGTCTCTTCCCTGCTCACAGAAGCTTCCAGGACCAGTCCTGTCGGTTCGGAACTGGAGAACTGGTCTGGAAAGGGCTCTGGGGAGCTGGATGTGCTGCATGTGTATTTATGCAGTGCAGATACAGCTGTAATCACAGGAATCAGTAATGACTTTCAGTACTTTGATTTAAAGAATTTGTACTGAAAAGGGACACAATTAAATTATTGTATGACAAAAAGGAGACAAAGGGAAAGTGCTAAGAGTAGGATTTATTGTTCCTAACTTGCACAATTTATAAGTTAGACTAATCTATTTGTGTAACATTTGCATCTTAGACTAAACTATTTGTCTATCCTCCTTCTACAGTCAGTGAAGACATGGAGACATCTCCAGAGGATATTCATCCTCTCTCTTTTCCTACCAAGTGACTCAGGATGGGGTGACTCATGTGGATGTATGCTGCATGAAGGTACGCTGCAGAAATACAGCAGAAGTCTCATACTAAGCAAATCAATTTTTTTTTCCTAGGCTTATTGTTTACTTACAGATTTGTGAATCTACAGGTCTGTCTATTTGTCTATTTTCTCTATTCTGTGTAACCAAAAAGGCCTCAAGTAGCAATGTCTGGATGTACTACCTCCACGTGCTTCAGGCTCTTTGCACACTAGAGCAATGTCATCGAAATGTCTGATTATGGCTACGTATCTACCAATTTTTTTGCAATGTCTTGAAAACATCATGTGAACTTTTAAAGGGCTCTGAAACAAAACAAGCTTGGATGCACTTGATTGCCTCAGGGAATAGTTCAAAACTATGTTTTATTTAGTGGCAAAACTAGTCTAAGTCATTTTCACTCTCACCTATTCTTGTGCAGATTTTGCTGTCTCTTTTAGATGATGATGGTGTTGTTTGTGCAGCATCAGTGAGAAAACAGGGTTTTTTCTATATTTCAGTGAACACGGATACAGTCCTACAGGTGGTTGCACCGGCATAATTGAGTGTCTTGGGAGCAGCGTTCAGAAATCAGGGAACAAAAGGAGGAAATGTTTTCTTTGGCTTTGCTGCTGGTGGAAGACTAATGTTATCATATCTACTGCGATGCAGGTATGATCCTTACCTGTTACCCTGCACAATAGGCCTTTCTAGGTGGGAAGGGACCTTTTAGTTAAGTGCCGTCAGACAGCTCTGATTGTACTTACTCTGTGGTCCCTAGTCATGATGTGTCTAGTTTTAGTGTGCCTAGACACAGACAACACACAGTCACCTTAGTGAAAGTGATGAAGTCACCTTCTCCCACTAAAAATGTGTTAAATCTTTTTGAAAAATAGCTTTAACACAGAGATTTGTGATTGGCAAGTATCTTTTATCCAAATATATCTCATTTCATGCCATATCAGACATCATCCATCTTTATGCAACAAGCTGACATAAAACCCATGATACGTTATGGCTGATTTGACAGAAATACGATCAGAGCCTAACACTTGATCTGAAACCAGTCCGTCTTACCAGGGGACCTGAGAGCGCTAATAAACCCAGGCCTTCAGAACTGCCGTTTGACCTCGGAGCACTTTCAGAGGAATGAAGAATGAACTCCCAATTGACTCTACACAGAGCAAAATTAGCCAGCCTGTCCTGACTCCCAGCACCAGGCCATCTGCAGCCAAACTCACTTCACTAGAAACCTTTGTATTAGCTAGCAGTAGACTCATTAATTTTTCTGAATGATCTGGATAACAGCCACAGCAGAAACAAAAATGAGCCCGACTTTCATATAGTGAAAAATCTCTGCAAGATTACAAGTTGTTTTTTAACAGCTATAAACCTCTATTATTTAACCTTTGAGATTTCTGGTGATGCTTCTTCCTGCAGCAGACCCTTAAGCTAGTTCTCCCCAACAAGCTGCAGGGACCATTTTGGAAGCTGAGGTATTTCTTAAAAGAGAGAAATATGGGTAAGAAGATAACTTCCATCATAACACCCATCTGTGTTTCTTTAGTGCCTGGTGTCCAAAATTCCCATGAGACTGGCAAGGCTCTGCAGTGCACAATATGTCCTGGCTGCTCTCCCTTTTGTCTTTGACACGCCTCTTATATGTTGTGGGCCAGGGGGACTGATAAAGTTTTATGCCAGCTTCAGATTTCTCCATTCTGGGGCAATCCTGTGCTGCACATTAAAGGCTGTCTCAAGGTCCCTTTATGTTCCTCAGGTGGGTGGACTTTGGCACAGGCTTCAATCTGACCCTCAGAGATCATTGCGTGATTTAAGTTCTGTGATTTGTGTCGGCTTTAACGGATGTTGTTTGGCTAAAATCCTGCCTGCAGTCTGAAAGTTCAGTCTGAATTTTGCCTTCATCTCTCTGTTTGATCGTGACTGTGTCCAAAGTCTAATTTAACAAATCTTATTTTGCCCTCTTTCTCTGACACTTGTTTAACTTCAGTATTTTAACTCTGAAGCTTAGACCACAGTGATCTAACTAAGGAAGGAAAACGATGATGAAATGACTGTGATACCTCATATATTGTCATTATACAACAAACTGACTTTGAAACATTTTAAGTGTTGGTGCTGCAACTGGTAAAGATGACTAACATTAGCAGGAGGTACCCAGGGGATCTGTTCTTTTAATTAGAAATAGTCTGACATTTTATATAAAAATCCCCTTGTAAATCTCTTTATTTGCAATAATTGATGATTCTCTTCTATCTCACTTATTTGATCCTCGCAGCACAGTGCAATGAAAAGAGTAAAGAAAATTTTAACGTGGTACAGGCAATTCTAGTGTTTTCATACATTTTCAGTTATGTTATAATTTTGGGTTTTAACAATGACTGCATTATATTGCATCAAAAATGTATTTGCTACTTCCTGAAGCAGCTGGACACACTTGATAGACTAAGAACTTTCCGGTTGAAGGGACTAATCCTGAAAATCCTTCTTGCACAGCGTTTTTTCTGCTATGAGAGACTAAACTACCTATTAGAGCGAGGTATTTCTGAAGAAGTTCGAAGAGATACACTGGTCAAAATAATGATGTAGAGATTATGAGGGCCTTGAATATATTTAAAAAAAAATCTAGAATGTAAGAGCAGATCTTGATCTTGATCTTGATTTTGACATTGAGGGCTTGGATGTGGGAACAGCTGAAAGAAGTTGCCACTATAGTGCTGGCAGCAAATGTGAAAGCACCTAAAAAAAACATAAAAGGGTTGAAAATATAAAAGAGGGAAAACAGATTATCGTAAAGACAAATATAGAATATGCTGGGGGGTTTTTTTGGCTGTTTTCACAGCCAAAATTTCAATATCCCTTCCTTCACTGTGTCTGCAGTCATTCTAGGTACCATTAATTGCTGAGGCCGTTTTACCCTATAACAATTTTGAAGTTTAGGTCATTTGGATAATGAAGTACTCAAACCCTGGTACAAATCAGGTACTTTATTATCATCTGCACCTTCTTGAGGACACAGACAGCTCAAGCTACAGCTGCACTGATTGAGCATCTACCATTACAGAAAAAGAAAGGAAAAAAGTCATTGTATGTTTTGGTTTTTAATAGAAAACAAAACCTTATAAAATTGAGAATAAGATTCAAACTTCTACCCAGAATGGGATCCTGAAAAAAAGGCACCAGAAGACAGGAGAATAAAGAGCCCCTGTCTCTGGTACAACCCAGCCACCTCACTTAATGTTCTGTACCTTTCTTAGTCCATTTTTAAGTGAGTTTCTGTAAGAATGGTTAAAATTATTAAAATCAGCTAAATATATATATATATACACATACATATACACACACACATATATAAGCCATATAATATATATAACACATATAAATATTTTGGTTTTCTTAAAGATCAAGAGACAGCATGGTATACAAGTCACCTTTGTGCAATCTGCCAGCTGCGATGAATATCAGTATTTTCAGGAACAGTGTGTCTCCCATCTGGCTACAAGAGGCAGTTTGCATTGCCAACTCTGAATTACAAGGAAAGGTTTTTGCTTCTTGGTCTAAACCATCAGCCTTCTGGGAAACTTAAGGCTTTGAAAGACACTTCATCAGAATAGACTAAAAGTCTGCCTGTCCTTTCTCTGACAATGTAGATAAGGTACTGTAGGAGCATAAGTGCTCTCAGGTTCCAGGGACCTGTAAGTAAGGGACTTCTGAATCAGATGTATCCTGTTTCTAAATAGCTGTTGATGGATGTTTCTTCCATAAATTTGTCATGACCACTCTGTGTTACCACATCTTGAGGCAGGGAGATACACAGTTTAAATAGCAGCAGTGTGAAAAAAACGCCTCCTGTTGATTATATTGAACATATCATCTCTCAAACTCATTTCATTCTGCCATTTTTTCCAGATAACAAGAAACAATGAGCATCTGCTCCTTCTCCACTTACCCTTGTAATCTGTAATGTTGTGGATCCCTATCACGGTTACCTGATTAGTTTCATTGCTCATAAAGAAGTGCTCCAAACCTTCGACCTTCTTCCCTCTTTCTGAACTTTTTATAGTACCACTAAGTCCTGTTTGAGATGAAGACAACGAGTTCTACACCACATCTCAAAATATATTCACAATATGGATTAACGCCATAAGATTTTTTTTGCTTTGTTTTTCTATTTCTTTCCCAGTAATTGCTACAATACACATTAGGTTTTTTTGTCCACTATTGAGAATTGTACTGATGTTTGAAAAGAGCTATTATTATAACCAAAAGTTCTCTTTCCTGAATAGAAGTAGGTAGTTTAGGATCCATTGTCTTAGACTGTTTTTCCCCTTGTGCGTCATTTCATATTTATTGTAAAGAATTTAATCTGTCATCCTATTGCCTTCTTAGTACCATGACATTTTTCCCCAGCTCTTTGCAACCAGCTTTCATTTTTATTACCCTGAATAATTTGGCATAATCATTAGTCTCCTTGTTCTCCATCTTTTTCATTTCTGTATACTCTGAGTACAACAGACACTGCAAAGATCCCTATGATCTATGGCTTTACACCATTGTAAAGCCCAACCACCTATTCCTTCTCTTTGTTTCTGTTAACCTATTGTTAATCTATAATACAGCTTACCTCTCTCCCACAAGCAGCTTAATTTCTTTAAGAACTCATGATGCTGACTGCCCCCAGATTTATCACAGAGTAAAGGAGGATGATACTTATCTACTTTATAAATTGCTTTCACATTCAAATGAGAAATGCTAGATATTAATATTTGCTAGAAAACCTATATTGCTTTTCTTTAGATAAAAGATATGGAACCGAAGGAGCAGTAATTTGGGGATTGCATGGGGCTGAAGAAGAGGGCTGGCTGCTATACAAAAATCAGAGTTGCACCCATCTTAGCCCAAGGCTTTTTGAATTTTAGCAGAATTATTGCTTGACAAATTTCTCCATGTGTAAAATGGGCTTCTAACTGTGATTGTGTCAAGGTTAAATAAATGTGGGTCTGGTAGCTTATCAAAAAGGTGCCAAAGATGAGTCTGCTAGGCTGGGAGTACAGGTCTCGACAGATTTGTGTATTAAGTCCCCAGAATCTTCAGTGGCTCAGTCATCTGACTTTTCACTGAGGAATTTGATCATGTCTGTTGCTTTTTTATTTTGCTAGGAAGCGACCCACTAACAGCCCAGAGATAGAACAGTCAAAAAAAAAAATGAAACAGCATGTCTGTGATGCAGAAAAGAAAATTATTTTGTCATGTAAATTTATCTCCGTTTTAATTCCAAATAAATTTTAAGCATTTCCTCATCAAAATTTTCCCATCTTGTTCTGTTTTTAACAATGTTCATGCAGCTTTCCCCAAAGTAGAATTTTTGACTATGTCATGTATCACTATAATAAATATTAAAGGTGGGTCAAAATGTCGCTGTTGAAATTTTTGCCTAACTGTATAATTAAGGTTTTGCCTTGACCAAAGCTAGGAACCATACCATCTGCTCCTGATGTCAGCTGCTATCACGTCACTGATTTTAAGAGGAGTCTTTTCAGGACCTTAATAGGCAGAAATACGTTTTATAATTTACCTCTGAAATATTACAGAAATGACAGAGTGTCAAGATGGAGTGACAGTGTAAACAAAAAATATTCCCTCTGCAGTAGCTGGTAGGACTGAAATCAGATGTAAGTAATAACTGAATAGTGTATAGGAGATTTGGGAAAATCAGATTTTGCAGTTCTTTTAATTATCCTTTATTATATTAGCTATACTCAGGGAAATTGTTTAAAACTTCTACTTGGACAATACCCTTGTGAAAAGAAGCAAAATATGCATTATGAATGAGCAAAACAGTTTCAATACCTTGTTTTGGAATTTAAACCATTCAAAACACTGTTGCAACTTTTGAAGCTCCTTAAGTTTGGTTCTTTTTGTTGTTATGCACAGCTAAGGGCAGCGATACCTCACTGCTGTCACTCTGGTAGTCTGCAGTCCTCTCTCAAAAACTCCTGTCCTCTGCATTTGTGCGGTAGTCTCAGCAAACAAGGGGTATAAAAACCACCATCCTGGACTATGTATGAGATTCAAAACTGAACTTCTGTGTGCAAAGTAACTAAAAGCTCTGAACAGTGTTTGAAACAAAACTCAAAAGACCTTCAAAAGTAGAGTGGGTGGGAATTAAATTGATGTTCAAAGCCATAAGGTAACAGGTCCAATCTGTGTGGTTCCTGGCTGCTGTAATAAATCTCCCTCTGAAGCACAGGACATTGGAGCCAAGCACAGAGGCAGCTGTTAACATCCCTGTCCAGCTCTGACATTGCTTACGTTCCTTTGCAGTTTAGGAGAGATTTGTCATTAATACCTAATGTCAACCTCTGTAACCTCATAGACGTGCTTTCACCTTTCTGCTCCTGACTGCATGCTTGTCATTCAGAGCCATCACACAGGTCTCCATTGATATTTTCTTGATCTACATTGTTGAGGAATAAAATAGTGATCACAATAACAATTGAAACCAGTTGTAGTTTTTATTCCACTTATTCATCATATTTTACTTGGTTTATTTATCAATGCAAATGTTTACAGCTGTATAAAATGTGTCTAAAAGCTAAGTATGTTTTGTCTCTTCTAAAGAGTGCTTTTAATTTTTTTTTCAGGTTGAATCTTGACAAACAATCTCTAGGAAAAAAAATAATGTAATTTATTTGAATATCACCCCACTGCCCAGATTGGCTCATCTAATCTGGAATGAGATGCAATTAATCACAGTGAATTGAATATTAAATTCAATAAAATCTCCTCAGTAAGTTAATGAAACATCATTTTTACCAAGGAGGACAGAAGTCTGTAGATTCAAAATACATACATTCCTTCCCATAAGCTTGATCTACAAAGAAAATCCCCCCTTCAATTATTGAAAAAGACTGAAAATAGATAAGCTGTTTAATAAAAATTACATTATATGTTTTTCTAATCTGCATAATAGATTTTTCACTTAAATATGTGACAATTTTTTTATCATTAGCAATTTCTTTGTAAGTAAGTACTATGCCTGGAAAGCTGTTCCTATGGATAAGTCACAGAAGAGGTCTGAGATAACAAGATCAAATCATTCATTGGACCTTCATATTTCTTCAATGAGAAAAAAGAAACTACAATAACAGCTTTGCAAGTGGTTACAACTCTAAGATGGAAATTTGTGCATCCAGATTACCATAAAGCATGAATCATAGAGATCTCATTATGTGATTATGCAAATATATATTAATTACACAATTACAAGCATCTATGGTGATGAAATATGATTAATTATATGACTTGGTTCACTTGCTGAATGCAATGCCATTAGCTGCTAGAGGTCCATAGATGTGTTCCTTTTTTTGACTCATTGACATTTTAATATTATGAGGGAATTATAAATTAGTGTAACAACAGATGATAAAAGCAGATGGAATAAACTTAACTGAAGCCAACATGATTTACACAGATTTAAACTGAACAGTTTGTGTGTTTATCCAGCTATAAATGTTTTGTTCCATGATGTGAGTTCTGTTTGGAATGAAAGCTTCAAAAAATAGTGACATATCTGGAAAAGACCCTTTCAACATGTGTCTTAAAACATTAAGCTGTACTGAACCAAAATAATCAGTGGAAGGTAATGTAGGGCTGCCAAAGACACAGCTGTACTGGCACACTTGGAAAGTAAAAGTGTGCAATCTAGTTTGCTTGCTTTAGATGTCCAATACAGTAGTCACTACCAGAGACCCACATATATCCTACCTGCCCCAAACACTACTCTGGGGACAGATCAAGGGCTTTCTGCATGAGTTTATCTCTTTCTGTTGATTAATAAGTCTTGATATCTAACTCAAAGGTGGTGCTCTGTATAGAGGCATTTAACATTAGTGAAGGTGAATCCCACCTATGCATGTGATGCAGGATTAGACCTCATGCAGGAGCACTGGGTAGGTATGATAGCTTAGATAAATAAAAAGGAATAGCTTATTCTCCTTACTATAATGTCTCCTGTTCTGTTTTGGGTGTAGGTCTCAAGTCATGGACAGCTGCTTTGAAATACCTTACATAGTCAGTCTGCCCTTAGTGCTGGGACTAATTGCTACTTGTGTAGGATAACTGAGGTGTTCCACAGCCACTTCTCAACTTCTTGGGTCCAGTGCATGGCTGACATGTCTTGGGTGAAATCCTTCACCACAATCTTCACAGAATCATGGAGCGGTTGTTTGGAAGGGACCTTGAGGTCACTTGGTACAATTCCTCCAGCTCAAAAAGGGCCACTTAGTTGCTCAAGACCATGTCCAAGATGGTTCTTAAATATTTACAAGGATGAAGGCTTCACAACCTCCCCATGCAACCTGTGCCAGTGCTCAGCAATCCTCACAGTGAAAAAGAGTTTCCTGACATTCATGAGGAACATCCTGTGTTTCTGGTTGTGTCTATTGCCTCTGGTCCTGTCACTGGGAATCACTGAAAAGAGCTTCTCAATCTTTTTTCTCCCTTCGGGTGATTACATGCATTTAAAAGGTCACCCTGAGCCTTCTCTTCTCCAGGCTAAACAGTGCCAGGTCTCAGCCTTTTCTCGTAGGTGAGATCCTATTAGAGAGTCCCTTCATCATCTCCGTGTCCCTCTGTTGGACTCTCTCATGTATGTCCATATCTTCTGTACTGAGCCCTGCACTGGACACAGCAGGTATAGCCTCACCAGCGCGGAATGGAGAGGAATGATCAACACCATTGACCTTCTGGCAATTCTTTACCTAATGCAGCCCAGGATACCATTTACTTTCTTTGTTGCAAGGGCACACTGCTGCCCCCGCTTCAGCTTGATTTCCCCCAAGACCCCTGGGTGCTTTCATACCACACTGTTTTCCAGCTGTGTGACCCTCAGTATTCATTGGTGCCTGGGATTTTTCCTCCCCAAGAGCAGGACTTTTTTTGTAGAGGTCTGTCTGGATAGAAGCACAACCACTCCTCCCATGCAGTCTCAATACTGTATTTTACTTCTGACCACTACATGGATCTTCTGTCTGACACTGAAAATTCTTCTGACTAATGAAGGGAACAAAGATACTACTTAAACTATATCATTGTCCTCCAGCTCGGGCTTGGTCCATGCAGACCAGCAAAGTCCAATATGAATTCTGCTAATCTACTCCTTGCCTTTGCATTTGTGATGAAATAGTTACTGCAAAATGAAGAGGAAACCTCCTCCTCCTCCTCCCCACTCTGAACAATAACTTCATAAAGTGTGATTTTTCCTTTTAACAATAACTATGTCACAGAAGATAATCTGCTGTTTTTTCAGACAGCAACTGTTTATAAAATGCAGGAAAGTTCACTAGTAGGTCTAGCAAACTTCAGATGAAACCATAACCTAATCTGTCTGTTCTCTATTTTTTTCACTACAAATTTAATATCTGACTATCTTTTCATAGATACAAAAATAAGGTCCCTTCTAAGCACTAAGATGAAGCATTTCAAATACTGATTACAGTGCTAAACTTGAGATGTACTTTTATATCAACAATGGGACCATGTCATTAATTTTATTTGCTTGTTTATAATACAGATAATTGAAGATATTTAAGAAAATACAGATATTAAAAATTAAATGGTTCTTTATGATTAAGTGATTATTTGTAAAAAGTGGAATAATCTTCCAAAAGAATACACCTGTTAGAAAAAGTCAGCTTGTGAAGAGGTGCTTGAAGCCATCCCCATTTCTTGTTTAGAAATAATTTATTTCAGAAAACTAGCTTATAATTGTATTCTTTTAACATTTGTTGTTGACCCTAACTTTTTTCCACTGAAATCAGTGGTAAAAATTCAAGAAGGCTCATAAGACACAAGTGTTAAAGTAATACTAAGTGCTTTTGAATATGTCAATTAACAGTGTTTGTCTTTCTTGGTGGTGAACTTCTGGAGCTTTCCTCTGAGTTCACTACTAATTAGAAGCTAGTATCACTCTGAAAATTCATGGAAGGTCTCCACACTGCTGACAACATAAAAGTTATTGTACATTACTGTACATTAACACAATCCATTCTCATTAACACCATCAGTAACAGACCTCTGTGCCTCAAAGAAACCATATATACGACTACTTCTTTTGTGGCAGGAGATGTGATTTTTCACAAGCTGCTTCATTGCTTTAGAAGGATTGACAAATGCATGTTTTCCACTGACACAGACATTGAGTCTCTTGGGGAAGTATCCTCTTTGTGTCAAAATAATGGGTGTATTTCCATGGAGAAGTGGTAGCTTATTAAATATACTTACTACAGAGATCAAAGGCTTTCGCTTAGTGAAAGATGGCTGTAAAACCACTTTCACAGGCTCTGGGATAGTACTAGGGACTGCCCGACTCCATGGCTCAGCTGCTAAATGCTTTCCTAAGGATCACACACCAAATTAGGCTTTCTTTTGGGATATCTTAGGGACTGGGATCCAGGAAAACAACAGGGGGGATGTTTTTCACATAGCTGTAACTTACAGTTAAATTTTTCAAAACCATTTTAAAACCATGTACAGCTAAACATGAAAGTAGAGGAACTCCACTTAACCAAAACCAGAGGAGAGGTAACCTGAACATGCTCATAGATATTATTATACAATAGCCATTACAAATGACTTGACTGAGTAGCTTACTAATATATTTCTAGAACTCTGTGACAGTTAAATACTAACACAAGAATAACATTAGTATCTGATAAACCTTAAAAATGTGTTGCTGTTGTATCATACAAAATAATATTTCTGTCTCAAATGAATTTTGGGATAAAAGGATGATAAGAAGCCTGGTTTTCTGCCAAAGCCAAAGCCAGCCATCAAAGTCCTGCTGGATGCCAGCTAGTCTCAAACTGCAGCTGGGGCCAATGAGCATGTTAAAGAACTGGCTATATATCTCTATCACAGCTGTGCAGATGCTTCTGGCTCACCTCCTCAAATCTCCAGAGATCAGACGAACAAAGCCAGGGTTTTCTAGGACTCATCTGCCCAATGCCATTTGAGCACTGCAGTCTCAGGGTGGGCTCCAGCAGGTGGGGAAATTATATGGGGCCAAGAGGCACCAGGGAACGCTGCTCATGGTGCTGGGTTGGACCTGCAATCCTGAGCTCCATCTGCCAGCAGCTTGGAGCCAGCATGGGGTTTGCAGCTGTGGGTGGGCAGGGGCCCACCTCACCTGAAAAGGCATTTTAAACAATACCTCTCTCTCTTCCAGATGTTACTGAGCAAGCTAAAGGAGTTAAGTGAGGGATGAGGCTATAGAAGGAGCAGCCAGCCGATCTGCCAGCATTTGGGGCACAATCTAGCATGCAGATTTAAGATTTCTTTATAGAAAGTAAAGGGGAGCTTAGAAGCTCATACCATAGGAAAACCTCTAGATCTGTGATACCACTGAACTTGCAAACACCATATGAGTAGAAAAGCAGCCCATAACAGGTTAAAACTTTCCTTTCTACCTGATTTTCTCAGAGAAGGCATGAACACTGCAATTCTCATGCCAGTCATCCTTTGACCCAGAAAAATTGGTTGACTTCACACAGCCCAGTCATAAACCCCCAGTTTGCCAAGTGGAAGACTGACATGTCATGTTCTGACACTGAATTTGAAAGCCAGATCAGCCAGCTGTTTTTATTTTCATGATAAAGTGTCTTTCTCATTAATAAAAACAGGGAAAATAAACTCTGAGGGAGAAACAATAATTTATAATATGATCATGTAACAGTAAATATATGTGTATATATAAATAAACATATTTATATATAAGTTAAACAAAAGTCAACATTTCCCATGCAAACTCATCTGTCAGTTCAAGAAGTAAAGGAAAGTTCCACTCTCCTTTTCATTTGAAGCAAGTACTGTGAGCCAGGTTTGGTTCGTATTTTCAAAATTTATAACACTGTGATGCTAGCCAAAAATCCTTAATTAGATCAGAGGAGCAGCAAAGCTGTCAGATTCAATAGCAGAGTACAACGAAGGAATAAAATATTCTGGAGTTAATTGGATAAGTTCATTCAGCCAGTTTTGCCAGGCTAGTTTTCTACAATGATTCACAGACAGATCATGAGGATGGGGTTTTTCTCAGTAACAATAAAACTGATTTCTCAAATATGTTTCATTTACAAGATCCCAGAAATTGTTTATAGCTAACTTAAATCAACAATCAACATCCCCCTTACCACAGCACCCTTAAATTGTGAACGTTTCATGAACTCAGTTGCTTAGAGAGCAATTTGGGTATCTCACTTGTATGAGAATTCCATGGCAAGTGCTGCTGGCTGAGTTCTGCAGTGAGGCTGAGACCCAGTGACATCTCTAGTTGCACAAACTATTTGGGCTTTAATGTATTCAGAAGAAGGCTGTAACACTTGAAAGGACAGAGTAAGAGAAGATGGTGCTAAACTCAAAAATGAGGCTGTAAGCCATGTTTCAGCTGATTTCCCCACTTATTTAGAGAGCTCAAATAAAATATGACATTCAGGATGTTTTATTTGCCACACTTTATTAGCACAAGAACATTTCTAAAAAAATAAGAAATAATATTTTTAATGGAGACTCTGCTTTTATGTGAGACTTCTTGGTAATAATCTTAGTCTTTTTTGGTTGTTTGTCCCCCTTGTAATGGGCTCAGTGCTCTAGGGACATATCTAGAGGGAGAGCAGAATATTTGATCCCCAGGGTATTTGACCATAGGAAAGAAATAAACCACACAGCTTAATGACACAGGAGGCAAAGGCCAGCCTGTGCATTATTTTGAATAGGCCCTTCCAAACAACAGCTGGGTGCTAAAAATGCAGCACAGCTATTCTGTAAATGTCTTGCCTTTTGTTAAGCCCCAGAACAGCCGGTCAGAATGAATTCTGCTAGTATAGTGCTCTACTAAATCATGTCCCAGTCAGAGGAGAATGTTATTTCTTTATAAAAGAATGAGCACTGAGATACTTCCTTTTGAAGGAAAGAATGGAGAAGTCTTGCCATTTGATCTAAGTTTTGTCTGTTGACCCAGAAGTTAGTACTCACAACCACTACTGGGAAATTAACAAGTAATTTAAAATACACCCTATGTAGTTCACCTGATAATGTGAGTATTATATAAAAAAAATTTAGATCCAAAATTGTTTTGAACACCCTAGTGTGATTTCACCAGTTATTTGGTAAGAATTTATTGTGAAATAAAGTGCAGTGATCTTCTTCCAGAGATCCAAACAGACTTTCATAATTCAAAATACTTTCCTTTCAATTAGGGAATAGCACAAACAAGATCGATGTCACATCTGGCTCTGCTAAAGTCTACACAGTGAAAAGCAAACTTGGAGAAGTAGGGCTATGAGCAGCTGCTTCAGTGGGAGCTCATATGTAGCTGGAAAGGAGCAGAAGGAATCCTTCTTATCATGTTTCTGTGTTCAAAAGGAGCTTTGGACTTACCTGGACACTGTTGACAGTACAGCAGTTGCACCCTGCTCCAGGGTATCCTTTATTTCTTTGTGGTGTGTCAGATGGTCCTAAGCCCTCCTCTTCTCTGGAGACACAATGGAGGACCTTGTGTAGCCATGGTAAAAGCAACATTTGGCCTTTTCTACCTGTAGGCTCTTTCATCAATCAATTGCTTCTAGGAAATGTTTAAATAAGCTAAGCACAACACTCTCAGTGAAAATGGAAAGACTAAATAACAAAGGCATACAAGTAATTCCTATATTATGTGCTATTATTCATGAGCCTTCTGTTCTTCTGAACCGGAGAGGGGGAAAACTGCAAGGGTGTGGTCCCACAGAGAAAATAGAGAAGTACAGGGCTGTCCTTTTATTTGACAGGATACACAATGCACATTACACCCTTTGGCCAGCCTTGATATTCTGGCTTGCTATTCCAGGCAAAACAGTATCAATACAGGGATTTTCAGATAATTCACTGTAAACTAATATAATCTTTTCCTTATTGATTCGGGTATTGAGAAACAAAAAAAGACATAGACAATTAAACAAACAACAAAGGCCTTTCAATCCCCTTCCACAGGTTCAACTTCAGTCCAACGTGCCTCCTCCCCATTCCTTGTCTCTGCTGGCCTTGTTTTCATCACATTTATCTCAATCCTTCCCAATCTCACCAATGGGGCGATGGGCAGTCCTGGAAGTTGATGTTGGTGCATAATAGTTTCTTAAATCAGTCCCTGTTTCTTCTCCTTCTCCTCCCCTTCTCCTCACTTGTTAGTGCTCTCAGCTCCAGTGTGGCTCACCCATGGATCACAGTCTCTCAGGGGTGTCCCTGTTCCAGCATCAGTTGGCCGCAGACCCAGTCTTGTTCTCCTTCCATGAATGCTCTGCAGCTATGACCCCAACAATGTCCCTTTCCATGTCTTCTTTGCTTTGTCTCCTCACAGTTCTCCTCACGTGTCCCTGTTTTGCGTATCCTCCTGTGTGTCCTCTCACAACTCCTTCTTATGCCTTCTCCCATGTGCCCTCGCATGTGCCATTTTGCATCTTCTGTTATGCCTCTTTACAGGTATCCTCTGGTGTCTCCTGCCCAAGAGACAAACACTCTTTCCTAAGCATGTCCACACAGAGCTACCACAGGCTTCATGCCTGCCTTCAGTTTAGGTGGGCAGTGGGTTTTCCCATCATTTTGAAGCCATCTGAAACCATCTGCAACTGTGCCGGAGCAGTTCATGCCTCCTCCCATACAGGGCACCTCCCCAAGTACACCTGTATATGGGATCAGAGTAAAACGCAGGACAAGGGAAGGGGCGCTCAGCATTCAGGAAAAGGTTGTAGGAAACAGCTTGTGCATTATCTGTCTTTTAAAGGAGGATTGCAAATGTAGTATTAAAACCACTTCTCACTCTCTCCCCTAGAAAGCATTGAGGGCTACATGACACACAAGTTTTCACATCTTTGTGCCTCTCAGCATAAAACACAATCAGTGCAGAATTGCTGATTCCTCTCACAAAGATAGTTGTGCTTGATTGCAAGAAATTCTTAGAGCCCAGCAAGCACAACAAAGGGTGCTCAGGCTGCTCAGCGGAGCTGCTGTGGCCTGTGTGTATCAGGCTGGGTCTAAGCTCATGCTGTGCAAATTGCTGAAGCCAGCGGATATCTGAATCACGGGAACTGGAGGAGGAAAAAGGGTTGTTAGTTCAGTTTGCTTAGGGGGTATCCACCCAAGGCCACAGACAGATCCACTGCAAGAGACAGGAGCATTCCCTACTGCATTTTGTGAACATGGTCAGGTTTTCGTAGCAGTGGAGACTTTAGAGGTGGCCTTTGTGAGAAGACACCAGAAGCTGCCCCTCTGTTGAACAAAACCAGTTCCAACTGTCTCCAAAACAATCGCACTGCTACCCAAAGCTGAGCCCATCAGGGACACTGGTGGCACCTGGTAGATAGCATATTTAACAAAGGGTAAATTACACTGCACAGCACCTGTGGGAGAGAGGAGCAAGAAACAAAGTAAGAGAAACAACTCTGCAGACACCGAGGTCTCTGAAAAAAAGGAGGAGGAGGTACTGCAGGCACTGGAGCAGATAGTCTTTTGTAGCCCATGGTGAAGACCATGGTGAGGCAGGCTGCCCCACTGCAGCCCATGGAGGACCCCATGGTGGAGTAGACTGAAGGCCCTGAAAGAGGCTGTAGCCTGTGGAGAGCCCATGCTAGAGCAGGTTCTTGGCAGGAGCTGTGACCTCTGGAGAAGAGCCCACACAGGATCATTATTTCTGGCAAGACATGTAGCCCATGAGAGACTTATAGAGCAGTTCTTGAAGAACTCCAGTGTGTGGGAAGAAACCACATTGCAGAAGTTCATGAAGGATTGTGTACCGTGGGTGGGACCTCATTTTGAAATCTGAGAGCGAGAAGGAAGGAGTGGCAGATACGGCGTTATGAACTGACCACTGCCCCTGTTCCCTATCCTCCTGTACCACTAAGCAAGAAAAAGATGGAAGTGTTGGAAATGGCGTTGAGCCTGGAAAGAAAGGGAGTGGGGAGAAGATGGATTTAGTTTTATTCCTGTTTCTCACTGTCTCTATTTTTAATTGGCCATAAATTAAACTAATCCTCCCCAAGCTGAGTCTGTTTTGCCCATGATGATAACTGGTGAGCAATCTCTCTGTCTTTATCTCAACCAACAAGATTTTTCATCTTATTTTTCCCCCCTGTCTTGCTGAGGAGGGAGAGTGAGAGAGTAGCTTGGTGGGGACCTGATAGCCAACCAAGGCCAACCCACCATGCCTACCCAGCTATTGCTATAGAGCAGATTCCTGCAAGAGGACAAGAGAACTCAAACCTACTCAGTTGTTTTGCAAGCAGATACCAGGTTTCAGTCACCTGCTGTCTCATCCCCAACCTTGTGCCTGAAGTACAAAGACAGCTTCAGGACTGGAATATGTGAAGTGGAATACGTGGAGTGAGGTGAAAATTAACAGCTTACAGAAGAAGGTCATGTACCAAAACCTAACAGCAAGAATTTCTGAAATAAAGGAGAAGCTTATTCTACAGCAATAACAGAGGAGGTGAAAGACCTGCACTAGGCAGAGCGAGGTTACAGTGAGCCCTCACTGCAGAGAGGCCATGAAATGAAAACAATGATCCCAAGAAACATTAATGAGTCCTTTCTACAGAGAGAGACACTTATTACTGCCATTGCACAAGAACCAGCTCAGTCTCATCAGGAATGTGGAACATGACCCTCATTGCCTGTACTCAAGGGGAAATTGAATCTGTTGCAATACACACAAAGGAGGGCTACTAGGATGACCAGGTGAGTGGTCAAACCAGTTTTCAATACAAGGCTGAAAGACTTCAGCAAAAGTGGAGTTTAAAACAAGGACATGGACTTTTTTTCTGTATGTATATGCGGGAGATAAGCAGAAGGGGATTTGGAAGGGATGGATGGATGAAGGAGAATAGCAGGAAGGAAAAAGATGTTTAAAATACGTGTTTCTCTGGCAGGACAACAAAAAAAAAATATAAACTAAGAAGGAGTGGAAATTTTAGAAGCTTTTCTCTTTACAAAATGATGAAGCAGCTTTTCGGTAGGAGGAAAAAGTGTAAGAAACATATGTGGGTTTAAGGTGGTTCTTGACAAATTTATGAATGGAATTATCTGTCCCATACAGGAATCCAGAACTATCTGGTTTAATGACTTCCAAGAGTGTCTCCAATCCTCTGCTCGGACCTGCTTTTAATAAATTTAACCTATATATATCCAGACTAAATTGTTTGTGATGTCTTACTGAATTACATAATATTACAGACTCCACAGGAGTTCTTTTTCAGTTCTATTTTAGTTTAAAAAGCCCCAGAAAAAGGGAAGGATTAAATGGGTATACAAATATATATGCAAAAATATGGATAATCAGATATGTGAGACAGAGTAAGAGAGATTATTATGCAAAACTAAGGAGAAGTAAGTTGAAGAGAAACAAAAAATGTACAAAGAGTTAACAGAACACTATAAAGAGTATAACAATCAATTACTCTCATTAGTCAATGAGGTTGAACAAGAAATACTACCAACTAGATTAAAATGCAGCAGGGAAAACTTATAACCGGAGGAACAGTTACATAATGAAACAAACTGACAGTGAAGGTTACAGCATTTCCATCACCAAAGATATTCAAATCTATTTTAAGAATAATGGAATCCATTCAACAATGATTCAGACTGATGGACTAAGATGACCCAAGAGGCATCTCTTCTACTGCAAATGATTCTATTCTTCTGCAAGCATGCAGATGCTTTGTAAGAGCTGCACTTCAATGGAATGTTTCATCTCCTTTCTACAAAGAAATCATGTTATAATAAATATTAAGTGGAAAGATAGCTAACTGGTTTTGTCAATTAGTGGAAAATTAATGATGTTTCTCTGAAATGTTTCTATTAACTTTCAACTAAATCTATTCACACTGCAGTTCCTCCAAGAAACAACTATTTTCAAAAGCAAAAGCCAGTCTTCTGTCATATCTAGTATTAGAACAGCTTACTGTACATATCTATCTAATATATTATACACGTATTTAAGAAATAGTAAAAAATCCTCCCTCTTTCATGTAAGTCTGCATTCATGTATTCCATTATTTGTATGCATGTTAAGCATGTTGAAATGGGCCTTGTGTGTGTTTTGTCTTTATCAGAATTGACACAGTACACACTACTTCTGAACACATAGGCAGTATTTAATCCCTAGCAACCCAAAGTTCAATTAAGATTATTCTCTTTATGCTCTTGCTTGTTACTCTTCTGTAACAATCATGGTTCATCAATACCTCAGAACCGTCTCTATGTGGACCACGCACATAGAATTCATGTAATTATTAGGTGATATATTAGAAAGGAATGTATCCACTGAAATAGTCATCATATGTCAAACTTAATGGGGAACATCTAAGAAATAAATGGAAGAATTAGGCTGGGGTTTTTCTACCTATTTAACCAAATATACATTACTATTGCTAAAAAAATTCAGAAAATACAGATAAATGTACTTTGTGTATTTGCTATGGACAGGAGGTTTTCTAGAACTGACATCAAACTGTCACAGAAAAACCTTCTCAAAATGGTGCCTTGGTGTCCTAAAAAGGAGATCAGATCTTTTAGTCCCTCTCCTTGGAAGCACATATTCTCACACGTCAATCTTGTATGTGGCTCTTTGTGCCTGAAAAGTCACCTACTCTCAGCTGGCTGATTGCAGTGTACCTGGGAAACTGCTTCTGGTGCCAACAGACTTTATACAACAGGTGAATGAAGCAGGTGTAGAAACAACAATAGCACAAAAAACATCAGTACAAAACTCTACATTTTTGGTTTCTTGGAAACAAAAAAGAAAATACAGACAGTGAAAAGGTGGCCTCTAAAGGACTTGCAAAAGGATCCTTCTAGTAATCCAGAATATTATCTACAAAACATCATGCCATTGCAGAATAAAAGAAAAAAGTGTTTAATACAGTAGTACATAATAGTTCTCATATGTCGCTGAAAGTGTCGGAACGGCCAAAGCGACACGAAAAAAGGTTCCAGCAAAGTTTTATTCCAAGAAAAAAGCAGGGACAGCCGGGGCTGCTGCGCAGCCCCTTAAGTACAGTTTTTGAACACACGTAATGCACACGGATAGGACAGTTCAAACTTTCACACCAGAATTCTTACAGCTAATAGGTACATTTTCTAAACTCTACTTTCTCACAACAACTTTGCTCTTTCTCAAAACAGCCCAGTTCTTTCCCACAACAGTCCCGAGCACCTGCTCTTATTTTTCTCTCATGTTGATGTTCTTCCCAACTACTCTAATTCAAAACAGGTCCTTGTTCTCATGAGACAGTGCTCCTGTTCTCATGAGACAGTATTCTCTGTTCCCACAGGACAGCTTCTTCAGGATGCATCAGTATGTTGTCAGGATCAGGGCCTCCATTTTCAGTCCTCTCTTTCAATCCATCTCAGGGGCATGCTTTGATCTGGTCAACATCTATTGCTTCGTCAGTATGTGCCAAGGTGCTGACAGACCCACTGTCACCCGTGACACTCATATATTTGATTTCAGCAAATAGAATGGGCTTAGCTTGATTTTGCCACTTTACCTAGAAAATGTCATCAGGAAATTATAAACAATATTAAAGAGTTATATTTTAAGAAAAGATTGGATATGTTTCTTTTAGTGAAGGATACTCTGTACTGCACAATCAGTAACTTGTCTGTTATTTTATCCCATATTAGAAAAAGAAGATGATGATCTACTGTTCCGCTTTCAAATCCTGGATGTCTTGATATTATGCCTATTCCTATGTCAAGCACACAGCAGAAATAATTTGGTTTTCGGTATAAACAGACTGGCAGACTGAAAGAAATTAGGAGCTTCAAAAGAGTTACCTTTCATTATGCATGCAAAAAGTTTTATAAATTACTTTTAAAGTTGCATTAGTATTTAGCAAAGCTTCTCATAAGTACCATTTGAAATAGTGCATTTAAACTAATAATAATTGAATTGCATATCGAAGGGCAGTTGCAACATCCACCTGAGGAAATATGCATTCTGTACTTAACAAAAGGGTGTTCTCCCCCAGTTTGTCTTAATCTAAACTGTATTTGTTATTTGTCTGTCCTTTTTTTTCCATCCAAGAAGTACTGTCACCCTACTCCAGGGGAAATTTTGAAGAAGGTCTGTAGTTTGATCTTCTGTCTCTTTCTTACCAACAGAAGTAAGGTTTGCTCATCAGCTTGTCTACTATGAGCACCTGCATCCTAACTCCTAAATCTGCTCTGTTTTTTCCAAAGCAGCTGTAGGCTGGGACTGGGAAGGCCAAATAGGGGGGGGGGGAGCAAAACTTCATCAGTTCCTGCTGAACCCTTCTACACAAAGGTGTGTGTGCAGGTACAAGAGCACATGGATTCACAGAGCTCTAAAACATGTAATGGGGAATGAGAGAGGAAAAGGGCCCTGTAGTTTAGGATATGGATTTTTGATTTTGAACATGTATTTCTGTGACTGAGAGTGGTAGGTCTTTCTGCAGCTCTGGATGTCAGAGGGGATGATTTTGGACCTTGAGGAGAGTGTGAGATGTGGAGAGGACAGATTCTCCAGCCTGGGTGTCTCAGCACAAGTCAGGCAAAGCTGCAGGATCCAGGAGGGGCCCTGAGACATCAAGAAGATTGATCAGGTTATTAGTGAGGAATAAAAACAGCCGCATGGGATTGTATACATGTCTTACAGACAGTTTGAATGAGGTGATAGTGTCTAAGTGAGCAATGAGGAACTCTAGAAAAAAACAGAGATCACAAAGGTGTTGCTACTGTGGGTAATCTGCCTTAAGGCTGATGTGATTTTCAGCTTGAAATGAAGAGGGATGTCATGTTTCTTCTCATCTCTTCCGAACTTCCTTCATTAGCAACCAAAAAACTCAGCGATATAGTTTAAATCAGTATCCAGTTTTTTATCTCCTAGAAGTTATCAACCTGGAAATGATGTGTAGAAATAAGCCAAATCAACTTCCAACCCCATAGGTACTTATGCTGGCACAGCCTTTTGCATATTCCAAAATCACCAGTGTTAGAAAAAAAATACTCACCAGTTACAAGCCTCTGAACTGAGTGATGAGATGTAAAGGAAAGTTTTTAATTTTTTCCTCTTTTGCGGACAGAATAAGGGAAGGATACTGCTAACATTAAGATCTTCTTTGAAAAAAAAGTATTTTAAAAATTATTTTGAGTGCTTTGAGATCCACATACTTGCTCACTTTTCAAGGAATTAAGTATGCAAAATCCCCTTTTATATGTCTGGATCACAGGTGTTTTAAATTGTTTCAAGTAAAGAACAACAAAAATCTTACTGAGATACCAAGAAACAACTATATAGTTGGTGTTCACTCAGCTAAGACCAGAATATATGACAATTGCAGTATCCACATCAGTTACACTGGACTGGAAGAGGTCTGAGGTAAAACTACCATGATAAAACAGCCACTTCACTTTGCTTGTGAGCTCAGCTACTAACAGAGTGAAGTTTTTCTTTATTTAATCAAAGATCTCTCAGGGAAGGGAACTGACAGGCTGTTGTTCCCTGGAATTAGTGTAAAAAATAATAAGCTCTTTGAGGTAGAGACTTCCAATGAGGATTTTTTTCTTGATTTTCTTTCAAAAGGACAGTGATTACCCTCCCCAAATATAAAACACATTTTAAACCTCTAGCAGTAATGACAAATTATTACCAACAAGATGTCTCTAGACTCTTCAATTTGATTTTTAAAAGTCCCATTGAAGAAAAAACATATACTGAGAAAAATGAAAACAATTAAGTCTTCAATTAAAACACTTCGACTTAGAAACAAGAATATTCTACCCTCTTGAGAGGCATTTGTAATTATTGTTTGCTTTATGACTGCAAATTTTTTTATGACTGGGATAGTGGTGTGCTGTGATAAATAACAGTTAATGTTATGCCCCAAAAACACATAACTGCGCAGGGCAGCACAGATTTCCCTGATGGATGTATCCAGACTAACCCAAGCACTGGCCTAGCTCCATGTGCCAAGGGCATCACCCTTATAACCTCCTTCTCAGGAGTGTCAGCTTCACAGGAGGGAAAATGAGGTGAGGAGAGCACTGCATTAGCAGCACTGTCCATCTTCTGGTACTCAAGGTGGCTCAGTTACAGTTTGTTTGGGTATCTTTCTGCTGCTCTACTCTGTACAAATAAACCATCAAGGTCAGAGACAGGAAAGGAGTAAAAGCTGATGAAATAGCACCAGAAATGACAGGTAAATCAGTACTGGTCAGCATGTCAGCAAGAACAGATGACTAGCCCATCTATTAGCAAATTGCAAGTGGGGAAAGAAGAAAAAAAACATTTTTCTTTCAATGAAGAACAGAAGAAAGTAATTCTTCTGCCAAAATATGAGAGGTAACATGGGACAAAGTGTGTATCTAAGGAGGGAGGTAGAAGGGGCTACTATTAAAGGTCTTGGAACAATGGCAACAATAAAAAATGAACATATGTTTGTTGTAGGAGAGAGAAGCATCTAGAAAGATACAAACAAGGGTACACAGACCAAGGAAAAGGCAAAGAATATTATCTTTTCAACAGCATTTTGGATGGAAACAGGGCAGGATCAGGAGCTTTTGGCTCCTGTTTTTTCCCATTTATAAGTTTGGGCTTTTTTTAAATGGAAGAGTCAGTTGCAATAAGGAGAAATCATAAGAAAAAGAAAATGTAAAGAGAAAATCAAAACACAAGAAAAGGAATAGGTCACTGGAGAAAGTGGAGGAGTTAGAGACATGAATGAAAAACTGCACCTGTAAGAAAGAGGGTTAGTGAGAGCAGCAGTAAAAGAAAGGAGTAAGTGGAGGTGAGCTGATGGGAAGAACAAAGTAACATCCCACCTTGTCAGTTGCACCTTTTGAAACACCAGCATGAATCTAAACTAAGGCAATAAAGTGGGTAACTGAAATTCTGTCTCAAAAAATAAGTTCCTTTTCAGATCATTACTACATACAATATGGTAGAGCTCAAAATGTAATCTGTACTGGTATGTATGATATAAAACAACTACCAGAAAGCAATTTTACCTGCCAAAAAGGTCACAGAGAAAACGACTTTTTACAACAGGTGTTTAAAGTAGAGAAAGGAAAAATAGTACAGCAACAGTCAACTTGATAAGATGCTGACTGAGATAATACTTTCTTCAAAAATAAACTAAATAAGAATGTCTCAGCATAAGGAAAATCCTAGCAAGGTCATTTTTCTGATAAGGTTAATAGGACAGCAAAAAAAGGACCACTGTAGAAAAAAGAAAATACAGAAAAGTTAAATAAATTTTCCTAGCAGCCCCAGTGAATTTGGCAAGCTCAAATATATTACAATGAAAACTAGGTCGTATCTTCTATTTTGATGTTAATTTTCTTGAAACACATAATGTTATATCCCAAGAATATAACATACTGTTATATCCTAAGAATAACAGTACATGGCAGGCACTGCCCAGCACATACACTTCTCCTTCTTTTGGCTTTGAGGGACACTATAACTTCTTTTCCTCAGTACTGGAAAAATACAGATTCTGTGATCAGGGGATTTTGCAGTGGGAGCAGCAGTAGAGACACCTGCCATCTTTCTGAAGTCATTGCTAGAGCTTTCAGCAAATAGGAGGAATAAGAGCAGGGCAGCACGTAGGAGGTGTCAGGTTTTAATTGGAAGTCCTTCATCTGGCTTCTGTAGCAGACAGCTGTGGTACTCTTGCAAACCCTCCTTTTCTTTCAACAAAACGGGGCAGGGGGGGAGGAGGGGAGGGAAAAAAACAACCAAACCAACCAAAGAACAACAAAACAAAAAACAAAACTACAAAAAAAGACAAAACCACAAACAAACAAACAAACAAACACCCAAAGCAAACAAAAAACATAATGGAAAGTTTTAACCTCTTTCATTATTTCTTTTAAACCAAATAATTTTCATCTGGCATGTCTATATATTCTCTTCTATTTTTGCCTGTCTCATACACTCAACTCTTCTTATTTCGCACCGCAAGAGCCCTCAACTTGGGCTGCCTACACTGGTCTATTGTGAATAGTTGAGTTGCAGAGAGGAATGGTTATTGCAATATGTTGTTGCACATCCTATACACATTCAGGACTGCAGCTGGCTCATGACCTTATTAAATAGAGATGCAACCATTTGGTTAGGTTTCGCGAGGTCTCTAGAAGAATTGCAGAGAGGGGCTTGGCAGAGGAACAGCAAGACCTGTTGATAAAATGGGCAAGTGCTCTCTCTTCATCTGCTTTATCAAAGTAGTCTCTTCAAAACACAAGTGTCATAATTTTTTTTTCTTCTGAGACACACAATGTTTCCCTGACCTAAGGGAAGAATAATCTACTGTATGATTCAGAAATAAGTTTAAAGTGTTTTTCCCTTTCATGTCTCAGTATAAAACCAAGAACATGATGACACTTTCAATCTAATTATGAAACGTTTCATTTTTTTTATGCAACCTTACAAAATCCTTAACAAGAATTCCCAGTAATATTTTTTAGTATTTTCCCACTCATTTGATACCTTAAATTAGGTATTTGTTCTTTAACTTTTCTAACTTTCAGCTTTCAGCTTGTTAAAAATGGAAACTAATTGTTCTCCTAGACTTTAAAACACTCAAAGAAAGATTAACTTTGGGGTAATTTTGATACACAAAGTGATTTTATTTTGACCCTGCGTTGTCAATGCATTTACATTGGAGCCTGGCACTACACAATAAAAGCTTTTGGGAGTAAGAATTGTTAATGTTGTCTAGTTATAGTGCACAAACTACGGGGACTCTTCACTGGCAACACTTAGGGGCACCAGAGTACACCTACTGGAATTATCTCATTGTATCAAACGGCCTCATAACCCATCAGAGATGAGGATGACTGCAGAAGGGGCTGAGCATTAGAGAAATCTTCCTCTGGATGCAGCAGTTTTACTTAAAGTGATTATACCAACTGTAAATAATAACAGTAATAATGCATTCTCCTTGGGTATAGTTCCCTTTTCAAATACAGAAAAAAAATTTAGTCAGAAGTGCTTGAAAAATTATGGACTGCTTTGAATTTAAGTTCCTCTTGGTTGTTGTTAAGGCCCCATGAACCCCCATTAAGAAATGCTCTGTCAATCAGAGACCACACAGAAAATTCAGGAAGTAAGAACTGTGAACTGTGTTCCCAGGGTTGAGTCCAGCAGCCCCTGCCTCCTGGGGAGAGAGAAAGTATGTTCATCACTATTCACATGGCTTCACCTTCTGCCAGTACTGCATCTAACATTTTACTTTATTTACAGGTACTTCTGGATCCTGGTTTATAGCAGCTGTACTTTGTTTAGCCATTTTGTGGCACCAAGAAGGCTTAATCCATTGCCCAATTTGAATAGTGAGAAGGAGCTGTAAAGTCTCTATGAAGCCTAAGTTTGTTTTCACTGTTTCAGAATTGATTTGCTACATGCTTTTTTAGGGCTATTGTATCATTTATAGAAGGGCTGTTGAAAGAGTCCTCAAACGCTGAGAAAATAGAATATATAACAGTGTAATTTTTCAGTGTACCTATCATACAGTGCAGGTCACATTCTGACTGGTGAGGTGAATTTGGAGCTAAATTCAACTCACTCATTTCGCTGGCACAACTACCCACAGGTAATACAGATGCAGAGATGATAAGAAATGTGACTAGTTTGCAAGCAACAGCCTCTAAAATGCTAAACACACACGCACAAATAAACTTGTGTTTATAACATCCAACTCTGCATCAGCTTAACTCCAAAGTCATCTGAGTCACACTGGCTTCTACTGGCCCAGGGAGATCCATGGCTACTCAACACTGCAGCACACAAGCCTCAAAAATCGGACATCAGACACTTGAAATTAGAGTTCACCTTGAAACAGTGATTCATCTGATACCTCATTAGCTTGGTTTTATTCAAAGCTTTATTCTTACTCTTGCCCTTTCTATTCCTAAATCAAGATGTATGACTGAGGATCATCTTATGCACTTGCCAGATAGGATCATGTACAAGCATAAGGAAAAGTCCAGGAAGCCTTTATACACACTCAAATGTGCTTATGTGCCCAGACAGTTAGACCAAGTTCAGTCAGTGAATTGTGACTTCCAGCCAGATGAGCTGTATTACAAATGTGGAAACAGTTTTTATCTGCTGTGTGTAGATACTGGTCTTCATTTAAGTCGACCAAGTGAGATCATCAATTGTTTTAATTGCTCCCTGAGAGTTGCCGTCTTCTCTTTCTGACTAATAGAGAATGTATATATGTATCAACACAAAATAAACTATATAAGATATAGAAGCTTTTCAGGCACATTACTTTGTTTTAAACAATTTGACTTTGGTTTATGGAAACACTATCCAAAATATTTCAGTGGGTTTGTGAAAGTTAAACTCTAGCTGAGCTTTTTGGATGATCTTTGAAAAAGGTATGGAGTCTGGGGTTTCGTTAGTTTCTGAATACCTCCTGACATGCAGATTTCTTAGTCTCCTGATCTACAATAAATAAGTGAGCTTTTACAGCCTTACCCTATCTGACAGTCTGCAGTTCTGATATATGAAGCCTGAAATGCAAAAGATCTACAAAGTTATGTTTTGCTTTAAAAAGTTAAAGCAATTAGTAATAAAAGTTTCTCAGAAATCTGTACATATTTTCAGTATAACAGTATTCAAATTAAGGTAAGACTATATTCCAAGAAGTGTTTTCATAGTTTTTGGATAACAGACCACAGACACAGAGATTACTCAAATCCTGAATAATGACAATCACTTGGCTATGAGTAATATACCTGGTTTGTGGGTTTTTTAAAGTATATTTTCAATACCCATAGTCCTCTCCATGGTGTATGTTTCTGGTTGTTTTTGAAAATGTCTCAAATTTCTTAGCTGGACCTGTGTCCAAATTTTCAAACCATGAGTCACATGAGGAATTCTTATCTACGTGGAGTGAGACATTACTTGTCGGGTCATAAGGCTGTGAAGGACCTCAGAACATTATCTTTGTTTCTGGACTATCCTGTGGGATCTGTTGTTCCCAACACATGTGTGTTAAGACTGTGCTTGAAGTTTTAATGAGAGAGAGAGAGAGAGACACCACAGTGTCCTTGGGAAAGGCTGTTCTTCTGGTCCACCTTTCTTGTTCTGGGAAAATTTTCTGAAAATATTTTACCTGAATGTCACATGTAATATAAACGTTTTTAATCATGGAGAAGATTTTAAGCTGGTGATGATTAGCATTAGAAGAGAAAACCTATTTATAAAAGAGGTACTGCTTATGCACTGCAACCTCACAAGACCATTGTGGAATATTTCTGGCCATAACTTAGTGCACAGTAAGTGAGATGTTCATGGAGTGAAATCCTCTGAGATGGGTGAAGAAGAATATCTCTCTCCCCAGTCACGCCATGCAAGCTAAAGGCTGACTGTCCACAGGGATGCAGAATTTTATGTGGGATGCAGGGGAAGAGAATTTGGGGATTACACAAAACTTATTGTGGGTTCTTTTAAGAGGATTGTGGAAATGCATAGGATTTCCTATGGGATGTTTAGAGGAAGGACCAAAAGCAGGGAAAGGGAAGGATCTGGGTTAATAAGGAACAAAAGTGGACAAAGAGCATTAAAGTGGTCAGTCCTGTAAACAGGCTGCTGCTCTGTTCACTTGCCTGACTGAGCCCCGTGCTTGGTCACAGCAGTCTATTTTCTCATTTAATCCTATTTCTACCTTCTATGTGTGTGCAAACCCTGATCTTTGTGTGCATGTGTTTGTGAATGCCAGCAATTTTTTGTCAGAGTAGACAATGGGTAGGATGAGAGGTCTGAGTGCCAGCAAGTGCTGAGGGCTCAGAGAACTCAGAGTTTCAGGGCCAGCACCCAGGAGGCACCAGGGAGTCAAAATGTCCACAAAGAGATGCTGGAGAGAGCCACATGTTGTGTGTCTGTGCATCTGTATGTCCCTGTGGGGGTGTATGCAGTTAGCAGATTTCAATCCTCATCTGCTGGAGAGGAAGAGTAGGATGGATCTATCCACACTGTGTGGGGTTGTGTGAGCACTCCTAAGGACATCTCCCTCTTGCTATGCTGATTGGCATGGCAGGCCGTGTGTGTGTGTGTGTGTGTGTGTGTGTGTGTGTGTGTGTGTGTGTGTGTGTGTGTATGTATTTGCATGTGCATTCACACCCTCAGCCTTGACTGTATGACCTAACAGCTGGGACAGAAGAAATTCCGTAGGTCCCAAGGCCCACAAAATTTGACTGTCCTAGAAAAGTCTGCCCATTAAGACCATACGTAAACAAAAAATCTTTCATTATTTTTCAGTAGTTTTAGCCTACGTGAAAATACTGAGAATCAGAAAATAGCATAGAAACTTTACAAAGACTAAACCAAAAATTAATTTAATAGCTGTGTGTCACAATGTGTAAGTCCAGGAAATTAAATCTGCCAGGCACAGACAGTTATCCAAAAGCATATGCAGTTATCCTCCAGCTGTCTGTCACCCAGGTTTATTTATTCTTATTAGTTATTTGCCTAAAGTCGTCACTGATAGATACCATGCACCAGTCATTTGAAAGAGCTGATAGCCTTGAAAATGCAGAGATCTTCCAGAGCACAAGAATAACTGAACTGCTCTAAAGCACATAAGTCCTAGGAGAAAAATACATAAAAATTCAGGAACAAATTAAAAAAGCAAGAAAGCCAGGTAGGATACAACCAGTTTTAGAATTATTCTGAGTCTTCTTTTTAATATTGTATCAGATTTTGTTCCTATCAAGTGTTCACTTTAAGTGGCATCTATTTGTCAACAAGTTTAGAGAGAAGACTAACGAGAGGTGTAGGTGAATGTAATGTATTTGTCAAAACAAGACAATTATTTCATAAGAACTATCTAGACATCTCAGCCTCAGGAGACAGTGGGCTTTAAAAAATACAGAGTAGATTGATAACTGTAAAATAAACCACTGAACTCCAGCTCTTACCTGAGATACGTGTATGGGTGCACATGCACATGTGTGGAGGTGTCTCACAAAAGCTACTAAAAACCCTTGGGCTTCTAAGTACTCTCAAGTCAACAAAGCATGGAGAACTACACTCACTTTGTTTTGTAAAAATTGAAACCACACAATGAAAAATAAAAGCACGTATGAAATCAACTCCCCAGCAACTGTAGGAAAGTAATACTTTCATTATGTTTCTAGCATACAACTTTGAAACAGAACAGCCTCTGAATCAGAATCATATTCTTAAAATACACCTTCATTAGCTACCAGCTGAGAAGGTATAGTATGGATCCCATGTCCTGGCTGAAGTGGCGGGTCCTTTCTTTAGTTCTTTTTGGGTTATATTCCTGGCCTAATACAGCTGGACTTCAAGAGATTCATCCTCCTGAGGAACATTTTGACTAATATTCTTTCTGTTTGGAAGCCGATGGCAATTTTGCAATTGTCTTTCGTGGAGCTAGGAGTAGACCTAAATAGGACTCAGTTAAAGCATGGGATTTGTTAATGGATGGGATAAGTATCTGACAACTCTTTTCTTGTATGCCTTAGAAAAGACAAAACCCAGGAAACAATATTTTGGCTTTTAGGAGGTTTGCATGGTCTCCCACAGGCTGTTACAAAGTCTATGCTTCAAACTGCAAGGGAAAAATGTCTATTCACGCAGAAATAACTAAAATTCTTCCTCTATCTTGACTCAACGTGAAAAAAAACCAACACACAATACAGTGAGATGTAACTAATATAAAATACTGTACCTGTGGAGGTGAAATTGCATTGATACTGCTTTTCTGCCACTTTATCTTCATGCTGTTAGACATTAAACTAGCAATTACTTACAAACTCATACAGTCTTCAAGTATCTGTACATCTTGTCATTAAAAAGGCAACATTAGCCAATGAATCAACTAATTTCTTCACTAGAAATAAGGCTACACAATGATATCTGAGACTTTGCTACAGAGTAACCTAGCAACCATTCCTATCTGGGTGGTGATCAAAGTATATACTTTGAAAAAATGGAAAATGTGTATTATGGATTGAGACAGTATCAAAATTGCCACAAACCTGATACTGTGTATGTGAATATGGAACAGAAAAATGTAGTAGCTACTGAGGTAAAGCTTTGTCAGAAAGGCTTACACATGAATTTTTTCAGATTTGTTTGTCTCCTGGCAACTGGTATTGTGTGAACATTTTTTAGTTTTGCACATTCTCCTGCATAAGCACACATTTGTTATCTGGTTATGTCTTCCTCTCTTAGACCTATATGGCCAGAGCCCAGTGATTTATATAAACTTTAAACTATTTTATTATTTATACAAACACATGAAGACATCCAAAATTCTATATTCCCAGTAGTTATGATACTATCTTTAGTGTTATCTCTATGTCCTGGTGTCCTTCAATATAGAGGGAAAAGCAATTTATACCAAACTTTGTATTACCTCAAAATTACCTACTGCCTACAGAGAGTTAAGGTAAATGTATCATTTACCAGGACATTTAATGTAAAGAGTGATTGTCAGTGTATGTGTTTGTACACAGCAAGTTTTCTACGATGTAGACAGGGCTGATCACACCCTGACAGAAAGGAGGTAACTACCTCCACAATGGGCAAACTGTTTTGTGGTGAGGTTAAGTACTTGGCCAGTCAACACTTCAGTTCCTTTACAATATAGTCACCATCAGAATTTTCTTCCTTACAGAATGCAAAGGTCTGAGCAGTCTAAAACCAGTAATGCTCTGGGAGTAGTATTAAAATTTGATGCTATTGATTAAGTGTCAGATTTTAAGAACTAAATGACAAACCTATCAAATCCTGAAGGGGAAGTGATCTGAATTTGAGTAGATCTCCAAGGAGAAAAAGAGCATATAGTGCGGCACTTGTCCAAAATCCCAGTCCTCCCCACTGAAAGCAGTGCCAGATATGAGGACCTGGTCTAACAGTTGGATCTCAGATAAAATATTTGCTCAAGACTTTTTTAGCTCCTTACCTGGGAGAAAGAGCAGAAAACCTTGGATGGCTGGCCTGCAATGTCTAATTTTCTGCCAGGTATGATCCTCTTTCATTCGTATGCAATTGTATATATAGAAGTGAGATGAATTGTTAGGATCCTGTAAAAGTGTTTTCCCAGGTCTTTTACTTTTGAAATTTTTGGTGCTAAGGTGGCAACACACTGGCATACAATTCATTGGGGAATAGAGATCTGTAAAGAGAGATCTCGTATATTCCCACATGATCAACAATTTAATATAAGATCAGGTAACTCTATAAGGGCTGTTCCTTCATTAAACTGCAATGGCTAACCTAGGATCTTGAAATACACGTTATTGATCTGAAGGCAATGTCTTTTAGTGCTAAGCACTAGCCAGAATATCCCAAGACAGATGTGCAGTGGGAGAAATTATTTGAATCTTGAAGGTTTTCTACAAGTTTGTAATATTCCAGTATGATAGGAAAGCCTGTAACTTATGTAAAAGTAGGATGAGTTGCTGAAGCAAAAACCTTTCACCTACAAGTAGCCTACAAAACACCTAAATTTATTCTGCAGAGTATTAGTGGACTCCTGTAGCTATTGATTGAAGAGAAAAATGAGGAGCAATTTTTTGACAGAAAGCTTTCAACATCCGTAATTGTAAAATGTTGCTGTCCAAATCTGTAACAACTTGGCTTTGCTTGGGCTGCCAAGTGCTGCAAATATCTACCTGCCTAAAAAGCAGAGGGGCAGAAATAGAAGAAGTATGCCTTCAAGAAGATTGATCTTCCCTGTGTTGCCACTCAGCCTGCCTGATACAATCTGACGGTGAGCTTTAATGTATGGTAAAGGCAGGTCCTGATTTAATTCAGAAACTAAGATCCCTCTAGTTACTGTTCTTGGATTGACAGATGTGTCTTTCTGTCATTCCTGAGATTGTTCCTAATGTAAATGTCCTGCTGCAGTTCCCCAATATCAGTGCTGACTGATTCATTTTCATCTGATTCCTCGGAAGAATGAGTAGGTCAGGCAGTGGAAAGACTGCTAGATGAGGAGATAAGTGTTTTCTGGATATTAAGCAAAAAACATCTATACAAATCTTTTCCCTAAGGCACTGTTTGTTGTTGTCAATATAATGCTAAAGCCAGGGAATTTACTAATTCTTCAAGAGCTGTTCTGCTCTATCCTAATGTTTAGCTTTTTAACATAAATTTACAAATGCAACTTGTCTTAATCCAGCAAAATAAAAGTAAATTGGATTAAAACACATGAAAATTAGAGCACTCAGTGAGCGATAGAGACTTGCAACAGATTAGCAAACATGGTATTATACACTCCTGAAAAAAAAAGCATATCACCTATCAGGACCAACAATTTGTCAAGACAGAGGTCAGTTGTCTCTCTGGAGCATTTCGAAGAATTTGTGTGAGCCACAAAAGTAGGAAAATTTAATGCTTTACCATCAAAACCACTGGGGTTCATCAAAGGTAAACTTACCTACTTCCATTGGCACAGTTAAAATTGCTGACCACTTTTGTTTTTTCCAAACTCAGAAGAACATCCCTTGACTGAAATGGTAAGATTTTGGTTCTAAAAGATACACTCAAAGAGTCTGACAGCACCTTCATTGCACTCACTTAAAATACATGATAAGTCCATGTTGCTTGTTCCTGAGGCTTTGGGATCATTTTTTTTTTAGCAAGTAGACCAGCCATATTCACTTCAGTGTTTTCACTGAAGTTTAAGTTGGGGATACCACAGAAAAAATAATACAAACTTCTGAAGCATCAGTGAAACCTACATATCTGTAAGTGATGGGATTTATCAGTATATTTAGGAGTTACGTTTTTGATTCTGATCTCCATCCAACCAAGGTCACAGAAGTTCTGCCACATGAATGGACCAGCTGAACTCCAGTTAGCGTTGCAAAGAAGCTGCGACCTTTCAAATGTAATGCTATTTATCAGGAGAAAAAAGAATCAAAGTTATGAAAATCTGGGGTTTGCTTAGCAGATTATTCCAGTTAAAGAAATGAGAGTTTGGCTTAAAATATCTGTGAGGTAAAATAATCATGAATAAACAAGTGATCTTGAACAGATGCATGCACAAGTAATGACAGCCAGTCCATATTTTATTTTGTTGCTGAAAACAAACAAATATCATACTTCTCTCTCACTGAAACAATCCATATTTCAAACAGACATTTAAGCAGCTAGAGGTTTTCTTAGCAAAAAATCAAATCTAGTTAACTGAACAAATATTCATGTGACAACTTGTCACTGCGTTACTTTTTATTGATGGATTTACTTAGTTATCTTTTCAACAGACACAGTTTAAGAGCCATAATTGATAACCATGGTCTTGATAGTCCTTCAGCAACTTCTTATAGCAACAGTGTACTACAGCTGACAAAATATATCTGTAATGTAACACATATACTCCTAAGTGCAATAATGGACATTAAAAGCATGCTCCATAATGTATCTATTAAATCTATTATATAAACTGCTATAGTAAAGTACCACCTAGGCTCACTTTCAGCTATTTGAAAACCATTAAAAATTCATGTTATATGAACAGGAACATCCAATACTCAACTTCCGTAAGCGAATATTTAAGATGCACCATGAATTACAGTGCCAACTAGCAGGGCTTTAAAGCACTCTGGATGTTAGTAAAATCACTGTACTATAATGGACACACAAAGTAAGTCACATCAGCCTACTGGTGCTAAACATTATGATATATCTGTAAAACTCAGGAATTCTGTGAGGCCATGGGTTCCAGTCCCATAACAAGAGTTATGCAATATTACACTCTTTCTTGCAGAAGTGTGTCATGGTTTAAGCCCTGCTGGCAACTAAGCAGTACACAGCCACTCGATCGCTCTCCGCAACTGCACCCGAGCAGGATGGGGGAGACAGTCAGAAGAACAAAAGAGAGAAAACTTGTGGGTTGAGATAAAGGTAATTTAATGAAACAGAAAAGGAGAAAAATAATAATAATGGTAAAAGAATTAGAATATACAAAACAAGCTATGTGTAATGCAATTGCTCACCACTCACTGACCAGTGACCAGCCAGTTCTGAGTAGTGGACTCCAGCTAGCTTTCCCCCTAGGTTATTTCTGGGCAGGATGCCATATGGTATGGAATATCCCTTTGGCTGGTTGGGGTCAGCTGTCCCAAATGTGTCTGCTCTTAGCTTCTTATGCCCCTCCAACCTTCTCAGTGGCAGGGCATGAGAAGCTTAAAAGTTCTTACCTTAGTATAAATACTGATTAGCAACATCTAAAACATCAGTGTGTTATCCACATTATTCTTATACTAAATCTGAAATAAAACACTATACCAGCTACCAGGAAAAAAATTAACTCTATGCCAGTTGCAACTAGGACAAAGAGTCAATTTATAATTTTTATATTTGATGTTACAGCCATGGATGCTACCATCATACTATCAATATTCAAAAAATCTTTATCCTATAAGCTTTTACTTAAAAAAATTGTAATCACTTCATGAAAACAAAACCCAGATGCTTTGTAGCTACTTTTCTATTCTCAAAATCCCATTACTTTATTTGTATGAATATCTCATGGAACACTTTTTTTTTTTCTACTGGCGCTGACTAGACTTGATGAACTAAATTGTTCAATAATGCATCAACACATTATTTTGTATTTATGATGTAGCTGTTCCCTATCCCCTCATAGTACTGTGCTGAAGTTTGGAGCCAAGCATGAATTACAAGCCTGCAAAGCACCACGTGTGCTAATTGTACTTCATATATTATTAATATGCAATGCATCCTGATACCAAGCTTTCGGAGCCCCAAGGTCTTCTGAGAGATTTAAAGAAAGAAAAGAGGAGATTCCACTTGTCCTCAGCATTTTCTACCTCCTTTTGTCAACTTTCAGCTAATGCTCATTATCATAACTGGAGGGAGGCACAGCTTTGCGTGGCAGTCACTCTCCATCTTGGTCACATCGCTCTGCCTGTCAGAGCAATGTGCACATGTGCACTGCAGCGCTATCTCACTTGAATTTTGGCATACAGTGTCAAGCTGTTTATGCTTTTGCTGACATGGATGCTTTCTATAGTGTTTTCTCTAAGAAGACCCTTTCCAAGCAAACCTTGTTAAGCACCTGACAGAACCAATCTTCTTTTAATTTCAAGACACTTGGACCTTTAGATGTAATTACATGTATAAATAGAATGACTCATCCAATTTTGCTGCTGTTTGTAACTTACATTTCATAATTTTCATTTAGCTGACAGAGAGCTGACAATTGTAGTCATCCCTGGAGACAGTGTAGTGAATCCAATTTACAGACATTCCTTGTAGCTGTTTAGCAACAGACTGTCTGGCCATGCATTTAGGCACAGAGGTGAACTTATATATATGAGGATGAACCGAGATCAAAGTACCACATCTTATTTTATTTTTAATTAAAACAGCAGAAATTTAAGAGTATGGCAAACTGTACAGGCATGAGAGCCCATCTGGACATATTTGACAGGGCTTCTGACACGCTGACAACTTTCTACAGCTCAGTGGCGTCTGGCAGATTTAAAAACTATTTTCTGGGCATATCGAAAGAAAATTGAAAGGGTACTAACATGAATGGTCCCTGACTGCTGCTCAGCACTGCATCTGCTCTGCTGTTGCCCTGAATGAAGGCAGTTCTGTGAGCTGCTACAGCGCAAGGGACTGCTCCAGAAATTAATGTGCTACTTGCTCCTTGGTAAAGGAGACAGGAGAGCCATAGAAGCTGCTGTCTTCCTGGTAAATACGCTCCTAAAACTTATCATCTCCCTTTGCTTCCCTCAAATTCATTACATTCCTTACACATGTTGCCGCCTTTAAATTCATTGTACAAATACAAAATTAAAAGCTTTGAAAAGACTAACATATTCATATCAAATAGAAACTTCAGGTTTGTTCTTTTCCATGATTTCATTGAAGTTTACCCAAGTGAATACTCCCAGCTCAGATGTACAGTCCCAAATCTCACATAGAGACTCATGTGCCTTTGGTACTCGGCATGGCTCAGTCAACTGCATGGCAAAGATAATACAGAAAATACCATCAAAAACTGCAGCCTTGGAGTTCTGAAAAGGAAAAGCACAAAAATACAAACAACTCATCTGGTAACAGTTTCATATTATGCTCCCTCTGGAAAGTAAATACAGTCCATAGGGAATTTTCCACATTGCTGCAAGGCTCAAACAAATTACAAGGGAAAGAAGAGGGAGAGAAAGAGGGAGGAGGAGAAGTTATGGGGACCTAGAAAAGTTGCAGAAGTTACAGTTTCAAAGCATTCAGTTCATTTTTAAGTAATCTGTTCCATGTCTATTAAAAGAACTAGCAATCAAAAGACATTTAAGGCCATTTTGTTTATTTACTGGACCTTTTGCTTCTGAGTACTGTGATCTTTTTTAAGCAGAGGTTATAAAAGTACTGACATGCAGTTCTAGAAAGTAAAAGAAAATCTTGCTGAAGTTCAAGGGATTCTTACAAAATATGACATTTCCCTGTTGCATTTAGTTTTAGTTAACACAGTATTACAGATAAATGGCATTGTAAATGGATTAAAAAATAATAGTACAAAAGACGTGACATAATATAACAGGAATTGCTGTAACGATTATGTGTTCCCTGTCCCTTCAGTCTATTTGATCCATTACTCCTTAATTAGTATTTTATGTGTATTACACATTAATGTGATAGCCTGAAGCAGGAGTGCACTTCTGAATCAAATCTCCTGCCATTTCCAATCGCCCCATTTTGTTTCAGATCTCAGAGTGACCTGAGAGCACACAAGCTCTATTTCATTGTATAGGCCTAAATGAAAAGCTGAACTTCATAAGCTCACCTGATGTGCTCCAACCACTGATGGGTAATCACTCTGCAGGACCAGAAGGGAGTCAGTCCCATGCATGACAGGACTGCTGGGCCTTTATCACCAACTGTTTCCCCCTAAAAAACTTCATGTTGCACTGATCTGCCTGCTGACGTGGACATAGTTTTCTTTCGTTCTTTCTAACTACCTTGCTACTACTATTTACAGCCTGACTAAAAATGTAACAAATCTGAAATATAAAGCCTCCTTAAGCCTTGTTAAAATTCTTTGCTGTTAAACACCATGTTAACAATGTAATCAAATTCTAGGAGTTTTCTGGCATGCTAGCCATAAACCTCTGGAGGAGCAACATCTGAAAACAGCTCTGTATAATTTTTACACCAATAAAATAATCAAATAAGTTTTCAAATGTGTCACTATCAGAAACCATCAAATAGTTTGCTCTGTTGCTTCACTGTTGTCTTGGTTTTGGCTGGGATCGAGTTAATGTCTTCTCAGTAGCTAGTATGCACTATGGGTAACAAACAAGAGGAACTGGAAGCCATCATGCAGCAGGAAAGCTACGACCTAGTCACCATCGCGGAAACGAGGTGGGATGACTCGCGTGACTGGAGTGCTGTCATGGGTGGCTACAAGCTCTTCAGAAGAGACAGGCAAGGTAGGAGAGGTGGGGGCGTGGCTCTGTAGGTTAGGGAGTCTCTTGACTTTGTAGAACTTGGTTAGTGATGATAAGGTTGAGTGCCTGTGGACCAGAGTCAGGGGGAAGGCCAACAAGGCTGATATCCTGGTGGGAGTCCCATAGACCACCCAACTAGGATGAAGAGGTGGAGGAATTATTCTATAAGCAGCTGGTGGATGTTTCAAGATCGCCAGCCCTTGTTATTCTGGGAGACTTTAACCTGCCAGAGGTCTGCTGGGAACTCAACAAACAGAGAAGAGGCAGTCTAGGATGTTCTTAGAGCGTGTGGAGGATAGTTTCTTGTTGCAGCTGGTGAGCAAACCTACTGGAGCGAGGCCCTGCTCGACCTGCTGTTTACAAACAGAGAAGGGTTGGTGGGATATGTGGTGGTCAGAGGTCGTGAAATGATAAGAGTTTTCAAAACTCAGTGAAACAAGGAGGGGCATCGATAAAACCTCTACCCTGCACTTCTGGAGGGCAGACTTTGGCCTATTCAGAGTGCTAATTTGGAGAGTACCTTGGGAAACAGCCCTTAAACACAAGGGAAGGATGGACATACTTGAAGAAAGAAATCTTGAAGGCACAGGAGCAGGCTGTCCCTTTGTGCCGAAAGGGGAGATAGTGGGGAAGACAAAAAGTCTGGCTGGGCAGGGAGTTTTGCAGGAGCTCAGGGGAAAAAAGAGGCTGTATCACCTTTGGAAAAAGGGGCAGGCAACTGAAGAAGTGTTTAAGATGTTTTTAGGTCATGCAGAAAAAGAATTAGAAAGTAGAAAGCTCAATTAGAACTTAATTTGGCCACTTCTGTAAAGGATAATAAAAAATGTTTTTATAAATACTTCAGTAGCAGAAGGAGGGGCAAAGAAAACCTTCATTCTTTATTGGATGTGGGGGGGAATATTGTTACCAAAGATGAGGAAAAGGGTGAGGTACTTAACACCTTCTGTGCCTCAGTTTTCAACAGTAAGACCATTGTCCTCAGGTTATCCTGAGGACAACTGGCCTCCTGAGCTAGTAGACAGGGACAGGGAGCAGAATAGTCCCCTGTAATGCAGGAGGAAGAAGTTTGTGACCTCCTGATCCGGTTAGACGCTCACAGGTCTATGGAACCCAATGGGATCCATCCGAGGGTGTTGAGGGGACTGGTGGAAGAGCTTACCAAGCTGCTCTCTGTCATTTATCAGCAATCCTGGCTCACTGGGGAGGTCTCAGATGACTAGAAGTTGACCGATGTGATCCATAAAAAGGGCCAGAATGAGGATCCAGGAAACTACAGACCTCGGCAAGGTTATGGAACAGGTCATCTTGAGTGCCATCACATGTCATGTACAGGACAACTTGGGGATTGGACCCAGCCAGCACAGGTTTAGGAAGGGCAGATCCTGTCTGACCAACCTGATTTCCTTTTATGACCAGGTCACCTGCCTGGTGGATGAGGGGAAGGCTGTGGATGTGGTCTATCTGGACTTCAGCAAAGCCTTTGACACCGTCTCCCACAGCATACTCCTGAAAAAGCTGGCAGCCCAGCTTGGACAGGGGCACTCTGTGCTGGGTTAGGAACTGGCTGATGGCCAGGCCCAGAGAGTGGTGGTGAACGGTGCTGCATCCAGTTGGTGGCCGCTCACTAGTGGTGTCCCCCAGGGATCAGTGTTGGGCCCAGTTCTGTTTAATATCTTTATTGTTGATCTGGATGAGGGGATCAAATGTACTGTTGCCTAAAGAAAACTCAGGGAGAAAAAACTCTGAGACAACTTACTGTAGAGATAAGGTAAAAAAAAGGATTTAATGATGCCTCTGAGGCAATAGGGTTACAAGACATGTGTGCCTTCTCTGTATTAGGTGTTACAATTTATAATACTGTCTGTCCAATCCCAGGTTTTTCCAACCCCTGGCTTTTGCCCTGATCCACCCACAGCCCGCCCCTTGGCTATTGGGTCTGGGGTCGTTTTCTTCATCATCTTCATCTTCCTCGGAGCACAAAGGGCACACAGTCACCCAGTTCTTGACTGTACTCCGCGGTTCAGACTATGGATTAGATGTTCTCAAACAGAAAATGCCTACCTTGGAAAGAGACTAAAGATTCTGATGGAATTTAGGAGAATTGATATGGGGTATTGGGGTGAGAAGGTTGGGGAATGTGTGTCGGCTGTGCTAAGGGTAAGGGGATAAATGCTACTGCTTCTAAAACCTACATTTTCTACATAACTACTTATAAAAATTAGAAAAATTAAAAAAATCGAAAAATCTAAAAGACTCTAGGGCATCAGTACCATTAGCAAATTTGCAGATGACACCACGTTAAGGGGGAGTGTTGATCTGCTAGAAGGCAGGAGGGCTCTGCAGAGGGACCTGGACAGGCTCGATAGATGGGCCAAATCCAATGGTATGAGGTTCAACAAGGCCAAGCACCAGGTCCTACAATTTGGTCACAACAACTCCCTGCAGCGCTACAGGATGGGCACAGAGTGGCTGGACAGTAGCCAGGCAGAAAGGGACATGGGGGTACTCATTGACAGGAAGCTGAACATGAGCCAGCAGCGTACCCAGGTGGCCAAGAAGGCCAATGACATCCTGGGCTGTATCAGGAACAGTGTAGCCAGCAGGACCAGGGAAGTGATTCTCTCCCTGTACTCAGTGCTGGTGAGGCCACACCTCGAGTACTGTGTCCAGTTCTGGGCCCCTCAGTTTAGGAAGGATGTTGAGGTGCTAGAGTGTGTCCAGAGAAGGGTAATAAGGCTGGTGAGGGGTCTGGAGCACAAGTTCTATGAGGAGCAGCTGAGGAAGTTGGGGTTGTTTAGCCTGGAGAAGAGAAGGCTCCGGGGAGTCCTTTTCACTCTCTACAACTACCTGAAAGGAGGTTGTAGCCAGGTGGGGATTGGTCTTTTCTTCCAGGCAACCAGCAATAGGACAAGAGGACATAGTCCTAAGCTGCACCAGGGGAGGTTTAGCTTGGACATTGGGAAGAGGTTCTCCACAGAGAGTATGACTGGGCCTTGGAATGGGCTGCCTAGGGAGGTGGTGGAGTCACTGTTCCTGGAGCTGCTTAAGAAAAGATCGGATGTGGCACTTGGTGCCATGGTCTAATTGACAAGCTGGTGTTAGGTCATAGGCTGGACTCTATGATCTCAGAGGTCTTTTCCAACCCGTGATTCTGTGATCCAGTGCTGTCATTATCTCAAGCCTTTGGGCCCCATGTTGGGTGCCAAAAAGAACTGTCCTGGTTTAAGCCCAGCTGGCAACTAAGCACCAAGAAGCCACTGGTTCAACCCCCCACACCCCAGCGGAATGGGGAAGGGAATCAAAAGTAAAACTTGTAGGTTAGGATAAGAACTTAAACAAAGAATTGCAAATAAAGTAAAATATAATAATTATAAACATAGCAATAATAATAAAATACAGGTAAAACCCAAGGAAAAACAAGTGATGTACAATATAATTGCTCACCATCTGCTGACTGATGCCAGACCTCATCCCTGAACCCTGATCAGCCCCCTTCTGGGTAACTTCTGAGTTTATACAGTAGGCATAACATTCTATGGTGTGGAATAGCCCTTTGGCCAGTTTGGGTCACTTGTCCCGGCTGTGCTCCCTCCCAGTTTCTTGTGCCCCTCCTCAGTGGCAGACCCATGAAAAGTCCTTGACTTAGGGGAGCACTACTTAGCAACAAGCAAAACATCAGTGTGTTAGACATTATTCTCATGCTGAATCCAAAGCACAGCACTATACCAGACACTGAGAAGAAATTAACTCTATCCCAGCAGAAACCAGGACAACTGAATGTAGCAAACTCCCTTTTCTCTGATAGAGCTGAAGAAGACACAGATCAAACCAAGCATTTCTTAGAAAACCTTTTGTTAGCTGAGCTGTTATGAAGCTGTTGTTAATAGCGGTGATTATTTGGACAGTAAAGTCGCTGGTTCCCTCACAGAGTTTCCACAGGTACTCACTCACAGTCACGCAGTGGGATAAGCAGCTGTGTAAGAACAAGGCCAGATGTTCACTCAGAATCAGCCAACTGCACTGGCACACCAGTTGCTTCTAGGTAGTGTTGGTAAAATCCCTCATAGGGTCTCTGTTTGCATCTGACAACTATATAATTCCACAGTCCCTGTCAGCAGGTATTGACCTGCTCGGTCAATAGGTTACCTAAGGCCTAGCTGATGTTGGTGGGCCACGGCCTCTTGTGGCTTTGGCCAACTTCAGGGGTGTATCACTTCTTGTGGATTTCATGGGACCATTTACAACTTCTTGAGAGACTTGTCCCTCAGCACATACTTTCCACCCTTTGGCTGCTGCTATCTGGTAAACTTTTCTCCATCCACACACATAGTTACCTACAGTACATGTTCACAAAGACTCACAGAGAAGGAGCTCTCATAGTAAATCCTGTATCTGCTTTGCATCATGTACTGAAAGCTGGAAACAAATAAGAATTGTTTTCTAGCTATATGCTCAACCAGAAAAGACTTAAATTCTTCTAATCTTCCAGAAAAATCTCCTGGTTCATTTTCTCATTCCATTCCACTATAAGGCAGACAATATTGTCCAAACGAACAACAAATCAAAAGTTACAATGCATCTTTTTTATGATATATTTTAAAATAAAGATAATGAACATGGAGTTTTATCATAAATCTAAGTATTATACTTACCTTGTTTTATTCCCAAATGACAACTTGTCTGGATACTTCTCTTTTTTTGTTCCCAAGTTCAAGTGATGCAAAAAAGTTACCTATGAGAAACTATGGCAGTCTTGTCTGGACTGATATGAAGGGGATTTTTTGCTTCTTTTGTTCAAGGTCTTCAAATACACTTCACAAGTCCTGTGTCTAAGCTCCGTCAATTTAAATTAAGCTGGAGAAAAATTGGTATTTTCCCTATTAAATACACAGGAAATTCACAGTTAGATAAATGCCATCAAAGACCAGGGTGAAAGTCGACAGCACAATTAGAAACAAAAGCCAGATTTACAGGTTCGTGGGCCAATATCTCAACAAAAGCTGCTTGCTCTCTTTGCCATGGCCGAGAATCAGAACCACTGCTGCTGAAGTCCAAAGTCCAGACTTTCAGCTCTCTCACAAAGGAGTAATCATTTCTTCCCTGACATCCATTCCACCGTATTGTCCTTTATACAAATACCCAGTGGTTTCTTTCCTTTCTGCTTTGCTGTGTTAGCTCTACATCCTCATTCATTTTGTCCTCATTGAATAGTCTTATATTATTTTTGAGAGTTTTATTTATTTACATTTAATTAGAAATAAAAGATGCACAATTTAAACTTTCATGTAAAACCAATTAATCAGTGCAAGCTTGGAGGGGATATATATGAGAAGAAACTTCTTCTTAACCATATCTTTATCCTTTTTTGTTTTTTTTCTCTTACAGTTCTAACAGAAGTCTAGCTGTACTCCACCAGACTGCTCTGCATCTGCATCTGTTCGGCAACATTTCAGCTAGAGATTTATCAATTTATTGATATGGTTTTGGCGGCTGAAGCAGAGAGACTATTCACCATGGTTTAGAAAAAGGCAAATATCACATATTTCTTCAGAAAGGGAAAAAGGGAAGATTGGAAAACTACAGGTCAGTCATCTTGTCTGGGACTTGGAGTCAGACTCAAAACTGGAAAAAATCATGGAAAATTTGCAGTAAAACACTTTTTAAAATTCTGTATTTGTGGAGCTAAAATAACAACATCTGAAAAAGAAAGAGGCTAAAAACAGACTGAGGGGAAGAAATCCTGAAAAGAAATGACATGGCAGAATGAAGCTACAGAAAAAGTAAGCTAAGAGGAAATTAATGCTAGAAAGGGAGAAAAGAAGTATGTGTGAGGTAAGAGAAAGATACAGAAAATAAAGAAAGAGGAAAGACAGCTATATAGAAAAACAGAGGGCATAACATTAATTCACTTGGCTTAAATTACCCTTGGTAGAAAGGCAGCCCTCGGCTCATCTTTATTCTGTAAAATGTGTTTGCCAAAGTTCATAATGAAGTCTGGATACACAGAGAATCTGTTGTGAATTCTCTGGGCCTTTGCATATTTTTAAATCATTCTAGATATCACAGAAAAGAAATTGATAAAGTAACACTTTTCTGTGTCTCATTCCAATTCAGTGAGAATTTATAAAGTTCATTTTTTTCACATTGCAATCCTCATATGTAATAGTAATTTTTAAATTGTGTATTATAATCAGAAGAGATCATTACCACAATGTAAGTTACCTGAAGACCAGAAACCTAAATTATCCTTTAACCAAAGGACAATAATATAAAACATTTTATAAAGATTTAAATCCTTTAAATTTCCAGTACAGTAAACGAAGTTGAAATTTTTAGATCATGTAGGAAAACCAACTTGCATCACTGCAATGCTTCTTCTGTATCGTTCAAGACATTGTCATCATTATTATAATTATGAAAATAACACTGCTTGCATATTACGTAATTAACTAAAAGCTTACCATAGTTCCTCATTAACAGTCCTGCATTCCTATCCTGAACCTGTGCATGGAACATATAACTGGGAAATGCACGAGAGCTATTCCAACAGTCACAGGAAATTCAAGGTACCAGCTGAAAGGCTGGTAAATCTGTATGTCATGAAATATACTGTACTACAGTTACCTTGTGTGTGACAGACAAACCCCCCAGGTGTGAAAGGCAGCTATGCAATGCAGCACACTGCTGAGGAATTGATGCTTCTTTGTACAGTCTATATCCATGTATAGCTAGGTAACTATCAGCCAGAGAGAAGAGAAAAAAAAAAACAAACAAATATCAGCTTGGTGATGGCTGTCATTCATCCTGTGTGTGAGATACTCCTCTGGCCCCACCAGGGAACAGAGACTCACAGAACTGAAATAATCCAGAAAGGTCTCTTCAAATTCTTAGTCACAACTTTACCTAAGACACCAAGTGTATTTAAACTGCAAAAGGAAAAGAAAGTAAAAATGTGTAATGTTCATTTTTCTTTTTAATAATGAACAATTATTTTTAGAAATGGCACCACAAAGAGGCCCTGATGACACTGGTGCACAAGGCTGTGCTGACACCAGCCTTCCTTGTCTTCTGTCTCCTTTTTTTTGTTCTCACCTGTTCACAGCACCTCTGTCCCTATGCTCTGAGTGTTATGAAATGCCAAAACAACTGTTGAAGTTATGGATCTTAGGTTTTTTACTTTTCCCTAGTTATTAATGGAACTCTGTGTTCTAACTGAAACCTCATTTCTTGAAACTTACTGGAACCTAATCTTGTAATCTCTCCTGTTCACTGAAAAAGCACAGCAATACTAGTTGAAGCAATAGCTATGGGAGCTATGGGAACAGAGAGGTGGCAACATGAATATTGAGGAACTGTTTTTCCAAATAGGAATGGCTGTTTAGAGACCAGAGGAACACACCAGCCCATCAGCACATGAGACTTCTCTCTGCCTCCTTTCTTCTTGTTTGATAAGAGAAGAGTGACAGATTTTTCCAGAGATCAGAGGCAACTGTCTGATCCCAGTGGGCTTTAGGGACCTGAGAGGTCTTGCTGAGGGACCTACCACTAGTTAAAAGCAAACAGCTCATCACACAGCAGGAAGGGATCTGAAAAGATGGAAATGAGGCACATAAATGGGAAGGAAGGATTTGATGACAGCAAAAGCGGTAAAGAAAGAATAAAAAAAGAATTAAAAAAAAAAAAGAAGGAAAAAGCAATAAAATACAGAGGGATGAAATAACCACAACCCCAGTTTGTGCAGGAAAACATCATAAACTTCCTGGGCTGCAGTCCTCTTTTAAAATTCCACAAGAATCAGCAGGTACTTTGAGCTGACAGTAAGATGCAGAGCACCCCCTCATATTTATGGGAAGGGTTCTCAGGTGAGGGGAAGTTTTTCCCATGGATACAACAGAATCATTAATTTGCTGGCCCTCGTACTTCAGCACATTAAGACCACATCCTCCTCTCTTCCTCTGCTCATGGGGATGTTTTTTCCTGAATCTCCTGTTCAGGTGAGTGGTTTTCCACTGCTGACATTTAATATTGTTCAAGGCAAAGAGACTGTGTGACCAGATGTCTTTATCAGCAAAAAAGTAAACACATTTGTAGTGTTACTAAATTTTGTTTGGCTGCCTAAAATGAAAACTAGACTGAGTGATAACAGGCTGAAATACCCTGAGACTCAAGGAAATCAAAGACTACTTTAATGGGGACCATGAAAAGTCTTTTGAAAAAATTCAAAGAGCAAAATACTGCAGTGGCAAAAAAACCAAATGCTATCTTGGGGGAGTGAGTTAGTTACTTTTCCTCTCCAAAGAAAGTCAATACAAAAAGACACCTGGATCTTCTGATACCAAAAAAAAAAAAAAAGTGGACAAATAAATATGCCTGCCCAGAACTCTCCTCAGTTGCACCAGTTCTGTCTGGAAGAGCTCTAGTGAAGACTCTACAAATATTGTTTCTATAGCATGGGCTTTTGAATGTAGCCATAGCTTCCTACCTACAGGCTGAATGGAAGAATACATCCAGAAAACAAAGTTCCTTCTTGATCAATAAAATCCACATGAGACAGCTTCTGCCACTGAATTACATACACTCTACAGGAGTTTTCAAGAGAGCCTCTAGAAAAGTTAAGTGAATATGTATTTCTTTTCTCATAGATAAAATACTCGAGCGTAAAAAGACTAACTGATGCTAATTCTGTGCATGAGGCAACACTGTCTGCCAGTCCCCTTCTTTTGGTGACACACCTACACCCACAAGTATCCATCTTTGCTGCGAGATCCCTCTTGAGGGCCTTTTCTCTCAATGCTTATACAAAAAACAGCATCCAAAGGACACTCCATGCTGCACTGCACATCACACTTACAAAGCACTGCAGATGTATATGCATGTCAGCCTTGCATTGTGCAATATCCACCTTTACAGGGACACCAGAAAGAAATGTGTCCACCCTCACCATGCATCACCACTGATTTGGGAGCTTCTGCTCAGTTCACTCTCAAAGCCTGTTTTGGTTCTGCTTATGACTGCTAATGCAGCAGCTATCTATGGACTGCTTGCCATCTGTTGCTTTTGTCACTGAGGTGACTTGTGATTTCTGCTTCTGAATAGAGTCAGCTCAGATTCGGAAATGATCTGGTCCTTCATCACCATAGGTATTGTCCAGGGCAGCACGGAGCAGCAGCCAAATGGCCAGGTTTTGCCCATGCATAGTCCCCACCACCAAGAGCTTAGTGCAATCCATCTAGTATGTGACAGTCATTCCTTATATCTGTCATGTCTCTGGTCACAGTGCAGGCATTAGGAGATATAAAAGTCTAAATTTCCCAGAGCAGGACATCTACATATCCACTGCCATGGTTGCAGTTGCATAGTAGTACCCACCACCTTCTTGCCCAAAGGCTACTGTCGATGCAAAGGACACATCACTGACCTTACATGGGAGGTGAGGAATGTTTAATGAATCTGCATGAACTGGTGATGAATGATAGATGTTGCTTATTATTAGCAAAGAAAGGCAAGTACTGCTTGGAGTATTTTGACATGTTAGAGACGAGTCATGGGAATTCCTTATTTTGGATTATTAAGAGTCCATTCCAAATAAAGAAAATAACTAATATAAAAATAGCTATTTTCAGCTTCCAAGCTGCCATCTGCTGAGTTCTTGTCACCACCCAGAGAAGCTGGTAAGCATCTAACAACCTTGTGTTACAGGAAGGTAAAGCTGAAAAGCATGAATTCGTTTGAGTGACAAAGCTGGAACTAAAACTCAGCTCCTCATCCCAACTCAGTTGTTTATACCATATTTCTCTCCTCTAAAATCTTAGAGTGGTTAAATATGAAGTTCAAGTCATTCAAACAGAACCTGATCCCGCCAGCATATCAACAGGAGTACTACTGTTAACAATTTGTTGTGAAGTCCATGAAGCTGCTGGCAGAAAGTGGGTGTCCACAGCTTCTCTCTGGGAGTAGATGGAAGGTTAGAGAGAATTATGTTTTCTTTAAAATGGGAAAGAGAAATTGTCAGATGATTCTCCAACTTCAGTATTGTTAGCTGTTGTTAAATTAATAAAACATCCAGTACGTGAGCAAACTATCAAGTGGTTTAAGCACAATTATAGTGCATTTTAAATATCAGTTCTAATTATATTTTCCTTTGACAAAGTAATTACACTTCAAGAAACTGCAATCAGAACAATTTTTCACTGCCAAATCTGAGAACAGAAGGTGAAAAAGGTGCATTTAGATGATTTTATAAATGAGTAGCTTAACTTTTATATAATAAAAAACCATAACAGTAGAACAGTTTAAAAATAGACTAGAGAACTCGCATTTTAATCTTATTTCGAGTCATTCAATGATTTGTAATTTAATGAGCCTTAACACAGAGCTTGTATTTAGTTTTCTTTCCCTCCATTAGCTTGATTTCTTGATATATCAAGTTGTTTGGCTGCTATAGAGACAATACATATTTTTAGTCCAAAATTCACACAAGAGCAAAATTAAGCACAGTCATTTCCTGTCCCACCTCATCTCCACAAGATACTCTGAATGGCTGTTAGAGAAGACTGCAAAATAGTCTTGTGGGGACTGAGAGGCTGTTTACTTTGTCAGGGTATCAGGTTCAGGGCTGATGAGCATAAAAGACTGGGACAAAAGACAGGAAGAGAAGGAATAAATTAAAAACCCAGGCACAGAATCCAAAAAGAGCAGGATAAAACTGAGCCTATACCAAAGACCAGAGCTCTCACCTTGATTATTAATGGGGCATTGCTGGAACTACTTAAAGCTTTGAGGAGCTTGCACCAAAACTCTTTAACTGATAAGGAGGGGGAAGCAAGATTACCATGGGTGTTAAGGACATAACCGTACTATGGGATATTTGAGGAAATTGTGGCAATGTGATAAACTTACTATGAAATTTTAGTGGGAGAGGAAATATAGACATCAATGCAGGTAGGGAAGGACTAATGATGGAAAAAAAGGAGAGAAGAGGGGGGCAGTTCAAAGCCACCAAGTCTGTGCTTGACCACTGCAGTATGTCATTGTTACACTCCATTCCTAAATATTACCCCAGGTGAGAGTACTCTCCAGTTTTAATCAAATCTACTCTAGAGAACTTCAAGACAGAGTAGTCAGTGAATAGTAGAGATCTGGGGGACAAATACCAGAAGTGTGAGAGTTGACTAATGGAGGGACCTGAGCCAGGTCTGACTAACGTAGGTCTGAGCCAGCTATTGGGCAATCCAGGGGCCTGAGAGGTGAAGGACACCATAGGGTGTCTGCTACCAGAGAGACCTATTTGTGCTTATGTGTGCATGTGTGTGTGTGTGTGTGTTTGAGACCTGCTAGTACAGTTGGATCCCAACTAAACAACATGTAAGGATCACTTGTATTTCTCACATTTATGTCAGATGGCCACTGCAGTCTGGAAAACAATGCTGTGACCCAAAGCCTCCCAAACTCATCCTCCAACAACGCTCCCACTGTAATCCCACTGCCTTCACATACATACGCACACATCTCTGGATGTGCTGTGGATGATCAGAACCACTCTGTCAAGGCAACACTGAAAGAGGAAGCATCTTCTCCATGCTTGCCATGTGGATCTGATGTTATTCCAAGTGGAGGCAGCAAGGAATATATAAAAAAACTCCCATGTTTCCTCTGTGCTGACTTTGATAATCGCTCCTTCTGGACTGACAGAAGTGGAATAACATGATAAGAGCAAGAAATGCCGGTCTCCAACTCTTTCCTTCTTCCAATGTAAAGCACGACAGTAGTTTCTGATGGTATAGAGAATACTACAGATTTAATGAGGCCTATAGGGTCCTCTGTGACAGAAGGCCAAGAAAAAAGACTGCCTCTCCAGGGCAGCATGGTGACCTGGATGCAGTATCTTTTTAAGCTCTACCTCAGTCTCAAAAAGCATCAGTAAGGTCTGAAAAAGTTTCAAGTAGTATTTGACATACGACATGAGCTACTTACCTCCCCTTAGTGCCCATGAGAAAACCACATACTCAAGATAGCTCACAGAAAAAGCTTGGTGGAGATGCAGGTAAATAGTGGGTTTATCTGCACAGCTGACTAGTAGCAGATTGAGAGAGGGAAGATAATTAGCAATTTGGGGATGCTGGCAATATGCAATTTCAGACAAAAATATTTGCTTTGAGGCTCTGACTTATAGTTCTGGCTCCATTTCTGTTCCAGTCTTCCTTTCTAGATGCTAGAGACAGTTCAAATTCTGGCTGATTGCTGTTTTATCCCACTTTCTTTTCCTCACATAATTAAAGTATGCTACTTGGTTTTGGAATCAGATAATTTCATTCAAAGTTTTCCTTTTTTCCCCATATTCAGCTAATGAGCATCACAGCTAATAAATTTGAAATGTTTTCTGGTTTTCAAATGCCACCCACCCTCAACTGCAAGTTTCAGGGCCACTGCAAGCACATAGCAGCCTCCCGTGTGCATCTAAGCAGCTTGTACTTATTTTCTTAAGAAGGAAATTCTTAAAGCAATGCTGTACAGCAATTAGAATTGCTAGCCTGGCTCTTTTTGCTGTATTCCCCTCATCATTTTGTGAGGGGAATCTCTTTCTCATCATTTTTCGTTGTTACACACCTTTTCAGTGTCCTCCCACAGAAATGCCAGAAGTTGGGTCAGTTGTTTCTGTATATACAAAGTGGTTTGCAGGTTGATGCTGAGAGGCTGTGGAAACTGCCTGGCTGAGCCCCAGGAGTGCAGCACCAGTGTGCCACTCACATGAAGGACCTGGGAGTGATAATCTGCACATTAAAAAGAAGTTACTGGGATGTAACTGTGGAAACAGCCTCCATCATCCTTACTGTAGTATATGTCTGGAAAAATAGTTCTATCTCATAGCAGCACTGTGAAGAATAGTAATTACACCTGAGACCATGCAAGCTAACTGGACTACCAAGTCATGTTTTGACTCACTTCTCACCAGATTCAAATCCCAGTTCTCATGTGAATACTGGAAGGTACTGGAGTATTCCACTCATCTAGTGTCTGGTTGTAATTCATAGTCAGGTTCTGAATACAAACAATGTCCAGAAATAGTTTCTTAAAGGCCCTTTTATAATAGTGATCATGATGGGAACATAGAAAAAAAACAAATTCAGGCATATTGGTATTCAGATCCAAGCAAAAAGCATTAGTGTAGTCCTAAAAGTCATTGGCCTGATTTGTTGCCTGAATTATTATATTCCTTCAGGGTTTCAGTGATGACACGCTTGCCACATGCTGTCTGTTTCACACAGTTCTTAGTCTTCCTCAGAATTATTCTGTAAAAGTCAGAATTTATGTAAAAGAAATCTAAGGGAAGATTAGAAAGGCCAGGACTGTGCTAGGCCCAACATACAAAACATTCAGCCGACGTGCCTTATGTGTTGTCGCCAGTGGCACATCTGTCCCTTCTGCTTTCCACCCTCACCCACAAAACATCGTTGGTTTTGCCTTGAATATCACATGAAAATGCACATGAACATAGGCTTGAGCCTGGGGTTCACAGCAGCAGGGCTTTGGTGTTGATCGTGAGCCATTCTGATGTTTTCCACTGATTACCATTCATGTTTCTCTCCTATTCAACATCTAAAATGATTCCTCATTTCTGTTGTCCTCTCTCCTAATGCAAGAGAAAAGGGCATTCCCTAATACTGAAAGGCAGATGCGGAACACTTTCCTCAGGCAAAGCACAATTAGCCTGTGGTCAACTTCTTTCACAATATTCCTTTCTGTCAACATCTTTCGTAGATCCCCCAAATGATTATGCATTTGTACTGATAAGGAGAATACCAAGAGCTTTGGTGGAATGTGTCTCCTTGTTCTTCCCTCGAGTTACAAAACTGCTTCTCAGTCAAAGAGACAAAAAAGAAAGTTTCTGTGTACTTAGAATATTAAATAACTGCAAACTTTGTATTTCTGTAACACATCTAGTACCTCCTGTTACTGGAGGCAAAATACTGAGCTGGATAGACCAGTGTTTGAATAACAAGGTTACTGTTTATTAATATCATAAAAGACGTCCACTGGTTAGTGAGATGGAACTGTCTTTGACAGCAGACCACTCAGTTCTTTTATAAATGCATGCCAGCTCTTATGCATAAGATAGACAAATGCAATATCAGTAATTGTTGCATTTTTTTCCCTTTGTTTCATAGTGTTTCTCTCTGAGTCCCATTAGCAATCAACAATTCAACAGTCTCACAGGTTGCCCTACTCAGAGCAATAACTTATTTTAAACTTGACTTATTTATTCCTTCTCAAACCACCTACCAGAAGCAGAATATTTACAGCTTTAAAAATACATTAATACGAAGCTGGAGGCAAGAGTTAATGACAGTCATTTCTACTTTTCTCTAAGTACTGACTTTACATGCAAGGGCTCAAAGAAATTCTTGTTTCTAACAGTATGCATCCTTCACTACAAGATGAGGAATGAGGTGAGTTTCCTTTCTTTTCCAGGAAGACAGGCTTTAAAGGACTTAACATTGCAAAGGAGTCATAGGGTAAAACAACACCACCATGCTTTCCCTTATTATTTCACCCCAGGTTGCCGGCACACCAAATATGCAGCTGAATTGTCACAAAATCAATCAAAAAGAAATATAGAAGACACTGGGGACCTTCAACCATTACTGCCACACAATATGTGAAACAGTGCCAGGGAGACTCAATGTGTGTGTCCAGTTTTAGTATTTCCCTTGTGAAAAACCCCAAATGTTAACTCTTGGCTGCTTCTGAAATCTTGAACATAAACATTCCTTTTTTTAATAAATGGATAAGTTTTTAATTATGAGTCACTCATATTTTAGGGATATTATTGTTATATTTTATTTACATATTGACAGGTTACAGACAAGAACAAAAACTATTCTATTAATGATAAAATATGACAAATGAAGAGACGTACTATGCTTAAATGACTTTTCCTCTTTAAGGCTTTGTAAAAAAATAAATGTTTATTGTGTGTTTAAGATCAGACTGGCAGTTCCAAGGCCGCAGGTTTCCCTACACCATATATTTAAATAATTTAAGTATTTAAATGAGCTATCATGTAAGTCTGATCCTTTGAGTCCATATCTACCCTGCACAGTGACCGAACTAAATGTTCATTATTAAATGCAGTTGAAGAAGCAAGGAAGGGTGATAAATTACCACTATACTAAGGAAAACAGCCCTTTAAGCTGCTGAAAGTGTGTGCAGTCTAGTGTCTCTGAAGTACTTTGTGATGTATATCCTCTAAACACTCATCTAAGACAAGCTTGACAAAGAACTGAGGTAGACATCACTGTGGCAGGCAGACACCAACACTTGGAGAATATAGGGACATTTAAGCTACTGTAAGCATGTTTAATTCTTAAATCTCACCTTTCTCACCTTGTACGGTGAAGTTCAAGGATACCCAATAAATGACTCCTATCTCAGGCTGTGCCCTCCCCTTGAGACTAATTCCAATGAAGTTAACAGCAGGATTAACTTCTGATTTAATGAGAACTACATATGATTAATTTCATATCTTACTCTGCACAGCTTATACTTGCCATCACTAGGAAGTCTAACCAAAACAGAACCTTACTTCTGCAGACACTGCACAGCTGTCCAGAGGTGCCTTATGGATACACAGGAGAGGTCTGACACCTCCCAGCCCACCAGGTTTACTGTCCAGCTGCAGACTGACCTCCCACAATGTGGGCAGATAGTTACGGACGTATCAAGCTCATCATGCAGCTAAGCTGCACTGAAGCTAGTTGCTTTAAACTGCTCTACATGAGGAACCCCACCAAACCAAGGAGCCTGGTAAAAGCTGTAGTTTGTATTAAGAAAGAGGTACTTTTCATGGCTTTAAGCTTTGTTCTTCAGCTTCTTCCTCTCATTTCCTCAAGCCTGTGAGCAACTGTGGACACGGCTCATGGCTACAGTTTGTTGGCTGAGAGAGGAATTTCCCAATAGCTCAAATCCTGGAGCTGACAAACCTGCTCTATAGATAAGAGGAGTGGCAGTTTTTCATCATGAGTTTAAATTAGGTTTGACCATTCTGAAAAACCTCCAGTGAACCTGCAATACTGATAGGAAGTGCACGTATTTACTCCTTGTATAACCTATCTCAAATTAACCTCCTTCTGCCCATCTAAGTTCTTTCCATCTGGAGGAAATTTTGTGACATTCTGATTCAGATGGAGAAAAAAGGCTGTGGTACTTCATCCAAAGTTTTGTCTCCAGCTTGAATGTTCAGCTAATTATGGAGGCATCTATGCTTCCTTGCTAGGTCTTGAGCAACATGGTCCCAGGGTACTGTTGTGCATGCTACCAGCGTGTGTCCCATACTTACTGTCACACACATATCTCCCTTTTCCACCCCTTCCACCTGCTGGTCCTATGGAAATGAACCCATCAGATTCTCAGAAGGCACCAGCCATCTTGGGCTTCATTAAAAAAAATAATAATATGAGGGAGTAAATTTCCCCTCATGCCCAGCAGGCAGGTTGGTGCTTGCTGTCTTGTTTGCCATTGATGTAAAAGTGCCAGATCCAAATCCTTCCTCCTCCTACACCTTACAAGAAACCTCAAGTACAAGCACAGACTTCCAGCAAGAATATCTTGATTGTTAGATTACATTTTCATTTCTCCTATTGGAATTTCTCCACCTTTTTATGCAATTATCCAATATATTTTGGAGCAGAATTTTAATGTCTGCTTTCTGCACTTCTGACATCATCTTGTGGTACATCTCAGGAAACATACATTTAAAAAACAATGTCTGCAGAAGATGTGCCCCTACAAAAAAGTATTGACAGTGCATTAAAATATATTTGATTGCCCTAGTGAAAACTGTCAGAGGCCTACTTGTTCTTCAATGCAGAAAAAGAAAAAAAAAGGCTTTTGGTTTCTATTGACAAGTCTCTGAGCATATGCAGCTCAGTTTTTTTCCTCTCTTTTTTTAGATTGAGGTTTATTCTCGAGTGAAGGGATCAACTTTTACTACTACAGAGATCAATGAGAACATCACTGGCACTATAGAGATCAATGAGAACATCACCATGTATTTCCCTCACTCCCCTTCTGGATCTATGATTTCCAGAGGAAACAACTTACTAAGCTTTTTCTGTCTTAACCTTAAGGTGAATTTCTAAAAACATTTTAAAAATCAAGAAAAATACACATTTCCTGTGTATTCTTTCCCATTCTGTTGAGAGTTTTTGTATTCAAGAAAGATGTTTTTTTAGTGCCTATTTAGCTCCATTCCCAGTGAACAGACCCTCAGATGAAAGCAAGGATTTTGTATATTCTTAAGCTAATAATGGAAATTTTATTTCTTGTTAGTATTAAAAATTGCATCTGCTTGAGCTTATTCACTGGTAAATTTAGTTCATATATTACCTTATGGATGTTAGGTAACCTCAGCAAACACGAATTTTACCTCTTCACCTTCTACTCTTTGTGGATTTTCTTTCAGAAGTAATATCTCAGCTGCTAGCACTATATCCTTATCCAGCTTGAAATTAATAAATATACCATTTCCTTTCATGCTGGCAGTTCTCTAAACTTTTGCTGCAAAATTGACAATGATTCTTAAGAAATATTTTATGAGGTAATATTGTTGCTGCTATCCTCTTAGCAGATTGTGTATGAAAACCCTACCAAAGCAAATCAACACAATTTAGTTCTCACATGTTGCTGCCTGGGGTTGAGTGGTTTGATAGATGTGCTGAGTATTTGCAGTCTCAACCTTCAAACTGAGTCTGCCTTCCTGTCCTGGGTCTATTTTATTATTTTGATTCTCTGTCATACTTGTAACAGCAGAACAGTCTTCAGCCTTCATATGGTTCAAACTGCAGTATGTTATTCACTTTTAAGGGTAACTTGATTTCATTTATTTCACATTTATATTTATTCAGACCTGGAGTTTGGATCAAAATATGCTAATCTATATATAACATTATAATAAATATACTAACATTTATTATTGATCTATAGGCAAATGTTTGCAGAAAATGAACTTTTCTCATGACCCAACGCAAAGACATACTCTTGCAGTTATTAATGAAAGTGTAGAAAATCTCCATACTTGAAGTTACTTGAAAGTCAGTTGTATAGGTCCACCAGCAGCTTGATCTAACTAAGCTTGAGCAGAAACTTGGACTAGATAGCCTCCAGGGATCCCTTTCAACTTAATTATTCTATTTATACATAGCATTAGCATCTTATCTTTAATATTGATTTTCTTACTATAGTTTGCTGTCTCTTGGGAAGTTTTGCTGCAGAACGAGCTATCAATTCAGCGCTTATGAAATCACCGGACAACAGGGATTGCCCAACCTTCATAGCAAAAGCATAGACTGTGTAAGCTTCCCAGCTGTTTTTACAACTACACTTTTTAGATACCTTATTCTTCTTTTTTCCTGTCCAGGGAAGAACTGCAGTGCTAACTGTGTGGTAGATCAGTGCTCTGAACATATGGTACCCTAAGCCCTACATGTTGCTTCCAATTGTTGCTCTTTAGGTGGCAAATCACTTAATAAAATTCAAGCGTATAAGGACAAGTATATGTCCCATCAAGGAATATTTTCTCCTGATGCCTATGTGTTTCTCTGCAGCCACTCCTGGTGTAGGAGCTCCCAATCTGTACACTCCTGCTGTCCATAGAGTCCTGCTGAGCCAAATCAACCAACACCTTTCCTTCAGCAGCACTCTCTTCCTATCCCCTTCCCACTGAGTCTTTCTGAGTCTGCTATAACAGTGTTTTGGGATGTTCATGACTTTCCTAGCAGAAGACCTTTCCAAAACGGACCAAAGTGTGAGGGCTTCTCTGAGTGACATGGACCAAGGTTCAGCTGGTGACAATAGACACACACATTGCTCGTTCATTGATGGAGAAGGCTTCAGCAAAGTCTAATTAGAAAATAATTGCCAAATGCAACCACAGCAGCTTCTGTCAGATACCAATACATCACAGCATCTAACACTTCACCACCATCTTCTTGTCCTTTTTCATCATTATTTAATCCTCCTCCACATGGAATTCAGGGTTCTGGGTGTTTCTACTGTAGGCAGATAGGTGGGCACTAGGAGTTAGTACTGCTTAGAGCATAGAGCAAGCACTAAGTCTGAACTGACTGGAGTAGTATAAAATATAGACAGATTGCAGCTATCATTCCTACTCTCCCCTATCACCTAAACACATAAGGTTAGCAAATATGATTTTCTAGGATGATGAGTTTGATCCTATTGATAGATTCTAGCTATGGAAATATCATTTCTTTAACCGTCCAACTTTGGAAAGGGTGATATTAGGCAAGGAAGAATGAATGTAGTAGAGAAAGTTAAAACAGAAGGAAGCACAGAAAGGGAAGCCATACCTCTGTAGAAAAGGCAAAGTCACTTCACACACATAACAGGGAAAAGACAACAAAAGTGTAACCAAATTATTTGAGCACAGTCTTTATGAAACCAGGAAATCACCTATGTGAAATACAAAACAAAGCCTGAAAAAAGCAAAAGCAAAAGTAGAGTAAATTTTGCATAATGTGTCCATCCTAACCTAAGGCTTAGCAAGTAGAAATCTACAGAAACTGATTTAAAATAAGGAATTAACTTTGAACTGTGGATGAAGTCAGAAAGGTAGAACGCACGGTGCTGACACTGCTCAGAATGGACCATTTCCTACAGCCAGTTGGGACAGGCAAAGGGATGTAGAATTATTTAAATAAGGATCATAATTTAATCCATGAGTCTCACCATTCTGTATCTTTAGGATTTTAAACATTGCATTCATAAATTTTATTGTATTTGAAGACCTTTATTCAATCCTTATCATCTACCAGAGCTTTCCGTACAGTAAATAAAGTTTCTAATTGGAGAACGAAGATCAGATCTATTTTTGTAGCTTACTTAAGTGAGTATATAGATCCCATGATTAGCAAAAAGAAAATAGTTGAAACAGGCAATAATGAAAAGCTTATGAACTGAAACACTCTACTCAGATGAACTGGTATATAAATGATCTGAAACAACTGTATTTCCAGATGTAGCTGGAAAAATCAAGGTTTGTTTGAGAAGGACCTGCAAACAAATGTATTGAGAAATCTGCAGGGACCCGATCAACTTTGCAACCTTGGTACATCCCACAATCGTAGCAAAGATGACTGTACAATATTTCTAGGTGACAAATGCCAGATACAACCAAACTATTTTACTTCTTGTGATCTACAATGGCAAAGTGACACACAATAATTAGTTACTTCAAGATTTATCACAAGCTTATGATTTCAACTTTATGAGAAATCAAGTGTTACATCAGACATTACAGGACTCTGAATCTTCTGCAGAGCTGGAGCCCATGCTCAGTATGTTATGCAAGATCTGAAGTTATGAATGGTACTTCTAAAATGGTACATCAGCTTCATCCTTTCCTTTGCTATTGCTACTGCTGTACGTACAGACAAATTTTAACTGATATATTTCAGAAAGGATTGGGCAAGTCAGTATATTTGTTAAGGTGAGTTGATGAGTACATTGCTTGCGTGACATACACCAGCTGAAAAACTCTTTTTATGCTGCACCAACCTTTTGTCTCTAATTGTTTTCTATGATCTTTGCTTTTTACCTGCAGCTGTATGCAACTGCCAAATTGTTTAAACGTGTGGTTACTTATTTTGTGGCCAGTTAAGGATAAGCAGCACTTTGGGCTGTAAGACAGTTGAGTTAAATTGTCTTGCTGAAACCACCCACTGAAAATGCAACAGTTAAGTTGAACTTATTGATAACTGCATTTTTTCTCCCTTTTCTCCCTTTGTTTCAGGTTCCTTTGCATCCTACTCTCACCACATACTTCATGTTTAACTTTCCTACTTAAGGAAACCTTCCTAGTTTTAAGGGGAAGGGAGGGAGTAGCACAAAAAGAATTGCAGAAATATATAAAGTCCAAAAGGATTACTTCAATCACAAGCAATTTCTTCAATCATTTTTAATCAAGCAACAAGAACTCACATTGTGATAACTCTCTGCACTTTTTTAATAATTGTCCCTCCTGAACTGATGTTAGTGCCCAAATCAGTACTCTTTTAGGAAAGAACATTGTAATCTCTTATTTCTTCTTGTCAAGCAATGTGAAATACATTAATTCTGTAGATCAGTTTTTTCAATAAACGTAAAACCAATGATATCACAGCATGTGTGTACTCACTGCAGGAAATTTTGGCCACTCTGAGAACCAAAGGTCCAGCTAGATCCAGCAAAATATCCAATGTCCTAATGTGAAGTTTTTCTCCAATACAAAATTCATAAGAGCCTCAGATTTCTTCTCACTTGCACTTACTTTTACTAGTTGTCCATCCGAGTGATGTTCTATATTTCAGAAGTCTCCAGTCTTGAGTACATTATTTGAATATCCTGCCATCAATGGGCTTGCTGAGAATCATGTAATTAACAGGCAGGGATAGAATTTTAAAAATATGAAAACTGAGGTCTACTATCCTCTGACAAAGATGCAGTTTTGTCCCAACTAATTAACATTGACACTGAGTATGCTACACAGTAGCTAAATTGCAAGTTGGTTTGTTTGTGTTAATTGCTCTGTTACACATTATTTATCTGTCCTGAATTAATTTAAGCAAGAACAGTTTTTGTTCTTTGGATTTCAATGAAGACTGTATTAAATATAGCTGCTTTCATTTCCTTTGCCACTTTTCCTTGATGTTGCAAAAAGACCAATTTGAAAAGAAGGAAGAACACAGTAAATTTTGACTCAGTGGGAGATGCACTCACAGTTGGATTCCTTCTTTTTATATTTCTCATAAATGCACAAGTATGTTGCCTCCTGCATTTTCCTAATGACAGAAATTTAAAGTCCTAGACAACAATCAACACTACAGGGGCAAAAGTAGTGCAATTTTATTACCATAGAAATAAAACCAAAAGCTAGATTTGAAGCTGTACATTTTTCAACTTTATCGTAATTTCAGTTTTTACCACTTTTGCTTATCGTACATCAAAAAAATCTCAGAGTTCTCAAGTTATTACTGAGTATATCAGATCATTTTTAAATTAAGTATGAATAATAAATAGCGAGAGTGGTGATTTTCTTTGTGAACATGGTATTGATATGAGTAGCATGTTGGCAGAGGATGCTGAATCCCAGGCAGGTTAAATAATTTACTCAACCCCACACAAAGAAGCAGCAAAAAAGGGCATGGGTGACAGTACCAGGCTGTTCTGCAGAACAGGAGTCAATTCAGAGAAAAATTGTGGGGGCTAGAGAAATCTGCACAGACAAAATGCAAACAGACTTCACAACTCCCACCGGCTGCAGTAAATTTTCTGACATTTTATGAGATGGCATTGTGGAATGTCCAGTTAAAGCCTTGACCTGCAGTGGGGAAAAATTAAAATAAGCATAAAATTCCCATCCAAATTAACAAGCCTATAGCTCTTTCAGATATTTCTAGTTGAAGGAAAGGAAGAGGAAGCACTAAGATTATGATTTTGGTGCAGGCTTGTTTGAAAGATCAGGACAGGGTAGTTGTATCTAAATGGGGTGAAATAGCTGCCTTAGGGATTTAGTGAGTAAATTAGTGAAGAACAATATCATGTGCCCCTTCTGTTTCTCTTTTATTAATGAAAATAACTAATGTGAGATGAAAATTTTATTAAGAAAAGAGGTTTATATTTGCCATAGTAAAGACCTTAATAACAAATATGGATGAGGACATAGGAATTTTTTTTAAGGAATTAAGGAGGTGGTGAATGCTCTCAAAGCAACATTCTCCACTCAAACTCCCCTTGATTTAAACATTGCTACAAGAATCACTAATGCACTGCAGAGATAACAGATGTCCCTCAACTAAAGAAAATTACAGGGAGATCATCACAGAAGTACAGCCTCAGCACAGAGAGATATCATTATTTTCAGGCTCTAGCAATCTGTAGACTCTGCTGAAAAGAAATATAGCCACAGTCAGACCTAATTTACACTAGTGAAAATCCATGTTGAAGCAAATAATTTATTTTAACTAATTATTGTGAATGGGGGTTGGAATCCATTCCAGAGCCTATAATTTTTCCTCATGCCTGAAAAAATGTAGTCTAATGGAATTAGATATCACAAGACCACGACCTTATAATTCTCTGAGAGATGGGATAATGAAGAAATGTCTGCAAGAAAAGGAATCCCAGCCTCTACTCTGGACTGTGTTTGGCAGATGGACAGCCATCACTAGCTCTGCACTACCTCAACTTCACTGGAAGGTGTATGACTCCATGCATTCATAAGACAGGACTAGTTGCAAACCATTCTTATTGAATATGAAAGATATCAAACCATTTGAGACTTCCAGAGAAATCAAGATTTTTAAAATATAAATATGGGAAAAATACATACAGCAATGTTGTTTAGGCATCGGCTTGCAGCTATTTTAGAAAACTAAAGCAATAGGCACATTCTCAGATATGTAAAGGGAATCCCATTATATTCCCTTATAAATAAGGGAGAAGGAATCAACAGAGTCACATTCTTCTTCCACACACTTTTATGTCTTCTCTAATATTAGTGCTGAATCTGCTTAGAGTACCACACAGACCAATAAATTACTATTGACAATATGCTACATGAGCAAGAAAATCACTACTTCAATCTATGTTATTCATATTGAGAAACACTGTATTGTTATTGCTTTTTGTAATTTTTTACATTCCCACCAGCAGCAGAGAAGGATGTATTAAACAGTATGAATGATTTGCCATTTCTTGGGTGCTAATACAAAACCTGAATTTTGACATCCTTTGCTGAGCTCTGTCCAGGCTAAGGAACCTAAAGCACTTTAAAATTGCAACAAACTCTTTATTCATACACACAGGTCCATACAGAACACTACAGAATCTCTACAACCATTGCAGCTCAGCAGAGCAGCTTTTCGCCACTCGCAGCAGCACTATATGGTAATTGTAAGGACCAAACACTGAACAATATATCCAGTGAAGCTGTGGGGGGTCAGGGACACAAAATATAAATTAAGATATTGTAAACTGAACTGAGACCAATGCCTGCAGTTAAGGTCCTTTATCAGGCTCCAGATTCAGTTGCTTATAATTTTAATTTAACCATTGAGCCAGAGGTTTTCTGTCCCAGAGGCTGTCTTGAGTTAAAATCTCAGATCAATTTTTTTCTTCTGTTCCCAGAACAAGGGCATTGCTGGTGAGATGAGTGCATTTGGCTTCAGGTGGTCTGAAAAGCCACCTCTTCAACAGGTTCTAGTTACCACTGCAGCAACAAAAAAGGCCTTGCAACCATCAGCTACTGCTGGGAAGGCTCACACAGGAATGATATGACAATTAAACCTTCAGATTCGTGGGGCTGACCACAAGAGTATTCCCACCAGTGCCATGAGTGTAAGGAAAATATATCATGCTTGGGCCATACATTATTGTCATCTGTTTTGTTGTTAAGCTTTGAATGAAGCGTTTGAAAATTAGCATGAAAGGTACTATTGAGATGTTGGAAATGACACTGTTCCTGTAAGAACTCAAAGGTTAACCAAAACTGCAAGGCTTTAAATAGATTTGATTTGCCATAAAATTATGAAGGTCCTTGGTAAAGAGAGAAGACAATCTCAGGAAGGATCCATCTGGGGAAAGAAGCAGCAAGGACTCAGGGTGTTAAGGGCTGCTCTCTGTGGTCTCTGAGACACCTTCCATGCACTTCAGAGAAGAGATAGCCAAGACCTCAGGGCACAAAGAAAAAAACCTGTATGGGAATAGAGAAAAACAGGGAAAGTAGTTGGGGAAAAAAATAAAAGGTCATCTATTAGCAGAGAGAAAGAGATAGCTGGGGTTTGAGACAGAGCAAACAAAATAGAAAAGGTGTGGAACTTGGATACTGCAGGCCAGGTGGGATGGCAGTGAATGGGTTGGAAGCAGAGTGGTGGTGGGGGCCAGGGCAGGATTCTGCAGAGTGGTGAGAGGAGACAGCAGAGCAGGACGTGCAGTGCAGAATGCTCCTCTGAAACTCAGAACCAGAGACAGTTGTTCTGAATTTCTTTATTCCTCTTCTGTACTGTTTTTCTCAGCCAGGCTGGAAAAAACAGAAAGCCTGTCATACCACACCATATGGGCCTATCCTGAGGGCCAGTCATCTAAAATCCGTCACACAAGTGTGAGCTGAGCAAGTGACTGGGAGCTGCATTGCATGATTATGCTTTGTGAGGGTCTGCTATAACTGAGGCACTCAGAATATTAATGGATTTTAGAATGCCTAGAGGACAAATGAGGATGCATTTAAGTTGGCAGACGTTAGGAAGAAGTCCAAACATATTGTATGACTGAATTTCTGTGTATTCAGGTTGGTGGGGGCTTTTGTTTTTGTTAGGCATTAAAAACATAACACTAGTGTCATGAAAGCTAAAAGACATACTCAGTAGTTTTCTGTACATGGAATGAACACTGTAGAAAGGAGTATGTGATTCAAGGCAGTAACATGGTGCATAAATCCAAAGCAGTTGAATTTATTTTGCAAAGAAAACCTTCAATCTAGAATTTCACAACTTTCCCAAGTTTGACTTGCACTTTAGTATTGCCTTACAGGGTAATGGAATGAAGGAATTATGCAAACTGTGGTGCAGAGGCCATGGGGATCATCTCATCACCTTTCTTACCAAAGTAGCCCAAGATTTTTAACTAGTGCAAGCTCATTTTCAGAGTCAGTGTACCCCAGCTTTAAGCATTTGCTGGGAAATGCTTCTCTTCTTCTGCAAAGTCGTCATACTGTGTGAGGAGCAGTGGCTCCAGAGACATGAGAACTGAGTGATCTGCAAAACCAGGCATCTCATCTGGTAGGTCTGGTTTTAAAAGTGCCAGATTAAATGCTGGGTCAGACATAGAGTGGCTTCTGCAAAACATGACAGGACCCAAAGAGGCTGTCTAGTGTCACAGGAGACTGCAGAGCAGAAAGTTATTTTTGGAACCATTCCTTCTTCTGCAGCCTATAATTACTTTTCATTTCTTCAACTGCTTCTATAAGCAATTTCTCACCAGCATGGGGTTTGCGCTGTCAAATTATATACTTTATCTACCTATCTCAGTCCCATTTTTGTTGGTTTTTAGAGCAGAGAACCACAGGGGATCTCCTGAGCTGGTGTAAATTCTTATCTCATTATGGAACTCATTTCATTGATGGTTGAAAAGTGAAGACTACTTTGGATTTGGCATTTGGGCTTTCTTTGACATCAACAAACTGAAGAGCCCAGAGAAAGCACCAACCAGAAAAATAATTCAATACAAAACAAACAAACAAACAAACAAAAACACACAAAACCATTTTTTTTCTTTAATTATCATTTGAACTTCTTCCACAGCCACCAGAAAAACTTAGGAACGCTGTCAAACACATGTGCACAGCTCCCATTTCCCATTGAAGTTTCCAAAGAGTTTCATATGCTTAGTGAAGGGTAAATAATTTTCTGTGAGCCTCTTAATGTTTATTTGCAGATGTGTTAGAATCTATATGACCAGTATGCACAGACATTATTGCATTTTATTGTCCTTCAAACGTAAGTTGATTTAGAGAATAAAACTTGTTACACAAGTTCAGCAACAGCAGGCTTATTTTGCATTTTTGCAACACAAACACAACTGCTACAAAAACTGAATCATGAACTGTTGCTTTCATAAATTATGAGATATGCCTTCTTAGCATTTCAAAAATGAATGAATAAGTAATATTTGAAAATGTATCTTCAGTACACTTCCAGTTATTTTCTTTTGGCTTTTTAAGTCTCTATTGCAGTAATAGAATCATCACCACTCCAGGCATGCTAGGAATCAGTATCATCCAATATGGGTCTTGAGCGTTGCTCTTTGAAACATGTTTCTGCCATGGCAATAGTTTAATGATTACTTAATATATAAAAAATACCTTTAGCATTTTATAGTATCATCATGCCACCTAGAGGTGGCAAATCACTGAGGCTCCCACTTATCCTCATGCTCAGAAAAAAGCAACATCACTAGAGGTATAGTGGGATGGAGGTCTTTAAAGGTAACTTTTCACTAGTATAGAGATAATGCCATATGGCATGGCCCCTATGGTGGGCAGTGTATCTGGTGATTCAGATCCCATGGGGGGTAGCAGTGGAAAGTAACCCTCTTAGAAGATGTACCTTTGGGGGTTCTGGTTATCCATAACTTCTGATCCCAACCCAATAATGCAGACTTCTTTCTGACTCTTCATATCCCATACGAAGCCACTCAGCTAAGCAGAAATCAGCCTGCCCAGATGCCTCTGGTTAGGTGCTTTAGTGGCAAGACTAATAATTTAAAAAATGGCAAATAAGCTTGCAGAAAGTCCCTAATTTCAGTGAACTAACACACCTCTTCAGTTACAGCTCCCATTGCAGAGAGAGGCCAGGAGAGATGGAAAGCCCAGCAACACGAAATATACCGTTTTCAAGAAACTGTCCCTCTGGGACATGGAGCATGGACTTTCTGTGTCCAAATAGTCCTTGTCACCAGCTGCAGAAGAACTGTGGGCCCGTTTGCGTCTGGTACTGAGAGAGGCATGAACTCTGCATGAGATGACCCGTAGGGCTCTTATCTCCCTGCGCTTACCTTTGATCTCCCCTGCACAGACCTTCATCCCAGTTAGTGCCTAAACTGATGAGAGAGACACTGACAGAGTCTTTCTCCATCACATAAGTTCTTCCTCTCATTAAACACATGGAAATGTAATATCTGAGGCTGCTCCAACAGATTTGGTTTCAATTAGGCCATGGGTTCCAGCACTATTAGTAAAGGACAGGATATGTTGTTGGCTGGGACTCATTAGGAAGTAAGTTAGGCATTCAAAAACCCACTGCTTATGCACAAAAGAAAAATAAGCAATGGACAATCTGTTGCTTTTCTACCCAGCTCCACTAGAAACTGTGCTGCATCTGGCACTCCATATTCACCTGCCTATGAAGTCCTACAGAGGAATAAACACTGTAAGGATCAATGTTGCTTGTAGCAGTAAGATGAGTCAAGTCCATTTCAAAAAGGAAAATTTAAAACAAACCACCAGCCTTGCACTCACCAGATGCTCCCCATCTGCCTTGATCCCTTGATTTCCCAATACTTTTCCTACTTCCCTGAAGTAACAGATCTCTGAACAGGCACCAAGTATTTCTCACAGAATTTAAGGACCACCAGATAATTCACCCTAGAACTGGCCTCAGAAGGTCTCTCATCCAACTTCCTGCTTAAGCAAGGATGAGTGTGAGATCAGAACAGCTTTCTCATAACATTGTCTAGTAAGGTCTTGAAAACCTGCAAGGACAGAGACAGCACAGCCTATATGGTCAAACTGTTCCACAGCTCCACTGTTCCCGCAGGGAACAAGTTTCTCATTGTATTCAGTCTGGATCACCATTTTTCAGCTTATACTGCTCCACCATGCATCTCTGTGATGAGGTTGGCTCCATGTTTTCATAACTTGCTTGTCTGTACTGCAGGGATTTGGTCCCTTCTGAAGTCATATCGTCTGCAGGCTGAACAAGCGGGTCCTTCAGTCTCTTCCCGCAGGAGAAGTGCTCCAGCCCTGACCACTCTGGGATCCCTCTGCTGAACATGTTCCAATTCATTGTCGTCTGTCTTCTATTGAGGCCCCAAAACTGGCTGTAGTAATCCAGGTGTTGTCTAATGAGTTTAGCTCATTAGCAAAGCTCAGCATTTGTTATAAACTGATTATATTTTTTAGCCCTTTGTACAACATTTGCCTTTATTATCTCATGATTTCTGCCTCAGTGAAGGGCAGGAGATGTATGTGTTTCAAACATGTGCGCAAAGTCTCTCCTTAATAAGGAGAGCAAAAATAAAGAAGAAACGGAAGGACTACTGACAGGAGGTTGCTGTTGGAAACTGGCAAGAGATACGTGATTATGTTTAGTTACGATTCTCAACTTCTTTACCTTCAGGTGATTCTTGTCCTGTTTTTAAGGATACAAGAAGAGTAAATTAAATAAGGGTATTGCATAGTAAAACTACTGAGAAAAACAGAAATATCTTTTCCCTGTAGCAAAAATCTATTGCTTGGTTTACTTTATGCTTTCTGTTACATATAAAACCTATGGCTGAATTTGCTTTACTATTTACTGTTATATTCCTATATCTAAAAGTACAGAACAAGCAAACGTCAGCATTGAAAAATAATTCAGAAAATAAAGTCTTAGCTCAGTGCCGTTGCAAAATAGCATCAAAGGCATTCTGGAAACAACCCTAATCACTAGAAATATATGTCAAAAGTAGTAATTAGTATTGTAATTATCCTACAGGCTTGGGATCTGTCTTATATAAGCATTTAAGCCCCAAGAAAACAGGTCAACATGACTTCAGTTGACACTTACAAATCAATGAGATTGGAAGAACCAACCAGAACTCAGAAAAATATCATGTTAGCCACATCTGCGTTCACTTAGACAGTGTTACATGGGATGTTTTCACCAAGCTCCCAATACTATCTGTCTGTGTTATCCAGCAATTCCTCCAATGTAGAATTCATGAGCTGCTTTGGAAGCAGGAGTTACTCCATTTCCAGTCATATCTCTAAATAAGAACAATCATTTCCACTGTGCTTTGTGCTGCATTCAGAGTTCTTGGAACACTAAGCACTCATGTCTCCTATGCTGGGAACCAGGGTGATTGCAAAGCCACCACGGGCCGTATCAAAGAGGCTCTCTGCCCATGCCATGGTACACATCACGACCAACAAGCTGTGCCAGAAGAAAATTGAACCGTTGAAGCTACTATCTGAAGTAGCTCCATCTGTGGCTCAACCTCTTTGAGATACATTAGTCTTTCCCAGCAGAGAACTGTGTTAATGGAAATCAATGACTGTAGCATCACGGTTTGCAGCCCAACATAGTGGGAGCAGACAGACTCTGATTTGGGTTTACCTGGAGTACAGAGATCAATCATTCCTGTGGCACTGGGAGGATATCTGTCAGCAGGGCAGAGTGACCATGTTCTCAGCTGCCCTTCCTCTGTCCGTGGCTGCCACAGTCTGCTGGGGTAGACAGTGCCTTAGCATCCATATCCCATTTTGGTTTTCCTCTATGGGCACATGCACTTGTGTCACAGAGCCAGCATACGGTTAATTTTGGCCAATGAGGATAATTTAAAATTTCCTCTTTGCTGATTTTTTTTTCTCTAAAGAGAAAGAATAAGATAAAAGACTCAAATAAAAACAGCTCCAGATCCGATGCCATAACAGATCTGCCTTTTTTCCAATCTCTGAAACTTCAAGTTTCTTAGGACTGTAAAACCAGGTGCTTTGGAGCAATAATAGCAATAACAATTTTATCTCTAGTCATATAATTAATATTCTGGTCTTATTCATAAATGTTTCTAAAAACTCTGGAAGTTTACTGTTAATGTTGTAGGTTGAGGCTATCTGCTTTAAAAAGAGAAGTCCAGACTTTAACCTCTTCCTATTTTCTTTTAGAACTATTAATTTACTTCAAGGTTATCGATTTTATTCAAGATTATCAGAAGCTTGGCTCCCAATATAGAGGTGAAATTTTCCAAAAATTTGGTACAAGGTTGCTCAGCTTGTCGTGTTTCCTGAAAATCAGCCACTTTTTTTTTGAGCAACGCTGAAAAGTCACAAGTCCTGAGACCTCAAAATTGTCAGTAAAATTTGAGAAGGCTTTGGTATATTTTTATATATATATAAATGAAAGAGATTGTTCATATGCATAATGAAATATGATATATTTATTAGATAAATGAGAAATTTATTACAATGTGAATGCACACTTCTCAAGAAAATTCACGGTCCTTTTGTTTCCATAACCATGGAAGCTCATTTAATTTCATCTTTTACAGGATAGGCAGTTATAGTGTTCGGTTTCCTATTCCATGAGTTAATGTTAAGCTTCTCAGCAAGTGTCTGTCTTGTGAGTTAATCTTGCAGTCATTATCTACACCAGCAAAATATACCCTTGTGACTGAAAGAAATGGCACCTTAACAGAAAACAGAAAAGCAGATGCCCACTGTGATCAGCAAAAACAACCGGAGCATGATGTTCCTTGAGGATCTCTTTGAATTGATACATAATGACAACCACCATCAAAACAAAGATAATGTCATAAAACAGCAATGGTGAGAAGGTGTAGTAATATTTGAAACAATAAAACTGGATTTTTGAAAAAAGTCTAAATAAAGACCATACTAATACAATCAGGGAAAGAATTAGTGGAACTGGATTTCCTTCTAAGCAATCCTGCACTTTTTTGCTATAATGATGAGCAATCAGTTGAAGAAAAAAACAATTACCCTAGCCCTGATGTGGTGCAGGAAAGGATTTATAAAGAATAATTTGCATCACAGAACAAGGAGGCTAGTGAAAAACCCAGACTGTTTCCACATGCACCACCAAATTCCCTTTCCAGCTAATGTGTGAATCTTTTATACTTTGTGATTCATCTCCTTGTGCATGTCATTCACATTAGCTATCACCCAAAGAGAGATACAAGCACAGAGAGGTCCAATGGAAAAAAAGCCCAGAGACTCCCAGGCTTGTGACCCCTACTCCCTGCTGCTTGTCCTGACTTGACTTGCTGCCCCGCACAGGAGGTCACTGTTGTACAGAACTGATTAAAGGCAAGTTCTTCTATTTCTCACAAGGTGAAAAAAACCAGGTCATTAACAAGGCTCACAGTACCTACGCAATTTTGCTAAAGTGACTGCACTGAACTCTACCCTGCAGCAGTGGCACCCCACATACTGCAGACAGGACAGCGGCAGCATTAAGGGGTGTTCAGCCCACCTTCATCCGCCCTCGCCTCACATCAAATTACCATGCTCACAAAGTTCACCTGAGCTGAACTAAGACCTACACGCCGTCACAATATCCTCTGTTGAGATGTGAGCATTTTTTCTGACTCAGTCCTGATCTTCTGCATACTGCCCTCCTCCTCCTCAGCCTTTATCACTAGCTCCACCCTCCAGCAAAGGGAGAGTTGATAGCCTGTGTAAAGTTAACCACCAGTAGGTCTCTCATCAGTACTCAGGAAGGAATTAATATAAATACAGTCTTTGGCTTCTCTGTTTACTGGTGATACAGTAAAATGTTTAAATCCAACTTTAATTCATTGAGAGCACCATTCTAAGCCTATATTTGTATTATCTGTTGCTATGCATACAAGAAATATAAATTATCTGTGCAAGTAGAGTAGTCCCTGAAAACATCTTGCACTGAACTCTCTCAAAACACACCTTTTGCTCCTTTCTTCTGTCTCATCCACTTTGTAATCCTTTAATCTTTGCCAGCACAATGCTTTCCAAAAGAGTTATATCCATAAAAATAACAAAACCTCTTTGCGGAGAGTGATATGAGTGAAACAGTAATACCAGAGAACACAAAGTAGCGCAAAAGTGCTCAAGAATGTTCCTGCTGGGAGTAGCTAAATTCATGAATTGTTCCCCCTGTAATGTGTCAGGTCTATCACTCCCTGCAACACTGACCCATGACTGAGACAAAGAGAGAACAGCTTTGTGTTCTGTGTGTCAAATGTGAGGTCTGAGTGTTTGCATACAAAGTCAAAAGACAGAACTTTCCAGAAACATCTGCCTTATCTCTACAGTTGTCTGATTTTTCCAAAGACCCTTTCATTTTGTCTGTTCTGCTTTGAAAACATGCTCGTACCTGTCCCCCTATGAAGTGCAGAGGCTGTCCCTTGTAAAGTAAGCTCTTCTATAAGCAGCACACACAGGGCACTGAGCTTCATATGTATCCTCTATTCCTTGCAGTCACCATCTAGTTACTTCACTGTAACTGCTCTCTTCTGGCTTTCCCTTTCACACTGGTCCATACTGTTGTGACTTCTTCCCCTTTTGGTCTTTGTGCATATGTCTGAGCACTGACCAAGGGTACATAAACATCTGAGGTTTTTATTTTGTCCACAAGGGTTTATGGCCTTTCCCTCAAAACTCCTGCATCTATACAAGAGTGATTTTTACCTTTTTTTCTCTTTTTTATGCCCCCATGTAGATGGAAGTGCAGGAACAAGAGGAAGCCATTCATACCCATGAGTTTAAGTCCAGGGTTTAAACTTTTTTAAGAATTTAGCCTATTTCAGTTACCATTTTGCACCCTGGTCTGTGCAGATGTTCCTCCCACCCTTACAGTGAAAAGCACAAAAGGGTAAGCATTTCAAAATGAGTGTGTCAATTTGTTTTTTCCACAGGTACTTGGAGAACAGAGGTGGACTACCAGCAGCCAGATCAAGGGATGGCCATCACTAAGGACTGTGCAATACTTCCTGCTAGGAAAATTAATGGAGGTCCCAGAATGATGGCTACATATTATACTGACAGAAAATGTATCTCAGCCACTGAGAAGGTATTTCAAGATATATGATCAGCACAGTTTCTGACTCAAATGCAATTACTGTAGAGTGAACAGGCAGTAGGGTTTTACTGTAAAGGGTCTTAGAGCTGTCTCACGATCTACAAGACTCCAGAAGCACAGTTTCTGATATATGTGCCCTGGGCAAACCCAGTAACTGTGGTCAGAAAAATTCCCAAATTCCATCAGACCTGTACTACCTGTCTTGCACGCACCTGTGTACCCCAACCTGATTCTGTCCATGTTCCAACATGTCCTCCAGGCTGGGCCACACCTGCTCCTGTAGCAGTCACACTCCCAGGGTCAACTGCTGTAAAAAAAATCTGATCAGGATATTCTGATATTCTGAAAATCTGATCAGGATATTCAGTTACTTTCTGCCAAATCTATGGGGTTTGGTACTCATTGTAGGAATGTGCCCTCGCCACCAGGATGCATCCCATCCATCCTACATGGCGATAAGGACCAGTTCTCCTCTTTAAGCTGGTTGCTGCAGGAAAATAATAAAAAGTGGATGCTTTGCTAGTGGTTCACTGCCTTGTCCATGGAGAAGGTGTGGGTGTTTGTCTACAGGGGGAAACCCAGCCAAGACTGAGATTGCACTGACCACATCCAAAATGCTGTGGCCATGCAGCTCCTGGCTGGGCTGGGCAGGCATCAGCTCAGAGCACTGCAGTAACCTCTCTGTCTTCAGCAGCTTCATGCAGGTCCTCCTTGGGGCTCCTTATTTTTTAAGTGCTAATTTCACTATATTTATCAAGTACAACCTCATGAAAGAACTACTGTGCAGTCAAAAAAGAGGAAGTTCTTAACATGGAAGGATGAAATTCCTATATTTTTGTGTGCTAGACCACTGAATGAGAGATATCACGTGAGTGGGTGAATTGAGTAGGTTGTTTTTTCCTTTGATACCACATAAATAAAATTAATAAGTAGATTCTTTGTTTATTCCAAAACCATCTTTTATTTCAGATTTACTACAGTGTCAGTACAGAGACAAATTTTGTTATGATGTTCTCCAGCACAAGGTTAAATAATTGAATTGTCAGTCAAGAAACTAGTTGAGATCTTTAAAAAATATTTATAACTGTCTAACACAGAAGCATTGTAGTGTTTTCAGTACTAATTTGTTTCCTCTTTAAGGCTTTCAGATCATTCAAATTGAGACAGACATTATTTTTTTAAAGTATGTTTCTAATATGTTATTATATTATCTCTACAGAAACTGAACATTTATCAGTCCAGGCAAGGTTGTCAGCTTTTGGAACCACAGATATTTATGTATTATGCATTCCTATCAATCACAGCAGAGGTATCCACATTTTTCTTTTCAAAACAAAACAGATATACACATGTCCTTTATTATTCTCTTCTCTTTAGATGCTTCTAACATACAGGAATTGCTATTTTATATCTTAACAACTGGTAGTGTTACATATTAGAAACTACTCTGGCCAGTCTAAGCTAGAAATTATGGCCAGATTTCCCAGACATCAGAAAATAAGGTACTGTAGCAGCTTCCTTAAATAGAGAATTGCAAACACGAATCCAAAGCCAGGTGGAGATGGGATTGAAAAGTTTACAGAAGGATTTGGTAAAGTACTGCTGATTGCAACAGCACACAGAGGGGCACAGACATGCAGAAGACTTTCTCCAGTTATACAGTCATTATATGTATTGCTATATATGGTGTTGTAATAGCTCCATAGGGCTATCATCCAGCCCTCCATAGCTTCATCCTCCAGGCTGTGCCTCCCCTGCACAGTGCTCCTGCGTGGAGAAAGGATGATGGTGTGGACGTGTCTCTCTGAGTGCAAACTTCAGGAGAAATCAAAAGCAGCCCACACCTTCAAAGCAGCTCCAGTGCTGCCATGCCCCTGTGCACGTCCAGCCACCACCCTGTGTCCCTGTGCCCTGTCACGCAGCAGGGCCATGCACCTGGCCCTCGCTCCCCAGGCAGCCCTGCTGGCCATAAAGCGCTCTTTGGAGCCGCTGGGTGTTCTCCACGAACAACCTTAATTAGTGACAGCACCACTGATAATCAATAACGACAGCCCTAATAATATCCAGCTATAACCGTGCAATAAACAGATATCAAGTCTTTCATATTAAGTTAATGAATCAGTAGGTAATAAGAGTCTCTTAAACCATCAGAGTGGCATTTTAAATAGATTACTGAGACTTTAAAAGTTATTTGATGTGGGCTTTATCTTCCGACACGGCATATTCTCTAATTTTTGCACTACTTGCAAAAGCACTGCCAAACCTGCTTATTATCAATACAAGCAGCACTACCTAAGTCAGTAGTAAACAGAAGGCTCAATATCAGCATCAAATACAGCAGGCTGTGGGACTGGACAAACAGGGGAATGAACAGCAGCCTTTGAGCAAAGAGTTCCAGGAGGAGTAATGGAATAGCATAAACAAATAGGAAATCATCTACAGTTTAAAAATGAGTGAACAATTGGTTTACCTCCTAAAGTAAATAATGAGTCTTTTCTTTCTAATTAATTATTCATGAGGCTTTCTATTGAATCTTTTCATGCCAAATCTCTGGTTTACACTTAAACACATTATACAATAAAATCTTTTCTATATTGATCACATTTTTTTCCTAAAAGAGCAGGTTTTATTGCTCATGAGTAGATAAGAGATGTGGTTTCACCCCTCACAGTGAAACTAGAATATCAGCATAATCCTTCTTAATGCTTTCTTTTCTACTTTAGCTGTGTAATCGTTTCCAAAAATATCTGTGTGACTAGGGATCTAAGTGAGCTCAACAACAGCTCCAATCGATTTCAGTTGTTCACACAGCTGTATGACTTAAGAATATATCTTTTATCCTTTTCTGAATTGCTAACAGAGTCCCAGTAAAATCCTGTAGGATTTTATCTGTTGGTGTAAAACTGACTCCTGATTAATATTAACCTGCCAGTTTAAAGCTGGGATAATACAATTACCTAGAGCTAGATCTTGTAGCCCTACTTACACCTCTGAACACAAAAAAATTCAGGAAACATTGAGAACAGGGGAAAAAAAAATCCAACCAGTGTGATGAGTGGATACATATATTAGTGTTTCCAAATTACACAGCTGAAGTCAATGGGAACTTTTATGGAAGCCTCTAGAAAATCTGCATCCTTGGCCAAAATTGAAAGATAAGTACTCATCCAGGGCATTATTAATGTTAATATATCATATTCATGTAATTAAAATCAAAGACAATCTTTAAACTGCAATTTTTAGAGTATTACAAGGCACACATGAAGGTGAGAAGCAATTTTGACTGACAGGTTACTGATTTATGTAATTTTAACTATACCAACGTATACCAAAGTTTTAAGTACTAGTGACACTATCACTGAGTCATCAGAGTTAACAGGTGCAATTAAAACACGGGGAACCAAAAGGTTTTGCTTGCTATTTGATGTGGAAAATGCGAACAATTTTTTCATTTAGAGTGTTTCCTGATTCTGAAGTTTACATTGTGTTGGGTTGCACATCTGGCCTCTCAAAAGGCCCCTTTCTAAGAGGAAAGTGCCTCTGCCCTGCTATGCTGACAAGAACCATCAGGGTCCCGGAGTAATGTAAGGCCAAAGGGAAAGTATGTTGTTAAATCACACCAAGAAAACAGTGACTAAGCATTTTTTGTAATTAATTGCATAGATGATGAAAAGAAAAGGTGGCTATAATCAACATTTGCAACTAAATAGCTATAAAAATAATTTTTGATATTAAGTTTAGCTCTTTGGTTTAATTGTGATCAAGTATTTGTCACATCCTGAAAGCACTGGGGAGGGGGTCTGCCTTGGTTCCTGGGAAAAGAACGAGCTCTTACAACAGTGTGCTACCCTACTTAGACCATAGCAGGGTTCTACATCGCTTTCTTTCAGCTATTTCTTCAGTCTATACACATGATTTTCAAAGTACTTCATCCCGTTTTGCTAAGTGTTCCATCATTGATGACTTCCTTTCAAAGAGTTTTCCAGGAAGTGTTTGATAGTAGAGTTGCCTACAACATGAAATTGTACATTAGCAGCACAAAACCTCTGTAAGTAAAGAAACTTCTCCTATATGATGCATTATTTTTATCTTTAAAGAAAATATCACTTCTGATAGTTCTTGGTTTTCCTACTATAAATCTATCACAGTGTTACTTACACAAACTCTCTCAAGATGTTTTTCAGTGAGCCTGCAGGACCATATACTAGTTTCACGGACCATCCACATTGCCTCCTTCGTATTTATATTTGCCTTTATGTTCACAATGTGGTTTTTTTGAAGAAAGAATTGTTTTTACTTCAGTGGCATTGCTATCTCACACACCTGCAGTTCCACTGCTGACCTATATTTCTATATTTGCCTTCTGCCTGTTTACAATAGAACATTAATTCTGGGGAGAGTGAGAGACCCACTCAATCTGACATGCATTCTCCCAGTTTGCAATATAATCTGTATGTAAAGTTCCACTCCAACTAAGTGTGTTTTTATGACCAGTGTGAAAGACTTTTAGGTAGATTATTAAGATTTTTATTCTGTGATCATTAGCTATATATATCTAAATATATATCATAAAATAGGCTTCAGACAACATAGTTATAATAAAATGACCAACATACCCTTTTGTGCATCCATTTGCAATTACTCAGATACACACTTCTCAGTTTATAACAGATCATTGCAAAAATTTGTTTAATATTATATAACAGGATGAGGTTTTTCATCCTCAGTTCAATCACTGTCACTTAAAAGGTATGTCTCTTCTGTGTCCTACATCTGAGCACATTTCAAATGAATATTTTTTGTGATGATCAATGTTAACAGCTTTCTGTGATGATCATACATCCAACCACCACCTCCCTACTGAACTTTTGCTGTTGTAACTAGATAATTTCTGCTTAAGTTATTTAACTTTTCACCTTTGTTTTTCCCAATTACTGTTAAAACAGGCAGAAAAAAATCCTTTAGGGAAAAGATCTTTCAACATTATTTCCTTGTGGTATTTTTGAAACAAATGCACATAATCGAGTTCTATATCAACATTACATAAGTGGGCATTAGTTGAGTGTACACCTGAGTACAGGATTATAATGTAACAATAAATAAGATATTTCAAAAGCTGTTATAAATTTAATTTCGAACAACACAGATTTGTCAATATAGGATAGAAATTACATTCTACAAGACAAAAAGAGTAACGAGGAGGTTAGTGACCGCATGGCATATAAAGGAGTGGAGTACCAAGCCCTTTGTATTTTTTTAAAGAAGCGTGTGTATTGTGATAATTTTTTAATTCCTTTTTCTCTGGTAATTTTATAATCCTGGATCTTATTTAAAAAGCTCATTTTATATGATAAACAGAACATAAAAATCTACATGGGAACTGCATATTCTTCTATTTAGTACAAAAAATATATTGAGTATATGCAGTTCTGATGATTTGAGCTGGAATTTAAGCAACAAATTAAATACAATCTCTCTTCTTGATGTGAGAAGATTACAGTAACTATCATGGTAGAAGTAATTTAACATTTAATGATTTTCTTCTGTCTTAGAGATGTTTTGAGAATTATTCCTAGTGTCAAACAGAAATAAATCCTATAAACTGGCTATAATAAACCAGTAGGAGTTTCTACTGTGTCTGCAACATTTAGATGGGACAGTTATTTTCCCTTCTGGCAGATGCTTTATGGGTCACATCATTTAGTACACCAGAGTTTTATTGTGAGGCACCATTGCATGCTGCAGAAAAGGTCACAATATTCATCTGGAGGAAAGAAATCCACCTGAGGATTCCCTGACGGTGCTCTTAGCTCACAGTTCTGTAGCAAAGAACAGAGTTTTCACTGCTATGAGGAAAGTTTGGAGTCTACTCTCTCACCCAGCACACCTCCAGACAACTATAGGATAAACAAACCTCTGTCCAGGCAACACTACTGCCACTGTCTTGTCTGTCCCTGCTCTATCCCAGACCTCTGAAAAGGAAGCTGCATATAAGACAGCACAAGCCCTGGGAAGGAACATTAATTTTTGGAAGCAGTTAAAGAAAACACCACCAGTGTACTTAACTCTGCTTTCTTTCGTGTTTGATTTAAACAACACTTTTGGACAGGAGACAGGGAAAAGTCAGTGTTGACAGAGAATTTTTTGTGGTCCACAGTAGGGTGTTCCCTCTTTCCCATTTCAAACTTGATCTTCTCCCTCCCAGGACAGGCACTGAACAAGCCTGAGGTCAAACTAGGACACAAAGTTCCAGCCTGGAAGGAATTCTGTTCTATAAAGCAGGTGGTTAGAAATCCTCCCTGTGTCCTCATTTCCGTGACATCCGTATTCACTTTTTTTAAGCATCAGTCAGACCAGGCTCCTCAGAAGAGATAAGCTGCAGATCTCAGTAGGACTCAGGCATGAAAATGAAGCTAATTTTATGCAAGTTGTTTTTAACATTTTCTTTCCACGTAGCAGATTTTACATTGAATGTGGCTTGATTGACTGCAATATGCTGTATAGCTGAAAAATGACAGCTGTCAGTTCTTAGACAAACAAATTAATCCAGAACATAGGAACCCAACTCCTCCGGGAGTCTTCATTTTGGGTTCCCACCTCATAAGGCTGATGAGATCCATGCCCAAGACTTCTTTGCTTGGTTCCACAGGGCAGAGCTGTACAGCCTAACAAGCAGGGCATTGTCATTGCTAGTAGGAGCCCACAAACTTTATATTATGTCTGGAAAGCCTTGGAGCTAGGACATGCTTGTATTATCTTGGACTGCCTGAACCTTTCTTTTAGCTAGGTGAGCTGTAATAGAAATTGTTTAGCTGCCAGGTGAATGTTACCTAGTTTGTTTAAGTTTTAGCTTAGCTTTGTAGGTTTGTGTATTGTAACGCCTATTGTTAAAACACTTCTACAATTTCTGTATATGATAGTAGAGGAGCAGTAGCTACTTTATGTAGAGCAGCTATGACGTGGAATAAAACTAGTGTAGAGGATTATAGAAGCAACTGATTATAGAAAAGGTTCTGTAAGTGTGGAGATAGGATGAAACCAGACACTCCTGGGCTATAAGCAAATCACTAATGATCAGTTACTGGTTATTAAGCCCTTTGGAAGGCCAATAAAACTAGCTTTAGAGATAACAAAGGGAGCAAGGAATAAATATTTAACATGAGCAATTAAAACATACTATATATATTTAGATATAAATTGGAATTGTGGACCGATGAAGAAAGAGTAACGTGCAGTACGTGCTAAGAAACATATAAAAATAGCCCCACACTGATCCTAGAGTGAGGTGAAAGAAATCCTCAGCGGCACCATACTTCTTCCAGGGAAGAACTCGGGACACTAACAACTCAGCATAGCTCTCTCCCCTGCTTCTTGAGGACTAAGAAGGGTGAGCATAACACTGGAGAAAGGGGTAGACATGAGCAAATTGATTTGTACTAGTATCAATTGCATCATGACTTGGACGGAGCTATAATAATTGCAAAATTTGAAGTGTTGGTTTTCTCAAAATGGGATTAACAATAATGCTTTGATTATACTGCAAATACCTTAATTAATTCTTGGATTGATATGCAAGGTTTCGTTTTTTAGCTCATATAAATTTTGTGATATGGGGTTTTTTTGTGTATTTTGCACCCATAATTCTTAATTGTAATTGTGGATGCAATGCAAAAATAGATTAACAAAATTGTTATCCTCTGGAGCATCAGGTCTACACGATGACAAAAAATACTGAGTACATGAGACAGAAGTTGAAGTATGAGTTAGTACTAAACCAAGCATATTATCTACAGGAGACAGAGATTTCAGAGAGACAGTTGTGCCTATTGCTTGGAAGAATAAATAAAGCCTCTTTGGTTTAGAGAAGGTGAACACTTTTTATTCTGACAACTCTGTTTTCCCATTAGTAGCTTCCCAAGGCATTGCCATCAGATTGTTGACAGAAATGTGGTTTTGTAAGTATTAATTTCTAGAGGGGGTGGCTCTGTCCCTTAGGCCATAATTTTTGTCACAATAGAAGCAGCTTTTTACATTGCTAAAATTAGTCTTTCAGTTGACTTTGCTAACAGAAATATGACAAATGCTTCTGAAAATTCTTATTAAGCAAATTTCAGGGAGATATTTATTAAATTTCTTGACATTCTTTAAAAAAATGCAAAATAGAGTATTTTTCTGAGGTATATGACACATTTAAATAACGTCTCACAGAAATAACAGGGTGTAGATGAGAATGGTCAAGATAACAATAGCTTTACTGTAATACATGCCCGTGTTTCCAGTACCATTTCTAGCATCTAATACAGTCCACCTGAATCTTCTGCCTGTTTGCATTTTGATTTTTCTAAATAACAAAATGGACAGGGGGAATGGAGAACAGAAGGCCCAATAAAACAAGGTAGAAATTTTTCTCTTGTTCGTATAAAGTCTCTTGGGGCTGCTGTTGGCATATCTTCCAGTCCATATTCACCTGCCTGTGAAACGCTACTTGTGAAACCTGGAAGTCCACATCTGTACTTGTTCTGTAAGACCTCTCATTCCCACTTCACTGAGTTAGCCACTACCTTCACAAAAAGTAATCCTTATGTGGCTGGGGTAGTGTCTGACAAAGAAACCAGAGAAAAGTTCACTGATCATAATAAGCATATTTTAAAAGAAGTTGAAGGGACAAGAAATCTAGAAGAGAAGAGGAGCAGAGAGAGCAGGGTCAGTGCTCTGAGATCAGTAAGAGGAAAGTGTGAAGGGAAGAGACTGAGACTAGACCATTTGTTGTTCAATGATCAAAAACGAGACCTTTTGGAATGATTATGTCAGTTAATAACAGTCACAATCATTTCTGAAGAACTCATACTCATCCTTTCAGTGAAACTCTTCTTACCCAGTGAAACCAGCACCTTGTATTGTTCAAATAACTTCCTCTTTTGTCTTCTGGTTGGTGGCCAAGCATAGCAATGATGGCCAGTAATATCATATGCACTCAAAAGCCCTGAATAAACTACTGAGAAGCCTGAGAGGCCTGATACCACTACAGACAAAGTCCTCTATATCATTGCCAGGCTGGCACCAGAAGTCATTTACTCACTTAAGTAGCCTATTCATCTTCATGTCCCCTACTTATTGCACTCTGTCATAATGCAGTACAAATTCTTTTTCTGTGATTAATTATAATATCATAAATGTATCACTAGAAAAGAAGTTCTACCCTTCTTAAGGGAGCACAGCTAAAAAGATATAAAAATTACTTCTCCTAGGCTAAATGTTAACTTTTATTTCTGCCTGTGTCTGCCAGTTATTGCTCACATTATAATGAAGTTCCTGTTTTCAAAAGGAAAACAAAGAAAAAGATGGGAAACAAAAATACATTCTGTATGTCAACTAGCCTAGAAGCAAAATGATGCTTTACAAGCTCTTTCAGTGCTGGATGATACCAAGAAATATCTACCAAGAGATCTGTGTCCAGAAAATTTACGTTTACAATGGGTAAGGAAGGATTAAAGCAGGACACAAATACTGTGCACATTCAGTCAGACTTAGTCAGACCGGGGACTGAGCAGAGCTCAGAGGAAGAGATTTAAACTAATATGGTAGTATTCACTGGAATAAGTGGAGAGCATGGGCATAAAGAGGTATTGTGGCTCAACTGATATGTAGTAATTCCTTCAGCTGCTGTGACTTGATCATCTGTTTGAGTATTTTCACAGTAGGGGTGATTTTGTCAGCTATTGAACTCAATAAAAAGTCTGGCTATGCCAGTGGTGTGATTATTCAGCTGTTGGAGTGAGTTACTCAGAATGCATTTGGGGCTTTTGTAGTCTTTCTGAGTCCATAAAATTGACTGGTTCACCTTTCTATATTTTCCACTATTATTAGGGTTTATATTTCTCCTTGCTGCTTATTTTTTAATTAGCTAGACAGTAGCTGTAAAGACATCACATAAATAGGAACAATAGTCTGGTATAGTTATGGGCAGTTCTGTAGCTTATTTTCTCTCTCACAAGCAGTTCTAAATTTCCAAATATGGTTGCATCCCAAATGTGGGAAAAGGATACAGTGGTCTTGGTTTTTTTTAAGTGAAATTTAAAAAATAGTTTCATTTGGAAGATCTACAATATTTTTCAGGTATATAAACCTCCAAAAGAGATATTCATCTTTCCAGAATACATCAAACACCTCTTGTTAACCTCCTCTAAATATGACAGGTTAGCTTCATGGAAGGGAAGCAACTTCAGCTAGAATTACAAAGCAAAAAATATCATCCTCCCTGACTTATGGATGTTTGTAAATTCTTCTAAGAAAAAGCACTGGATGTAAGGGAATGACATTCAGGGCTTGTAGACCATAAGGATGTATTCAACACAGCCTAGGCAGATTTCAGTTCAAAGGCATTATGGTCTGTAAATAAATATTTCTTAAATTTACCTTTTTTTCCTAGCCTCATTTTGAAATTGTATTGGGCATTAACACACAATCTAAAATACAGCACCCATTCCTGTGAGCTTCAGACTATGATGTTTCCAGTTGTTGAGGACACACTACAGACATAAAGCACTCCCACTAAGACACCATTACTTTTGTGCAATGTTTGTACCTCCCCACAGCCCAAGGAAAAGTACACTTATCCAAATACAAAATACATCAGTCAGAAGCTCAGAATGTAGGCTCTGCTTTGGGCCATTGACTGAAATATTTCTGTGTGCTTTACTTCATGCTTTTTTTTCACTGTACCTAAATGTTCTTCACAGAATAATTCAGCAGCAAGTATTTTGTCTTCCATCTCACACAAAATCACAGTATAATTTATCTGTGAAATGCTAGGAAATTAAAATCCTATACATTTCTCTATAGCAGATAATAACTGCCTTGGGGGATATTTTGGCCTCCTGGTAGGCACTGTCATTAGCAGAGTATGTTCCCAGAAACTAAGTGAGCAATAGTGTTACATTTTTGTTGTAATTTAAGAAAAGACTAATTAGAAACAAAGCAACAAGCCTGAATGCAACAGGAATCCAGAGCAGCCTTCACAAATGCATGCACAAGAGCTATCTCTGGTCACAGGGTAACTTTATCTGCTGAAACAGCAAGGAAGGCTGAACGGTATTATCATCTCAAAAATGGAAGTGTCACTCTGTAAATAGATGATAAACACCAGCTGAACAAAATTATCTTTATTTAGCATAAAAAATCATGATGTTTTAGCTGCATGTGTCTTCAGCGCCTTTAATTCCCACTTAAAAACGAAAATGGCAGGTAGCCAAAAAAATAGAAAATAACACCAAGAATGTAAAAGCTTATACAGTTACATTTTCCCATCTCCTACTGACACTATTACAAGTAAGAGGTCCCTCTAGGATCATCTTTACTGATCTTCACATGTACATTGAAAACTAATGAGATACAATGAAAACCTGAGACATCTCATATATATATATATATATATATATGAGTTATGAGTGCAGTTCCTTTGAAAATATTAACTCTAGAGGAAGGAATCCAAGAGAGTATTTGACTTTGGCCAAGCTGGGAGCAGCAAACGGATAAATATTTCAGCCATTACAGACTTTCAGCCACCCATGTGTCAGTCTCACTTAAGACAAGAAAAATTATTCCCTTTCTCATGTTCCTCACTTCTCAAACACTTTCTAAGATGATCACAATGAAGCATGGACAAGCTGGATGAGCCTAGTGATTTATATAGGAAGAAAGAAGGTAGAAATGACTGTCTCCTCCAAAAAGTCACTCGTTCCCTTAGCTTTGAACCTCTGTATGTATATATTTGGCTTGTGACTTCACTCACTGAGTACCTTATGAAATGCTCTTTATCTTGGTCAGCAACTTCTAGCAATATGTGTTTCTCACCAGCTTGCATGCCCAGTGCTTCCCTCCCAGTCTACAGATAAATCACTTTTCAGGAAAGAAAACTAAAGCTGTCAAAAGTTCTGGAGCTTATGCACAGTAATGGTCTGGATACTCCCACTCTGTAGAAATTGATAGCAAACACTGTCAGCAGCACCGTCTGAGCACATGAAACAAGAGAAACATCACAGGAAATAGCCAAGCAAAGTTCAAGAAAGTTTGTTGACTATTTGATCTGTCTCCTGAACACCTCTTTTTTTTTTTTTTAATCAAGTTTCACTGAAGTTACTCTGAATTGTTTCCAACCAACGATGGTGCCATTGTATGGGAAAACCATGGAATTAACAGTGACACCTGTAACTGTGACTTTGTGAAGGGTGATATTGTTTCCTGATTCTGGCAAAGCTGACGTCGTCAGCCACCCCTAAACACTAAGGACCCAGTGCTTCACTCCCAAGAAACTATGCTTTGTGCAGAAATGCCATGATAGGGGCAAAGAATACAGGACAAAGCTTATATTTAAATCATGGTACTGCATGCCCTGCTTTCAGGTAGAAATGCATCTTACTCTGGCATCACTGACATTAGGATTAACTAGTCTACTTGATGATGTTTTGTCATCTCTAATGCATAAATCCTCAAAGATGTGTTGATTTCCATCCTGAATACCTATGCAAACTTGGACTTCAGAATAAGCCCCCAGCACAAGATCTCGTTTATTATGTTGTCTGTCTGTGAAGGTTACACACAACAAAGACAGGCTTTAAAATTCTATAGTCAGAACTTTTGTTTCAGATGCTAAAACTTCTACGTACGTTCCCCTGACTATACCTTCCCTGCTAAGGAAAACATAATAATAAGTATATTTCAAAAATTGATACAGCTGAGGGGTACAGATATTTATCAGTAGCCTCGAGGCTGTATTTATCAGTAAATTTCCATCAGCCTTTGAGGTGTCCTGTGGTGTCCCTGTGGGTGTGCTGCCTCCCCTAAGGCACGAGGACTGCTTCTCTCATGGGCAGATAGCCTAGCTGTGTGTCCTGGGTCTCCCCGGTTTCAGTGTGAGTTTGCTGTCTGATGGAGATTTTGCAGCACAAAGTGACAGGCTTTGTGCCTCTTCTTCTCTTTCCCTTCTGGGTTTTTTTAGAAGGTTGTCATCTCTTCTTCCACAGTAACTACGAGCCTGGGGAAACAACCTCCTACAAACAACATGCAGCTTTGTAACATCATTGCTCTTTTTTTTTTCCCTAAAAAAAGGAGCACAGGCAAGTATGATATGAGAACAAATGAAATAAACAAAAAAAGAAGGTGAAGTGTGAGAGATGAGAGCTCAAAAATGTATGACAAGGACCCCAAAGATGGACACAAAGAAGAGCATACCCCTCACAGCAGGCTGCTGGGGGTTGTCAGGGTTGTTGGCCATCTAGGAGTGGTAGGCAAGCCCAGTGGTTTCAGCATCCCCCCTCTTGTGCTCTGCCTTTCTGGTGGCAGTGATGGACAGAGTGGCCAGAGTAAAGAGAACATCAGCAAGCAGGTCTTGTGATTTACGGGTCTTCTGATTTATGGGTGAGGCAAAAACTGAGAGCTGAGAGACGGAGACGATTCAGAAGCTGTGAGAAGTACTGGGTGAGTCAGAGGAGGGACTGCAGGGAGCTGCCACCTGCACGTGCAGCTGGAGGCTCTGCAGGAGGGGTGCCAAGGAGCTCCTGCCTCTTTGTGGCTTCAGGGGTCCTGGTTGCTTCCCCATCCCAGGTCTGGACAAGGTCCTGGGAGAAGACCAGCAGCCCAGAAAAGTCTCCCAAAGGCAGATTACTGCAGGGATCAGTAGAGGGTGGTCACATCCTTGGTGCTGATGGAGGAAAGAGCACATTGGTACTCCCCACATCAGACTGCCTGCTCCAGAGAGAGTGTCTCCAGGGCCTGGAGGAGAGAGGTCTGGAACCACCTATGTGTGCAGACCAGCAGCCCTAACCTTTGTCCTCCAGGGCCAGCAGGACCCTCCAGCCCATCACCTGTGCAACCCTGCCAGAAGCAGCCCTATGTTCCTGGGCCCAGGGTTCATTCTGTGCTGGAGCTGGTGTTTCTGCCACAGCATCGCACGGCCTGTGAAGCACCAGCAGCTCCCAGAACCCCACATGACATCTACATGGGTGCAATTCACCTGTCTCTATACATCTACATGGTATTTTAATTCCTTTTTCCATGCTTTTTGGACTGAGCAGGAGAAAACCTTGACACACACTACAGTTTTCTGGAGTCTTCTTCTCAGGGGTCAATAGTAGTAGATAGTAAGACTGCCTCAGAAAAAGAAGAATAATGGTTTGGATCACAAACACTCAGAAAGCATTAATAATCACATCCTCTCATGATCCAGGGTTTTTTCTGTTTTTCTGTAAACACTTTGACTAGGTACAACCATCACAAGGCCAAGTACCGGGTCCCGCACTTTGACCACAACAACCCCCCACAGCGTTACAGGCCGGGCACAGAGTGGCTGGAGAGCAGCCAGGCAGAAAGGGACCTGGGAGTTTGGACTGACAGGAAGCTGAACATGAGCCAGCAGTGTGCCCAGGTGGCCAAGGACAATGGCATCCTGGCCTGTATCAGGAACAGTGTGGCCAACAGGTCCAGGGAAGTGATTCTTCCCCTGTACTCAGCGCTGGTGAGGCCACACCTCGAGTACTGTGTCCAGTTCTGGGCCCCTCAGTTCAGGAAAGATATTGAGGTGCTGGAACAGGTCCAGAGAAGAGCAACAAGGCTGGTGAAGGGACTAGAACACAAGTCCTATGAGAAGCAGCTGAGAGAACTGGGATTGTTCAGCCTGGAGAGGAGGAGGCTCAGGGGAGACCTCATCACTCTCTACAACTCCCTGAAAGGAGGTTGTAACCAGGTGGGGGTTGGTCTCTTCTCCCAGGCAACCAGCAATAGGACAAGAGGGCATGGTCTTAAGCTGTGCCAGGGGAAGTTTAGGTTGGATATTAGGAAGAAATGTTTTACAGAGAGAGTAATTAGACGTTGGAATGGGTTGCCCAGGGAGGTGGTGGATTCACCATCCCTGGAGGTTTTTAAGATGAGACTAGATGTGGCACTTAGTGCCATGGTCTGGTAACCACAGCAGTGTTGGATCAAGAGTTGGACTTGATGATTTCGGTGGTCTTTTCCAATCCAGTTGATTCTATGATTCTATGATCACCATGGCCACATTACATAGGATATACCTTATTCTCCTTCTAAACACAGTTGCTAAGCTGAGACTCATGTACAAGAGGTCCCTGACCTTTTCCTTACCCATTTGAATCTTGAAATTATTGGCATATATGCTTTGGAAGATCTTCCCCAGTAGTGCTTTCGAGTTCACCACTCTCATGTTTCCAGGATAAATTTAATCTTGCATTTATGATATGAATTTTTTTCTGAAGCATCTCAGCCTAAGTAACCATTGTTGTATTAAGAGTGATAAACAAATATCTCTCTGGACTTGGTTCCATTGTCAAATTTTATAGAAATCCAGTTTATAATTTCAAGGATATATTGAAGCTGCAAGTCACACTCCACAACTGAAAAATAATGAAAAATAACCGTTGGCCAGGTTCTGTTTGGTAATTCCTTATGATTTACAATCAGTTTCAAATAGCACTGGCCTTCAGTAAATAAAAATGTATGGTTTTGTTTATTTCCATGACTGAGATTAAATCTTTTTTTTTTTCCCCTGTGAGTATACCTAAGTTTTTGTTAACTCATAAACTACTATAATCTTTTTTTTTTATTATTTTCCACACTGCTTAGAAGGACTACATCAACATATGCCCTGAAATCCTCCATGGATGATTTACTTTAAGGTCTGAAATGTCTAATTAATTCCTTCTTTCTCAATTTTTTCAATAATTACATGTAAGATGATTATGACAGCACTCTCCAGAAGAGCTACATTAGGTACATATTTCTCTTCAAAATTCAACATCCAAATACTGTTGGAGAATACATATTGAGGAATATTTTCTGGTGATTTACTTGGGTTTGTGCCAATTTTTTTTCACGTATGTTATAATTTGTGTTACATAGTATTTACAGTGTTGTCTGTCCAGCTTCAGCCCAGAAGGACATTTTCTTCTGTGGCTGCTCTCAGCCAGTATTTTTCATCAAATCTAAATGTCATCTGTATAAATCTTACTAACTTGAAAGGCATGAAAAATTATCACATTTTTCCTTGGGTGCCAAATGCAGCCTAACTAGGCATCTGAGAAAACAGTGCAGCTCACAAAGACTTCAGAAAGTTCAAAAAAACCCCACCCTTTTATTTTTGCTACTATGAATACCTGCCAGGAGCCCCATGATGTATGAGGGACAGAGGTATTTGTCACTGACCATATCTCCCCTTGGTAGTGTAACAGACCTGTTCTGTTTCTTCAGGTCTATCAATGGACAAACAAGGAGTTTCAGTCATCTTTTCTATAATTGCAAGAACTATTCTGTCTATTTTTCCAGTCATTCCAAAACAATGCGCATATCCTGCTCCTCTTTAAAGCATGGCCTTTCAATGTGAAGGGATCACAGAGGTGTGGGAATTGTTGGACAATTCAATGCTTTCCTGAATTTTTTAGCATTCATAAGGTATTGATCCACTATAAAATGGCTTCAAATTATTTTCAGGTTTTTTTGTTTGTGTTCTTACACAGGATCTAAATGCTTACATCACCTTGATGCACTGAATTTCACTGCGCTTTCCCTTTCTTCCATCTATTATGAATTTGTACATTTATTTCTCATATATCTTCTGTAGACTTAGCCTAGTGGTTTTAAACTCTGTGACTCAGCTATTTTCCTTTCCATTCCCTTTAATTTAAGTGTAATAACACAACTTTTGGCAGCATCTTAGTATACGGGTCACCTGAAAATCAATACTACACTTTGTCCCCAGACAGATCCACTGCCTCAGTGTCCTTTGCTCCTGTAAGACATTCTGAGCCAGGTCATATGCTGTGCATATGCCATGTGTGCCTTGCTGAAACTTCCAAATATCCTTCCAAAGTGATATCACCTTTTTCAGTTCCTGGATCTTTTCCAGTTGTTCAGGTGTCACACTTTGTCACAGTGTACAAGTGATACAGACTGTTCCTCTCCTAAGTCTCAAACAAGACCTGATGCCTTCTCTAGGGCTCAAGCTCTCAAATACACTTTCTTCAGTCCTAGTGCATTTAAAAGTTGTTTTGAAAGAAACTTCTTCTTCTCCTCTCTTTTTGTTTTTACAAATCACCTCTATGTTTTATGTTTTCTATGACTTTTCCTTCTTAGTGTGTTTTCCTAATTAGTTTCCAGTAAGTCTCCCAAAGGCAAGATTGTGTAACAACATTTTTTTAATTTGTTTTCCTCTTTAATGGCAGACATTGATTGCAAGTCTAGAGTCCTATATTATTTAAATCCCTTCCAATTCATTTTTCAAACTTATAAAATATCAGTGCTAGTGGGACTGTATTAGACCCTTTCTCTTATCTGGACTATGATCCAATGATCTCTTGATGCTCAAGTCATCTGTTTGGAGTTATGTCCCATTCCGAACAGATATGTAATGTCAAAAAATTTGCATCCTCACAGCAGCTTATCCCTTAAAGACTCATTTCTCAATGCATATCCATCGTAGACTCTGGCTCCACAGGATGACTGTACCTACCAAGAATATCTAGAGAATCTCAGAGATCAGGTACTTTCAAGCATCCCCATGCCAAATTCCATTCATTCCAATGTGACATTCCTATTGTCCCTACTCACAGGTGAAATGGCACAGGAGAGCCGTGACACAAAAAAGCAGCTCTCCTTCCAGGCAAGCATTTGCAGTTGTGCTTCTACAACATTCTTGGCTTCTGCAATTCTCGGGTTAGGCTTCCAAGAATTGAGAAAGGCAGCCAAACCTTAGGTTTGGCCAGTAGCCAAGGGGCAAGTCAGTGCCAGCATGGCAAAAGCAACCACAGCTTCACCTCAGCTGTAAATACAAGGTCTGGGACTTTCCCTGAGATTTTGACGGGAAGTTCTTTCAAGTTGCGCAGACAGAAAAGGCTTGCGACATCCCCTCATCTGTTTCTCCCCTGTGCACTCACCCCGGCTTCCACTAGATAAACACTAGACGGGCTGCCAGGGTTTCTGCACTCTTCTCTGCAGCTCCTGAGGTCTCTCTCGGTCCAGCACATACAGCATCTCAGCAGCTCGGAAAGCACTGGCTTGCTTAGGGGGACTGCATCAGGTTGAGTGCACAGGTGAGTTTTACATAAATGAGACACAAGTTTCTCTCATTTCTGCAGGTGGGAACTGGGAACAAAACAGCTATACTGTTGACCTGGGAAGCTTAGGTGGGCTTAAATTTTTAAGTCTTCTGATGAAATTTTACCCTAGTGTTTCTCCCTAGTAGACAAAAACCCCACAGATCTAGGCCATGTCTGCTGGTATTTTATTGACATTATACAACCTATTTGTAACTAAGAGCTGATATATGGGAGCACTGAGACATAGGAAAGTATTTTTATCTGTAAATTTAGGACAAACCAGAGCTTCATATTTTTCAATTAGTATTCAGAGAGCTTACATATCAGATAACAAGTTTATTTAATCTTCCAGAGGCATTTGCTATATAGTTAAAGAAGTCAAGAAAGCTTCTGCAAATAAGGGTTGGTCAGTGGGCTTTAAATGATGGATCTAGAAAGCGGATTTCTTTTCCTAAGCCAGAGCCAAAATATTGGTTTGAATTTTAGTAGGAATCGCAGGGTGTTGATTTTCCCCAAATTATAAGTTATAACTAATAAAAGTTGGAACTAATGATTCTTTTCACTTCTGGATTTATATGTGGATTTCAAGTTTTCTCATCCCATTCAAGCAGCATACCAATTTTAATCCTGTTTAATATTTTATAAGTAAGGGGCTTCAATGCTGCAGAAGGAAATGGATTTTTCTTAAATATTGTCTTATATCAGCTCCACATTATTAATTCAGAGAACATTTGCAGCTGTCAGAACTGTTCTTCAACTTTGATATAGGAAAATTTCATATCCCCTCTAAATCTGCAACACAAACTGTCACTCAGACAAAAGGCCAATTTTTTCAAGTCTGTTGAGACTTCATAAAATAACGCAATTAGTGGAAGATGTAAATCTTTTTTTAGATGTGGCCTTTCTGAAGCTCCCGGATTTGTTAATAGCAATGATTTAGACTAGCATGAAGTAGCACTGAACTTCATACCAAAACATTGCAACAGCCATTGAGAAATCAAGCATCCCTGTACTTTCTTCCTCCATATTGGAATTTTCTTATACAAATATATTAGGCACTTTTCATATTTGTGCATTTTTAGGCAGATGACATGTTTTTAATTTACTTCTTTTAGTTACAGGCAGAAATGATGACCACATAAGAGCTAGTCCAAAGTAAAAACCCCATCAGCGTGGGTGTTGAGTGCTCAGGTTCCTCCATATAAACGCAGACCCTCAAAAACACAGACAGCAACTAAGGCTTTCAGGGAGGGCAATTAAAATCTACATATTTTAAAGCCTCTTTCACTGCTTTCCCATCTATTTTTATTAAAAGCTGTTTATTTGGCAACTTCAATATTTAAGCTAACCATTTCTCCCATTCTGATCTTAGTTGCTGGAACTGCAACTTTTTCAACATTTTATTTTCTGTGGCACATTTTAGAGATGTTGGCATTTTGACTTCATTTTTATTCTATTTAGATTTTAATGTATATTGACTTCGGTGTTTGAAAGCTTGGGGTTTTTTTGGTGAAGAAAAGGTAGGTACACATATTTAAATGTCACATTTACATGCCTATTCCAATCCAAACGTGTAGGGTCTTTTTGTCTCTGCACGCTCTAAAGCAAAAACCCCGGAGTTTTTTTCCCTCTTTTGACATCACTGTTTAGAACCACATACTCTCTTCTTTTTCAAGATTTCTCCAACATGTACTCCCTTTAATGAGAACACTGAACAATGTAAGAGTCAGTAAATTCACTTACTTGGTGTTGTAGGCAGGGCTGTGACAAAGGGGTGCACTCTCGAACGTCCTTGTGAGCTCTTCCCGGGCTGCTGCTGACAGCTCTCCTACCTGCTGCAGCAGTTTGGGCAGGGTGCTCAGTATGTGGTGGGCAGTGGGTGGCAGGTCAGGTAAGCACTGGTTATATTGGTGCTTCTTGGAGAGAGGAGGAGTAGGAACAGTTGCTGGCAAAGACTTTAATTAGAGGACTGACAAAGCTGCTTCCCAATTTCATAGTGACTACTGAATACAGCCCTGGACACACAATTGCAACGGTGACTTTTTGGGTTTTTTAACTTTACTAAATTGCTGAGGTGACTTTTGGTGGGGTTACAGGAGAAATGCTCTAACTTTGGTGGTGGCAGTATACTGAGACACAGGTTCAGGCCACCCAGCTTGGAACTGCTCTTCTCATGCTTGGCTGAGCTGTCTCACGTGTTGCGCTGGCAGAGCGACGCAGATCACCATGGGTCAGGAGAAAGGCTAGGTCTAACCTTGCACTGGGAGATGCAGTTCCCATGACTTGCTTAGGAAAACATGAAGTTAAGATTAAATCAGGAGTGAGGACAGGTTCTTAGTTCTGGATGATTTCCCTCCATGTGCTTTTCTCAAGTGGAACAGCCTCATCAGGACCAATCAGAATGTGCAGAAAAAACATTCTCATAAATGGCATGATATCCCTAAAAAATAAGAACATTACTAAATTTCATTTGAATCCTACAACTCAAACTGCACCAGAGCCTCATATAATTTGGCAGTTCAAAGGTGTTTAATTATAACAATCTCCTACAAACTACTTGATCAATACTGGAATGGCTCAACCACCCAATTCAGAGAAGTTACACCTGAGGAGTTACACCTGAGCACCTGGTGATTGGGATCAAAGTGTTTTACTGCTGCCTGTCACCAATCCTTTAGTGTTAGCACCATGTGAGCAATTTTCTGGAGGCATCTAAATAAACAAGCCTTAAGAACTAAGAAATGTAGTGGAGAGGTTGATTGCCAAAGAGCAAAACACTTTCTGGCATCATTAGAGCACAGGAATGTTTGACAAAGGATTGCTCTGGGTGGTCCCATGCTATGATGACTGTGAGAGCAGGAAATGTGTAAAAAGAACACGAGCACTCAGAACAAGTGGATAATTATGCAATAATAGTAATAGCATAAAATGGTAATCAAATAAAAGACAATGGGTTTATTCAGAAAACTCAGTTCCTCACTTGTATTGCATTTCCTTGCTAGAAATGCAAGAGAGGGTCACCCAGCAGGAGGGAATTATTTTGTCCAATTAGGCAATTACAAAAGCAGCATGACACTGTGTTTTGTACCTCCTGGCACCCTCTTCTTTGCTCTTCAGCTAAGTTTAGTTTTCATTTGCCTCTGCTCTACATCATGTCCCAAATACCCACGTTTTACTTCACTCCTTTCTTGCTTATTGTATGGTCTCAATGTGCAGAACCAAGAGGGTGACTTCTGCCTTGATCTCATGTATTTCACAGAGGTAGGAACAAGAGAGAGGCAGTGACTGAGACCCAGGAGAAAGCAGAAGACAAAAACTAGGGTGATTTCCCTCCGAAGACGGCACCCTCTGCATAAGAGCATGCAGGTAGCAGGGATCTGTAAGAGATCTTGTGTAAGGTTTCCTGTGCCCCTGTGCAGTGAGCCATGGCACAGGATAACACTGGCTGCCCTGGGCTGTACTGCAAGCAATTCGGTGGCAACTGTGCCCCAAGAGCAGTGCCTCACAGGCAGTGCCCTGGCAGACAGGTGTCATTTATATCACCACCATCTTGGCTGGGAGCCAAGGTAATGTCCCACTGCTGTGCACATCCATCCCTGCTTACCAGGTGAGGAAATCAGCAGCAGCAGCTCAGGAATCTGCAAAACCCGGGCTGAATTCACAGGGAGCTTTGATTAGAATAAAAAAACCAAAGTAGATCTTTCATGCTGCCCTGAACAGCTCTGTAATTTTTTTACTAATGCCATTACTGTTTTATTTTGGGGGGTTTTCTATTTTAAAAACATGTTTCTAATTTCAGGCTTCTCAGCAATTAATTTTCAAAGCCTATAGGTTAAGGTTATTGCTTGAAGCATCTTGAAATCATTGGCTCAGTAAGGAGAACTTCTCCCATCTTGTTAAAAATTAGTTTGTAAAAGATTGCCTGATAAGAATTTTACCTTGTTGAAAAATGCAACAGCACTTAAAACTGGTTTTTTCTCTTGTGGTTTTTTTTTCTTGGGTTTTTTTTTTTTTTGGTGAGGAACATAATTTCATCTGAAAATATCAGTATTCATTTTGCCCTGAAGGCAGGCATGTCTTTGCAGATGTCACTTGCCTTTACTCAAGTGGGAGAGGAAAATGTTCAAGCCCACATAAAGGAAACCAAAAGGAGCAAGTAAACACATTTAATATACTTCACATTAAGTGAGTAAGGGAGCTGACAAAGTTATCTACTGTCTTGGATTGTCGTACAATCGTATGTCTTTAAATGCATTTTAGTATATAAGCTAGTGTAAGCAAGAACACAGGTTAATGAACTTTCTGTAAAATCTGATTGGCCCCATTCAAGACATGTTGTGAACACACATTAATTTGTTTTGGCATGAAAACTTCATATTCATGCACCATTTCCTTAAATCTTTCATCATACTCTCACTCCTCAGATTTCTAAGGGCATAGGACAGCCAAGAACACTGTCACTGCACCACAGCAGCCACCTTGCCTCTGTTTTTATCACAGGTGTTATGAAGCAACTGGGCTTCATTTTTTTTTCTCACTTGTGCAACTCCATCCAAACATGAGCTAACTGAAAACCAACAATTCATTAGTGTAAACAGGAAGAGAGTCAGGCTTGTCATATACTCCTAGAGCTCATAATAAATATGTGGCATGAACTCTTGCATTTTTAGTTTTCTGAAGGTCTTGTTTTAGCGAGTTGCTGGTGTAATGCCAGCTAATTCCAGTCTCAGTGTATGCTACTGGATGGTCTGTCAGTAAAAGTTTCCTGCAAAACATCTCCTGACTTGTTCTCCATGACTTTTGACCACAACAACAGAGGGTCACAGTTGAAAGCCATTTCTCACTCGCTTCCTTCTCTTTTGGTGATACAGACATGCATTTGGGTTTACGTACATCACAAATTTTTTAAGGTGTCCATTATTTTAGCTTCATTTCTGCAGGAAGTGAGATTTCTCTGCTCATGCAGGGGTATGTGAGTGTCTCATGTTTGTGTGTTTCTCAATAACTTTTTTAGTGATGATTTTAAATGTACCAGGAGGGCAGAGTGCTCTCCCTTCCATATGTTGCATGAAAAAGGGCAGCTGAAGACCCCATAGAAAAGTTCTGAAAAATTAAAGACTGTGACTATATACATTTGAAATACCTAAAATCCACCAGAAGAAGTGTTCTAGGAGTCATCTCCTGTGATTGGAAACAGTCTCAAACAGCGTTTGTAATCAGCCAAGAAACACAAACCCCTAGGAGGTCAGGCTTCATTATTTCTAGTGTTATTTCTCTCTGAGATAGAGCTATTTGTTAATGTCTCTAAATGGCAGATGCTCGAAAGAATAGCTTCACGGGGAGGGGAGGACTCGGCAGGAGAGCAAAGGGTGCTTCTCCATGCATGGTGTATCTGCAAGCATGTCTTTCAAGGTCTCAGCACATCTTTTGGACCAATTGGGGTAAACCCAGTGCACCCTGCACTGTAGACAGGTCTGTCTCTCCTTCTCACACTTGCTCACCTTGAGCTGTTTTAAGAAATATTTTCATTCCTCTTGCAGTTGACTAGGCTGGATTAAAGCTTAGTACCTACACACCTCAGAACAGTACAACAACCCTGAAGAGACTGAGGAAATTACTCAAGTTATAGCTGGTTTATGGGAGCAGCTGGAGGTGGTGAGATTTCCAGCCCTCTCAGTACTTTGCTATGATTTAGACAACATTAAGCACATCTATTTAGGACGATACTTCATCTGTTTGAAGAGCCTCCAGGCAGCTTTAGTGTACTCCCGATAAAAAGTGAAGATGTGGTAAATGCAATGTCCTCCGTAGGAGGATTTATTGTCTCAAACAATTATTTTTTATCAGCTTTGTCAAAACTTGGAGCCCAGGATTTTCTACTGAGAAGAGCAGCAGATATTCATTTGCTTGAAAGAAAATTCATGAATAATTTGTTGTAATACATTTGTTTGGAGCTATTCTGCTGTTTTCTTTACGTGTTTAAGTACTGGATTAATCATGGGAGAGTAGTTTAGCCATGTGCCTTTCAGTTTTAGGTGTATCAAGAAACAGAAAATGCAATTTATAATTTAGAGCAGATTTGGTTCCGCAGCTGTCAACTTATGAGAAACAGTATTTGTTATAGAGTGTGTTCTTTCTCTTTCTGTGGGAATAGTAAAATGAAATTTTAAGTATATGAGATTGCCTCCAAGTAGTGCACATGTCTTTCCAAGGAGAAATTTTAAATTGCATTTCACCTGTTTTCCAAGCTACACCAGAATTACTGTATATTATGCATGTGTGAAATACTTCATAAAGTATTCCAAAGCTGCAGTATTACATATGTAAGAAACTAAGCATCAGTCTCTCTCTTTTTCTATTGTAAAATATAAGAATATATATTTTAATGAATTACTATATGTAATTTTAGTGTATTAGGGTATTTTTGTCTAATATACACCTTTTGATCATAGATTACAAGACAAAGCAGAAGTTTCATTTAGAAAAAAAAAACCAGCAGTTGTGGATGACTTCTACTTGCCAGTACATGCAAAAAATATTTAAAACAATAATGACAATTAACTCTATTCCTGAAAGAAACCGTTTAACTTTGGAGAACTCAACAGCATGGGAAACTAAAAATCATCAGTGCAAAAACTATAAATCCAAACAAAAATATGTACGCATTTACTCCTTTGGTTCAAGTTCACCATGCCCATCCACAGGTACATAGAACTTAAAGGAAGTAATGAAAAAAAGAGGGTTGATATAAATGAATAAATACATACATACATACATACATACATAAATACAGACCCTGGCTGTTTCCACTGCCTTTGTCACTCTCAATCATAGGCACTGTTCTTCATTGCCACCAGCTTATGTACGTGTCTATAGGCTGGTGTCAAAGCACCATAGTCACCAGCAGTGCAGCCCAGCCATGATTGAAAAGGATGTATGTTTATCTGGTAGGGAGGGATTAGGTGTGCACAGAGGCATCAGGGAAGCAAACCTGATTAAACCTGCTTGGTCTGTTCAAAGAGGTATGAGGAAGGTCTACAGGACTTGGGGCAAGAGTTTATTTTCACCAGTTCAGCCTTAAATGCAAACTCAAGATCAGCTCACAGTTGCCCAGCAAGTTCAGGATGAGTAATCATGTTAAGTCCAACAGCATGCAGGGCTTTCTGTCTGTAGTGGTGGTGAGAATCTGTTTTAAAAGTGCTTTGTAAAAGACATGCTGTAAACCTCTTACTGAAATGAGTTGCCATGTGCCCTGCCTGTGTGTTTCAAAATACGTAAGCAAGTTCTTGAATCCATGCGAGGAACTGCATGCTTTCCTGATCAGAGAGATACAGAGCTTTGACTGGAAGAAACCTCCAGCAGAGACTTGAGGACTAATATATGTGGATGGTGGGTGAGAAAGTTCAGCTGATCCTTGCTGTAGTGACAAGAGATACAGAAGATCAAAAAAAATAATCAGAAACAGCTAAATCTTTTGTGTTAAAAGACCAGCAGAGTTACAGTAAGATGTAAGAAGTCATGTCAGCAGTTTAAAATGAAGGTATAGTCTGAATCCAAACTGCTTATTCCAGATGTCCCTGTTTCACTGTCGTACCAGCAGAGTTAAACACCAAAGGTAAGCAAACCTGAGGGAAGAACTAGTTTCTTCATGCAGCACGACACTATTAGAATTCATCTGTGCAATGGACTAAATTTAATAAGCTCCAAAGTCAATCCAAGTGTGTCTCCATCATTATAGAAAAATAACCCTTTTGAAATCTGGAGAAACAAGGTTTATCTAGAAAGGTGAACCCAGAAAACAGACTTCATACACGTATTCTGCTACACAGAATTGCTGGAATATGCAGTCTACATGTCATGGCTTCTGTATAACTATGTATGAATTCACACAGCTGAATCTACCCCAAGAATTCTATATAATGAGCAAGATGAATTATGGCAGAACCTTTATTTGCCTCCAGAATGCTGTACTAGAGCAATGGCAAGCTACCCGAGAGAGGGGCCATTCTCACTGTTTATTATTTGCATAGTTTAACAGAATCCTTGCTGTTATTTTCAAGGAAATAGCAGTAAAAATATTTTGTTTACTTAGAAAGAAGGCCTTTGAAATTTCATTTTTTAAAGTTATGCTCCCATAATATTTGTTCTGCTTTTAATCCTTATGTCCACCTTTGGGATTATGATTCTGACAATGAGTTTAAAAAGGGAGGGGAAAAAAAAAAGATAAACAGATCAGCATTGTAAATCTTTGGACTAGTTCCTACAGTAGGCAATACCATAACCTACTTATAAACCTTTCTTTTACGTGGCAGCGGATCAAATTCCTGGCAATACTTCGGCCACTTCTCTTCTCACAGTCCTTATATCCTGCTTTGTCTTCTAAATTTTTGCCCTGAGTCAAAAGATAAAAGAATATAATCCCAGTAGAAGATTTTGGAAAATGATAGAGGGAAAAATATAGAGGGTCTGTCACAGCTGGGAGCCAGCACAGGCCACCAGGCAACATCAAGTGCTCAAAAATGGATTTGTCCACCTAGCAGAATAATAAGCAGAGTATACTAGACTCTGAAGGTGGGAAGGTGATATTCCATGAGAAGTATAATTTGATGAGAAAATAAGGTCAGGAGATTTGGCAGCTGCTTATAGAGACTGTTAAAAGTAGAGACATAAAGATTGCAACGCAGAGCAAGGGTTGAAGTAAGCCAGGCAGCTGGAGCTGTCAGTTCTTCCAAAACTTCAAAATCTAATAGCATACAGAAACCAAAATCTATGGACAAGCACAGAATTGTGCTGATATATTGGTAAGATTTGAAAAGACACAGCACAAAAAGGAACATAATTAGTAAGGTACATACAGAATAACAAGAAGTTTCCTATAAAAACATGAACTGTGGAAGAAAAATCAAGGAGAGAATTGATCCACCACTCAACTGAGAGAAAGCTATTGACTAACAACTCCAAGAAAGCCAACTTTGTAATGTCTATTTTGCTCTTTGTTCACTAGAAGGGTCAACCATGATAAAAGGGTTTATATCAGTAGCAAAGAGCTGGAAATTGTTGCTAAATGACATAAGAAAGAGATTAGGCCTTGCTTAGGTGAGTTAAATGACCTGAGATCAACAAGGCTGATGGAATTCACCTCACACTATTCAAGAGAAAACTGAAGCATCTCCACAGTTGTAAATAACTATCTTTAAGAATTGTGTGGAAGAAGTAAAGTTTTAAAAGACTGAAAAGGCAAGAATAACAGCTATCTTTAAATGTACCAAGAAAGAGGAGGTGCGGAATTACGGCCCAATCAATTTAAATACAATTCTCAAACAAGTAGAGGAAGCAAAAAGAACATAAGAAAGAAACGGGTTATAGGCATAAGGATTAATCAAGAGTAAATCATTTCAAATAAACCTTGTTTCCTCTCATAAAAGGACAATAGGTCCTGGGAATACAACTTGGCATGAGCAAAGTTTTTAGTATGATACATGTCAGGAAAAAAATTCAAAAGCAAACTAGGAAAATGCAGTTCAGATTAACCTTACATAAGGTAAAGTTTTGTGGAAATAACAAAAGAAACATTTTTCAGTCTCTCCACTAAATATTATCAAAGTAGAAGACTGCATTTACTGCAGATATACAGGGAGTCTCTCGTGGCAAAAGTCCTGTTCCAGAATTTAATTAAAAGGCTGGAATAGATGCTGGAATAGACACTATACTCATGAAAGCTGACAATCTGACAAAGTTGAAAAGGGCTGCAAGCACGTTAGAGGACAGGCTTGGAAATCAAAATGATCTTGGCAAATCGAAGCTACAGTTTGAAAAAATATGGTGCTATGCAACAGGGACTGCACAATGCAGCTCTGAGTTGGAAAACACTGCAGAAATCAAGGATGGAATAAGTGGCGTGGGAGCAGTCCAATTAAAGGATTGGGTGTAACAGGATGCCATTGCATTAGTATTTCTGTTCTGATGAGATGTAGAAGCAGACCGTCACTTTTCTAGCTTTGCTTTATACACAGAGAGCTCTTGGAACATATGAAACTAGATTCCTTTCCACAAAATCTCAGCCAGAAGACATGTTTTAGGTGGACTCAAATGCACTGCAGCTGCTAGCTAGCTAAGTAGAATTAGTCCAAGGTGGCAATCTCTGACACATGGATAGTGTGAAAATCATGAGCTCAGCATCAGCTGTTGCACTCCACATCATGGTTCCTGTTGCCACACACACTACTTGTTAAAGTACTCATCATCTTAATGCATCACAGGCTGACTATGAATCAGCTGTGTTGTGAATAAGACAAATGTGACAGCAGGATTACGTGTGATTTGTGACACAAATGAAGCAATCCTTCTAGTATCTGGTAAGATGTCTGCAAGAGTACTGCATTCAGTTTCAGCAACATACTTTTAGTTAACAATTGGAGCAGTTTAGCCTAGAAAGATCAGAAGAAAGCCATGAGAAAGATCGCCACTCTCAGAAGCACAAGTTGCAGGGAAAGATTTGGGACTGTTTTATCTAGAGAAGAAAAGGGTGAAATGGTAACAGCTTTCATGTCCAACAAAGGCTGCTGCAAAGAGAAGGGGGATAAATTGACAGCTGTGTCTACTGTGGGGGAGGCAATACAGATTGCTAATAGGAAAATCTGCCTAATAGAAGGGCTGAGAAAGCAGTAAGCCAGGAAGACTTCGGCATCCACAATGCAGGAAGGCTTTACAAACAGGCTAGACAAGCATCTGTCAGACTTGATTTTAACACAGTTCATTCTGCCTTAGGAGGGGAGGTGGACTAGACAATCCCTTGAGATCACTACCAGAGCCACTTGTTTTGCTTCTGTTTTAAATGTAAATAGTAAAATTACTCTTTCCTGCTCCTTTCATCTTGTCTTTCTAACTTTTGAATCATTCCACTGATCTTCCATCTGCATTTCATGTCACATCTTTCTGATCTTTCCATTATCTATCCCAGTCTATGTCTTGATCCCATCTCTGCCTTTCTGATTTTGGCACTGTACTTTATTTGTGGTGTTGCTTCTGCTAGGATCCCTCCTTTTGCCCAAGTGCAAAGCAATGTGCCTGTCTTAATTCAATTCCCTACATAATCAAAGCATTTGCCTATAACTGCTTAACTAACCATTGTATCTTCATTCACCTCCCCTAAGTGTTTATGCAATGGGTAAAAATGACAGTGTTGCAATTAGGTTCTTTTTTTCTTTCAGCACCTCCTTTTATTATTACTGACCAAACAAACTCAGAGATTGCCACCATTTTCCTTAAAACTGGATAATTCAGTGTACAAGAATACAGCAACAATGCAGAGGAGAAGCTTACGTGGATTACCTTTTAAATAACAAAAGGCATCACTAGTGCTCTCATGTTAAGGGAATGGATATAAGCAAAAACATTATGTGTGGATACAAAGCTCTATGGCTTTTTCTCAGTTAATCTTTGGCTACTTATGTAAAAGAACAGACAATGGTTACTGCATGTTTCTTTGCTGGTATTTCTGCTTTCCTCTGGTGCTTTGAGAGAGCCCAGCATAATCCATGGGCATGGAGCAGAGCCCCACTGCCACCAGCTGCTGATTGATAGCCCAGTGCCAGCCTTTGGGCTGAACTTCAAGTTACTAAACAAGCCTTGTGTCCCTTGTGATATACTTCTGCTTCCCATCTTTCACACTGACATGAGACAATAAAACACGTTCTATAGAAAATTACTATCCTTTTGCATTGCAGCTATTGCTGTCATGAATCTGGGAGTCCATTCTTTTGACTTTACAACCACACAGTTGCCATTAGATGCTGCATTTTCTTCAAATACACACAGCAAATCCAGAATTTTTCTATGCACTCTCTATATGCTTGCAACCTACTGCCTGAGTTAACCTCCAGAAGTTCACTGCCAAGCCCACAACCTTCTTTTAGTTCAATAACAGCCAGCTGGTACAAAGACATGTTGAAAGAAAGGAAAAGTAGGATGTGTGTTACAAATAAGTTTTACTTTTGATTTTAGATAGGAGCCTACTTTGTTAAAAAGAAAAATTAAGAAAGGAAAGTTGAGCCTTATTAGGTATTGAGTTGGACCATTTATTAATATTACATATGCAACTCTTCTCTATTTTTTGAAATACAGACCATCCCTAAAAAGGAAATTCATAGTGTTAGTCACATTAGAGCCTCATGGGACTAATAAAGTCCTCAGAGAATGATTTTTAAATATGTCGAAGGACTTGCAATTTTATGCATGTGCCAGAGTCCCCAGATATTCAAGACACATTCAGATGGGAATCTATGAGGATTTATTTTCATTTTCAGTGTGCTACTTGATGATGTACATGCACAGCTGGGACTGCAGCTCAGCAGAGCCGGGGTGAACACCTTGCTGCGCTGCAAAGCCTCCAACAGGACCTGTTCAAGCCACACAGATCCTCCAGCATGCAGACACTCAGGCCCTTTTCTGCCTGAATCCACACCTTCCCCTAATGATCAAAAACAACTGTGTTGGCAGCTCTCTAAATTACAGGATTCCCACAGCTCACTGCAAGAATGGTGCTGAGCAGGCGCTGATGCCAACTGAGGGCTACATAGCTACACACAGAGGTAGTCCAAGCCAAAATCTTCATATACAATTCTCAGAGTAAGCATTTATATGTCCATCTCACTAGCAAGGCTTACAACCTACAGCATAGGCCATGGATGTTTGAATCCTTGACTTATGGCCCTTATCTCTAGGTCATGGCAGGGTAGGGGAAAGTTCAGGCTTGATTTTTTATTCACCAAACATATGCAAGGTTTGGGTCAAACAGTTTAAAATCATGCCAGATTTTTAAAAAGCAAAAACGGTTCTGACTAGAGAAAATTACAAAAGAAAGTGAAGAACATAATCTCAGTGTTTTTAAATGGCAGTATGTTTAAATTTCAGCATTCTGAATGGTGCTTCACAGAATAATGTATGCAAAAGGTTCATAAACAGCAGAAGCAAAGCAGTTGTTTTGTGTTTAGCTAATCATTTCACACATTTCTTTCCTGCAAATTAGAAGATCTGTTATTCCCACAGCTCTAATAAGGACAGTTACCTGTGATGCAGTGTAAGACTTACCATCAGGGCTCCTGCTAATTAAATTGCTGCTCTAAGTACCAGATTGATGGCCAGTTCAAGAGAGGGGTCTCTCAGGGTCTCCTCTTGGAGGTCTTAGGTTGTCTGGTTTGAGTTTACCTTTTGTAAAGGGAAAACAGCATGTGGATCTACTGCAAGACCTTCGACATTTTTGATTGTGTGTTTGTATCATGGGTCTCACTCTGCAAGTACAGAACATACATACTGCTATTGAATGGATGATACATTAAAGACTTGGAATCTACCAGGTACTGTGATATATAAAAATTTCCAAGAGAATTTTATTATGAGTAATATATAAATCTATGTTCAACATGAAATATTCCAAGTCCACTGTCTAAATGCTTCATGGAACGTTCTTCAGAAAACCACAGAACAACAATAAAACAAACTGGTACTGACTAGTTGAATTAAGGAAATATTGAGGACAACAGACAGTTTTGTAGCTACATTTCATAATATCTCTTCTTCAAGTATTCTGAAAAACACCTTCCAGGTTCTAATCTGATTAGAAACGCACTCCTCCTCAATGCTTTTCTATAGCATAAGTAAGCAGAAATTACTCTGAAATATGGGCTACCCTTACTCTCTGTGCTCCAATGTCTTTTCCTCCTGTTTTCCCTTTGAGAGAGAAACACAGCAACAGTTCAGCTGAATGTTAAAATCCATAAAATGAATGGAAAAGAGGGTGCCATATGAGAGATGGAGAAGTGAGTATTCAGACTGTTCTTTTAAAAATTGTACAGAAATCTTCTGAGAGCGTGTATTCAGAAGAGTGTGCAGGAACCATATTAAGCAGCAAGAAAACTCTCAGATTCCTGAGAGCTGTACTTCCAGAGTGGATACTAGCCTTTCATTTTCAAGAGATTCATGTTTTGCTTAGTTTGTTCCTATTACTTTTTTTTTTTTAACAGATGAATACAAATTCTTCCAACATGATGGCCTTGGCTCCTAACACTTCTAAGAAAAGAGAGACAGTGTGCATATTTGGAACTGGAGATTTTGGACGAGCTCTGGGGCATAAAATGATTCAGTGTGGCTACCACGTGGTGTATGGAAGTCGGAGCACCCAGATATCAAACCTGATTCCCAAGGATGCAGAGGTGTTGAGCCACGCAGAGGCAGCACAGAAAGCTGCCATCATCATTATAGCAATCCAGAGGCAACATTACAACTTCCTTACACCACTAGCAGAAATTCTCCGTGGAAAAGTTGTGGTGGACATAAGCAACAACTTAAAATTAAACCAGTATCCTGAATCCAATGCAGAGTACCTTGCTCAGCTGCTGCCAGGCGCCAGGGTTGTGAAAGCCTTTAACACCGTGTCAGCCTGGGCCTTGCAGTCGGGAGCGTTGGATGCAAGCCGGCAGGTAAGTCTGAGCTACAGGGATTTCCTTTGTCATGGAGTTATTCATCGTATGGCTTCTTATTAGCTAGACAAAACACACATGGGACATACAAATCAGATAGGGTTGAAATGGTATTTTCTCTATAATCCCTCATTTCAAAATAATTTGAGCTAAAATTTCCTTTGGGTTTGTAATATGGCATGACAAGGAATATCAATAGCTTGCCTCTGAACTCAGTGTTTAGAGACGGTAGAGAAGCAAGGAAAGAAAGATGGCAGAGCTACAAAGAGAGAGACAGCAAATCAGGAGGACATGAGGGTTGCATCAGTTGTTCATAGGGGTTGTAAAGTTAAACAGAAAGGAGATAGGAGGAATATAATGGAGCAAGAACAAAATGAAGAAAGAAAAACCAGGGAGGCAAGGGATATGATAGGCCAGCAATAGAAATGAGCTAGAAGATGAATAAATTACTAAAATTTTCTAAATTAGAATCTATCACCACCTAAGTTTAACACAACATCAGTGTGCAAACCATTTTAACCTGCTCCTTAACCACAGACCAGCAAGCACAGAGCTGGGCATAGGAAGCAACATGGCAGCTTATTTGAAGAAAAATCATTTATTATTACCCTATTTTCTGCCACTTTGAGGGACAGTGCTCTTGTACAATGCATGAAATCACCCAGCTACTCAAACCATTACTAGCTTTGTTTTCTGCTGCCAGATAAATGGTTTTGGCTAAACCAAAGGTCAAATCTTCTATGCAAAGGCTTATACTAAGCATGTTATACATTATTCTTTCCAGATATAAAATTTTGCCACTTGAAACAATCTCCTTCCCCAAAGAAAAAAATCATATTCTAAGTTCATGGACCGGTTGGCCAAATGTACCTATAGGCTACTTTTTGCCTGTTTTAATTAAGGTCAGCAGGGAAGTCAGCAAGCAGCCTAGGAAGCTTGTGCTCATTGTCTATATCCAGGACCAGCATGGCAGCAGAGAATGTCACAAAAATCTGTCAAAATAAAACTTCTATTTGTTTTTGGCTGCAGGTGTTTGTCTGTGGAGATGACACAGAAGCTAAAGAAATGGTGATGAATATTGTTCGTGCACTGGGTCTCACTCCACTTGATCAGGGATCCCTCTTGGCTGCTCAGGAAATAGAAAATTACCCTCTGCAGCTCTTTCCAATGTGGAAGTTTCCCATCTTTTTGTCCCTTGGCCTAACGGTATTCTTCTTCTTCTACTGTTTGGCTCTTGATGTAATTTACACTTACATATACGAACACAATAACTTTTCATTTTTTATTGCAATGACCATTCCAAATCGGATCTGCCCTGTAGTGGCACTCATCCTTCTTGGCTTGGTTTATCTTCCTGGTGTACTTGCTGCAATTATTCAGTTATACAGAGGCACCAAATACCGCCGTTTTCCAGACTGGCTGGACAAATGGATGCTGTGTAGGAAACAACTTGGACTAATAGCCTTGGCATTTGCCTCTTTGCATGCTGTGTTCACTCTTGCTAGTCCACTTCGCTCCTTCGTAAAATGGAGAAACGCCAAACCAATCATCTCCCAGGTGAGTTTTGTTCCCCGCGCTAGGTCTCCCTTTCTTCTGGCCTTGTTATAAATACTACCATCTATCTTGAGCTTCAGAAATCCATGTGGACAGCCTAATGATCTTTACAATAGGGCCATATTCCTAATTTCTGTTCTCCTTTTAATCATTGGTATATCTAAAGTTTGTTGGCATTATGCTGAGCTGAGGGGATTTCTGGCCCCAGTCTTCCTTCTAGATAGTTGACATATTAATAAAATAATCAGGGAAAATGTAAACATAAAGAGTACTTAAAAGAAGCATATTTCCCTATTTCTTCATATACCTTTAAGAATAGAATATATTTTTACTTTCTGATTCTACTTAACAAGAAAGGATCACATATCTGTCCTCAATGGTAGGTAAACAGATATGTAAAACAGGTACCACAATTACAGGTACATGGAAACCACACGTAATATAATGCCTCCTTCTTGAGCAGGCATTCAAAGTAAATCTCCAGTGATTTTCAGAGTTTATGTATAACATTTATCTCCTAGTTACCTTAAAGGATGGGTTTTTTCTACTTATTGATCCTAAAACTGCTATCATGAAAATATACCTGGTCTTCTTTTCTTCAGGCACTGAACAATCAAACAGAACCACTCGACACGACTAATGCCTGGCTTAGTGACTCTTACTTGGCTTTGGGAATTATAGGGTTTTTTTTCTTTGTTCTTGTGGGAATAACCTCCTTGCCTTCAGTCAGCAACAGTGTCAACTGGCGAGAATTTCGATTTGTACAGGTAAGAAAATGACTTCTAGAAAAAACTTCTTCCCTTATAAACTATGGCCACAGGCAGGTTACTAGAGACTTATGTCTCTATTAATATCTCCAAATGTGATGTGTGTACTCTCCATGATTAGATAGTGAAAAAAAAATCTACATGGCAATAGAGCTTAACTGTAGAAACCCACAACTGTTCTGATGGCTGCTTATGGTGCAACTGGGATTACTACGTAAACAAGAGAAAGTTGGGAAGATGTGAGCTCCTAAATGACAAACAGGAAGCTGACTTTGATGTCAAATTCCACAATTACACTAAGTTGCAAAATAATTTAGCCATTTATTGGGATAATTTTGTTGGTTCATAAGATAATTCAGTTAAAATGGATTTGAAAAGTTACTTTGTAACTCGAATCTTCTCAATGCCAAGCATCTAAAGAGAATCCGCAATTTCTGCAGAGTGTAAAAACTGATGTGCCTGTAAACAGGCTGCCCTCACTATAATCTCAGCCCTCTTTTAAGAGGAAGTTTGGTGCAAGCTGCCATGCCTCTGCAGGAGCTGAGCTGGATGGGAAGGGGGGCAAGAGAAGAGGAAATTACTGTCAATGAATGTTTTACCAAGGCGAAAAACTTGCACAGTATGGTACTTCTGGATGGACAGCACTAGAGCATAAAAAATCTTGGATCTCTCCCCTGAATGTCAGCACTTTCTCTGCTTTTTCACAAATATGACAGCTACTAGGGAATATGCGTGAGCCAGGAAAAATTATCATGGATATTGACAGAGAAGAAAAACCAACTGTGTTTCCCCAATATCCATTTGAATTAATCTTTATTAAAAACAATAAGAGCCTTTATATAAAACAGTTTCATTTCACCAGTCCCCAAATTGGCACATGCCACAAATCTTACTGTGTTTTTAAAATTGCATTTATTCTGTTTTAACCTCCACTTTTTTCTTTCTTTCTTTGTTTCTTTCCTTCATTTTCTCCTAGTCCAAACTGGGATATCTGACACTGATTTTGTGTACTGCGCACACACTGGTTTACGGTGGAAAATGGTTCCTGAGCCCATCAGCATACAAATGGTATCTTCCAAACATCTATATGCTCTCCCTCGTTGTGCCATGTGCTGTACTGGTAGTCAAATTTGTGCTGATATTTCCTTGTGTGGACAAACCTCTCACACGAATTCGACAGGGCTGGGAGAGGAATCCCAAATCCTCGGAACAATCAAATTACATTATAAACAAGTCTGCTGTATAATTAGACTAAACTGTATCATCAAAAAAATATTGTGAAGACACATAAAAATGAAATCTTGAGCCTGCTCCATCTGGAGAGGGAGAGAAAAAGTGAAAAATTTGGCCAGACCCTGTGAGAAACAAAGTTATCCCAATGACAAGCTTAAAATAAAAATCAAATGAGGCCATTGATTTTCTACACCCCAGGCAGTCTTTCACACAGGTGCAGGCCCTCTCTTCTGCTCTATATATTCCCCCTTGCCTGTTTACCCTCCATTTCTAAGAAGAGTATGTGAGAAGTAAGTGGTGATCCACGTCCCTCCTCTGTAGTTTCAAACCTCCTCCAGAGCTGGGCAGATCCACCGTAACCTTTGCTGTTAGACAACGTCCGCTCCTCTTCCCTATCCTGCCCTTTGGGACTCAGGTCTACATGCACCTACACGCATCCACAGAGATCCATATACACACCTGCAGGTATTTCCACACATTTCCCTGTTTCCACCCCCAGAATCCACCAGCACCAAAAGAACAGATGCACAATGGATGCTATCTCCTCCTCCTAGCATTAGTTTATCCTCCATTAACATCTGATCCAAAGACATCTATGTTCATACCTTAGAGATAGTTTAGTAAGATTTGTTTAGTTTATGTACAATGATATTCAAAGGGTATGGGTCAAGGACTGCTGAATCTTTGCTTGTACTGCTCTACCAGAAATTTGGGGGCAAGGGGAAGGAGGAAAGATCAAAATGGCAGAGAGATGTGAGAAGTGCTCACAAGCCCATGCTTCTCAAGTATAGGCAAAAAATGATCTGTGATCTTTTATGTAAACAGTGAGTTGTAAGGAAAGAAACTGAAGGAAAATCCTTTCTGTATGAGGCGGTTGTATTATATGTCATAGTTGTATCTCATGAAGATAATATTGTTGGTATTTAAAAAAACAAATCTTTGGATTTTATATTACAAATATTCTATGAAAATACACATATTTTAAAGACAATAAATTTTTTTTTTTTTACACTGTTGAGCTCTGTTATCACTTCCGGAACCTCTTTTGCTATGATGCAGCTGCTGGTGTGCTCAGTTGCACAAAGATTTTGGAAAGCTTCAGGACACATAATAAAATGGGATCCTGCCTTCAGCCAGCTGCCTGGACTCACCTTCCCCGATCGTTGTTTCTCGGATGCTCACATAAGCAGATCTTAGCTTAGTCAACCAAGTTGGCTGAGGATGTTGTGGAAAAACAGGATTCAGCTGGGATGGTGACCTCCTCTTAAACTGCAAACAGAGGATCCAACAGTGTCCTTTGGACTGGAGAATAAAGAAAATGCAAAATGTGATTGTTTTTATAGGAAGAGAATTGTTTACTGTTTTTTATTTTCTTTTGTCCTCCTCCCTGTCCATACAAAGAATACTCACACGTGAAAGTATGAGCATGCTAACTAGTATAGATAACTGCGCTTTAAAACAAGCATTATCAAGCAGCTCAAAAAATTAATAATAAAAAAAAAACCACAAACAAACAAACCAACCTATCTGAATGATACTTTTCCTAACATTTCTCAACGATGGAGTCTTTTTTAATTCCAGACACACATCCCCTTCTCATGTGATCCTCTGGCCCAGAAAGAATCTGTTCTTAATACCCAAAAGAATGGTAAAGGATATCAGCAATTGATGGAGCCAGATTTCTTAGAAATAATTCTGACACCAAGTACTCTCACTAATCACCACTGGTGCATATGTTATACTTGTCCTAAACTGATATGCATATATTGATACAAGTCTTTACAGAAGTCTTCCTTGACCTGTGCCATGATGGAGTAGTACCACATTTCAAGTTTTCTTCAGTGATTTTCCACATCAATCTTACAGAATCATTTCCTGCAGAAGGTCCTAATGACAACACTGTTGTGAGGATGCCTGTAACACCTTTACAGCTCCCCAGAGAAGAGAGGGGCGGAAGCAGCAGAAAGAGAGAAGGAAAACAAGATAGAATAAGAGAGAGTTTGTGTGTGTATATGGGTAAAAGAGAAAGGGACAGACAGAGCAGAAAATAAGTAGCAGCAGCTTCAGTTAATATTCTCTAGATTTGCCATTTTGGGGGCAAATTCTAGTCTCAGTAACACAGTTACTTGAGATTTATATTATCACAAGTAACATCAGTTCCAAGGCACTGACACATATTGGGGTTTTATATCAGTTTTTAAAGGACATATTTTTGGGGGTTCTGCCTATCTAAACCTGATCTAAAACCTACCCTTCCTCTCTCAGAGCTCAGTCAGTGGGTTGGAGTTTAAACTACAACAGCCATGGCAAGTCCCACTCATTTACAAGCTATGCTCTGCATCCTTTATGTCCAGCAAACAGGCTCTTGCGTGTTTCTGACTGCCTTGTGTTAAGGAGAATCACAGGCCCAACCAGGTCTTCTTTACCCTCACCAAGAACCAGTGCAAAGTAACAGTGGCCTGACTGAACACTGCCTTGTACACTCACTGCCATCTAAACCACAGTCTCAAACACCCACAGGATTGTCACTCCTGCAGGAAAGACAAGAGAACTTCTTTGGAGATGGATATCTCATTGTTTTGCTAAGTGAAAACATAGGCCAAGATGTACTGGAAATGCTAAGTGGCTGGGTACAATTTGCAATTTGCTGTTTGCTCCAAGGATAAAGTGCCAATATCTGCTGTGTACAAACCAAGGAGGCAATACTGTTTGCTTACATGGGGGGTGTGCAGCAGCTCTCAGGAGAAGATCCAGAGCCCTTGCATCTGAACTCAGAAGTAGGTGCTTTGTTGACTTACATAGATAATAGGTCAGATGCTCATCAGCACTTGTTTTTCCAGATGGAGTGAAGGATTTCATGTCCTGTTATTCTTGGGCAGCTGGGGAGTATTTGCTTTACAAATTTACATATTTACTTCTTGAACATGGTAGAGAAAATCAATTTCTTCAGTAATCATACATGACAATTAAAGTATTCAATGGCAGTATTTTGAAAAATATAACCAGTGCCTCGAAAACTGTTGGTAGCTTGTATACACTTCTCGTGGCTGAGTTCTTGGTATTTTTTTTTCATTCATGTACTGATAAAGCCTGGTCAAAAAGAAGATCAGAAGGATCATGAAAGGAATTTTGGAAAAGGTTTTTTACCTATGGTTCCCAGAAGCCATGAAGAGCTTTTATGTGCATATATATATATATATATATAATGCCATTCTAAGAATTCCTGCAGGAATACAGCATTGATTATCAGATCTACTTCTAAATCAGAGTCAACACTTGGAAAATAGAAATTACAGCTTTTTAAATAAGTGGTCACATGGGTATTGTCATGATAAAAACTAAGTTTGGATTTCATTGCATAAGAAAGTTTTATTCTGATGCAACACAGCATAGTGGGATAGACAACATAGTGTGTGTAGACCTCTACATCCTTCATGATACAGCTAACTTCACTTTCTTTGCCTTTTTATTATACCCAGGGAATATCTATTTCAACCAAAATGTTCACTTATTAGTGAATTAATTAGATTTGCTTGAAACAGAATGGGATGTCAGACACACGCTGGCCTCAGGGGATGGAGCTGACACCATCTGACTGGCACAGCTGACACTGCTGGATCCTGAATCACTGAGATCTGAGCAATTCCCTTTAGTTCCACCACACTGCACTGCAAGTCCTGAGATCTGCAGCTTGTTTTGTTCTGCAGCATGACCTTCTGTCAGGCTTCTCTAACTTATCTAACAGTCACCTCTCACTCCAAGACATGAGGCTTCATGATCCAGCCTACGAAGCTCCTTTTTTGCCGTATGTCAGGTTTTTGTAGCTTTGCTCTTATAACCTCCTCAGACACAAGATTTTACAAGAGCATCTTTTATTTCAAACACTGGTGAGCATGTTGGAGTCACTAGTCCAAATAAAGAACTAGTGTATAGTATGAACTCTTGTAGTAGCTATGTAACTTATGTTCAGCTGCTCTTTCATACTGCAATTAATATATTTAATAAGCATCCAGTTTTCCCATAATAGTCTAAATATGGCTTCTTCCACACACTATGGAAGCTTTTCTCTCCTACAGAGATTCTTTTCTTTTCTCTGCATTATACATTTTGGTGTGGATCTCCATTTCTATCACGAATTCCTGACCTTAACATAAAAGGTTCGCTCCCTCAAAGAAGTTGACATTCATCAAGACATAATTTTTTTATCTATCACCACAAAAAACTGCACATCTCTTATTCTTGCACATTGCTTTAATTGAATGTTCTTGAATCTACGAATACAGAAGAGACATAAATAGTAGCTCTGACAAGACTGGACCCCTACATATTATTTTCTTATAAGGAACCTCAGTGCTACAAGAAAAATACACTGCAGAACCTTGAGAGAACATTCACAGACCTCAGAGAACTGCATAAAACTTAGCTAATGCCTCCAAATGCTGCAAACCAGAAGGGGTAATATTTTGTCCATGTGGCTTCACAGCACCCTTTATTCCTGTCTTTGGTTTTGCTTCCACATCCAGATTTGCTTATTATTTGAGATGCAGCCCCTTCCTTGTGCTTGCTTTTCTTCACACTTGCTCAGATTTAAACTAGGAAAAGCTTAACTGCAGTCAGTAGTCTCAAGCTATTAAACATCAGTGCATAGGCCTTTCCTACTTTATTACCCATTAATTTTTTGGTCCCCAGTTTTATGGAAGATGGTAAAGAGTAGTCTTTATAATCCTTTCTTTAGAGATTTCAGAAAGAAATAAATGAAAAGTGAAAAAACTTAAGTTATTGTAATACGCTAATCATTATAGGGCACAAGTGGTTGAACATCACCAGACCAAATGAGAATGTCCCAAAAAAGGCATTTTTGGGACATATTATCTATGATAGAGTGTTGGCATCAAAGCAGGAAGGTATTTTTAATGAAATATTCTGGAGAAAAGTATATGGAACAAAAGTAAAAAATTTATTAGAATGAGGAAGTGAGAGAGAAGGAAAGAAAAAGGAGGAAGACAAAGCTGGTTTTCTTTTTTTCTGCTGGCTCCATGACAGAAAATGTCATATATTTTTGATTGCATGGTACCAATTATTTCAGCACCTTATAAAGAATTAAACAACACGTTTGATCTTGGCAGTCCTGGAGTCCAAATTACCCTTTAGGATCCCTCCATAAGCTTCTTTACCCAGTCAAATGCGTACAAATCTGCTTCTCATCCTTTACAACAACCTTTCCAAAGACAGTTGCCACTCCACTCCACACCACTCACTGTTGAGCAGCAGCAGTAGCAAACCCAGTTGTGCATCAGGCACAGGATTTGCATGTCTTAGAATTGAATATAGTTGGAAAAATTGTTTCCTTGGGGTAAAAGAATTAGGAGAGATGCCATTGTCCAACTATCCCTAGTCAGGAAGGAGACTGCTTAATGGACCGCTCTATTTCAAAGTGGGACACCATCATCTTCATTTTACAATTAAAGAAGTAAAATCTTCAGGATATCACTGAAGAAAGGGTAAATCATTAAGGCAGCATGAAAATCTGAACTAAAGGAAAGACTACAGTACTCAATGAAGAAGACAAGTGAGAGCTGGACAGGCTGAGCAGAACCTGAAGAGGTGGCTGAAAGTGTAGTCCTTCCCCCTTCCCACTTGTCCAGAGATGAAACAGAGCTTTGGGAGCCCAGGAACAGGACAGATGTAGTGTCCCTGTCCCTGAGAACCAACCCAGGCAATCACAGGAGATGGGTGCAGAAGCAATCGTAGGGAAATATGTTAAATACATACAGGATTACAGTTTGTTTGTTTTGCTCGTAGCTTCTGGTTTCCAATCTCATAAGCAAAGATTGAAAATCAAATCCCATCTTTAATTGGATTGGTCTAAAGGTCAAGTCTCAAATCACATGATAGAAACTCCAGTCTCGTTTTACTACTAAGCCTACCTGGGCATTGTTGAGATAAATAAACCCTTAGGATACCCAATCTTGACAGGGCCTGAAGGATATCCCCTGTCCAGTTACAAAAGTCTGAGAAGGGTGAAGAGGCTGACTTGGAACAATATCACATACACAAACATCACTGAATAACTTCTAACATCTCTTCTTCAAACACAAACCCATGTTTCCCAGCAAAGCTGTCTTCCCTGTCTTTTACAAAGAAGCTGACACTTAGATTCACACTTAACTGTCATCACAGACATATCCCAAGTTTCTTTAATGATCCCTGTGTCAGTAACTCATAAAACATCACACAGGAAGTCAGAGGCAAGGAGAGGAATTGGATGCAGGTTTCCTGGAGCTAAGGATAGTTCTCTAATTACGAGGAGCTTTACAGATTAGAAAGCCAGAAGGCAACCTTGTGATTAGCTATTCTCTCTTCCTGCAGAACATGAGCTGCAGACACTGCCTAAATTAATTCCTTTCTGAATTATCAGGAGTTGTCATATTTTTCGGTTCACAGACCTGCTACAAATTTTCCAACAGTAATACAGATTGCTGTAAAGTTTAAGCTTCCTGACAACATGTAGTTTTATCCTAGCTACCATTTGTTATTGCTGGCAGGTAATCCATTAAAACAGGCTGCATTAGAGATATTCTGAAAGAACTGCTGAACTTGATTTAAACGTTAGAGAGCTCACCACAACTTTTCGCAAATTATTTTGACAGCTGATTACCCTCACTTCAATATGTAGCCTGGATTTTTTTCACTGTAGTATTCAGCCAACATAACTTATGATTTCCATGACTTATCTGAAGTGTCCAGAATGGTGGCAAAATATGGAACATATAGATTACTCCAGAGAAGAAGCCCAGGTAAAAGAAGAAAAAGTGTAATATATAGATACAAATATAGATATAGAGGAATATAAATTCAACTGGTCCTACTACATATGTGGAAATTCAACCACACACTGAAACTTCTTGGTGATCACAATGAAAAATTTGAGGTATTTTCAACTACAACTTTTTTATTTTAAAATTAAAAAAAACCTAATAAAGTAAAAAACTAAAAATATTAACAGTCACCATGAACAATCTCAAACTTGACCATAATTTCACCAACCCCATCCCCCAAACAAATGCTAATAAATGTTTGTTAATAACACTGTGAAAACAATGATGTTACCTGCAGGATTACAGTTTTTGTAACATACTCAGGTAAATTCTTATGGAGAACAACTACCACATAAGTCAGTTTCTAGGGAGTTTCTCAGGAATTAGTGGCAGACCTAGTATTACACATAAAAAGTCTCAACAAACAGAAAATCACCGCTGAGGAAATGTGCAAACTATATTACCCTGGAAATCCTTATGCACAATGAGGACAGGTAGAGATGGAAGCAATTCCATGGGTGGTGCATTTTCAGCCATAGCCCCATTGAATGCAGCTCTGAGGAAGGCAACTGTAGAAGAAAAAAGACTGAGACTGCATGTCACGCTTTCAGCCCAAGGAGATGTAGCCTGGAAAGCACCAGCTGAAAACCATTCACAGAGGGTCTACTCGAAAGAGTTATGAACCATGTTCAAAAATTCTAAGTGGGCAGGAAAAAGAGGACAGGGGAAAGATTTAACATGCTTTTGTGATTTTCAAATGCACAGAGAAGTTATTCAACTGCTCATGAGCGGCTGCATATTGTTTCACACTGTGAAAGGGACAGTGAAGACTCTGGTAAAAACTCCATTACACCAAAAATGATGCAAGAATGTGGAGAAATTTCTTGCACTTGCAGACTACAGGAATTTAATTGATTCAACTTCCAAAAAAAAATTTAGAAGTGAATGTAATAAAAAATACCCACATCACTATTCTACTTATGAAATGTCATAATCCAGTAACTAGAGAAGTAAGAGAAAGCAGCTTGTCTCTTCTATGAAACAGCAGAAAAAAACTTAATTTATACAAATATATGCAACTCTGAGATTGTTCAACAGAGCAGTGGATATGAGAGAAGACACAGGGAGTATCACATAAGCTTCAGATAAAACCACAGTGTACTTGGGCAGCTTTGGCTTGATTTAAAGTTGAAACTCTGCTTAAATCACTCTACCCAGAGGCTGAGAGTAAAGAAACTTGTTCATTTCTTCCCAAATTTACGTATTATATATTTGATGCTGCTGTACTTATTTTCAAAGAACACACATAAGGAAATATATGGCTCAATTACAACTTCCCTTTCTAAAAAAAAAAAAGAACATGAAGAGTAATAAGCTGTAAATGCTTGGGGTTAGGAGAAGCATTAGAACCATTAGAGAGACGAAACACCAATATCAAATATCATTATCCCAGCATGAGAAAGATACAACAAAAAAAGCTCAGAGATAAAGGTATACAAATTACATTAAAAACCTTCTGGATGTGCCTTGAAGACAAAAAAAAGTTCAAAAATCATCCTCAGGTATCAGGTGAGTATTCTTTAATATGGGTGGATTCTCTCTTGCAAACATCAGGTCAAGCATGGATGCCTTAGTCAAGCTTAAGTCACCAAGTTTAGCATATGGTCAACAGCATTAGATTAAATGTTAAATGCCTGCATAATGCCAAAGCTTACACTACATCACAAAATCCTTGTTTGTTCTCTAAATTATGGGAATGACTGTGTGAATGCTACCACCTGCATACCTTTCATTTATTCTTCTGAGATTTCCTAAAACAAGACAACTGAAAAAATGATCATTCTGTTTCATCATCTCCTTCTTTCCCCACACAGTTATGAGGGGAAAAAAAAGTGAAGAGTTTTTTAAGTAGGTCATCTAGCACAAGCACAGAGTATGTGTAAATAAAGAGCCATGGATTTTCCCCTTAGCTATCTGGAGAGAAGTTTCAGTGATCAGTCCAAACACTTTTTCTGTCAGAGAGGTGCTGGGAAAAACAGTAAAAATAAATTCAGCAGAAAATACAATAGCAACAACTTCCTAAGTAGGGTTCTTTAGGTTTTAGAAAATACACAGTAATAAAATAGACTAATTAAATTCAATCTGTTACATATGACATGAAAAGCAAGCTGAAAAGGGATCACAGTGCTAGAACTAGGGGCAGTGCTAATGTACTCTGGGAATGTGCCATAAATCCCCACCTTGAACATAATAAATGCTTAAATAAGATTGCATCTGCTGAATATTCATGCTGTCCTTAGTTGAATTATGGAAGTACTACCTAAAGATTTTACAAATTAAATGGAAAGACTTCCAGCAAAAAAAAAAAAAAAAAAAAAAACAAAATGAAAAGCCTTGTCTTCAAGGAAGTAAAGAGCTATTGTTCAAAGACACGTAGAACTAGAGGCATCTGACCACTCTTGACACCCTCAGCTCTAACTACTACAGTAGAAGAAAATCAAGTACCTCTCTTTGGGTGTAAAGTACTCATACCTAATGTATATCTACATTGAAAACAACTTTTAAAACCAGATCTTTCAACCAGGATAAGGACACCCCTTAACATGCCTCCATGTTATGGTCCAGAGAGGAAAGGGCAGTTTCTTTAGCTTTCTGAACAGTTTTATTATGAGTTCACGAGAGAAACAAAATAAAGCACTTAATCCATATTCATTCTCCACCACCTCCTCTCCCTGCACTCACAAATCTCTAGAGGAAGATTTTTTTTACCACTCAGATACAGACATTTTTATCACTCAGATAAAAAAAACCCTGGCTACTTCTACAAGCATGGTGATAGATACCTGTGACCTCTGCTCCCAGGAAGGTTTTCAACAAAGGGCTTCACAAGATTGATTCAATCTTTACAACCATTGTAAGTTCCTGTGCGAAATAGGACTATGCAAGTATAACTCACTGGGCCCACTACCAGAGAAGAACTGTGGCTCCTTAAATCCAAGATAAGGATGGTCATAAGCTGTCATAAAACCATCTCATGTGCCAGAACTACTACACAGTTGGCTCTGCCCTGAATACATATTTGCAGTTTTATCGGACCATATCTTTCAGGGTTTTGTCCCAGTCTTCAATATTTTCATTAGCCTCTATGCTAAAACATGAAGAGAACACTAGTTTTGACCAAATTTTTTAAGTATATATGTAAAAAATGTATGTGAAAGTCTGCCAATTCTTTGCAGTGTTAGATGTGGAGGCACTGTGCTTAAGCTAAACTACCAAAAAGGCATTATTAGATATTCACTAATACAAAAGATGATGAAAAACATCAGGAATGAACAAAGACAAACCTGTGGATAAAAGCAGAAACAGAAGAGGATGGGAACATCCTTGGAGTTATATAAACACGCTAGTCCAGAAGAGTGTGGAGATGACTGTGCTTATCCAGACCGGGCTCCCACATCAGAGAGCAGCTCCAAAATTCAGAGTGTGTTTTTAATGTTTACTGCCACCAGCCAATTGCTCCAATTTTTGCTTAAATAAAAATCAAATTAAATCAGAAAGCTTTGCTGTAAACTTGCAGAGTGCTACTAGACAGCTCAAGGCCAATTCATTCCTGACTGTAACACGTAAAGCACACACAACACAAATGGAAAACACCAAGTGATTATTAGCATCTGCAAAGATTCCTGGAACAGGTCTATTATAAAAAATAAGTATTGTTCTTGATGACACTATGCAGTTATCAGAAAACAAAAAAGTAAATTTCTGTAGCTTTTCTTAAATTGGAGAACCCTAAACGTTTGGGAGTACAGAGTACAGCAACTGACAGCCCATTTGGTCTCTTTATCCCTTTGCTTTCTCATAAGCCCTGCACATAGTTTCAAACAACATATGTGGATGTTTTTATTAAGAGGTGATGTAGAACCTCTATTTTATTTTCCTGAAAATTCTAATCATTTTACTGAAAGAATAAGGAATAATCACCTATGATGTACATATTAACAATGTATGAAAGGATTCAGCTACAAAAGGACTGGACAAGAAAGAAGCAACAATACTGATCATGACCTCATTTGTAGATAGTGCACACTCTTTCTAGGTGGACAAAAAGATTCTTACCCCCAGCAAAGGGAGGAGAAATGTTCCCTGATTCATATAAAATATGGCAAAATAGAATACTTTAAGTGGCAGATTTATGGCTAATTTTAGAAATTACACTACTTAACCAATCTAGTTATTTAGAACTACCATATCCAAACATTTACATATTAGCCAAAAACTTCAGAATGGATTTCCAAAAATATATGCATAAGCCTATGTTAAGTTTTTTCCAATAGAAAAACCTATATATAAACTCCTAAACCACTGACAGATATTTAAAAAGGGAATTTGGCACATGTAAATCCTTTTGGCTCAGGAATATTACAGCTCCTATTAGAGGTCATCCCTGAGATCTAAGGAGCCACTCCTGCAGCAGGTACTTGAAGCTTATCTAGGTAAGTTCTGTTTCTACCTTTGGCAGAACTTACATTTGTATATGGTAAAAAAGAGGTATAGGTTATGAAGCCATCAAGCAAGGGCTGATGTTCCCATATTAGAAGTACCAGTGTGACATCTGGTGGGCACTTTTTGGGACAGCAATAGGTTTTTTAGCAACTTATAAAGGTCGTGAGAAATTAAACAAAAGGAGCAAAAAAGCTAGTACGAGGAACAAGAAAAACAGCACGGACTATATGTGTGAGAAAAAGTGACAGCTGGAGGAAGAAATTTTGTGTTCACTGGTATTGCTTTCAGAGTGTCCACAAGTACGGTAAAATTTTGTGACAGGAACTGCAAATACGTCTCATGTTGGCCACTTGGGGATGTGTTCTGCAACACTTGAGGCATTTCCAACACACACCCCATGCTGTAACAGAAGCATTAACCGAAACAGGCACCGAGAGGAGACATCATGATCAGGAAAGTGACTTTTCCCTACAGGGTGTGGCACATCTCATTCCCAGTATGTTGAAACTTGTGATTCCTCCAAATGCTAAAAACTCCACTACATCATCGGTGGTGGTGGAACACATAAAGAAACGAGTAAATAAAACCCAAACTTCATTTTCCTGAAGTTGTTTATTTGCATGACACTTCTACTGTATGAGTCACATGCAACACAGCCCAAGACATTTCCTCAGTAATTTGACCAGTGATTGGTTAAGGAAATTGCAGACCAGCAAAAGAAAACTAATTCTGGTAACACTGGAGTGGTGTCAACTCAGTTCAAGCACTAGACATGGAGAAAATAAACTCTATCTGCCTAGATTCCCAAGAAACCTAGGAGGTAAAAATTAGAGCCCAAATGGACATCAGGCACCTAATGGGTGACAATCATAGAATTCAGACACCTGAAACACAATTTCTATATTCTGCATGCTGTTTTTCTGTCCAGAAGTACTGTCCCATGGCTGACTAACCAGTTAGGAGCTAATTTCTCACCTATCACCAGAGGTGATGGTGCAGAGCATAATTCCTAAATCTTCTGACTGGATCACATGGCACAACTAAGTTTACTGCAGAACAATGTGGGCAGAACAGCACAATGCCTTTTTTTTTTGGTTTGCATAAATAACTCCTAATGCTGAGGGGTTCATCCACCAAGTGGCAGAAATGACTTTCAGGCTACTTAACAACAAGCTGTCCTTCAAAATCCTAGCTGAAGGGAATTTTGTAAAACAATATGTTTCAGCTTACATGTGCCACTGTGCAACTGGAAATTTAATCAAGAGAACAAACAAGTAAGATAATTTTACTTTATCCCACAGATTATGCATTTCAGACCTGGCCTCCTGGACTATTTGTCCATTTTTTCATTAGGTTTCTAATTACATCATTCAGAAAATAGAGAATGGAACCAGGAATACCCCTTTTGTAGCTGGATACCCATGACACTGCTTCAAAAGAATAAGGCTTCACAGCACTTTCTTTCCATATGCATCTGAGAGTTTTACAAAATGATGCTTATCATCCAGCCAGTCCTAGACTTTCAGAAGGTAAAGTAGCATAATATATATTCTTATTTTTATCAGAACATATATGCTGACACATATGATTGCAAAAAGTGGTGTACAGAGGAAATCAGATGCCTTATTGCTGAACTTGTTTTGTGCTGCAATCATTTATACACAGTTCACTTTCATATTCTGGCTTGTGCCTGGCAAAAACAGAGACCTGGATCCTGATGCCACAGTATTCAACCAAAGGATTAAAGGAGCTTACCTGGCCTGCTTCAGTTGTCATCAATCTGTTTTAAATTATCCAAGCTTTTGGTATTGAAGGTTTTGAAATAAGGTACATGGATAGTAAAGGGAAAAAGATCAGTTGTAAAGGGATATGCTAAGTAAGCAGTATTGTAAATGTCTTTTCCAAGTCACAGGCATGTATCACTGTTATCATCAGACATCTTTATATTGTAATTACAACTTTGGTTAAAGACCATCTTGGGAACCATCTAACTGCAACATACCAGATCTAAGAAATTAATGTCATTACTGAAAAACTGCCTTTCAGCTTTTGTTCTGTAAAGAACTCATGCCTGGGGAATGCACAAACTGCTGTATTTATAATTAAATGGGTGTGGTAAACTGTGTTATTGTACTGCCTTGAATAAAAGCTGACCATTAGCCCCAAAATCTCAATATCAAAACTTCACTAACTGTACCATCCACAGTTAAAGTTATCTTGTCTTGGGCCTTCAGTGATAACTTTTCCTGATGTTCAGTAAATGACGAAGAATTTCCCCAATTCTGAACACAGAGGAAACAAAGAAGGGAATGAGTATGGAGTAAGGAAGTCGGTCCCCACTGAATCATCCATTAAAGAAGCTGAAGAGAGAGAAAAGTCTGGAAGACTCAAATGGGATGATTAAAATCCATAAAAATTTTGATCAACGTTCTCTCTTTACCTATAAAGTGTCAGGAATGCCTTTCCCCTGTCCCCTATCCTTTCATGCACATTACGTGATGAATCCAACATAAAACTCGGCTATTAAAGAAAATCCCGTACAAAGTAACTGGCTGCAGAACTGAGCATAAATAATGGGCAGCAAATAGAAAATGAAAGGGGAAAGGGTGGTGTCAAAGAGAAGAAAAAGCAGCAGAACAGTGGAGCACCATTCCTTCTGGGCACCATGTGAGGCATTACGTTAACAATGTCTGGTCTGTACTATATTTACTGCATTTACTTTTACTATATTTACTTTTACAGGAACCTGTGCATGGGGCCGCGGGGTCCCCCCCACCACGGTGTGGCTTTGCACCCTCATGGGAGAGGAGAGGGGAAGCCTCGGAGCACACAGAGGTTTGCCGGTCTGGTTTGGGGGAGGGGAAGGATGCTGGGTGGGCCATGGGGGTCCTCGGACTGGTGGGAGGGCAGATGGGGCAGCCCTGCATGAAATGTCGCAGGTAAGCGGTGCGTGGGAAGACATGAGGTAACACGGTGGGGGAGGATAAGGTCAGGGTGGATAATGGTTTCTTCTGGAGGGGTTGGGGATCTTGGCCAGGCTAGGGCCTTGAGAGGTACTCGAGCACCGGGTGGGTATGGGGGCCGGAATGGTTTGTTCGTTTGTTTGTTTTTGGCTCACCTGCGGCTACTGCCCAGGTTCGGTATGTTCTGGATATATTTGTTACATCCTGCAAGGGTGGTCAGGACAAAGGGTTGTTCCTGAGTATTTCCTTGGGATTTAATATAGATAGGTGGCAGAAAAGTAGGAAGTGAAAGACTTGCCCTAATCGTTTTAATAGGAATGAAGCCTGTGTACCCCTATGTGGTTGTGAGCTATGCTGGCAATGGTACATGCCTTCGGTAGGGTCGCCCATGCCAGACAGGTCAAAACCGTAGGGCGAGATACAATATATCCATGGGCAGGATGAGCTCATTAGCCTTCTGGCAGTCATCCTAGGAGAAGGACAACTCTAATCCCAAACCCGGGCAGATGGAGCTCAATTAGCCCTGTAAGGCCATCCATCTAAGAGAAGGTCACTCTAATTAAACCTACATCCTGAGGACCTCGCTGCCACCATCCAAGCTCGCTCGGCTCTGGCAGATGAACCTTAGGATTAAAGGGTGGGTTCAGTTCCACACATACTGCGTCCCACCTAAAAAATCCATTGCACAGGCTTGAAGGCTTTACCCACATTTGCAAAGCCCTGTAGCAACGGGCGAGGGTCGAAACGGCAGGTGAAAGGTGCACTGGAAGCTGCAGATCCAACCCTGCATAGAGGCGGTTCAGGATATTGGTTGTCAGAGACTGACTGGAGATGACAGTCTCTTGGGGCAGCACCCTGAATGTCCAAGCAGTCTTTTTCAAGGAGAGCACTGCTTGCTGCACTCGGAGAGGGGCCTAGAAAAGGTGGCCTAAACAAAGCTCATCTACACCTTCACCTGACTGGTTAACCACGGCCAACAGACATCTTCTACAAATGTGGTCACACAAAGATCGAAAGACAAAGGCATACACCTGCCTTCAAAGGTGTACCCAAATTAACTCTAGCATGCTGGAATATCAGAACCATGCTTGATTCTACGGATAGCGGACGTCCTGAGCGTCGTTCTGCCCTAATTGCCCACGAACTATCACGTCTCAACATCGACATTGCTGCTCTCAGTGAAGTTCACCTTCACGAGGACGGCAGCCTTAGAGAACATGGTGCTGGTTACACACTCTTTTGGTCAGGTAAGCCCAGAACCAAAAGACATCTCTCAGGAGTAGGTTTCATGATTAAAAACTCTATTTTTCCTAAACTTGAAAATCTGCTGACAGGTCATTCTGACCGCATTATCTCCCTAAGCCTCCCACTACACAACAAACAACACGTTGTCCTCTTTAGTATATATGCCCCAACTCTCGAAGCTGACCCTGTTGAAAAAGATAAATTTTACACCGACCCAAAAGGTTCCTGCAGAGAATAAGATCATTATCCTTGGTGATTTCAATGCCAGAGTAGGAAAGAATTTTGAAGCCTGGAAAGGAATTTTAGGCAAGCATGGTGTCGGAAACTGCAATGATAATGGTCGATTTCTGCTAGAATTCTGTGCAGAGCAACATCACTAATACTATCTTTCAGCAGAAAAATAGACTAAAGACAACCTGGATGCATCCTAGATCTAAGCATTGGCACCTCATTGATTATGTCTTGGTGCGACAGACAGATGTCCGCGATGTTCATCATACCCACGTGATGCCAGTGCAGAATGACAAACAGACCATCGGCTTGTGCACTGTAAACTTAACTTCAATCTCAAATTCAAACCTAAAAGGGGCAGTATCCCAAGGAGGAGACTCCAAGTTAACAATCTCCAATCAGCCACAGTGAGAGACAGATTCCAGGCAAATCTTCAAACTAGGCTCGAAAACCATTCCATAGATTCTACAGATGCCTCTCCTGAAACACTTTGGCACCATATTAAAAACAGCATCCTGCAGTCCTCTGAAGAATCCTTAGGGTTCTCCTTGAAGAAGAACAAGGACTGGTTTGATGAAAACAATTGAGAGATGCAGGAATTGCTGAGGAAGAAGGGAACTGCTCACCAAGCACACTTTGCACTGCCATCCTGTCACGTAAGAAAAACAGCCTTTTGTCTTGCATGCAGCAAGCTCCAACAGAAACTCCGTGACATACAGAACAAGTGGTGGATCGATCTAGCTGAAAAAACTCAATTATGCGCAGATACAGGTGATCACAAAGGATTCTATGAGGCCCTGAAAACAGCATATGGGCCGTCCTCTACTCAGCCCTCTACTCAGCGCCAATGGTCAAATGCTTCTGACAGATAAAACCTCCATTCTGAATCGATGGTCTGAACACTTTCAGACTCTTTATCCCCTCAGCAGTGCTAAGTAAACATGTCAAGACATTCGAACTTTATACTTTAATTCCCTACTTCCTCCCTAGCTTCTTTTATTGCAGTTCTGGAAAGGACAAATTCCACACCCGGCTTGCTAGGAAAGCATGATGCCTCAGAATGCCAGCACCAACTCCCAGCCACTACACCAGATGGGAACATAACTGGCAGCATGATGTAGCTCAAAGGCTTTCAGTTCAGGGTGACTGAACCATGTGTGAGCTCATGTCAGGGTTAAATGGACCCAGACTCAGAGGGACAGAAGTAGAGAAGACGGGCAAGCAGAAAGGGTGTGACTTGTTGTGGGTTTATGATAGCCTTTGTTCCCTGTGAGGAAGTGTGGCACATACAATGAATGTGACTTGTGACCAGAGTTTAAGGCAGTAATGTTTAACTGTAGCTCCATTTTGAATTTCTTCTTAAAATCCTATTACAAAGAATCCAGCAAAAGCTATGGAATGGAAACTGCATGTAATATTCACTTTCTAAATAAAATTATTTTACTTAGGTCTTTTCTTAGGAAAATATACTGAATTATGTCAAAAAAACCAAACCAAAACAAAAACCAAACCCCAAAAAAACCAAAAACCAAAAAACCACAAGACAATAGTACTAGTTTTACTTCAATTTTCCCACTAGAGGGATTACACATTCTTCGAGATCCACAAAATCAGAAGCTATTTATTCTACACAGATTTCTTACTGGTGTATTTCCAATACGATGATCTTATCATAACTTAAAATGTTAACACAGCTCAGCAGCCCTTCAGAAAGCAAGTGTGTACTCATTAATCTCCTCAAACACCCTTTGTAGCCTTCTTTTTTCTTAGATAAGGAATAAACAAATGCACCAGTGCAAACAAAATGCCTACCCAATAATCCATATAAAATACATCCCTTGGTTACATCTGTCTCCTAGCTCTTTTGCTCATGTATGTTTAAATACAAATAATGCTGCAAATGCCAACTACTGAGTGCAGTGCATTTGGGCCCCCCGCTACAAAAAAGACATTGAGGTGCTGGAACGTGTCCAGAGAAGGGCAACAAAGTTGGTGAAGGGTCTGGAGCACAAGTCTTGTAAGGAGAGGCTGAGGGGGCTCAGAGTGTTTAGCCCAAAGAAAAGGAGGCTGAGGGGGTTGTCATCCCTCAACTACCTGAAAGGAGGTTGGAGTGAGGTAGGAGTCAGTTTCTTCTACCAAGTAACACAGGACAGAATGAGAGGAAATGATCTCAGGTTGTGTCAGGGGAGGTTTCAGTTAATTGGATATTAGGAAAAATATCTTCACTGAAAGGGTTGTCGAGCATTGGACCAGGTTGCCCATGAAAGCGGTTGAGTGACCATCCCTGGGAGTATTTAAAAGACATATAGAAGTGGCACTGAGGGACATGGTTCAGTGGTGGGCTTGGCCATACTGGGTTAACAGTTGGACTCAATGTTCCTAGAGATCTTTTCCAACCTAAACAATTCTATGATTCAATGATTGCCAAGAGTCTCAGTAAGAAGTACTGCAAATGGAGGAGTACCACGTATTTATGCTGAGTTAAAGCAAGAAAAAACCCCACCCCAAATTAAGAAACACATTTTCATTTTCTATACAACTACCGTTGTATAGTTTAGTATCTTTATCTACCAGCTGGTCTGAATCTTATCTGTTTTTTTCTCACTGAAGCAGTTAAAAATTAATTTCTATTAAGCTACTGGCAATATATATATACTTTTTGATGTTTTGCTTATCAGTGTATAACTGTTCAAATCTTATCACTTATATTCTTTGCCACTTATTTTCAATCTTTCCACCCTTTAATATTTTTTATCACTGTTCCTAGGTCCTATTTTAATTAAGAAGGCTCCTTGCCCAGACATTAATATATGTACTCTAACAAAGTTCAGCCCAGGGTCTCCAATAACCTGCACTACACGTGACTAAGGCTGGTGAATAAAACTATTTGACCACCACACAGTTTGATATCAACAGACGCTTAGTCAAATACTCTTGTGAGATATGTATTTCTTAAGCCAAAAAGCTAGCCGGGTTCTTGACTTTGTTTCTCAGCTGCCCTGAAAAGATGGGCTTCATATATGCTATCCTGTGTGATGAAGGTATTAAATAATGCTTTGTCTCTTTCATTTGGCAGCTCTATTGATTATTAAATTTCACAGAACACCACAGTACTTGTTTTCATGTCACTGGCAACTGTTAACAGTTACTAGTTGGTGCTGAAATAGATATATGCCATATAGATATTATCTGGAAGTCTTGTTTACTGGATCACTTAAAAGATGAGAAGGGTGACTCACTTTTAATAAAAGTTTACTATAAATTAGCATGCTCTAATTAATAAGGCCCTACTCAAGTTTACAAATTTCTTCAGAAATTATGTTAATAAACAGAAAATAAAATGTTATGTGTCCAAAATTCTGACAGTAGACCATTTACCTTTCCAGGTCTCTATCAGTAGATTTGTTTCAGTCGTATAGACTCTAGAAAATAATTTCTCATCATTTGGAGACAGAATTAAATACCTCTCACCATAAGGGAGTTCTAATGTTTTGCAAATATGCAGTCCAGCTCAGACCAAGCTGAGGTCATTTCAGCTGATGTTGCTCCCCAGAATACGGAGTGGTCAGTGGGATCAAACCACGGGCTGTACCGGTTCCTCCAGGTGGGAGGAGGATGTTGGATCAAAGCTGGGCCTCCTTCAGCTTCAGCTTCCTTCAGCTTCACTCCTTCAGAGTGCCTGAACACAAAAGGGCTCCCTAGTTCCAGTGGCACACCGGCATTCCCCCAGTTCCTGCTGAATTTGGACCTACAGACCCAAGAGAAATTGTACAGCCTGTTATGTGTCTTGGGGAACAGGGACAGGTGCTCAGACTTTGAAGAAAAAGCTGTGGTACTAAAAGAGAACATGTAAGGTGCGTTCTGTGATACACGTGATATACATTCACGAACTACAGAGTTTGAGCTTTGTGGCCTTTTGGTAAATCACGACTGGGTGACTTTAAAGTAACCTGACATCAGCTCAGCCGATTCACCAGTGAGTCTGTTCAGAGCTTCCCCGGTGCCTTAGCGGGCAGCAGCCGACACAGAGCAGCGCTGCCCCCGCGGTGTGCCAGGGACCGGCCTCACCTCCGCTGCCCGCGGCCGCTGGCTCCGCGCCGCAGCCCCCTCCTCCTCCTCAGCGGAGCAGTGGTGTCCACGGGCGTGGCCTCCCGCGGGTGTCCGTCCCCTGATGGCCGGGAGCCGCAGGCGGCTTGAACCCGCTACCCTTCACCGGCAGCTGCGGCGCCCTGAGCACTCCCTGCCTGCATCCCGCCCCGACGGACCCGCCCGTCCCCAGAGACCCACATCCCACTCCGCCGGCGGACGCCGGGAAGGGGCCACTCCTCCTCCCTGTACGGGCGGGCCCGAGGCAGCGCCGCGCCCCGCAGGCACTGCGGGCAGGAAATGCCTGGGGGCGGGCGGCCTGTACCACCACCATGGAGGGGGGAAGGTTAGAGGAGGGAGGGTTGGACGACGTGCTCCCTCGGCTCCCGATGGCACCTCCCCGGTGACAGAAGGCCGCCGTTTTTCCCGCAGGGGCGGCAGCTTCCAGCTCCGGCCCTTCCCGGAGCCCGCGGCCCGCCGCTGTGCCCCCCTGTCTGGACGGGTGGTTGCGGCCGGGCGCGGCCGGAGCCGTGGCCGGGGCAGGGCCGGGGCCGGTGCCAGGCGAAGATGGCGTTCCCCGGGCAGCCCGCGCCCGGCGGCGGCTTCTACCAGGGCGGGGTGAGCGGGGACTGTCCGGCCCAAGGGCGATGTGCCTGTCCGGCCTGAGGGGGGGATGTGGCTGTCCGGCCCAAGGGGGATGTGGCTGTCCGGCCCAAGGGGGATGTCCCTGTCCGGCCTGAGGGGGGATGTGGCTCTCCGGCTCAAGGGGGGATGTGATTGTCCGGCCCATGGGGGGATGTGGATGTGGCTGTGCAGCCCAAGGGGAAGGGGTGAGAGCCGTGTGAGGCGGGGTCTGCCCGGCCTCCGGCCGCCGCTCCCACCGGGAAGTGCCGCAGGAGCCAGCTCGGGGCTGTGCCCTCGGGAATGGGAAGGGAGAAGAGGAGAGACACGCCCGGCACCTGCTGCCGAGGGACGAAAGTCAGTGCCGGGGATGTCATTCCGTGATTTTCAGTTAACGGTCAATTTTACTTGAAGGTTTTCACACTTAATGCATATTCTTCCAAGTATTTTCCCTAGAGATCTGTCTTGCTCAGCTTTTCTGAAGTGGAGAGAAAAATCTGCAGTGCCTTAGTCTTTCGTTAGCACCCCAATTTCTGCTAATGGTACACTAAAATTAAACCTTGATGAGATTCACTAGACTGTATCTAGATCAGTGGATTGCTCCGGTGCAATATTTTACATTGATCTGCTTACATTACAACAAATTAGTATATCAATACTAAAATTGAGGTTTGTGATTTTTTTCATAAGGAATTTCTTTTTTGATTATTTTTTTTTTTAGCATGGTGTGTCTATAAAAACGTAAGTTGATAAGTACAGATTCTTAACTGAATCGTTGATTTAAAATTACTTTTCTTCTTGATTACTATAGTATGGAGGAGCTCCAGGAGGACCAGCATTCCCTGGACAAGCTCAAGATCCTTTGTATGGTTATTTTGCTGCAGTAGGAGGGCAGGTAAACTTCTAAAATGTTATTTGCTTCTTGATTTTTTTTTCTGGGGAATACTTTCTACATTAGATTTTGGAAAGAGGAATGCCCAATATTTGCACTGAGAAAAACTACTATTTCAAATTAAAAAAAAAAACAAAACCAGAATTGTTTTACTTAGCCCATTTGCTATATGTAGGTGTGTCACTCTACAATATAGCTGTATACACACAGGAACTCTGCAGCTTGAATAATGCTGTTAGTTTTTATATTGTGTGTGTAAATACATGCATATATACATGAACATATGCTTGTATGACAGTATTTCCTATATAGGCATATACAGGGTCTATATAGATGCATGAAATGTAACTGAATCTTGGCTCAGCTCTGGGCTGGTGAATGCTGTCAGATTCAGGACAAAAAAACCAGAAACAATGGAAAGCATGGGCTGTGGAGATGGCCTGGCTAAGAGCAGGAAATGCTAATAGGAAAGAGGTCATTACATGATCTTAATAGACTTGCAAATGGAAAAGTAGTCCTGAGTTATTCCAATATCTGGGTTTACTGGTAGCATAGAGTGATTATACTTTTAGAGGAAGGCATTCACAACTTTCTTTTTTTTTTATTCCCTGTCATTCTGAAATGCATTTTTAATTTCTTTCCTGTAATTTTGTGGCATATATATTGGTTTTGTATGGTTATGTACCTTACTAGATAAGTAAGATAAATGTTGCTTGAACTATATTACAAAGTCTAGGAGCAATTAAGTCAGGTTTATTGAAGTTCTGTCTTTGTTGGCCATATGTATAACTGTTTATTGCACACTTGTAGGATGTGTGCGGATCTAAAATCCTGCTCCTGGCTCTGTTATCCACAGGTAGACATAACCACAACATGACAGTTTGAATTCAGCAATATCAACTGATGTTCAAATTCTCACTGTAATTTGGGCTAGTTTTGTTCTCTGTGTTAACTCTTTTGAGTTAATAACGTATCTCACAGACTATATCTTACTTCTTTATAACTGCTTATGAAAATATTTAGACTGTGTGTTTTTGTAGTAAAGGAGAACACTGGAATGGCCTGTGTGTAGTGAGGCCTCCCTGGGAAGGTGGAGCCCAAGCTCAGTTCTCCTGAATGTGCTGACACATTGCCTGCCAGCTGAGATGCCTCTGCATGCAGGTGCCTCCTGGATGTGTGCCAGGAGTCAGCAGTGGAGCCAGTGACTGACACTTGGAAGAGTGAATAAGCTCCTAGTGTAAAGAGAAAGGGAGGTAGCAGCAAACAGGATGTGGAGCTGTGGAGAAGAGGTGACAGGAACTGGATGTCAGCAAAACGTAGACCGTTCCCAGTCTTCTCAAGTGAAGCCTGGTTACTGAAAGCTAGGAAACCAGTGGGTTGATGGGTATCATCAAGTTAGCACTTTAGAATACTGAAGTTAGTCCTCTGAAATACTTTATATTTGTAGAAATCATTCCTTACTGAAATAAACTGGGTAGCTTTTGAAATGTTATCCTTGGAATTGGAGGTGTCAGTTTTAGAGACCAGTGGCAGTGCAGAAGTAAAAACCCTGTAAGGAGACAGTGAAATAGAACAGATAAATTATCAGCTGCCATCTGTGCAACTCTGTAAAAAGTCACATCTCAGTTTCCCTTATGTACTTACTGTAGAATTAGTAGGTTTTGATTATGGTTTGCTGCTCTCTGTGTTGGTTTTTATGCCTATATAATATATAATGGTATCTCTGAGCTTTCTTTGATGTAGTTTACAACAGAGATCTTGTCTTTGATTTATTAGTTTACTTTGTTTACAGAAGAAAGTCGAAAGTATTGTTTCAAATCTTTATTCAATGTAATCAAGTCTGTCTTTGTAGGAAGTAATAATTTTATTTTTTTTTAGTCTGTTTGCAAAGCCCATATGCCTTGTCTAGTTTAATTGCTTATGTTCTACTTAAAAAAAAGCCAAGGATCTTTTTGGTAATGTTAATCTTGATTACAGATCATGCTTGTCTGTCTTCCTCTATTTTAAAGTTATGCAGATCCTACCTTTGCTTCAGAAGCTATAAAGCCTTTGAAGAGATTTGCTACTTAATATTCCTGGCTATGTATCTTTTTTTTTTCCCCTATGAACATAAAGTGTTAAATACATCTGTATTGTTAGACTATGGAATAGATTGGAAGCAATTTTGGGTTTAGGTTCCCATTTACTTTACATAGAATCAAAACATTGTTGCTCTTTTTTGAGACGTTGTCAAATATTGTTTAACATAGTAACTACTACTTGTCTTATAAATAATGATACTTCATTTCTGAAAGCTATCTGGCTGTGCTGTTCTCACCATGCCATTTAGTAGCATATCTCTGTTCTTATAAAAAAATAAAAATAAAATAAAAAACAAAACTTAGCAGATTTAAAAGCATCAGGAAAATGCTGAAGCAAATAAATTTGTTTCAAATACAAAGCAATTCTCTTTTCAATATTTAATGCTTTAGAGAAGGGGCATTTTTATATCTACAGATATAATGTTCCATTCCTGGATGAGGTTAAATTAAACTCTCTATGAACCCAACTTCATGTTGGGTGTGGAGAAATAAAACCTAGAATTCCAGCTCCACTTTTGGCAGATCATTGCTTTCCATGAATTGGCAGTCATTTTCTCTATTTGGCCTTGAGCAGGATGTGTTGAAAGTGCACCTTTTTCCAAACCGTGCAGATAGGTATCTTTTCTGGGTTTGTTTTGTTTTTCTTTTGAAGTTCTTTGCCTTCTGCTTTTGTTTGTTCTGATAGGAACTGACTATTTCCAAAACACCCCCAGATTTTTTAGTTTAGATTTGTCAGTCTTAAAGCTGTCTTGAGAAGAGGTTATGTATCTGGATTCCTTTTTGAAAGGGTAACTAATTTAATGCTACTGGAAAGGGAGTGGGTTCTGGGAATAACCAGACGGGGAACGGGAATTAAAACAATAGCTGATACCTGTTCTGTTATCGAAAGGATGGACAAATAGATGCTGATGAGCTTCAGAGATGTCTCACGCAGTCAGGGATTGCAGGAGCCTATAAACGTAAGTTAATGATTTAAATAAACAAGCAGATCTAAGGCATAATAATTCTTCTACCATTTACTAGAAAATGCTTGTAGCTGTGCCTTGTCCAAAGCTGTGTTTTTTCTTTGCATGGTAAATGGGTTTTCCTTTCATGTGGACAACTTGGCAACGTAAATTCTCTCTACTCAGTTCTGTGCACATAATACACGTCAGCGTCTTTAATTTACCACTGCTGGACTGTGGAGTCGGAGAAGTATTTGTTTTGTAATGGACAGACAGTTCTTGAAAAGGTGTTTTGCTTTGGTTGAAACGGAGCTTTGATATTGACCAAAATCTGTGGCAGGACTCCTCTGTCAGGATACCTCCTGTTCCCTTTACAAAATCAAGCTTCTGTGAGTGCAGTTGGCTTGCTCAAGCCGTGTCTATGGTGGAATATAAATGACCACTTTGACTGAAGTACAAAACTGTTATGCATTGATATATGAAGAAAATAATTTTAAATATAACTTGAATTGCCTCCAGGTTGTCTACTATCAGTTTCTCTAACAAGTAATGGCTTTTACTTGGATCAAAATATGGTATGGCTGTATAGAGGGGAACCAGTTATATAATACTTTATACATCAAATATACTATCAGTATATAATTTAAATATATAATAAATTTAAAATTTTACATTTGGACAAAACTGAAAAGTATGCTTTTAACATAATTTATTTTTTGTTTTTTCTAATTTTAACAGCTTTCAACTTAGAGACTTGCAGACTTATGATCTCAATGCTGGATGTATCCTTTACTATGAAATGTAAACATTTTTGCATTATGTAAGCAAAGATGAGAGGGTGCCAGAAATTTGGGAAATGCTTGCCTTTACTTGATAAGTATTGTGATCATTATGATTGGGGAGCTACTTCCATTCTTACTGATTTTAAAGGATGAAGAAATAATAATAAAAGAGTCTCGGTGACTGATCTTCTTACAAATGGTATTCCTCTAAGCCTGGGGAACTCTTTCTCCATTAATGTATGAAGAGTCAGGTCTGGTGGCCCAGAATAGAGGTTTATGCAAATCCCTTATTGTGGTTTTCAAATAGGACAGCTTTCCAATCCTTCCAAATTAGTTTTAAACATTTGTACTACACAGCCTGAATAAGCAATCTAAGTCCCCCTAAATCTTGTTCCTTGAATGAATCAGGTTTGAATATTTAATGGTGTGGTATATGGCATTCAGTGGTAGGACCTATGGAAGACTTAGGTATACTGTGTAAGGTAAACCTTGGAGTCTTTTTAGCCAAAGCTTAAATTGTCATGTTAGAGCGTTTTGCTGCTTAAAAAGAAAAAAGAATAAAGGAATCTTTCTTAAAAAGAAAAAAGCAGAAATGAAACTAGAAGGACTCTTAGCTCACCTTGAACAAACTGCCTAGAATACGAGAGAACTGATATTATTACTATAACTTAATTTTTTCTTTGGCATCTGTTTTTATTTCAGATATATATTCTATTGGTTACAGTTACATACCAGCAGGTTAAAGAGAAGTGTGTGAACTAAGTTAAATTCAGAAAGAGCAAATAGTTTTAGCAGGTTTCAGTGGGGAGAGGAGGTTCTCTGACCTTTGGATTTGGGCAAAAGTATTATCTCCGTCTCTGCTGGGGGATGCTTTAGGTAGTTTCCTACAAGAAGAAATGAATAATAGTAAAATTATATTGATATTGACCTTCAAGTAAGAGTTTATAACTACAGAGAGATGGCTTGCTTTGTTTTTTTGTTAAGAAGTGGTTTTCTTAGCTTTGAAATCAGAGAGATATGTCTGGCACACTGGGATTTAATGAGTTTAAAGAACTCTGGGCTGTGGTCAATGGCTGGAAGCAACACTTTGTAACTTTTGACAGTGATGGAAGTGGCACAGTGGATCGTCAAGAACTGGAGAAAGCCTTGATGAATATGGGTAACTTGTGAAATATTCTTGCTTCTGACACTACTCACACCATTTCCCAGTACGAGTTATCACCCTGCAGTAACTGACATGGTATTTACAATGAAAAACGCATTGGAGTCTGTTAATTTACCTGTGTTTTCAAAATAGGACTTTTTATTTTCAAATAGGATTTAGACTGAGCCCACAGGCTGTGTCTGCAATCACAAAGCGATACAGCACTCACGGAAAGATTGCATTTGATGATTACATTGCCTGCTGTGTGAAACTCCGAGCTCTCACTGGTATGCTGGATTATAGCCTTATTACTATCATTTCCATAATATACTTTTATTTAATAAAATCTGACTGCTCACTTATCTTAAGTTCAACGTTTGTGTACTTCATATTAGGTTTCTTTCAATAGTCTACAGGCAGAACTGGAACAGCTCTTACTATAGATAAGGATTTTTAAATTCCAATGGAAAAATGGACTTAAAACTAATGCAGGGTTTACTCCAGAGGCTAGAAGAGTTATGTTATCAACATTGGGAAACTGTTTATTAACAGAATGTAAAGGCTTGTATAGGATAAATACAAAAATTTAGAATGGGAAATTAAGTCTTGGAATGAATTGCAGTATTCTTTATCGGTTCTCATTCATGTGACTTGGGGAATTTTAGAAAACTACTATATGTTTTTAAAAAAATTATTAACTGTAATTTTTCTTACCTGGTTTCTGTTTTCTTAATGCATTTTTGCAGAATGCTTTAGAAGAAGGGATACAACTCAGCAGGGCTTTGTGAATTTCCAGTATGATGATGTAAGTGAATTTTAAGGAATACATTAAAATTCCAGCATAAAACCAAGGAAAAACATAAAACAGAAGACAATCAGTAATGATTTGAATTTGTGCCTATCTTCTTTACACTTCTCTACTTAGTGTAGAGAAGAGACACTCAGAGCCCAAAAGTTCTGGGGCTTGTTGAGTATTGTCTTAAAAAGTTTTCATGTATTTTATAGATTTCTATAAAATGTTGTGCTCTTTTGTCGGGACTTCTTACCAGCCTGGTTCAAGAAGATCCAAGAAGCTACATCGCTTAACAGCATCACTTTCTGTGACTTTCTTTTCATTTTTTTATTTTAAGGCTTGGTAGGCATTTTTCCCAGGAAGGGTTGGCAGAGGTCTGGTGGGGACAGACACAAATCACACTCAGTCAGGCTTGTGGTTATTGGCCTCCTGGCCACATTTGTGCAAGAAAAGGAGAAAACTAGATTCAAACCTTCCTGGTTTTTGGGGTTGGGTTCTTTGCTTGTTGGTTTTTTTTTTTGGTGGGGGAGGGAGGCATTTGTTGGGTTTTATTTTTGTTATCATTAAGGAGATACTTTGTTTTAATTAACTATTTACTGATTTTCGTACTTAGTTTTAAAGTTTTGTTGTTCTTTACAGAATTTCTTTACAGAAAAGTGTAGTGACAATGAGTATTGTAGGAGAAAAAGTGAAAACTTGATCTCTGCCTTACGTCTAATACGTGGTTTTCCTCTTTTCAGTTCATACAGTGTGTTATGAGCATCTAAATCAAAAGGAAGCAAGCCATGGATGATCATGATTTAACATTCCAGTTTGTGTTTTGCTTTGCCAACTCTTCCAATGATTGTGTATCTCAGGATTGGAAACTGCATATTTTATGAAGTACCGCTTTACACACATTTTTTTAGTCTTGATAATGAATATGAACTATTCACGTACTGTTGTCTATAACTTTCAACCTGTGATTATTAAAGATGCTTTTATTTTTATAAACTTGCAATTCACTATGTATAACTCAGATCATGCAAATGGTAAGATTTTCTGTAATGTGTTTACTTTTTTCCAATAATGCACTAAAACCAGTTTCTGGTTTTCTTAAACAGTAACATGTATGACTTAAGATGATGACTTCTTTTGTCTTTGATGGTGTAAGACATGTACAAACTGAAAGAGCTTTGGAATGGTCATTTTACACTGGTCTGTTAAAACATCAGTAAGTTTTGGTTGCTTATTTTGTCAGCTGTTTTCAAGATGAAGTTTGTGACACCATGCACTGAGTGTGAGACTACCTGTTGGAACTCCTTGGAAGCAGGGATGCAACAAAACATAGCAGAGAACTCTTCTAGCCGCATGCTCTGGTGTAGGGGCTTTTGTTCCTATAAGATTCTTGCTCTGTTTGTGTCACTACATAAAATACTTTTAAACATCCAAAAGTTGTTCCATGTCAGTTTGTACATCAGCTTTCCCTTTTAACAATTAACTTCTAAGCTGGCAGACTTCAGTTACATGTAAATGAATGTTTCTATCTCCTCCACTTTAAACCCTAACAGGTAGGGTTTGCCTCGGTATGCCATCTAATGTACAAGGGCCTAAACTCACTACAAAAAAATTCTTGCCAGATTAGTCTTTCAGATCACAGCAGTAGTTACCAATGCTGTAGCATGCTCATGAAAGCAGATACAGAAAGACATATAACAGAAGTAATCCTTAGAGCAGAAATCTTGCTTGAAGATATTTTTTTATACCCTACCTTGCTAAGAATACTATAAAATTCAGGTCTCTAGTTTCTGGGCTATAAATTCAAAGCAGGCTGGTCTCCCCTAAAGAAGCAACTCGTACTTACTACTTAAATTTAGAATCCTTTGCATATTGCTTCTAGTTTCATTTCAGGAGCTAGTTCTCTTTCTGCTTAGACAGCATTATACTTTCACATTCTGATAATTGCACATTGTCCTGTTGCACATAAAGCTGGGAAACAGACAGAACGCTACAGAAAGCATTTCTGATGTAGTGACCAAAATTCATAAAGGTTCATCGGAGTCAAGTAGCCAACATCAGTTTTGCTGCAGTCCAAAATTCTGACAGCTGACAAGATTAGTAAGAGTATAAACCAAAGGCTATTCTTCCTCTAGGGACTTGATAAAGACCATTTTGCTTAAATACAGTATTCATCCTTACACTGTTCATTTTACCCTAAAAATGATGAGGTGTCTTTACCAAAATGCTAATTAGCCACACAGCTTTTCTCTACCTCTGCTTAGTTGTGTTTCTGGTCTTGTAGTGGCTTTGCTGGGATAGAATTAATTTTCTTTATGGCAGCTTATAGGCTGCTGTGTTTTAGATTTGTGACTACTCAGCATCAGTAGCACAGCAGCATTTGAGCTGCTGCTGGGCAGTGCTTGCACAGCTTCAGGGCCTTCTCAGTTTCTCTCTCTGCACTTTCAGTGAGTAGGCTGAGGGTGGGAGAATGGGGTGGGGAGAGCTGACCCAAATGGGCCAAAGCACTCAAGGCCCAAGGGCCCAAGGCTCAAGTCTTTCTCAGTTTATTCTGGCACCAGCCAGCTACTGGGCAGTGAAATGCTACAAGAAAACAGTGTGAACCAGTAGGGTTTTCTTCAGTGATCTTTGTAAACTGGAAAACAAATTGTTCCAAAACCAGGAGAAAATTCTAGCTTACTCAAGAAAAAAAAATGGTTTTTGTTCTCCCATAAGCATTTTAAAAATCCATCATATTCATAGGGACCAATGGGATAAAACATCTATCATGTTTAGACACAAACTAAGCTAATATATACAGATGCTAAGAAGTTACTATGCTATCATCTAGCTAAAAAAAAGCCACCTGAAACCTTTGTGAAAATTGCTTACCCATTAAGAGTAGATTCAGTGGGCAGGTTGAATATACAAGTTACCTGCTTCAAAGAAACAGTTATTTCAAACTCAGAATGAAGGGTTTCTCTTTCCCACAAGGCATACTGGGAAGGATGCTTGATACCAAGAGGCATGATTGCTCTTGACCTTTGTGCAAACCATTGGGCATAGTTTCAAATGGATATTTTTTCTAGGTTGCCCTTAAACATGCAAACTAAGGAACAGTAATTTTAGATTTGCTTTGAGAAAAATAAGCCCCTAAGCTAAAAATTTGAGAAGCTCACGGGATCATTTTTCAACCCTGGAATTTGAAAAATAACATCTGTACTCTACTATTAGTCTTTTCCCATTCAAGCATCATCTTTTTTTTACAGAGGCCTATAAATCAGAAAGTGCTAAATACAAGAACTTAGAAGAACAAAATACACACAACAGTCTTTGTCATTGAAAATCACTTTACTGATGTTACAATATGTTAGTTACATTGAAAACCACAGGCATTTGTATTAAATACTCTCATAGAAGTGGATAGTGTAATGCTGTTATTATTAAAAGTGAGCAGGAATTTAGAACCCCAAATTACAATTATTTGATTTTATAAAAAGCAACATTTTGTTTAGCTACATGAAAGCCAGATTCATTCAACAGCCCAATGCCTGTAATGTTTATGACAAAAATATCACACTCAAAGCTAGAAAGTTGTAAATTGCAATGCTTCGTTTTGGTGTTTGTCAAAACATTATGCTTCTGTTACCTCAGATATGATTTTTAAAGGATTTTAACTAGCAAAGACAACGATATGGTGCAGATTGTTGTTTTTGCCAATACTAGCCCAGCCACAGTGGTGAAACATGATTCTTCTTGCCTCTCTCAATAAGGGCTAGTACGAGTGACAAAATAGCTTTTTTTTTACAGCAGTGCCCAAGTTAAACACTAGCACAAAATGAAGATGGCAGAGCCAGTTGGTCTGTACCACCCCAAAAGCTTTGCTGAAAGAACCGGTCATACCATAAATAGTGTTTTCTCCAGCAGATTACAAATTCTGTAATGCTTTGCTATTCTGAAAAAAATACTCTGCATTTATGCAATGATAAAAATAAGTACTGTATTCTATATAAAACATTACCTATTGTAATATATTTTTACCCTTAAGAAAAGAAAAATCAGGTTATATATTCACAGTTTGAATATGTTCTGGACTGTATTTCCAAGCATAAAATATGCAGAGTCTACACAGGCAGTGAGCAGGAGTTCTTGTATCAATAATCAAAATAAATCAGCATTTACTGTTATACAGAGCCTTACAATATTGCATGGTTATCTGCTCGCATCACTATACTTACAAGGTCAGTCAGGCCTATATACAGAATTTCTAACATGGTTGTAAAAATAGACTCTCCATGCTAAAGTTAGAATATATTAGGTCTTAAGGCCTCATGTTGATTTTTTTAACAAAAACTTATTTTTTTTTTTACTCATAGGAATACAGAAATAGAAAAAAAGTTTGTTCCTTTGACATTTTATGCTTTAGCAATTAAAGACAGTGTTAAAGCACCTGTACTTCTCCCTTAGCGAACGTTTCTTTTTAACTGCTGTGTGCTTATTTTCTCAGATTTTCCTCATCTCATTCTGAGTTATATTGCAATTGCAGCTTAAGTAGCACAAATTTTTAAACAGTTTAAAGCTGGCTTAGCTGAAGTGATTTTGATACTGTTGTAGACTGGATTTTAGAGAACTAAAACTGCCAGATCTGGTTAGGTGAGCCAATTTTGAAGCCAGGTACAGAGTCTCAAGGGTGAGCAAATTACCACATTTCTGTGTTCTGAACTTACTTTTACTGATTGTTTTGGTTACTTGGCTGAGATAACATATTACTGTTGACTGTTGTAGTGCTTTCTCTAAAGTTGCAGAAAACGGTCGTGGAATGACAAGATACCACATGCTGGGTGCACAAGCTGCTGTTTCCAAAGCTTTAGTTTACATCAGCATCCATACTTGAGGCACCGCAAATGATTTTCATAAGCTGACTTAGAAAATACTCACCTCAAAGCAGTTTCTTGGTGTAGATGATAGAAACTATTAACTCCTTTCCTGTTCTGGTCAAATCACACTTAAGAGTCCTATCTGTTTGCAGCTATGAGTTTCACTGTTTCCTTTCTTCTGCTCTATTAGGATAATAGTTAGGCACACATGGGAACCTTACCCACCGTGCAGTCGTGGGATTACAACCTGCACATATGTTTGCAGTTTATTTAAATTTGTCTTCAGGAAATGTGATCAAAGTCAAATACCATATTGCCAACAAATGTCATGATTTGGAAGCCATGCAAAGAGTGGGTCATCAGCTCAGTAGTCTGATGTAATCCATGCTGGGAATAAAAAGTCTTCAGCAGAGACCAAAATGCTCCAGTTCTTTAAAAATGAGGCAAACAACCTCACACTGTGGTTGATAACAGTGGTCCAAACAGTCCACTGTTATTCAGTGACACTGATACTCAAATAGTTTAGCTAAAGAAATGAATGATCTTCAGCCTTGGAGCAAGAGAAACAGGAAACAGCTCAACTTTTAGGTTCACAAACTTGGTGATTAAAGAGGCTTAGCCTTCAACAACGCTAGAACATGAGAAAGACACAGGATGGCTGAGCCGCCAAGTGATTTTACCAGCTGTCATCGTGGTTTAACCCCAACCAGTAACTAAGCCCCACACAGCTGCTCACTCACCCCCCACCTCCAGTGGGATGAGGGAAGAGAACTGGAAGGGCAGAAGTGAGAAAACTCATGGGGTGACATAAGAACAGCTTAATAATTGAAATGAAATAATAGTAGTAGTAGTAAAAAAAATAATGAAAAGGAAATTAACTGAGAGAGAAATAAAACCCAAGAAAGACAAGTGATGCAAATGAAAAGAATTGCACACCACCACCAAACCAATGCTCAGCCAGTCCCTGAGCTGTGGTTCCCCACTGCCAACCTTCCCCCTAGTTTATAGCTGAGCATGGTGCCACCTGGTATAAAATATTCCTTGATCAGGTGAGGTCACTACCCTAGCTGTGTCCCCTCCCAACTCCTTGTGCACCCCCAGCCCACTCTGTTGGCGCAGTGTGAGGAGCAAAAAAGGCCTTGGTTATGTGCAAGCACTGCTCAGCAATAACTAACAAATTCCCCATGTTATCAACAGTTTTCAGCACAAATCCAAACCGGAGCCCCATACCAGCTACTGTGAAGAAAATTAAGTCTACCCCAGGCAAAACAAGCACACCAGAGCAAATTGCACGAAATCTGAGGTGCCATCACCTACACTATAGCAAAAGCAAAAGATCATAGAATCATAGAATGATTTGGGTTGAAAGGGACCTTAAAGATCATGTAGTGCCAACCCCCCCTGCCAAGGGCAGGGACACCTTCCACTAGACCAGGTTGCTCAGAGCCACATTCAACCTAGCACTGAACAATTCAAGGGATGGGGCATCCACAACTTCTCTGGGCAACTTGTTCCAGTGTCCCACCACCCTCACAGTGAAGCATTTCTTCCTAATAAGGTGACCAACTTAGCAGCTTTCTGACCTCAGCCAACTCATACAAGAGGAAATTAGTGGATAAATCATTCATGAAAATACTTTTCAGTAGGAGTGGAAAGGGGATGGAAGAGAACAGGAGCTTGATGAGTTTTACACTGGAGTGCAATAACTTTGTTTACAGCAGCTATGTATGGGATTCACAAGTCCTAAGAGCTAACTGGTTATCCTTTGCGTTTATGAAGTCTCATCCTTCTTTCACATTACATCCTATCCTATTCATTAACCAATTCATTAATGAAATTACTGCAAATTTGGTCAGAATTTCTAGTATATGCATGTCTATAGTATGTTATGTACCCATTCTTTGCTCTGATTTTGAAACCAGTTGTCACATAAGTGTTGACAAGACCAATCAGTCCGAATCACCAACAGGGATTCGAGTAAGAGGATCTCAGTACACTAGCAATTGACACAATTTCTTTCTGATTTTAATTCAGGATATAGCTCAAAAGTCCACTTGTTCATCAGCACAATCAAAATTATTTCGTGAGCGCATCAGTTCAGCAGATTCAATATCTCATAAAACAGGAACTCTTAAATCATTTGGAAGAAGCCATCTTCAAAGTAAAGTCACACTTCAAATCAGATAACTGGCAAGTAGTGGCTTAAGTTCACAACTTAAGCAAAGGTAGGCTGTACAAAATTAACAATCTCCTTGATTCTAATTACTTAAATATAACAAAATTATACATAAATTATCAGTCACAACCATTTCTGGTATATTGCCTGAGATTACTGAAGTTTTTGAATCAACAAATACAGATATTAGCAGGAAAATTTTTACTTATTAGACTGTGGCATCACTGTGCAACGTTATTATTCGGATATGATCTGCATTTTCCAGTCTCCATCAGTTAGCCATACTAATTTCATTATAAATTATGCAAGATTCTTCTCCCACATTGAAATACATAAAGCCAACTATAACTCATCCTGCAGGTCCTATGCTCATATGAACAATTATTTCTATTTGAGAAGAACTGATAACATCCCCACCTCAACAAGCATCTGCAGTGTAGCTGGCAATAACTAGTTCATTTATTAAAATTAAAATAAAACAATAAAAGCATGAGTGTCAATGAGTCAAAATCACTGAGCTATCTTAGTGACAAGTACTCTACTTTAGTGTGGATGAGGTATTATGCAGCAATTTTATATTGCTATTGCCAGTGTAACTAACTATAGTGGATAAAAATATTTGCAATCTTCAAGGTTATTAATCTGGCAGCTTTCCAACACGCTACATTTTAGAAGTAGGAAATGACAGACTGTAAGTAAACAACTTCTCTCTCCAACCTCCAGTGGCTTGGGAGGCTCACACAGCCCTGCCAGTTCAGGTTTTGTGCAATGACAAGGTTTCCCAAGTTACCAACCTGACAGAAAATTCTCTGCAGCAGAATTTTACAAAAACCGAAGTCCTGTGATATTCTCACTCTAGACCAAAGTGAAAGTCAATATTTATTAACTTAAACTTAGTGCTCATAACTAGACTTCCAGTCACTACATATTTCCAGATTTGAAGGTGACTGTTAAAGGTACACTACACACATAACTGTACCATCATATGCTACAAACAAATTATACCAAAACAAAAGAGAAGCTGGAAGTACCCACTACATTGGAAATACAGTCAGGAGAGCCATTTGTTCGCAAAACAAGGAGCTATGAACATTGCACAAAGAGCCAGTATGTTATATCCAGTTCTGTCTGCCAAACCTTGCTGCTCCTTGGTAAGGCAAAATGGAAAGGGAAGAGTAAACAGTGGTAAACATAAGATAAGCACAGAAATCTAACAGAATTATTCAAAATAACACACCAGTTTGTATCCAAACAAATACCATAAAAGGCACATGATAAACAGTCCAGTTACTGAAGACAAGATATGAATATGGGAGGGAAAACTAGCTTCTAGGGAACAGAGTAACACAGTGGCTATAGGGTTAGCATAATGTCCTAATGTGGGTGAACTTCTTGAGAGTCCTGCTTAAAGTACAGTGAAATCAATAAAAGACATACTGATTTCAAGTTACTATGGCTGAGACCCTAATTTCATGAGTTACATGCTACCAACTATCTTTAATCCAGTTATCTACACTCAAAGTAAATCTTTGCAAAAATATTCTTCAGTGCTGATGGATATTTACCTTTCATAAAAGTGCAGAACCTTTTCCTAAAGCAATTACAAGTGACTGGCTCCTTCCAGATGGTCTCTCTGCACCCAATGGCACTCACCTACATTTGTCTTTTTCCAAAATACTTACCAGAACCTGTCAGCTGTGAAGGAAAATCATTTGAAAACCAAAGCCAATATTTTGCCATAATCCAACATATAGCCTAATCATAAAATATAGTGCTTCTAAAAATCTTACATACTTTACACTTGCTGACATCTTTAAACATTTCTTAGTTTAATCTTAATATATCTAACTTTATTGAGAGACGTAAAAGTTAAAAAAATATATTAAAAGGTTGCAAGTGTTGGGGTCACTTATTAAAGAAAATACATGAAAGAGGTAGAAGATTCAGAAACACCACAGATGTTCCCATTACAATAATATCTAATTGATCATACTGCTGTTGGGCAAGGTATTCAACTGCACCACAGTCAGGTGTTTTATTCTGCAATGGTGCTACCCAAAGCTAAGAATCGGTCAATTTTGGAAAGCCAGAGAATTATACATTGATTTAATATGGTCCAGTTCCTTTACTAACTGAAAATTCCCAAACGGAAGATATTTGTTTTACAACAACCTTTAGAAGTCTCAGGTGTTAGAAATATAACCATCCACTGACTCAGGAGATTAACATCTCCGTGGTAAAGGCTTTGTTGCCCTCCACCCTGTTCTTTTTAGGCTACACTCCCTTGTACTCAATTTAATGCCCCAAAAAATGTCAAGGGGTCTTCAGGGGCAGCAAGCACAGCATTCAAGCACATGGTAAAGGTGATTCCAGTAACAAAAAAAATTACAAGACAGCAATGAAACTGGCCACTTGCCCAGCACTGTTATTATCTAGTGCAGTGAAATCCTTATACTTCTCATAAGCTATGCCTTGCCATCTAAAACAGTGTCTGAAATGGTCTATCAAAAATACACAGCAACTCTCACCAGACAGACTTCACATCACCACATCCTGAACTGACTACTTAGAAATATTCCCAAATGTCCAGTAAGTTTGGGCTGCACATGACTTAAAGACTATGTTGTCTGCTGAATCATTCTTGATTACACCTGTGAGAGGATACAGTGCTCATCTCACTGAACAATGGATTTTGGCTGGTTCCTCTTACAATAATTTAAGATAAAGTGCTGCTGTACCGGTTTCTGCAGTCTACTGTACAACTGAGATTGTCAAGACAGTATAAGATGGTTAAAAATAGTACAGATTTTGGTCAAACACCAGTTTCTGAGAGACACAGTTTTACAGTACTGTACTTTCAGTATTTCCAAAGATGTCTGCTCGTAATATTAGAAAATCTGAAGTGTGATGATGTTAGTCATGACTGTTTCTTTAGGCATTTGGCAAAATACACTTACGTATAACAGCTATTTTTGACATTATCAAATGTTTACATATATACAATCTGTATATTGAGATTATAAACATGTAAGGTAAAAAAAAAAAAGATATGATCCTTGTTTGTTTGACATTTGTGTCAAATAGTTGCCTTTCAAAGCTTGAAATCCTGTCACAAAAAAAAAATCCTACATTTCTTACTCCTGCATGCTAATCTCTACTACAGCATGTTGTTTATCCCTTACATGTGGAAAGTAAAGAACACAAGGTTCATGCATACAGCGTACAAGTTTACATCGTCTGGGCTCTCCGGGAGGCACATTCCCAGTTCCATTTTGGTCTGACTCAGGACTGCAACAAACCAGAGAAACACCTCTCTTATTCAGGACTGGCAAATGGACTGCAGTTGGGATTCTAGGTAAGTGTATCTGTCATCATGCGGCATAGCCTTGTCACATCCGGGCTAATTATCCTCTATTAATTGTTATGATTTTGGTTGTTCATCAAATCCATAAAATACTAGTCAACAAAAAAGAAAAAAGAAAAAGACTGTTTTTTTCCCTTCCAGATGAGAGGAAGTTCTCACTGCGATCACGGGCATCTCTGTTGATCTTTCAAATTGTCTGAAGAGCAGATGAATGTGCAATGACTCAGTGATGCTGAGTTTCTATAAAATCCAAAGTAAACAGTTCTGATGTGACCCCAGGAAAACAGTGCAGCTAGATGGACGTCTCCCATAGCTGGAGAGGGGGGAAAGGAACACAAACACACATTGAACACCAAGATAAAACAGGCTGTTACCCAAACAGTGCAAGGAGCTTGTTTGGGGAACTGCATTTAAATCACTTGGGTTACCAAGGCTATGCTCTTGGTCTCCTCCCAGCCTCTGGTGGGTATCTGTTCAGACCACAAAGTCAGCAGACAGTCTCAAGCATTTTAGCATGACTTGCAGTTGGCAGAGTAAATGTCCATGGCTGGGAGTGCAAAGTGTTTGAAGGAAAAATGTCAGTGTAGCATCAAACTTGTACTGGACAGCTTTTACCTTACAGTTACACTAACTAATATTAGTGTAGACATAATTTCCCATTCTTTTCTGCCTAACTCTGCTCAGAACAGCTTGACTTTCTGTTGTGGGTTTGAGCTGCTGCCAAAGCAGCTCCAGGGCTGAGACACATCAGTAAAGCCCGGCCTCCAAGCTGTGCTGAGAGACCCTGTGCTGCACCTCACACACTTTCTGCCCTAAGCAGCACCAGGAGTAGCAGCTTGCAGATTCCCTCAGCAGCACTCCACTCCTTTTTTTCTTGACAAAAGAGGACAGAGAACAGTGATGAGCATCAGCAACATGAACCAAAGGTATTACAAGTAAAACTTCTAAAGCATATTTCAGGGCTTTTTTGCTTATTCAAATACCAGCTATGTCTCAATTAACACAAAAGAAGCAAGAGCTAGCACTGCGTTTTGGAGCAGCTGGAAATCTCTCTATGTGGAGAGATCCACCCACCAAACATTCCAGCGGTCCCTGTTCACCCTGGGGGGGTCAGGGTGGGGCTCAGGTCAAACAGCAAGGAAGTCCCTCCAGGTCTGCAACGGCTTGGTGCAAGCCCTCCACAGGCTACATAACAGGAACTTTGTTACTTTTCTATAAAGCTGGAAAGCAGCTACCCCCCCGAGCCTGAATGAGAGTTGCTGGGAGAAGGGGAAAGGAAGGAGAGCCAGACACATCACTTGCTCCAGGGCTGCCTGTCCTCCACACCCCAAAGGCTGCCCCAGGCACTCTCTCAGCCTGAAATAAGAAAAGTAGTGAAATCTGAGCTTCAGGGCAGGTTTAACAGCAACCTGAACAGCTCTCTGCAAACACAGCCACCAAGGTTGCCTTAATGACTGCCAGAGGCTCAGCCTTCAGCAGCTTCAGACGTTCAGGGTGCAAATGAAATGCCACCCTTGCTCTCACTGCTAGTCATAGGTGTTGATCTGCTCACTTTCCTTTCAAAAAACTACCAGTAAATCAAGTCACTGATGAAATGGAGAGAGAAGAGGGATACATACCCTGGCACTTTGCCTGTTGGCTTTTTTCTCTTCATCAGGAAGTGGTGGCATCGGGTAAGGATATTTTCTGCTGGAAGCAATAGATCCAGTGGATGAAGATGGAGACTTTGCAGGAGACAGTGTCCTGAGATGTTGAAACACACAAAATAAATGTGATGCTTTTGCACTCCAGCACTGCAACAGCAACTGCCATTACTCTGAAGCTTGGTTCAGAACCAAGTATTTAGCTTATTATTGTCTCAATCAGGGGGATAAAATTGCTTCATCAGAAGTCTAATAATTTCATTATATGAATAAAGGTATTTATAGATTTCAGGAACACTGGAAGAAAAAATAAAATTTGCTACTTCTTATTAGAATTGTATTGCATAACAAAAAGGATTTCCTAAACAGTACTGTAATTATTAATTATAAAATTAATAAAACAAATCTGCAGTTGAATAAATACAGAACTAAAAGATAAGGCCTAAATAGGAAGAGTAATTGTATAAATAAAAGCTGAACAACATCTTTGCCAGTGACTAAATGGTAATTATCAGCGTCTTTATGGATGTATTTATATTGATACAAACATAGCAAATAAATCTATTATTCTTATAACACATTAAATTACACAAATGCATGCACTTAGAGGCCAAACTGTTAGTTGTGAAGTAACAAAGGCATATACAAAGTGCTAATAACAAATTATTACACATGCAAGCATCATACAGTGCATATTGTTCCAGCCAAAGAAAGAGTCTGATGAGAATATACAAAAATGGACTGATTAGTCAATGGCAATCAGCATTTCTGTACAAGGTGAGTAGAGTAAGCAGGAGCAAGTAAATGTTTGTATCACATGAAAGGCATTCTTTTCATGTCAATAAGGCAGCAGCACATTATTGACTGAAATTTTATACCCAAGAAAAACCCTTATGCTTCTGTTTTGAGATTCTGCACTTTTCCCACTTAAGAGGGTCCTATCTATATGAAAGGCTCTAAATCTGGGCAGAATAAAAGGCAAAAAAAAATCCTCAAAGTAGAAAAATTGAGCTACCCTGGCCTCCTTGTTCTCTTATGCAGACCAAGGGAAGCCTCACACTAGTGCAGGCACATCACCCAGACCCTCCCTGAACATCACTACCTACTATCTTCTGAGTTTAATGCATCCCTGAAGATGGGGGATTTCCCTCAGTCCCTACAGACAGGTCTTCCAAGTCCCTCAAATGTAGAAGGGGGTTGCAGTGTCCTGTGCAGCTGTAGACCCCAGTGATGAGCACTACTGCCAACATCACTGATTCCAAGGAATCACAGGAGCGACCCCTGGCAGGCAGCCCCACATGCCTGGCTCTGGGATGTAAAGGATCAGGTCCTTTCATCTAGAGAGGACTACAGACAAGGCAGGGACTCTTGTGTCTGGAATTGTTTTGTATCTCTATTACTAAGTGAAATTTATTTACTTTTAAATAATTGTATTTTTTATTCTGGACTAGTGTATCATTTGGTTGTGTCTGCAGCTCCCTACAACAGCACACTCTCTTGCCTCCCATACAAACAATGACTGATGGTAGCCACGAGCAACAAGGTGTCAATGGAAATTAAACAGTGAGAGCTCTCCAGTCTGGCTTATGATCCTCTAATGACTCATGTGGTAGCCTCTAAGTTCAACAGCACTTAAAACATTTGGGTTGGTACAATTATCCAAACATGGAAGTGTACATCTTCAGTACATGCACTTTGATCGCCCATTAAGATGAAGTGGACATACACTACTGTTTTCAGGAAAAAAAACTTGAAACAGTTACTGCAGTATAAAACAAGGTTTTCATATGTCCAGCATCACAGATCTGGGCACCAAACTGTGCATGCAAGAAAACAGGTTAATTTAAAAAAAAAAATCCAGGCAGGGAAATGTTCTCAACAGTGCCCTGCTGTTCACTACCAATACAAGTCCTCTCATCTCTGCCCACATTTGGACTAATAACAATCACTGATAAACTATTGGTGGATCTAGAATTTAAAAAATAAGGAGAAGAGGAAGAGGGGTGGGAATAAGGAGAGCAGATTTTAAGTATTATTAGTAATCCAATTATTCACAAATTTTGCCCCCCAGTTGCAGCAGAATTTAAAATTTTCATATTAAAATTTATAACAATGCACTTGGAGATTAGAAACAAGGAACTGGTGTTGTGAGATGTGACTTGGAAAGCCCTATCAGAAAGCTGTTTATAATGGAAGCAACAGCTAGGAGGTGGCATGAAGAATGAAGGAATCTCCATCTCTTGGACCACAACCAGGCACAACATCACCTCCTGCACATCACAAGTTCTTTGTGTTTAACACAGTAAGAGAAGGCTATAGTGAGAGGAAAAGCCATGGCCAATCTACTTGCCCATCAGTCTGAGCAGGTGATCTTGGAAGGAGCAATAATCCCCCAAAGATGGGACGTCTCGAACATTTTCCTTGCACAAACAGGTCCTCTGACCAGGAATTCTAACTGAGCCTTTAGCCAGGCAGCTTTGCACCATAACCCAAACACAATGCTGTCTTTTCAAAAGATTTTGAAGGCCAGACCTCCAGTGTGGCTTCCTACACATCCTTCTTCTCAAACCCCCCTGGCACTGCCTGCTCAACTGTGGTTTGCCATGTCTAACAGATGTACACTTTGCTGTTCACCTGCACCTGCAAAGCTACAGCCGAATACATCCAGAATGCAGTTGCACACTTAGAGAAATGACCTTGCCCTCCCTTCACAGGGCCTCACCACTTATTTTTGCTACAGAGTTATGTGCTACAGAGTTACGTTATCATCTTTAGTGCCCACTACTGTGAACATAAAGGACTCAGAGTACGCTCACAGATCAGTGCGTCTTCTGTGATAAACGTAGTTGTTTGAGGCGGTTTTGATCACCTTTCAGGTTAAGCTCTGCAATTGTGTATGTGCTGTGTATCCCAGATTTACATATACTTTAAATGAGAAAGAGCCAGTCATGACCTTTCTCATTTACAGGATGGAGAGACAGCATTCAGGGACACTTGCAGGTAATGCTGGGGTTAAAGGTAGGCAAAACTTGGCAGTTTTGGTCAAGGGAGGGATCCATTTAGCTTTCCCTAGGGTTTTAGTTCTCCTGCAATCAAATCCATTAGCTTTCATGCCAAATGTTGCCTCCAGCTAAAACTTATACAAGAACACCACAACAGATTCAGAGGTTCAACTGCCACCCCCAAATGAAGCCATGCACCTCAACGTGCTACAAAAAAATCTAATTTCTGAATAGAAAGCAAAATGCAGTAGCCACTTTGTGTCTATCTTTCTGCTCTGGAAGGTGAAACTAAGAGTGTGGGGAGACCACTCTGCAATTCACAACAAAACACTGTAGCAGCAGGAAGACACTCTGCAGCCATAGGCTGCCTGCTCTGCCTCGCTTCACCTAAACAGGGAATGTTGGCCCACAAGAAACAGTGCAAAATGTCTCACCTGGTCACACAACTAAACATTTTGCAATTTTGAGTGTTGTTATAGCTGAACTCAAGGCAGGTGGCTCTGACTGATATGAAATATTCATAAACTGTTATTAATTCTCTTTCCCAGACTGAAATACTTTAGTGAAATTCAATTAATATTCAACCTGGTAAAAGCATTTCAAGCCCATATATAGATACTGTCAGCCTAACCTGACCTTTGCTGCCATGGGTAGGTCTTTGTAGGGCATCATCAGCCTGAATTATCCTACATTAGGAAGTTAGGATCTTCTAGAAACATTGGTGTGGCTAAACATTTTGAATCAAGTTCCTTTTAAAAGCCACAGATGTGCACAGAGGTCCTCAGAAAGAGCAGCAGCAGAGGGGAGAGGAGGCTCAGGAGTGGCAGAAGAAGAGACAATGGCTATGGCTTGAGCCACCACTTTGAGCACTGCACATCAGTGTCCCAGAAGTCACATGCTTTAATGAACTCTTCTCCCTAACTCTTGAAATTAAATCTAGATCCTACCGACATCAATAGGCATATTTTTCATTGTCTGCCTACACAGCCATTTTGCTTTGCTTGTAATAGGGAAAAGTTTGTGGGTTTTTTTCTTTAAGCACAGTCTAGAACTGCCTCAGTAAGAGAAGGGTGGATAGGGGTTGGTCATGGTTCTGGCCTCAGCTGGATGCTCATAGAGGAAGGCAGTGGAGCTGAGGAGGAGCTGAGAAAAAAATCGAGGACACAAAAGCACATTAAAATAGGAGGGAAACAGCAGCCTGCTGTCTCCTGCCTTCCATGCCCCTTCTCAGTGCCCTTCTGACACGGGATGGCCATTTTCCTTCTAGTTATGTGCTCTGGGTCTCCATCTAAAAAAAAAATAATTTCCTTGTAAACTATTTTTATATTTAAACAACCCTAATAAAATATAAGTTACTGTAAATATTTGCACTAAATCAAATGTAAGCAGCTCAGTGCTTCAGAAGGTGCCTTCTAGGTTTTTCTGTTTAAAATTATCTACAGAAATGCCACATCTGGAGATTCTGGCAGTTTGTTTTCTGATACCAACATGGCTCCCAAGTCTTTCAAGATTCAATGAGAATTCTGAGTAATCCTTAAGCACATTTCACAATGCCAGCCTGTGCAGTAATTGGAGTGACTGTAATTGTCAGTAACAAGAATAAGCAGTCATAGCACATTCATAAAATAACATCCCTTGCAGCAAAGCCAAAATCAGAGAAAGGCTTCCTGCTTGGGTTTATTGCTGGGGTAAAGAGCATGTAGCCTGGCAATTCTCAGATCGCAGTGTGGCCTGGCGCAAGGGCGGGGGACGCACCACCACACATGCAAAATTAAAACCCAGACTAATATTTGAGCAGGAAAATGAGATTTTTCTTCACAGATCTTATTTTCTTACAGATAGGAATCCCACACCTGGGAATTTTCTGGCATCAGAGACGCCATCAGCTACTATTATTACTATCATTAATAAAAAGTAATTATATAGAAATAGCCATCAGACTTGTAGACTAGAAAAAAAACCTAGAACATCAGGTGTTAAAAAGACAAATTCTGATTTATAAAGGTTTTTTTAAGCAGATGCAGAAAATCTTTGTAATGACTAATATCTCTATTTTCTAAAAATCTGCAATTCCTAGGAATTGTAAGAAGTTGTTTTGTCTTTTTTCCTCATTCTACTTCGACTCTTCCTACAGCAGCACTAGTCACAGCATATTATTCCTAAAACTACAGGGAAACAAGCAAACCAGCAATGTTACTTTGAGGACTCCTTTGAAAGAACAGAGAAATCAAAGACAACTAAAAAAAATATTCCTCAGCCAATCACCTGGTGTAAATTTCCTAATATAGGGCTGTGACTCCTAAAATATGGAGCTGGACCGTCTGACTTTAGCCTGATTTTCTGGTTTATCAAGCTGGATTTGCTTTGTTTTGTTTGCAAATGACTGTACAGGCTCAGGCTCAACACCCAGCCACAGGATGTTCTGACACACTGTTCTTAAGCAAAATTGCACCTGAGTTTTAGGGAAAAAAAGTTCAGTTCGACCTTGTGTAAATGCATGGCAACTCATCTCAGGAGAGCTGATCCTTTGCCTTCCATAATGTGCCCACAGAATACTTCCCCATGATTTCCTCACTTAATTAGGACATACAGGTTTCTAAATTTATTCTAGTCGCTTTCTCATTTCTAAAGCTAACTGCTGCAGGTAGTGATTAGTAAGCTTCTATGGTGTAAAATTTTTAATTTATGTTTCATCTCTGCTGATATACAGCTTTTAAAACTCACATAGGTCAGCTTAATCCTCATCTACATTCCAAAGATGCTTGGTTTATATCAGATACAATTAGAAAAATGACTCATTCAATGTAACAGCTGAACACCCTCAGGGGCAGGGTACCTTCTCATCAATTTAATCTAGTTACTAAATTGTGATATACTGATATTGAAAGATGAAAGCAAAAGTGTAAGTATGCACACAAGATTTTAACCCTGTTTAACTAAACCATTTAAAGTAACCTATTTTCAACTAGTGCTACATTCATATTCCATCAATGTCTTTGCTTATTGTGACCACAGGGTGTCCGATACAAAATCCTGAAAGACAAATATGGGATTAGGTTATGGTTGACAACTCCTGACTTTGCCTGAACAACAGAGGTCAAAAGGGCGTTTTTATGAAAAGGTTTGCTAATAAAAACACATCTCATTTCTCCTGTGAGTTTGCCTAATTTCACATTCCAGTGACCTTTGGTCATTATTAATATTAGTTTGCTAATCTAAAGGACCCACCACAAAGATTTTGCTCCATATGCAGCTATGAGGACTTCATGATCAGGTAAGTGTTCAGTTGCTCCTTTAAACTGAACAGCTTGAGGCCCTGCAGTCCTTTCTATGGTTTCACTGGGCTTAAATCTCGCCAGTTCTAGAACATGCTGATGAACCGTGGACACCAGAACCTGATCCTGTATCTCAGTGCTAAAATGACCAGACTCACCATACTTCCTGCCTGAAGGTCCAAGCACCAACACAGAGATGTGGCTGATACCGACGGGCACAATCACAATCTCCTGTAAGCCTTGCATTCTTGCATCAGGGATCTTTACTCCCTGTTCAGGACCAAGATCAGGACTGAGAGGCTTGAGTTTACTCATTTTCCCTATTCACTGGAAAGCTTTTCTGTGGCTTACTCTGTGATTTACTAGGTGCTGAAAGCAAACACAAATGGTTTTAAAAAGTAACCATTTTATGGTCTTTTAAGAGTTTGGGACATTTTTAGTTCTAAAAATGACTAAATTCCTACTCTGATATTTGATGTCTGCCACTGTTACTATTGGAAAAAGAGTTTCATTAGTATCTTGTGATACAACTCCATCACATTTTTTTCCCAAATGCAACTGGACATATTTAGTGTATGTTTCCGCCCTTTTGCATTATTATTAGGTCTACTTGTGTAGCAAAATTATTAAGATTCTATTTACTTGTTCTTACCATCCTTCAATCTTTTGGCTAAAGATTTTGCTGGTTACTCTCTTTTCTTTGTGTTTCTATAATTCTTTCAGTTTCATTTTTGATATGTCAGCTTAGAGCTTTCTGGATTTCATTCATGTTTTATGTTATTTGTCTTAAATTGTCTTCCATTCTCTCCTATGTTAGCTGATCTTCTCAGCTGATGCAGACATCTGTCGTTCTGTCTAGGCTGTGGGATAGTGTCTTTTGTGAATCTACTACAATGTTCTCAGTCTCCAGATTCATGTCCAACAGGGAGGCCAGCCTCATGCACACTTCTTCTCTTTAACTTGCAATGTATAAAATAATACACACTTTTCCCTTTCAACAACAAGTGATATTTTTGACTGAACCCTACCGCACTTGTAACAGATTCATTAGCGGTTTGATAATTAGAGCACAGAGTATATTCTCATACATTTAGCTTTCCAATTACAATATATAAATTATTTCATTGTAATCTGAGGGTTAAATACTACTGCTTTTTATTCTTTTTTCATTTAAATTTTGGTATGCACTATATAAGACAGTGGGTAGAGTCAATGTGTTATGAAACCACTTGCTTCAGTAAATTAACATTCTATTTAAGTTAATACTACTTTATTAGTGATAAATACGTCTCATGCCCATAAAACACTACTTGGCATAAAATGATGCAAAAGCTACTACAAGCTATAGATGATGGTGGGAACGCATGCACTACACACACCCTTTTCAATGGCTTCATTAAAACATTCAGAAAAAGAACTGTAAATTGCACGTGAAGCCAAAAACAGACATCAAAATGCAGCAAAAGAAGAGGGGCCCTTTGCACCTAGAGTAACTTGTATTGATTTATACAAGGTAGGAGTCCCAAGATATTTGTATATGCTGGAACAGCTCTTAAAAATGAGAATTATAGAATTAATTTACAAAATACCTAAAGTATGGTCCTTCAGTGTTTTTATTCACATCTTCTACCCACTTAGCTACATTATATTCTCTTTTGAACCATGGGTTTAAATACCTGCAGAAAGCAATGGAAGGAACAGAGAAAGCAGAAGAACAAGAATAGAAAATCTGAGAACACACAGCACAAGCTTAGCAAGGATGTCTTCATCCCCAAAATGCAAGTGAATATGGCAAATAAATCAGAATGAATGTTGGGTGAGGACTAGGCAACGTGTACAACTGCATGAGAAAATCTGACCTACAACAAGATTCATATGTTTGATTAATCTGGAAACTCTTTGGGATACACCATTTATTTAAGGGTAAAATTCACTCCTATGCAGAAGGCCAGCATTAAGCTCATGGTTTAACTCTCCTCATGATCTCAGAATAAGAATGTAGGGGCATTTTGGCTCCAATCATGCAGTTTGCTTGTTAAAGACACACTTTTGCACTCATCTAAAATAAATTGCAAGATAATTGCTAAATGAGCACAGAATCTTCAGCTTGACCCTTTCTACAGGAATGAATTTCAGCCTCAGTTTGTTAAAAGGCTTGAATTGTTTGCCACTACAGTGACAATTTTTATACTTATATGCAAATAGCCCTCTGATTTTTCAATGTTCATTTAATTTGGTAGGATCACAAGAAGCTTAATGGAGGTGGGCTGCAGAGTTATCTCACATTTTACAGAAGCAATCTTGATACCAAAACCACACTTTATAGAAAAAAAAGGCTGAGCTGCATACTCAAATTAGGTACACAAAAATTACGAAATAAAGATGTTTAATTATCTGACAGCAAATTACTAGGGAAGAAGAACATTTTTTTATAATAAATTTTCTCCAGTAACAAGATTAGCAAATTCCTCCCGCTCTTGTCAAGTTAAGAAAAAAGGGCGATGCAGAAACAGAAGTCTGCCTGGTCCAATTTATTCTTCTTATATACGAATGGCAACAGTTAAATGATTATTTGTGATCACCACCTTTATATAACAGAGACCAGCACAGTGAAATAGGAAACAAATTATAACCAAAGAAAAAGGGAAAGAAAATTCCTCTTTAAGTTATTGTTGATATTTCTGGTCCAGTTCTTGCCACCCTTATTTGTTAGATTTACTCCAGTGAACCTCACAAGGGATTGCTCAGATGAATAAAATCAGGCCAAATCATGTCTTTCAACCCCCACCATATTTCAAACCATGTTGACAACAAAAGCAGCAGCACTTTTTCAACTTCTTTTGCTCCTTTTTTGCTCTGGAACATCTCCTCCCCGCCCTGCGCAAGCACAGCCACAGCTCTCAGAAAGTACTCGCCCTCAGCCACAAGTGCTTCTAAGTAGCTTCCTCAGCTTGCTTATTTATCAGGAATCAGGAGTGCTTTATGCTTTCCAGCTTGGGATCTTATGAGAAAGGAAATGTCAAAAGTGGTAGCGCAGCAAAACAGATGAGCCACAATCAAAGCAACAGGCTGATGCCAGCATCGCCAAGAACTAATGAACTTCTACTTTGACTTTAATTGCACATTTTCTTGTACTTGCTGCAACACTTTTGACTTCAAGTTTTTCATTTGAAAGGGTCTTTCGGTAACCATGAAACACTCCCAATCTGGCTTCCTGTATTAGAAAACAAAGTGTAATGTGGTATCAAAGCATGCAATTGTTGCACAACCGTGTTGCAGGGTTTCCTGGGTCTGCGTGTATTACAGACCACCATTCACCACCTCAATCCATCTGTTACAGAAAGGTTAAACTCGAGTTACTGCAGACCACTACATGATACCATTAGAAAGCTCTCAGGCTGATCTTTCCAGCCACATGTTCATTAGCAATGGACAGAATCTGCATTTCCTTTCAGTGAGAAATTCTGCTTTAAAACAAGGTGCCCTTACACATAAGCCTACAGCTAGACGGACAGCTCAGTTTGGCTTGTAGCGCAACATGCAACAAGGCAAAAGACCTGGGCTCAAGAGTACTCGTACTCCTCAGGCCAGTGAGGAGGAAGGTTAGCTAGCGCTGCATCAGCAGGAGCACCTCCAAGCAGTCACGGTGTTTTGCCACAGTGAAACTATTGTATACTGAGGGAAGGGACTTTTCACGGGATAAAATGGCAGCCCAGAATGCAGGGGTGGGTGAGACTGACCTGTGATCCAGACTCCCTGTTTGGGGGTGGTCAGAACCCCCTGAGCTTATGCCTTGGGCAGGGGTTTGGTGGGCGAGAGAAAGCCCAGGCTCAGATGCATGGGTTACCCGGCTGCAAAAAGACAATATATAATAGAAAGTCTAAACCAAAGATGTTCGTATCAGTTATAACAACGAGGAAGACAAATGCTTATAGGAAAAGCCGTGCAAATTAACAAAGGTCTGAATCGCTATCTGTTCCCTGGAACCTGTTTTAACACAAGCTCCCAATTAAACTATCAACTTATTCAGAAAACTCTTATTATAATTCCTGAACAATTCTAATTGATTTTAGTAGAGAACTCTTTTATCAGGCTGTTTCATCAACCATGTTTCCGAAAAAGTATTTGGCCTGTTGGCATTCCTTCCATGCGTAATGAACCATCTGCCTTTAGTAAAGAACATTAATTTTGTTTTAAAACATCTAGAAAAAATTAAAAATGCCCCAAAATACCTTCAGTAGTCTCCACTGAGCTCTACACTTAGCATAAGCCTTGTTCATGTATGTTAGTCCAAGGGTGACGCAAACTTGTGAGCTGTACCTTTTTCAGGAGCTGCCCAAAATGCTTGCAAACCTCCCACCAGTGCTGCTTGTGAGGGCTGCAGACCTCAAACCCTTCTCAGTGTTTAAGAAATTTTGCTTCTGTGATTAATGACACATGTCTCTTTAATGCTTGGCTGTATAAAAAAAAAAACTCTGTGCATAATATGTGCAGTTATTGCAGACTTATGCATACAGCAAATATTTTTGCAGGCAACTGCACTAGTGGGCACCTGCTAAAAAAAAGAAACTGAATTCTGCACAACGTATGGCACAAATGAATCCAATTTTCTAGTGGTTAACTACACTCTACTAATAACAGGAGACCAACACTGTTATCCCTTTTCTTCCATTCAGCAAGTATGCTTCATTGGACTTCTAGGGGCCCCACAGGTGGACTTTCCAAGTACTGCTTCAGAACAGATTTCAGTATTATTCTGTATTTCCCAGAGAAGGTAGGAAGGTACATATGTCTGGGAAAAGCCTCCATGTATTCTGAGGCATCCTCAAAGCAGCTGGCATTGCTTTTTTTTTCCTTAAATGAGTAAATGCTGGCCACAGTTATATCATTTTCAGTCAATTTTCTCTGCTTGCACAGGAACCTACCCCTCTAACCAGAGCCACCATGTGCCCTTGGCAACTCTCTCCATTTCCTACTGAACTGGCACAGCATGTGGATCATTCAGTGGGAGCTCTCTCTCTGAGTGGTGACAGGTCTGCCAAGGAGACTCGGACAAGCCATGTGAGTGCAGTCCAGGATAGACCTCATCAGGAGAAAGAGTGTTTTCCTGCCTGGCAGGTCTCTCCCAGGAACACACACACTGTACTTCATCCCCAACAGGCTGCTGCATGGCCATTGGGAAGTACAAACCTCCTCTCTCTAGCAAAAGGGCTGCTGCTGGGCTGAGGGACCATAACAAGCATCAAGAAGGAAAGCAGAGAATTAGGTGGAAAATCAAGGGCTCCTTTAAAAGAGAAAAAAATTTACATGGCAAAATATTTCCAACTCACAATATCTCTGTCTGCCCACTTATTTAGTGCTCCAAAGTTCTCAGAGCATATCTCATTTGTGTTCTTGGCAGTTTGGTCAGACTAATTTTCGTTTTATCAAACTGTCTCATGCAAGGAGAAAAGAAAACAAGCAAAATAATATTTCAGAAAGAGTTTATCAGCACAAAGACCAAGAGCACAGGGACTCTTGATAGATAAACTCCTCCAAGGGCTAAAATTTCTGGTTCCATGTTGCCATTTTGACCATGCAATGTTATAACTGCAATATGCATCAAAGTATTATTTCTGTATCTTGTAACACAGGGTCTTCTCTATGAATCTTTCTGAACCTACTCACCTCAAGACAGTGCACTGCAGGTGAAAGAAAAGTTTCAGAACAAACTCAAGCTCCTCAAACCAGAGAAAGTGGGGCCCAGAGAGAAGTTAGCATTATTAGTTTCCAGCAGGGTTGGTATCAAGCCCATTTGCCCATAGAGGTGCAAAGTTAGTACTCAAGACATGGGGAAGGGCAGTGCCATTGCCAACATGGTCAAAGAAGGGGCCACTCCTATGTGGTGTAAGTGCCGTAAGAGCAGGCCAGGACTTGCCAAGCCCAGAGATTATGCTTCCAGCCATTCACCATTCATTCACAAAAGGGGCCTGAACCAGCAGGCTTAAGTACATTAGAAAGGCTCTTTCCTTTCGGGGAGCACTGCACACATGGGCTCTTCAGTTAATGTAACCAATAAATCAATAACCAAGCAGCTCTAAGCCATACTGGAAAAGCTTGAGGGTCAGTCGCTTGGTAAGGACTTTAATCACCCACTTATTGCAGGGCTTGCTCCAGACTGGCTGTTTCAGGCTTATAAGGACAAACTTCAAGCTACTCTCAAAGAAGACAGATGCCTCTCCTAAAACCTCCAGGAAGGTGCACAGAGATACACATCTCTAACTCTGCAATGGCCCAACCCAAGGTGAAGAAAAGGGTAGGAAATAGGTTATCAGAAACTCAGTATTGAACCAGGATACACTCAGCAATGGCAGTTTACTGTAGACAAAAGCCTGCAGTGATGGTGCAGGCTGCCACCATCACTGGGAATTGCTATAGGAACGACTGTGAGGAAGCCTACATAAAAAAGAAAATTCATAGTTAATTTTTAAAGAATAAATAAAAAGATGTCAAAATACATTAGCCAAACCATTTACCAGATTAGCAGTCAGCAATCAGAATGGGCTACAGAGCAAAAATGCATCTGTCTACTTTTCAGTACTCTTAATCTCCATCTACAAAACACAAATATGAAAACTGTACTTTTTGGCTTTGCTTTTGTAAGTTCAGACTTACTCAGTTGAATTAGACCGTGGCCTAAATCTTTTGCCTCTGACTTTCTTTCTGTTTCCTCCTATATTACCTGAAAGAAATCAAAGGATAAAGACAGACAGTAAAACAACTTGAAACTCACCTGCATCCCATGCCAAACTGTATATTCTTTTTGCATCCATAGCAAAAGAGTTGTTACCTCAATAGCTTTAACCATTTAAATGTCACAGGTCAATCCCTCTTGATTTACCTCAGACTCTTAGGTGAGCTTTCTCTACTTTTTGCCGCAACTGTGCAGAGCAAAAAACTCCTTAATTTCAGCTTTCATTTGACAAAATCACTACACTTCAAGAAAAACACTAAACACTGCCTAATAAAATCACAGAAGCTGGCAAGAGTGAATAGACTTCCTTCTCTTCTTCATGTTAGCTTATATTGGAGGAGTGGGAGAAATTAAATGTCATTTCTATGTGACAAAGCACCGTGCAAAAAAAGGCACTTGTGTAGGGTGCTGTTAAATCCTAAATCCAGGTTAATAACAATCAGCACAATTTTAGGGAGTCATGCTGCTGTCGTAAGATCAGCTAAGCTTCCAGCAGAGCAGCAATGGTCCATAGTCTGGTTTCCACTGTGGCCAGCACAGTGGTTCACACTTACCTTGCCAAGAATTACTCCTAGGCCTCCCATTTTCACAAATGTCTGAAATATGTTTTGTGTCTGGGATCCTTTCACTCCAGGAATGAGATAATCCATTTGACCTGGAATAGGAGGGCTCAGATGCGGTTATTGTTAAGGGTATTGTCTCACATCATGTTAACTCAGTGGTTCAGTCACATTCCCGAGGCTAGTGACAAAACACAGCCTAAGGTCTGTCTGCACTAGCAGAGCCTCCAGGATTTCTGATTAAACCCTGCAGTTACACTTTGCAGCTGTCTCTGCAGTGGTCCGGTGTGCCCACGTTCAAGAGTCAGGCTTCAGCAGTGCCTTCTCACTTGCTGTCTGTGGAATGCACAAACACCAGCACGCACCAAATTTCCTTTGGATTTGCAGTTCTGCCCCAGCTCCTAGATGGAAAATGCTCTTCCAACTGTGCTCACCTCAAGGTTTTTTTATCTTGAAGTCAAGCACATCCCACCTGCAGCCTGCCCACTCCCTCCTTGTCCTGCTGCAGGAAAGCCTGGACAGCTTACCTCACCCCACTGCTATCAGTCTCAGGCGCTCAGGAGTCCGGGATAAGTATCTTCCCACCCAGAGCTGGTAGTGCCAGGGGAGAGGTAACTCTGCCTCATTTTTGATAATTTTGAATTTTTACAATATTTTATTAGTCAACTGCTGCAGTGTATACTTCTAATACTAAACTCAAAGCCAAAAATAGTCTTTATATCGAGGTGCTTGGTGCAAACTGAAGTTTTTCTTTCCTCTTGTATTCCCTCTAAGAGCCAGAGATGTGTGTTGGTGATGTCCAACCTGTGTGGTTTTGCAACAGGCTCCCTCTTGTTCAACTAGAGCTGCTGCTCAGCTGTTTGCCATGAGATCTACAATTATTTCCAAAAGAGAAGAGGAAGTTGAAAAATTCATAATAGATGGCTTACTTATTACAAAGAAGTTTTGCTTAAAGGACCTCTTTCTGCAGTTTTTAAGTCTGGATACTCTTGCATTTTTCAATCTCTGTTTTCCTTGGAGGGCAGGCATCTGAGAGATGCTCTTCAGTTTCCAAAAAACCAGCCTAATCACAGCCACAGTGAAGTACACTCAGGGTTTCATTAATTGAAACTTAATTATAGCATGAAAGGTCTGAGAACCGACAGATCCACTGACAGATTTTTAAACATTTTCTCCCCCTCACAGTCTATTTTCAGGTTCAGGAATATCTTGCTATATACTGGTTTTGGTGTTTGCTATTTCATAACAGCAAGAGTTATCATAAAGTTATGTCTTAATCCTTGAAAACCCTCTGAATCCAAATAATATTTCAAAGTGCTTTCCAGCATGGAGAAGTCCAGGCACCCGACGGCCCAGCTACTCTAACATCTCCCAGGAGATGCCATCCATACCGGCACACAGAGCAAATCAAAACCAGCTCAGAAGGTAGGAAATAGCACTCTGGGCATTAAAATGGAAGGACTATGTCAGCTGTATCACAATGTTAATGGAATATTTGTCAGACTTACTTTTCCAGACTTGACAGTGGCACAACATACCTGAACTGGAACAACAAAACTCTCTAGTACAGACAGACCTTAGAATCCATTAGCTTTTTGGAACAAATAATAAACAGAGACATATGAAATAAATGAAGTATGAAAAGAAACACAGATACTGAATGAAAGAAGAAACACATTAAATTACATTCATTTAAAAAGAAATTTTTTCTTAACTAGTATTTGAACCTGATACACGAAGCTATGAAAATTTGCTTTCCCAAGACTTTTTGGAAAATTTCATCCAAATGAAAAAAAATTCTCCAACACAAACACTGAATCATTTAAGATAATTGTTTGCTTCCTGAAAAAAACAATAATGTATCCACCCACACATCTAAAAAACTGAATTTAAAAATTAGAAATCATTAATTAATCACTACTAAAGTTTTCCTAATAACATATTCATTAGAACAAACTGAATGAAGTTGCAATAGGATCAAGCAGCTACGCCAAAATAGCAAATGTGTCCCTTCCATACATTTCTCTTTACTTCCATTGAAATAACAGCATAGAAAACGGCTTCATCAACTGCACAGTTACAGGCTGCTTAGTGAGACAAGAATTGAGAATTGCAGTTTTCCTATGAAGTAGTTCAGGACGGTCAATCCCTCCTAGGACACAGTGCTTCTCACAAATTGTTTTACAGTGCTAGCTGGAGATTTTCATAATTAAAGGATCTCTAACTGCAGAGGGATGGTAAGCACCATGACCTTAGTAAATACCAGTGACTCGCAATGCTTTTCAATGAATTTTCCATTTTAAAATGTTGGGGGTTTTAATAAACTGGAACAATAACAGAATTAGTGAAATCGTATCAAGGACAAAATCTAATTCTCTCATGATAGCAAACTGAAAACTACAGAAAGTCTTTGTAGAATTATTTTCTAAGATAATGCTTGGTGACCATTCAGTATACTAGTCTAGTAAGTGGAATAAAATGCAAGCACTATCATCTTTAATAAGAGACAGCAGAAGTCTAGGTCAACACAGTGAATTAATGACACTGACAAATAAAGATATAAAAATAACATTTATATTTAACATTTTATGTTTATAACCATTACTGAAGCAAGACAGTGTTCCTTTCCTTTGATTACATGACCATGATTTAAAAAGTTGTGGATTTTTTATTTAATTTTTTTTCAGCCAGCAATTATTTTTACAGTCTACTTGAAAACAATTCTCAAGCAGGAAGATGATGAAAATTTGATTAAACCAAAGTTTGTTTAGAATGCAAAACGTTTTTATTCTAGCCTAATCACAATAATTAGTAGCTTAGGATATAGGAGAAAAATCAGTAATCAAAGCAAAAAGGATGCTATTTCAAACATTCCACAAAGAAAGAAGAAAGAATCAAACCTGCTGCAAAACAATGAAATGTTCTGACTAATGGAATAATGGGTGATGGAACAGGTAGAAATCTGAAAATGCGACAGAAAAGCAGACCTCTTCTTAGAACTAGATGCAGAGTTTGTGCTGACTCCAGGAGGCATGTCGCTATAAAAAGAGTCGGCCTCTCCCGGCTTTTTTACATAATCTCCCTGGGGTATTTGTCTAAAGTATAATAAACATTGTAGAGTCAGAAAACATGACAGGAACTAGCACACACACAAACATGCATGAACATTAGTTTAAAAGAAAGAGGTAAGGATAGCGAGGAAACCCGTTAATCATACACAATAAGGCTACTAATACATAATTCAACCATCTGAGAGAAAACTCCCACACGCTTCTGTTAAGTGGTTATGTGGTTTTGGTAAACGAAAACAAGGAGAATTTCACAGGTAAACCCTGATCACAACTTTCAAAGTGAACAGTTCGTGTTTACTGAGACACTGGATAACCAGTTCAGACATTTCAAATGGCTCATCACGCCGGTCGCAAAAAACACCCCCAGGTGCAGCACCAGTACTGAGCCTGAGCTGAATACATGCCTGCATCAAAAAGGAATTCAGGAAAAGTGAATGCTTTTTTCCTTCTGAGATAGATGCTTTCCATTTAACTTTTGTGATGATTATTGAATTCAAGAATAGCAACCTGTTGAGTGGTTTAAACCTCAGGAGGATAAAAATCTCCAGTTTTTTTAACTGATTTCTTGTGCAGGGGAACTAACACCAGTGTCAGAGATTCTCACCTACTCCTGATTACCACAGTAGACTCAATCTGCCAAGACACACAAAAATAATGTCACACATATCTGATAATAGGCTATTCTTTTCCAGTACAAGAGGCTCCATTATGGTGCATAAAACTATCTATGCATTAGAAAGTTCTAATCAAGTTATACAACGTTTTTGTAGATGGTGAATTCATCACCAGCCGAAAAAACCTGCCATACAAATATTCCAGTTATAGTTCCATCAGGTTGAAAAATCCTCCCAAGTACAAGTAGCTAACTCTGAAAGCTGGCTATTTCATAGCATCATCAGTTTAAGCATCTATTCAGCCTTGTACTCTCCAAGGCCTTTTTGTTTCAGTCTGCCCCTATTAAAATGCACATTTATTGGGTTGATTTACATTCAGATTGTGTCCAACTACAGATCTGAACTGGGATCTCTTCATGGAATATCTGAATTTCTAATGCTTCTAAAATATTTAAAGTATATAACTACATGGCACATAAATCATTAGTATAATGCAGTACTTCCACACTCCATCTTCTAACACCTTTCAAGCTTCATTTCTCATCCCATTCTTCAGCTAATACATGCGTGTGTTCAGAGTCGACTCAGTGTGGGCAGCTCTGCTCCCCAGGGTTCCTCTAGCAAACTGCTCTCTTGCTACTCCATCAGAAATAACTTCTCCCATGTAGCTGTGCCCTTTACAGCCACACTATCCCAGCTGGCAGAATCCTTGCTAATTGGCTCTTCTTGCTACTTCCAGTTTACCTGCTTCAGTTGCTTAGTGCTACCACGTATCATCCCTTATGCAATGCTCAAAAATGTAATAATAGCTTGTTTTCATCTTCATTTAAGGAGTAATCATAAACAATTTAAAAAAAAAAGGGACAGCCTGGACAATCTGGTGGATGTCTTTTTTTTCCATTTATGGAGCACTCCTTGCACTTATCCAAAATTCCAAAATTATTCTATTTAGAAGTCAGCCTAGAGAACTTCATTTTCAGCATGAAGGAGATTTAGTTACTAAATATCTCCATCATCTTTAAAGTCAAGGAGCCCTCCATTACCTTCAGAAGCCTCAGTTTATACCAGTTTCCACTCTGCCCATTCCCACAGACACAGCTGCAGACTGACTGCATACTCACAGCTCTCTGGCCATAAACTAATTTCTGGAGATATGGATATCTGAAAAAGTTAAGTTCTCTAATATTCCAAGGCAAACATGCATGGGGTGGTCTCTTTCTCTGTTCTGTTGTCAGCCAATACTGAAACACCCACAGTAGTGACCTGATGGCCATGTTAGTCTGCACTAAGAGATATATCACACACCGCTAAGCAGCACCAAACCCTTAAATTCTGCCATCCTAGTGCCGGGTGGCATTTCCTACCCACCAACGTCTGCATAAGGCTGGATTTCAATAGCTTTGCCCTTTTCCTGTTACTGTACCTTTCACCAATCTGACCTTGTAGCACACAACCAGCACTTGGCAGTGCTTTTCTGCTTTCACGAGTATTTTGAGTCTAGCAGAGAAAGTGCTATACAAGGAGAAATGGAGAGCAAGCACAACAGGTAGCAGCAACAAATAAAGCAGTAGCTTGGACCAGGAGGCAATGGTACAGGCAGAAAACAGGGGAATTTGAGAAACCCTCTTATCTTTGGTGGACTGGGAGAGGAAGGAGCCAACTCCTTCCCAGAAGACCCATCTGCCAGGCAGATGGCTGATCAAAGGGAAGTGGTCTTCCAGGGGCCAAACACAAGTCACTTGGAACAGTTTGGGTTTTGGCACAAGCTTGAAATGATGAAAGCTCAGCCCTGTGCTGAGGACAGTACCATGCTTTAGCTACAACATCAACCGAACAGGGTGACGGGAAAGAATGGGCTCTTCATTCACACAGCAAGTCAACTGCACTGTATTTTTAACTGCAGAGAAGCTCCAGTAATGAATTTGTCTCAAAAGGCTCCTGAACATCATGTTAATATTAATTATTTAATTCTTAGCCTCCCAAGAACACTTTCATCTCTAATAGCCAATTTTCAGTCTCTCATTAGAAATATTCTCCTGTTTTACTAAATAAAATAGTCTATTGCAGAAGTAAACATTATTTTTGCTACTGAGTCCAGTGAAATCAGGATTTCAAGCAATTTATTAATAGAATACCACTTTCATATATTCAAGGAAATATTATTTAAAATATGATAATTCATCACTATATTTTCTTTATAGCATGTAAATGAACAAGAAAAAAGCTATTTTCAGAGCTTTCTAAGATACATTCCATTACTTTTATCACATACCTCTGTCTTCTGTAGTTTCTTTCCATACAAAGAGAAGAGAAAGAAGGAAGAATGAGTTATTAGTATGCAGGTCAGTAAGATAAAAAAAAATGTAAAAAGAAGAGCAATGTATACAGAATGAAATTTTAGTTCAAAATATTTCTACAAAAACACTTCACAAATAAACATACTTACAAACCTACTAAATCAGAATAACTTAGAAAAATCATGATGATGGCCAAAGTCAGTGCTGAGTTGGAGGTACAGTTCATGATGGATTTAAGTCTATTTATCGTGAAGCTGCTAGTGAAAGGTGCACTCTTGCCCTCCACCTCCAATACTAATCTCATTGGCTAGATGTGATCTCAAAATGAGCCCTTAACTTTTGGACTTCTACAGAAAAGAGAAGTCCAGATTTTTAAATGCTGTCAGAAACTGAGAGTGATATACAAAGACAGTATAACCTACCTTTCTACAATCCTAATCTTCATGCTTTTTTCCAAATGCTTGTTTCCTTACATATTTCTGAGCTGCCCTCAGCCCTACCTCAGTCTAACAGATCAGCAGGGGATGTGACAGTTTGTTATGCCAAACCTCTGGGGCCATGTCCCACCTGTAGCACTGTCTGCAGCTGAACCTGCCCTGCCCTCCAAGCACACCAAGGACCCAGGGAGGATGGACCTCAAGAGCCAGTCTCACCCAAACAGATGATAAAGTCAGTACCTTGAATCTTTTTTTATTACAAGTCAGTACCTTGAATCTTTTTTTATTACATAAATCCCTCTATTTTTAGAAGAAATCCATAAAAGAAGGAAAAATGAAAAAGACCACTCAGGCTACTGTTATCGATTTGGCCTCTCAGTGAGCACTGACAGTTCTACACCAGGCAAGAACTTTCACCTTATTTGCAAATTACAGATTTTTCTGACCAAAAAATGTGCCTGAATTAATTTCAGCTTAAGCTGACTAAATTAAACATCTGTTTAAGGAAGCATATGGTTAAATGCTTTACTGACTAACTGAAGGCTAATCTTGTTAAATTTACTTCATTATGAGGAAAAATCAATAATTAAATCAGACTGTATTCTTTGTATTTCCTTTGTCAGATACAGTAAAATCATAATCTGATCGTTTACCAAAGAAAAAAAAAGAAAAGAAAAAGAACCCAAACTGAAATGAGGAATGAATTTCAAACCTGGATCAAGCTCTCCAAAATCACATACAAATGTAAGAAGTGCTTGAAAAATGTTAGTACTGTAAGAATGTCCCTGTAGAAATATTATTGAAGTAGGATTTTTTTAGATTGCTATTTTCATAACAAAATTGGCTACCAGATGAAATACACATTTCTTAACTGTATTAAGAAGAACAAAACTTACTTACTTGTAACCCCAACCAGTTATTCCTAAAACGAGAGCCAACACTAAAATGGTGCCAGCAATAGCCCCTATTATTATATTTGTGCTAACCACACCTGGAAACACAAGAAAGAGGAAAAAATATACAGTGTTTTAGGAGAAGAATAAACAAAACCAGTAAATGCACCATCTTTCAAAAACCTGCTTGAACAACTTGCACTAGGCTGATTAATTGTAAGCAGTGATATAATCTTGAAGTATAGCATGGACATAAAAGATCACCTGTAAATCAAGCTTTGATCTCTGTGTCTAATCCCTTAACTGAACACTTGCTACATGGGACAATCATGTCAGGTATGCCAATACAATGTTATCAATATTAAACTGCTGTGGCTTACATCCTTACAAACTGCCTGGCAAATACATGCTTAAGTTGCAATAAAAGTGACTGTTTGGTTTTGTTCAAATCTCTTCTATAGCTGAGTAAATTAACCAAAAGAGATATTCTGAAAGATGGTAAACTGTCCCCCCTACAAGGATTTATAATGCCAAACATTTACATGCTCTTTTTTCCACAGTATAACCTTCTCTTGTAGGCAAGCCTAAAGCCGAATAAAAACTTTCACCCCAAAAACATAAAAGCCAAAAATTTGTGTGCCAACATGCTGCATACTGGCCATGTAATAAGAAATTTATACTACAAATAAAAACCAATCATGTAAGTAACATGACCTTTCCCTCTGGATATGAAAAGCCCCAGTAACTTTTCTGCTTGTCCTGATCCACTAATACATGTAATAAGGCCCCTCAGATGTCTGGGACAGGCAAGGTAGAGCCGCACACACTGGTACCAGCTCCAAAAGGTGTACTGAGTGCTTGTGAGCAGCACCATGCACATGCAAACCCAGGTCTGAGGCCTCATTTACAGACACTGAGTGCTTCTGCTGTGGGAGGAAGGGAGAGGAACAAGGCTTCTAATGGTGCAGCATGTTGTATGCTAACTGAAAGAGTAGGAGATCTAGTTTTGGTTAATGAACATTCCTCAAATCCAAGATTTTTCAGTTATTGGTAAAAGTTATAACAACATACCTTTATTGATGGCATCTTTATCAAAAAAGAGATCATCTTTGATGCGAGAACTGCAGTCGTCTCCTCCCCAGAATCGGTCACAGACGCACTTTATTTCATTGCTACAAACCTGCAGCCAAAAGTGTAGCTCAGAAAAACATCAGAAAATTAATCCATTCCCGTAATTAATACCTTAAGTATAGGTACAGTGATAAAGCACTGATTTTGACTGCCTGCAAAATTTTACAAAAAAATTTATGTATTAGATATAAATGCATTAAATGTACTATTACATTTTATATAAACAGAATATGTATAAAGTACATTAATATCTTTTAATGCATTTATAATTGCTTTCGGAGACTCTGATCTCAAGACTTTTTTTTACAAAATATGATGAAGTGGTTGATTTCAGATTAAAAAGGGAGTTTTAATACAGTATACAAGACAAAAGACATGAGAGAACAACTCCTTTAATCTCATCTCGACCATAGGGACCTGGACACTGTTTCAAACTGTGAGGGACATGGGGACTTGCCAGGGCCATAGCAAAGCCACAGGCTGTGCACCAAGCACAGAAGCTGCCACTAGCCAAAAGCCAGTTCATTGCCCCCTCCTCCGAGCAAAGTAACTCTCAGCCAACAAAATCCAACAACCTTATGAACTATCTTGGCTGTTGACACAATAAGGAGGTAACTAAAAAGAACATCTGGAAAAACAGAGAATCAAGTTTCTCAATGCATAAAACCTTTGTATTTATTCTCCACTACGTTGCCAGAAGAAATATCAATCAAGTTAGCAAAAGTGATAGCAAAAAAATTGATTGATAAAATTTTTGTAAAACTAGTACATACTTACATACATACACATTGCTTAAGATGCCTTGACAGGAATGCATTAGGTTTACTTAGGTACCTCCTTTCCTTTTCCTTTTGAAAAACTTCTCTAGCATAAAGACTTCTAGAGTCATACTGCTGGCTTCCTGAAAAGTCTGTACAGGTTAGTACACTACACAGTGCCAGGTACTCAGCAAAAACAGTAGAAGGGATTAAAGAGTGCAAGAACATACACCATGTCCTGAGCAAATCTGGCTGTCTGTAGTGCCTGGGCAGGTGCTGAAGTTGAAGGCCTCAGTGGGGAGGCAGCGATGGTCAAGGCACACCATGTTGGGCCCACACGGTGTCCCGTTCTCTACGTATCCCAGGTCTGTCTCCTCATCAAGCTTCACATGGCCACCACTGCAAGGCAACCAAGAGAATCTTGGAGACTTGTGCTGTGATTAGATGGGTCTACTTGAGAAACTGGGTTCTGGGCTGCTGCCTTTATTTCTATCTGCATTATACTACACACAGGACCAGTAAGACTAAGTATTGGCTTAGTTATCTCACTGGCTCTAACATGAAACAAAGCAAAACATAGTATATCTACATCAAACAAATGTAATGGTGGAAACAAAGACCATTTTTCTTGTGAAAGAGCTAGAGTTACATAAAACACTGAGTTTACTTGTTTAGGACTTTATTTCATCTTACAGTTCTATGAAACTATGAAAACATACTGTGTCTATAATTGGGATTCACTGAACATATAGCAACAAATTAAGCTGCCAGTTAGCTTTGGCAGTGCAGGTATATGTCAAAGTATTTTGGGTACATTAAGTACTTTTACAAATACTAAAGAATGTAAAATCAAGGGGCCTGAGAAGAGCATTACATCTCTACAGGCAAAATTAACCACTGAACAGAGGGGACTGCAAAACAGTTGCACACCCCACAATGCAGTTAATTTCCTGAAGCTTAACAAAGGTTGAAATGGAATAATGGTTATGTGCTAACAGGAAAAAAAACTTCATGGAAATAGTTTTTCTGCACTAAGGAATGATAAAGCAGCTTTTCTATGCAAGATAGATATCCATTGTTCTGTTTTCAGGATTTCCAAATACCTGCAATTGTAGACTCTTCCAAAGTGCAAGATGGATGTTGTGATTTCACCATCAAGTTCTCCAAGTCTGGGCACACTGGATATATTGGAGCACAGAAGGTATCCACAAAGCACATCTCTGCATTGAAAGAATAAAAAGATACTCATAAAAAATAAAATTCAATTAAAATGAATAATAAAAAATACAAGGTTTTCTTCACTTTCTTGGTTACATATTTGTTATTCCTTTTTTCTCCCACTGACAATAACTCCCATAAATAATGTGGTTCCCAAGAAAATTTTTCTCCTTGAGCTTAGATTGGGAAAAATCTGTATTTTATAACATATTATCAAAAACGCTCTGAGTAATAGCAAGGAGGAAGTTGTCAAGAACAAATCACATCAAACTGATTTAATAACCTATCAAAGTACAGTAACTTGTCCACAGAGGAGCAACAGTAGATACTGGTTTTAAATAAACTCTCATATGACACATATGTAAGGGAACTGCAGACATGAAGTTTAATTCAACTGCTGAAGTGACTTTACTTCTCATGTGTGGAGACTTTTGCACTGTCAGAATAGTAGGGTCTGGCATCTCACATATTACTGAATATTTTTTACTTATGAATTTGTAATGGAACAGAAGTAAGGTTATCAAATCTGCACAGAAAGGTGGAAAAAGACATCAGTTTACCAGTAGGCAGAACTAGAATTCAAATGGCACTGACAGAATGGGAGAAATCTGAAAAAAACAGTTTTATAAGGACTGGTGAAAGGTTCAGAAATAGGCAGAAATAATCAACTGCATAAATACAGAATGTGAAACAATGGTTTAGGTAACAACTTGCAGGAAAATATTTGAAAAGTTACAATACAATGAAAAGTGAATGCAACTTAGCAATGCAATGGCACAGCATAAAAAGATACCACACCAAGACGTGAGACCACAGGTTACTCTCCCCCTCGCTGCTAAGCCTCACCAAGAGTACTAGGGCCACTTTTGGTCCAAGTTTTCCCAAGCTCAGATGGTGCTCTCTTGTCAGAGATCATCTCTTCTTGACACTCTGCTTCCTCCACAATTTCTTGCACAAAGGTCTGCAGAAGGCGGCCAGGAGAATTCTGATCCACACAGAGGCTTTTTGAGCCTCTTCATACCAGCTAAAGAAATGGATCAGGGATCAAAAAACTCATACCAGTTGTTTTCTAAATGGATCAACTTACTGTTTATTGCACTGTATCCAAGACTCTTTGTCTCTTCCACAGTTTCCTTTCTCAGTTCCTTCAATATTCAGCTTCTCATAGCAGTACCTGTCAGCAGCTGTCACTTCTAAAAACAGAAACAAATCTCTTCTAAGATGATGATGACTTTGAAAAGCCAGGTCACAGGAAATGGGAATGTACAATCAAGAAAGCAGGGCTTCCCAATTTGTGAACTGAAGTACCATGATCTGCAGGGGGGCCATGAAACTGCACAATGTTCTTCTGAATTAAAAGAGAAGATTTTAGATTTTGTTCAGATTGATGAGGGGTTATTGGTCAAAAATGTCCAGAAGACACTGAAATTAATTAATGAAGCCTAATGGAGCCTAATGAGCCTAAATTAAAGAGTATAGGCTCCCTAGGTGTTTATTAATAAGAACTTAAACCTCAGACTTCAGAGTAAACACCAGTAGGCTAACAAACACTGGAGAAAGAGCTGGAAAAGAGGATGGAAAGACAAAATGAAGGGGGAAGAGTCGGAGGGACATATAGTTCTAGATATTTTCAATGGTTCTCAATATGTCTCTTCCATAATTTTTTTTAGCTAAAATAATCTTTCAAGCCACATGAATTACAACCAATGTAGAAACAATAACATTCACTCACTTTCACCCCAGATATATTTACATTGCCGGTCCCTGGTTTTACATCTTCCTCCAAAACAAATACCCTAGAAAGAAAGAAAAAAATACAGAACAGGTTTCAAATCACTTGATTTTCCAAAATATGTATTTTTTACTATACAGATTTGTCACATGCTTTCTACTGAGGGAGTTAATATGTGATTCTATCTTTTTTTCATTGAAAATACGACAAGCCCCCAAAACTCATGAATGTTAGCAGAACTGTCCCAGGTGACTTCCAAAGATCTTAAAAAAAAAATCTATAAAAAGCTATTTACAACAGCAGAAAGAATGTAAAACAAACTGAAGTGTTAATTACCTGTTTGTTATCACATGAATATCCATCCATTTTATGAATATTAGGAGAACACTACAGAAATATAAAATAAGTAATAGATCATAGATCAGACAAGCATGAAAGCAAAGTATACAACAAAAGTAATATGAAAAATTATTTCAGTATCATGCTGGTTTCTTCAGTATCAACAGGTTTAACACAATTTTTATTTACCTTACTATACAAAACAGTAACATTCATTGTGATTGCGACACTACATGTGGGATTTTTAGTCTTTGGATAGAAGACACAAAAATCACCTGACTAGAATTTCCTGTGCAGTTCTCTGCAATATCACAATCATTCACCGCTTCTCGACACAAAACTCCTTTAGGTTCAAACTGGAAAAAAAAGGACAGAAAATTAGTGTCTTCATTTCTCCATATCTTGCCTTAAATGCAATGCTTCCTTATAGTTTTATCTAAAATAAAAAATGGGAACTATTCATGTGCTGACTGAAGTGCAAACACTTTCTGTGGTGTGATTGCTGCACTACTCAAGCCTTTTACTCGTGCAAGTGATACCACTCTCTGAGGCACTCCCTCCCAAGTGCATCAACTGGGGGACCAAGCAGGAGAAGTGCTCTCCTGGAACACAGAACACCTGGGATTTATCAAACCAATACCACAGTGGTTTACAGCATTATCCTGACCAGGTCATTGTGCCGTTCTATGACTATTTTAGTCTTCTTTACAACATAAAAAGAGTGATCCTGATCCTCTCTCTAGGAGTGAAGAACACCACTGAGCTCCATGGCTGAACACTTTGGTTATCATAATCCCCCACTGTTGTTGCAGAATGGAAACTATTACTAAATGTACTGAATTCTGTACAGTTTGACGCAATTTTCCAAGTGACCTAATATTTAACAATGGGCTAAGTCTCAAGACCTGGAAAAGCAGGAAGACATCCCATTTGTGGAAACTGCTAGTGCTTCTGGTCATGGAGTACTACAGATGGCATACTACAGATGCCTTAGTTTTTCCTGAAAGTTTTCTTAACCCTGTGATACCCAATACATTTTGCAGCACTGAGTTTTCCTTTTTTTTGGATCTGCATGCACACACATTTTGGTGGGGAAAACTGCTAACTCCACAGCTGGTGCCAACAGGCACAATCAGTGGAAGAGCTAGACTAGGGTACTTTCCGAGCCTTCAGCTTCCTTTTCCTACCGGTCTTTGGAAAAATGCAGACAGGAATTTTGTCAGAGACATTACAGGATGCTAGGATGTACACTCACCATGTTTTGCTTTCAATCCATCCTTCAATCCTGCTTTCAGGCAGGGTATTACAGGGGAAGGTAACTCCAAGTTTGGGAACTGTTATATATGGTCTTTTGAGTTGTCCTGATTAGCACCTCCTGGGGATACCTGTTCTGTAAAATTCTACTTTTCTGTTCATTTGCTCACCCTTGCTACTCTGTATGTAGATAAAACCTTGTGTTCTTTGCAAAAAATACAGAAGCTTAGTTTTGTTCTGATAGTCTTTAATGTACTGCCTATGTGACTTGGATTCTTGAACAAAATTCACCCACACTAGCAATCTGCTGATTTCTTTTTTTTTGTATTACATTAAAAAAGGAATGTGCTAAGGGAAATGTGATCTGTTCCAGCATAATCTGTGCTTTTTCTTTTTTTAACATTAGGATGAGCAAAAAGTCGAGAATGTCGTCCACAGTTATTACTAATGATCCTCCCAAGGAAATGAAACCATCAAATGTGCACAGACAAAGATAAAAATATCACACATAGTACACCAGTTTTAATTACATTAATACTAATTATCATTATTACTAAATGAGTATAAACAACTATCTGAAGTCATATTTAGCTGGGCTCCCTTACAGCCAAGATCTGGTTAAACCTCTTTTTACTATTTACTGATGTATCAGGAAGAACACCTTACAGTTTACATAAGGCTTGGTTCTCTTTACTCAATGGGATTTCAGTCAGTCCAAACATAAGGAGACACAGGCAGACCAAACTGAAACTGAAGTCATGTGTCTTTTAGACGAACCCTTCTGAACAATTCTGCTAGCTGTGCTTTTGGTTTTGTTACTCTATCCTTTTCTCAGACCCTCTGTGGTACAATTTTCCCATTCAGTCTCATGGGGCAAATCCAGAGCAGCACGTATGGCACTGGGAATGGCACAAGGACATCTAATGAAATCTCATGGAACTTCAACCTGATTAAAACTTCTCTGAAACTGGGAGGATTCAATTTACCTCTGCATTTGATGACAGTCCCTGCCCCAAGAAGCCAAGCCTAAAAGACAGAGTATAGCCCCAGACAAATCAGATTTTAGGCAATTTTAAAAGGTAAGCTTTCAGAAGAGCAATCGCAAGGTCTGGAAAGGATGTGGTACCTGCAGCCACCCGGATGCATTCCCACCAGGATGCTGCAGTGAAGGTCACTGCCCTTACCCGGCACTTCCGACAGCAAAGCCCGTTGCTGCACTGGGAGCCCGCTGTCAGGGTGCAAGTGTTGCAGCACTCTCCTCCTTCACTGGCACACTCCTGAGGAACACACACACTTATAACAGAATACATGGGAAAAGCACATGAGCCCCAAGCTCTCTTATTACTTCTCATCTTAGCATGCTACCTGAATGGATTTCTAATCAGGCTTTTAGGCACCTGGAAGAAGAAAAAGGCATGCACTTGTGGGGCGTGAAACTGCTGTTTCCTATGCAATATAGAAAATAATTTTTCTAACTTCATATTGTCAATCATTAAATACTGACATTTTAGCACTGACCAGAGTCGTGTTCCCAACTAGCAAAATACTTTCTTTAGCATCTTTGAAGGCCTGATTCTGCACAGACAGGTATTACTATTACTCTTCAGAATTTATGTGGTGATAAAATAAAAAAGCTGGACCACATTCTGTTAAACATGATGGAAAATGTAAGAAATTATGAATTCTTTGGCACAGGACCTTCGCATTGCTTGTCTTCCCCCACTTATCGTTAATGGCAGCAACGGGCAGCACCAAGTCTTGGAGAATCTAGTTGCTCACTTAAAGTGCATTGTACTTACTGCTATTGTCCCACAGTCACATTCTTCTCCATCTTCCACAAAGCCATTGCCACATTCTGGAGGATCCAGAAGCTGCAGGGCAAATGCAGAAATCAAAGGGCATGTCTCTCCTAAGGGAATCATTGTCATATTTACTCTGTGCAACATGGTTTTTTACCTAGCACTCTAAATTTATTAACTGAAAAACAGTATCCAGTCTGAAACAGACTAAGAGAACACAACTGAGGTGTACAAAGAATGAACACTGCTTTAAATTAGTTCAGCAGTACTGCCCAGTCACATGGTAACTTCCATGCATAACTGTCAGTTTTACAGCAAATTCAGTTTGAGCAGAAGTTACAATGAAAAACAAAAAATGTGACAATAAAGGAAGAAAATTAAAACAATATGATGCTTTCATTATCTTCACAGTGGTTGCAATTGCTGTTGTTCTGAAATTCGAGGGATGAGGGTTCAGAGGTTAAAGCCTGCACTGTAAGTTCAGAAGGAAAACCCATAAAAATTTCTCCTTTGGTAGTATGTGGCTTAGAAATGCACGGAAAGTCAAGCAGCTGGGTTTCTTTGTCAGTTTTTGTTGTAGCTGGATTTTTCTTTCCCTTTTCCTCTACCACAGTTGGGAACTTTCAGCAGTTTTCTATAAGCGTGTATCACATAAGGGAGATGAGGAAGTATAGCTGGTGAGACTTCCTCCCTTTCCTTTCAGTCTTCCCACTGAACCGTAACTTAAAATATCTAAATCTGTATACTTGTGTGCTATACTCTCTTCTAATGAACACTTAGACAGTTATATTCTGTTCTTTCCAGTTTCATTGTTTCTGTTTTTCTAAAATTACAACACATAATTCTTACTAAGGAGTTGTAAAAACTGCTTGTTTCCTATGTATTTTTCCAGACATCTTAACTTCTTCCTTATGTCTAGGTGGGCTGCAAAACAGAGACAAGGAGATGGCAGTAACAGAGCATCCTGCCTTGAAAAGGCCTTGAGGGGAAGCCATATAAGGAGTGGCTGAGGTCACTTGGTCAGTTCAGTCTGGAGGAGACTGAGGGGAGACCTCATTGCTGTTACAATTTCCTCATGAGGGGAAGAGGAAGGGCAGGCACTGATCTCTTTCTTCTCTGTGGTGACCAGTCACAGGACCTGAGGGAATGGCCTGAGTTGTGTCAGGGGAGGTTTAGGTTGGATCTTAGAAAGAGGTTCTTCACCCAGAGGGTGATTGGGCACTGGAACAGGTTCCCCAGGGAAGTGGTCAGAGCACCAAGCCTGACAGAGTTCAGGAAGTGCTTGGATGATACTCTCAGGCATATAGTGTAACTCTTGGGGATGGTCCTGTGCAGGGCTAAGGGTTGGACTCGATGATCCTTGTGGGTCCCTTCCAACTAGGCATAATCTGTGATTCTGTAAAAATATTGGGCCAATTTGCTACAGTACACAGGGACAGCTAAATATGAAATTGAAGAAAAAAAACCACATTAAAAGCAAATTGTGTAACTTTTCCCCAAATTTATATTATTTATCCATTCATTTGAAAAGCGCATGTGTTCAATCTGCTTCAGCAGCCACTGAGGTAATTTTCGGGATCGTAGCTGATCTAACAGTGGAGCATTGTCAAACACTGCACCTTGTCAAATCAACTTTCCTTTATCTCATAATTCCTGAAAAGCAAAAGTAAGTTTGTGTTTCACCATCCTTGCTAGGAAACACATCTTTGACAGCTTTGTGAATTAGACAGACATCCATTGACAATACCTTTAAACAAACTCAATCACAATATATAAAAGAGTCTGAATCACCATGGCTTCCACATCTAACTTCCACATTTCTGCATGCCATTAGAAACAAATTGTAAATATGCCAAACTAAATTGGAGTAGGGCAATTGGTTTTTTTTCAAATGACAGATGTGTAAACAAAATCACTAAAAGAAGATCACAGAATCATAGAATCACAGAATCACAGATTAACCGGCTTAGAAAAGACCTCCGAGACCATCAAGTCCAACCCTTGATCCAACACCACCATGGTTACCAGACCATGGCACTAAGTGCCACATCCAGTCTCTCCTTAAAAACCTCCAGGGACGGTGAATTCGCCATCTCCCTGGGCAGCCCATTCCAATGTCTGATTACTTTCTCTGTAAAAAATTTCTTCCTAATATCCAACCTAAACCTCCCCTGGCACAGCTTAAGATCATCCACTCTTGTCCTGCTGCTGGTTGCCTGGGAGAAGAGACCAACCCTCATCTGGCTACAACCTCCTTTCAGGTAGTTGTAGAGAGTGATGAGGTCTCCCCTGAGCCTCCTCTTCTCCAGCCTAAACAACCCCAGCTCCCTCAGCCTCTCCTCATAGGACTTGTGCTCGAGATCAAGTAAGACACATTACACTATGTAAACAATTCACTCAGCAAAGAAATAAAACCACCAGTATTTCTCTTCACCCTTAACCAACTTTTATAATGCATCTGCATTCTAAATTGGAAATCTTACATCTTATTAATGAATTACAGTGCTTTCTCTCCATTTTTAATAATACATTATTCCATGAAGAGAGACCTTTAGGAGAAAAGCAGTCTCAGCTTGTCCAGATCTGATGCCTTCTCTTCCCCTCTCTAACATTTATGGAAACTCTGTGGTTGTCAGAAGATGCACTTTTTCTCAGGCGCACCAGAAGGAACATGCATCACTCCTGAACTAGCTTTCTTCTCTTTTACATCTGTGACCATCTCAGTTATCAAGTCTTTTTTCCACACTGGACTGTCTTTCTGCCTTAGCCTCTTTCCTTTGCTTGTTGAAAGACAGTCATTAAGCAGAGGCTAACATTAATTATATATAGAAAAGAGCCAAGACCATTATTCTGCTTGCTTTACATTTTAACATGTGCTTCAGTAACAGAGCAGGAATATACTGGAACACTGCTGCAAATCCTCCACTGCAGAAGCCCTTGCATCTTGGCTGGAGTTTCTTTAGTCTTGCTTTGTATTTACCTGCCTTAAATGTCTGGTGGTAGGGCAAGGCACCCCCTCTGCAGAGGCTATAGAAGTCATGTCTTCATCTTGGGACAGATGTGAAATAAAAATGATCCTACTTCAGCCTCCAGAGATTTGTACCAAAAGACATTTAATGCAAATTAGAAAACAAGCTGTGCAAAAGTTTACCAAGACACTTGAAACCTCAGTAAATACAGTCAGTTGTAAAATATAACATAATACAATACAATAATATCATACAAATATATAATACAAAAATGTATTGCATTTACAATATTCAGAATAAACTGCATGAGGGATGGTTCTAGATCAAAGGCTCTGGGAACTCTGTTGGACATGAAACCACTTTATTAAAGATGTATTTAAATATAATTTCCAAACTACTATGAACTAAAATAATCTACTTAGACCCATATGTTGCCAGAATAGTTAGAACTAAGCAAAAAACCAGAAATATAAAAATTACAGGTTTTTTCCCAACATTATAATTTTCATTTTTCTTGGTTTCATCTAAATTAGGAATAGAATAGAAATAATACTCAATAATAAGGTAATGCTTACTTTGGTTGGTTTATTGAAAAGGCAGGCACCACCTCCATTGTTTAAAAATTCATGATACTCTTCAATATCACACTCAGAGAACTTGCTTGGAAGATAGTACCTGACAGAAATAAGGTAGCAGGATTACTTTCTCTAGTGGTTTTTACACTGTATTTTCTTTTTTTCAAAATAGGAGAAATATGACATTATAGTTTAGAAAAAGTATAAAAGCATGCTGTTCAGAATCAAAGTGACTCTTTGTAAGTCTATCTAATTGGAAATCCTTTCAGTAAATGACAAGGACATTTCAACAAAGACATAAAGCTCATGGAAAGTGAGAGGTTTAGAACATTTCACTAAACTTTTACAAGTCAAAGATCATAAGTCTTATTACACAGTGCGTAGTTCTCACAAGTGTGACTTGTTCCACTAACAGGCCTGATCTCAGAAATATATTTATTTCCCATACATACTGCAAGAGACAAAGACTGATCCTAGTTTGTTTCCCTCTTAGAGGAAATTGCTCTCCTGGCCCACAGAATTTTCATATAATAGAGTTATGCCATTTTAAACATGCTTCTAACAAACACCATCTAACATTTCAGCTTCCCCCTATCGTGTGTCCCACTCAGTAAATTTCAGTTGAGTACAGAGCGCCAATCTGAGGCACAGTGCCCCACCTAAAAACCATATGAATCTTTGCATGGATCCTTTCCACAGGGAAATAATTTTTCTCAAAGCAACTTCAGTGATCTTTATATTCAGGTGCATAGTCACGAAAGTAGTTATGCTTCAAGCAGATTGTGGAGTCTCAAGGGCTTTCCTCTATCAGCTCATCACAGAATAAAAAAAATATTAGCCAAAGTGTTATCCTGCATTGCTAGGAGTGATTACTGGCCCTTTCCATCCCTAGTGTTGATCACTTAGGTCTAAACACTACAGAGATTGTGGAATTCACCAACATTCATCAATAAGATAGGTAAATAAAAGAATTTTTTGTGTACCTAATTATTTGAAAGGTTTGAACATCAGATAAAGAATTTTAAGGCCCTTAGATAAGAAAGCACTTTTGCAAGAATCAAAAATGTTTCTCTGATTTGATTTTTAACACACTAGAAATCAGAAAAATCCTACCGTATATGTTTTCAGGTATACCAAGGTGAAAAATGCACACATTCACACTTTCAAAGAGCTTTGGATGAAATACATCTTGTTCAAAATTTTTCTGACCATAAAGCTATTGTGAAAATTTGCAGATCCACTTGAAATGAATTAAAAATTTGGAGCACTGTCTACATCTAAAACTAGACTACAGTTTAACTCACACACGATAAAAGAGAAGCCTGTAATAAGAATTAAGGCCTGTATACACATATTAGAAGGCATCAAGTTTCAATCAGTAACAAAAATTTGCTGATTCACTAGTTCTTAGGTAAAATTTCTCCAGGCACACTCAGCCTCCAATGGGGGCGTTTTTTTCTGACAATATTACACAACTTGAGGGATAAAAAAATGATAGATACAGATGAAAGATTCCAACAGAAACACTGAAAATGAGACATACTTCAGAAATTTGATTACAGTATTTCAAGAATTAGGGTATGTCATTGTTTGCTCCCACAACTCAATAGCAAACTTGCAGGAGAAAAGAAGCTATGCATGCTTCTGCTTCTTTGCAATAAAATGGCTTGGCTGTTGAACCCAGTGCTTTTAAAGTTAAATCAGCATTCACCAAAAATTCTCACATATCCTCTCATTAAGTCACTTATTCTCACATTTCTTTGAAGGTATCTAAGGTACATAGCTAATTCCTTACTTTCTGAAAAATGAGTCACCAAAAATATTCTGCTGAACCACAAGAGGGAAACATTTTCACACCTTTCCTTTATGTCACTGTATAAAGAACATGACTTTCCTCTAGTGAAATGCCTTACCCCATATCTCCCATTATGCATCCAGACCACATGTCCTCACACTTACACTCACCTGACAAAAAAAAAGATAAAATCAAAAGTTACATTTTGAGTCTTGTGAGTCCAAAATAATAAATTTCTTATCACAAAAACCACACTGTACTCAATTCTATTTCATATTTTAATACAAGTTGAAAAGAACAATTTTTTTGTTTATTGCACACCTTAGTTTAAGTGTATCAGTGCACGCTGCCAAACTTTTTCTAAAAACTATGTATGATTCTATGCAATCCTGAGCTTTGAAAATATGTCCTGTTTTTCTTTCCTTCCCTTAAAGTGAAGTTAGAGGAAACTGCAGTGTCAGCCTTCAGCACTTGCAAATCATGAGTCAGCTCTCCTGTCTTCTCCTGTGTGATGATATTCAATTCCCAAATTTTCAAAGTAAAAAAAAGAATCATTTTAACCCTTCTATTTTTTAGTTCTCTTCTTTGACTACACTAATGTGACTGGGGAAATTTCCACTCGAAAAAAATCCCTAACAATAAGGCAGACAAAAAAAAGCATAAAACAGTCAGTAAACACAAGGCAATACAGCAGGATCTATCAGCTTCTTCCTCTGCTCTCCCTCCCTTTGCCCTGCAACTCCCTGGCTGGCAGAGGGCAGTCCTCCCTTCTGCCCTGCCAGCCTGCCTGGGGTCACTTTGTTTTGGTCTCAGTCCACCACTTTCATTACTGTGTCTTCTTCCTGTTTCAGAAGAAGTGCTTTGTACATACACATTCTGTAACTTGCCTTACTGTACACATGAACATCAGTTTATTGCTTCCATTTTAAAAGTACAACTACAAAGGAAATGAGGCTCTGTCCAACAGTTGCATTCTCCCCTCTCCCCACCAAAACAGTGCCCTGCCTCCCTCAGCCATAGAGAAAGAGGATCACCACTATTATAATTTTCACTTTTACCCTGCCCCTATATCAGTTCAAAAATATGCAGATGAAAAATGAATGCTGAACATGTCTGTAGCATAGAGCATCCGCCCCACATTTCTGAGTATTTTTAAAAATAGAATTACATAATCTGCAAAATCCTTTAAATGCAGATATATCCCTGCATTATATACTTTCTTTACAATGTCTGAAAACAAAATCCACCTAAGCAGAGTTCTATTACTAAAATAGTAATTTATCTTTTTTCAAATAGTAATTTATCTTTTTTAAGCCAAAAAAGTACATATGATCCAATAAGTAAACACTCCAATTCATCATATAAATTGTTCAAAACTGTATTTTTATTTTAATCATATCAAGGCTGGGACTTAATATAACATGGTGCTTGTTGTGGGAGATTTGAATTAAAGCACTGCATATAAACAGGGGTTACTAAGAAGTTGAATACCAAGGTTACAGGAGAGAAATGGTAGCAGTAGGGTGGTAAATACAAGGTATTAGTGTAATCTACAAGAGGAACTGGGCATTTGGGAAATCTACAAGAAAATCAATCAAGGAAAACGGAGAAAAAATTATATTGTCAAAACTATTTTGCGTAACAGTATTAAGCTTACTCCTCATCGTCCCCAGGTCTAATAATGTATGTTTCCACCTTTGTGCTGTAAGACAGCAGCTGTTTGGTCCATGGATGGAACACCAATCTCCCTGAAATGAATAGAAGTGGCAGACACCTTTATGGTTTATTTTGAATGAAACACTGACACCAGTGCTGCCAGGAATTATGAGCAGGGGGATATCAAAGTATTTAAATAGTGGAAAATTAATGATATCACAGAATCACAGAATATTCCGAGTTGGAAGGGACCCACAAGGATCATCGAGTCCAACCCTTAGCCCTGCACAGGACCATCCTCAAGAGTCACACCATGCACCTGAGAGTACCATCCAAGCACTTCCTGAACTCTGTCAGGCTTGGTGCTCTGACCACTTCCCTGGGGAACCTGTTCCAGTGCCCAATCACCCTCTGGGGGAAGAACCTCTTTCTAATATCCAACTGAAACTTCCCCTGACACAACTCCAGGCCATTCCCTCAGGTCCTGTGACTCATCACCATAGAGAAGAAAGAGATCAGTGCCTGTCCTTCCTCTCCCCCTCACGAGGAAATTGTAACTGCAATGAGGTTTCCCCTCAGTCTCCTCTTCTCCAGGCTGAACAGACCAAGTAACCTCAGCCACTTCTCACACGGCTTTCCCTCAAAGCCCTTTACCATCTTCGCTACCCTCCTTTGGACACTCTCTAATAGCTTAATGCCTTTTTTATATTGCAGTGACCAAAACTGCACACAATATTCAAGGTGAGGTCATCACAGAGCAGAGCAGGTCCCGTCCCTTGACCAGCTGGAGATGCTTTGCCTGATGCCTCCAGGACATAGTTGGCTCTCCTGGCTGCCAGGGCACTGCTGACTCATGTTCAACTTGCCATTGACCAGGACCCCCAGGTCCCTTTCCGTGGCACTGCTTTCCAGCACCTCATTCCCCAGTCTGTATGAACATCCAGGGTTGCCCCATCCCAGGAGCAGAATCCAGCACTTCCCCTTGTTGAACTTCCTATGGTTGGTGATTGCCCAGTCCTCTAATTTGTCAAGGTCTCTCTGCAGGGCCTCCCTGCCTTCAGGGGAGTCAACAGCTCTTCTGAGTTTTGTGTCATCTGCAAACTTGCTTAGTATCCCTTCCAGTCCTGTATCCAAGTCATTTATGACAGAGCTCTGTGGAACTTCACCAGCGACAGGTCACCGGCCTGATCTCACCCATTCACTATTACCATCTGTGCTCAACCCATGAGCCAATTGCTCACCCACTGCATGATGTGTTTATCCAGCTGTATGCTGGGCATTTTGTCCAGAAGGATACTGTAAGAGACAGTATCAAAGGTTTTACTGAAATCCAAAAAGATTACGTCAACTGGCTTCCCTTGATCAACTAGGTGGGTTACCTTGTCATAAAAAGAAATCAGGTTTGATAAGCAGGGCTTTCCTCTCATGAAGCCCTGCTGGCTGTGACCATGTCTGTCCCTTCTCATGTTATTACAAGAAATAAAAATATTTCAACATTGTGAGAAAAAGAAGGAAGAAATACATGTCAGAGAGATACTGATAAGATTCTCCACATTTTAAGATTTTTTTTTCTTGAGATAAAGTGAAAAAACAAATAACCTTACCACTTATAATTTTTCTTCTGTCTGAGAAAATGCCAATGTTTTGGGCCAAGGTCTGTGCCAGGGTAACTGCCATTAAGTCTGGCTTTCCAAACTGACAGAAATAAGCAAGGTAGGAAAAATAATCAGTTACATACAGGTATCTCAGATTCAAGTGAAGCTTTTCTCACTTCAAAGTAATAAAAGGCAAAATCACATGCACAATGTTAAGCATTCTTACTTCAGGGTAGCTAGATAATGAACAAGTGAGGAAAACTAAACACTGGCTTATGGATAAGTTAAGAGAAAGTCTGTTTATTTCTTGCTATTGTGGTTGCAAGTATGAACGACAGGATATTGCAGAACTTGCTGAAAAGTGTATTTGAATCTATATCTGACTTTATTCACTCATCACTTCATTGAGATGTCCCTTCTACAGAGCTGCACTAAAATTCTGAATCAGTAAAGAGAAAAATATTTTGAGGAACATATCTGCACTGATAAATTCTGTGCAGATAAATTTCCACCACTTTTTGCTCATAGCAGTATCCCCACCTACCTCATTCACACCTCCGCCTTTAAGCAAGGAGCAGATTCCACCCGTGTGGGCTATTCCACTTCGACTGCTCTGAAATCGACTCCCCCTTTGAAAAAAGGAAAAGAAAAGGAAGTTTACCCTGATCAGTCCATGAGTTTTGCATCTATCTATTCCAGTATCTACCCTTCTGATTTTCAAATGAGAAGCTGGCATTTGCAAATGCTGGTTGCCACCACTACACTGCAAACTGTGCAGAAACAAAATGGGAAAAACAGATAACCACTCACAAACCTCACATGACAAATTATCTCCAGAAAAGTTATACCATTTTGCCTCCTCCTTCTCAGAATACCAAATACAAGAAGGCATAAGAAGAAGAGGACTATTGCCAAATCACCTGGATCTCACGAGCCCTTTGTTTCTTGACATACCACCACACTGAGTGACTTCTGCTGGCACATGCTACAGGCAGAGTGCAGGAGAGGCCATCATGCTGCCAGTGCAGGGGGACTAGTAAAATGACACTGTCTAATTGGGCAATGCTGATGGTAAAACTCATAGGGAGATGCATTAGTGGAAGATGCAGAGGTAGGTGAAAATGCCCTGAAACTGCAGCCCATCTCATCCAAGGAACAGATGCACTCCAAGCTTAAATCTAGTCACCTCTTTGGCACTGACCACGTCAGCATGAATGACTGTCAGTTACTGGAGACAAAATATACTCTGCTTTGCTTGAGAGTACTGACCCATCTGAGCCCTGGCAAGTTATTTTTCTCAAAAAAATAAGAAAACCATCGAGAAGCAATACAATGGGCTAACTGCGATGAAGGTGAAAGTTCATTGGTAACCACCGTACCATCACACCAGCTAACCTCACCTCCCAGCTTAGCCATGTCTCACTCAATTTCAGAAACTGCTATTTCTAAACAATCTATGAATGCAATACCTCAAACACCATTTGGTGGCACTATAGATAGCATTAGAATTAGCATCACAGGCCAAATCAAGCTCTCTTCTGTCATAGTCAATCCACACACATTCACAAGAACAAGACTTCCCCCCAAAGATCTTACAATGTACCAGAGAACATCCATGAAGGATGTGAGAAAACCTGATTCCCGTTTAACAGATGAAGATCTGAGCCATGGAGAAACAAAAATCTACAAGCACCACTTGCAGATCTTACTAGCTTTCTTCACGACAGAAGTCAATGACAGTAATTAAGCTTGTGCAAAAATTCTGAGAGGATGGATACTGGACGTGGGTATCCTGGAACCATACTGGAGTAATGTAACAGTGAGGTGTTTAAGTTAAGTTTATTCATATAAGATTCTAAAATCCTATATGAAGGATTTCAGAATTTCTCTCAGCAGAGAGAAAAAAGGACCCCAAAAGATATTCATTTGACCTGTCAGTTGTGGATCAAAAATCTCAGCCATGAACCTCTCCTCTATTTTTGGAGGTTCCATTTTATTATATCAATCTTATTTCCAAAACAATTAAGATATTTAGAGAAAATAACATTCCTCTCATCCTATTCTTCCTATAGCTCAAATATCTTGGGAGAACAAACTGTTTGGAGGATCTGAAACACTTCAGTAACCCTGCAGCATGCAGGTCATTCAGTAAAGTAAAGCAGGCCATAGTGTGTTTAAGCAGGAAACCTCATTGGTTTCAAAACTGATGTTCTGCTTTCAAATAATACAGCAGGGCCATCCATGCTCTGCTGCTGAAGAAGCCAACCTCCGAGGTGGAACCATGCATGACCCTCCAGATATCTGCGCTTGTGGATAGGTAATTCCACAGAATAACAAAGGATTACAGCACATGCAGCTCAGTCTTAGTACGTTAAAACTAAAATGAGAGTCAAACCTCTAGTTGCATTGGCAGGCAACTTGTGCATTATCTTTTCCCCACCTCCCCACCCAAAACATTTTTTTCTGAATTATTGTGGATTACATACACAACAGGAAGGAGATGCATGAGCATCTTGTGAGAATCAACCCCCAAGGAAAGAAAAAGCCCAGTAATAAAACATCACAGGAGGTTACGTACGAAAAAAGGTGAACTGCGTCACTTTTCTCTCTGATAAAATCCCTCCTATATTTCATAAACTCACGCAGGGTCACCAAGGGATTTTCAGATATGGTGAACTTGTTATCAGTAGCCCAGGTTTCCATGGCAACCAATACTATCCTGGTGTTAAGTTGTTCTTTATATATCTAGTATATTAACAGAATGAACAAATACATTATGTCAAATAGAACAAAGGTGAGTTTTACCCTTTCTCGAAATAGCTTGCATTTTTACATAACTAAATAATTAGCTTCTTCTAGCACAATTTAGGTTCTCCCAGGTGATTTTATCTCCCTTAAAACCAACAAACATGAAAACAAAATAAAATCTAAATTTTAGGCCTAATTCTTCAATCAGCTCTCTTAGTCTGCAAAAAGATCCCCTGTAGGTCCTACACAGGCAGAGGTGCATAGAAGAAAGATATGATTTTTGAAAAATTACTATAGAACCATTCCAAATACCACAAAGATTTGGAATTAATGGGTCTTTTATAAATCCAGCTTGCCCCAGTGACACACAAGGGCTCTCTTGTAATGAATAGTGATCTCTAAAACCATATTTTTTACTGTTGTACACCTCTGCAGGAGTATTTAACCTTATGCTGGCTGAATCACGAAAAAGAGGCTATCCTTTCAATGCTGGGGCTTAACACTCCACACCAAATACTTTTAAGCATTTTTTCTAGTAATACTGTTCTTTTTCTTGCAATACTTCAGTGGGGTGAGGTGCAAGAGTCAGCATCTCATCCAATTTAGCATCATAGATATAGTCCACAAAGCCCGCTTCTACATCCCTATTCTAACTCATTTACTCAGATGCACTTTTTCTGGAGAATTTTAGTGCATTCTTATTTCAGATTGTCTTTTGGCTTTCAAGTTGTCAACACAGGGATCTTGTGTTAAAAATTGTCCTATCTAAGGTACTCTTTAATACCCAGATTCAAGACACTGATCCAGCAGGATACTTAAACATTTGAAGCCACAAGAAGTCTCTAATGTGTTATGTTAGACAAAGGCTTTATAGGTGGCTGACTGTGGTTCTAGATGAAAATTTGTGATCTTCACATACATTATTATTGGTATACAATGAACTGACAACTCCTGCATATATCGCCAGGAGAATCATATGACTCATCTCACACATAAAAGAACATTTAGTTGAGTGATACTTACTAAATCTGCCATGTTCACAACTGATTTAGCATAGCTGTTAGTATGGCCGACTGACAAGCGGTGCTTTTTACACTGCGAAACGAACACAGACAAGTCACACATGCAGAATTCAGAAAAATAAGCTCCATTTCCAAAAAAGAATGAAGTAAAAAGCAACTATGTCAACAGTAAAACCCCTGTGCAAAGTTTGGTCTCCTGTGCTGAATGTAATGACAAGAAGCAATACTGGAAAATTGTTCAGAAATTCAAATTACTGATATACTTTACAACAGCTGTTGTGAGGATCTATTAATTCCTGTTTGGAAAGTACTCTAAGGCCTTTACTGGGAAATGCTATAAGAACCACAACATATTGTTACTCTTCTTATCTTTATTGTTGGCAACTTTAAAGTCCATCACAAATGCCAATGCAGAAATTAGCAAAAAAACTTCTATAGCTGAGACTCCTTTAAAGGTGTTATCCCAGAAATCCAGAAGTGCCTGCATCCATGTTCTAATCTAACAGACTTCCTTTTTTTTTCCTTCAGTTCTCTTTCTCAAGTTGTTTTCTGGTTTTCTGCCTGTATAGTTACACATTCCCAAAATGCTACAGTAACTGGTTCAAATCATTTCAGCAATCAGATTACAATGGCACCTTTACTGAAATCTGCAATGCAGTTCTATAAAAATGACACTGAAAACAGCTGTCCAGGTACTCCTATTTACAGGAAAAAAACACTTACGAATGAGCACCATGAGTATGGAAGTCACAAGTATCTCAGAGTAATTTAGGACAAAATGGACAAGATTTTCAGAAATGTTTAACTATCTTGTGCCCCATGATGCTTGATTTTGGAGTGAAAGTTGTCCATATTTTCTGGAAGTTAGGATCTTTTAGTGGGCAAGAAGAAGTGCCCAGCAACTAGCGGGTGAGAAAGATATGGTTTCAAGAAGGAATGGGGGGGAAAAAAACCACCAAAAATAAGGAAGTTACTGGGAAAAAAAACAAAAACAAAAAAGAACAGGACTGTGAATCTAAAAATGACAGAAAGGATGAAATGAAAAAGCTAAAAAATAAATGGAAAATGAAACACTGAAACAAAGGGAAATAAGTATACTACTCAAGTCTCTATTTGCAATTAAAATCTCACACTTTAGGATACTTAGAGACACTGGAGGCCTACTGAAATATTTTCAGTATAATAATTTATAAGTCCATTTGGGTTTTAAAAGCTTTATTCCCCAGCTGGAAGCAATGGTTGGACAAGTAGCTGAGAGGGCAGAGATGTAGGCACTGCACCCCTCGCAGTGGTGAGCACCCCAGGGAGACTGGTGGGATGTAGCCAGTTCCCTGGACCAGAGGAGGAAGCATGAATTTCATTGTGCCCTCTGGGAATGCCTGGTGAGGGTGAATGGCAAAAGCAGCTCCAACTCTTTAGGGTGTCAGCTCCACACCGAGTGCACCTGGAGCGAGGCATCGACTGATGCACAGAGGGAAGTCTAAATACACATGTGCACCAGCCCAGGCCATGGGGAAAGGGACAACCCCAGAGCTGACAATGATACTTCCTTCTCCCACGAGGAGATTATTTGGCTTCTTCAGTCATGGATATTCACTGGCATTTGCTTCCGAGAATAAACTCCGAAGTGGACTGACTCTTGCAGTAGCTGCAACTAATCAAAGTCAGAAAACATGGTCCTTGGAGAAAATCTTCCCAAACAGCTAAGGTCCCAAGGGGAAACTTGTTGCTTCATGCCTTTAGGATCAAACACAATTACACCAATTTAGGGAATTTGCATCCATTCTTATTTGTTTTAATCCAAGAATTTTTTGTTATGCTCACCAAACTGAGCTGAAGGAGGAGCACGCTGTCCAAGGACAGTGACACATTCCTTGTATACTTTGATGTCTATTTTTGCCAATTTGGGTATTGTTTGAGAGAACCGCTGCACATTAAAGAAAGAGTAGACAAAATGTATAGAAATATTTTGATTTTTAAAGCCATAAAGGACCATAAAATCATCTAACGTCACCAGTCAGATGAACACCACCAGTCTGAACTTTTATCCAGTTACTTCAAGATGGGATTCTATTGTTTGTGTTTGACACTACCTTTGAAGACTGCAAGGCATGAAGAATTCACCATTTCCTTTGATATTTTCATTAATTATTAATCATCTTCACTTACATAAATCTGTGACTTTTCCCACTTTAATGAGCCTGGTTTTTCTTCAATACACTAATCTTTATTATGTCTCTTTCCACTACATTAAAGAGCCTATTTATGTTCTCCCAGAGAAAGCATAAAAGCTTAACAAAATAATTTCTCTATATTGATTTGGATGTATCAAAAAAATGTAGTCACTATTAATTTCCCCATTGTCAACTGCAAAAACTGCACTATTGATTGCTGAGTGGCTGTAACTAAGAGAAGTGTTCAAGAAAGCCAGAAAGAAAATCATCAGCTTAAGTAACACTGGCATTACTTTATGACCCTTTTTCCTGATACTCAGGCCTAGCTGCATTCCTTGTGTAATTACCTTGCCAAAATTCAGAAACAACTTCAGCAATGGTTAATGAAACCAGAATCTTTTTTATTAAGGACATAGTTAATGTAATTGTTGCCATATATTGTTCTTAATTGTTATCTCTTATGGATCAATTAAAGGTGATGCTAATTATAACTGTAAGATGTTGAAGTGTGTCAGTCTTACCATTAGATGATCATTTACAATCATTAACTCAATGTATTTTGTTTCTTCTTCAACTTTACGTGGAATCTGACGAACCTACAGAGAGAATATAACTCTAAGGTTAGAGTCTTACAATACAGAGAGAGTGTAACTGGTACCAAACACCTGCACTTAGTGGCTCCCCCACTTTAATAAACAGGGAATGAACTCTCAGTTTAGAATATTTATTTTGAATCAAAATAAAGTGAGCTACTTGTCACTATTGTAACATAAAAAAATATACGTATTTCATTAATGGGAGTTTCTGATAAAACTCTATACTCAAAATGAGAGAAAACAGTTTTTCATTTGGAATTCAGTAGTATTTAACAATTTAATAACTCTTCAGGTAAGCAATGTCCAAGAGAACCCAACAATGTTCAGCCCACATTACATATCTCTTTTTGTAACAGCTGTATTGATATAGAGACCTCGTGCCAAACCAGCACAAGCAGCAGAACTCCATGTGGGCAAATTAACTCAGCAGACATGAAAAAAACTTGATGGCATATTACTTATAAACAAACATATTGGCACATACCTGCCTTTTCCTTCTTTTGTGTCTTGGCCTTACAACAAAATTCTGTGATGTAGCATTCATCTGCCAGAACTCTAAGCAGAAAACACAGACAAATATACTGAATATTTACAAGAACATATTCCAACAATTGGTGACCCTGATGCCACACGACTGTATTATGGCATTCTTCAGCACATCAGATGCAGCAACAACTCATTTTTTAAAGTTTCCAACTAGAAAGGAGGCAATGTTACAGATGCTTCTCAGTAACAGGGCTCTTATTAAAAACTCTACTAGTGATAATCTGGGTCTGTTGAAACAGATGATCTGTGGGTGTCACACTTCTGAAAGCACAGCAGATGTTCTATGCCAAAACTTCACCAACACTGGGCATGAAATATTATTAGTACAGTGCTTCCATGGAGTGAATAACATTTTCAGGAATTCAGCAGCCATTGACAAGAGTTCTTGCAATAGCTACCTAAATTAATAAGAAGAGCATGGAAGGCAGAATTAATGCTTTAAGACGATTATATTCTCAAAGTAAAATATGTCAGGGTTGGGAGAAACCATATAAGATTTGGCAATGCTCACTTATCAATACAATATTCCTCCCTGCTAATCCCACTGTGTCTTTAATTTCTTAAACCTCTAATCATATGCACCAAGTAGTTTATTCTTTTGCCAAATCCCTTTACCAAATCTATTACTAGCCACTCATGGAAAAGGACACATTATAAATCAAGCAGAAGACAATACTTGTTCTCACCCTTTTAAATGTCCAAGAAGTAATTTTCCATCATTAATCTTAGATTCATAGTTGCTGCCTCTCTTTCCCTATACAAAAGAAACCTCTTTCCTTATCTTGTATAAACGTGTTTGCTACTCATATAACCCCAAGATCTTTCTTTGAGACATGAAAATTAAATGTTTGCAGTTGCTTCATTTGTAATATTTCTTTTTCCCTTTACTGACTTCACATCAAAGGCTCCCTATTTATAGAGACCCTATAGAGATCTGCAGTCTCTTGAGTTTGCAATGGTGAGAAACTAAATCTTGAAAATTTTCTTACAGTCTTGTTTTTATTATGCTTTATATATGTTAATTAATTTAGCATGTGTTCTGGTGCCACACAACTGGATCTTAACCTGTCATTTTTGGTTTAATAACATGAGTAATGAAACTGGTAAAAATAACACTTTTCAACTAATAAAAAAATAATTTACAATACGTATACAGGGTCTCAGATAACTTTTCCAGCAAATGTGATTGGTTTACCACCATTGGAAGTCAGTCATCTCCAGAGGGAGATGATGCAGCCATTAATGTTAACACATTAACACATTAACACTGTGTTATAATTCACAAGCTGGATGAATTCACACACGGTACATTTCCAGCCAAGAGCCTTCAGGCAACAGAACATGACCAGCAAAATCACTGAAAGCCTAACAGATATTTTGATGGGGGTAGTTTACCTTGAAAAACTGTAATGAGGATTCTCAGTCATAGAATCATTTTGGTTGGAAAAGACTGCTAAAATCATTGAATCCAACTATAAACAAAACACTGCCAAGTCCAATTAAATCATGTCCCTAAGGGTCACATCTACACATTTTTCAAGTGATGTCAAAAAAAAAAAGGGACATCTGTTACACGTTATTTGAAAAATAGCACCTTCAATACCATTGTGTTATCTAAGGCTGTATCTAAGGCCTTACAGGTTGTGGGGAAAAATATAGTCTAGTAAATACAAAGTCAAATGTTCTAAGCATGCCAAGTCATCCATCCAAGCTTTCCCTATTTAAAGTCCTATTACCTCTCAGGCCATTCCAAAGTACTGTACAATAAAATCTTTGTTCAATACCTTGCTTTTTTTTAATACACAAGGAGCAAAAGAATGTAAAAAGTACATTGCTATCAATGACAGCGATATTGTAGTATAACAGTGTGTGCTTTTACCATCATTGATAGCAAATAATCCCTATTACTTGAATTTTTTTTTCCTTTCTAACATCAATATTGGAGCTGATGATACATCCAGTTCATTCCTAATGCAGTGCTGAGTGGAAATCTTAGCTTATACAAACATTCTTTCAAAGATAAGAGGAAAATCTTGGCTTCAAGGAAGATTTCCTTAGGCTGGTCAAATTGATAAATTACAAGAGTAATAAGGAATGTAAGAAATACTGATGACATACCGTAGCACAATGTTTGCTACTACTAATAATAATTCTGCTGTAGTACTTTTAAAAAAATCAATCATAACAATACTATTAGCAATTAATTGTCAATATTATTTAAATTAAAAAAGACAAGTCAAGACAATGCTCAGCACTCTTTAGCACTGGAAGAGAAGAGGCAGGACCACGTAGAGACATCGATGGGGCTCTCGTCCTCTGGAGCTGTGGTTATGCATGGAGGATGACTTAAAGAGACATAAATTGAATAAACACTGACAAAGAAAAATTGTGGGATTCTTAATGAGGATGTATTATAACTATGGAAATTTTCACTACAAACCTCAGAAACACCTTTTCTAACAATTTTACAAAAGCTTCAATTAACATGCCAACTTCTCAGATGAAAACTCATTTTTTAAAAAACCCCTTCTCCATCCATACAAAATATGAAAGGTTCATGGGCATTCATCATACAAACACTTGAAACCACTTCTGCCTCTAAATTCATTTGCACTGAAATGCATGGCTCTCATTAGAGCCAGTACTGTGAAAGATGCTGATTGGACTGGAGATGAGAGAGTCACTGAACAGCAATGACATTTGGCAAGTTCTTGTCTCCCATGCTTATGCTCACACCATGGTACTTGCCCTGTATCTCAAAACAGGAAAAATTCATGAAGAGTTATCAACCACTGGCAATGTAAGGTTTATTTTTATCATCTTTAGGCTACCTCGATCCTTTCCGCTCTACAAATACTAGCACATAATTCAGCCCAATACACCACATGATTTTTTTAAGAGAAACATATATCACAACATGAAGTTCTAGGAGAAGTTTCATTCATTGGATTCAGGGTTCTTTTAGCACTTCCGTCAAAATCTTTTTTTTCAATGCCTTTTTACTTAATTGGGGAAAAGAAGATACATACAAAGAAACAATATACTATCAGAAGATGATCTACCAAATACCATTAACAAATTTGGCCTTAGACTAAAACATTTCATAAGTCATGAATAGTAAAAAAGCATACCAGATGGTAGGTCATCAGAAGGAAACTCAAACAACTTGGATTTGTAAACAGAGTGGAAATGGAAGTCATCCTGTAATAGTAAATAATTGCAAGAATTAAACTGGGAAAAACTAATCCATCTCATGAGCCTTAAACAGACAATTCCAAAGGTTCTTGTTATCCAACACATATACCAGTGAACATGCAAGTTGCAAGGCACCATTCTTCTCCTTTACCCAGCTATAATATGATCACTAACATCACAGTTAATCATCTTTCACTGGAAATATCTGAGTACATCAGAGTGGCTGAGCATGCCTAAAGCTAGGCTTAAGAGAGCTGCCCAGGGAGACTCAATGAGAGTTGCAGGAGATGCTGAACTAGAGTCAAGGATGAACCAGGAAGAAAACGATGTAATGAACCCACAGTAGGAAGTGCCAGAGAAGGGGACAGGGCTTCTGTTGCTGGCTCCAAGGTACCCTCATCACCCTCTGTGCTGCACTGCTCTACAGCCAAGTGTTACAGAGTACACACATATATATATATACCACTGCCTAATTTTTGTCTGTGATGATGGAGTCTTACATATGAGGTAAATGAGTGGAGAATGAGGGGATGATCCTTTGGTCCCACAGCCTTACGCCTACCCTGCACCCATGGATGACTGTAGTCAACAAATACAGCAGGACTACTGTAAGGTCTACTTACATCTGAAGTGTAGTTCTCATCTGGCTCAATAAGGTAAGTATGATTTCCATCATAGAACATCCCACTGTCAAGAGCAGAAAATGTAAATACTGATTTACTAAATAAATACTGGTGCAACATGGAATTAAGTTTAAGAAGTTCATATACTTTAAAAATTTAAATATTTAGAAAAGGAAGCAGTTAAAACTGGTTTCACGAACTGAATGCAATTTCAGATCAATCTTTTGTTTCTTCACTTCAGAAAGAAAGATTTTCTCCTGTGGTTAAACAGGCTGTTCTTTCTTCCACAAACCTTCTCTACTGAAAATCCAGTTCAAAGCCCCCACTCCCATGCAAGAGATATCTACCTTCAACAGATAAGTAAACAACCTGTCTTTATGAACATGCATATTTGGAACATAAGAATAGCTTTCCTCAAATAAAAAAATGTTATTTAATTGAATTAACCTTAGGTTTTAATGGGTTTTATTAACTCTTTCCTCAGCATTTCATTTAAAGATAGTGTTGATACTGGTATTACAGTAAGAGCATAAAGTCAAAGAGTATTTCTTATATCACTACCACTCTGATCTTCAAACAAATCAGCATATTTTTTTAATAATTTTGCCTTTATTTCAGTGGCATACATGCATGGTTGGGATTAGGTTGTATCAGCCTGTCCCTTTCAAAGGGCCACTACTAAGGTCTTTAAGCTTGGCCATAAATATGAACTGTGAACTCAAATTAGGCACATAGCCCTCAACAGCAGCACGAAAGCAAGATTATTTATTTATTTGCATTACTCTTAAAAACACCCAAAATAAACACTGAATTATAAACAACGAAACCAGATACTTTTCTTTTTTTTTATGCAGCATGTTTTCCTAATCAGCAAAATTGACAATTACAGAAGTATCTTGGGTTATCAAGATACTTCAAGATCACATCAAGTGTGAGCATGAGTAATTTCAAAAATGTAAAGCTGTTTCACCATTCAAATTACCTGTGCCTACTCTTTAGAAATAAATACTGTCTACACAGCTTAGGTGAAATATTCTATCACCTACTGAAGCTTCTTTGCTTGGGAATAAGGGGAGGTTGGGGAATATCCTGTAGCTTTTTATCAGGCAAAACTTCCTTGTAATTGCAATTTTAGTTAAGCACAGTCTGCAAGACAAAGCTCTATCAGCAAACAGCTTCTCGTGAGACTGCTGCACCCAGCAGCACTGATCTCTGATCAAGTCACTCAACAGTGATAACAATAATAGTCACAGTTGACCTATAGATCTGGCTTGTCCTCTCAAAGCATTAATGGCTCTTTTCCAAACAACTTCAACAGCCCAGTGTGCTGTGAATAAACCCCATGCTCACGGACGTGTTAGAGAGAAACCAACACCAAAACATGGGCCAATTCAAAAACCTGCATTTTGATGATGTATAGTCTTCAAACAATCAAACTTGTAGCCATGAAAGTCAAATTTGCAGCAGTAACGGCAGTTTTAACACTCACCACCAGCTGGCAGCAAAATCCCAGACCTGCCTGCTGCCTGTGCCCTCTCCTCCAAACCCAGGGCTGCCTGACTATAGCTTATTTATATCCCAGCAACCGCTGTGTTTTGCATTCAAAGTCTTTTTTGTGTTAACCCATAGGAAACCGTGGTTACTGCACATCCCACAGAAAACAAAAACAAAAATCCAAACAAAACGGCTCGCTGGAAGTTAAGGTTGCAAAGGCACCTTTGTCATTAGTAAAGTCATTAAGAGAAGACATTCATAATTGTAACTATTCTGTCAGCCAGTCATCCAATCAATTTAACTAATAAAAGGGAGCACACAAAACAGACATTACCAACAGAAGAACTTATAATTTATTATTAAAAAACCCCAACATTTTCTCACATGTATGAAAAATTCTGCTGTTACTGGCCGAGATCTAGAGGTACTAATATGCAAGAGAAGAGACTGGCATGAACTTTGAGAATATGAAGCTTGTTATTCGATTAAAGGCATCTGTTCTGTCTTATGCACTTCTTAAAATTCATGAAAGCAAATGTCCTGCCCTGTAGACCTTATCAGAAGACAACTCTTCCCAGATTCCCTTATTCCAGTGAGGTGCTCCAAACTGTGGTTGAAGCGAAGGAACTCTGATTGCCAGTGTGAGTTTCTAGTAATTACTTATAATTTAAATTCGAGTGTGTAGGAACTAGTTGTAATGACAGAAATGCAGTGTCAGAGAACGTGAGTTTAATACAGCTCAGGAAAGCATTACTTTCTCATACTGGATGCTCTAATTACCAGCCTGCTAGAGAAAGGCTGTGAAGGATAACTGCTGAAACTTTATTGTAACAGGAAAAAAAAAGGGGGGGCAGGGGAGGTTGAGGAGGGGAAGACAACTCTCAAGAGAGAGCTCAATCACACAATTAAAAAAACGCATCATTTTTGATGCATCATTTTGACCAATTTGAATATCAGGTCATTTAAGAATACAGAGCAGCAGGATGCTCAGTCTTAAGAATAAACCCACAAAAAGAGGGCAGGGAAGGACAGATGCAGGCTCTCCTTCCTTCCTGCTTTTTCTCCTAGGAGTTAGCAGGGGCCAAGACCTAATGGATCATTGCTAATGGAAGCCATGCAGTGGCTCAGGATGCATTAGGATGCTACTATTTTTAGTCTTACTGTCCAAACTGAAACTGGGCTCAAGTTTCTTGAGCTGCACAGCTGTTAATCAGGTAAGTGCAAGCATGCAAGCCTTCTGCATGCATTCTCGCCCTTCCTAACAAAGAACATACAAGTATAAAAGACACTGCTTAAATATACTACTAAATAACACTACTTAAATATATGTACTTATATGGTTGATACCAGAACTACAGAAGAGCTGAAGATAGACAACAGGCTGAAGATTTCCATCAGCTAAGCCCCGTTTCTGCAGAAAAAGGCAAAGCTCGCATAACCCCCACACAGATTCACTTGCTGCTGTGACTTTTCAAGCTGATCTCAGTATCAAAAGTGCTGAGATCCTGTAATTCCCAGATGCAACAGGCACTGAAGTTGCTTGGTTGCTCTGAAAACCTGACCAGCATCATTCAATAGTACCAAAAGTAGACAGGTCCAAAAGCTGTACAATCAATAACACAGCTTAATGCAACCTTCGGATGATAGATGCTTTAATTATATTATCACTAAAATTATGAAATTCAAAGCAAAATTATTGCACCATTTTATATCTTTCCTTCTAAGATTTTTCAAGATTTTACTATATCAAAGGTATTTATTGAATGCCACAACTTAAGGCCAGCAATTCTGTTTAAAAAAAAAAAAAAGGATAGTACAAAATAAACTCTAAACTGACATTTTCTTTGTAAAGAAATTAGAAAAGAAAGATAATATACATCATTGTAGGAAAAAGAAAAGACATAATTTCCAAATGGTACACTGGTATTTTTTTCATTCTTGTAGAATAGGATGTTTTCAGCTACTTCTACTCTGCTGTCTCTAATAAATTATCTTAAAACAATACCTGGCCACTGCCATAAGTACTCAGTTTGAAAAAAAAAATAAAATTCTGAAGATTGTTGAGTACTTAATATTGGTGACAAACTAGTAGGAAAATAAATAGCATTTATTTTACTATATACATATATTATTTTACTATAAATAGCTTTACTTTCCTTCAAAGAGTAATAAAAAAGGCCAGTAAAACCAAAACAGCCAACTTACTGTAATCCATGGCATGTTGACAAGGCAACAAATGACACAGGATTTCCTCGAATTTTTCCCTGATAATAGCAATGTTCTCCTCCCTGAAATTGGAAATTGAGACTGTAAATTCACAGTATCACACACCATACTGTCAAACACTGTTTTTCCATAAACACATATCCAAGCCACTCACATGACACCAGGAATTGACTATCACTCACAAGGGTGTTCATCCCATCTCCTTTAAGCCATGCTTTCGTACTTAGACAAACACCATCCTGACATGCTACACCCAATGGAGATATTTTCAGTGTGAAATCCCTGATATCCTGAGACAGATTTCAGAGACAAATTACTCCAGAAGTGCTTATCTTTCTTCATTGACCAGGAAGAGTTGGAAGTAGGGGGCTTAGGCTCAGCATCTGCTCTGCACATGGCTACATCAGACAAGATGAACTCTGCTCTGAGGGTAAGGCAATTTCCTTCTTCTAAGGAGAAAGGTATTTTACCAAATAATAAGCACAGAATCCCAGAATATTCCGAGTTGGAAGGGACCCACAAGGATCATCGAGTCCAACCCTTAGCCCTGCACAGGACCATCCCCAAGAGTTACACTATATGCCAGAGAGTATCATCCAAGCACTTCCTGAACTCTGTCAGGCTTGGTGCTGTGACCACTTCCCTGGGGAGTCTGTTCCAGTGCCCAACCACCCTCTGGGTGAAGAACCTTTTCCTAAGATCCAAACTAAACCTCCCCTTACACAACTTTAAGCCATTCCCTCAGGTCCTATGACTGGTCACCACAGAGAAGAGATCAGTGCTTGCTCCTCCTCTTCCTCTCATGAGGATGTTATGCTTCATTAAAAAAAAAAGAGTAAATCAGAAGTAGTCACTAGGGTAACAAAAATAATGGAAACTCTAAGCGTAACTAAGCAGTAAAGAAATACAACGAAAACGAATATCTGCCTCTTCTGCAAATAAAATATACACCTTTCAAATCAAATCCAGCAGACCCTATTCAAAAGGTCCCCCTAGTTTCACTGATAGGGATGGAAGCCCTACTGCATGTGCACCAAATCTGTTCAGTATTGAACCATGTCAATACTTGTATGCAGAATTAGAAAAAAAAACCAAACTTCCCTTAAATTCTCACTGTCACTCTACCCTTCAGAAGAACTTACCTATTAGTGCCTTACCAAATTCACCTATGTTGTAATGCACTAATGCTGATTAAAGGACTATGAAGGAGATTTTCAGTGCGCTTTTTTTTTAATAGCATTTATTTGCAAATACTTGTTTCATCAAATGTGTAAATAGTCTACCTAGCCTAATGTACCCAGCCATGTGAATATTTATGTCCATTTACTGCACAGAGGAAAGGCATTACAATTACAGCTTTCTCAGAAGCCAGCGGTCACTTGCATGATGCATAGCACAGTCATTTTAGACATCTGACATTAAATGCTCTTGCATTTATGTTTCAAACATGAAAAAAATTATCAAGATGAGACAAAAGGCGAGAAAATACATAGAATCTGTAGGTAGTTTTGTATTTTGATTGGGAAATCCTGTTCTGTTTTCTACAAGATGAGCAAACTGTTTTTGAAAGCAGCTACGAAGTATGGCTGCCACTGGTATGAGGTGCTCTCCTTAAGAGAGTATAGGAGCCTGTCTATCAGAGCATGGCTGCATGCAGGGAAAAGGACTTGACCTCAGCCTGATCACTGGAAATTGCTAGTTCCTCTTCAGAATCTTCACTGGAGGATCCGTGCATGCTATGCTGGTGCCGGACCCCAAAGCACCAACGCAGAACACCCGAGGCAGCAACAGCAGCAGCACTGCAGAGAAATGCAACTCCTGACCCAACAGATTACAAGTGACACTATTTGGCAGGCTCGTTGCTTCACTCAGCGAGAGAATCCCTGTGGCATAGCTTCTGTTAAATGTTACACTTCCCCCCCAATTTCATTTCATCTCATTAATTCCTCTCTTCTACATACCACTTTTTCCTTCCACTTGCTGCAGTGACTGCAGCCACCTCCACTGCCTATCTATCTTGGCATCTTTGCCTTTGGTACAGACACAGAACACCTTCACCAAACTGACCAGTACACTGACCACCATGATGCCCATCATGGCACCTCTCTGCTCAGATGTCTGAAAGAAAACTGGTGCCACACAGGTAATGTTCTGTCTCATGTTGGTGAGAAGCTCTGGGGCTGACCCGCACCAGGCTACAACGGAGTGTCTGGCAGAAGGTGTAAAACCCATCACCCTTAGACCAGCATTTCTCAGGACTAACAAGGGTTTGGGACACAGACCAAGTACAGTGAAAAGGAGGTGGTTTGAGTTTCTGCTTTGCACTCACATGCATTTCAGCCACCAACATCCCAAGTTACATTAGATTTCAGACCCTATATTGTCTTTGGCTCATTTTCTCCATTTTATTCTCCTTTTTTACACCTATTTACTTCTATATCTTAGTTACTAATAGCTCTCTTCATTTGAGATTTTCTTTCTTTCAATCTGTAGGGTGTCCCCCACTACAGGATCATGAGACTACTTAAAGCTTTCAGGTCTTTTTTGGAATATATGAATAAGAAGTAAAAAAAGAGAAATTTCAATAAGCAAATAACAAAACTAACAATCAAATTATGTGGATGATCTAAAACCTTATGAGTAATAAAATACTCTCTAAAGAGAATTCTTGCAGCAGTATCCCTGTAAAAGATATAACTGGAATAAGTGCATGAATATGGGAATAATGTTGAAAAGACTATCAGTAGGGAGTTGTAGAGAGTTCTAGCTGTGGAAGGATTTTGAAGTAATTACACAGATTGGTTTGTTCTCAGAAAATGTAGTTAATATGTACCAGAAATAGAATCTCAGGCTCCATTAGCTTGCAAAACCATGTTTTTGCAAACAGGAGGAGCATTTTTTCATACTAAGAATCCAGTCTGTGGCTCAAAAGTGTGTTTTGATCTTCTTAATGAGAATCAAATAAATGCCCCATGGCAGTACCTTCAAATTAATTTATTCTGTAATAAATCCATGGGAAAAAATTTATGCATACAGATCTAGAAAAGAAAAATATAAGAAAAATGTCTCTAAATTCTTGCCTGGGAAAAATATAACTCAGACACACAACTTCTATTCAATCAAATCAATTCAACTCAACTCATTGATCTAAAGTTCATGGTAGTTCTGGTGGAGACAGAAACAACTGGGATCTCCATCTCAGGGACCAATTCTTATCACTACAAAACATTCACTTCTATATGCTGTCATCTAGGGGATACTTTTTATGTATGTACTTATGTTCCTATCACCATAATGTAAGTCCCTTCAAACCAGTTAATAAAATCAACTTCAGTTAATAAAATTTAATTTCATTTCTTCAAATGAAAATAGTTTTCTTTCAAGTACTTATAATGCATTAGTGGTGTGTTGGTTTCTTTCTGAAGAGAACTCTTCAGCATAAGAAATCCTGCTGTCAGGATACTCCTAAGTGAAGTTCTGAGGATTTTTATAATCTCAGCAAGGAAGTAGGAGGTGATGCAGTGACATCAGATGGCACAAGCACTGGATGTCTCTGGGAACAGTGATTACTTACCACTCCTTACCATGTATCAAGTGGACAAAACATGCCAGTAACATGTGGCATGTGGTGGGAAGGGTATAAATTGTATATTTTCTATATGGAAGACTCATTTTCAACAGTTCACAAAATCAGTGAAGAAAGAAGCACTTAAAGCTACAATTCTGAGACTGGAAGAGTTGAAGAAACCACCAGAGGTGGCTCTTAGTGCTGTGGTTTTGTTGGCATAGTGGTGTTTGGTCAAAGGTTGGACCCAATGACCTTTGAGGTCTTTTCCAACCTTAATGAGTCTATGATTCTATGGTTCTGTACTAAGAGTCAGGGACTCTACAGGTCAATGTTTTCTTTAGGGCACATGTAACTTTGGACAAGAAGTTTACTGTCATTGCCTTCCTGTACTGCTGAGGCTGAAATTATGTTGGGTTTGACATGTACTAAAGCTCTTTTATAGCAAGTGCTGTAAAAAAATACCGTACTAGAGGAGGAATCACAGTATATGGGAGACGTAAGACCACTAAAGGACTAAATGTAATCATTATATCTCTCTTCTTTTCCTCTGCTCTTGGAACCACTCCCTAAGGACTAGGGTTGTCTCTTCTCTGTTGGTATCTGTAGCTTTAAGACAGAAGCTGAAAAAAAATCTTAATTTTTTTCCTAAAAATATTCTGGCCCCATATGAAAATTAAGACTTCCCCCATAGGAAGAGTTGAAATCAGCATCAACGGCAGTTCAGTCCAGAACATCAAGGGTGTTTTGTGAAGAGCTATTGGCTTCCTGTAGCTATTAGAGCATCTCTCTGCTCTCTCAAAAGCAGGCAATAATTGCCCATCTCAGCAAATCAAACCTCCACACCGGCCTTTGTCAGCTACTGGGGAATGGTTTTGTGTAAGATAAGAGGAAATCAGACCGCTCTTCTAACATATGCCAGCCATAAGTGTGAGCGGCACATTTACCGTTTCTGCTCTAAAACTGAACCTGGCCAGTATGGAGTGTGGGAGGAAATTAGGCTAAATGTCATCTCCTATGAGACAAGGTCAGCCTGGTGACAATGCCTGTGACACAAACCTGTAACCCACACAGGCACACACTCACACCATATCCAAGGGCACACTAATGCTACAGCAGAGACAAGTTCAACATTTTTGGCCCCAGAGGGTGCTCAGCCACTGTTCATGCTGTGGTTTGCATCACGCAAGGCAAATTTTCTGCCAATGTCATTGGCACTCTTGTCCATTTCCTTGCATCAGTAAGTTATCCTTCCTTCGTGAAACTTCTCAGCCTTATCGGTGACATCCAAGAGCAATACAAAATATACAGTTGTTTAACAAGGAGTCTGTTGAATTGGAGAGATAAAAGTGTAATAACCTCCTACAAAAAAAATAGAAGAAAAAAATCAGAATGACCCCAGGGTCGACTAAAACAAATTAATCTTTATGATAGTGGTCACTTTGTGATATAATCTTCATCTTGATGCTTCATTTGCCTAATTATAGCAAAATCTTGAATTAGGGGTATTTGCCCTGTGAACTGCTACAGTTCATTGCCAGTAAGATGCAACCTTTTTGCCCATGCCAGCACAAGTTTCCCTGCAGCCTTTCGGGCAGGTAATGTGCCAAAGATACTAAAAAATGAGAAGACATAGATGTTAGCAATAGAAGTAAAACCTGTCCTTTGAGATAGTTTGTCCATAATCAGAGAGGCACCAGCTGCTGAGTAGACACAAAACAGATGAAAAACACATTAACCAATACTCATAATAAAGGGGGAAACAAGTAAAGCAAAAGAACAGCCATGACATGCAGTAATTGTGGCAGTTCACTCTTCTCTGCAGTCAGAGTGGAGAAAGCATCTGCTGACCATACACTGATAGTGTTTGCTATTCGCCTCAGAGACATTATGACCTTCCCAGGGGAGGAAAATAAGGATGCACATTCATCTGCTTTTGAATTAGATCTTCAAGTAAGTCATTTTCTGCTATTAGGAGAGGTGATGGCCAGTAAACGTTATGCTACACTCTGGTACTTCCTTCTTCTACATATTCCTATTTTAAGACTCATTAATCCAAAGGAAAAGAGATTGCTGGTCTAGTTCAAATCCTAGTAATACATCTCCCTCTTTCCTTACAGCAGAAAGCTCCCAAAAGGCCAGCTAAGGCTCAAGACACCATTCCATGAAGCGTCAGATAATGAGTAGATTTTTAAAGAGCTACCTGCTGTGGGGCCACTACTTGCCAAACTGCACAACTAAGACTGCATGAACAATAGCAACAGGAAAAGAAAATGCACACTTGCTCCTGACTACTACAGCAGAAAACGACCTGCTAGGGATGGGTTTCTATTTTTAAATAGAAAAGTCAAAATGGCACTTTGACCTATGTAACTGTAATGAGAGAGAACATTTTTTTCATTGACATGTGCTTCAGCAATTGGTGGGGGGCCAGCTATGGGGCTCTGCTGCAGGACAGCAGAGCCCTGGGCTTAGCTCTTACACAGCTCAGTAACAACTTCAGGGACCCTGGCACCACCTCTTTGCAGGGTAGGTCTCCGGACCTTCCTATGGTGTACTGCAGATGCCCGAAAGCCAAACGTTTCGAAAATGTGAAGGATGCCCTCCCTTTGTAGGAAGAAGGCTATCACATGTACTCATACACCTCAGAGCCAACAAGCTGTAGTCACATTAGGTTATAACGCTGTTCCAAATTCTGAAATCACAGAGATGGATTCCAAAATTAGGATAAAGCATCACTGCTTCCAAGTCTTCCCCACAAAATGCCCATATTTAAAGACTGTTGCCAGCGCTCTTAACAAATAGAGACACACATGTATGCGACAGGATCCTGCACGCGGGCGACTCACTCCAACTGCCATCGGTGACTCACAGTAGGCGCTTTCAGCAGATGGCACAACATATCAGCCCAGCTTCCCGGTTCAGAGGCCAAATGAGGCTTCTGTTTACTGCCCAGTAGCTATGACAGAAGATGCTCTACGAACATAGCTGCAGGGTGTGGACAGAGAGCTCATGCCAGCACAACACCATCTGGTCTGGAAGCTGCCTTGGCATCTGCTTGGGAAACAGCCTCTTGACTTCCCTTGCCTTACCTTGGCATTAGAGAAAATTATTTTAATTATCAGCTGCCAGACAAAGGTGAGGCAGAGGAGAACAGGTTACCTCTTCCTGCCTACTCTTGTTGTCTTTTAAGTCAGCTCTTGTAGCAGTACCTAGTGTCTCTTAGTCATGGTGTCAAGTCATTTTTAAAGACAGGCATTTTGCCCCATTCCTGTATGCCTATTCCAGGGTGATCATAGAATCATAGAATCAGCTGGGTTGGAAGGGACCTCAGAGATCATCAAGTCCAACCCTTGATCCACTACCGCTGCGGTTACTAGACCGTGGCACTAAGTGCCACATCCAGTCTCTTTTTAAAAATCTCCAGGGACAGAGAATCCACTACTTCCCTGAGCAGCCCATTCCAATGTCTGATCACCCTCTCTGTAAAGAAATTCTTTCTAATATCTAACCTAAACCTCCTCTGGCACAACTTGAGACCATGCCCTCTTGTCTTGCTGATGGTTGCCTGGGAAAAGAGACCAACCCCCACCTGGCTACAACCTCCTTTCAGGGAGTTGTAGAAAGTGATGAGGTCTCCCCTGAGCCTCCTCTTCTCCAGGCTGAACAGCCCCAGCTCCCTCAGCCTCTCCTCATAGGACTTGTGCTTGAGTCCCTTCATCAGCCTAGTTGCCCTCCTCTGGACCTGGCTCCAGGACCTCAATATCCTTCCTGAACTGAGGGGCCCAGAACTGGACACAGTACTCGAGGTGTGGCCTCACCAGCACTGAGTACAGGGGGAAGAATCACTTCCTTGGACCTGGTGGCCACACTGTTCCTGATACAGGCCAGGATGCCATTGGCCTTCTTGGCCACCTGGGCACACTGTTGGCTCATGTTCAACTTCTTGTCAATTCAAACTCCCAGGTCCCTCTCTGGAAGTAAACATTTTAAGGGACAGTATGAACATACTTTAAAATCTACCCATACTAATCTGTCTCATCAGGTCATCAGCCTACCCCAAGTCTAAAGCCGAGTTATAAGCATGTGAGTTACAGGAGTACTATAAACACAACACATACGTGGATACCAATCAGTCAGCAGAAGATAATGTCTTGAGGAAAATGGAGAAAAACACCACACCTTATTGGCTTATTATTTCTGAATAACTGGAACTCCTTTTTAAGTGAAAATTCACAGAGCTTGTGACTGTGTCTAGAAACATTAACCTACTGTATATAATACAGTGCCAGGTTGGTATCCATAGGGAACAACAGACGTGTCTAGGCAAAGCTATTTACAGAAGTCAAGATGAAGAAAGTAAAGATGTCAAGCCAAAACACACTGAAGTCTTACATGGAAGTGCTCCTTCAGAAGTACAGCAGCTTCTGTTTGCTTAGCTAATTCCCCCTCAAAGGGATTAAGTTAAACCCAAAAAGATACTTTCATTTTTTAGTAAGAGCTACTACAAAGTGATTATAAGTTCTTTAATGTTATAGCAGTAATTAATTTCTCTTAGTTATACTCAGTCCTTGCATGGTCTGAGATTACTGAACATTTGGTTGCTACCACTTTCTAATTATGTATGCTGTATGTTGTAGCATATGTATGTTATAAACAATATGGAAAATAACTCATGAGGTGAACAAAGTCTGGCAAGACTTTTCTGCAAATTCAAGCTGCCCTCCTTCTGGGGCATGTGAAGAGTGCAGCAGAGTACACAAGAGATGACTCCTGATGGTCACTAAGTCACTCGACTTCTCACTTCAGCAGAACTATGACTTTATCACTGAAGCCCACATCTGCAGTAAGATATACTTTTTAAGCTCTTGAAGACTCCCACTTTCTGACAATTTTTTCCCCTCCAGGACTAGCTAAACCCACTGGATTAATTTTTTTTGTCACAAAGAAAAAGGAGACAAAATAATTAAACCTGCAAAATCCTACATGAATCATGATCAGAGATTCATTCTAGTGTAGTATATGCAAAAACATGACCTGGGAATGACTCCTAATACAGAAAGCTGCCACTTCTAATTTTCTTCTTGGTAGCAGAATCTATGTAGAAAGTAAGCTAGCAATAGCAGGGAGATAATCAGATACAAAAAATGCTACTGCGATCATTAGGTCAGGCAAATACATTATATATAAGGGCTGATTATCTTGCCCTATTATCCCACAGAGGATACTACATTTTACTAAACCCCAAAGGGTTTCATAATTCAAGCAATGCTAAAACAGGAAAGTGAAATATTTCTCAATGCCTATCAATTCAGTGTGACAGCATAACACTGCTGAAAAAAAAGATATCCAGAGCAATCAAAACCACACAGAAATTCAAAAAATTTGTCAATTCTTCATCAAGGCTCATACAGTAACATTAATTCTGGTCAAAACCCACAGGAAGTAATTTGACCAGTCTACTCTAGGACCACAGTTCTCTTCCATCCTGTCATTCCCTGTTCCACTACTACACAATGATCTTTGCCTTCTTGTGGAACTTTCAAGTTATGAACTTCCATCATACAGTAAAAACACCTACAATTAGTGTAAGAAGTTGCCATTTTTTCTATCCCATTTTTGTTTACTTCATTGGTCAAAAATAGCCAGTTCTCCAACTGATCCTTCTGTGCACTGTAATGCTGGCAAATTTCATTAATAAACAAATACTTTTTAAGTCATTAATGAAAATATTAGATGAGAGCACTCTGAACATCAACCTTGCAGGAACCCCCTGCTAAACTGTGTCAGATGCACAGACTCCCTGTCAGCTCTTTTTAGTTAGTTTACTGCTATCACTAAAAAGTAGATTATGGCCTAGATTTGTTATAATAATTTGCCATGAGGCAAACAGAGCTCTGTTGAGGGAGTAAAGGAGAGGAATCTGGTGACATTATGGGAACCTGTATTCAAAATCTTCTCTCAAACAAGCTAGAGAGTAATTTTTCTGATACTAACAGCTTCTCTAGTCTCTGGACACAAACAAAAAAAGCTCTGCCAGAAATAGGCATATATAATTCCTGCATTATTTATGATTTGTTCCTTTTCAGGTTATTTTTTCCCTCAGGGGCTCATCACCAGGTTGTGCAAGTTCCAGGTACATGCACGCACAGCTCCCTACCAGCCCCAGGCTCCAGTCTCCCAGGGCAGAGTCTTCCTGTGCTCCCCTCCCATCCCCTCCTGCCAGCCCAGCTCTCCCTCTTTCTTCAGGAGAAAATGTAATCCCGTACAGGAAAGCATGTTTAGCATGCTTTCTGGCTTTTCTGGCAACTGAAACATCTTCCTCTTTGGTTACAAAATGGTGAGTTACCAAAAGTTGAAGAAAAAGTGAAGAGATTCTTCTATGGAGCTCAAACAGTGGATGCCCTAATTGGAAAATGCTGGTGGAAGCACCTTGCTATAAGACTGGAAACATAGCAGTCAATAATTAAAACTACCTGCTCACAGGTTCAGTGTTTATTCTGGCTGCACCACAAATTATTGTAGCCTTATGATCAGTTCCTACCTGTGGAGATACAATGAAATGTTGGAATGCTACTTCGGATAAGGTCTCATCAAACACAGGCACTAAGATGTGACATACACACACTGCTCTCAGTCAAGGGACTGTACCTAAACAACTCTTTGAGCAGCTCAGATCTGAAGGAGAAAGTTTAGCTGAAAAAGTAATATTCACCATGTCAAGAGTAATCAAACTCCTCCACTCTTTCAAGATTTTAATATTTTTCTCACTTCTATATTATTTTCCTAAAAAAGGGTACATAAAGAGCCCTTTGAATACACATCATGGCACATAGAAGATTTAAGGCAATGAAGAGCAGTAATTTTCCCCTCTTGTGCAGAGGCATTAAAATAGCTGTATGCTACAGTCATAGGCATCTTATACACACTTCTAGCCACATAATGTACATAACAAAATGACTGTTTTTGCAAACTGCCCATTCTGCTTTGCTGTGCAGCATTAGAATGCATTTGCCCCAAAACCCCCACTGCCCAAACTACAACGATGGCATCCCTGCTAGAGCACAAGGCCCCACTGTGGCACCCTAGCTCGACAGGACAGCCGTGGGCACTTTGAAGAAAGGCCACTGGGCACTGTCCTGCCCACACTCAGGGGCTGAGCAGCACAGCTCAGCACAGCCTGGGATACAAAGCCATGAGGCAGTCTTAAGCCACAAGACAAGTCTGGCCAAAGCTTCTCTGTCAACATTACAACAGAGAAAAACAGTACCTAGCATTTACTGTGTCTCCATTTATGTTGTTCAATGCTATCGTGAGTATGAATATGCTGTGAGATAGAAGCAAAAAGCAGTGTTCTTTTATGCTGTAAGCACTCTTGCTGTAATTTTTGCCCATAACACATATACTGTGTTTACGCCACCACACTAAAGAATTTTAGACTTTAAGGATTGCCTATGAAATATAGTTCCATCCAGTTATGTTTAAACATGCCATCAAAAATTTCTGGTATTTATCTACCACAACTCTCTACCTGTGCAAGTTCTCTGACTGGGGATCTGAATTATTTTCATTGCTTATTTTTTTTCAGAAATCTGTTTTCTAAGAATTAATAGAATTGTCCAATGTTTTGGGGGAATACAAGAAGAAACATCTATTTCTACACACCCTGAAGAGGAAAACTGAAACATTTTATATGAGAAAATATCACTGAATAGATATCAGTTGTTCCTTCTGAGGGAGAAAAATCCAGCAATGTGAATTACTCAGCACTATAGCTGTTTTTTGCCTTTCATCTCACCGACGGCATCAGTGACAGAATGATAACCAAAAAAAATAAAAAAGAGAGAGAGAGATAAAAGGACACAGAGATATACTGCAACAACATTAGGTATACACAGGTTGAGTATTGATGTGCTGTGAGCAGAGGATGATCTGGAATGACACAATCAGGAAAAGGCAATGCCAAGAAGGGTTTTTCTCTTTCTTATTAATTGATTATTCTCTTTGCTACTAGAGGAAATTTAGGCCAACACTACCACTTTTCTAGCAGTTAGACACATGATGTACAGTAGAGGAGGATGTGGGGGGAAACACCAAAATAATTCAAACATCTACCTCCTTTTTTTTTTTTTCTTAGGAATGGCACATTGCTGCTGGTTTAATAAGAATGTCATAGGCGCTGCCTAACTGTGCCAAATTAACAAGGGCACCTCACACAGAAGCTTCTCCTCTGCAGCAACTAAATGCTGGCACCCTGCAAAAACATGTGTAACGTGTTCCACCTTCACAATGGTCTAATGTATTAACGAATTATGCAGAAATCAAATGCAATGCAACTTTCTCTTATGATAAAAAGGTATGTTAAATTAAGGACTCTTCTCCCTATGAAAATCTCTTTGCTACTTCAAAGCAGCATTTTTTTATGATCTGAATGTTTCTCCCTTTCCCTGCCCCCCTCTTCTCTCTGAAGCATCCTCAGTAATGGCAGAAGATCCATCTGTATTTTACAGCACAGGAAGTTTTATTGGGAGGCAAGGAGAGGGGGAGGAGTGGCAGAAGTAGTTATCAACTCCACATCACATATGAGCCAAGGCAGGCATTCACTCCCCAGACACATTCATGCCTGTAACATTCCCAAACTGCTGAGTGTATGTACAGCTGCCTTCATACGATTCAAAGCTCCTGACATCTCCCATACTGCTGATGGCACAAGAGCAGCACCGACGATCCGTGTGTTTGTGCGGTCTTCCTGCACAGAGAAATGCAAGTGGAAATATGTATGTATTTTAAAATACACTTTTCCTTAGCCAGTAAGAAGGCCAAGAACAGAGGAGGCCATTTTGCTGTACAAACAGGCTTGCTCAAAGCCTGCAGCTGGCAGTGGATGGCAGATGGACATTTTCTTTCTGTCACCGTTTCTCCCACCAAAGCAGCAAGAGAGATGTTGCCAGGCTGCCTCTGTCTCTGCCTACGGCCCAAGACAAATTGCACAGAGGTGGTTGAAGAGCAGCATGTTGAAGCAACTGATAGAAACCTGGCTCCTTTCTGAAATACCTCTTCTGCCTCTGCTTAAGAATATGCTGCATAGCAGAGTGCATATTTTGCAATTTATTTTTAAGTTGCACCCTTTTACTAGCTGTTTTTAAATAAGTATCTAAGCAATATGCACAATCTCCAAAATCTAGCATAATAATCATGTAACCAGTTATGGTAAACAATTTCCACAGAAATGGAAGATACTAAGTCACTATAACAAAAATGTCTTTTATTTGCAGCACAATTTTCAAAACATTTGATGTAAAACCAGAGCTCAGTTTCTCAAATGCAAAATAGATACTGCTAGGCTTTTCAGAAACTGCTTGACAGACAAACAAAGCTCTCTAATGCATTTACAGGTGGCTCTAAAAAGTACTGGTCAGAAAGTATCAGATTTATTTTTAAACAGCTATTGGGTACTGAAATCAGCTTCACTTTGTGTCTGGTATCAAAATGTACTTGGTAGCCTGCACTTTTCCAAAAATCAGTATCTGAACTTTTCTGAAAACATTCCCATGGTTGGGGCCAACAGGCTCTTTTGACATATTGTCACAGCAGCTGCTTCCTTCTCCTCTGATCCCACACACTCGGGTGCAACAAAACAAGCAAAAAATTTACATCTCCCTTCCTAGCATGCTTCCATTGGACTGCTGCCTGCAGAACTCCTGGAGCAGTGGAAGACGAGGGGGCAGAAAAGACCCCCTGTATGGGCCATCCACCCCTGCACCCCTGCCCATGGGTATGAAAGGTATGAGGCAGCATGGAGAGGGAAACACACCACTCAAGCAGCAACCTCTCTCCTTTATAGTACAGTCTCATGCCCCTTTCACTCCCAATTCAGCTAATGTTGAGTATCAAGCTCCATGCAGCAATGCTGGTACTCTACTTAAAGCAGATTTGAGAGTGCTAAGCAAGGCAGTGACAGCCATCCCTGAAGGTATACCATGACCCTGCATGGCAGACAACTGAAGAGGAAATAATCTCTGGGACCCTGGAGACTGGGAGCTGTTTGGCCCAGATCATTTTATGACCCTTCCTCCAAAAGGCCTGATCCTCCTATCTCTTCCCTATGTAATTAAACAGTACTTGGATGCAAAGAGCCACTGATTTCAAACATTTCCTTGTTTGATTAAGGCTTGCTCATGAGAAATAGATTTGTCCTAATTCAGTGATGGCAGTTGGATAGATTAACTTAGATAACTTGAACATATACCTTGATGCAGACAAATGGATTGTTTTGTTCTTATTAATATCAGCTATTATCTTTATTTCTGCTTTGACTCATATTCTGAATCTCAGTCAAGACTTTTTGACTGCAGAGCACAGCTGACTGAGAAATTAGTCTTTACAATTTAATGGAACACGTATGTGTTTGCCTCAGTCTGATAATGTATGCAGACTATCATCTCTGAGAACAGTAAAAGAGCAGACTTCACATTTGCGAGTGACAGAAGGGGATAAACCAAAGGATATCTTTAGCTATTCATTGGCTAAAGGACTACTTTGCCCACTTTCATTTCCATTTTCACACTGCAGAGGTTAATACATTTGTTTCAGTGTATTTAGGTGATCTCAGATCTAGTAATGCACTCTGGGGGATTTAAAAAAAAAAAATTTTAAAAATTTTACATTTTTAAAACAAACTTTGAGCAAAAGTTTATCTGATATTTACCTCATAGTCAAATTTAAAGAGTTTCCATTATGCACAGCATATAACACATTTGTGCACATTTTATGTAATCTACAGCAATTTTACAGCTGACATCTACAAAATAAGTCCTAACAAACAGAAGGTCCTCAAGAAAAATCTCCCATGTTACATGCATATAACAAAACACTTCTGTAAAAGTTGTCGGACATTTCACATTGCAACAAATAGGATCTTGTAGTCATCATGCCAACAAACATACAGAGAAAGAAACCCATGACTAGATATTTGGAAATATTATACCATAAATCTTGCTATTTTCAAATTCATAAAGAAGCTCATAACCAAGAAACTTGGGCATTAGTACAACGTGGAAAGCTAGATACCAAAACAAAAGGATTTTCTTCAATAGGCATCAAAAGTAAAGTATATTTATTACTAAAATGAACTATCATATATACATTTTTCATGGATACCATTTTGATACTAACATTAATGTACTAAATTTGCCAAAGAAGTTTATTGTTTAAGAGCCGGAAGTTAGAAAACATGAAACATGCTTGCCTCATAAAAGTAGAAAAGTAGATTTTCCCTTGAAAAATCAGATCTCTCTTCTTTCACAAAAACAAGTGAGTGTGCATTAACATCAAAAGCCAAGCAAATTAAAAACGCAAAGTATAAAAAGGAAATTCTTACTTTAACTTCCACTGTCTTCCCACCTTGCTCGATATGCCTCTCAAGATACTCAGAAGACAGCAGGTCACTGCAAGAAAAAGAAAAAAGGAACCATAAGCCTTGCGCGTGTGTTCTTGCACTCCCTCTCAGCAAGCACTGATTGAACATTTACATTTGAAAAGGGCAAAACCTGCAGGATACTTTTCCTAAAATGTTCATAAAAATCACTGAAACAACCATCTCCAATGGAGTTACACAGTGCATGGGATACATTGATTTTTAATACCAGAAGGTGGGAGAAGGAAAACTGAGGGGGAGTTTCTTCATGGAAGCTTCAAAACCAGCCACTGATACTGATTTTAATTCAAGAGGCTTTCCTATTTGCTGCTAAAGATGAACAGTACAGAAGTTAGGTGGACTTTAAAAAAAGAAACAAGCAGAAGGATGAAAAACCAGCAGGAGTGACTCCAACTCAATATGAGAGAAAGTGGTAGCTGCGCTGGCAGGCTCCTAAGGACACAATGGCACAATAATAAAATGACCTTGTAACACCAATACGGTGAGCTCAGGTCCATACTTAGCAGGTCAGCAAAGCCATCAGCCATGGGAGCTGCAGCCCAGGCAAGCTCACAGTGCAGGTGTGAAGGCTGTGGTGGAGCCCCTGGGGCAGGTCCTGTCCTGAGGAATCCCCACCGCCGCTCTCCCTGGGAGCCCTGCAGCTTTAGCAATGCTAGAGGAAAAGGCTCTGGGCAACAGCAATCGCAGCCTTCAAGTACACAAGGATTTGGAACAAACACTGAAGAGAAAAAACAATCAGACCTGGGGCAAACATATATAAATTAAATGCAGGCTGTATTTACTAAGACACTTCAGTGCAAAACCAGTCAAATCCTCTCCCTCATAATTATTTTCTAGGCAAGCAAATTATAGAATCACAGAATCGGGAAGGTTAGAAGGGACCAAATCATCTGCATCATAAATTTCACTAAGCATTTTCAAAGACTGCAAAATTTTACTGAGATTAAATCAGTATAGAGACTTGATATTGTCCCACCTCAGTGGTGATTTAACTGAAAAAGATGAAGAATTGGTACAGAAAACCTGAGAAGAGGCAGGTTGACTGCTGGGCCAAAAGGCAATTAGCAGAGACCCCCTCAGCAGAAGAAGCATAATTGAATATTTCTCCTTTAAACCAGCAAAACACCAGGCTAGAAGTAAACTGACCTGCTGAGGGAGGGCAGGAACAGCAGAGGGGCACCCAGGGCAGCGGCTCATCACCTTTCCAGAGCTTTGCTCTGGCCAAACAGGGAGCAGGACCATGGACTTTGTTGCTCACAGAGACATTGGTGACAGCCATGAGTGAGCCGCGAGCAGGATAAGGTTGGCAGCACGGGTCCTCCCATATCAGCCCTAAAAGCTGCCAGCTTGGTATTCGCATTAATAACCCAGACACAAATCTCAGGAGGGTTCCAATGAAATATGCTGACAATGTTAAATTGGAAAGCATGAGGAATAAAGAAGAAGAAGAAGATCAAAAAAACTCCCATAGGAAAGACCTGGATGATCTTCAACACTAGATATTAGAAATAAGATCAAATTCAATTATACAAACAGTAAATTTATGCACTTAAGGGATGGAGGGAATTTCTATCATGTTGTTTTGGAAGGCCTGGTTTATAAGGAAGAGAGACATGACCGCACTTGTTTCTGGCAAAATGATTTGCCAGATCAATAGGGTGTCTTCCTGAAAAACACAACTGTCATCCCAGAATACATCAAAGAAGATGTATTTCCAGTCAAGCTGAGGTAAGATTAATACCACTGCCCAAAGGAAAACTCTTTCCAAATACTGCAGACAGGTACTGGACAGCTTTGTTTACAAAGTTCCATTACCTGGCAGCACAGAGGCTCCTGAAGACTAGCAAAAAATTGAGTTGTGAGGGAATGTGAATGCACCAGAGTCTATGCACCAAAATATAAAGGCAGACAATTAGGCTATAGAAGATGCTGGCAGAACCTCAAATGTACAAAGACTGTCAATGGAAACTGATGTTAAAGGGAAAAAAAAACAAAAACCACTTTGTACCTAAGTGTAAGCAACAGCAGCAACAAAAAGAGGGATGCTAACAAATTTCTGAATGGTAGCATCCATGGGACAACTGTCCATGCAGGTGGGGTTCTCTCAGTCACAGTGAATTCACAGCTGGTTGCTGCTGGAAGCAGAAGGTCTGAGTGCCCCCTCAGGAGCAAGCACTGAACCTACCTTGTGTCAGCACAAGCACTCATCAAAACACTCCTGGTGTCAGAACTAACACTCATCAAAATACTCTTCGTGTCAGCCCTGGCATAAGTCAAGGTACACTTGGGAGGGTTCAACAAACCCATGTTTTTGCTGCATTAGGTAACTGAAGTCCTTTGAGAAGAGGTACGATAAACTCCAGAGCTGACAGAAGGGAAGGAATGTACCTGAGCAGCTGCCAAAAAGGGTGGAAGAAAGAGTGAGTGAGCCCTTCAGCCACTGCGGAAACTGTGACCAGCTGCCCCAGATTTGCCCTCTAGGACCCCCTTAATTCTGATCAGGCCCATATACCTATACCTGTATTGATGCTTCGCACAGCCGCCTGCAGGTGACCCATTACTGAGGAGCACCTAAAAGAGATGCTGTTGAGTTACTCATTACAATACTCTAAACACTCTTAGAAGTGAATATTAAATATTTAGGATACTCATTCCCTGGGGGAAGCTCAAAGACTTCTATAAGGTCTTGTATACCTTTTCCAGATTTAGAAATTTAGATAGATGTTCTCTTAAAATGTATTTAGTTCAGCTTGCAGAAGTCAGATACACAGTTTCCCAGCATTCACTACACTTTCTTTCAGCAGAAGTTTATGCTTCCATGGACTTACTAAAGCCTTCTTTATAGCTTAGGGCTCTACTTTTACTCTTCACTATTTCTAGGGGGCTCAGTTAAACTAAGGCTGTCATTCTTATCTGATGGCCACAAAGGGGTTTGTGCCAAGGAAGATGCAAGAGATTATAAAATGTAAGATATTAAAGTAAGTATACAGTACAAAAGACAGGGCTCAAACAGCATGGTTTAACTCAGAAAGACTTTTATAGCTGTGTTTGGAAGGATGATAAGGAGAAGCACAGGGTCTGCTCCTGTGAGTCTGACAAAACTACTGCTTTTAAAAAAATACTACTGTTAATGTTTTTATGTTCTTGAAGATCACGTCATCCTCTCAAAGATCTGGATATTGTGTCTGCAATGAGAAAACAAAGAGATTGATCATCCTCTGCCTTGTACAACACAAGCACTAGGAGGCAACAGAAAAGATCGGTAAACTCAGAACTAATAAAAAGGAACCTTTTCTGGCACAGCCACTAGTTACAATGTGCCAGTTCAAGACACTTTTAAAGCCTATCCTAAGTAACATGGCAGTATATGTCCGAGAATATTTTACAACCTCTTGCCACAGGAAGGTATGGATACTAGAGGTCTGTATTGATCCAAGTTGGGAATGGATAAGTTAGTGGACATAAGTGGGAGCTGCCAAATGCACAGAAATTGCACCTGACTCAAAGTCTTGGAGTCCTGGAAAAGGACACCGGGGAAGCCTCATACAAGCTTCTTCTGCTCTTCCACTTCTCCCTCAGCATCTGCCCAGGGCTACTGCAACAGGGCAGTTGGCCAAGCACCCCTTTGACCTGGCCTGGGCTGCTCTGCCTGCACCCTGAAGGGCTGTGTTTCTCTTATGGCTTATACAGGGTCCCCTGGGATCCAGCTCCAGGGTTGCTGGTGGTCAGTCAGCTGCTCTTCTCCCACCCATCACCCTTGTGATGAACATACCCGGGTTGTTCAAGTTGTGTTTATTTACAAAGTAGGCCAAGAAAAGGATTCCTAAACAGGTCCATCCATTTCTTCTTCCTTCTTTGTCCTTACTTTCAAGGACAAAAGGGTGAAAACGGCTGGGGAACCACTGGCACTCTCCCACCTCTTAAGGATTCTTGCAAATGCCTTGATTCTCAAAATGAGCCTGCCTGGAAGGGAAACACCATGGGGTCACCTGCCTGCACAGCTCCTGGGGACCAAATTAAGAGCTTACAAACAGACAATGGGTCTGAATTAAAGACACTTTTAAAGTCTATCCTAAGTAACATGGCAGGATATGTGCAAGAATATTTTGTCAGTATAAAAACCACAAATGAAGCCATGTTATGCTTTATTATTATGACTCACTGCACTGAAAATATCATAAGAAAACACAACACTCTTGCAGATCCAATAATGCAATCAGTGCTATTACAAACTAATCTACAACCTAACAGTTATAAACGATCTTAAAAACTCAGGCCAAAAGATATGTTTCTCTCATGAGATCACCTCATAGGTGGAGTCATGTTTTGTCTTCAGTACCAGTGAGGCACATAAGTGCATAATTTTAACAGAAGTCATTGCTTTAAAACAAACAAAAAGCTAGATTAAAATATTTGTGAAACATTTTTACAATTATTTAAGGTAAGACAGAGCAATCAGCATTAAAATAATACGCATTTCAACATAAATAAATAAACACTTCCCTATGGTAGAGATAAAATAGGAACAATTTAGCTTGCCTGCCAATCTATCCTAAAAGCCATTTTTGTCAGCTTAAATAGTAGTTTTTGTATCAATTATAAATAAAATCTGTGAAAAAAGAACAGACTGTGAAAAAAAATCTAAGAAACACCAGGGATAGAGAAAATTACAGAGAATAAAACATCAACACTATGAAAGACAATATTGTAGAATGAGATTTTCAGAAACATTTGCTGAGGCATTGACATAAAATCTTTGAAAAGGCACGGCAAAAACCTGCATATGTTAAGACTTAAAACAAACAAAAAAAAAACATTTCACGGTAAAAAAGCACATGTGATCTGCTGTTTTTACAAGGAAAAAAAACGTTATGCTAGTAATGGCAATTCTGTTTTCAGAGGTCTGTTATTTTTTAAATGTACACAAATTTAGTAATGTAGTTTTTTTTTCAGCAGCATCATTTCTTTGAGCATTATCTTAAGTCCATATGAGACAACCCATGAGTCCATTCAATACAGACTCAATAGCATTGAGGCTGTATTGTTCTATTGAGACTCAATAGAACAAAAAATGAGCAAGCTCCTCTCTGCTCTTCCAATGCTCCCAAACAGTCACAACAGTACACAAGAGGTAGAGGCTGCGGGGAATTTTTTTTACAGAACAGGGCCCCAACTAAGGAAATTACCCTTATCCAAGATGATGCATATATATGCACTTGAATTGTGCCTTGAATTAACTGCAGCATTTGCATATGGGGTTTATTAAAATGAAGCTGGGAGTGGGAACCCAGGAAAACAGATCAGTTTTGGAAATAGATGGGTTCCCCAGCAGAAAGAGGCTGCTCCAGGAAGAAAAAGAGGTTAAAAAAATGTACTGGCAAGAGAAAAGAGGACAGAACAGGTCAAGTGTTTAAAGAAACAGAAAGAAACAATAGATTACAAAGCACTTCTACTCAAAAGAAGAAAAAATGCAGCCACTTAAAATTTTTGAAAAAGGAAGAGGTTTGCATATGAATATGAAATGGATAAAAAACTGGAAATTATCCCTTGAAATTTAATAGAAACGTTCACTTTTAAATACAGAAGGAAAATTCCTATCACCAGCTTCTGAACAAATATTAACTTTCTAGATTTAAGAGACTGAAAAGACTAAGAGCTACAGAAGAAAAGAAGCAGAAATGATAGGGACCTCTTTAGAGGCCACAGGAAGAATTACAAAGTCAAGAAAGGTAGAAATAGAGGGAGCTCATAATCACAGTACTAAAATGTGCCTTTGTCAACATCAGTGTTATAAATGAGAGAAATGACTGGCTTCATGATATCTGATATCATTGTTGTGTCTCCTTGAACACCATAAGAATTCTTTATCATTTCTCCTGTTTGTTCACCCTGATTTCCGTCTCCACAACTCTCCATTATGTACACCTGAAATTTCAGATTAATATAGTGATTTCAGATTAAATATGGTGCCAGACAAGGACATCAAATGAGAGATCTGAGGTAAGATGCATTACTGAAAAGGAAGAGAGGGTTTTAGTTGAAGTCAGCAGAAATGTCTGAATGGGTGGAAAGCCTGCAGGAAATTATCAGCAGACATATGGAGACATTCAAGAGAAAACGGTTTCAGGGAAATGATAGAGACACTGATAAGAGATTGATGCCGTATCAACTGCACAACTAATGCTAACCCATGTTGCAGAGCAAGCTGTGAGAAGGAAGCCTCCTGCAACATCATGCTTGAAAGGGCTGCAGTAAAAGGAATGGGCACTGTTTGAATGATGAAACTTCCCATAAAATGAAATATTTTCCCCCAATGGCGTACACCCTATACCAAGTATTAACAGGACTAATAGATATGGAAGGAGTGGTTATGGGAGGTAATTTTTAGAACAGCCCATCTTTTACAGCAGGAAAGAGAAGGCAGCTTGATTATCATGAATCAAGGACCAAGAAAGTGGAAGACCAGATGAGAGGGAACAGAACGGATGTTTGTATCTGCCAGTCAGTAAGAGTATAATGCAATTTGTATTACCTTGCATTACACTATGGTCCTAAAACATTTTCGGTATCAGCCATGAGCTAACTACAGCAAGATAAACTTTAAAAAGCCCCTTAGCTGACAGGTTTCTGTATCTGACTACCTAGGACATTTTAATTCCTCTTTATCCTCATGCCTACCCAGAAACCTTCTCTCTGCTCACATATGATCTTTCTTTGCCTTTAGGAGGGATTATCTATCTCCATACCCCATGAACCAATCTGCTTTAATAGCCACAGCTCTAAAACTTTCATCTCCACCTTCCCATCAAAAGAATTGCTGAATTTCTTTTTATGTGGATGGTTAATTTAATTAATGACTGTATCTGTTAAATTAGCCAAATGGACTAATCAATCAGAATTAGATAGCTTCTCATAGACACAGCAACAGTTTTCACAGTGCCTACTCAGAGGAATTAAAAAACAACTGAGAAAAACAGAGCCAGCTTTTGTCTGCATAAATTGACATTTCACCCCTTTTTAAAATATTCTTACTGTGCTTTTCTGTTTTTATTGCTGCTAATACGAAGGGGAGAAAGGAGAATGTAATCTCTTCATATTTCTACTCCTATCAACTATTTAAGACCTTCTTCAAAAAGAAATTAGGAACTTAAGAAGGGGTTAAATCCTCGAGGGATTATACACAAATGCTGAGTCGTACCCAATCTCTGTCCTTTCCTGGAGCTTAATTTCACATTTCAGTAATAAACAATGATGCACAACTTGAATCTCTGTTGATGTTTCTTCCAAATACTAACGTTTGCTCATTTGTTTCCTCTTCAGTACTTCTGTCTCAGATCCCTAATGCCATCTGACTTGAAAATGCACTTAGTCCCTTCATCCCTTAATAGCTAATTTGCCTGTAGGACACAACAGTAACTGCCCTGCACCCTACTGCAGACAGGAAACCACAGAGCAACTCTGTAGCCCTGCACAGGGCCTCCACCTCTGCCATCAGAGAAGGAGTCTCACAGCTCTGGCTTACAAACAGTATGTGTTTCATTTACTGGACTGGCTTCATTTCTTGATGAGAACAGGTTTAAGCAGGTTGAAGACATTCTTTCTTAGTTTCTCCAAATTTCTCTTACACATGGTTCCTATTACTAGCATAAAATTGGAGAGAGTACACAACAAAAGCTGCAAGCAAAACCTGTAAAGCAACAGCGGTAGTTTCAAGGCTCAGGCTGGCGCGACCATATCCTGACGCTGGACGTGCCTTGTGCACATGAACAGCACCTGAAGTACATCCAGTGGGTGTTCTGTGGTGACACTTTCCATCAACAGTTACTACACTATTGACTTTTTGGCCCATCCTTTACAATCTTTGCAATTCAGTTTGAACTCCTCTGTCTAAATGACCATATGGGCAACTTTATCATGATGAACAGAAACACCTTGTATTTTCCAGGGAGGAAAAAAAATTGAAGTTTATATTTAATTTCTGCAGCTAGGAAGAGACATACTTACACACTAACCATTTACTCATATCACCACAAGTTTCTTTTCACTATATTTTAAGGAAATATAGCTCCCTACCCCAACAAACTAAGAGCAAAACATAGCTAAAGCATCTCTGAAATAATAATTTTGGGTTCTATTTGTTTATTGCAACTTAAATATAAATAATATTTTGATTATATTTCTTGTATCAATATTAATATTTCCTAATAAAAACAGTGAAATTGGTAAGTAGCATCTGATATGATATATAATGAAAACTGTTTTATTTTTTAAATAAGGCATTTAAAAACATTTTGTGGTGCAAGCACTGCAAAGGGCACAAATTCAATACAGTAGTTAATTCATGCTGCTAGTGATGTAGGGAAAGTGATTAGTCTTCTGTTTCAGACAACAGGGAGATTAAATCTACTGCCCTAACAAGGAAGCTGCACACCCAGAGTCACAGATTTTTCCCAATATCCATGGGAAGACACTGCTACTCAAGATGCCATAGTGCTAAACTAGAGACTTTAACAAGAAGAAAGAGCAGACAGCAGCTGTTTGCAAGATTCTTATCAGGCAGAAAGGCGAAGTGGGACTTTTCTTGCTCTAAACTTCTGCTTTCACAGGCAGAGTTGAAAGCAGTCTGGGCAAGGTTCACTTTCCTCTTTACGTAGTTTTCCATACAGTACTGATGGCAATGCAAGTGTCAATAAAACCTCACTCTGTTTTTGCTGATGAATAATTTACACCTATGTTTCTTCGAGCAATTACTTTTTTTCTTATAGAAATTTCAAAAGAAGTCCTATTAAAATGAGGAGATATTTTCATACCATGTTTATACTGTTACTACAAAGCAGTTTCCTCAAAGCCATTCTGTTCATACACTTGTTCCTTTAAAGATAGGATAATCATAGTTAATTTTAGTATTTGAGAAGATCATAAATTAATAAAAAAGGGAAGAGAAATGGACACAAGAAGCACAGGCTACATATTTTCCTGCACAAATGCACTACTGTGGTCTAATCCTAGTTTTTAATATGCTTCTTCATACACTCAAACTGTTTTATACTACATGGAAAATCACTCCCCAAGTAAACTCACTTGTGATTCAACCACATTTCAACCCAAGTCTCCGTGTATTGTCCACAAACGCTATATTAAAAGAGAAAAACAGAAAAATTAAATGCTTAAATGTTATATATGGCCCTAATATTACTTTGTGCTCTTTAACAAAAGCATATATTTTGCACAGGACACCTGCATCATTTAGTGAATGGACTTTACTATATTTTTTATTTGGTAGCTTCCTTCATGATTTGCCCTCAAATTTTAGTTACTGTATACATACTTCTTGCCCTGAAGCAAATATACAAATTATTTCTGCTCTTATGCACATTTCCATGATGCTCTCTCAAAGTACTCGCAAAACACAAACACAAAACACAAATACTGACTACATACTGTCCCCAAAACAGTTCATATTAGCAGTTCCCCATCAAACTATCTATTTGTTTTGGGTACCCAGTTTAAAACTTCGCAGAGCCACATAGTTTAGAAATACAGTGCCTTTTTCATTTTAACACATTTCAGATGTGTCCTGCCCTGTGTTGCAGTTTGGACAACTCAGGAGCTCTTGGAGCTCTTCAGAGCTGATCCCAAGAATTCTCCTCATGGAATGCCTGAAGAACAAGAAACTGTCACTAGAGCAAATGGTGAAGGTTTCACTTTGGGGGATGTTTGTCCAGAACCATGAAGGAAATCCCTGTCAAAGTGATCAGGCATCACCACTTGCTTTGCACATATGCAACTTCCAACCCAGTAACAGGTAAACTGGGACTGTCGAGCAAACTGCCTCATTGCCAGCACAGCCTTGCCTCACTCCCAGATTACAGGCAACAAACAGCATATAATTACAGAAATAAAATAAAAAATCTTAAGCTGCATAAAATAGGAATACAAATTATGCTCTGCTTCAGCTTCATCACCTCCTTCCAAACTCTCCATTGTCGTAACTACCTTCCTCTCCCTTTATTCCCCAGCCCACCACCCTCCCTTCTTGCCAACCAACATTTCCATGCCACTGCTTCCCACTTCTGCATGATGCCAAGGAAGACTAGCAAAGGAAGTCAAGAGATATACAGTTATGCACTAACACTGAACACATCCATCCTAAAATGTGCATTCCTAATGACAGCAAAGCTTTCCCCTGCTGTGCTGTCATTTCTTTTATAAGCACTTAACAAACACCCCCTTATGCTCATGGTTACCTACTGTTAGAACTTTGCATTTTATCCTCAAATTTGAAAGGTTGCTCATGCCCCAAGAACATTTTATGTAGTCATCTCCAAGAATAGTAATTTCTTCTGATCTGTGTTATTTCATGTAATAACAGAGTATTTGTATCTATGGATTGAAAAATTATGGAGAAGTTTGTTTTTGTTGTTAATCTAATGAATGCATCAATTGTTCAGGTACCTGGGATGTGTCAGAAAAAAAGATCAGAAAAAATGGTTACCCCTACTTTTATCTTTGTTCTCAATAGATGTGAACTTCAGAAAAGGGTATACCTGAAAATAGTTTCAATTCAAAACACAGCACACCTTAAATCTAGGAACTAATTAGTTGCTAGAAACTACTCTGATGAAGACAATATGCTAGAATTTCAAGAAGATAGATATGGGCTTGAAACTCAGAGACATTGAAAAAGCCTGTTATTGGTAGAGAGGGTAAGGAATAATGAGTCATGAAAAACATCTATAATGAGAGGCAAATTAAAGAGCAAGAAACTGAAATTATCTGCTGTAGCACCTTAATATCTCTATTTTGATAAAGAAGGTCCTTTTTAACAGCACAGAACATTGTGTCGATCAGAAGTCAAAGGTCTCACACTTCATCCGGGGTTGGGCCAGGATTTTAGTCTGAAACTATGCAAATAAATCCAATGGCACAGTTAAGGGAGACAAGGAAAGGAGTCTCTTGAAGAAACAGTCTGCACTACTGAGAAAATATCTCAAAATATCCACACATAACAAATGACACAAAGGTTTGTGAAATAAAATTCATGGCTCATCGTATAAATGAATGAAGAGTGGGAAGACACTGAATTCTCAGGAGCCAGATTCTGAGACAACACTAATCACTTAACCACAGTCCAATGAATTATCACAGCTCCCTCAAACTTAAAATAATCAGTCTTCATTTAGCATATATAACTACAAGAGTACAGCTAGCTTCAGAGAGACAAAAAAATCCATTTCTTAATGCTGTTCCAAGTCAAATTTTCTGGCTTGCCAGATGGCTCTGGCATTACTGATGACCCCAGCAGGCTCCTTTGCCTCCCTGTGTGTTACCTACCAGTAAATCATCCTCTCTAAACTCAAAAGGCTCTTCAATTTGGAGAAGAGAGGATGGGGTGAGGATGTGGGAATATGATAGAGGTTTACAATATCATGTAGACCATAGAGAGAATTAATACAAAGCTGTTATTCACCTAATTCTGCATTAGTAAAATAGGGAAGTACTTGAAGAAATTAGAAGACAAATTTAAAACAGATCAAAGAAAGCACTGTCACACAACAAGTTGTGAATCTCTGCAACATGTTGCCACAGGAGGCTGCACAGGCAGACAGCATCAGAAGGTATCACAGAAAATGACTGGAAGCCATGAACGATGCGTTGGTAAACAGGTACTCAAAGGCACACATAGGGATGTGTCTTCTGGCATCTGTAATCAAACAGTCACGGATGTTGTGGAGGGGTGATTGGAATAGACACTGAAAGTGGCCCAACCCTGTGCTCTTTCACTGTCAGCGCCAGGACAGATGGACCACTGGTACGACACAGTTTCATTTCTTGTGTGTTTAATCACTGTCACTGCCCCTTAGGGTAAAATGAATACAGTAATCTGATATTTTAAAATTACCTTTCTATCCAAAGTCATTTTCTGAAACTGAGAGTTCTTATAGAATTTGCACTTATAGAATTCAAATTATTTTTTCACATATTAGCACAGGATTGTTTTTAAATATATGGTTCATATTCACCCCATGTAACCTACAATAGGTGTACGGAGCAACAGTGACCAGCAGCACCTGGCTAGCTGCATCCATTGCAGAGACTGCTCCACATCTGTAACTGGAGATCCATTTCTGAAAATGCAGCTATGATAGTTTTCCATCTGCTGCTGCATGGATAGGACTATGATTCAATTCATACTGACTACCCTACAGCAAAACTCCTAGAGGTTCAAATATCTCCCTCTTTTCTTATCATAGGTATCACATCCTTCCGGTAGGATGAATATGATTATATGACTAGATTCATTCCTCCGTATGCAAAACTCCCTATCTTCACACTCCTCCAAGACAACAAAACTCTATATTAAGGGCAATTACACTGGTGGGTGACATAACTATAGGTGTTTTTTAAGCAGTAAAAAAGAGAACACAATGAAATCCTTGGCATTACTAATGGCATTCACATATCCACCTGAATTGGTGCGTTGATTGTTAAAAGAAGTTATAAACAAAATTCTGAGGTTTGCAGCTGGTTGACTCAGGTAGCATTGGTAGAAGTTCTCATTTGACTGATGTTCTGCTGCTACCATCCATTTTTTTCTATACACACACTTATATATCCTATATATACACACACAGAGATCTTCTATAAGCTATATATCCAATTTTTATAGGGTATATTTCACATCTCTAGTAGGCATCTGTCAGCAACACACTCTGCATGATACATCCAATTTGCTTATTTGTTTTCTCTTGCTCCTTCACCTTTTTCTATCCCTTTATTCTCATCTTTCATGTCATCCTCTCTTAAATCAGGACCTTGCATGCCCTGTTTGCAGAATTGTCTGTTTGGAGAATTCTAGATCAAAATTGTTATGATTAAAAAATAGCAGAAAGCTCTCTTTCTTGACTTAAAACACAAATCAAATTGTTTTATCCTGCATGCCTACTAATGTGTCTAATGTGACAAGACTTTCAGAATTTGACATATTTTATTCTTGCTGCCACCTAAGCAATGGTTTAAATTTCAGAAGATATATATCACACAATGGAAAAATTGGCAGGGTTAAAGCAGATCCAAGTATACTGAATTCTTCCCATAGAGTCTTAAATCTTAATCACCATCTCCTTACATCTCCAGAACACTTGCCACAACAACTTCTCTGAAGCAGGTTTATGGTGCCAGCAAAGACTCAAAATTTTGTTTTGATGATAATGCAAATCCTTACGACTATTATGTCTTTTCCTGTAGCCTCTCATCTTTCAGCCATGATGTGCCTGCAGACAGAAACATTATATACTCATTTATAAAATGAGAATAGATTTCTAAGAAATATCTTATTTATTATCTATTAATATTATCTATTTTTATCCTGATGTATTCTCTTTAGGATGAAAAGGGATCTTCAGATTTGAGTGTGTCAGCTCCAGTTACTATGTTTCAAAGAACTAACCTCTTCATTCGGAAGTTACTTACCTGCTCTTCTTTTTTTCTTCCAGGATATTTTCTGTAGGTCAGGCTGAGCACCTGGCATCTCAGATCTGCAGGACTCAAAGAATGGCATTCTTTGCAATTGTGGCAACTCTCTGGCATTGAGCAGTTACATTTCGAACGCAGTGCAGCAAAACACTACAGTCGTGCTGCAAAGTGCATCTTGCAGGAGGAGATGCAAGTATGCAATCAATTCCAGCAGAGGCAGAAGTGAGCAGGAATATATTCTGCCATTCTGGCATATGCCTTGTTTTCCTTCAAAGGGCTTCAAATTAATGTCTTTCCAAACAGCTGAATATAACCAAGATGAAAACCTAAGTCTGTTTAGATGAAGTTAATTTTCATGAAGCAACTGCATAGTCTGATGCTTGCCCATAAAAAAATAACGTCTAAAGGTGCAGAACAGCTGCAGACTCTTTTAAATGCTATATAGTAGTGTGGTAGAAAGCCTTGAAAGAACAAAAGAACCGCCCTAAAGAGCACACAGTATAACATCTTCCCCCTCAGAGCCTTTGACTCAGTCACTACTTTCACAGAGCACTTCATCATAATCTAACTTCTGATAATTAGAAGTGCCACTGTTCCTCAGCAAAGGTATGGGGAATAAAGACCACAGTGTCACTTCTGAATGCCACTGTCCCTCTTTCAGTCCTGCCCTTTTGCCCATCAGAACTGAGACATGAAACACAGCTGGCTAATGGGATCTGTGGCTGGGAGCACACCCAGCATCTGTAGAGCCGTCCCATCAGCCAGGGACACAGTCACATACAGATGGCTCCAGGTATGATCTGCATCTGAATGTAGAGCTGCCTCTAATTAAAATTTTAATTCAGTGAATGATGAATCTGAATTTGACCAAGCACTTCTACAGGAAACCTACTTTCAAATCTCCTGTCATCTTTGCTTGGCATCTCAGTGATGTGCTTACACTGTTCTAACAAAAGAACTGTTCCAGCTCTCTACTTGTCCTCATCCTGAGCTAACCTGGTATCCTAAAGGAACCTCTGCAGCAGAGCAAAGATACAGAAGGACTTTTTTTAAAGAGACGGGGAAATCATCCTCCCCCTTCTTCACTCTGCTGAGCCACAGGGAAACAGAACACTCCACTGGGAGGCTGGTCCCTATGGGATACCCCTCTCCACAGCTAGCAGAGAGAAAAGAGCAGTTGCTCACAAAGGCAAGACCTCACTCTCCCACCAGACTCCTACTCCAACGACCCTTTGCTGGAGCCCACACTCTCTCTGCTAACTACAGAGATCCTTGGAGATTAGCCTCCTAAATTAGGTGCCTCTGAAAACCAGGCAGGGGAACACCATGGGAATACAATCCAGCACCTCAGTGGAGAGTTCAAGAGCCTCTCACAACAGTGCTCATCAGTTCTTAAGGAACATCGTGTGGTTTTGCAAATATTAATTTCAATAAACAGCACCACTGTTTATACCTACAGCTCACATTGACAAGCAAATGTTCAAGAAGGTATTCTCCTCTTCAGTACAAAAATATATAAGGATATTCTTATTATCATCCTTACTACATATTTCTGGAATCTTGCTCAATACTTTAAATTATTTATGTTCCTAAAAATAATCCTCCTAACATGTCATGCGTTACTTATAATAAAAGCTGGATTTAAGACTCAAGTTCTACAGTGCAATGCATTCGATGAGCAATCATCAGGGAGGCGAATGTGGCTTGCAGAACAAGAAAAAGCCTTCCAAAAACTCCACATAACATTGTGGAATTTAATGCTGAGCTAAACTATAAATTAAAGCTAACCAACCTCCAAGGCTGCTAATGGTTTTTAAGTTAGAAGACTTACAGGGTTATATATTTTTATACACCCAGACATTTCTCCCCCTCAGAAAAACGGAGTCAGATATATTTACAATTATACAACCAATTAATCAATTCTGCAATGTTTTTCATGGGAATATTTTCAGTACATCTGGTAAACACTGTTAGTACAACTGAAATCTGCAGCATTCTATCTTAATATTTGGAGATGAGAATTCAACTGCAAGTTAGAAAAATAAATATAGCTGTTTCTTTAATCACAAAGACATACATGTTGATGAATACTTTTTTAAAGCTAATTGACTCTGCATATTGATATAATTCCCAGTGTTTAGGAAGAGGCGACATAACCTCAAACACTGATTGCCATAATTAGAAATATATAAATCTAAAAAAGGATAATTTAGAAGTAAAGTAACCAAGTTTAAGGAATGCCTTCACCGGAATAAATGCATTTTTCATTTACATTTGGGTTTTTTACAGACCAGCAATGTGTGGAGGTGGAAACAACTACGCTGTATAGCAGATAGAGAATTAGAATGTAAGAAAGATGGCAAGATGTCTGACACCTCAGATGCTCTGAAAACATATTTTTTAATTAGTGCTGGTCAGGAATTTCCAATAAATGGTTTTTCACCAAAAAAAACCCTCCAGCTTTTCCAGAGTGAAACCTTAATCAGAAATGTAACGTTTAAACATTTTTGTTCCAAAACACACCTCCATATAGCCAAAGAACTGCACAACTCTTTACACTCGCATCCAAAGCCCTGATTTGCTTGATTTAGATCAAGAAGTATAACTGAAGCATCTATAAAGAGATGTGTACCCTAATCATTGCTCTTCAGACTATTCTTGGATTGGCATCAATTTCATCATTTCTACTCTGTGCCATACAAGTGATTCATTGGACCAAAGGAAGCAAAAACAAGAGTAACTGAAAAATGTTGACACATTTCAGATATAATAGGCTTTGTTTTAAGTCTCCTGGACCTATTATCAGTTCTCGCCCCTGTTTGTTTCCAAATTGCCATTTTCTCTCAAAAACATGAGATATTTTGAGCGGCTGAGCATTCATTATGTGCATTAAAAAAGCAGCACTTGTGAAAATCAGTTCATTTCTATTTAAACAACAGAATATGGATTGTGCACTTCAGATTGACATATCTGGCCAAAAATATGTAAGCGTTAAAACATTCAAAATCAGAATAGAAACGTGTAAGGGAACCCTAGAGATACATCAAAGTTTCATGAAAACTTACTTTGTGAGAGAATATGGCCACACCTGTGGCAGATGGGTGATGTACTGCAGAACAGGTGGATTCCAAATCTTCCAATATCAGTATCATCACCTTACACAGACTTCAGACTTTGCAAAAGTTTAGTATTTTGGGTTACAATAGCAGAGCAAAGACCTGCTACACCTTATGTATTACAAGAGGTGCCTGTCACTGAAATGTACTGACACTACACTTCCTTATGAAATATTTTTAAGGGAAACAAATCTTAACAGAGCAGAACCCTTTTCTAAACACAACAGGCTTTCTTTTCATTGAGTTGCACAGTCTCTGAGGTATTGACAAATTTCGCATGGAGAATTCCAGCATTTTCAAAGCTCATTTCATTTTGATACAATATACCCTAGAGCTTTTCATTGTGGAAGGCATAAAAAATAACATAGAAACTATCCAAATACATATGGATTTGGTTTTCATATTGAAATATTTGAGTTTAAAATCTCCTCAAATACAACTAAATTTAACACCAGAAACATGAACAAACTCCTGAAATGCAATGACACATTCTCTACAAAGTCTTAATCTATACATAAAAATAGTAGAAAATTAACATTGATTAAAAAAAAATTAAAAAGAGTAGATGTGTTCTCCCTTAACTCAAGCATCCTTTCATACACTATTTCACGTTTTAACAGTTTGCAGCATAAAATGTTCTTTAAAGTTAAATAATGCATTTGCAGAATTAATATATAATATCAGCTGGAAGCACACACTAAGAAAAATGTGAGGAGAGAAAACATTTTCACCTTAGAATGAGATAACAGAGAAGCAGGAGATGAGGTAGTGCTATTCTAGATATTGTGAGCTGCTAGAGAAATTTTCTTAATACCCAGGATGATGATATTGCTCTGAGACATGAAGTTCATACTTCAGTCCATGCAATCTGAGTATGCAAAAAGTGAAGGCAACCAATTCCCACTTAAATGAGTGGGAGTCAAGGGTACCCAGTCCCTGAAAGACTTAATCCCTCTGAGATGAGGCGTCACTCATGGCAGTCTAATTTCAGATTACAAGAGTGGGTCTATAATCATACTCGGGTATGCCTGCCTGAATCCATGTATTCATGGATTAGCTTCAGTCACAGAAAATGAAATGGAAGGTGACACGTAGAAAGTGTAGACTTCAATTTGCTACTCAAAAGCACTGGTGTGCAGTAGAGCATGGGAATTACTCCTTGCAGCTAGGCAGAACTCCAGCCTCACACTCAGAAAAAATGGTGGAGAAGGAACTACTATTTATATTGTACAGCTATTATCTATACTTACGTATATGTATATATTTATGTTATTTATACTCCATTTATGCTATAATAATATAGCATTATTTATACTATTACACCATCACCTCAGAAAGGTGACAAGAGGTGTAGAACTGCAAATAAACTAAAATTGCAAAAGACAGGAGCAGAAAGCAAACCCCTTCGGTATCCCAGAGATGACTGCATTCCAATCTCCTCTCAGCAATGCCCTGAAGCCAAAGGAAGCCCCCTAAGCTATCTGATCATCATTCTCCTTCCCACACAGTCCAAGTATTTAAAGGCTTTGCTCACAGTATGTCGATACAGTTCTGTCCAATATCATAATTTTGTATCCCTGAAATCCTTTCTTTTTCCAGTGTATTTTAAAACACAGAAAGTACTATACAGTGAAAGCTCAGAAAGTTCTATTTTGTTACCATATTTTTCACGCCATAAATGGACCATAAATAGCACACAAGCTTTACACTTTTATCAGTTTAATCAGGAGTTTCCGTTCACTAGAGGTTATTCAACAAATTCCAGACCCCTTCGTCTAACAAGAAAGAGTGTATTAACGTTCTTTTCCAAATAGGTTTTCTCCCCCAAGCAATTCCTTTTTTAGTCTTCAAAGGCACTTAAATAAGAGAAACACCCCAAAATAGAATCACATTCATATTTCCTGAATGAGCAACTTGTTGTAATGTATTGGAAAACAATTCAAAATAAGCAATTATTCTTTGCTACTTGGCCACTTGAGCCGGAGCAATTATTTTAGGATACAAATACGTATTTTACCAGTACTATTGACATGGGTTTATAAAAGGACACAGAAAAAAATCATGAGTTACTATCCCAGACTTGCAAAATATCATTCCCAAAAGCACAATAACACTCTTGTCTCAAATTCAATTTTTTCAGAGTTATGCAGCAAAGAACCCTACCCTACGACTGAAGAGAAGTCAGTGACTGGGTAACAACAACACGCTAAATAGTGAATGAAACATAGAATGCAATATTTCATCCAGGAGAAAAAAAAAAAGTTTGCAGGAAAAGAATACAACCAAAAGAATAATAAGCACAAACGTAAGCTACTTTGTTAAATCAAACTCTGAGAAAATGTTAAAATGTTGTACATTTTGTTAGTTTATTTAAGTCAAGACTTGAAAAGCTTCTGCAATATTTTTAAAGAATGTTTTGTTTTGCATTTCCACCCACTGTTAGTTTCTCAGCCATCAAGACAACAAAGAAACTATTGCCAAAAAAATGTCCAAACTTCATTATTGTTGTTGGTTTTGTCAGAAAAATTGATAAATTAGGTAAGATTCTGGCAAACATACACATTGTTTTTCTAACAGAAAATCATCTTATCTTTACAGTAATTATTTACTTTTTATAAGAACACAGGTTATCACTGGCAAGTCTACTGTAGAATTTCACTGCACAGTTCACTCAACTCCAAAAAATAATTAGACAGAATTTCAATTGCAATTGTTGAGATTTTTAAACAGTTATGTTATAGATGGAAGATTTCTACCATGACTGATCAGAGATGGCCAGAACTGTGAGGTGGTTGGTACCTCCAAGATCTTCAAGGAATAGAATGCTTTTCATTTAAAAAAAAAAAAGAGTAGGTTTTATTTTAATCTAAATCAGAATAATAAACTTTTTAATCCATCTATCATAAGAAAAAATGGTTATGTAACACCATTTATGTATATCCAGAAAATGCGTGTAAAAAAAATTGCCCCAGCCCAATGAGACATTGCAGAGCAGCACCACTGAATATGCCACAAGCAGAAAGTGTGAGGTGCCACACAGGTCTCTCCTAGGAGAATAAGCAGCCCTGGGGCACAGGCTCAAGCATGGCCATATGACCACGTGTTGCATTGTCTGTGGTGGTGTCTCACACACCATGCCCTGAGAGAGAAGCTTCCTGAAAACGGACACTGCTGCCAGGAGGCTGCAAGGTTTCCAAGTCTAGGAAGTGAGAACAGAGTGAAGACAGCCTTCCCAAAGATGCTGTGGATAGTTTTCTCTCTTGGGAACATCCTCACAGATGAAGACTTCTCCAAGCATAAAGGCATCCAGGATCTTCTAGCCTTCATGTACAGTCCCAGAGTTGGCACTCTGAGACTAGAGACTGAGGGAAAGGATTTCTCATTGAGGTAAACTTGGAGTTTGGTCTTAAGCATCTTTCTAGGCCTGAAAATTAACAAAATATTATAAATAACATATAACTCGAAGACATGGTTCACCTGAACAACTTTCAGTGCTCCACTTGAAGCCAGGCAACATGGAAAAGCCAAAGTGGAGTGTCAGTTCTGTATACAGGCCATTGGGCAGAGCCCAGAACACTGTTCTGCGCCACTTCACCTGTAGCAACAAGCTTGAAGAGAGAGGAAACAACAGTGCAACTCTCTGAAAGAGTCCAATATGAGAAGAAAAGGGGCAGGCAAAAGGGGAGGAAAAGCAGAGGTTCTGGGAACAGCTGCAGACCAGCTGGGCATCCTAAAACACAGTCCTCAGCCAAAGCTGGATGAGAGGCACAGCAGGAAGCGCTGTCCTTAGGCCTTCAGTGTGAGGACAGACAAAACATATGGGGCTCCCCATGAGACTGTAAAAGGCAAAACCCATCTACACCAACTTTTTGAAGTTTCCATACATACACAGGAGTATATATGGGTAAATACTCAGAGCAGATACATATGTGCAATGCTACAAAACCAGAGTACTACATGTTTTTCAAGATAAAGTCAAACTGATCCCTTCTTCATAACCTCTTCCCTATTCCCTATTGATACTATGTAAACAAAAAAATAAGTTCTCCAACTCTCCACTGAGATTCATACTGAAACATCTAGAGTTCTCTCCTTGACACTAAATCATGAGCAATATCCTGAAAAACTGCATGTACTACACACATCATTTTATGCTTAATTTTTCTAAAGAAAACAGGTATCACAAATTTTCACCACTGTCAGTGATAAGAAAAGGGACTACAAATATTATTAAAAGAACTTCCCATGTTGGTATCAGGTTGATGAGTACTTTTACCTCTTACATTAGCTATGGCTAACATACCGGTACACCTTTTATTTCTTTAATATCAAGACATTAATGTCTAAAGAACTGACGTTCATTAGTAAGCCTTCTCTTCCAAAGACAATCAACAGTAAAATCTTTATTACAGACTCTTGGAAATGTAAAGAAAGAGATAAAAGAACTCTTACAATTAAACAGTTACAATTCACTAACCATTTCACCCAAAATATCTCTCAAACTATTAAAATAATGTATCTGAAAACTAGCACAGAACTATTAATTTTTCAGACAACCAGAGTGCAAATTACTTCCAAATGTACTTGGGAAAAAAAAACAAAGTGCTATCTTTCCACCCACATGAGTGTTTATTACTGTCTATACAGTGGTATAAAAGCACCTGACACAAGTCAAAGGGAATAAAATTACGTGATTGCTACTGGATGCCTAAATACTCTACTTCTCCCTCTTTCCCCTTAAGATCATTAGAGTTTACTTTTAAGGAAATAAAGACAAACAGGGATTACTGGAAACAAACCTTTTCCCTTCCCTTCAGTTAGAGGTCTCATTAGCAAAACTAGATCTGGATGACATGAAAAAATGCAGCAGATCCAAATTCCCTGGGTATGCTCTAAATTTCACAGTCCTGCTCCATCTCTAACTTCACTGCTTGAGCCACACCACTGGGCTGCAACCCTCCAGCTCAGGCTCAGCAACCCTCCAATGCTGCACGTAAGAAGAACCAAAATCAGTTTGCAGTCTCTGCCTGCTGGCTCAGTTCACACGGAAGTGCAGGCTCCGTGGCTTACACTGTCCTCATGACCGCAGAGGTTACAAATCTGCGAGCTGCCAGGAAAATTAATCTGCCCAGAAGCTCAGTCCCTGCAACCTCTTTTTTCTTAGAGCAATCAGGGACAGATAAATTGGTCTGGTGGTGACAATGTTCCCAGCCACCGCTCTCCCTTGATCCTTCTCTGTGGATGTGTGCCAGCTACATAGAAAAAGCATGGCCAAAAATGGCTGCAAAAGCCATGTGGACCTAACCATCCCTGTTAGCCATCTTTCTTGGGGCAGCCATTTAGTGATTCAGTTCTCATTTGTTCACATGGATACACACAAGCTGTGGTGGCTTGGCTGCCTATGCATGGGATAGCCATGGAGTCCATGGACTACAGATCAGGTGTTGCTTGGAAAAACAAGATTAGCTGCAGTTGCACAGCTCAGCTGAACCACTCATGCATACTATTCCCAGAGGAAAAGGTTTTTCCTCACACTCCTTCTGACATACAAAGATGCTAAGGTACTTGCACAGCCGGATTGGACTGTGCTATGTCAAAACACATAGCCCACAGAGTGATATACCTCGCCCAGCAGAGTGTTTATTCAGTTGTTTGGATTGGGAAGGCACTTTGTAAATGAAAAATCTCAGTTCAAAGACAGGAGATTTGATCTAAAAAAAGAATTTTGCAAAAGATGTCTGGAAACTGAACAGACAAATGTGCTCTGTTCCTCTCAGAGACCCTCCTAGAAGCAGTCTGGGTAGGATTTTCTGGGGTTTTTTTAAGCTCATTCGTGTGTTTTTTTCCAGTAATATAAATCTCTATTGTTAACTTATGCATTATTTAAGAGATACTGAGTTTAAAAATAGCTCTAACCCACCAAGGGAAAATGGAAAAAGCAGTGAGCTGAAAGCCACAGCATTTCTCTCACCGATTGTTTCAGCATGCAAGACATCACAGCTTTCTGCCGTTTTCATTTCAATTTAGTAGCTGTCTTTGACATATGCCCACCCATTTTCACCATCAAAGTATCTGAGGATCGCTCATTCCTGAGGGTGCATATTACAAGTCTCTGTGCACCACAGCAAATTACTACCACACTAGGTCCTGGGATATATATATATATATATATATATATATATATATGGTTAAAGCCTTTGGGTTTGGAAGTTCTGTGTCCAACCCCCATGTTTTGAGTTCACATATTAGATGAGCAGTTTATACTCTTTAATGTTAAAGCTCAGGACACCTTTTCAAATTAGAGATTGTCTATTATCCTGCTTCACAGACACCAACTGAGTTACAGTGGGATGAAGTGATTTGCCTAAGACTGTAAGTGAAGCTACGGTAGATCAAGGGACTGCCCATCCCCAGGGGTGTTTCTAGCTACTGGATCACCTTTGCTCTCCTTTCAATTGCAAACAACTGTACAGGATGGGTGGGCTACCAAGGCAGCTCAAGCACTTTCACACACTGACTGTACACTGTACGAACAGCTACCTGGGGCAAGCAGCAAGCCTTCCTCAGGCACCTGGGACAAAAAAGATAAATGGGACCAGAATATGAACATCCTAGGGCATCAGGAAGGAATTAGAAATATCTGAGGCCAATCTAAAATCAACAGTGATCCTGACTCTTTATCACATATGTAAATTGAAGTCCAGAAGAAAACAGGCCTGGAAGTACTTAACAATCTTCTCTTTATAGAAGTCTCAGCACTGAGCTCCACAACAGGGAAAGAGCAATCATGTAAAAACTATGTGCACACCAGAACTAGAGGACTGCTCCACACTGCAAGAGAAACTATCTTAAGCACACATATGTTGATTTTAGTCCAAAACATTTTTCTGGAGTTTTGCCGTGTAGTGATCTTAGACACTACATTAAATGGTGTCCGTGAATGTTTATTCCCAAAGAAAGGAGAAATAATAAAGGGAGGAGGGGGCAGTCATGTGGGCAGGAAGGGTTACCATGTTTAAAATATAGCAGGTTGTTCACATCTCAAAATTCAACATGTGACAGGAGTAATAGTTAGAACCTGTATGGACAATACCCTGTATGACAAAGATACAATAAAACAAAGCTAAATTAACCCATGGATAACAACAAAAGTGTTCTAACAGCTTGAAAACATATACAAATAACCCCAAATGAACCCAAGACTGCTGAGGAAGAAACCCACACCATCACCACCAAGCTCCTGACAAATACCTCAGGACAGTTCAAGAGAGGGTGGTGAGGATTAATGACTTGATGTTCATGCACTGAGAAGTCTTAGAGAGTCCTTTCCTTATACAAGTTTGCAATCATGGAGGCTGTTTCCCTGAAGTAATAGGTGATTTGTTATATTAGTCAGCCCCTTGTTACAGAGGCACCCCCCAAGTTATGTGGGGGCAGCAGGAGTCAGTGCAAGAGCATGCAGTGAAAACACCATGAGACTTCTAAACTTATCAGTGGCTAAGGACAAAACAGAATAGAAAAAACAATGTTTCTGTATAAATATACCTATACTGTCACCTTGAAATCTCCCCTTCTTGAATACAGAAATATGTACTGCAGTATTTTAGCAGAATGGTAGAGGACCAAGATCTGTACAGAGTGCAGTGCCCCATAGTGCAGCAGATACCATATGGTACCTACCTTCAAATTGATTTTGGGCTGCTGAAGGAAGGTACTGCTGATAAGATCTCTGCAGTGGAGGTGACACACAAAAAATGACATTTAAAGCGACATAGTTCTAAGAGCTAAGAAAAAACATTATTCTTGTTTATAGCTGCTAGAGACAACAGTACTATTAAACACACTAAGACAACACCATAAAAACTTGTACAAAAATACTCCAGAACTATAACTAAAAACAAATTCATGAATTGCATTTGGTAATTGGTGGAAATGGGAAGAAAAAGCAGAGGAGAAAGTCACTGAGAGAAGAGACATGGCTGGAGGAGCAGCTCTGTGAGATAACGCCAGGAAAAGGAATAACACATTAAAAATAAAAAAAAAAAAAAAGAGCAACCTTAAAAATTAAGAGAACCACATTAAAACTTTCAGCAAAGATTTCAGGCAAGACGAAAACCCCCACTGATTACTCAGATCCCTCTGTCTCCAGCATGAAGACAGTTCAGTCTTTCCAAGTGCAATCTGAAATTAATGTGCTATTGCACATTAGAAGTTGAGTGACACAAATTTCCTAGCCCTGATGTCCTTAGCAAAAACAAACATGTGAGAAGAGACAATGCAGCACGCGAGCTAAAACAATCAGGCAAAGTCCCAAACCAAGGAGGAGGAGAAGCACTGTTGAAAAAAAGTCACTCATAAGACTGCAAGAGCAGTGTCATGCTGCTCTTGATGTCAAGCCAAGTTAACTGTGATACTCACACCAGAAGCATTCAAAGGGGCACCTGATAAAGGTGCATGAAGTATTCCTGCATCAAGTATTCTCTCTACAGTTGGAAAGTGTCTAATTCCAGAGACCCATCACATTCAATATCATGCAGCTGAAGAAAAATTTATCACAAAGACAGTGCACCTGTGTGACACTGAAAGTTAACAGCTATACTATTCCAAGTGTGCCATGTGACTGTTGACAAGTAGAAAACAGTGACTGCATTAACAGCAAACAGCCAGGCTCAGTGTTGATACCAGGAGAGCAATATGTATATATTCTCTCTCTCTAAAATAAATAAAATAAAAAAAATCATTTTTAATAATGACAAATTCAATCCATGGGAGTAACACAGGTATAGAAAGGATGCAATGGAAGAAGCAATAGTGGCAACAAGTAAATGCTTGCACTAAGTTACAATAAGGACAGAAAAAGCAACCAATCATTTTCTAAACTTTTTGATATTTAGCAATACCAGAGTGAGAAGGAAGATGACAATATCAACACAGCACCAGCTGCCTCCCCTGTAGCACAGGTGCACTGATGCTGAAAGAGATCAAAAGCTGTGTGATATTTTGGCAACCAAACCTCCTTGAAGGACAATGGAAGAGTCAACTGAAAATTATAAGATTTTGTTCATTCAGATCTGGACACTGGCTAAAAAACAGTGATGACATTTTCCAAAAGTTTTTAAAACTCTCCTGGTTTCTTATGGGATGTTCAGCTTGAGATTTTGAGTGTGTTGGCATTATTTTAATGCTGTTTTTTCATATCTAAATTTTGTGTAAAAAACTGTTAAAAAACATTTTGCAGATAAAAAACTCCAATAACCCTGAAGATATTAAATTTGTACTAAGGAAAACTAGCTTTATACAAAGGGGACTGGACAGGACTACTCAATTTTGTATTAAAGAGAGAGGGCTTCTATGGATCCTTACCAGAAAAACAAACTCTGTTTGAAAACACTTGTTAACAGATAATACTCAATCTCTCATTGATGGTTATAGAATGAAAGTACAAACTATGGCATTCATACACACCAGTCCTAGTATTATATTAAAATAATGTCATTACCAATTTATTATGTAAATTGATAATATGGCCATTTATTTGAAAGTTACTTAACAGGGTCACAGTTTGAATAATAACAATTATTTCAATGCACAGCTGATGTGTCTGTAAGGAAAAGCAAAGCAAGAAAAACTCAGCAATTCATAAACAGTTTATCTGTTCACATCCTCTAATTTAATGCAACTTTTCTTAGTCACTAAACCAACAAATTCTTACTGCTCTTCAGACTGATGCTGACACCAGCTTAATCACTAAACAGCTACTACAGATAAATGAAGCATTTCTCTGTCTCAGTTCAGCATCTACCCAGTATAAACTCTCACACAATAACAGACACCTAAGGAAACAAGACAGCTAGCAGACCTGTTTTAAAAATCCCTACCTAGGCTGATTTGACGGAAAAAACCTCAAATCAGGTTTCTCACATCCCAGGTCAAAGCTCTAACTACTGGGCTTTTGGAAAGCTTTTGATTCGTTATCCATGCTCAACAACCATTAAGCCCGAAAGGCAAATTCTGCAGCCAATGACTCTGGACTCTGAGTTGGAGTGGTAAACTTAGTCCAAGTCCTACATTGGGCACTGGGAATTTCCTTCCCATTAATGGGGAAACTTGTAGAAACATAGAAACATTCTTACTCCAGCTTCAGTTTACTGACCGCTGCATCCCCAGTTTACCAGCAGGCAGGCAATCCCGCTCTACCCATTTACTGCAGCACACAAATATTATCAGAATCTGTTGGGAAATATCTAACACAGCTTCAGCCTTTTAGTTTCTCCAGGGAGTTTCTCAGTCTATTGATTATTCCCAGCTCTAGCTTACTCTTTAACGGGCATATAAATTCCTTTGTCTCATGACTCCTTTGTAGTGAATTGGAAGACTTTGGTTGCCATATGGTCTAAGAGAAGGGGAAAGGATTCTTGATTTCTGATATGCTCTCTGCCAGCTCTGCTGCTGACAGCTGAGAGTTGCCTCCCCCAGGTCAGTGTCCTGCCTCTTCCCTTAAGTAACAACAGTAATCCACAGCAGAGGTTGTTAGCTACATTTGGAAACCCCAGGGAATATGTGACTGCACAGTTACAATACATGACCAATGTATACAAATACAGCTTAAAAATTATACAAAACACAGTGTCCCAGTAAGCGTATCTATAGCAGTTTCTACAGACAACTGGTGTTTAAGACCATTGTGCTCTGGTTAGAGTGTTAATTGTCCATGCAGACTTACAAAATCCTAAATGCTTTAGTTAGGTGGCAGCAGATTTCAAGGTCTGGGATCTCAAAGGTGCTCAGACACTGGCCTCTTATTCCCATATGGTATTTAGCTCCTTCTGTTTGGTTTTCCAAGGGCAACTGAAAGAGACTTGTTAATAATTCTGGTGATTTTGTACTTTGAAAAGAGGGAGATGCACATTCCTAGAATACAGAATGCACCAAAAGGGGTTTTAGGTCCAAGGCAAAGTACTTTTTTTAGGATGTTTGCTTGCAGCTCCTGCTGAAGTCAACTGGAACTATTAATGTTCATCCAAGGGCAAAAGTTGACATATAACATTTATTTTATGCTATACACAAGTCTGAATAAAGATAATATGAAATCCATAACTGAAAACTAGCTAATAGGTTTGGACAAAGCAAAAAACTGGAAGGCAGCAGTTGTCAGGAGTATGATTTAGTTTGCTGTAGTCTTTGTGCAATTCTACTAACTACCATTCTCTTTTTCTGCTGGGGTGCCACAGCTGACACAAGTGTATTAATACATCTTTTGATGTATTTTTGTTTGAATCACACACAGACTTCTACCTAGAAATACTGAAGAACTAGTGGGCCAACAGTACAGAAAACAACTCATGACTTGGTCATTTCCCAGCCATTCCCCTGAATCCCACACTGTCAATTAGGTAGCATCATGGTAGTCTTCCTTCTCCCAGTGTGAGTAGGAAGGAGCTTATGTTATCAGCAACATGGGGTGTAGAGATTACATCCACAGTGATTTACAGTGACCTGCAAACCATTCTGAAAACAGCTTAAAGCTGCTTTCCCTATAACAAAAATATTGAAAATGTCCATATTTTTTCCCTGTTGAAGGTCACCTTGAATACTTTTCTTATTCCTGATGGCATAGTAAAGCGTCACCATGTTGCTGCTTTAATTTCTCCATAATAGAAAGAGAAGCAGAGAGAATTAAAAAAAAAAAAAAATTAATCATATTGCACTAAACTAATGTACTTAAAGGCAAACCGTTTCTTATGACAGGCTTTGCAAGGACCAAGCAGTAATAGACTTGTTTTTCTCATGTTCATTTTGTGAGAAATAAGAGTTGCTCTCAGGAATTATCTGCATGATTATTAATGTGCAAGAACTGAAACTAAAATAAAAGTAGAGTATTTTATTAAAAAAAAAAAAATCAACCTTTAGAATACATCTGTAAAAGAAATAAAAGTAGTAAAGATCTCACTCCTCTGAAGTGCCAAAATGCCTCCTGTTCAATCTGTTCATTTGAGATGGAGAGTGGGACAGAAATGGAAAGCAGGAAATTTGAAAGAATCCTGCCAGGAGGTAGGTGTTCAAGTTCATCTCCCATATGAGAAGCCAAATCGAGAATCTGCATAACCTACCTGCTCTAATGTCTGCACACTCAGACAATGTCTAGACAATTCTATTGCAGGTAACAGCCTTTCTATGCTGCTACTAGGAACAACAGTCATGTGTGAATTACTTAAAAGTCTTTAACGCACACCAACCTATGGAGAGGGAGTGCAGAAATACCACTCTGTTTATGTGTGTGTATATATGTACCTGTGGGTGGGTGGGTGTGTGTATACACATAGGTTGATTAAAAACAAAGTACAGAGGAAGTTACTACAGTTAGTAATACAATTCATTGTGCTATTTATGAAGAACTGTCAAATAATATATATTTCTTTGGACTTTCTGACAGCCTCTACCCATTTCAACTAAACTATGCAATTAGCTAATAGTGAAACTGTTCTGGTCTAATCCATCGGCATTACCCCAGGCACCAACATGAAGGCTATCACAATTCAAAGATAAATACATATTAATACACTATCTAAATTTTGTTCTATTTTTCTTTGATTGAAGATAATTTTCTGTACGAGGTCAAAAAAGTCAATAGAAGCAGCAAGTGCTCTGTATCCCTGAAATTTAAGTTAGACTGCAGCTTAAGGGGACATACAGTGATGTTTTCTCCCTTGTTTGTACTTACATGAAAACCTTGTTTAAGTGGATGTTTATATGAGATTTTAAGGAAGGAGGAAAAGAAAAGAAACAGTTAATGACAAACTCTTATTACTATATTTCAACAATGAGTCCATCCAGGAATAAGACCCTGAGTAAGTTTACAAAGAAAACAATTTACATTTAAAAAGTTAACAGGTCACTTAGGAGGAAATGCATCAATATGTCAGTGAAATCTGGATTTAAAGGGCAGAAATGGCATCAATCAGTAAACCTATATACTTGGGCCTAAAGTGTTGCATTTCTGCTGTCCAGACAGAGCAGGACTGGGATTAAGGTGAACTCAAATGAGCTTCACAGTCCAAACCCCCTAAAAACATGTACAAGAACCAGCCATCAAGGGAAAGGCAGAAATTCAGTATCAGCTCCTAGTCTTTCAGATTCCCAGCTGCAAAATTATCTCAATCTTACTACCAAAAATGGAAAGCAAACATATTCAATAAGAAGTGATGAATTGCCACTTTTGAATTTCCACAGTCTATCTTAGAGACAGGAAAAGGGAAGAACAAAACATGAGTAGGGTGTAGCTGCCTAATTCAAGAGGCAACACATTACATATTTGCAAGCCATTGGAACATTATTATATCTATTTCTATTGTAAAATTTCTAGCACATCAGAAATCCATTAGCAATGGTGTTCTGGCAAACCACCAAAGAAAAATACATCCTCTTATACCAAAAAAGAAATGAAGATCACAGAATGATTATGGATAAGTAGAGGCTAAAGATCAGCAAGCTCACCCAGAAAATACATTGTAATGTAAGATTTAACAATTCTTCCAAAAAGAGAAAGACAAAAGAAACCCTCTAACTTTGCACCAAAGCAAAGGCTGTGCACATATAGATTAAAAGCTCCAGCCATCGTTTTTCATTAACACTGGAAATGTATTTATATTAATCTCTTTAGCTAGACTTGGCAGCTTTGTTACAGTATCATATTCAGCTCGATCTTGGTGCTTCTTTGCAGTTTCACAATTCGTGATTTCCACTTACTGATGAGCAGCTTTCCAGAGTGAAGTACACCAAACCAAATTTATTCCTTGGCTAACTTTTAGGAAGTTTTCTCTGTAATCAAACTGGACACCTGACATAGGCAGAAATGCATTAATAATCTGACACTTTGAGATTGATTACTGTCTCTTCAGTCATGGGGAAAATTCCCCTGCTTTTATAATTAAGCAAAAATGGAGGTGATGCTAAACATATGGCAACAAAACAAAAAGCTCTCCATCCCTTCCTTTAGGAAGTGGAGATACATCAGAATTTCCTTACTTATTTGCTCTGAAATCATGCATAACTCTATTATAGAAATATTACATCAAGATCATTTTTTTCCTTTTCCCTCATCATAACTTCATTGACCACTATCTAAATTTGACAGACCAAATGGACAGTGTGATTCATTGTAAGAGCAATAATGAGCAGAGAGACAATTGTAATTTTACTGTCGCCACCAAGACTGTCTCTGTGAAAGGAAGGTTGAATAGGTGTCACTTGGATTACCACACTTACAGTCAGAAAAGGCATGGTTTTGTTCTAACTGAACTGCTTTGTAGAGGGAAAATCTTTAAGATGTATTTAGTTATCTCTACCATGATTTAGTCTCAGAACTCTCACTATGGTATATTTGATAACACTCAACTAAGGGCCTAAAATCTGTCACACCCTCTGGACATGACTGTTTTCATTTTGTTCTTCTGAAGCAAATCTCACACCTTTGATATTCAGGCCAACCTCAGTAGGTCATCAGGAGGGGTTTTACTTAGGAGATGAGTACATCCCGTACATTTGTAACTCTTTCTGCATGTTTATACTCTCCCCAATAGACTCTTCAGCAAGAACACAGAGATCTGATAAGAGGTAAACAAACAACAGTCGATAAAAAAAAATTCAACTATTAAAAAGATAGTTTTAAGTGGTTTTATTTCTTTAGAGAAAGAAGGGGAGAAGATCAAGAGAAAAAAAATGGTTTTTTTCTCAAATGACCTTTTACATCTCAGAAAAGGGCAGAAGCCCAATTTAGATGAAATATCTCTTTGTAGGTCATCTTTAATAAAAGTACAAGATGATTCTTCTCCTTCATCTCACTGTATATCACACTAGATGACAGCATTTTATTTCCTTCGGGATAGTGGAAATAAAGTAAATGGAATAGAACAAGGACACATGATAAATACTCTTTTAACATTGTTTTGTCTGTTTGGTTTTTTTTAAAAGAAATAGAACTATTATCATACAACCAGTACTTCAGTCAATCGATAAAGGGATCTTTTTTTGGCTTACGTGAATTTATTTGTATTTTATGGTTATTATACAAGCAGATTCCATAATCTTTCATTAAAACACTTGAAAAGAAACAGAAAAGCTAAAAAAGGAGTTCTTTTCAATAATATACCAGAAAACAACCACATGCCTTAGTATTTCTGTTAGGATTATCAGACAACACATTTGATTAAACAACTTCTTAATATATTGGTGCAAAGCAAATTGTTCCATATTTTCTTAAAAAACAGATTTGAATGCCCTATTTGATTAGGTGTACAAGTAAGGTATATGTCACTGCCTCATTCATCTACTACTATTTTGTAATACAGCTTGGACAATAAAGATCTAAAACTAAATAGGAAGCAATTAAGTATTTGAAGAATTTTAGAAACATAGTGCTTTCTGTTCAAATCAGAAGATTATTTAGAAGAAAAATTTATCATATAATTGAAAAAACTGGGAAATAGATGGACCATTACAGAAGAATCACAACAACAATAGGTCACAAACTGTAAAGTCCGAAGGTCTGGTAAGTATCAAAAGAGTCCAGCAGTTTGAATTGAGGGAGGATCAGGTTATAGTCAAGCCAACTCTCATCTACAGTACAGAAACAGAGTATCTTTCAGTTATACACAAGAAATGAGAGGTTTGCCAGTAGGAAAGCTGTCTATCACAAACCAGTCTACAATTCTAAAGCATCCTCCAGGGTGAAAACCCTCTGATAAAAGGCCACGACCCTGACTCAGCCCAGGTGCTGTAGGGAGCAGCAGTACCAGCAGGACGGGGCACAAACCCCTGCCTTCCCTGGCCACAGCACCCCTGAAAATAGGGAAACAGGGCAATGAGCTGGATCAGTATTTCTTACCAGATTTGCATTTGATAATTGGTGCTCTAGGATTCGAAAACCTGATTTTTGTGCGTGTTTTGGAAGAGGAAAGAAGTGTCCCCATATGGAGGGGTTATTACACTGGGTAATAACCTGCTGCTTCTCATGCTAAGACAGCCAGGAAGAGAATCAGAGCAACATGTATGAAGCCTTTCAAACCAGAGTGCAGAATTTGATTTGCTTGTGGTTTACTTCAAGAAAACTCTTTCTGCACCAAGACAATTGTCTGTAAATGCAGTTTTACCTACTAGCAAGTCCCAACCAAATGAAAACAATTACATTAAAGACCACACTATACAGAAAGTCTGTCAGAAGAAGGCTGTTTCCAGCCACTGAGTGAGGAAACATGAGCACACTCATCTTGAATCTCACTAACAAAATGCATTAAAAAATGCTACATAAATTTCACATAACCACAGAAACAAATAGCTACAGACTTCAAACGTAACACCTTATGTCTGCAATAGATGCTGCAAAGTCAGCAAACAAGTCCAATGCTTTGATACAACAGAGTTCCTGTGCACAAGTTGAGCACTGTTATTTGCTGGCTAAGATGTTCCATATGTTAACAACATATTGTTTTAATAAAGCCTGTTGATTCAGTTTCTGGACTAAAAACACATTTCTCAGGAAGAACCACTATCTGAGTAAAAAAGGGCTGAACAACCTATTCCCTGTGTAATGATCTTACAGAATTAAAGACCGTGAGTTTGCAGGCTGATGGTTTTCCAGCCGTTCATTAGGTCCTCTGATTCTACACCAGAAAGCCTAATAGTTTTTATTGCTTTCATTCTTCATATCTTCCTTCCTAGCTCCATGCATCACTTGACTCATTGTCTAGAAAAGGAAATTTCTATTCATTTCACTGCTTGGCTGAGGAAAGTATTTGAGCCCCAAGCTAAGAGGCCTGCAGCACTTCCTCTGTTTCTCTAAGTGTTATTTTTACAGAAGGTTATGATGCCAAAAGAGTTCTCAAGGAGAAAGTAAAAAACAGGGCAGAGTGGTTGGACAACACTAGGAGAGACATATGAAGGGAACTGTATCAGCAGGAAGGCTGCTGACTCAGGGAAGAGATGCCCTATAAATGACGGTACAGAAAACCCCTGCTATCGACATTCCAATTCATGTGCTTTCCTGTTTACTACCCTCTCCCTGTGTCTTACTCCAAGTAGTATTATACGTAACAATTCATAGGGCCATAGTAGTGTTGTAGCAACAGTGGTCTGAGAATCTAAGTGACAGAAAGCAAGAAAGAAAAAATAATCACTTCTGTTAGACCAACTTGTATGGCTGTTGCTTGCTTTTGTAAACACAAACCCTAATCTAGCTGTTAAACCATAACCAAATAAAGAAATGATTGGAAAAGTCAAGGGTTTGTTTTACATTATTTACATATGTGGCAGTAATCGATACACAAACCAAACATTCAACTAAAAACTCCGGTGCCTAAACTGATGTTAGCATATCAGGATATAACTTCATTACAACAGTAAATCCAGAAATTATACTTTGACTGATGAGAGCCACTTTTTAAAGGCTGAATCAAAAATACAATTTCTCTTTTAAAATCTCTCATAATGGCTTATATGACTGTTAAAGTTACTGTCACTTGGAGATACCTGACATTTAGAAGATAAATTCATAGGTGCTGAAACGTTATTTGATTCTTCCTCTAGTTAAGCCATTTTACTTAAAAGTTGATGTTAAATATAGATCACGATTGATCTGCACATGATGCAGAGATGAAGTATGTCTGTACATGTGTATGTGAAGTGTATTTCTCCTAAGTGACCTGGTAATCTAAGGTACATCAACAAAAAAGAAAAACATCATACTAAAAGAATGATAATATCTCTCTGGAATAATTAATCATTTTCTTCCTACACATATACCCTCAAAAATATACAGTAATACATTCTCTATAATTACTTTTGTGTCCCAAAAATCAGACCATGAAAAGGCAATTTACTCAGAATATATATCCCGTATATTTTAATTACTCTACTCTAAAACAACAAACGCTGCTTCCAGTGAACCACAGTAAAATATTCTTTATCACATTCATTGAAAAAAAAAAAAAAGGACTGACCTTTTCAGAAACTTGTTTTAATGGGCCAGGAAGGTATCTTATGAGTGAATTCAATGCAGTTACACAATTAGAAATAACAGATAAATTAAACAAACTACCTTTTTCATTCTCATTTTAACCGGGATGCCAATTAATCCTCACAGGAATTTTACAGACATCACTTAAACTTTTCATATCCAACTGAAATCAACAAACCTGTGTTGATTTCAACAGCCTTTTCCAGTAGCTGGTACTAAATCAACAAATCTAGCGACAATAATAGAGAAATAATCATAACAGAAATTTGTTAATCTAAAACTGAATTATAATATAAAAAATAAAATGCAATTGAGTTATCAAAAGCAATTTACCCTTTCAAGAGAAGTTTTAAGCATAACAGAACAGTATACAAAAAAAATGAAGGAATAAACTTACCAAAAATCAACACAGGTTTACAGAAAATTTTTCTTATCAAAGTAATCTGATATTTTTCTTGCATGGGATTACAAATTCCATAGTAATAGTGATTATATAATAAGATCAAAGAACGTAGTTCATATTTTCTAAACAAGAAATTCTAAGCTTGGAAGAAGGAATTTATTTTTTTTTTTAAATTTAAATCCTGAGCAAATCCTGGGAACTATGTAAACAAGGATATCAATTAGAAATGTGAAACCTGTGCTACCTTTATACATGACACTGTCAAAATGCAGTAGTGAATGTACAATTCAGCAAGGATACTGATATAGGGGAGGTCATCGAAAAGGAACAGAAATTATTAAAGGCCTTAAAAGATGCCATTTTATCAAAGATCCAGGAGATTGACCTTTTGAATGTAACAAAAAGAAGGTTGATATGCTATATATACCAAGGCGGGAAGAAAACTCAATGCTGCAGAGCTTTTTCAAACTGAAACTATGGTTCAAACATTTAGCAATTAGGGCAATTAGCTATTCAAACAATTTATATTTTAACAAATTCTTAATTCCCATACTACTTCATCACAAAAATGAAAAAAAAAGAAATCCCCAACAAACCGCAAAAGGCAGGAACCCTTAACGATGATGCTACACAGGTCTAACTGCATAATCCAAGGCATTCTCCCCAGTCTCGGGATATTTAGTGATACACTAGTAAAACCTTACATTTTTGCCTTACCTTCCTTTGTCTTTGAGCCCAAACAGAACTAGTTGTCAGAAATCTCTGCAGAATCAGCATTTCTCATTAAGCGTAAAAAACTGTAAGTCATTCAAAACCAGTTTGTACAATACACATGTTAGCAACAAATGGAATAATTGCCTCCCAGAGAACAAAATCAACCTCCGAAATTAAGCAACAATATAAATGAGAAAGTGTTTCCCAAGACTTGTTTGCAATTATGACCAAATTAGTTTTTCCATCACAAACTGGGATAGGGAAAGAATGACTTTGCAAAACATGGCTGTGAAAGAACAATCCTGTTGGGTCAGCTGGGGTTCTGATCACAGAGCACATGATAAACACTACTCAACAAATGATTCAAAGAAAGTGCAGAATACGATTCAGGATCTCAGTCAGAAGACCTGAAACCAGTCTATATTGCGCTATGTGTAAAATAAATATTACAATTAACTTCTCAGAGCACTCTCATATGGTAAAAAAGGCCATTATTTTAAGTAAGAATCAATTACTAATATGTGATCGTACCCAAGTGGGGCTTCTCAACCAGCATCCACACAGCGTGAACAAGAAAAGCGAACAGAGCTTGAATTCCCTTGATCCCAATAAATTCCAGCCGCCAGTGGGAAAAATTGGGACTGTGTGCAGCCAAGATATTCATTAAAGTAACTAAGAAAGCACTGAGTTGGACTTTAGGGAGATGCAAAACAGATCAAAGGAAGTGCTGCTCCTCCTCAAGTCTGATCTGACCGTCACTGAGCACACGCAGTTACCCAGTTACCAGGCACCACCACAAAAGTACCAGAGATCGTAAAGCACAGAGCACTTTTAGAGCAGGAAAGGCAGACGAGTCCCCTCACATCCAGCAGCACAACCCAGCAGGTCATCCCACATCACAGCACATGGAATCCCTCAGCAGCACACCCATCCCGTGGGCAGGAGGAGCGCAAGACTCACAGGGACAGCACAGGAGAAAGACTCACCAAAAACTACAATAGTCACAAACAGTGTAACTGCATTTTTTAAACCACCATTAATCCTTCTGAATTCCACGCAGCCAAATGTTTACAATTTAGAGCAAATTTAGGAATATGTTTTTCATTTACAGCTTACATGACACATTGATATTAGTGTTGGAGACCATTTGCCAAGAGAAATTACAGGCAAGGTTTCAGCAGTTTGCCTCATGAAAATGCTGGCACTTGTCTGTCAGGCTGCCTTTTATTCTGCTTCTGTTTTCAGGGTTTTTAGAGGAAGTTTACAATCTGATTCTGTAAGGTTTGCAAAACTAGTTAAAAGGCATTCCTAATAAACATTCCCCACAAAGCATGAGGAATGTCTGTATGTCTCTCAGCAGAAGCTGCAAAAAACATTCAGTGGTGAGACAAAATAATTCGACTGCTGGAGTTCCAGGAACCTTCCAGTATTACTAACCAGAAATAATTTAAATTAAGACTGATACATACAAAAGATCTATCAATATTTTCTGAATAAGCTTTTTTTGTTTTGCCTATCTGTTGATAAACTAAGAGAAAAGGGTGTTTATTTTCCACATAGAGAACAGAATGATTGCAGAGATTTTAAAATTTGCCTGATGTTTAGTTTTTCAGTCTCCTGAATGTAGTTGATCACCAAGGCCATTAATTTATACACAGTGTTGGTACTCCTTTGGGACACAGCCAGCTGTTCAATGGGAAGAGAAGACGTGTGAGCTTCCTAAAGTGGCAGTTTCTGACCACATCTTGCCCAGCCTACTATTTCTTTATAGATTACTTTCCACTGAAACATGGACCAGAGGAATTAAATTTGTGTTACAAGAAGAGAAAGCAGGTTTTGATTATGCTCCATCCTAGTGACTGAGCATCACCAGGAAGGACAGAGCAGTCCTGAAGCACTGAATATAAACTTGAAATCCTTATTTATGCTTGTGACCCTTCAGAGTACTTCCTCATCACCACAAACCTGAGGATCCCAGGCTATCAATGTGTTCACTCTCACCAAAAAAAAAAAAAAAAAAAAAAAAGACATGATCAGGGAGGGCTTTTTTTGTTACAACATGAGAAGCCAGAGTACATGCAGGTAGCCAGATGCTTCAGGTAGCTTTCTGAAGGCCAAGCATCTCCTCACCAGGGCACCTGGTGTCTACACTGCACCTCAGAAGTGACCACATTTCAAACTCATACTTAAGAAACACTCTCTGCTTGTCTCCATGATGGGAGACATCACAGCCCTTATATGAAAATTGATGCTGCATCTTTCTTACCTATGATGGCTATCACAAAGCGAACCTGGGGTGATCACCCAGAGCCCATCCACTCTCCAGACAAGCACAGATAAGAGTGTAATTTAAGAAGAAATACATTTAAGAAGAAATACTCCGCATGAAGAAAGAAATAGCCATTTGCGGAGCCATGGATGACATGACAGTACCAAAAATTTCAAGGGGAAGGAGTTAAAAAAAAAAAAAAATGAGGAAGCACACTTCATTGCTTTGTGACTCCTGCACAGGTCTGGGTCAGCGGCCAGCACTGGACACATATGGGAGTGGGAAGGCTGCGAGCAGCACCTGCCTGCACTGCCCAGCCAGCTGGGCCCAGCTCTGCTGGTGCTGGAGGCAGCACTAACAAGGAATAGCCAGAGAAAACAGCTCCATTAGATGCAGCCCTGAACGCGTAAGGATATCGAGGCAATGGATTCATAAACACATCGACGCAACTAATGCATCCCTAACCTCTGCCTAAGGGATTGAACCCTTTAAAAATACAGCTGATACGATCTGAAAGCTTCTTTTTAAACACTTCAGACAGTTGAACAGGCAAGAAAAGCTAAAAAGAAACACTGTATCTTAAAAAAAGCTCATTGTAGAGACACTATGGCAACTCTGGGGAAAAAAGGAAGAGAGAACAAATGGTGACTTATGAGGAGAAAATACCACCATCATTGCAAAAAAAAAAAAAAAGGAAACTACACTATAATTATAACAGCTTATTATTATTTTTTATTATCATTCCATATTATGCTTCAGTGTATTTGACATCTGCATTTAATGCGAACAAATGCACATTCACAACTGGTTGAGTCCAAAGTGAGCAAGAGAAAGCACGCAGATTTCAGTGTTAAATTAAAACTGCTACACTTTAATGCCAGTTGGAAATTTTTTTGTTTCCTTCCTCTCACTTGCATCCAGAACTTGCAGAACACTCCTGTCCCAGGCCTCAGTTTTCTTGATGTCTGAAATATCAGTGTAAGCTCTGCTTCTTTTTATTTCCCCGTCCACCTCGTTTCCAAGCTTGTTTCACTGCAGAAATCAGCCTTTGGTTCCAGGCCACTCTTGTAAGAGGTGGCAGAGGAAGAGACTAGGAAAGTTGCTTCAACTAACACCCAGATTCAAGAGAATCATACAATATCCTGAGTTGGAAGGTACTCATTGGGATCATTGAGTTCAACTCCTGGCCCTAGAGGACACCACAGGACACCCCTAGAGTGACACTATGTCCCTGAGAGCATTGTTCCAACACATCTTGAACTCTGTCAGGCTTGGTGCTGAGACCGCTTCCCTGGAGAACCTGTTCCAGTGCCCAACCACCCTCTGGGTGAAAAATCCAACCTAAACCTCCCCTAACTCAGCTTCATGCCATTTCCTCAACTCCTGTCACAGGTCACCACAGATTAGAGATCAGTGCCTGCCCCTCCACTTCCCCTCATGAGGAAGGTGTAGACTGAAATGAGGTTTCCCTCAGTCTCCTCTTCTCCAGGTTCAACAGACCAAGTGACCTCAGCCACTCCTCGTAAGGCTTCCCTTCCAGATCCTTCACCTTCCTTGTGGCCCTCCTTTGGACACTCTCTAATAGCTTAATGTCTTTTTTATATTGTGCACACAATATTCAAGGTGAGGCCACACCAGTGCAGAGTAGGGCAGGACTTGCTTTGACTGGCTAGCAATGCTGTGCTTAATAGTAGCATGTCCTTTGATGAAGTGAAGAGATAAAACAGAGGGTATCAGGCAATGGGGGAAGAGAGACAAGTAGGAGATGCTGAACATTTCTGCCAGCCTGAACTGTCAGTGTACAGAAGGTTGCCAAGGAAAAGGTTGCAAGTAAAATAAGAATTTTGTGTGGTACCTGTGGTGATGGAAAAGTGGACAACTATTCCTGATGTAAAGATAAGAGAAAGAAATGTGTGACGCTGGAGAACTGAGTAAGAACAGAGGTGGAAAATACACAAACACAACAGAATTGAAAATACAAAAGAGTACACAACAGGGGGATGTAGGAGATAGCACAGGCAAATGCAGCAAAGGAAACAGAGAACCTGTCAGATAAAAAGATGGATTTGAAGAGAATAGAGAAAATAACACCCATACAGAAAGCCGCAAAAAAAAGAAAAACTATATGAGGACAATCATTAGGAGGTGGGAATATTTTAGTTTCTGGCTTTTTTTAAGCTCTTTGTTTGCTACTCTCATTTTAATTTTGAACTTTATTTCCTCCATAATTTGGGGAACCACATGGAGGTGGTTCCACTTTCACTGTGACTGACCACCACTGATATTGTAACTGCAGATGATGCTCAGATATATTCATATGTACAAGTCATATACACCAACCTTTAAACAACATGGAAACTGCAAGAAAGAAGATGGACAAAAGCAAGGACAGTCTCTCCTTTCTGATAATCTATGTATTTCAAATTATTTCTCCCCACTCTGTCCCCCATACCTCCTTTACCATTTTTCAAGTGCATACTACACATAAGAGCTAATTTTACCACAGGGGCCTGCTTCAGTATGCTTTAGATATTAGCAGAGGTTCAGTTATAAGTACTAAGCTGATGTTTTTTCCAGAGAATAACTAAAATCTTGAACCTTGCTGCTTACAAGAATTCAACAACTTTGCAACTATAAAGTTAGTGTGGTCTAAATTTGCAAACCGCTTCTCAAAAAAAAATTAGTTGTTTTTTTCTCAGGTCTCTTAAAATATACACACAGAATATACTATGGAGAGTAAGAACTGCAAAAGAAGAAAAATATATACAACCTCCTGAATGAAATAGATTTTTTCACAGGGATGATAATAAAAAATACATTTTAAATGTTGGTCTGGTTTACACTTGGTTATTAAAATGCTCACAGCCACCAGTTTTCAGCAAATCCACCTTTTAATATCCAGGGAGGCTCTGCATGAGAAATTTGCTTTTATGGTAAACTGAAAGAAGGCAAGGCCACACCTGGAGTTCTGTGTCCAGTTCTGGGCTCCTCGGTACAAGAGAAATATGGAACTCCTGAAGCAAGTCCAACAGAGGACAACAAAGATTATTAAGGGACAGCAGCATCTCTCTTATGAGGAAAGGCTGAGGGAGTTGGACCTATTCAGTCTTGAGCAGAGATGCCTGAGACAGGATCTCACCAATGTCTATAAGTATCTGAAGGGAGGGTGTCAAGAGGATGGAGTCAGGCTCTTCTCAGTGGTGCCAAGACACAAAGAGACAAAGACAAGAGACAAGGACAAGAGGCAAAGGGCAGAAACTGATGCACAGGAAGTTCCACCTGAATATAAGGAAGAACTTCTTTACTCTGCGGGTGACTGAGCACTGGAATAGATTGTCCAGAGAGATTGTGGAGTCTCCCTCATTGGAGATATTCAAGAACCGTCTGGATACAATTCTGTGCCATAAGCCCTAGGATGAGCTGGCTTGAGCAGGAAGGTTGGACCAGATAATTCACTGTAATCCCTTCCAACCTGACCCATCCTATGATTCTGTGACTGTGAATTGAAATTATAATACTACTATGCTAGTTACACTGCAATAGCTATTAAGTATCAAAAACGGGAATATCAAAGCCTACAATGGTACTCAACAAAATAACAGAAGAACTTAAAATATACTACTATAGATCAACTCACTACCTAAAATAGCATTTCTGTCATAACATAGCCTCTAAAACCTCCACTGAAAAATTACATTTCACTGGCACCAGGTCTTGAACAAATGCAGAGTAAGATAGTCATTACTTACTGGTTTAGTGTCACATCTAGGATGAAAGATGATCCAAAAGCATCAACCTGGAAGCTGGCTCGAGCAATGTGGGTAGACTGCAATATAGAAAAGACTGGAATTATTATTCAGCCACAACAAAACATATTGTACTGGTTTGTGAATGCAGAAACAAAATATATATATACTAAGTATATAGCTGTTTCTTAACCTGACTCTGGACATCGACTGGTGGAGAACAGCTGAGACATTACTGGTTTGGTCAGTCATATACATTCACAATTCTCACCAACATTACCTGACAGAAACTTCATTCAGACAGACTCTCATTTAGGACCATAGCAATGGGCTAAAATATGATTAGTTGCATTTTCTGTAAAGCTCTGACTCACCACCCTGTAACCTATCTCCTCTAAAAGGGTCCCAAAACTCCAGCCCCCTGAGCAGTCACTAAAACTAAAGAAAAATGGGTGGTAGAAACTTTCTTTCTTTCTTTCTTTTCTTCCTTTCTTTGGCATATATTTCCCCCAAATGAATTCCTTTCACAGTCCTATAGAGGACAAACATGGGAATACTTCATAACTCATGATCTGCCAGAAACAGTGTTTTATTCTAATAGTAGTGGAAGAAAATACTCAGCTATCCAATAGAAACACAACACTTGTTTCTAGACCTGAAAACTCTCAAGAAACAGAACAGTCATGTTATGTAGCTAATTAATAAGAAAAGCTACTTGCATACACTTTGGAGGAGTATCAACTTTGTTCTTATTTTCTTTCCATTGAAATCTGCACATTAAGATTTGAAGCATGTAGACAGAGGACCTAAGAGGAAACACTGAGGAACCACTTACAACTCTCAACTACACTTTTCCAAATAAATACAATACAGGATAGTACAACTGTAACAAATGATTTATTGAAAACTCTGGGAAACACAGGACAGGATGGGATAATGTGAATCATCAAATTCACTCTCTAAAACTACTGGCAGGCTTTCGATAGGCATTAAATCCAGAAGAGCTGAGAATACCAGTTTCCCTGGAAAGGAACAGCATCAAAGAAACAGAAAGTCAACGGAACCATGACTTTTTTGATTATTACGTTTTTTAGTTGCCCTACAGCAAAATTTTCTTTTTATGTCTACATATATAAGCATGAGTATTAATAAGTAAAAAAGACAACAACCATGAATATATTTCCACAAACATGATGAATGCTTTAAAAAAATAAACAAATGTCAGGACAGCTTCTCTTAGCAGAGGACCCTCAGGCTCAGGGCCCTCTATAAAAATGCCTGGCTGTGTCACTGCAGTGGACACGCATGCAAAATTGCATGACAAGAAAATCCACACATTTACATTACACTTCAGAAGGACACAGTAAAACTGGAAAGCTTCTTAGAAAGTGCCTCAGTAGATATAATTCAGTGTCAGATATCCTTTCAGCTATCCCCATTACACCTAACACAGGCCATAGGTCTTTGCTAAGTGCTTCTTAGTATTTCTGAATGATTTAAGACCTTCTTTTTTGCACAGTTGAATAGTCTTTGACCAACTAACTGAATATAACATATAATTTAGCTTACCTGGGCAAATAATTTCAGTGAATAATTACCATCAATATTAAAAGCCTACTTTCTATCCAAAAAAGATTTTAAAAATAATAAAAAAGCAAGCCAACAAACATAAAAAAGACACAGCCAGCTGGCAATGAAAGACACCACAGAATGTACAGACACCCACAGCACATACGGCACCCACATGTAGGACCATCATTTAGCTATTTCTGGTCTGCAGCAGCTATGCAACCACAAATACAGTAAAAATAACCATCAACAAATTATCAAATTACGATTGTTGTTTCTTTTTTACCTCTCAGGCTTTAGACTCTCCTTTGAATGATTTTAAAATTTCATCTTCTCTTGCTAGATGTGAATTCTTAAGCTGCTGCTCACAAACAGGATGTGACAGGCCAAGTATCAAGTAACATAAAAGGAGCCAATGGTAGTTCCCTTGTTCCACTGCAGCACATTTGCTAACCTTAACTAACCTTCATTTACCTACCTGCACTGCAACAACCTTCTTCTGATCAACAAGTAATGGCAATCCAGTTGTTTGCTTATCATCATTACATTATTAAATGCAAAGAACATTCTACAGCACTTTTTTGTTTGTTAACAGTATGTGTCATCATTCAGATTTCTTTACACAGTATAACCAAGTCTTCTATACAACCATATGCTGGTATCAAAAGACAATTAGTCAGTAAAAACAGGAAAAGCCTAACATGGATTTCTAGATGTACATATACTAAATGTAACATCTGTCATTTAAAATGTATTCACCTCACAGACCATAAAAGCAAAAATGACTAGATTGTTTTGGTTTGGTTTTTAACCACTAGGTATATTGCACCATATTGATTTGGTCTGGGAGATTTCCGCTCTTGAACATGTCTCTAATATAAACAATTAGAAGGCTAATGTATTTCTAAGGTGACCCTGGATCAGTTACTCCCTGACAGAAACTACTGATGTGGATTTAAGGGAGAAAATACCTCTTAAGAAATTAATATGGAAAATTACACAGACGTAACCATCTCCCAAGACTCATGATACAAACCCAGAAAGCTTACCATTAATTTTAAGCTCAAATGCAATCAAGTGTATCCCAAGGGTATTTCAAGCCTACTGAGATACCAAAACATTTTGGATAGCCTGACAAACCCAGCCCTTTCCAGGAATTGCAGCCCTTCCTTCAGCCCTGGTATGTGTTTGTAAAGCACTGCCACACTGCACGCTGTGGGTTGCTGCCAAAAATGAGCAGTTCTGCCCCATCCTGGCCATGTGTTCCCACCTACTCTCCCTTGTCAGCTCATGTGACTAGCCAGAAAGGCTGATCAGCATCAGAAAATTAATCATCACATGGAGCGGGTCCAATTTTTGTCAGACAAATAAGTTGATCCAAAGAAACCATGAGGTAGATGCAATGCAAAGAAGCCAGAGGTCACACCCAAGAGAGACTGAGGAGGAAGACAGATTCCCACTTTTGATGGCAGATAAAAAATCTCATTCAGCATAAAAAAAACCCTATCCCTTAAGAGTTCCGGTCAGTACATTTTTTAAGATAACCAGATATTTAGAAGAATTGTTAAGAACCACAAAATAAAGAAATGGATTTTAAAAAGTCTTGGCTCTACATTATTTTTAAGCCCAACTACCTGCCTGCTTAGTGAATAGGTAAACTGGCCAGCTGCAAAGGAAGCTTACATTCATAGACATATGTCAATAAAAGAACCCAAAGGAAGGAAATAAGTACTTTTCCATCTATACCACCTCATTCAAACAGAAGTAACAAGAAAGACACCTGGAAAGGTCTCTCTAAATCACTGAAGCAAGACAATCAATTATGTCCTTCAGTTCTCAAACCAAGGAATTCTCTTGGAAAATTTGAGGCTTTTCCAACAACCATCAGCTTGACACATCAACAGCTGACAACTGAGTCATAAAAGGGGAGTTCTTGGAGACCAGAAGAGATGTACCCAATGCAGAGCATGAACAAGAGCCAGGAAAGGAGAAGCTAACAACTTAATGGAAGAGCGCAACGACATGTCTCCAACACAATCAAAAAGTTCTGAAATTTTAATGTCAAGCAACCGAAGAAGGAAAACATCAATAACAACTCTGAAATTAGCTCCAGTACTTTCAGATGCAGTTTCTAGTGGCACATAAATTACATTACCCTGCAAGCCCCTCCAGAAGGAAATACTAAGCATCCCATGCATCCAATGCAACTATGAGAGAGCTAACTTCTGTTAAATATTGTTAAGTTTAAGCATCTCAGTGAATGTCTGAAAGGAATCAAAAGTAAATGGAGTGGAAAGGATTATTTCAATTCACTAAGCACAATGGTATTTTAGCTAAAACAAAGATTAAAAGCTTGAATTCTAGAAAAACAAAAGTGGTACGCAAACCTTGCTGCCAAACCAAGAGCAATGTGATTCCAATTATTTTAAATCACCTGCTCCATGCCTCAGGGATCAATCACTGCAGTAACAGAGGAGATGGGCAATCAGTACCAAATATGACTACTTATTATTACAAAGAAACACAACTGAATAATGATGTCCTTTCAGTACTCTGGCTGGGGTTCAGCTTTCTTCAGAAACTGGCCCTGAAGAATGAGCATCTGCGAAGGGAATACATGTACATCAAACTACAACCAACATACATCACTGCAGATCAACATCATTGCACTGCACTGGAGGTAACCTTAAATGTGTTTGGAAGATTTTCATTTCAAATAGGTCAAATACCTTAATCACCAGCGAAACACTTACAAATAATCAAACTAACAAGAATTTTGAAAGGAAAAATTTAGATATTTTCCTCACATTGTGTATAATTAGTTGAGTGCTGAAAGCAGCACAGTAGCATGATGACTAATATCTTTCCTCATAAAATAAGGAAAAATAATTAAAAACATATCATAATGCAATGTGCAATTCCTCGTAACATGTTTCTTCTTTTAGAAGTATCCTTAAGAAAGCACTTAGATGCTTTTTAATAAGTTTTGCTGGAACAGATAACAATTTTCATCAAAAAAGAACAAAGTCTTTTGTAAAAAAAAATTGAGGAGAAAATCCTATTTATATGCTTGCCCTTTGATGTAAAGAATTTTATATTTACTACTATTTATAGCATTGTGGTTTCTAATTAAAAGATTCTGATCAAACTTATAGACTTGAAAGAAAAGCACTAAGAGAATCAAGAGATAAAATAATACAGGATGATACAGGGAGAACTTAAAAACTATGCCTTAGAGTTTGCAAGAACAATGAGGTTTTATAGCGGGTATTTGGTGATTTAGTCACATTTAGAAAATAATAGATTTCTTAGATATTCATTTAATTCCCCCCTCTCTATTTCACAGAACAGAAACTTCACCTTGCTAACAATCCTTTAAGTGTGCATGATATAATTGTTTCTTAAGTTCAGTAAGGACACAGATAAGCCAATAGGAAATCAAAATAAATATATTAATGAAATTAAATGACAAATATACTAAAAATTTTATGTAGATTTACCTAAAAAGAATTAACTGCTGGTTTGAAAATAATCATTACACTTAAATTTATACTAGAGTAGAGGAACACAGTGCTAATTGGCACACGTACACACTATAAAAGGACAATTTTCAGCCACATTTTTGTTGTAATAAATCCAGAGTTATGGAGTACACTATTGCTGTATGTAAAGTAAGAAATTTTTTCAAAAACTGACTTTTTTACTTGTACTGGGAAGAAAAAAAAAATAAGACTTTGCTCAGAGACAAAATTCAGAAATAAGCCTAGGTCTAATACTAAAAATAAATATCCAAAGTGAAAGAATCTTCTTTAAAAAATGTACAATAAAATACAGCTGCAACATGATTTCCACGCCTTCTCTATTGTCATTTGCAAATATCTAATTTTAATCAAAAGTTCAGTGTCACTGAACTGGATCCACATATCATAGCATATTAAACAACTATAAAATCTCTTTTTTTACTTTCCCTGGCATTCTCACAATATTTATAGGCACTTGGTGTATTAATCACCATTATTTTTCATTCTTCATGCAAACTCTCTCTTTTTATCCATTGCATAAATCTAAATACCTATGGGGCATTTGGCGGGGGGCAGTTTATTTAATTAAAAAAATGTGGAAAAGAATCATGGTTTTTACAAAAGGCTTTTACAGCTGCCTCTTTGGGGCACATTTAGTAAACAAGTTATTTATTCTGAGAAAAAGCTAGAAATAAGAAAATATTTTAATAGGTCCATGTTCATTTTTTAATCCTGGATCATATCTGTTCTCCATGCCAAGTGAGGGTGGAGCAGAGGGAGACCGAAACACCATCAGCTGGAGTGTAGTGCCAAAGTCCAGTTCACTGTGGTCGTAAATATGACCTAAAATAGCTTTTCTCCATATAAATATCATAGTATCAATGAACTCTAAGACAGAAGCAAGAACTACTTGTACTTCTAAAATGCCAGTAATTAGTCTTATCAACAGAAAAAGAAAAAAACAACCAAAGCAAAAAAACCAAAAAAACTTTTGTTTATTTGTGTGTTTGAAAGCAAAGGCTGTTCGAATTTGCTCAATACAGTAGGGGGGGAACAGCACCAGGAAAAAAGTCCCAAGCACAAACTAATGCAATGTATTGCAGGTGTCACTGCTGCAGAGTCAGTGCCTGGGCAGCAGCACAGATCCTTCTCAGGTCCTACAGGGGTGTAATGCCGAGCTACGAGAACTTGGCTGTATCTGCTCACACATCTTGTCCCAGACCTCCACCCAGCACTCCAAAACTATGAGCATCTTTGAACAGTTAGAACAAATTGAGTAAGAAAAAATAATTCTCATTTCCCACGAAAACTTCTTTTCTTGCTCTACTTCCTCACCGCCACTTCATTTTTCTCAGAAATTCACACGAGGTTAAATGATGGAACAATGAAGACAGGAAAACTATCAGCCTGTCACTGATAGCAAATTTAGCATGAGCTACCATTTGATCCACAGATCTAATAGGACAAATTTAAGTAACTGAATAGGCAAGATGCTGCTTCCCAATAGGCAATCTAACACTTGTCTCCAGTACAGAAAAGCCCTGTGGCACCAGATCTTACACTCATGCTTTTAAATAGAGAATGACGTTAATTTGATTCTAAAATTTTGTTTATAACTTTTGATTTCCTAAGAGAGTAATTGCTGCAAGTCTTCATATCACTGTGAAAGAAAGAACTGCAAGAACTTTTGGGAAGCTGTATTTATTTTTTCCCCCTTTTTCTGGAAGGGAAGTAGCAAAGATTCATACATAAAAGGTTACATACAACTAATATGCAAGAGATCTTAAAAATATCACTACTGGGGCAAAAGCAGAAAAATTGGTGCCTGCTGAACCTTGTATTTTTAAAATGCACTCAATAAGGTTCTTCATCAAATACTAATGACTAGCGAAAGTATGACCAAATAGGTTGTTATAAGTGTGATTAATCAAGTACAGGGTCACGAACAGAAAAGAAACAAAACTCATGAATGGAAACTTGCAAAGTTCAGAATCTTTTCCTGCCATAATTCATACAAAAACTTTGATAACTGTTGGAGATCACACTTGCAAAACCAAGAAAGGGTGTAAACAGATACTCATCCTGTTCCCCAGGAACACCACAGTTTCCATTGCCTTCCACAGCAACTGTGGCTTTCAGAGGGTCAGATCTAACAAGAAAAAGAATGTTACCTACAACTGCAGTAGTGCAATGTGTTCCATCCATCTCACTCAAGAGCCCAGGACCTGACAGTGCAATCAGATGGGGAAACTACTTCCTTGTGAAGAAACGTGAGATCAGACGGAAAGGACTTGAACAAGGACAACCTTTCCTCAGTGAAGTACTCCTCTCCCAAGGATGTCTGGCAGTTTTGAGTCAGTGGAACCCAAATGAGCCACTAGTTGTGCACAGCTGCAGCGTGAGAGGCAAACAACCAACACACCACCCATCTGCAGGGGGAGAGAACACAAAACAAGGGCAGTAATGCAAGCACCACAGGCAGCACAGACCCATCTGGACCACTATGTCATCTATCTGCAGAAAGGGCTATTGTCTCAAGGACCCCATCTAGGCAAGAAGGAAAACTCAATGGATCTAAGAGTCAGGAGGAGTGAACGCATTTCCTTCGCCAAAGCAGATGGTGCCTTGAGGTCATTTTTAGCTGCATGTTTTCCAAGCTCTGAAAGGAATCAATAACATTTTAAGAGTCCCTTTTCAGCATCTCTTGTAGGATTTGCAAATGAAGGAACAGAGTTCCACTACCAGAGGAATCTATAAAATCCCTTCATTATGCTACCTTTACATTACAAATTGACACCTACATTACTCTTTGACACCTGAAGCCTCCCAACATGGTTATTTTCTCCCATGAACGGCTCTGGGCACCAGCAGAAAGTTTAGTAACATCTTGTCAGCATCACAGTCTAAGAAGAGCTTGACAAAACTTGCAGACTGTTAGGCATGCCAATATATTGCTCAATCAATTCCACGGATAATACTTTTTAAATATGACTCACCCTCTACATTTAAGTATCAAAGTCCTGCTTAAAGTTGAAAAGTGCAAGAAAAGCAAACTTCAAAATTCCTTTTCCTCTTGATACAGACAAGGAGATCAAAACAAATCAACATTTTCATTGTATATATTTTCTGAAACAGCTGATGGATTTTTTTTATTCCCACAGAGTTTCAGGGGTTGAAATACTCTAAGGAGACATTTCTGGAACAGAGTGTATTCCTACATACTACTATTCTCCTGGGTAATTTTTAAGTCAGGGCTGTAGCCTCCACACTCCTATACATCACACTTCCATTAAAAGGCATTTACCTTTTTCTAAACCCTGTATTATTACTTCATTCTGGAATATGTGTTTTCTAAAGCATTGCCACTTCCTACAGTTTTCTGGTCTAGCAACACTCATTTCATTAAAAAAAAGGAAAGATACTGTACAATAAAATTTAGTATAGGTAGACAAATCAGAGCTGGTCAAATTACCAGCTGAATCATCAAATTTCACTGTATGATGGCAAATGCCCAGCAGCAATGCCATGCTTCTTTAACTTATTTTAACTGAATCCAATTTTCAAGCTGCACTCTTAAAGACTCAACAGTTAAACGGTTCTATGTCATTTGCCACTTTCTTTGATTTCTACATAATCAATCGTGTCTTTAATTCATATGACACGGGCTTTCCACTTGAACTTACCCAATCAGCAAACCCCCATCATGGGAGTGCATGCCACAGCTTGGTAGAACACATTCTGTCCATGTGCTCAGCACTCCCATGCAGCACTTCAGCCACCTTTGCTGCTCAATGCTCAACAATAAAGTTTCTGGGAAAAAAAACATGAGCCTTCCCTCACACAGTCCTCCCACCAAAGTATTAAAACCTTGCACAGATGTAATCTTCTGTGTGCAAAGCTCTCATCTGCACTGAACATACCTCCATCTGAGGAGAAAGATGTTGTCCCACATCCATGCTTGGCTGTGGCTCAGCACAGCTGACACTGCACAGTTCATCCCTGCAGCAATGACTTATCCTCCTCAGATTAATGCAACTATTGCAGTGGCTTCAGAGGAGTACTATCAGGGGGCATCTGCAGCTATGAAGAGCAAAATTTCATCTGACAGGCCTCTGTGATCCTATATGTGCTCCAAAAGACATCTCTGCAGAACAGTGTATCCATACAGTATCCAGGAGGCCACTGGCAAGCCAAAGAAAAGAAGATAACTAGAAGGGCTCTGAAGGCTTTCTTGTCTGAAAGTTTTCCACAGACAATCATAGCAAATTTGACTTGGTTTAAAATAAATTATGTAAGTCAAAACTAGAGAAAAGGGAGACAGGTTGGGAATTACAGTGATTTGTGGAGATGTTAAATACAGCAGTTTTGATTAACATGCAAGAAACCAACAATATACTATTTCTAGAAAATACGATACTGAAAAAATATTATCTAGGGACAAAAACACTGAACCATATCAGTAGATGAATGAGAAAGATATTGTGTAGGAAGACACCACAATCCTGTGTCCAAGACTGGTAAGCTTGATCCTCTAATAGTACTAGACTTTACCCTCCCCTCTAATAGTACTGGACTTTACCCTCCACATCCACAGTTATCCAGATTGAGAGAATACACACGGACCTGGTTTGGCAATCAAATCATCTGACAACAGACCAGTGAACTACTTCCAATGAAGCAGAAGGGCAGTCTACCTGGGAGAAGCAACTTTGTCTCAAACCTATAGGAGTGGAAGACAAAGAATCCCCATCCTCTCAAGGTGGCTGCACTAAGTGGAAGGACCACAAAACTCAGCAGAGCTGATTTGGGAGGGAAAAGCACTGAGACTGCACTAGCCACAAGGACCCACAAATTACAGAGCTTAGCCTTATCAGGCTTTTGAGGGTTTTATACAGTTCAATTGACCTTTAAGCAGTGTTTGACAGGATAACTGCGATAATGTTTTCACAAGCAGAGCCCTAAAAAAAGTTGTTAGTTTTGAGTCACTTAAAGAGTGGTATGATTATTAGGAAAACTACAAAGGGACCTGGACTACCAGAAGGATAATATAATACCAGATCTACCATGACTGTGTACACATATGTCCATAATGATCTTGTGGAAAACATTTCAGAGTGCATGTTAACGTCACATGTACTTTATCCATAATTTGGCTAAATCTCAGCAAAGTTTATCGTGACACTCCTTGTAATGCAACATGCTTCTACACCATGAATGTGTTATAGCTGATATAGCTGATTAGCCACTGCAGAGGTCCCAGAACATGTATACTCCGTGCGACAGTGGCAGAAAGAATATTTGGTTTGATCCTGCACTCACGGGCACCAACACAGAGCAGGAGTGAATACAGACATATTGATTACCAGAGCTAGAAAGGACTTCTCTATCAGACTTTTCAGTTACTACACTGATCATGGCAACGAGCAAATGTTGGGAAAATACTTTCTACATGAATTGTTACATCTGAGCCTTTAAGATCCTTCTTGACTGTATATAAGCCTGTTTTATGCGATTAAGCCATAGCTTTAGGAAGATCTCTCTTTTCAACGCTGCTATGGCATGAGCAAGAGAAGATAACACAAAACAAAGATTCTCCATGCAGTCCTTTTACCCAAACTAGGATTTTCAAATATACCTATGTCTTTTTACCACCCCTCAAAATCTAAGTCCTGATACAATGTTTCTGCAACATGAACTCTGAAGCAGCAGCTACCTGAGGTTTTTTGATGGATGATTTTTTTGGACTTATGCATTTACTGTCATAACAAATCTCATTATCAAGCAGGGAAAGACTTTCACTGAGCTTGCAGAGAAGGATAAATTAGGAATTTGAAATATTCTTTGCTTATAAAATACCAAAACACACTATGAGTATTTTATAAAAAGGTGTATCTGAAAGTCCCTCTTACATTTGAGAAATCAAAGGACAGTCTAAATGCCCTTGCATCATTTAACAATCTATAGCAAAGTGTGGCTTTCAGGAAGGCAAGACCTGCATCAAAAGTATGGGTATTTTAACCATCATTTATATATTCATAAAGTAATGCCTGGTTGGTGAAGTATCTTACCCCTACACAAATATTGCAGAACTGCATACAGTGAATATGCAGGAAAGTATCTCACACACTTTGCCTAATGTCTTATAAACTCTAAGCGAAGAGGAAGAAGAGGCAACAAGGAAGGAAGAAGACCAAATTCAGCAACAAACTAAAAGCATGTTATTACTCACTATAGCCCAGTTTAGCCTTCTGCCCTTTGGTTTTGTGATAGGATGACCAAAAATTGCACCCAAGTTTCTCCAAGAGACTACAGTCATTAGATTAAGTGAGCAGAAAATAATTTTTAAAATTGGGCGATTTCTCATGACACTTCTCTTTTCAACAGTCACCATCCATCAGTCCCAAACTCTAGAGATTTTTTATAAACCACTCAAGAGTCAGCACTCATACTTTAACCAAAAAATTTCTAGTTGTTTGAGCTACCTGACACAGTAACTTACAATACCAACAGAAGCTGAAAGTATCAGAACAGAAAGCAAGAGTGTTTTAAACAAAGTCAGCAGTTTCAGAAGTAATTATAAGGAATACAGATATTCTGTTGAAGACCAGAGCGAGAGGCCAAGAGTAAGAGAATCCAATAGCAAAGACTAGGCAACACCTGAATAACTAATGAAGATTTCAACTCTAAGTGTAAGCAGAGCTATGCAAACTCAGCATGACAGAGCAAAGTTTCACTACAATTATTATTATCAATAAGAAGTCATTTAAGAAATCTGCAAGCCATGCTTCCAAAGTGGTGTCTGCAATTCTATCATTTGGTCACAAACAAATCAGAAATGCAGACTGTGGAAGGTGAATAAATTCTTGCTGAGAGCTACTGACTCACTCTGGACTACAAACAACATGTACTTCTGTTTCAGCTCAGTCCTGGAGCCCTTTCACACCAGGCTCTCTACAACCAGGTCAGCCCTTTTACTCTCTAGGAAGGAATCCAGCGTACCTTCATGACAACTGGCAATGAGCAAGTGAAAAACAGCCTGACAAACCGAAATTGCTATGTTTGTGCAAGCCATTCATAACAGCAGAGATGAGGGAATCTATGTCCATAGTAGGTCAGAACCTTGTTCCCGCTGAAAATCATTATAAATCTCACATATTTCCATATCAACACCTAGATATATCAAAATGGATAATGCAATAAAAGCCACAAGAGGAACAATGTTGTCCCTCAGACTGTGTATGCAGACCTACTAGCATGACCATGAAGTGCTGGCCTTAAGGAGAACTGGGACCCTTCACTGGTGTTGTTGAGTGCCAATCTCCAGCTGAGAGCAAGATCACTTTCAAGTTATACCAAGGGTTCAGGGAAGGCATCTGTTAGGTGAAGGCATGTAGTGGTCTGGTACTCTAATCATCAGCTGGAAAATGGACCTCATCTTCCCAACGAGAACATCTGGCCCAGAGAAAACTACAAACAACATACACTTCTGTCTCCAGACACAGCTCAGTCACATTTTAACGAAAAACACATCTGCATAGTATTGACTAAAGGAGAATATTAAGAAACTTGTGGTTTCCCATGTGCTTTTTACAATACCAAAATACAGCTCAAGGCACAGAGTTAAAAGGTTCCTTATAAATGTCCACAGTAGGATCTTTCTTTTAAACACAAAAATCTTAGCTCAGCCTGCACTGAACGCCCCTGACATAGAGGACTTTCATCTTCTCATAGGCTTATTTATGCAACCGTAAATTAAGTGTCCATTGCTAAGATCCTGGATTGTATTAATAATTATATAATATTAGCATATTTTTAGATATATCTTATTTTGATTACTCCTTAGATTAAGTTCTGTGCAGCTGCTAACAGGCCCCCTTTGGGGAACAGAGAAATTGAAACATAGGAGTGTCACAGATACTGGTAGTGACTCTATTCCACAATGGAATTAAAAGCAAAGTCACATGAATTCTCCTATATCCACTATATACTGTATGTTCAAACATTAATAACATGAACATGTAATAGCCTACAAGATTTGCCTTGTGCTATGTTCTGAAGTCCAGTAATGTTTGACAACTATTACTGTAAGCACATTAATTTTTCTTAAGCAGTTACATTCTGGGCTTCTAGGATGAGTACACAGATTACTTTCTTTACTATTTAATAGTAAAGCATGCATGTTGAGAAGTCACTCAACAGTTACGGCAATGGCAATGGCCCAAAAACCCCAAACCAAACAAAACAAAGGATGTTGCTAGAGAAAATTCTCAACAAATGATAAAAACAAACCATACATGTCTAGAAATCTGCAATCCATCACTTCCCAGTAACTTCTGCCTTTAATTAGCTGCTTTGACCTCCTTTTATCGTATTACATTCCTCTGGCTCAACTCCATCTTAAGCCTGTTCTAAAACTCCTGATTTGCTAAGGCCCCGCTTTGCTTCTGTGTTCCCCTGCATGATCATCTTCATTTCCTTTTGTGCAATTCCAAACTCAGGCTTGTACCCTTCTTGTACAACTTCTGCCCTTTCTGTAGCTAAAGCTTTCATCCAGGAATTAAAGGAATCCAATCCGGTTTAATGCAACTTCCCTCTCTCCAGTTTATCTCTCTCTCTCCTTTTATCTTTATCCAACTCAAAACACAATTAGATTGTCTTACATTAATTCAACTACAGCCTTGTTGTCTAGTCCTCCGACTGCACCCTCCCATTCAGGTATCTCTATTTTTCTAGACATGGTTGTTTGTCCTTCACTCATTGAAGATTCTTCCTCAATGCTTCAACCTCCTCCAAGAAGCATCCTCCCTAAACTAATCCAGAAGGCCCTTAGCTTTGGTTTGAAATCTATTCCAGACTATTTTTTCTAACTCTCATATATAGCTATTCAAAGATTACTAGCAATGAATAGAATAGGGCATGGAGACAGAATGTATTTAATCATAAAATAAACTAATACAAATGGAAATGTTATGGATGGAGAGGGAACCTCTGTTCCCCTACCCTTCATATGCCACTGATCTTGGGCTGTTAACTCTTCAGGGCAGGCATGGGTGTCTCTTCGTGTAAGAGCAGAATCCAGCATCTTTATACTTTATGCAACTTTCATCACGCACAAAAGCAACCATAAAAGTTAACTCCATGAAGTCAGTCCATAACTTTGATAAGCATTCTGGCAGAGGTAAGAGTGTTGGGGGTTTTATGGGATGCTAGACTTTAGGAGTCAGGATATTAAATTACTCAACTGCAACAGTTAACACCAAAAATACAAAAGTACCTTCCTAAATGCAGCTTCTACAAAACCTCATTTAAGCAAAGTCAGCCACACTGCTGGTCCATTACCACCGAGCTGACTCAGATCTCTGGGCAAGGGATGCAATATCCTGCAATTAGGATGTAACCATGCCCTGTGCCAGAATCACAGAAAATCAGTACTGCTCCACTCAGTTTGGCCTGCTCTGCAATTTTCTTTCTCCAATGCACTGCCAGGTACCGTATCCTTCAGTGAGTAACAACCATCAGATACCACGAGAGAGGCTGGAGATATTTTAAGCAGCAGAGGGGAAACTTCTTCATCAGGAAGAAAAGTTGCAGTTGCACAAAGAGCTTTACACATTTACATTGGTTTAGGGGGGGGGCTGCTGTGAAATAAATGCATTTAACCCTTTTTAAACAATTTGTGTTACTTTTTTTTCTGTTTGGAGTAATATTCATACTAACAACTGAATTAGGTGAGAATGACTTGAAAACTTTTTATGAGCATAAGATTTGGTGAACAAAAGCTGAGACATTCAGAAAAATAAAACCCATTAAATAGCAGTTTCTTCTGTAAGAGAAGTATTTTAATTGTAATTCTAGAGTGAAATGCAACCATTACTATGTTTTAAACACACATGTCACAAAGTGTTTCAACTTGTGACTGTTCAGGGGCCTTCAAAGAATCCTGAAATGCCTAGAGTATTTTTTTTTTTTTTTTTTTTTAAGCAAAGCATTATGGACCTTTAAGAATCCTATTTTATTGTACTGTAAATACGGTCTTCACATCTGAAAAATCTTTACATAGAATAAGTCACATTCAGAGGCTAATAAATATGCTATGAAGAGCCTGCTTATTATTTAACTACACAGAAAGAATACAAGCTGTCAGTGCTTATACTTTATGGATTATAAAAAAGAAATACGAGACAATTTTTTCACTTATTTTGTTACTTAAACACAAAGCAGTCAATTGGAAAAGGAAGAAATGGAGGCCTGCAACTCATCTTGGATGTCAGCAGTTGCTTCAAATGCACAAATTTTATGTTCTTCAATAACAACAAGGACTCAATGTTTTTTTATCTTTAGATGTAACAGCCATGTACCACCTCAAACATGATCAGTAGTGCTCAAGATGAAAATCACTGTATTTTAACACAAATTGGGACGGCTATTTGTTAAAAGTTAGAGGGATTGGTCTTCATACAACACAAATATGTTTTATAACATAAACATTGCTAGGTTAATGGTTGGACTCGATGATCTTAGGTCCTTCCCAACCTGAACGATTCTGTGACTCTACAGAATTTGAAAACATACTCCGGTTTGGGTAGCAAGCAATATGTACGTTAAATTGCTATGTTATGTTCACATGTTATATTTCAAGCAATTCCCCTCCGATTTCCAATTTCTATTTTTAAAATCACATCCGAGCCCACGGAACACAAACCCACCCTGCCCCACGCTTCAGCCAAAAGCCGAAATTAAGCTGCAGCGTTTTAAGCCCCGCTGTCGCAAAGGCACCGCAACTTTCCTTTCGGGGGCCCGGCCGCCGCAGGCAGCGGGCTGTGCCCGCCCGGGCCCCCGCTGACGGCCGGGGGAGGGCATTGCCAGGCACGGGGACCATCTTAACTAATTCGGGCGCCGCTGCGGAAGGACTGGCATTCCCAGCGCTCCTGCGGGAAATCGAGCCGCGCGTCTCGCCGAGCATCGCAGTGCACTAAGCGTTATCTTTCAGCGGTACAGACACCCTTGCGGAGGGGTGCGGCGAGGCTCCTCCGCACCGCCGCCCCTGCCGCGGGCCCCTCTTCCCCCTCTCCCCCGGCCGTGTCCGGGCCCCTCTCCCCCCGCGGCTTCCCCGCCCGGCGCTCACCTGTGTCCGCGCCGCCTCGCTCCGCACCCGTGTGCTCAGTGCCGGCCACCGCGCCCCGCCGCCGCCCTCGCCGGAGACCAGCCGCAGGGGCCTGATGCTCTCCCGCTCCGCGAAGCGGCTCTCGCCCCGCCGCCCCGCTGTCGCTGGCCCGGAGCCTCCTGGGCAGGGGAGAGGCACCGTCACCCGGCTGCGCCCTCGCCCCCAGCGCGCAGGCTGTTGCGGGGGCTCCGTTTCCATGGGGCTCCGCAGTAGCCTCGGCGCAGCGTCCCCCCCTCCCCGCCGCCCCCGCCGCCCCCGCCCCGAGCGCGGCGGCGCTGCCCCGTGGCCGCGGCTCACCTGGGGCAGCCGGCAGGGCGCAGAGCGCCAGGGAGAGGAGGCAGGCGGCAGCCCGCATGGCGCTGCCCGCCGCCCCGCTCGCCGCCGTGTGCCGCCCCGGCTGCCGCCGCCGAGCGCCGCCGGCTCCGCGCCTGCACGGGCGGGGGGGCTGCGGGGCCGCGGGGCCGGGGCTGCCGAGCTCCGCCCCGCCGCCGCGCCGAGCCCCCTGCCAGCGAAGGAGATGGCGAGAGCCGCCGAGGCTCCCCGCAGAGCCCGCTTGGAAGAGGGAAGTGCTGGGAAATGTAGTCGTTTGCCAGGATGGGAGGTAGCGGGGCGAGATCGGAGGGGAAGCCCCGGAGCCCGGGGAGCGCTGCAGGGATTCCGCAGCCCCCGCCCCGTGGGGCCGCCCCGCTACCGCACTGCTCCGGGGCAAGGGAACCCCCGCCGCAAAACTTGCCTCCGCTGGCAGCCCCACCTGCGGGTGAAGGCGGGGGGGTCTCTGGGGAGGCAGCCAGAGCGTTTTCCCTCCCCCTCTGGCCGTACTGCGGCCAGCCCCCTCCCCTTACGTGTTCATTTTCAGAGTAAACCTTCAATCCCTTCTCTATGACCTTTCTTCTTCCTTTCTTAAATTTCTACTCCCTCCCGGCTTTCTCCACTGGACTAACAAAGAGAGTAGAAAAGAATTACAACGCAGAATCGTTCCTTTCACGGTACAACACGCTCTCCTGGACTGCGGAAGAGGCAGAAGTGTCAAGGACTCTCCACGATGTCTGTTCCCCGAAACGCGAGGATTATTCTCCCTCAGCGGAGAGATAGCTGCATCTGCAACCCAATTCTACACTCCCACCTACCGGGAAGCCGAGGGGAGCAGGGCTACCTCGCGGTACTGTGTATCTCACCTTTCTTAATTAACTGCGTTTCTTTCTGAAAATGGGACAAGAGTGGCTATTGCCTAAGGCGTTCCTTCCACCGCCGTTTTCCGAAGGGGCGATAGCAAGAACTACCATGGCACGCAGTTGAGGCGAGTGGAAAGAGGAGGGGTGTCAGAGCAGCACAGTGGCAGATGCAGCTCGATAGCGACCCAGGCAAGAGAATAAGAGGTCAAACTACCTACCGTTATGCAGATCAATATTAATTGTATTGCTTGCAGTGACAACAGCCAGAACACCTGGCACCTGCATTTCTGGTCTTGGGAGCGTTTCTGTCTGCTGGGGTGCCTTCCATGCACTCCTCAAGGAGGAACCGCACTCCGGGCACAGGGGCTTGGCAGCGGCCGCCCGCCTCTCCCAGAGCCACCCGCCGGGGAAGGTCGGGGCTCCTGGCCCGATTTCTCAGTAGGTCTTACCTTACTTACACAGATCATCTATTAAAAGAAGCAATTAGAGCACAGAAGAAGGAAATTCAGTTTCTCACAATTTGTTTCCATGATATGAAAACAGACAAAATGACAGTCCAACAAGCTGAGGATAAGAGCACAGTATTGCATCTGGAAATATATATTAACAAAGTGGCTAATAAGTTTTGTGCTGTCCTGTTTACACTGCACTCACACACTACACGAAAGATATATCCATTAAATCCTCAAGCAGCCACTGAAATTGTGCACAATTAGCTTATAAAACTCTTCTGTGGGGTATCAAAAGGAGCATGGGTGGGGCGGGTAAAGAAAATGAGGAAGTGCCATTTATAGAAAGAAAAATCAGTACTATAATATGATGTTTCAATCTTCTTATGAAAGTCATAAATCCTTATATTTCAGGCTGCAGCCAACCGCTGGTTATTTCAGTTAGACCAAACTGTCCCCACTGGCACACTATTTCACAGCTTCTTCTGCCAGTATTTCTGTGAAAATTCATGACATCAGATATATATTATACCTGCTAGGCAGTAGTTACACAGTACAGTTATACACTGATTTCCTGGATCAGTACATCATATATTTCTTTTTTCTCTTTTCAGTGTTCAGATCTAGTGTAGATGTCACACATGGAAGGTTCACCAACCCAGCACCAGCCAAGGCCTGGCTGCTCTTAAGTAATGACAATGAATGAAGAGTTCTATCCAGTCTGTGTGCTCGGGGAATGTGGTGAGCTATAATACATATGCTTCATTAATACAATCCTTTTTTAGTATGCCAACTCTATTTTGGTCAAACCCTTCACTACTTTCAAGAATAATTTTTAATACTTTAAAAAAAAACCACAACCAACTAATAAGACAAAGGCCTTTAAAAAGTGTGTGTGCTAGAAGTGATTAGCCAAAATAGAGCTGAAAAAGGTTTTGTGTCCCTCTCTTTGCAAACCTTTCTTGTTTACATCTTATACCATTTGGCTAAGAAAATACTTCTATGATAAGCACTGAAGATTAATTCTAAATAGAATACTTTAATAAATTGCAGGAATTTATATATCACATTGAAGGATCTAACTCATGAGGAAGAAAATCCTGACCTGTATATCTGAAGTTCCCTTTTATTTGTACACATTGATTAGAAATGGGTGATTTGACAAGCTTGATCCTTCAGAGAAATAATATTTTAATTTTATGGGTGGTGTTTCCAGGTTTGTTTAGGAAATCAGGCAGAGAACATCAATATTCATTTCCTAGTTTTATTTTACTGGGAGATCTTTGACATTGCTGAGGACTGGGGCAGACTGTCCCCCTCTGAACAACTAGCTCTTTCACATCTGGGGACAGAATTTTTTCTTCTTCTAGCAAATCCTTAAATATCTTGTGTTGGAAGAGACCTACAAGGAACATCCAGTCCAACTCTCTGCTTCTCACAGGGCTACCTAAAAATAAACCATATAACTGTGCCATCCAGACACTCCTTTAACTCTGACAGACTTGGGGACAGCTTTCCTGGGGAGCATGTTCCAGTGACCGACTGCCCCCTCAGCAAAGAACCTTTTCCTTTTGTCCAATGTGAACATTCCCTGATTCACTTCATACCATTTTCCTCATGTCCTATTGCTGGTGCCCAGAGACGGATCAGCACCTCGTACTCCACTGCCCCCTTTGAGGAAGTTGCAGACTGCCATGGGGTCACCCTTCGGCCTTCTCCTGTCTAGGCTGAACAAACCAAGTGGCCTCAGCTACTCACCCTAAGTCCTGCCTTTGAGACCTCTCACCGTCTTGGTCACCCTGCTCTGGACACACTCAAACACTATAGGTATTATAAAAATTTTTATTTAACCATAATTAATTACAAGTCATAATCTAACACTTTAACATCTAAGTGTTACTTCTCTCCTTCCCACAGAAAATAAGAAAGAAATATGGACTAAACGTCCCTTTTGGCATTGTACTTCTAATTTATTTATTCTTGAAAATTACCTCCCAGCTGTATAGCTTAAGTTTTGCTGTAATCACTATAGTAAGTAGGTAAGACTGCAATCATGATTTACAGTTTTAAACTGCCTAACATTCTGCAGAGATTGGCCTAGTTTAAAATGCTGAAAGAGTAACACATTTTTAAATGCTAAGAAACCTACAGAAACTGCATTACATTTTTATAATTTTGATAAAGTCTAGATTTTCTGCTCTGAGAAACACACAATGGAGCCTTGTGTATGCGTAGACACGATGGAAAAATAGCACTGACTCCAATCACAGAACATTACAGTGACTTAATACTGTGAAAAGTGTAACTCTTCTCCCCACACACAGAAACTTTTGTTTTCTCAAATATAATAGGTTGTAACTGAAATCTAGGGCGCTCCTTAATAAACACATTCTCAGTGGGCAATATTCAATTATGATTTATTAAGTTTATTAAAAAAAATTAAGACTTTTTCCTGATAAAAGGAAGATCTGTGAATATTTTCTGATTGTCTCTGTTCACCTGACCACTGACTACCATAAGTGTTTCCATGTGAAAAACATGTTTATGTTCTTAAAATATGGTAATTAAATTTTCTTTTATCAGTACCAGTTATATGTCCAGTTACAGAAACAGTGCATTTTTACCCGATGATTGTACAGCAGTGACACTGTCACTTATGTATGTAAAAATCACTTGACTCTGATGGTTATTTAGTTTGGAGCATAACTATTACCTCCAAACAGGAAGCATGTGCAACTGTAATCTAAATATAGAGCTCATCACACAGAATCAGTTTTGACATTAAATTGGAGGTACAGCCTGACCTGGAGCACTGCACTGGCCACTCCCAGTGAGGACATTGCAGGGTTCAGAGAAGACAGACACAGAAGCCAGGAAGTTCAGGATTGATCAGGATGGTGATGAACAGGCAGAAACACAATAAAATGTTATACAGTGGTACAGGAAAGTAAGCTGGTGCTTTTTGCTCTTCTGGCAGTATGGTGTGTGAATAAGATGACAATTTAACTAAAACCCAGTAAGAATAAATATGCTTTCACTCAACAAGTCTATTGAAGTCTTTACTTGGGCTGTACTTTCAAATTATTCTCAAAATTCTCAGCACCAAGAGGGACAGGACGTTCTTGTGCACTGAAAGAACAACAGGACCTGCAATGATGAGTAACCAGCTTTGGATAAAAGTCCTTCAGGCTTTTTTAATTTTTTTATTCCAAGTTTACAGATAGGATTTCTTTTGGTTGGTGGTTTCATCTTGCATCTAGTCATGGCATGAGATCCTTTTTGCACTTCTTGTGAATACTGCTCACCACTATTGGAATTAGGAGATTGGGCTGGATAACTACAAGTATGGTTTAGCAAAGGCAGTTTCTCAGAAAATCTGGTGACATAAAGAAAGGTAAGATTTTTATTTATAAACAAACAAAAAAACCCCAAACAAAACCACAAAAAAACCCCAACAACAACAACAACAAAAACCAAAAAACAAACAAAAAACAAACAAACAAAAACCACAACAACAACAAAAACAAAAAAAAAAACCACACCACCAAAAAAACACCCAAAACTCAATCACTTGGCTCAGTGACAAGTGGCCTGGAAATCAGGGCATCAGTAAAGTAAAAATTATTCAGAAGCCTAATTCATGTTTTGTAACATATGAAACTTGCATTCACTGAAGAACTTCCATGTTAGACCTCCTGTAGTTACTCCTGAAGAATGTCAGGTAAGTTAGTAGCTAAAATTATCCTCATAAACAAGCTAAAGAGCTACTCAACTAAACCAACCTGAATGCAGGATACAGGACAAGATCCATGCAGCTTTCTGTGGCCAGAAGCCTCTCCTTTTCCAAGGGCCATTAAACTTCTGAGGCCAAAGCATCCTGTGTGCAGACCTTGTACCTGAAAGATGAACTCCATGTGACATTTGCTGGTGATGTGCCTGAACCCAAAATGTGTGAGTCCCATATCCAGAAACCTACTCTGCCAAGTGGTTCGAATCTGTGACTGTCATTTGGCAATTGACTTCCACAGTGTGGCTCTCAACCTTTATTCTACTGGAGTACCATGTTGCAAAATGGTCTGAAGGTCACAGAGGAAGCCTGGGGTTTATGCCCAGCTATCTACATACTTAACAACTGAGACACTGAATCTTGAAGTGAGCTCTCCCAACTCAAAAAAAAATAAAATAAAATAAAAAAGGATTATGTCAGACAGCCACCCGAATCTACAGCTGCTTTATCCCAAATGAATTGGACTTCACCCAAACAACTGCTTTGCATCCCAAATCTTTTTATGGTGCTATGTCTGTGGTACTCAGCATTTATTTTGGATAGCTGCAATATCTAAACCAAATAAACTGTTGAATATCAGAAGCCAAAAAGCAACATTTGCAGAATGCGTGGTAAAAACCCCCAAAATATTCATCTCATATCACCTTCAGAGGTGTTAAGCTGGTTAATGAACTCTATTCACATTTACCTTCACCCTGCTACAGGTATCAGTGGTGACATTATTACTGGTTGGTATTACCATGGGGATTTGCCTTTAGTTATATTTGCATTTGATAACATAAACAATCTTCTTACATGGTTCGGAGGACTAGTCATGCTAGAAAATAAATTTTGGCATTCAGTTTCTAGTTCATCTTCATGTATTCTGTACAATTGCTCTGGATCAATTGGCTGCTAAAATTTCCCCTCCTTTGTCTGCAAGAGTGGTGATTAGAGTCATATAGAGGTTACAGCTAAATTTGAGTGGCAGTAAGTACTCAAAAGAAAATAGCTTATTTTCCGTAAGAGTATTTTCATGAGATGAGACATAAAAGAAAAAATGAGAGGGATAAAGGGGAGTCCATTTCCTGTTGTGATGCAAATAACATCCAAACTAGTCACCTAAGAAGAATACGAATGCTTGTTCACATTGGATTGTAGTTTTATTTTATACTTTGCTATTTCAGGAATTTCCCATAATTCTTTACATAATCTAATTGCATGTCCTAAAGATCTCAGATACTGAACATCTACAGAATGAAACTAAGGCCAGGAAGCGACTTCCACCTTTGAGCAGACTATTTAAGACCAAGGTGTTTTGATGCTACAGTGGTATCAACTATCAACGTGATCAGAAAGCCCAGCATGGGCAGCCTCTATCAGCCCCTGGTGCTTATCAGCCAATGGCCCAGAGGCCACATGGACTACACAGCTCACAAAGATTCTCCAGCAGGGAAACACAGAGGGATTCATATTTTTATCCTGTGTCCACATACCCCACTGTAACTACATCAGTTAGAGCAGCTACCATTTTTTCATCATTCCTGCACTCAGAGACTACCACAAGAGCTTCACAGACACCATCACCAGGTACACTACCTGAGTGCTTCAGAGCTGAGGCTCTCCAGAGTGCAGGATGAAGATGCACACACCCCCACAGGTGCACCTAAGGAGTCAAACATCATGCACTCATACAGGCCAGAAGGTGACACAGACCAATGATAGCATGAAAAGATAACTGAAGCGTATTCCTCTGTTGCAAGCTTGAGGCGGAACAGGGATTCAGTCACCTCACTGAAGGACAGGACAGATGTTAAGATGCATGGTGCTTCTCAGGTTATAAACACCTGCCCTGCAACTCCAAAGGGGAAAGCTGGCTTTTCAGTCACCTACCTATTGCTTTGTGTCAAGTGTTCTGTAGTTGGATGTCAGGTGAGAGATTACTGCTCAGAGATCCTGCTGCTGAGCACAGGATTTACCTGAGTGTGTGAAACTCAGAAATTACTGCAGAACTTCCTCACATGTTGAGTGGTCCCCACTATCACCATATATCTACAGGAGTATCTGTATGTACAACCACACACATGTACACACATACATTCCCAGCACTTGGGAACTCCTTTCCTCTCAGCCACATTATAAATTGCCTGAGGAGACACAACATTTCTGTTTCAAACACCTGCTGCGGAGCAAAGTCATATGCAGTGTTTGGGCATCCACTGCAAAAACCCAGAACTATGGTGTAGGTGTAATCAAAGTAACACACAACTTCTAAGGCTTTATTTCTAAAAGCAGCTTTCAACACCTGTATTTCTTTTGATGTTGTTACTACCATCCCAACTTTGCACTTTCTGGCTACAGTTTCCATAACGAAAAAGTTAAAAGTCTTTACTTGAAAAATCACTTTGCTCTCTCCCCTCTTCTGAATAGATCAGTCACAACTCACCCTTACACTGAAGTACCAAATCAGTGTCTGCACAGGCTTTCAGCAGTGGCATGTGTTTGTGCATGCACATACCTCCTATTTTAACATTTTAAAGATTATCATAAAATATTTCACATCCCCCTGCTTGGCACACCTATAAAATAGAAACAAGGAAGATCATTGGGCCACAAGATAATCACTTAAATAAGAGTACTTTTATAATTTAGAAGCCTAGGGGATATTTTTTCAATCAGATTTTAAAATTAAGTAGTGTTTGTTCTACACAAGGGTTAAAGCTTTCACTTATTTTCTATCAGTCGAGATTTGGGTGCTTCATTAAAATTTTGAATCCCACACTGCATATAAATATATGCTGCAGAGAGTATGGAAATATAGCTCCAAATTTCTCTAACCACCACAAAAAAGGAAACGACAGTTAAAATATTAACAACTGGTTTGGAATAGAATGTAAAAATTACCTACACCAGCTTCTTGGTCACAGAAAGCAAGACAATTCTAAAATGAAGTGCATTAGAAGAAATTCGTGTACCTGTGAAAAAAGAGTTCAAACTGTAATTATATCATATCTAATTTTCACAAATATGTACTTACAGATAAACCGCACTTCTAATGGCAAACCTTTATTTTAGTGGCCACAGAGGGACTTGTGGTGGTCTTTGTCTGAACTGTTTCACATTTCTACAAATCACTGCCTTGTGTTTTGAAACTATGCAATTCTTTTCTCCGGGAGGAAGTCAGAGAGACAGACAGATGTTCTAGTAACTACCCTTCCATATTTAATTATATTTTCAGAGAGTAATACAAATACTTTTAAGTTTTTGTAAAAACTGGTTTTAAAACAAGCTTAAAAGATAATAAATACATTAAAATAATTGAATATGCTGAATAAATCTGTTTTAGGAATAGCTAGCAGGCTTAGTGTGACGTGATGACTGAACATAGTATATACAAAAGACTCTTAACACACACTAATGAGACCAGTAAACAAAATCTGCATCATGACTAAAAGTGCTTTTTGTAACCAGTAACACTGACTCTCCTACATTGTTCTGCATTACGAGTAGTCTTCATATTTAAATGACAAACCCCTGAATTTTTCCCCTTAAGATTCTAAAGCCAGATTTCAATGTGTTTGTAACTCCTCTTTGCAGTGCCCGTTCTAATATTGCATCTAATCATATGCAAAACATACACAGTTTCTCTGATGAGTAGGGATGGGAGGAAGGAGATGTCTGCAAAGGATACCTACAGACAGATTGTTGTAATGTGTTGGGGGAAAATGCAGGTTTTTCTTCATTTTACTTTAAGCCTAAACCAAAAGCTAGAAAAAATTCCCACCCCACAAAAAACAACTAAAACCCCCACAAAAACCTCCCAAAATCCCAAACAAACAAAGACATGATCTCACTGAAAGACTTGTTCCTAAAATATGTTGCATTCATTGAATCAAAGCAATCCTTCTAACATTAAAGTGTCAATCAAAATGAAGAACAAAGTAATTTCTTCAATGTTCTATTTAAAGTTCCATTCCAAGAACACCATATACTGGTAATTTACTGGCAAAAAAAATATATAGACATACACATTCAAGATCAAGTCCTTTTTAAAATACTACATTTTGCTTAATTTTCTGATGACCTTCTATATTTTCTTGATGTGAATCCAGATCAGAATTAACTATAAATCAAGCCAGGAGTGACCAGTAAGATGGAGAGACCAGAAGCAGCTCTTACCAGACTGTACATGTAATTACACGAACAGTGGAATAAGGAATGTCACCTTTAAGGTGGTTACAACTCCCCAAGCTGCTACTTACATCATTAAGTTTCCAATTCATATGCTCTCTACAGGAAAGTAATTTTATGTCATTTTCCTCATCCATTCCTGCACTCCAAAAAGCTTTATCTACCCCTCATAGAAAATCACCCATAAAGGACAATACACAATATGTAAAGCACTTTAACCACAAGAGCACGAAGCTTGAGAACATTAAACAGGCAAGAGATGAAAATGCAAATAAGTAATTTATGCAAAAATTAATGAAAGTAATTTCTGCTGGTTTAGATCTCTTATATGACCTTAAGGCACTTACATTTATTAATAAAGCTTTGCAATTACATCCTGTAATTTCATACTCATGCCCTCCAATGATTTACAGATATGAAAATTCTGAAAGAGATCAGCTCTGGTAAAGATCTGAAGCATTAAATAAAGTCTTCCCAACTCTTGCTTGTGTCTTTCTCTCTGCCTCTGAGTAAGCTAGTCTGACAGGTTGGCTGCTCTGAAAGAAAAATCAAACAAATGATTCAAGTCAATCAGAAACCTGCTGACTGTTTTGTTGTGGCCATTGGTGATGCCCTGGTGGGTTTTTGTTTGCTTGTTTTTCCCCATGGAAAAATAAATACCTGCTTTCCTATTAGCTAAAATACACAGTACAGCTAGTTTTAGTTTAAAAATCAATTATGTCAGAATAGTCAAAGAATGTAATACATCTTTGTTACTGTGTTCTCTATTAAAGCGGCAGCAGAAGAAAGGGAAGCAACCAAATGCCCACAAAACATCAGTAGTCCATGAGTAATACACTACCTTATTTACAATGCTACCTTACTTACAATCCAGTTATTTATAATGTGGTTACTTGGAATGTATCATAATCAGTGATTTTATAAAATTCTCTCTCCAAATGCAGTTGCATCATGCTTACTGGTTTTGCCTAGCAATTAATTTAACCGAAATCTGGGCTCAGAGCCCTTTACCAGCCATGACAAAGCTGTACCTTTAAAAAAAACCCCCAAAACCACAAGACCAAAACCAAACTTAAGTTTTATTTTTTGTATTTACATATACAGAACTTTTTGCATTAAAAAACTTGAAAACCAAATAATCTGTACATATACTACAGCAATTAAAGTCTTCATTAATAGAATCTTAAATTTGCAAGTTGATTTAAAATTCATTAAATAAAGCAGCATTAAAATCCAAGAAACAGGGATGAGGATGAAGAGGAAAATAATGCCCATGTAGCCTTTGTGTTATGCCCTTCACATGTATCATTTATGCTCGTTGAACCTTTGCTCTCAGGGTAATCTGAAAAACCTACAAATTCTGAGTTTCTTTCACTTGTCTGAAATAATTCCAACAGGGGCTGCAGTGGTGAGCTACAAGTGCTTCTCTTCTCTTCAGGAACAGACAGTCCATCTGTATACTTTATACTTAAGTCCATGCTCTGTTTCCGGGTTTCTCTTTTATTCCTTCCCAAGTTAGGTTTCACTTTTCTGTGCAGCTTTCCGGATGGTGAACTGCAGGCAGCGCTGGCAGCCAACGCATTAAGTTCTTTATTCATAGCAGCATCAGATACCTCAGCCTCCAGAAGGACATTATGCTGCATTTGTTGATGGTTATCACATAAATTGTGACGTTTCTTGACAAACGTAGGATTGGCATCTGTTTTTTTCAAATGCTTTGCTGGTAGAACCACTGCATTATTTAATTTTCGTTTTGGCTGTGTTAGGTTTTTGTCTTTTTCACTAAAATCTCTAACTTGAGTATGAGAACCTAAAGTACACATGCCCTCCTGAAAACACTGTAAATTCTTCCTATTTCCCTCTGGTTCCAGTATTTCCTTGCTGAATGGCTCATAAGCTCGAGACAAGTTCTCTGTGTATGCTTTGTTGTCTTTCTGAAGGGGCGGTTGTATGGTATTTGATGATTCAACAGTCTCTCTCAAGTTTGCAGCACAGGAGCAACCAGTTTTAATATTTTCATCATTAATTCTGAACTTACTTTTCAGTTCTGAAGGTTGTGATGGGTGACAATAAAGAAGTGAATAGCCAGATGCAGAAATAGGGGGAGGTGTGGGCACAGAATTTGGTTGTACTTCTGCAGGCTGGCAATCCAGCTTAAGCACCTGCATTGCCGTATCCTTCCAGGAGTAAGTTTTCAAAGAAATGCGTTGCTTTTTCAATTGTTCCTGCAGCTCATCTGGTCTAGTTATCTTTCCAATAATAGGAGAAAAACATCCTGTGCTACATTTTGTCCTACAATGAAATTGTTTAAATATATTAACAAACATAGAAAACCCCATGTATCACAACTCCATACGCAACTGATTCTAGAAAAGCAACTGAACTGACAAAGCAGTTTTTACTTTTGAGAGAAAGATATATTTAGGGTAGCAACACGCTATTTCTACAGAAACAGAGTGCCTTATATTTGAATTTGATGTTTTCTTACTGATTCCTACGGCACATAAAATTGTTTCAAAAATACACAAAAGTCTAGTATTTCAGTAAACCTCAATTCACAGAGGCACTAAGAACAGAAGTTAATTAATATAATGCAATTACTATAAATACTCACAAATATTCTATGATATATATACATAAAACTATCACTTGATTTTCTTGAAAGGATTTCAAGTCTAACCACTTTGAGTATTTTGAAATCACAAAAGAAATAAAGGCTTGCCTTCATTAGGCTATCAGTTGTTTGACTCTATTTGCATTTAACTTGATTTCACTAAGAATATCTTTATTTCTTCAATACTTGTCATTTTTTAATAAATAAATGAGAATGTTATTTCTTATCTCCTAACTCATTTGCGAAAAATCAGAGCAACCTTGAACTGTATTACTGTTTCAAGTAACAAAGACACTGATACCTACAGTCCAAGGTAAGAAACAAGCCTTTCTCACCCATTCAAGCTCTTGAGCTACAAAGGACAATTTGCTTTCTTTGTCCAGCAAAGAAGTTAGGAGGCATAGAATATAGATAGGAAGTTTTTCCACAGGTAAGGGGATCAGATTGACTGAGGAGGATAACATTTGCTGTTCTTAGGCTACTAAGAATGACAGAAAGCATTCAGAGCAAGATGTCCAGATATCACTGTCATTCTGTCAGCAATATTTAAGTACAATAGATTTTGCTTTACATAAGCTGAAAGATAGGTAGGACTACTTCTGACAAGTCCTTTCAGTCTCATCTTTCTGTGAAGCCATTTCCACTTCCGATTTTCTTTTTTTCCCTAATTTCTGCATTATAGAAATGATCTGTCAGGTACAACTGCATTGGCAAATTTCCGTGACTTATTTCAGACTGAAAAACATGAATTTACTCTGTTCTATTCAGATCCAGAACTTCAGAATTAAGTATCTTTATGTTCAGTGTCTTGACTCACAGACTCTTTAAAAGTTAGAATGTATAACTCACCTTCTTATTTTTGTTGTATCATCTTTGTATGCAACAAACTCATAAACTAACTTTGAGATTATATCATCGACAACTTTATATTGTGTACTTTGTGCAAAATTTTGGTGCCGTTCACTTTCAAGATGCTGCAATTAAAGAAAAAACATGAAACAAATTTAATACTACAGATATGAATATACAAGTCATCAATATGATATGGAGCAGCAAGTAAATCTCATTAATTTATTACCAGTATCTCTAAGACATGAACTACTAGTGCCTTCAGCTATCGTACACAGAAGCAGCAAACAAGAATTAAAACCTACAAGGGAAAAAAAATACCTACAGGCTGCTTTTTAGGAGATATATTAGAAAAATATTTTAAAATAAAAAATAGTTAGACACCTCTGTCGATACCACACTTTAGAGATATGACTCTATCAAAGGATATACTTGACATTTCACATACTGTTTGCAGATCTTCATATTTCTTCCCACAACATTCACAATATCCTCTCTTTTTTTTGTCCTTCTGAGGAAGCTGAGCAGGCATTCCACAGTCCTTGTCACTATTTATTTTGTTTCTGTTAAGAGAATATTAATAAGTCTCAAATATGGAACTGACCTCTCAACTTTCCATTCACAATATGCTCATTCTTATTCACTTAAAAAAAACACAAACCAAAACAAACCTTTATTTCCCCTTAAGCTATTTACATTATGTTAGTCAACACAGGAAAAACAAAGAAAAATTATGTATAAATTTAAAAACAAACAAACCACAAAACCAGCAAGACAGGCAGACCCAGTGGAACTGTATATAAGCATAAAACATACAGGTTTGTACGTACGTACTATGACCACTGACTCAGAATAAACAATGGAAAATTGCTAAACAAATAAAAAATCTCCTTGAAAAATCAAAGAACATATTGAAATCTCTGTGCATAACTGATAAAAGCAAAATTAGGGAAAAAAAAAGAAAAAGCCTTTTAACATCCATTGTCAGTATTTTTGATGCCTAGAAAACACACAGCAAGATCACCTGGCCTAACAGATGACCTCTTATTCCTTGGTAACAGTAACAGTCATATTTGTTGGTTATAGATAGATTTTGAATATGCTGATCAAATGCCATTTTGTCCTGTTTTTCTAGGTAAAGACTAAGTGGAAATGTGAGAAAATGAACCTCAAGTTTTTCCTGGAGATTAAAACATGAAGAGGTTTTCAATAACTGCTCCATGACCTTCAGAGTCCTCATCTGGGGAGAGTTACTGTTTGCTGCATTTCACTATTAACCCACCTAAGGCTGATATACCAGCAGTATAGCAAAGTCATCAATCTCTACTTCCCTTTTACTTTAAAGGAATAGTGCCATCTCCCTGCCTAGCCAAAAATCATCCTGACAGACTTTACCAAGTATCTGCATAGCTGTAAGCTCAGGAGTTTACATCAAAAAACCTGTCTTGAACAATCTCTAGCTTATAAAGCATAGCAATGTGCTGCTCTGCACATTAAGGGCACACTGCTTTCAACAACTGCATTCAATCCACCAGTCTAAACTGGTCTAACACCTGCCCCAGCACTTCTTGGGTTCCCCAGAACAGGCTCCACCCAACTTTGTGCTTTTATTGTTATACCAGCCTTCACATCTTCCCTCTTGAAAACAGTAAAAATCACAGAGAACCAGCAAAGCAGGACATAAGCAACAGAATGCACCATCTAAAGACTGAATAATATCTGCAGGTCTCACCCAATGCAGAAGTAGAACTGACAATTTTGCTTCAACAAGCTTTCCTCCCAGATGAAACAAGCAAGCATTCCCCTTGCTCTCTCCCAAAGCTGGCATTCCTCACATCTACCTGCTGAAACAATCTCCCACCTAAATATCTCTGGTTGTGCCCACTTGAAAGATTAATTAGGAATATTCATTCAAATATAACTCCTGACACTTTTAATACATCATATTCCTTAATTCATATAAGGAGAAACTGCCTTTTTGGTTTTTTTTAATGCTTTGAAAAGAATGGGCCTTTCTAATTCCCTTGCAAGAGACACAGTCAGAAACTGCCTTATTAGTACAGCAGTAACCCTTGCAATATATGTTTTTTGCTTTTCATACTGCTAAATTCATTGTAGTTAAAAAAAAACAAAAACAAACCCAGAAAACCAACATCATGGCAACATAAGCTGAAAACCTCTAGGGCTATAATAATGGTGAAGACTGGACAGAACTGTGAAGTCATTTTATAAAGAAAAAACATGTATCACATGTAAGTCTTCAGCCCCAAGGACAGAAAAGCAGAAAGTTACTAAATACAGAAAGTTCCACATATAGCAAAGATACCTTTCACCTAAATATCTTTAGTCTCTCACATGAATCAATTTTAGAAGTGAACGAAATGTGGTAGGTAGAAGAAACTCAAAACAATAGTTTGATACACAAAAAAACAGGTAATTAAGACACTTAAATAGTTTCAAATCATAAAACTTATTTGCCAGAAGTTTTAACTGCATCTGTAGTGCTCAAGTAGAGCCTGAACGCCAAAATGTATCACATAAACACTTGCTTTAAGACCAACTGCAATTCTACTGGGCAGCTAGCATCCACTTTTAATCTCTAAAGAGTTGAAGTAGTATCAGCAGTCTAATTCCTATAAATTATCAATAATATGCACTCTTTATCAACAATGATTATGCACTATGATTGAACATCATTGCTTTAAAAAAATTTAACTGCCTACTTTAGCACTACGTGGACAAACACAAAAGTCTTAAGAAATCCACTTCCTCTGAAATACTTACTGAATGGCATCCAAGATGAGGACAAAGAAGAAACCAGTGGCAGAAAGGAAAAAAATATCTTATGCTGACCCACAGTGAAAAGAGAAGAACGCATTTTTGGATGTATGCATCTGTATGTCCAAAAAAAGGACTAAAGACAGGATAAAGAGTAGATAGACAGACACCAACAGTGCAGTAAATACATCAGTTGAGACATGGTTAGCAGTATTAAATGGAACACAAAATTAGATAAGCAATTATTTTAGAACACAATTACTTACAAAATAATTTAGAGAACAGCCCTCTCCTCTACCCACACCTCAATAACAAGTTTTCAACAAACCTTTGCTTAAAGTGAGTTTGCTTTTGACCAGAAGGATACTTCTTATCCACTTCAAATGGACTATATGGCTTCGGAACACAGTAGTTCAGAAATGGAAAACTGGGTAGTTGCAGATAAAACGGTCGGTACTGGCTGCATTAGACAAACCAAGTGCATCAGAACCATCAGAAATGGAAAAAGATGTTCATAGCACAAATTACATCAGGTCAAAAATCTTGAAAAAGTGTTTCTCTTTTACATATGACACACACAGAATGCTAAGCAGATCAAGATACTAATATAAGTAATTCATCCGTTCCTATAAACTTGCTACTTTCTTTCAGTTTCCATAGCTGTCTTGCACCTTCCCTGGTATATGACTTTTGTGCCTATTAATTGTTGTGAGTTGGGTAGCCAATAAACCTAAAAACAATTTGGACAACAGTGTGTTTGTTCTCCTGAGAAGTAGCTACAGCAGTTCCTAACATCCAATGCATTAATTTTTACTGAATTAATTTACTGAATCATGCAACTGAAATGCTGATGCCAGAGTTCAGTCTGATTTTTTTTTCCCCACATTACTATTATAGGCTACCCAGGCAAAATTAAAGAGCAAGTCTGGAAAACATAGCTAAGCATCTTGTTCTGCTTCTGAACTGTTACTTACGTTGCATAAACATTTAAAAACATGTCATATAAATATTTAAAAGTGCTTCAGGTGTTTAGTACTCATTACATTCTGAAGTTAAACTCACATATATTTATATACCAATTTTTTTTACTTATAACTGTGTTGGTCCAATTCATTCCACTCATATCCAATTCATATCCTCATGGCCCTCATACCTATTACACCAACTCAGTGTATAACCAGGTTTAGATCTCTTTTTTTTTAATTCAGGGAAGTGTCAAAGACATCAGGTCAAAGAATTTGGCACTTATAAACAGTATCATAAAGCAGAAGTTAGTTAGGAACTCAAGGGTGAAAAAAATGCTGTGCAGAACTGCACCTTTTTCACAATTCACTGTTCTGTCAACTTCTGGTAAACTGGCATTTTCTTACACAGCCAGGTTTGACTGAGACCAGGAAGAAGTGAAAATTTTCAAGGCCGAAAGTATCAGATTTCATGCTACTGTGGATAATGAAATCAGATTAATCAGATTAATAGCTTGGGATTTTTACTTTTAAAAAGAAATGACTGAACAAGAAGTTAAACCTAACTTTAAGGAATGATTTTAACTGTAACAACTTCCCTTTCCTTTCATCCAAAGGGTCTCAGCGGGAGGTGAATGTTACTGAGTTGGGACTATAGGACTGGAATTCAGTATACTTTGAGCTACAGGATTTAGATCTAAGAAAAGATGTAAAGGTTCAAAGCTTCCAGGTTTCCCTTTCATTCATTCATATGGCTTTTGGCAGAAAGTAACCCAAAGAACCCACCCTCATGATAAAAAAACTGGAGCTACCCATTAACTTTCCACTTCCATTACCTATTGCAAATATTCCCTACCATACAACTACTGCTCAATCTTATTTGGTAGCTGAACACATTTGTATTTTGTTATAAGAGGACAGTATACCTGGCATCTAAAGTCAGAAAGCTGAAGGAAATTGAGATATAAGGATACACTTGATCAAGCAATTCTGAATTACTCAGTTTGAGAACCACGTTATTGAATGCATGAAGAGAACACTTACCGACTTGTATCTTCCACCCTGATAAATGGATTCTTCAGTCTACCTGCTCAAGGGGAGAGAAAATGAAATCAAGAGAAATACTTTTCTTCATTCAGCAAGTTATTGCAGTAGCTGAATAAATTAGCAGACTTTATTTTAGAATTCATTATGTACACGTTTTGACACTCTTGATTTTCACAAAGTTTTTCTATATACTTTTCTTGGACTTATAAATTGGAATATAGCATGACACGACCACGTGAGAACTGCAGTACATTTTTAAGCATTCAGAAAACAAGGCAAACCAGAAACTTCTACAATAATTGAAATACTTACTTTTTGACTTTTGAGCAGTAATATGCTTTCCCTATTGAAAAAAGAGAAGGTATAAAATCCATGTGAGTATTATTCTGCACTTCACTTAAAGATCTAGCTGTAGGTAATTTAAGTTATGAGGGTCTCCCTGTGTTAATCACGACTTCATACACACTCATGATGCATTCTGCAGGAAACTAAGCTTATTAGTAATTCAGAAATATGGTAACATGTTTCCAAAAGAAATATATATTTCTACATCGAAAAAAAAAACAAACAAAACCCCAACAAAACCAGTGTTCTCCTTCAGATGCTTCAATTTATTTTTCCTAAAACCAAAACTAAACAAAGAAACCTAGAAAGGTAAATTTATACATTAACTCTTTCCTCCCTGAAAATACCTTGCCACAGTTGCAAGTTGATTCTTAAAATAGAGACAACATTTTTACAACACTTTATAAATCCTAATTAATTGCAAGCTGCAAATGTAAGCTGTAAAATGCCAACAAAACCTGCATGTAGCAACATTCTCCAATTAAAACAATCCTTTTCATTTGAATAGATTTACAAAGGTTGAGTCTTTGTTTTTAGCAACGAAGATTAAAATTAAACAGAATATTTTGTCTTTAGAAAAAAAGTAAATTCTATATTCAAGCATCAATGGCTAGTTGTAATCGATTCTGGTAAAGGTACAAACTCATTTTATATTACTTGTAAATAAATCCCATCCAGCTATCCATGGACACACTGGTGATTTGGCAGAGGATTTTACGTGGCCTCAGTAATTAGCCAATATTTCACTCCAAACCAACATAACACTCACTAGGTAGTTTCGTTCCATTTCCTTATCAGAGCCCCACGCATGGAATAGACATTTAGACAACTTCAGGTGTTTAATTTAAATTACAGAGCAACTCCAAGTTTTAATGTCTCATTATATCATACACTAAAAACCTGAGAAATCAGGACATTCACATGCAAAATGCACTTCATTGGCAGAATAGCTTGAGGATGCTTTCTGCTAGTTCTTTACAAAGGAAAAGCTGCAGATTCCTTGTAGCAACAGCTTCTCCAGGAAACATTCTATGATTTTTAGAATAGCTCATTAAAAGTAAAGGGTTTCTAATCACTGTGCCACAGGGAAAGTTACAAAAGGCAACTTAATGGCTATTTACATCAATAATTTTTTTATTATTTATTACTTTTGAGGCATGTAGAATGGAAACTTCAGACAGCTCAGCACTTCTGATTGTTAGATATCCTTTGCAAGAGCAAAGGACTACACATTATGGAATCAATGCTACTATGGAAGTCATGTTTTAATAACTCTGAAATATATAGCTAATACTTCATATTTTTCGAAGATGGTTTTTAAATCAATTCAGAAAACATACTGGTCTGTGAAAAACTGAACATGAGCAAGAAGCTTGCATATTTCTTTAAAATAAAATATGCAAGCTTCATAGCAAGCAGTATTTAGTATTTTGGTGTTTTCTCAGTTAATGAAACACCAGTTCTCAGTTAATGAAACAAATGGCATTTTCACAAATAGTAAAGAGACACTTACCACATCTTTAAAAGAACTGTCTGCTCTTTTGATTAGATAGAGTTCCCTTTTCTTTTGTTCAATACAATTCTTAACATCTGGTAAAAAGAAGGAGAACTATACTCAGTTTTTTGTATGTCTGATGTAATTGCAATTTTTAATATTTTGAATTCAACAAAAGAATAATTACATGAATGTTATAAATTCAAGTCAGGCTTCATCTAACAAAAATATTTACCATCAATATGAAGTATCTTCACTCCCCAACTCAAAGCATTGGACAGTATACTACCAGAGGGGATTAAATCCTGCAAACAATAAATTATATTAATAATCTAAAGCAATAAATAGTAGATTATTTAAAATAATTACAAATATATTGCAACATGTAATATGAAAGCTGGGATTAAAATGCAGATGCTTTGCTTCTTGTCAAAAGACTACTGCTCTTCTCAACTGACTTTGCCATCTCTGTTACAGTAATTTACCATCAAAAGAATATATTTACTTTCAGAAAGCCAAAACTGTTCTCTGTTATCACATTTTACAGTAAGATTTGAACACAGTGAATTGATATATTTTCCTTAACTTCATCAGCACCTCTCAAAAGCTAGTTATACTAGCAATCTTGACAAATTTTAACACTCATCATAAGACTCCACAGACTTTTAATTCTTCAGGAAGCATCCAGAAATCATGATTTGACAGATTATTTAGGACAATCCCTCAACTTCTGCCTGAGAATTCCAAGACTGACTTCTCTCTATGACCACTCTTACTATGGCTTGTTTTCTAGAAAAGCAAAACCAAAGTTTCTGAAGCACGAATTCATTACTTCCTATACCTGTTCTTTGATTGCTTTTTCAACCAAGGATTTTCCTCTGCTCATACGCACCTGCATTAAAACAGAAACACATTTGTAGCAAGGTGAGACAATTTACATTGCTGTTAACAAATACAGGTTAGTTATGAGAGTCTCCTTTTGTTCACTGTACTGCTAACTTTTCAGTAATGTGCATCTTCCTCACAGGGTTACAGTTGATACAGTTTAAGGGGAAAAAAACCCCCAAAACACCAAACAACTAAAAAACCCAACTAGTAATCATCTTCAGCCAAAGCAGAACACTGAGTGGCTGAAGCAGTGTTAGTGCTGGAACAGCACAGAGGCTGGGAATAAGCAGCCAGTGACACACACCAAATGGTGTGATGATGAGGTTTTATCAGCTGGGGCTTGTGCAAATTAAGTCAAAAATATAATCATAGCCTCTGTCTTATCACCTTGTTTTCTACCACCAGCGCTCCTCCTTTTGTACTTTATGCCGCTTATTCCTAATGAGCTGCCTTTGCCTATCCAGGTTATTTACAAAATAAGGCAATCTCACCTATGCAATGCAAAGACCAGCCTCCAGACTGACTCACAGTCATGTTTCTGAATAAGTACCACATACATAGTACAGCTAATTACTTTCAACTGTATTTTGAAAGGACACAAGACTTGCCCATGTAAGAAACATCACATAAACCTGCATAAATTCAGATATTAACAATTTACATGCAATTAACATGATCCTCTAAGAAAGAGCTCAAAAAAGCTTAGTAGTCATAATGTTCAATTTTAATTATTTCTTTGAACTACTATCAAAGAGTGTTTCTGTTGATATCTGCATTAACAACACATCAGTCAGACTTTATTAGGCTGTGTTTCTACAGAGAGAGGAACCACTGGATGCCATCACATGTCTATCCACATTGATCCAGCTGTCAAACATAATAATGTCAATACTGTAAGTCAGACATACTACCTTAGAACGGCCTTTAGTGTACTCTGCTTATTTGCAAAAAAGGCTCCTTTTTAAAATTAGTTTCTGAAACTCTGCTGAATTAGTTTGAGTTAGCTAAATTTAACAAGTTAGCCTGAATAACTTGAAAAGTATATTTGAAAGAAAACCCCTTATTCACTCAAAGAACTGCTGCCATCTTTAGGAAATTAAAGAGAAGGAAAATTCTAAGACCATATCCCATGGGTTGTACCCAATTTGCAATATTATTACTAAGAAACTTACTGTATCTACCAACTTAAATGAACTTCCATCACGTTGATCTTTTCGGTTGCTAGGATGAGGTGAACCATTTCCTCCAATACATGCAGATTCTGGGCTAGGAACAGGAGAAATCTGGCCAAGAGTTCGTGCAAATTTTGCCTCCTTTTTATTAGTCACCAGATAGTTGATATCCTTACTAAGGAAACTCTCCACCCTCTAAATATAGAGATATAAAACAAGTAACCATTTCAGGACATAGGATCAGTACCTCAAATTTTACATTGCATACTTAAAAGAAAAGTGACAAAACTTCTAGAATAACTAAGTACAAAAACATTGAATTAACAAGAAGATATTTTCTAAATGAAAAAATTGAGCTGCACTAGCATCTTACCGGTCACAAATTATAAGTTCAGTTTCTTAATTTTGTAATCTTTAACAAAAGAGCCTTGCAATGTTTTATTTACTATCATTTTTGGACTATCTAGTTGTAATACTTTCCAAACAGAAAAATTCAAACACTGCATTGAGGAATAACAGAATAACTCAAGGAAAACCACTGTCTACATAATTTTATGTAACAGAAATTACACAGAAATGTTGAGTTAAACTTAAAGGCAAGTGCATGCAAATGTATTTTAGTCTGCAAGAAGCCATAAATTTACTGAGTTCAGAACCAGCAGAGAAATTAAAATTTCAGGAGAGTTACCGTGTTTCACACCTATAGTATTCATGACACTTCTCAAAAAGGTAAAGTCTTTAGTAGATTCATATTCTCATACTCAGCAATATAAATATGCAGTTACCCTATGCTTGTTCTCTTCCATTTTGCTCCTTCAGTCTTTCATTGCTAACTACTGTGTGATTATCAGCTATTTGCCTTGTTATTTCTTGTCAGCTTATGTAGCTTAATGTATTTTCCTCTCTTCAAGTCATCAGCTTGGAAAGCACAAATCACACAGGCAGCAAGCTTGAAACTGTGCCTTTCAATGCTGCTCTATGCACCTTTTACAGGATACTGAGAGGCACTTTTGAGTGCACTCCACAAAAGTAACAACAAAACATGTGGTAATTGATCTTGAGGGTGTTAGACCACCTCAGATTGAGGCATTTACTCCTCAGAATAAGCCAGAAGAACTTTCTTTCCAGTCTGTGATTTGTAACCTTACTTTTCACATATGAACTCTTAAAATTCTCTTTCAGAAAGACAAAAGACAGGGTGCACTTATTTGACGTAAATGTAAAATGATGCATTTAATTTGAAACCATGTTATTGCTATTCCTTACCACTCCTGTGATTTCAGACAGCACCTTGATTTACAAGCACCAATTTCATAAAGCTGCTCAGTGTTCCTCTGAGGTCAAAGAAGTATTGCTAAAGCAGCATTTAAAATAGCTAGCAATTTAAGCAGATCCCTTCTGCCTCTGTGCTTAAAGGGTGTTGAATTCTCTAAAGGCCAAGTTTTCTCTACATCAATTCAAATATTCAACTTTAAAGTGAACCAAGCAACTGCACTGCTTGGGTTACTATCATATCCTGTACTTGCTTGTATCGAAGTTTCTTCCATACAGAAGAGAGAATTAGGAAAAAAAATTAGTAAGATGCTTATAAAATTTATTATTTAAATGAGAGTATTCAAAAATACTCATCAACATATCCTGTGCAAAAAGTACTTAGTGAAGTTACTGACTTACAGTAAGCATATGCAAAACTCTTCCTTTAATTTCTTTCAAGTTCAGCTGAACAACATTAGTTGTAACATGTAAAAATGTCAATATAGTCAGAAGCAGCAGAAAAAAAATCACCTCAAACAATGAAACTTAATAAACTCAGATAAAATTTTAAGCCAAGTGAATTATCAACTGAATACAAACCTTAATAACAAACACTTTTGTTACAATCAGTGAAGCAGCTTCTCTCAAAAAAACACAGAATAATTTAAGATCATTGTTTGTATTAAACATTAAGACAAACATAGAAAAATAAAATCCTCTGACAGATAAAGTAAAAATAACACCAAACGTTATTTATAACGTACAAATAACATAAAGAACATGAAAGAAACATTCCACATGTGCAGATTTCCTTCTACATTCATACAGGTCTCTATTATAAACTTACCCCTCCCAGCTCTTTGAGGTCCTTTCCTAATTTTTCAGAAATCACATTTGATGGGATATCGAGGTAAAACACCTTCCCAGTTAGTGGCTTATATTTAAGTTTCTCTGGTTTTCCTATATCTTTTTTCACATTCTTGAGAGAAGATCTTATCTTTTCTGGTTTTGCTTGTATTCCATCTGCTGGAAAAAAAAAAAAGGCAATTTAAACAGAACTTTTTTTTTTTCTTTTTAGGAAAACTCCTAAGTTATGGCAATGGACATGGCAAGCTTCCACAGAATCATACAATGGGGCTTGGGCTAGAAGGGACCTTAGAGATCATCTAGTTTCAATCCCCCACCATAGACAGGGACACCTTCCATGAGACCAGTTGCTTAAAGCCCTATCCAGCCTGGACTTTAACAGGACTTTTAAAAAACAGCTATTATGTTAAACATGTCAAAACCCAAACGTTAATAAAAATACCTCATATGGCCCTTAAAAGTTTCTCCTTAAAATATTATCCTATAATGAACTTTTAATTTCAGTTGCCATACAATACTATCAATTTTCTCACCAGTTTGGCAAGTATTTGCTACCAAGACAATGAGGGCTGCTAAAGGAAGTGAGCAGGCCTCCTATGGACACAAAAAGCCAACATGCAAAACAGTCCCTCTGTAAAGTATTCTTTCTGTCCCTGAAACACTCTCAGATAGGAGAGGGAGCAAAACCAGCACTCGTGCTGCAAGATTCTTTGTTTATGAACACACTAAGTGGGGCAGGAACAGCAGTCAGCGTCGTAGAACCTAGAAGACAAAAACACCTAGAGAAACAGGAAAATGGGGAGGCATAAACTGGTGTAAGTGATTCAGAATATAAAAGGAAAAAATGGATGATACGGAGGCGTGCAAGCGAAATTCTGTAGATGACCAGGGCAGTTCAAAAATTAACACGTTAAACACTACTAACACTGGAGCACGCATTTTAAACTTCCCGGGGATGATCAAAAGTTCGGAGCGGCTCAGCAGGCCTGCAATAACAATGAGGAGCCTCTCCCGCAAAGCGGCCGCGCTCTCACACCGCGGGCCTAGGGAGCCTCTCACGCCCCCGACACCAGCAAAGACCCGCCCGGGGGGCGACTAGCACGGCAGCGGCCCGGCCATTTCCCAGACACCCCATGGCCTCCCTGCCCCACGATTATCTTGTAAAAGAGAACGAGTCAGCGCCACGCTTTTCCGTTTAACCCCCCAAACCACGACAAAGCCATAGGCGGGAAGACCGCCCCGGCCCCGGGCCGCGGCTGAACGGACCCTGCTGGCGCTGGGAGAGGCCTGAGACCCCCCGGCCGCCCCCAGACCCCGCCGCTTACGGGGACGAGCTGCTTTGTCAGCGGCCTCGGCAGCGCTCGGCTTCATCTTCCCGCTGAGTCACATCCTCCCCTGCCCCGCGGCCGTCGCCACCTGCGAGGTCAGCGGGGGCTGCCCGGTCCCCCCTCACCGCCCTTCCCGCCTCCGCCAGGCCCGGAGCCGCCGCCGCCGCCGCCAACGGCCGGGCCGGGGCGGAGCGAGGGGAGGGAGGAAGGAGGGAAGGGAGGGAAAGGAGAGAAGGAGGCCCTGGGGCGGGAGGCCCTGGGACAGGAGGTTGGCGGCCGTGGGTGGGGAGGCGGGACAGGAGCACCAGCCTCCTTCGGTCCTCTCCTCACCTGAGGGACCGCGTTGGTTTCGCGGAGAGCACGGCCCGGGCGCTGCTCATAAACGGGTATGTATGTGCGCTACTCTGGGCAGTGGTCTTCTAAGTTAAAAATACATTAAGAAAGCCAGTTTCTTCCTCGCCGATACCCCTCGTTAACAGTTGCTAGCACCTGAGAGACAAGTCTTGTTTTATGCAGCTTCAGCTTTCTTATCTTTCACTTGAAACTTGATGAAAACAACATGACATAATGTTTCTGTAGAGCAGATAAAAAACTTAGATCAGTGACAGCTAATAAAGCTAGGGCTGCACTTACGCACAACGTGCATTCTGAAAGATATGTCTTTATTTGGGGATTTTGTATTGTGAAACATTTTTATTTTTATTCTCTTCTGCCCTGACTAGTTGCAGATATTGTATGTTCCTAAATTGTTGTGACCATGCCTTTGCAGCCGTACAGCAGGATTTAAGGAATTAGTATTTGATAGTAGCATTAATACTAGTTAGTCACTGTTTCTTACATGAGTAGCTTACCAGAGTATAGTCACCACCAGCAGGCTGTGAGTGCTGGATCAACCAGGAGACCTTTCTGGGTTTTCTCACAGGAGTGACGGGAGCAAGAGGAGGGCTGGATGAATTATTCTGCAGTGCTACAGTTTATGGGCCGCAGGCTGGGAATTTCTCTCTGTGTGGATTATTTACATGTTCCTAAACACTTTGGTGCAGCAAAAGGTAATACATGTTAAAGATTTAATGTGTTTTACAAAAACATATGAATGTTGGAATTTATGTAAGAACAATTTTAAAAATTTATTGTCTTTAGAAAATTCACTTACAAAACATGGCTTAAATCTCTAATCTCAAAAATTCCGGAGATGCTTTTATACAAGGAGAAAACTAATATTGCTGCTTATACATAGCACATTAATGAAAATTTAAAATATCTTTTCCCTTGATTTTTTTTTTCTGCAAGTTTTGTGCATAGTCTTGCAATATGTTTTTCTGTTCCTTAGCAGGTTTTTCTTCTCCAGGGATAAAGCCATGGCTGAAATGAGTGATAGCAACTTGGAAAAACCAACCATTATTCAGCAAGCAATGGCCTCTTGTTGTGGAGCTATAATTACTTCATTACTTGGTAAGGCAAACCATCAAGCTTGCCACAGAGAGATTCTTTACAAGTGATTACTCTTCTGTTTGACTTATCATGATGTCTGCATATATATTTCCACTAATATGTTCGGCAAGGATGTTTTTGGATAGTTCTCTTTTTTGTGTGTTTTAAAAAATGTGATTAGTTGAAATCTTTTCTGTCCCTAATAATTTTTAACCATTTCTGAAACTAAGAATAATATTTATTAACTTTTAATTTCTCTTTCTTTTTTGCTCTTGGTGTAGTTATTAATTGCTTTCTGTCTAGAAGAAACAAAATTATCAATAAAAAATAATTTTCATGTTTCCTGCTGCTTAAAAATATATATTAAATAAAAGTCTACTTTACAATACAAGACACAAATCCTGCAAGGCTGGCTCCTGTGAGATGTCCCTTGCGTGTTACCACTTAAGTAGTAAGAATTTGTGCTGCTGTGATGTCTTACACTGTCAAAACCTTTTATTGTAGGGTTTTGTTTGGTTTTGTTTTTTTCTCTAAACATTACTTTTAATAATAGCTTTTTATTACTCTTTTAAACTTCTGGATAGCTGGTGAAATTAATTCTCTGCTTCATGTTCAGTCATCTCACTGAGGACCTCCTTCCCCATGCAAACCTAAGGAGTCATTGGTTGGTTAGATTCAGCACTTCCTGTCTCTTGAAATTCCCCAAGCTAATTAGCTCATACTTTGTATTCCCGTTAGTTTTAGTCTGAAGATAGCCTTTGGTTCTGACTTTTAATGTGGATTAAGCTGCAGAGAAACATGCTATTTTTTAAGCACAATTCCCACCCCCCGCCCACAAATTTCCAAATGTTTACAAAATAGTATCTTACCGGGAACCTGTCAAATTCATAGTCTTTTTGTTCCGTCTTTATACCACGTGTCCTGTGACGTTAGGTAAAGTACCAAGCAAAGCTACATCAGACTTGTGGTATTCCCAAGATGGATTTCAATTGTGGGTACATACACACAATTCTAGTACAGTGTAAGCTGCTGGTATTCAAGAGAGATGTAGGAGAGGTATAAGGAGACCTACTCCTTTCTGAGGTGCCTCCTGGAGATGAGCAAAAGTATCTGTGAGTGGCTAAAATGCTACTGGATGACAAATTTTAAGCAACTTAATTGAACTGCAGCAGTAACACTGAGATCCCTACATTTAGATACTGAAATGTGAGCCAAGTATTCACCACCTGTTAGTGAACTGAGAGGCATCAATGGAGAGCTAAGGTGTAACTCCATTGCCTGTGCACAGGAATGTTTCAGTGAGACACATGCTGGTGTGTTTGACTTAGACTTTAGCTGCCACTTGGTAAGTAAGGTTGTAGGTCCTGTGTCATTTCTGTCAACTGAGTAGGTATTTGAGCCCTCGGTCAATATAATAAGAGTGTGGCCCAGCTGCCCAGCCACTGTGGAATTCAGCATGTCTAAGCCTGTAAAAATTGTTAGGGCTGGAGTGGAAGCAATGAAATGTTCACTGAACCTTCATTTTACTTATCAACAGCCTCAGTCTTCTAGACATTGTCTACATGGAAAAAAAAAGAAAAGTACCTCATGAGTTTAACATTTTTCTTTTGAATGTTGGTGTTTATTGAGAAAGAATAAACACATGAAGAATGCTGTGCTATTTTACATGCTGGAGTCCAAACTCTGATCTCATATGCCTTGTGGTATTCTACTTATAAAAGTTTAGCAGCAGAGCATAATGCAGTAAGTTTTAGCAATTTCACACAAGATGACACAAGGGTTTTTAGATGAGCTTTGTGTTTCTCTAATGTTTGTTGCCTGCACAACTGTTAGTACATTAGAAAAGATATGTTTGGTTGCTTGCAAACCATACAGGATTTGTAGTTCTTTGCCTCTGTCTGATAACATCTCCTTTTCCTCTGCCTGATTACATTGTAAAACTGGTCTCTTCTTTTCCTCTGGCAAAAAAAAAGGTAGAAGTTAATGATAAGGCATCTGTACACTTCTGCATTTTCAGGCCGTGCAGGGTGTTTCTAAATTACTTCTGTTTCATTTTAGTATCTCCTCTTGATGTTATCAAAACTCGGCTGCAAGCCCAAAGCAATCCATTCCCTAAAGGTAAACAATATGTAGTGTATTGGGGGACAGAGGTTGCTTTTTGCTGGTGTATTTAGCAGATAGTTGTCATAATGCTTTGCTCAGGTGCAGAATGCTTGCGTTTGTTTCACAACAGTGAGTTTGTTTCTTCAGTATAAGTGGGTGGGGAAAAAAGCAACACATATACTGAAATTGCTAAAGAAAGAATGTGCCAATGAACAGTGGAGAAAAAAATCCCATCAATACCTACCATTTTAAACAGGCTTTTTTCCCCCCGTCTTTCTTAATATTTTCATTATGGCAGAAGGTACAACTAATACTGAGTTGAGTTAAAAAATAAAAAGCTATTAATAAATAAGTAAATATTATATCAGAGGGCTTATGTGGTTGGGATGCTATATCATTTATCTTCTCCAAAATCTAGAGATTTGTGAAATACAGAAGTCACTTGCCACTTGGGTTTTCAATACATGAAGACATTGTGCTCTCAAAAATGTGTTATTAGTCCCTACTATTTACTTCTATGTGATAAATGAAATTTAAAAGAAAAGAAGATGACTAGTGTTGCATGTTGAATGTTGAGGTGAATATTTGCAGTCACGCTTGCTGTAAAGTAGGAAAAATACTTGTGCCTTCTATCCTGATTTTTAGTAAATTCTAAAGCCAGAAATCTGAAAATGTGAGGCTCAAAGTATGTTTTTGTAATGACAATAATATTTTTTCAAACAGTTTCAGAGTACATGAGGCAGAAGAAATAAAAAACAAGTAGAGAGGATGATCTAGTATAAATACAGTCTAGCCTAAGATATAATACTTCCACTTGTAATGTGGATGCTTAGGCTACTTAATAAAAATTCTGACGTCTGAAACACGTTCACAGTTAGAAACAATAGCAATATTTGGGTCTTGTGCTGCTTTTAGCCTTCAGCAGATGGTAGTATAACATAAACATGTGTCCTGGAGCCTTATGAAGGCAGTTCCATTTAGTCTGGCACTCTGGGGGTACATTTGTTCCCTTTTTCCTTTTACCTAATTTGTCATTACTGACTGAGATTATTTTGCTCCTCTGTGGCTAATCAGAGATAGATCTGTATTGCCATTATATCCAATTTGAAATTGCTGCTGTGTAAGAATGATCTTACAAGCATTAACTCTATTCTTATACACCATTTTATTAGGAAAATGTTTTGTATACTCCAGTGGCCTTATGGATCATATATGTGTTTGTGAAAATGGGAACAGCAAAGCCTGGTATAAAAAACCTGGGAATTTCAAGGGGACGTTGGTAAGAACATTTTACATATATATAAAACTGTACATTTTTAAGTAGCATACTGTAAAATTATTGGGGTTTTTTGAGGTTCTTCTGGAAACTGTTATTATTCCAGAGGGTCTTTGTGTGGCTACACTGTGTAATCTATATGGTGATTAGTAATACCTTCTACTTTCTATAATAAAATATGTATTCCTTCCTTAAGATGAGCAAGGATGCACAGCTTTCCTCACAGATTACTGGCTCTATGATTTAATTTTCCCCACTTGAGCTGTATTGCCAATAGTTGCTGATTGCAGATAATGATTTTCTGTTACCTGCTCACAGTCTTCTGTGTCCCAGTATGCTCCTGAGCTGAAGTAACAACGCAGATAGTGTTTTAAAGTTAACTTCATGTGTCAAGTTCTCTATCCATTGAAATTTGTGGGACTGGCATGTTCCCAGACACTCGAAACAGACTTGCTGTCAGACACTGTCCTGCTGGTTCATTAATCAAGATTTTGTATGGCTCTGCCATTAAATTAAACCTGTGATCAAGGATTTTTCAGAATTAAATTTCTGAAAATGAGATGTTAATGCAAAAGGTGTCTTCAGCAGTTCTACAGTGTTTTTTTTTTAATTAATAACTTCACAAGTGTGATTTTTTTTTCAATTAGCTTTATTATATAATTTTAGAAAGTCAGTTTTTTATTTGACACGAATCTATGCCCACTTTTGCTGTAACAAGGTGATTCTTACAGAGGAATGACTATAGTATTCTTGATCTCTTTCTTTATTAAAATGAGTCCCCTCTTTTATCTATACCTTCCTGTTTTGTAAATTTGTTGAAGCTGGATTATAAGCATATTAACTAACTAGTATAGAAGTTGGGGTTTTTTTGTCCAACCACATTACGACCTTTTAGGGATTCTTTCAAAGCTCCATTTTCACTAATCGGGTTTGTTTTAATAAATCATGTCTTTGTTTTCCCCATTCAATTTTTTACCTCAGTGGACTAGTCCATCAAGGCTATCTCCTGTAAAGATATTTGCCCTTTTCCTCATAGAAGTCCTTTTTGTGGTCTGTCAGACTCTCTGTTTTGAGGCTCTGTGATAACACCTGGTCTTAAGCATATTCTAATCCATCAAATCTCAACCTTTTTCCCCAAAAGTTTAAGAAAGTTAGGTATCCTAATATTAGAGAGTTTGTCTTTTTAATGGTGCTTACAAGTCATCTGGGAATATATTGGACAGCTGTAATAATAGCTGCAAGCTTCCAAGTATAGGGTATAATGTGTATACATTGCATATATGTTGTCACATTTTTGTCAGAGAAAGCAAGTATTGAAAAGTCATTAAGAATTAATTGCTATTTCATGCCTAGAATCTTTGTTATGTGTTGGAAAAATATTTTAGTCAATTATTTTGGGGAAGTTTCCACAAGTTGCTGCAGTGCTATATTAGGGCATTCAGTAATAAGTCAAAAGACTTATTACTTTGGTCTTTTAAAGATGGAAGAAAATTCTTAATTTCAATCACACAAATTATTCCGTTCAGCTCAGTGGAACTATTTGTGTGGTTAAATATGATAGCTAGTGTAAGCTATCTTACAATGATAAGCCACTTTAGAAACATTTTTAAAGATATTAATTGTGTGTTCTGCCAGCTGAAATATATTACTGACTACAAAAGTTTGTAGCTAAATATTTCCTTTTGCCTGGTTACACTTTTAGGATGCATTTGTGAAAATTATTCGAATAGAGGGAATTAAGTCACTGTGGAGTGGGCTTCCTCCAACATTGTAAGTTGAATGTTCTGGTTTTGGTAACATGAGTTATTGTTGAAAAAACTACTTAATTATTTAGATAACTTATTATGTATATTTCTAAGTTATTTTAAAAATTCAGTCAATTCTGAAGTTACAGAGCGATCAGTTCAATCAGAAACATCTAGGGACAGTATAATTTTTACCAGATCTCCAGAGTTTTCTGATATATTCTCAGTAGTTAAGCCGGAACATTAGAATTCTCCTTGTGCCTTTTACAGGTGGTATCTTTACCATAACCGTCCCTTTGGTGGATGGAAGGCGATCACTAAAGAATGACAGTTTTTGACAAAAACCTATTGTTCTATCTTGTTACTAATGACTTTCCATCAGCAGCACATCTGTTTCCAGATTCTCTGGTGTTGCACCTCGCTACCTTCATTTAATTCTTGTAGCCATCATCTTTATTTCAAAGAACTTTGTTGGGGTTTTTATCCTATCTGACTTTGTAGTGGAAAACAGATAATCCATTTTCTCTCTACATATTATTCATATTAACCTGGTACAGATAGAAATTCCTGGTATTAATTTAAATTATGTCTCTTGTATTTTAGAATAATGGCACTTCCTAACGCAATAATCTATTTTACCCTCTATGACCAACTGCGTGAAGCTTTGAAATACAGACTGAAAAAGGGTGATGAATACATTCCAGTTCTCGCAGGTTCCTTAAGCAGATGTAAGTTGTCACCTGTTTAAAGAGAAAATTGAAATACAATACCTGTATGCTGTTTTCTTGGGTTTGTTTTGTTGATTTTTATTTAAAGTAAATTTTCCGTCGCTTTAAATGAGGGATAGGAAGGAATACTGTAATTACCCAGTATTTCTTGGGCAACAAAACTCTGTAACTTGGAATAGTGTGATTTGGTTTTGCTGTTACACTTTTACTACATTTGTAATTTGTTCAAAATTATATGTTTATATTTCTAGACTTCTACCAAGTACAGTTTAATTTAAGTCTGTTCTGTCATGAATCTAGCAATAAAAATCATTATTTTCTATAATGGCAGCTACACAGGTATTTATAGGAAAAAGAAAATTGGACTTCTTTTAGAATCGGACTGGTTTTACTGCTTTATGATGTGAAGTGGACTGAATGTGCTTTTATGTTTTCTTACTAGCCTTCTCCTCATCTATTTTTGTAGAAGTAACACAAGTCATATATTTTAGGGCTTTCTTAGAAGAGTCTGATGATGTAGTTCCATATTCTACTTGTGACAACCCTGGGACACTGGAAGACTGGTTGAAAAAGAATGGCTATTCTGTGGTGGTGTGGCAAATTGCCCTTATTAGGCTGTTCCAGATTTTAAATTCACATGCTAAACCTTATCCTAGCAACAGAAGAAAAGTTCTTGAATCTAGTAAAATTGTTAAGGTCTATTACATGTGTGATGGGAGCTTGTTACTGAGTCATGACTCACTGACCATTGTGCAAGCTGAAAGAGTCACTTTATTGGATACAGATGGCCTGCTAATTATTCTTGAGAGTTTAAAATAAGAATGGCAACGGTGTTTAGAAATCAATAAAAGCTTAATCTCTAACGACTATTTTTGTCCTTTAAGGACCCAAGCTCATTTCTTCAAATTACATTTTGAAATGCCAATTATTGAAAATTAATGTTTATAAGTACTTGAAATTTTCAGCCTATTTATGCATTTAATCTGAAAATGAGGATTCTTAACATGTTACATTGATTACAATAGGCCAGTACTGAAAAAAGCCTTAAACCGGGAAGTGTGGGTTCTGTGAATAGATGTGATGCTCTTATCTGGAAAGGAAACTTATTTTGAGAAGGAAAAGGGAAAATCGGGAGAGTTGAAAAGAATCAAATATATAAAGTGAGGTGAGATGTGACTTTAATGTTCAGGAAACATTACTATTAAATGCTGATTTGAAAAAAAGCATTTTCCTCCTTTGCAGTCAGTTCTCTCACTGTGGTGAGTCCCCTGGAGCTGATCAGAACTAGAATGCAGCATCGCAAGTTGTCCTACAAGCAGCTGTATCTGTGCGTCAGCACTCAGGTGGCTGCAGATGGGTGGTTTTCACTGTGGAGAGGCTGGAGTTCCACTGTTCTGAGAGATATACCTTTCTCAGGTATGGTTTATTTTCCATGCAGGGTTTTTGTTATGGCAGAAGATATGTTTATGCATAACTATTTTAGTCTGTTTCTGTGTTTTTATGTAATTTTAATGGTTAGCTTTAGGAATGACTGAGATTAATTTGTTCTGTTTTGAGTGCTTTTATTTATAGATTTGCTGAGGACATGATTTTTCCCCCATTTTGAACCTGATAGGGTTCATTGTTACATTCCCTTTCTCTGTACTTAGTCTGTTACTTCTCATCTGTAGCTTACACAATGGCTGTTTTGAAGACTTTGAGTAGGAAATTTTCTTTGTAATAGGTATAGTGGCTATTTTCTGATAAACAACCTTTATGTAAGTGTTCTGTTACTTAATTTTGAAAATATGTACAAAGAGTGACACTGTAGTGTCTTCAGGATTTTTTTGAATAAAGATTAATTAGTTTTTATAGCTGCTCCAAAAATCATGAAGGTAGAGCACCACTCATTAGCAAAGCTCCAAAGCTGAAAGCCTAGAAGAAAAAAAAGTCTGATTCAGAGCATAACTAGTCCTAGGGCTCTCCTTAAGACAGAGGGGACAGATGTTACAGGGGAGACTGATAATGCACCTGTTAATGCCAATGGTAAAAGCCCCTGTCTCTTTGAGGCCCGCTTTTGTCAGAGCACTTGTGGATCAGACGTCAGTCGTCCTTGAAGCTGTTTCTGTCATTTGGATAGTACCAGGAATAACACCTTTGAACACCTTATGTTGCCCCAGAAAAATTCTTCTAACCTATTTTTGAAGTCAGAGAACCTTTGAAATATTTGACCTGCTGTCTTTGTTCTCCTACTTCAGTCTTAAGATAGTTTGACATTTAATTTAATTTGTGTTTCCAAGCAATCTAGTGGACCAGTCATTGGTGTGGACTGTTACAGGATTTGAGCACATTTGGATGTGTACCTGGCGTAAATTTTAAATTGGTTGTAAACCAAACCAAGACATGATAAGTGTGGCGTGGTTATGATATTTAGTTAAAAATTGCAATTAAGTGAGTAAATGGAGTTATTTAAGCTGTATTCTTTTCAGAATGTATAATACTCTTGTGTTCTTTCACTTAGCTACTGGGAGGTGATTGAAAATCATGATTGGAATGTATTTCCTGTTTCAGGATCCAGTTCTTTGATAGGACTTAATTTAGCCTTCTCTGATAGGGAAGGCTTCCTTACCTACAACAACATGGTTTCACTAAGGCTAAAGATAACTGTCAGAATTCAGAGAACCTTTTGTACAAACTGCTTCCTGTTCAATATTTATTTTTTGATTTGCTTATTTTTCTTCTCTGCCAAACTCAACTTTCTCTTAGGCTGTTCTGCTAAGACTTGTAAGGGAACTCTCAAATTCTTCATCTGATCCCTGTTGTCTGACTTCAAGTAGAAATTCTTGTTGTCTTGCTGATTTTTGTCCTTAGCAGTGTGGCTGCAGCTTCCTTCCCTCTGCTGCTTTTAACAGAGGGGGAAGATCAGAGCACTGTGAGGGAGTGCACAAGGAAGAGAGCACTAAGGTGATGTGTGTGTTCTTTTCAGGCCTTTTCAGATTCTTGTGTCCATGCCTGCTGTTCCTCCACTGATCCAAAACATGCTCGTCTGTTTTAACTCAGTCTCCACACTGCTCTGGCATTCACTTCACAGTCAGTGGGTGCTTGTCTGTCCCCAGTACTTCATAGGTGTCATGGGATGCTGAAAAGGTAGAGGCACAAGTTAACATACAGCTACTGCCTTATAGCTTGAGAACTATTGTTAAAGAGCCAAAAGTGAGCAGGCAAGTAGATGCATGAGTAAAGGACAATGTATTTTAAAAAAATTAAATGCCACAAAACTGATTTTATAAAGGTAAGGGTGTTTATTGCTGCCTAATATCTCTTTCAAATGTGTTTTCTGATAATTTTTTTCTCATAAATACTCTTTGTCTGTTATGATGAGCTTCCTTAGTGCATTTAATCTTAGTTCTTAAGTTTGAATGATGTCCCCACAGCATTGCAGTCTCTCATATTCTTACAGTACAGTTTACATCTTTTCTGCAGGTAGCTCAAGTTAGCTATCTCAAGAATTAAAATCAGTGTAACAATTTGTATTGAAAAAGCCATTCCTCTGTGAAAACAGTTGAGCAGTACAACGTCTTAAGCAGCACAGAGTAATTAGAATCCCACTGTGTTCGAGCCAAGTGTTCATATGCTTCAAGCATGTTCCTTGGGATGCTAGCTAGACTGAATAAAACTTGAGCTGTGAATCTTTATAAACACAAGAACTGGGTTAACAATAATACTTGAGTCATTCTTTAAGTAGTGTGGCAGACAATGTAAATATAAAAGATATTCAGGGACATGAGTCCTGTAGGTGCTTAAGCAAAATTTTGGATTTAGATAATTTATATTAAATTAGGGTTTTGTACATTTCAGTAGTAGGTTTTCCTCAAACTCTGAGAATGCCTTCTGAGATACTACCTACTTTTGCTTTTGCAAAATGATTGAGGCCAGGAACATGTTCTGGCAGTCTTCGTGGCAAGAAAATACTTTTTTCTGCTGGCATAGCCTTCAGAACTCAGGGCTGACCAAGGCACAGTTACCTTTCAGGATGTGCAGCCATCATTTGAAGTATTTACTTGACCAGCTGCCATAAGGAATTACTCTATAATTGAGCCTGGTAGCATATAGCTTGGAGTTTTAATTAGAAAGCAGAAAGAGTGCAGTTTAGTTCAGCAGACAGTCAAAGAAACAGATGTTGTTCCTAAAAGTTGTTTGCCAGACTTGTCTTTGACAGTCTTCACAAAGGCATTCTCCTCTTAGTAATTCCAAGGAGCAAAATTGTACTTTTTGGTTCTCTCAGAGTTAAATTTTACACTCTGTCCCTCAGAAAAGTATGAAGCAGTCCTGAGCAACCTTTCATTTTGCATGACACGCATTTTTATAGAATTAGTGAGATCGATGAAAATGTGAATATGCCTGAAAACATAGTGAATAATAAGCCTACACTTTAATTTATGTTAAATTGAATGTGAGTTTTATAGTGCTTGGTTTAGATTGTATTAAGATAGGGGTTACTTGAGGGAAGGACAAAATGATTAGGCTAATTTGTATTATATTAAATTTGGGATATGGAGATAAGGGGAACAGGGCAATCTGTCCATGGGTTAGCACAGAGGACACTTATTATGCTTTCAGCTCTTGTTTCTTTTGGCTTCTATTGCCACAGTAGAATTCTTACATCTGTACTTGATGAAAGGATTTCTGTATTTTACATAAAAATCTCTTGTAATGCAAGTTTATTTTTTTGTAATCATAGCAATGTACTGGTATAATTATGAACGTTTCAAGAAGATGATGTGCAAGCAAGTTGGTGCACATGAACCTACATTTCTTATTGCTTTTACTTCAGGAGCAGCATCTGGCTCTGTAAGTATATAATTTCTAGTACTAATCTTTATTATTATCACTAATAAACTATTTAAAAGAGGTATGATTTTAGGTGATACTCTCAGAAATTTATGTTTTGGGGCATGAGTACTTTAAACACACATGGCCTGGCATTCAAGCTGATTAGATAAATCTGAATAAATTACAGTGTTCTGACATACAAGACTTAATACTATCATGTGCTTGGAATATGGATCTAGTTTTCAATTGTGTGCACTCTAATTTAAAAATTTAAATTTAATTTTGTTTGTGCACTAACATTAAAATTATTTTCTTTTCCTGATAGATTGCAGCTGTCATAACTCAGCCATTTGACGTAGTGAAAACACATAGACAGACTGCACTTTGGGAGAGTGAGACCTTAGAAAGTAAGTCACTGGTAAGAATAAAAAAACCTACAAGGTTTGGGAAAATTAGTGTTTCTGAAAACTTAGTGTTTGGGTATATAGACTTTTGGTAGGAATTTTAAGGTTTTGTCTCTTCTCTGAAGTTTACCTAAAAATTCTGTCACTCAGGCCTTTTTTCTTCTCCAAATTGTAATATCCCATGAGATACTTTTTATCTCCTAGGACAATACAATATTTCATTAATGGCTTGGAAAAAGGAAAAGGTGTGAGTTCAGTACAATTGAGCTTGAAAAGATAGTATACAGTTGAAACAAATAAATTCAAAACATTTAGGCAGACCAATTGCAAATTTAAGATGTCCCCACTTATTGCAGGGAGGTTGGACTACATGACCTTTAAAGGTCCCTTCCAACTCAATCATAATTCTATGATTGAAGTAAGTTATATTTAAATAGGCAAAAAATTAACTTCTTATAAAACATCCAGGTGAACAGTGATCTATTGAAAAAGACTTTAAAATAACATGATAAAATATTTGCACATTCACTACCACTTGCTCTTCATAACAATATTCTTTTGATAAATATTAGGGTAGATAAAGAAAGCACTGTTCTCAGGTTGTGTATTTTTTACCTTCTTTTCATGTTCTTTCAAAAGAATTATTTTTGAGGGCATATTAGTAAATGTCTTAACATCTTTAAAGGATGAAAGGGAAGTTTATGTTTTGTTCTTTCAGTAGAGCACTGCTGTGCTTTATGCGAATTCGAGTTGTATATAAAAACTTTTTTTCCATTGCTTGGGACCTGGACCAGTGAGAGACTTCCATTAACTTAAACAAATGTTAGATCACGACTTTAAGATTACAGACCATTAAAAAGGCTGAGTAGCTGAACAGTTTCTGCTTAGAAACTAAGTGCTCACTTTTTGGCATGAGGTTTCATTCTCTCAGGTAAATTATTTTCTTCTAGTGTAATTCTTGAAAAAACACATCAGTGTTTCATTGCAGAACAGAAAAATATCAAAAAAGCTTTAATTACCAATAGTTATTGTGATTCAGTCTTTTTCTTGTGCTGATGAATGTAAGAATTCATTGCTAACATCACTTTGAAACACGTGTGGCTGCCATATATTTATTAGGTTGATATTAACCAGATTAATATCCGTTCAAAATTTCATTATGGTTATCTTTAATTTGTACCAGTTGAATTCTTTCCAAATCCAGTTACTGTTAGAGTTGGACACTGACTATGCATCTACATATCGTCTCTCTGTGGCTGCAAAAATATTTTGCAGTTTCTGAATGCTGTGGGATGTTCCTGATGAATGTATTCTATGACACTGTTTTAACTTTCATCTAGAAAAAAGATTTCTTGGCCACTTTCATATTTCAAATCAAAGAAAGCAGTACATGAAATAGCACAGAAAATTTCCTTTGTTTAAAATAATTGCTTATGTCTGGAATGCAGATTGCTTCTGGATGCTGCTGCTGTTAGGTTGCTTGTGGTATGGCATTTAGCTCTATAAGGGACTTCAATCCACATCTCTTAGAGCTATACTTCCTTAAATATAAATTTAGGGGAGATCTGATTTTTGTAAACTTAGATGTAATGTGTAGTGTCCTAGCTTAGCTATTATATTCAGTCTTATGATTCATTTTTATGATAACAATTCTCAAAACTTACTTTTGGATTCAGTTTACCAGAAAAGCAAGTTCTTATTTAAAAGTCTGAATTGTGATGATCTTTTAGCTGCATGTGTAAGGTGTCATGGAGAGGGAATGGCTCATTTGAAAGCTAGTTGACTTTTTTCACTGGGTTTGTATTCTGGTAAGGAATATTGTATCTGTTCATATATCTTACTCCAGGTGTTTCTACAAGCTTTTCCATCTCATGCTGTTTTAACTTGTGTATTTGCATACTGTATGGATTTAACATACTGTGTAAATAAAATGGATAAAAGTAACAGAAAAAGAACTAAACCTAATAATTACATCTATGAGTCTCTCTGATTTCAAAAAATATTCTTGCGTGGCAATGTATGGATTCCTTGATTCACTGTTGTCTTGTACTATATTAAGTTCCACAGAGGGACTCTCCATCAACCTGGGCAGTTATGAGGAAAGTTGCCGCTAGCAATGGGATTACTGGATTATTTGCTGGTAAATCTTTTCATATCTCTAAAAAAAAAATTGGAATAGAGAGTTTTTTAATCATTGCCAAGTGATTACAGATGTTAACATGCATAAATTGTATATTTCCATGTAATATTTCCATCTCTGTGAACACTGTCAGTTATGGAATAGTTTGTATATATAAAGCAACAGACATGCATATATCCAGAGAGAATTTTGGTAGTCTCTTAACAAGTTACTAAGATATAGCTGTTTGAGATGGATACAATTTATCTTAAAAGCAGAGGGGCTGGGTTTGACAAGTATGTCTGTATTGGCAATGAAAAATGGTGCTAAAAGATTCAGTTCAGAAAATGTTTTTTTTTCAAATTTAAAAAAATTACTGATTTCTTAAGCTTTTATTAATTTCTTAAGTTTTTCAGAAAGAATTGGTGCAAAGAAAAATTAATAGTTTGTAGGTTTGCAACCAACAGGCTAGAGTTTTTTCTGAGAAAGTTTCTTATATGCAGTTTTTAGTCCTGTGCTAAAAATCTTAAAGCAGACGTTACTGTTGCGGCATTTGTATTTAGGAATAGCCATCCTAACTTTTGTTCTTTATCTCATACTAATTTCTGTACTCAACCTTTTTGGTTCTTTCTGTCTCAGAAACAGAGTTTAAGCTTTTTTGTCTCACTTCTTAGTCTTTGAAGAAGATGCATTATTGAGAACCCAAAAAGTCTGAAAATGTAATAGGTATTTTGAAGAATTTACAGAATAAAATACCATTATGGGCTTGTGAAATACTAGGCTCAGGATAGTTTCCATCTATCTTAAATAATTCTATGATACTGTCCTATGATGCATTCAGCTGAAGTCCAACTTCAACACAGTTTTTTGCAGAGGACTGGAAGATTTGACAATTATATTAGTATTTGTTTGTTTGCTAGATGGGAGTAATTATGTTGAATATTGTATAATATTTCAGACATTCAGGGTCATGCAACAACCATTCTCCAAGAATTTTTTCCTTTGAATTTTCTGGCAAACTAGAAACATTATGTAGGATATTTGTTAAATTTTTATGTTTAAACAGAGGGAGAAATGAAATCTTGACATATATTGAGTTAATGATAAGTTAATAATTAATGAGTTAATAGTTTTTAAATTTTCCTTGTATTTTTTCTCATCTCTACTCCTATGAATGCACCCCTCTTACATGACTTTCTTATTCTCACTGAACCTATCAAGGTTCTGCACAGTTCACTTTGTAGCTGGTACTGTTTCAGTTCCTCTGAGCCATTAAGTAAGATATGATGAAGTCACTGTGAACACCCCATTTAGCTGTGTAATTCCTTGATTTATTTTATTTTTCTTCTTGCAGGGACTGTCTTAAAGACTGTCTTTTAGTAGTTTTGATAGCTGTGGCAAAGATCATTTTACAGCCCCGGACAATGTGCTGATCAGCATAGATGTATCCCTGACCATCCTAAGATATCTTTGCCATTTAAACCCTGCATATTTAAAGAACAGAAAATAAACCCTCAGGAGTACTTTCTGATGTCTTTTTCAAATCCTGGCAGCTGTGAGCACTGCCTAATGACCTAATTCTTGGTACTAACTCAAAACCTCTAGCAACAAAGATTGTTGTCCCTAAGAGGTCCAGCATAAAATATTATTCCTCCTTCTTTTCAAATTATGGCTCAATTGTATCAGGACTTCCTGTCATCAAGGAGTGATCATGGAGACTCCTGAGACCTCAGGAGGCTTAGGAGTCTTTTCCATTGAATAACCAAGTTGCCCTGGCCAGAACAGAGGGTCTTTGAGAGTTGAAAAATGTGACATGAAAGATGAGAAAAGTGACATTCAGCATTGGAGCAGAAGTCCCCCATTGTTACCTCATCATGAAAATGAGGATTTCTTTTAATTCTTAACATCTTTCAGGGAATGTTGCACTTCTGGAATGACCAGAAGGGTCTGACTCCTCTCTGAGGTAATTGCCAGTCATTTTGGTAATTCACAATGGTTTTAGCCAGATCACTGAATATTCTCTTAGAGAATGTAATGGAATAATTTTTTACAGATCTGTAGATATTTGGCAGCAGCTGTCAAGGATCCTGCTAGATTTCTGTCAAAGGTTTCTACTTGGCGTACTCTGTCAGAAAGAAAAGATTTGGTTTCCCAGAAGCTGGAGTTCTTGCGTTCTCTTTTATTGTGTCCTAAGTAGCCATAGAAGGCAACTTGTGTTTCTAGTTGCCAATATGGTAATTAAAACAGAAGATATTGTGATAGGTTAAGTATACACTGTTCTCTCCACCCTAATTTCCTCTCTGCAGCTACCAGATACTTTTTGTGGCATATGCATAGAAATTTCTCCAAAACTAAACTGAATGTCTCTCTTCCCTGGGCGACCTTTGGGGTGCACTGCTGTGGGTTCAATTAGTGCTAGGGGCAGCAAGGTGGAGCTGGAAGAAGCATTGCTATCCTAATGGGAAGGTCTTCTTGGCTGTAAAGCTTAGCATCCCTCAGGAATTCAGGTTTTAGAAAATTTGCCTTTCTATAAGAACATTATTGAAATAAAAAAATTATCAAGTCTTCACTGCTTAAAGATTACTGTACAATCTTTAGATTATTCTATATTGTATCTACTGTCCCTCAAGAAATACAGTATTGTAGCTCTGTACCAAAGCTGAGCCTTAGACCAACTTCTGTGTAGAGCAGTAACACACTCAGACTGCAGCTGTTAATGTCTCTTACATGGAGCTACAACATTACTGTAACAAATGCTACAGGGCTGGTGCCACAGCTCAGGGGCTCAGGACCTTCAGACCATGGGACTCACACTGACAAACCCTGTCTCCTGGGGGCTGGTGGGGTCCATCTGTCAGAGAAGGAGAGCATCTTTAGCGATAGGCTTGCCCAGCTGGTGAGGAGGGCTTTAAATTAAAAGGGGAGGGGAACCTCAATCCATCCCACTCACCAATGTGATGCCAGTACCCACAAGAGAAGTCCAGAGCCTGGAGAGGGATCACAGGTCAGCAAGTGAGCACCTGATGAATGTTGAAATGGAAGGATATAGACTCTTTAGGAAGGGCAGGGGAGATGAGGAGAGGGTGTCACTCTCTGTATCAATGACCAGCTGAAGTGTATGGAGCTCTGCTTGAGGATGGACCAAGAGCTGACCAAGAGCTTGTGGGTCAGGATTAAAGGGAGAGCAGAGACAGGTGACGTTATAGTGGGGGTCTGCTACAGACTGCCCAGCCAGGAAGACTGAGCAGCCTTGCACTCACAAACCCTGTCCACATGGAGGTCTCCAATCACCCTAATATTTGCTGGAGGGACAACACAGCAAGGCGTAAGCAGTCCAGGAGATTCCTGGAATGTGTTGATGAAAATGTCCTCTAAGTGATGGAGAGGTGCTATGCTGGACCTTGGTCTCACTAACAAGGAGGGGCTGGTGGGGAATGGGAATCTCAAGGGCAGCTTTGGCTGCAGTGACTGTGTAATGGTGGAGTTTAAGATCCTTGGGGCAATGAGAAGGCTGCACAGCAAGCTCACTACCTGGAACTTCAGAAGAGCAGACTTTTCCCTCCAGGGCTCTGTGCCATTGTACTCTACCAAGCAGATCCCTGGAGAGGCCAGAGAGGCCCAGAGATCTGGTTTATATTCTAGAATCACCTCCTCCAGGCTCAGGAATGATGTATCCCAACAAAGAGGAAGTGAGACAAAAACCCCAGGAGGCCTGTACAGAGGAACAAGGAGCTCCTGGACAAAATCAGACACAAAAAGCAAGCCTATAGAGGGTGGAAACAAGGACAGGTAACCTGTCATAGAGAAACTGTCCAAGCAGCCAGGGATCAGCTTGGGAAAGAAAGCTAAAGCTCTAATAGAATTAAGTCTGGCCAGGAATGTCAAGGGCAACAGGATCTGCATATTTTAGAGCACAGATGCCAGCAGAATGCAAGACACCACAAAGTATCAGTATTATTAGCCAACATGGGTGGAATTTAGTTAATAGATTAGGATACCTACATGTAGGTCTGGACATGTGAGTAGCAGAGTTTAGAGATGTTCTCTTGATCAGCCAGTAGTTTAGTTCAGTTGTCCACACACAGCTAAGGTGACCAGGGGCAGACTGCCTGGCCTCTTGCTGCTGTTCCTAAGCAACTCAAGTTTTCCACCCATGTCTCATCTGCACTAGCTCCCCACAGATGTCCTTCTGTTTCAAGTGGAAGTAGATGGCTGGCTGTGTGTGGACAAGTGGATTCAGCCTTATTTTCCTATCTGTAGGTAAACTTAATCACTTTCTAAACTCCATTGACAAGATCACAATTGACTAATGAGACACATTTGACACTTAAATTCTATCATTATACATTTGAACAGGATTCTTCCATTTTAGTAGAGGTGCTGTAGGTTTTAAGAGATAGTGGCAAGGGAACCAGGTTTTTTACTTAAGAATTGGCTTGAAGGGCTGAGCCATAAACCTGTATACCAGAGGGTACAGCCTAGCATGGTACTTGAGCCCTTTCCTCCCTGACTTTTTACATGTCAGGATTGGGGGCTTCATGAACTTCTTTTTTCACACCTGAGAGGTCATAAGCCTCTGCCTGTCTCACATGAGCTTGCACTGGTATTTAGGGGTGGGCACAGCCTGCCCTTGGGCCACCTCTTCTGTGCTGGAGCACAGGAGCCCTCCAGGTCCAGGTATTCCACCTGCATGGAGAGACAGAAGGGGCAGAGACACAACAGTTTTGAGGCAGGCAGGCCCCACAGGATGGCATAGCTGAGCACATAAGGTTATTACTCTGGCAGTACCTACAGCCAGTAAATTTAATATTTTGAGGAACACGGACACATACAATCCGAGTTCTACACTGATATACTGTGGTATCAATGTATTGTGACCAATAAATTGTACTACAGCACTTGGTCTGAAAACAAATGATAGTGAATACCTTCCTTTCTCTTCTGGGCAGGTATTATTCCACGGCTATGTAAAGTTGCTCCTGCTTGTGCCATAATGATCAGCACATACGAATATGGAAAATCTTTGTTTTCTCACTTAAATGAAAAAATGAATCAACGTCCTTAATTCTCCTTCATCCGATTGTATGAAGTCAAAGTATATGGTGAAAGTTGTGCCAAATTTTAATCTGTGAAGATGTTTTCTAGAATTCACAGTGAATTTCTACCATTACATTTGGTAACTAAATACAACTTCATTTTTAACTGTTTCATGGAGGATAAATTAACTTTTTTTAATAAGACTAAGAAAATACACATCGCCCTTAAACTACCATTGAAGATTCTGTGACTTCTCTTGCAGCTAAAGAGGAAAAAGAAAGGAAGGAGGAGAAAAAAAAGAATTTAAGCCTGGACAGAGCAATGAAGAATAACGACTGCCACCGTGTTAAATTTTTAGTCTGGATATTTAAAATTATTGTTTAAAAATGTTTTGGGCTTCCAGTTGTATGATATATTTATTTCTCAATATGGAGATTGATACAGAATGAATTTGATAAATGCTTATTTATTCTTGCTGCTTGATACATGTTTCATTCTGGGCATGTTTGTTGTTTGCAGCTCTATATTTTGTGTAAGTGCACATTATAAAACAGCTTCTTTTTTATTTTAAATGAAAAATTCCTTATGTCAAAGTGGAGAAAATATTCATGCTCATTTGAAACCAAGAGAGCTTAGTGACTACAGTGATAGGGACTGCAGTGGCTTTTGTTTAAGGTAATACTCTTAAAAAATTAAAGCACATCCAGGCATTGAAGACAACGGCCTGTACAGGTGCTCTGGAGAAACACTCCCTCACATGTTTTTGGGAGGTGCAAGCTGTCACTGCCACAACACTCCTGGGCAGGGCCAAGCCATACACAGTTTTTATGGGATCACCTGTCTTGGAAGGCCAGGTGTGCTGGCACAGACAGGTGTTTCCACGCCTCTTTGACTCAGCCATGCATCTCTCTGAAGGGAAGAGCATATTTAGTTTGCTGCTGTCGATGCAGCCACTGTCTGCCACAGTGTGCTGCACACTCGTGCTATGAGCAGCTGCAGCTCCTCACTTGCCCGTAGGTACTTCAGTTACTGAATCAGAGCTTCCTCTGTATGATTTTTTTTAAATTATTTTTTAACTACCTTCACTCTACCTCCCTTTTTCCAAGCATTTTCAATGAAGGGGTTGAATTTTACTTTTTTGTGTATTTTAACAAAAAAATGTGCTGATGCAAAAGCAACTCAGTATTCAGGTCATTAAGACACTGACATTCAGGTGTGCTTTACCCAAGAAATGGACTTCAGTCCTATCCTACTATGAAGAAGGTACCCCAGCATGTGTTCTGTCTTGGTGAAAATTCACCACATGCTGAAAAATGATGCAGTTGTAAAGATGTTAGGTATCATGTTACAGCATATGGTGCAGGCAAGAGGTGCTGCCAGAGGAGACACTAAACACTGTTCTCCCACTGTGACTTTTGAACATCAATTGACAAAATAAGGCCTAAGAGAAAAGAATAACAACAGATTTTGGATGACACTGAATGACTTCCAGTAACAAAACCAGACTTTCCCCATTTGGCAAGAAAAGAATTTGCTATAAGCTCAATTTACTGAATGGTCTTATTTTATCTTGCGTGATTAAAACAAAGACAAAAATTTGTAACTTGTGATGATACAAAATGTTTAATTTACATGCAACATTTATGGAACGTCAAGGCAACATACAGTTTTGGCATTTTAATTTTTTTTAAATGATTAATGTTTAGAACTGAGAAAGACACACATAACTGATTTCCCATGCACAAAACCCAGAAACTCAGTGGTGTCTGACCACATAAAAGACTTCAGTTGAATGACACATGAATTTCACACTAGTAGCTCCAAGAAAAGAGCCATCAGTGAACATGACTGAAGATCATGATTATAGCCCCCTCCAAAATACTGATGTAATGTGAGAAGTGTTTAACAGCAAACAAGACCCATTAAATCACTGTACCCTGATGTAGAATGTTAACTTGTGGAATCCGGATTCCCTCATTTTATTTATAGTAAAAATGCATCTCTAGTTTACAAATTTATATTTAATAATGGTACTCAACTGCCATGAAAGAACAGGTGCTTAATGTGATAACAAAAAAAAGTTACATGAAGTAGTTAGTGGGCATTCTGACAGTGTATGACAGGATTTAACTGTCAGTTTATTACAGAGAAATTAACTGGGTGGGCACACGAGGGCTTTAAAGAAAAAATCTGGTAGATTTTGCTAAAATGCTCCAAAATTCTGCATTAAAACAGCATCAGTAGTTGTGTACCCTGCCATGGATGCAGTGACCTCTAGCAGCATGGACTAGAGAGTTGAGGATATGTATTTTGAACCTCCTCCAGCTAAATCCAACAGTGCCATAAATTCCAGAGATGCATAGCCTATACTTACAAAGGCTACATTCCCTGTAGTTTCAGTAAAGGTAAGAATGAATCCTGTTTCTTTCAAGCCCATCCTATGATGACCAGTTTTTAGTAGTAATGCCAAGATACCATCACAAGAGGCAAATCAACTAAAACTCTACAGAATGTAGTGACATACCGTAAACACCTAAGAGTAAGCAATAATTAAAAATCTGTCCTGTATTGCAGCTACTCATGTAAACAATTTATGAAACTTCTTTGGCACAAAAAAGCATTTTCCCTAGCACTTATAAATACAACATACTTACATGCATTTAACTTTTGTTTAAAAAGTTACTAATCATAGTGTTAAGCATTACCTTGATTAGCAAAATTCATAGATAAGACCGTATCTTACAAAGAATTAAGAATATAGTTTGCAATTCAAAAATTTAGTTGCAAACTTTGAAACTGTAGGGTGATTTGGAAAGTTAGTTACATTTAAAAAATGTCTCCTTTTTCTTTTTTTTCCTATCAATAATTTAAATCAATGGCAAGTAATTTGAGAAAACTGACTTGAGAAGTTCTGCTGTATTATCTTACCAAGAAAAATACCTATTGCACTCCTACAGGGATGAGAAAAGTCTTTAACATGGAAATACAGCCATTACTTTGTTTTTGTTTCCCCTTTTTCACTCTCCTTGGGATCTTGCCAATAAACACAGAATTCAAACTTCCCAAGGTGCTAACCCCACTATCCTTAGTCTCTATCTTTCCAGCAAGAAATTTCTCATATAATGTAAGATTATCTGTAATTCAGGTCACTCAAAAGCATTTAGTGAGTTTCCTCACCATTTGAAAATTGCTAAGTATGCTTGATTTATATGATCAAGTTACATTTGTTATTCACATGCAACTTCAAGAGTTTGCAAGAGTGTTTCAGTGTGATTCTTCACTGCCATGATACTAACAGGAATGCAAAACCTAACACTGAGTCAACTTGAGAAAAGCTGTTGATAGGTTAAATATGCTATTTGAGGTCCTACACAACATACACAGATGAAAAGCTGGAATTTTAGTTAAATATTTATTTGCCTATAAAGACTGGCATTAAGGATTCCCTGTCTATTCTGCAAGAGTCGATAGATACTTAAAGCACTGCAGAAAAGTACAGTGGCTAGAGCAGGGCCAGGCCAGTGCAAGGAGAAACAAAGCTGACGGCAATTTAGTAGGGGACTGTTTTCCAACTTTCATTTTAAAAATCATTCATAAGCATCGGATTATACATTCTGTACTTGACAAAGAGCTTTAAATAAATCCAGATTAAAATAGAAAATCTGAAAAGTCCTCTGGGGGAAAAAAAGGTGAATGAAAATGGACAGAATCTGTACATTACACAGGTAACCAGGAAAAGAAAAAATAAAGCAGCTTATTTTTTAACTCAGAACTAGCAGTCTTCATTGCAAGTCATTTTATGGAACATAAAACAAATGCATACAACACAAAGCTCTTCCTTCTTATGTGTATCTCAAGATGGTGTTAAGCCTGGACTTGTCATCTCTGTTGTGGGACTTGCAAGGTATTCACTTGATTTCAGACTTGTGAGAGACTTGTAGCTTGCTACTGATGTAAGAGAACCACAAAGACCAAGCAAAGATGGAGTGTCTTCCTTCCCTGTTAAGAAAAACAAGAATTAAGCTAATAATTTTTACAGCACAAGATAACAGATAAAAAAGAAATAACAGAAAAGGCAGTTTCATCTACACTATTATGAGTTACATACTACTGCTTCAGCACAGGCATGCTTCATAAATGCCATTGGGAAGACACGTAATTTATGCCACACCTTCCCTGTCCAGGTGGTACAGAGATCCCTACCTGTGCACTACAGGCTGGGCTGTAGTCAGTCTCCTGCAGAGGCAGATCCAAAGGCTCCACTGACTACACAGTGAACTGAAGTTACTAATTCCAGCACCAGTTCATTGTATATAAATTGTCCACTGTATATAAATGGAAGGCAATTGTATATAAAGTCCATTGTGTATAAATGGAAGTGACATTACTAATACAATGTCAGCACCAAAGATCTAACTTTAAATCCCACAGAAAGGAGTAGAATTAACTGGATCAGGATCTATTTCTATCAAAACAAGCATGTTTTGTTTTTTAAACCTTGGTAATTTGAAATGCATTAGGCTCCAACCCCTGGAAAACGCCACACAGTGCAGGAGTAGCAGTGCTAAGATCTGCCCTGTCATCCAAATACAGCTGACAGCTAACATGAAACATACCCATATGAAACTGCACTGGACAATTTCTCTGTTTATTTTATGTCTTCTCAGAATACCTGTTCTACTTACTTTGTGCTAACTCTGCTAATAAATTACATTACAAAGAATTACAAAGTAGTGTGAAAATTTAACTTGCAATCATTTAGTTAAAACTGCCATATTGAGAGTTAGACCAAAGATACCACAGCAGGATCACTGTGTCTTAAAAACTACATTAAAACTTCAGTGCTAATGAATGTCACTGATTTAGAAACGAGATGGTATGCTACCTTTAAAGACGGTGTTGAAATCAAAACCTAAACTGTTATTACCACTGGTTTTGCCGCACTTTAATTTTCAGAAGACAAAGCATAGCTTCAAGTGATTAACAGTGCAAAAAACCAGTTGAAAGTAGATCTGCACAAGAACTCTTTATAAGAGCCATGTTTATTCTGTTTCACTTTCTCTAAGCAAACTTGAATTAGATTTTAAGACTGCTTACAGTGTTTTTAAAAAAATTCTACATTTTTCATCCTTGATATTTTAAACCCAAGAAACTTTAACAGTTATGTAATACTAAGGCTCTGTATTATCAAGTCCATTTAAAGCTTTGATGAGATACAAAAAGGATTTTTTATATTAATTTATGTTCTATGCCCAAAATACTACTATTTCATAAGTCTTCCATCATTTTCTGCTTTTACAATTGCCCACAAGATGGAGCAGCTAAGCTTTGATAAACATACAGGTTTTGAAAGGAAATGTGTATGTATATTACACTTATATACACAGTTCATATCACGTTCCTCTCTCTATTTTAATAGAAACACTGTCAGGCTGCATCTTCACAGATAAATGTTAAATGCAAGATATAAGAATGACAGTGGTAATTGCAAATCCAGTTGCCTTTAATCTTTCTTTTAAGAACCAAAATGAAAGCGTTTATTACAGCAGAAAGATGTCAGAAGATCCTCCTTGTAACAGAGCTGACTGGTTCTGTGATGGCAAAAGAAGATATGCAACATACTTGAAGCTTAGCTTTAAACACAGCACAAAGTCTTATACTTATTGGGGGAGTGGGGTGGGTATCTTCATAAATCCAAAATTATTTGAAGCAGAGTCCTTGGGGGTTTCCCCACGGACTCTGAAACACTTTGCATAACAATGAAAAATATGCTTTTCAATGTATATTTTCTTCACACTGAAAACTCATCTCACTGAAGTTCAGAGCTATGAAGAACAAAATTAAAGGAAGCCACTAGACTGGCTCTGTACCTTCATTTAACATGTTCATTCCATCCTGCTTCCCATCCTGTGAGTGACCTGGATCCAGAGAAGATTGAGAAAGACTAACATCTGCTGAAAGCTGGTCCAGACTTTGAAAACTTTTCCTGCAAAGCAATCAATATGTAATAGCAACATATTTAAAGATATAACTAGATATCTTCAACTCTTAAAACATTTTCTAGAAAAACCTAGGCAGTTAATCTTTCTTCTCTTAAAACACTTTTTCATTTGTTTGTTTCCTAAATCAAATGATTGCTTTAGTTTTTTCCTAAAGCAATAGTTCCTTTTTCTCTCTTTCTTTTTTTAAATTAATCCAAAGGAAGGAAATTTTTATGGTAAGCAAGAGAAATTGATTTTATTTACCAGCTGATTGTTGTACATTGTAACAGGTAACTCTGACAGGATATGATTCAGAGTGTGCTGAGGGAAATACATAATTTTCAGTTTCTCTGTTCCTCTAGAGGGGAATCAAAATAAACATTAAACTTACTCATCCCATTGTTGATTGTGCTTTCTATAAAGTAGAGTGTCCAAGGCAACAGCATTGACATCCAGAGCTCCTGGGGAAGGCCACTGATTGGTGAGGTGAGTAGTTAATTCTTGTCTTGATCTCAAGTCATTATTCTTTAGCACAGTTCTGTGAATACAAAAAACAGTAAACGCCAGTCTATTAAAGGCAATTCCTTAAGGTACAGAAAAAAAACCCAGGACAAATAGTCCTGACAAAGTTGAGCATAGAATTATCGTGGTTGGAAGAGACCTCAAGATCATCCAGTCTAACCATACACCCAGCACTACCAGTGTAACCCTTAAACCACATTACCCAGCACGACATCCAGACACTTCGCCTCTTGAACATTCCAGGGGTGGTGACTCCACCACCTCCCCAGGCAACCTATTCCTATGCCTGACCATGCTAACAGTGAAAAAGTTTTTTCTACTATCTAATCTGAATCATCCTTGTCTCAGGTTAGGGCCATTTCCTTTTGTCCTCTCACTGCAGGCATGGCAGCAGAGACCAGCCCCCAGCTCGCTACAACCTCCTTTCAGTTTGTAGAGAGCCACGAAGTGCCCCCTGAGCCTCCTCTTCTCAAGACTAAACAAACCCAGCTTCCTCAGCTGTTCCTTATAAGACATATTTTCTAGACCCTTCACAAACCTTGTTGCCTTTCTCTGGGCACACTTCAGCACCTCAACGTCCTTTTTAAAAGTGAGGGGCCCAAAACTGAACGCAGTACTTGAGGTGCGGCCTCACCAGTGCCGTCTACAGCACGATCACTTCTCTAGTCCTACTGGCCACAGTATTCCTGATACAGGCCAGGATACCATTTGCCTTCTTGGCCACCTGGGCACACTGCTGGCTCATATTGAGCCAGCTGTGGACCAACACCCCAAAGTCCCTGTCTGCTGAACAGCTCTCAAGCCATTCCTCCCTGAGCCTGTAGTGCTGCACAGGGTTGTTGTGACCCAAGTGCAGGACCCAGCACTTGGTCTTGTTGAACCTCATGCAGTTGCCCCTAGCCCACGGATTGAGTCTGCCTAGATGCCACTGCAGAACCTTCCTACCCTCAAGCAGATCTACACTCCCACGCAACTTAGTGTCATCTGCAAATTTACTGAGGGTGCACTCAATCCCCATGTTCACATCATCAATAAAGATGTTAAACAGGACTGGCCCCAAAGCTGAGCCCTGGGGAAAACTGAGCTAGCAATCGGACAGATGTTCTACTTTGAGGGACCAACAGACTGCAATTTTCATAAAGCACCTTAAACTGTTCATTTTTCTTAGGGGAAGCAATTTAGAAACTATTGAGATGTATTTATGCACAGAAAAAAAAGTTGAAATTAGAATCCTTCTGCAAAAGCAACAAAGAAAAAGCAACCGCAGGCAAATGATTCTTTCTGCCAGCATAATGGTAATTACAGCCCAACTATTTTGCAAACCCACTATGAGGAAGTGATGTTGTCCCGCGCCCCCTCGATTTTTTTTGTAGTTCGAACACCTCCCACTGTCCCTTTCAATACTTTTGAATGAATCAACTGAAATCCAGATATGTTAATTCCATTATATACTTCCAGGCAAAATATAATACATAGTTATTCTGTTTTCTACCACCCTACAGATTCTAGTAACTTATGTCTATAACTGACAGAAAAAGTATAAACTGAATACCTTACATGTTCAAATTAGTTTTGCCTCATATTCCTATAAAGTAAATCAATTTTCTACAATTCTGAAAATGAGAAAGCTAAAATGCCAACATTAGAAATCAGAAATCACCTGCCAAAAGTCATATAGAAATAAGGAAAGTACATAGTTCCTCAGGCTCCAAGACAGGATCAGCCCTTCTTCAATAGTAAAAGGCAACGTCCAGCCTACCCTTATACTGCTGTAGAATTACTAGAAACAAAAGTAATAGTGCTTGTTAACCCATAAATTCTCCAATCCACAAAATACTAGACAATAGTAAAATGCTGCTCTACAACAAGTTTGACTATCTCTGGCCTGAAGCAAAAAGCTAATCTCTGTACCCAATGTACTCAAAAGTTCAAAGCCAAATGCCATGTTCTTATCTGAAATGCCAAACTGCACAGCAAATTAAATAACTATTCATGGCACACGCACATTTATGTGAATTCTCAAATAACATTGTCAACAGGTCTATTTTTACCACGCAGTTGTTATTCTGGTGCTTTCTGAACTGTTTAGACAGGAACCTCAATAAGGGCACTTAACACTGCCCAAAGAGCCAAAATTTCTCACAAAACAAAGACAATAGTGAGCTCAGTAAAGAATTTTTAGCAGCTGAGTTTGAGAGTGGAGACAGATGCACAGTAATATTGCACGAGAAGGGGGTAAAGCACCATAGTTTCAAGAAACTTTTCACAAGATGACTAATTCCCCCAGCATTCATAGAAGTAAACAATCAACTTTTCTACCCAGAGGTCTCCCTCCTCACCCTCCTCTCTCTAAGGGGTCTACAGGAATAAACACTTTGCTAACCCAAAGCTCTCAATAATTTCAAATATCTTGTATGGTATTCCCTTCTCCATTTAATAACCCTAATTCCATGGGGACATTGAGCATTAAACAAGTCTGTTACAGGTTTGTTGATTTAAGGAAACTGAAACAGAGAGCAAGCAAATTCTCATGAGGCTTGCCAGGTACCTTATTCAGAAGGACAGCTTGCATGCTTTCATAGAAGCTTCATAACAGCATACAGTTTATATGAGTCACTATGCCCACAATGCCTAAATGCAAATTCACACACATATAACACATACACGTAAATTCCCATTTGGACAACTCCTGTATGTTATCACCACACAACACACTTTTACAGGCAAGTTGCTAATAGTGGAATTTTTGCATTCTATGTGGGTTTCTATATTGAGGCTTTCCCCACAAATCGTTATCCTACAGTAACCTGAAATTTCACCCTTTTTGCATCTTGAACAAAGAAATTCTGAAGACCCACCAAACTGCTCCAGGGATTTTAGCATAACAAGATTAAAAGATAGCTCCAGTAGGTCACTTCTTAAACCACTCCACCATGTCCAGGAAGAAAACCAGGCATCAAGTAGGATACATAACTAACTATTCTCCTCCTAAAACTGTAATTTTGAATTTTTAAAATTATGTAAAAATAGATTTGAATACATAAAATCAGTCCCATCTGATATTTAAAATAGTAGTATAGACATTAGAAAGTTAGATTAAATATTCACAGCAGGTGTTATTAGTTACCACCTATTTTTTCAGCTTTTGAGATTATTTAGCTTTTTGCTCTTTTGCAGCCATTTTTCAAGTATCACGAGATTCTGCTGCAGCAGAGTCATTATAAAGGCACTGTCTGCAAACAGCAATTCTCTCGATAATATGCAAAAACTGGTACTGCCTTTGTTTAACCAGACTTGAAGAGTCAAAGTGTTAAACTGCACAGAATCATAGAACCATTTAGGTTGGAAAAGACCTTTAAGATCACTGAGTCCAACCCTAAACCTAACACTGCCAAGTCCACCACTAAACCATGTCCTTAAGTGCCATGTCTACACAGCATACATAATCCTCAAACAATCACCATAAGGCAAAAATTATCCTGCTACAAATATTCAAAAACAGGAAGAGCAAAAGAAATGGATACAAAAGCATTTACTGTAGAAAGGAGTTAAAAAGGAAGGAAATATGAACAAGTTTTAATGAAAAAAGCATACAAATTTCAGAATATACAATGTGAAAAAATGCTGCATAAGATTATCGAGTGCTGTCCTGCTCCTGTTCAGACAAGAGAAGCAGTTTCTAGATGTTAAGAGCTCTCAAAGGACAACAATTTATTTTATTCAAGGCAGACAATTTCCACAGTAGCACTCCTGTTCCCTAGAACACAAACACTGTAACCAGTGCTGGCCAGATCAGGGCAGAGATGCTACAGGATTTGAAGCAGGACTTTTCCTCATCACCAGGAGTGTAATGAAGACTCTGAGCTTTCCTCTAGATGTTTACTGTCAGGCAATATTACTATTGAAATATACAAACAATATTACTATTGAAACTTATTTATCTGCTTGTATAGCAAAAAAAGTCTGGCATATAAAAGCTTTCAGAAGAAAATTAAAGTCATGACAGAGCAAAAATAAGAAGTGAAGAAATGGTGTAGAGGTACAAATGGCAAATAGATATTTGTGGAATTTACAAGTTTCAAAAAATATTTGAGAATAAAATGCAAAATCAGTGTTTTCTGGTTTTTTTTTTTTTAAAAAGAAACAAAAAAGAGGAACTGCTGAACTCTTTGGGCCTTAACTGGGAAATATTTCAAGTGTTACTGAAAGGTCACATAAAATTAATGTAATGTAATGTATAAACTTCTGTATAAAATGCTGGTCTGTAGTAACACATACTGAACTGGAATGGCCTATGTTCACACAGATTTTTTTCTACCACTTCTGTTTCTAAGAATGAGCCACTGGCAAGAAACACCAACTCAAATTCAGAATGACCTGAACACCTATAGACCAAGACTCAAACCCTAGATTTTACCAAGTATATTACTGTTCAACTTATAACTTACATGGAACAAAATCCATAATACATCAAAAGAATAACAGTGAAGATCACAAGTATGTAGTTCTATTATTAAATACAGTTCAATAAAATATTGTTCTCTTGGGTTTGTAGCTGTGAGGATTTGAAGATGATGCAAGATAAGGTTTGTAGATAATAAGTTAATCCATTTAATACAAGAGTAAAAGCAAGGACATTCCAAAAAGAGAAGAGGAGAAGTAAGAGAAACAAAAGGATTTACTAAAGAGAAAAGTTAAAAAATAAGGAAATACGATCAAGTTTGAGTAAAAACAAGCATATACAACAAGCTGTTAACTCTTTTTCTTCAGACTGGAAAAAAACAAGGCTAAAAGTAGTATATCTCAGGAAGACAGTTGCTACACGGAGAACACAGTGGATCTTAATAAGAGATTGTATGATTTTTTTTTGAATGAAAGAAAGGCAGTGAGATGTGGCTGAACAGGACATCCTGAACTAACATGGTGAGACTGGGGAGTGCAGAAAAATTTTGTGCAGAGTAGGAAGAATATGTAAGAATTTATTATGAAAGCAGAGGTGTTAACCCGATTCATAGTACATTCCCTAATCTAGGCATGAAAAAATTCTTGAATGTTTGAGAGCCTGTGAACTTCCCCTCCCTCATCCAACTAACTGATATCTTCCCTGCTTACAGTAATTTCCATCTCTTTATAATCACACTGACAAAAAGTGCTTGTTTTATAATCTGCAGAAAGAAAACAGTTGTGCCTCAAGCAGTCCTTACCCCAATAAACACTTCTGTAATATAATTTCATACAGTGTTTCAAGTTCTGAAAAACACTAAAAAAATCAAGAAACAGTGAAGAGATAGCAGGCAGAGAAAAAATACTCAGTGACATCCAAAACATCAGTCTCTTATCAAGATTACTCTCATACTGAATACAAAACACAGCACTAGGAAGAAAATTAACTCTATCCCAGCTGAGACTAGGACATTGCTTTTAAAATGACCAAATATCCTTTGCATTACTTCACAGCATAGATTTTTCCATAATGCATATATATAAGAGAAGTATAATATACACAGTCTTGCCATGTTAGCCCTGGATACCCTATTTAAGTTACGACATTTGAATTGTGGTGGGGTTTTTTTAATGTCTGAAAAAAAGAAAAACTTCATAAAAACTCAAAATACTACTGCAAGTAATAATTTGTTCAGCAAAACAATTAGCAAAAAAGATGAGAACATCATCTTAATACTAGAATACATGATTAAAAACTAACAAATATTTGGCTTACATTTGTATTTTTTGTTCTCTAAATCAGAAACCACTATTTAAATTAAGCTCCACTTCAAAAACAAAGAAAAGTAAAAACATCCTGCTAATGAATTCCTGAGAATACTTATGAGTCATAACTAATCAATACTAACATACTCCCAAGTTGGAACTAAGTGTCTGCAGATAGATATGCTCCCTCCAGGCCTGTAAATTTACTACTTTTATTCAAGAATAACAGAAGCAGCCAGAGCATTCATCAGGTTTACACAGCTATTCCCAAAAAAGTCTCTGCATGTTTTTGACTTTCAGTTATTTAATAATGTGTTTAAGAAGCTGGGAAATGTGAGATTAGTGAGGTCTTTCAATAAACATCCTTCTCCTCTAGTGTTCACTGACCCTTTCTTTGTCAGGTACTCTCCACAATATTTACTTGCAGATTTCCTCAACTTCTATTATTCTGAGCTGTTTACATAAAGATTTATTTTTTGAAAATATTTCTTAAACATGTGCAGGTAATATTTTTGTAAGGTACACACATAAAATGCTACTGACAAATTACTGCTCATTTCCATCCCTGCTGCCTTTTCAGTATTGGTACAATCAAGTAAGGAGTCACTCTGAAAATGGATCATCAAAATTATCTATTTTAAAAAGTTTTTTGAAGAAGCTTTTGTGGTTTTTTTTGTTTGAGTTTTTGTGGGTTTTTGTTGTTGTTGTTGGTTTGGTTTGGTTTTTTGTTTGTTTTTTTAATTTAATTCCCAAGGTAACCCCACAAACAGTTCTCTTTGCACTAGCATTGTTCTGAGAGGCACGTAGCCTCTCAAAAGATTAAGAAATTACTCCTTTGAATTAACACATCTAAGATTTCTGCATTTTGAAAGTGTGACCTGACTTACATTTCAGTGAGGGATGGGGACAAAAGACAACCTGCATGGCATAAAACGTTGATTATCTTTGGTCAGTCACTATACTGTAACTATATTACCTGGGAATTAAAAAATAAATAAGTAAATAAAATTTAATCTCGAGTTTAGTCCAAGCTAATATAGAAAAGCCTTATCTGGGTAACCACATAGAATTTCTGGTCTCATTTCAGCTAGATTGGATTTCTAACTTCCCCTGGGTCAAATCCAGATTCACACCATTGGAAGCCTGTTCCACAAGACCCATTTACACAGATTTTTCTGTTTGTTTAATAAACCAAAAGTCAGTTCTGTTTCCAATTATGCCTATGAAAAACTAGTAATTTCTTACCTGCAAGTTTAATTTCTCCAAATCCAGAAAATGCCAGTCCAGTTGGCAATTTGCCCTCCTACCAGCAGATGAAGACAGGAAATAAACCAAACAGACTAATTCCCTAAGAAAGGGAATTATATCAGATGAGTGCTCCAGTTCAAGAACTTCCTGAGTAGTGAAAAGTAAAAGTAAAAATAAAAGCTTAAAAAAAAATAAAAACATTTGAGTAAGAAAGAACAAACTTTAAAAACCTTTATTTAGGACAGGAAATATGGAATGCAAACTCAAATTGATAGCATACATGAATATAATCAAAATCTGTAAGAGCAACTCTAAAACAAAAGGGAACTCCAAAACTGTCAGTACTGTAGCACGACAGTGAGCTGTCTGGACTGGTATATCATTGGACTTTGAGAAATTAGATCAGCAGGTATGAAAACGGGTTACTTACCAGTAGATTTTGATGCTGCAACATATCACCTCTCTCAGGTTTGTGCCTTGTGCACATACACAGCATTCCCCAAATTAGACGCCAGAGCAGTTAGATCCCAGCAGACTTTTTAAAGGCAGCTGCTGCAGTGAAAAAAACCAGGAATGTCCTACCGCAACACGTTTTCTTACTCTTTCTAACTGACCAACAGATCTTAGTGAGTCACAGCAATGGCACAAGTCGTGAATAGAAACCCTCAAAGATTCTTCAGCATTTTTTAGTCCTCCTTTATTGTCTCAGAGATCTTGAAATATAGCCTCCAGTAATAAAAATTAGTTATCAATTTTATACAGCCTTCAATCTTTTTGACCTTTAGATAACTTGTATAAGTTTATATTGGTAGAAATACCAGCAGCTTGACTCTTTACTTCTAGCCTAATTACAGTGGAGTCTTTGTTTCAGAATACAGACAATAATTTGAGGTATAATTTGGATAAGGACATTCTGAAAAATTATGATGTTACATGATTGCATAAGAACATCTCAATGACAAACAGAAAAGGCACCAGCCTATATCTCAACCACTTGCTATCCAAACAGGAAGGCAGCTCCTGCTCAATAATCAGGTAACACACTACATTGTATTTGCTTGGTTATAACTTCAGACATTTCTCTTTTTCTATTCTAAGCCTTTCCAAAACTCCTTCAGACTGTGTTTTATTTTAGTATAATATTGAAAAAACACAAGACACAAAGTTTTAGCCTTAAAACTAGAAAGACAAGTTGTAACCTAAATTTACAAATATCCATAATTTTTTTAAAACTTAAGCATTTCTGCCACTGCGTGTGCACATACACTGAACTGTAACTCACCTTTACTTTGGTCAAACTAGTTGTATTTTAGAGTAACTTTAATTTTGTTTTAAAAGTATAAAATGGATTTGCTATATTTTTTTTTGACTGGATGAAAGTTAATTCCCAATATGATTTATTCAAACAAATAAATCTAGTAAAATAAAACTGAAATTTAGGATAATTTAAATATCAGTTTCTTTCATCTGGATAATCTCAGAGAGACTCCTTCAATATATTAATGACAAAGAATTATGCCTGCAAATACAGAACTACACTCTCCTCACCATTTTAACTTGGCACTGTTCTTCCACTCCATCAAAAACTGATTATATTTTTACTATTTGTCATTTAAAGCCCATTTAGTTTGGTATTGAACTTCATGTAACTTGCATTAAGAAGAATATTAGAATATTAGAAGAATGTAAAAATAACCCTTGTTCAACTTATCTCCTTTATGTATAAGCACTATGAAATGCTTGTTTTTCTCATCAATATCTTCTGGAATATTGAAGCAAATCTACAGTAAATGAGTTTGAGTGTTAAGAAACGAAGCACAAAAACCTATGACTCTCAGAAGCAAATGGTAATGGCAAGTTTATTTATATAAATGGGTAAAGCACAAAGAGATTAAATTCAGTCTCTATGATCATACTCCAGCAGTCAACGATTATGCACCATGATGGACTTACCGTATATTTCAGATGATGTTTTCTATCCCCTCCCTTTGCAATATCAAGTTATTTAAACCCTTTTATGCAATCAAAACCTTCACCTGTTCCAGACATAATTCTCTTTGTGGAATTAAAAGAGGAAGACATCAATTGTCTGTTGTATTACTATGCCAAAGCAAGTATTCTTTTCTGCCACAGTTCACTTCATGTAAGTTCAGGTATATTAACAGAGGAAGAAACTCCATGATCCACACAATACACTTTCCTACTGGGAATGCACATCGTTTGCAACTGCATTGCATTGAGGGCCTCAGAGGTTCAATACTTGTCATTATTATTATTTTGAAAGGCCTTGTTTTCCCCTGCTCCCAACCTTATCATTCTACATTGGATAAATATTCTGGAATTTTGAATGCGTGAAGTGCTAATGTCCAAGTAACTTATTTAAAGCCTTCTTGCTTGCTACTTCAATGCAATGCCTTTATCCACAGAAGTGTAGCTATGGAGAAAAAAGAAAGGATGCCACTGTAAAAGAAGATTTTAGTATTACACAGTAGAGACTCATAGAAGGGGACACATTGCCCTGCTAATGTTGTTAAGCACGCAAAATGATGAAAGAAAAGTTCCTATGGGTCTCTAACTCATCAAGGGGGCTGGGGTGGAGAGAGGCAGAAGAGAGACTCCTCACAAAAATGAGTATTTTTCCCTTTGGAGTAAGACAACATTTTGATATAAATATACCAACATATCTTATCCTTGAAGACACCAACAGCTTCAAAAGCTTTAAGCTTTTTTAACATTTTAAGGTTTATTTTAATATAGACATTTTAAACCTCCCTTTCAAAAGTTCTGAAAGCGATACTAAAATAGTAAAAATTAAACTCTTCCTTATCTGCTGCATCTTGCAGAGTAAGTCCTTTCCTTCAGGCTGCTATCAACCCAGAAACTTTTGGCTTCCTGCTACGCAGTAAACCCAAGTGGGTTCTAAGAATAGCATATCCTTTGTCATGTTGGAGGCTTGATTGCAAATTTGTTTAATTCTGCAGTGTTCTGTGCCTTGCCCTGTATGCTCCACTCTGAATTGCAGGAGTCTGTCTGTCCATGTACTACGCCCAGCTGAACTTTCCTAGTTATATTTTCAAGCAAAAAGGAAACACCCATGTCTTCTTGGATTTCCACCTCACTGAAAACAGAACTTCCCATCTTTCTGTGTACTACACCTTTGTAAAACAGAACAGGATTACAATATTGCAGCAAATTTCAAAAGAAAAAATTACACAAAATCAAAATCGCAAACACTGCCTAAACAAAAGTTTTAACATCTGTCAGAATATGTAGTATTTTTTCTATGCTGTGAAAAAAAAAACAGATTGAAAAAAGAAGGACCTGAAAACAGACTGAAATACTAAGGATTTCTAACTGCTGCTGCCAACTTGAGGGAGACAGAGGACAGACAGGAAGCATTACAAATAAGAGCATGGCTCATATGAATTAGCCTTTGATAGCAGGATCCATGAAAGCTTTAAAAGGAAAGAAGGATTAGCATTCTCAGTTTTCATATTCTAGGAAAGAAATTTGCCAAGAAGATCAAAGATTAAAATTTAATCTCCAACTTCCTTTCAGTGAGAAAATAAAGTAGCTACAACAAATTGGATTTACTGTACTTAAGCAGTTGAGGAATTCAGTTGCTTAAAAAAACCCAGTAAGTCTTTAAAGAGGACCATGTGAAATGAAGGTAAGAGTGCTAAAAAATCGATCCAGCTTTCCCATTTCTGCAGATGATTTAGTTTTTGAGCTAGGATTACAAAGCCAGGCAACTGATATTTAAGTTTTACCCACAAGGAGACACAAAATAGGCTAAATTTCAAAGCCTTCACTCAGACCCTTCTGCTTCCATTCCCTTGAAGAAGCCTTCCTCTGTTTTGTCCCTGACAGCAGAGCTATTGCCTACATCCTCTACAGCTTTGCACCTTCATCTGTGAACCTCCCCTGCCTGCTCTCAGAGAGAGTAGTTGTGACAGCACTCTACAAGCTCTAGAGCATTTACAAATAGAACCCTGACAAAGCAAGGAAAAGCACAGATGGAATTTTCATAAGCAGGTTTTTTAATGAAATGGGGCATGACCAATCATTGAAAAGAAATCATCTTTGCTACAAAGAATATAGTAAATCTTCCTTTATGTACTCCATAACAGATCTGGGAGGACATAGTCTGTCTGAAACCGAAAAGGTCATTTTGCCTGAACTTAAACGTATGAATTTACTCTGCATGTCAGATGTCTCACAGAACTGTTGTGCTCCATCCAGGTGCTGCTGAGAATCAGCTGATGGACCTTTCTGAAAGGCAAGATGCCATTACCCTGAGCTCCCTGCAGTGTTAACAAAGGGGAAAAGAGGTGTGAGGACAGAGTACTCAAACAGTCAATGCCTGGAAAAGAGCACAGTGTAAGTGACAGGCTGTGTACTTCTCAGGGGTGAAAGCATACACAGAACACTTATTGTAATTAAAGTGTTACTGAAAAAGACCAGTCTCTCAGGATTGCAAGTACACTGTCATTTCCTGCCTCCACAAAGACATCTACATTATCCAGATAGAAACTGCAGTATTGCTGGATATTAAACTATTAAGAATTATTAATATTAAAATATTAAGCTATTTTAAGGTATTAAGAATGGATTACAAGCACAGTTTGGACCTTGAAAAGACTAATTCTGAAGTAACACCAAGACAAACTAAATAAACCTATCTTTAAGATTTGCTAACACATTAAAAAAATTCTTAGTTCTCCTTAAAGGCTTAGTTCAATATACGACATGAGCACCCCTACAATTAAATTTGCTGCATATCTGTGCCATAACCAGTGACAGAATTCCAAACTTAGAACAGTTTTCCTGATTTTTCTTCCCTCCACATGCCCCTCCACGAAACACCAGAACAAGATAGGGATATAGGAAGAAACAGTAAAGGGGGTGGAAGAAACAGTAAAGGGGGTTAAAAAACAGAGTGATATAAAATGTAGCATAATCACAGAATCTAAGAAATGGATTTTCCACAAGTGATAAATCAAAAAAAAAAAAAGGAAAAACAGCAGCTGGTACAAAGGGCTGTACTATCTTACATCAGGCACACCAGCCTGAAAACAAACCCTAAGAAGTCATCTAGGAGGAAACCTACGTTGATAAACATTATGGAAATCACTATTTTAACATACAAATACCTTTTTTAAGATATATTTTAACAAATATCCCAGCAGGAAAAAAAAAATTAAAGCATTTTAAGTTGATGGTTTTCTCATTTTGTATACAATGCCTTCCCTTTTCCTGTCACTTTTTTTAAAAAGATAGTCTATGCTAAAGTGATCAGCTTTTATAACATCAGTGAGTCACCATGCAGGAGATGAGTCATTATTCTGGAAATTGATGGAATCTCTCTTGTAATCATCAATAGTTAACATATATGAATATCAATTTCAGATGCAGAATCTGAACTTTAAAGTAACAAATATCAGCAGAGTTTGTCTTAACATAATGTGTTAGTCAAAAGTAAGACTAAGAATCAACCAAAGGGGGGGAAAAAGCCTCTTTAAGATGAGCTCAAGAGTTTTAATACAAGGATGTTGTGGGCAAATGGTCCCAGATTTTGCCCAGTCACATCTTTAACTGAGCTAACTAGTCCTTCAATGCAGTGGCCTCCAAAGTGAGGTGCGAAAGACAACCCTTTGGGGTATGGGAAGAAAATACTTTGTGTACTGTTAATAGATTTTTAAAAATACAAACTAGTTTTTATTTAATCTTTATCTCATACTTTTAAATTTCTATTTTTGTGTATGTTTAAAAATTTAAATAATGTATTAGCGAAGTAGTACATTTATATAATTCATAAATAAATATACCTACATTGCGGGGGTGCTTCGAATTTTTTTACTGATGGGGTGTGCAATCAAATGTCTCTCTGCTTCAAGAGACATTCAACATTTCTTTGCAGGATCACAGAGGAGGAAGGAACATCTGCCTCTGTGAGTCTGAATATTCCGGAATACAATTCCTTGATTATTTGGGATCCTTTTCCCATCACATTTTGAATGTTACAGAATTTTTTCTTCAGCTAGACATGCTATGGATCACACGCTTCTCTTGGCTGTCCTCCTGTGAGCTATTAATTTTAAGCACTTTAAGGCCTTAAGAACTGCCTAACTCTCACCGTAAAAATACACTATTTTTAAAGAAGAGTGGAGCCAAAAGCACTGTTCTATAACGTTCAGCTACAATAAGTCCTAGACAAAAACACATCCCAGTGATGCCTTCTGAAGAAAGCAGATGAAGGCCATAAGTGCCTCATCATTACTATAACTCACACCTGTCACTAGGCAATCACTTCATCTGCAGATGCTGAAAGGGTGGTAAAAGACCAAGCTGTTCTGAGAATAGAACAGAACAGTTCCTGTAGGAAGAGACTTAAAATGATGATCTAGCCCAACTCTCTGATCACTTCAAGGCTGATTAAAAGTTAAAGCATATTATTAATAGCATAGTCCAAAGGCCTCTTGAACATTGACAGGCTGGGGGCATCGTTCACCTCTCTAGGAAGCCTGTTCCAGTGTTTAACCTCCCTCCCAGTACAGAAATGTTTCCTAACGTCCGGCCTGAACCTCCTCATTGATCAGCTCTGCATTAGTTTAAATGTGTTGTACTGATGATCAGGTTGTCCATTGCAGATTCACTTTTCTAACTTGATTTACAAAGAGAGAGCTCCAATCCACAGATGGATGGGCATATTACTAAGAAATCCAATTAAGCTGAAAGACAAAAAAAAAGTTACTCTTTTGTGAATAATTAATCTGATAAATTTTTAGCTTCTCTATTTTCCAGATATAGGTATTCATGAGCTCTGTAAAATAGCTCTTAACTAAACTGAAAATTGTGGTCTTCATTGTAGGTTGGATACTCAAGTGTGTGAGACAAAGTTAAGAATACAGAAAACTGTAGAACACTAAGCATAGCAGCTGTAAAAGAAAATTAACTTCCAAGTTTCTCCAATCTCCTATCCTCATATTTATTTCACGCTTTACAGCAAACTGCCTTATTAAACATGCATGTGGAAAAATGTCTCTGGAGGAAACTTTTAACCAGAAGGCCTTGTTTATCTGGTGTTCGTCTGTTGATTCTGTCTTATCTGGTTTCCAAGTCAGCAACAATAATAACCTATATTGTCAAAAGAGTCAGATCTCTATTCCTTACCTCACACTTTTTTTTTTTCTGGGTGAGGCAGAAATAGAGAGAGACTCAGATTCTGCCCAAACCCACTGAGAATACACGTAAAACATTTTGACTTGCATGCCTGCGAAATAGCCTTTTGGAAACATTGACAAATTCTTATGCAACAGAAGTCTGAAGCCATAGAACTTGTTACCTCAGAAACAACAGCCAGTGGAATAGAAAAGCATCATTAAAAAGAAAATATAGAATGTTTATTTATAATAGTTTCAATTATACAGCAAATGATCCTAAATCAGATCTCAAAGTGTTTTACAAACAGTAATGCAGTAATGCCTTGGGCAGAATTACAGTCCCAAACTTGCTCTTACCTGCTTATAAAGAATTCAAACAGATTACAGCATACATTCACTGCTTCAAAATGCTACTAATGGTAGGAGAGCAAAACACTAAGATGTGGAATTACATTAACATCATTCTAAAATGGCTGGACCATAAAAAGCAACTGGCTGAAACTCATGCCTCATTACAGATACATTAGTGATACAACACATTCTGCTGCCACATCACCCTTGGTCAGAATAAAAAACAAACAAACCAAACCAAAACAAAAACCAAAAAGGAAAATTACTAATTATAAATATGATTAAAATACGTTAATTATGGTGTTGACCATTAGAAACCTGCTAGGAATACTTTCCCTTCCCTCATCTGACAGGCACACTACACTAACAGCAATAAAAATGCAAAATTATACCTCTCCAAATACCTAGTGTAGCTCAGACTCCTGACTGCAGAGTCTCATAAACAGCTATACAAAAACACACTGTCAAGATACAATAGAAACTATTCCACAGTTTGAGCCTTTACATAAGAAAGCCAGCAAACAAAATCAAACTCTAAAGACTGAGATCTTTAGAACAGTCTGATTGCGTACATCTCAGCTAAAAATTAACAGCAGGTATGAACATTCAAAATTTCCAGTACCAGAGTTGGTTTAAATGAGCTCACACCTCCCCCAAATAACCAAGGATGCCAAAGCAGCATAACATGAATCATAAGGCATATCAGTAAGTTCAGAAAACAACTTAAGAACAGGTATCTCTCAAAAACTTATAGGCAATCGGGGGGGGGGGGGGGGGGAAGAAACTTGGAAAAACATCTTTTTTCTTCTTCAACTCTGAAACTGGCATAAATAAAATGCAAATTCTGTATTCCTTTAGATTTTCATAAAATGCATTTCAAGCACTGCCAATAAAATGATCTATCACAAGAAAGAGCAGAAGAAAAAAAATCATCTTTGTTTACAAGCTAAATACTTTTTACTGCATAGAAAAGACCCTTCTGGATGGTGTGTCTTTATATTCTCTTTATCCTGGACTGTTTCAAAAATCACAGATGACTACCATGTTACTTTAGGGCTCAGACACTTAAAAATTACTCCAGATATAAGGTAAAATAACTTATCTTGTATTTCTTATGAACAGAACAGAACATTCAATTGCTGCAGGTGCACACCATAGCAGTCTCATGGCAACTTATCACCAGACAGTGAGACCTGTCTATCTGGGTCTTCAAATGTAGAATCATGGAATGCTCTGGGTTGGAAGGGACCTTAAAGGTCATCCTGCTCGAAGCTCCCTGCCATGGGAACGGACACCTTCCACTAGACCAGGTTGCTCAGAGCTTCATCCAGTGTGGGAGTGTCTCTGCAAAAGCAGAGTACCTCCCTAACAGCCAACAGGCAGAGCTGAGAGGATAAATTGTGTAAGAATCATAAGATATTCAAATATTTATTATATTAGTAGCCACAAATGTTGATTTAGCATTTTGCCTTGCATTAAAGAAAAGGTGACCAGCAAACTGTTTTACCAGTTTGAATATTTTTAGGACTGCCAGATGAACTTCTACTGTGTCTGAGCCACACACAAATAAATTAGAATCTGAACAGTGAAAATAAGTGTTTTTCTTTTATCCCCTCTTGCCTAACATTTAAAAAATAGTGTTCAAAAGGAAGCTGCTTTCAATATTTTTTAGGGGCAGCCTTAAAGCTGGAAGTAATAAAATATAAAGAACGATTCAAAAAAACGTGTTAAAAATTTAAGCAAGTTTACTGTAAGCTATTTCAGATCTAAAAAAAAATTAAATATTTAATTAATTAAATATTTAATAAGACAGAATTATTCTGTCTTATATCACTGAAGTTTTCAGGGAGTCATTTCAAATAAAAGACTTTTCGGTTAAAAAAAAATAAAAAGCTAAAATACATCAATTTCTTTAAGAAGTTTGTCTCATTTCCACAGGACCAGAAGCCCTTTTATTGTTTAGTTAAATAAGCTAAATAATTTAAATAATACTGCTCTAACAATGTTTCTTCATTATACTAACTTACAACTGGTCTTGCAGCTCCACAATGATATATTCCAGCTGCTCCTTCTCCATTTTATGGGCTAGATCCATATCTTCAATTCTTTGTAACAGCAGTTTATTCTGTGAGACAGATTCAGATAGTTGGTTTTCTCTGAGTCGTACCAATTCTTCAAGATAACCCTGGAAATGTAAGTGGTTAGAAAACTTTAAAGAACTATCAAAAAAACTTCCTTACATATGTTCACATTTTCTGGTTTATGATATATATTGTTTTACTTTGGTTTTGTTGTAGGGTTTATTAATTATTTTTAAACAGACTGGTAAATTGACTTAAGATTAGTTTGATATTTCTTAATAGGCAACAAAAAAAAATCACATACTTTTGCAGAGGTATATGAAAAAACGAGACAGGAGTGTCACCAGCATGAAACACTAATTCATTTTTCAAAAGCAACATAGAACAGTCACTAACACAAGAAAAAGACCAGAATTCTACAACTTAACAGATGCAGGATGCTAGATATCGCACAAGAAGCACAAGAGTAGAAACTACATGGATCTATATAGTTAATGAAAGGGATCCAGAATTATTAGGAATAAAATACACCTTATTTTAAAGTGTCTTTGAAAACTGCAATACCTCATCACACACTGAAAAGACAAAGGAGGTTATTGAAATAAATACTAATCTACAGTAAAGCATAAGGTAAGAAAACCAGTGAAGGTCACTTCTTTTAGTAACATTGGACATGTACAGCTGGAATGTGCACGTACGCCATTGTTTTTCCAGCTGATACTATAAAGAAATGGGACAATCCTAATCACACTACTTAGTCACCTAAAAAAATCCACTATGTGAGTATTTAATGGCAGCTGTGATGGCATGCTGGTCACAAAGGATGTTACACATCTGGTTACAATACTAAGCAGCTATGCCATTTCCTTCTTCAAGCACAGTTTCAGCATGTCAGATGTGAGTAACTTCTCATAAATTCTCAGTTAAAACTAGATACACTACGTCACAACTACATAAAATTGTGCATATTCCTTGAAACCTGTGGAAAACTGCGCAACTCTCTCATAGGTGCCCGCATTTAAAAATAAGTATTAAAAAAAGGGCAGTTTTCATAGACATGGAATGGGTGTGTCTGTTCTCAAATCCTGTTGAATAAGAAAAGAGACTTCACATTAGCTGGTATCAAGATGCTACTAATGTAATTCATCACCACAAAGACTGTTAAGGGTTTGGAGCATCTCTCATATGAGAGGAGAAAGAAGGAGCAGGTCAGGGCTGAGGAGAAGGGAAGAGGGTAAGAAAAATTAATCATATCAACGTGCATCAGTATTTAATGGGAAATTCATTATTATTTATCATCACTATTTAAGGGGAGAAACAGACTCTTCTCAGTGGTAGCCAGTGAAAAGAAGCAATGGGCAAAAACTGTAATACAGGAAACTGAAATGCAGGAATACAGGAAACTATTTAAATATAGGAAAACCTTTTTTTTCCTCTTCTTTTTTTCTTGGTCTGAAATGAACACTGGAATGGGTTGTCCAGACAGGCTGAGGAGTCTGCATCCTTGAGATATTCACGGTCTGACTGAATAAGGCCTTAAGCAACCTGCTCTGGTCTACCTTTTTCTGAGCAAGAGAGTTGGACTAGACAATCTCCAGAGGTGCCATCTGACCACAAGTATTCTGTGATTCTATAATTACACACAGTTCTATCCACTGGATATATTTATATTTGATAGGAATTTTTTTAGTTTCAGTACAAGTTCCAAGGAATCTTGAGAGCTTTTTAGTATGCCTAGTTCTGCCTCATCAAATGTTACTGTCATCTTGACTGCTAAGGTATTCTTTGGAGCTCTAAGACAAAGTACTTGAAAGTACTAAATGGTGTGTTGGGACATACACAAATTTCTGGTCTCTCAGAAAAAAAATCAAATCATTTTACAAAAACATTTTAGACATGAAGCATCAGTGTCAGAAATAGAATACTATGAGCAGTAAATACTCTTATCTATAATGGCACAGAGATGCACCATCCCACTAGTAAAAGCACATAAAACTCCAGTATAAACAGTACACAAAGAATTTAGGAGTGTACTACACAAAAGTGAACAGTTTAAACCATTCCAAAATAGGGAAGGGATAACTTCCACATAAGTAACAAATGTGTAAGGTATGACTCATTGATCTGGACAAGAGACAACTTGGAAAAGACAAACTCATCATATTTCCAGAGTGGGCTAGAGAGGGCAGAGAGGAAGTGATTCTTCCTAATTAAAAAAAAAACAAACCAAGAGGTAAGTACCACGAAATCAAGCCTATAGAAGCCAGATTCAAAAGACAGAAAAGGAGGTGTTTTTTCACACAACAGATGGTAGATTCACAGAATGCTTTGTAAAAAAAATTGTTCAGATGCTAAAAATTTGCATGGGATGAAGGTGATATTTGACAAGTATTTGGAACAGAGATCCATCATAGGTTACTGCACAGACAAACCTTACCAGTTTCAGGAAGTTCCTCAGCTGATATACATTGGACAAGAATGTATAAGAGGAAAATTGGTGCACATACATGTGCTTTGTGTTTATTCTTTCCTCCACATCTATTTCGGCCAAGTACCCAAGACAGGATAGTAGGATAACCAAAGATTCTTGGTCTAAACCAGCACAGTGCTGTTGATCCAATAAATCAATGCTAGGATTTACCTTGCTAAAATAGTACCTGACCCTATCCTACCATTTAAATGATTTCAAAGACAGAGACCTTTATCTTAGTGTCATATGGTGGCCCTGGTAAACATCATTCACCTTTGCTGTTAATGACTGCAGTACAAAAACTTCCTTGGGAGGCACAAATGGAATTTATAATTGTTTGGGCAAAGTGAATGATAGTATAACAAAAGAAGGATCCATCAGACCCACTTCATCAGCTACTAAAGATATTTTCAACTTGGTCTTCTTGTCACAAACATCCAGTTTTCCAACACACAGATTGTCAGAAAGCCACTTTGCTTGAATAAAAACACTGTCTCTAATTAACTGGTACCTATTGCACTGTGTGCTACTCAGTTGTTGATTCAACTTATTGCCATGAAAAAAGTCCCAAAAAGGGAAGGGAGAGAAACACCAGGAAAGGAGCTCCATTCCATAGTCCATCTAACCTCTTAATAGTCATTTGTTCAATTTATAATAGAACAGATGTTGTATAGTTGAAGAGAATTATATAAAAACTTGGCAGGCACATCCCAAATGAAAATTAAATAATGGAATTTTTTCTGTCTGTGGGAATAAAAAAGTTACTTTGCTGCTGCAATTTCAAGTAGGCATTCTAAAGGAGGACAATTAGGAAAGTGTCAACAGCTGTCATAGTAGCTATCATTTTAAAAATTGTTTTAAATGCACCAAAATTTTCAAAGATTTATCCTAAAACTGATTTAAATTCACCCTTACATTAGACAACTAGAGAAGCTGGCAGTCCATTAAGAGAATGTTACAAGGAATAATGTGATTCATTAAAATAATAATAATGCTCAAAAATTTGAGTATCACATGGAAAACTTACCTTTGGTTTCTATAGTAACATTCAATATGCCATCTAAATCAAAATCAAATACAAACACACTTTTTTCTTTTCCTTTCCCATTCTACCTTCAAGCAAGTCTTAAAACCATATATTTTCTAAAAAACCATCATAGTATCACTGAGAAGGCAATTTTACTTTTCCTACTAGACGGATTACTTTGCTGATCATTTCTATTTACTCTAAGACTTAAGTTTAACACCACTGTCATCATAAAAGTCTTCTACTGACAGACTACTTACATCAGTAAAATTCTGTAGCATCTAAGGAAGAGAAAAATCATGTGGACAATCATGTTCACTTCAAGCTCACAACCTAACAGTGTCAGAAATACATTGGATGTAACTCCAAGACTGGAAAAAGGAGACAAAGCTTCTACATTAGATTGTGAAATCTGATCTCTGAATTATTATTATTCTCTTCCACATCTCCCCAGACCTCTTTTCCCTCAAATCACTGAGCAGAGATGCTTAGATACTCTGAGGGTCATAAACTCTAAAACCACTTACCACTTAATATATTTAATATATTTTCCTGACTTTATTTAACTGGATATGTCACCAGTTGGCTGGTGATGAGCTTTGGCTTCACAGCTCCCCCACGAAACTAATCTTTTACCTTCTGTTCCAACGCAAGCCGGTACTTCTGTTCTACCCTTTTGCATTTGTTGTACCAACTGTTTTCGTCTGTGATGAAAGGAGGGCCAATGTTCTCTGGAGTACTGCCTTCACTGCCACTACTGCCCAGCGTTCTTAGCTCTTCTTCATCACTGCTGATGCTGTCAGAACTGAAGGACCACATTTATGAGCCATGTCAAAAGGCATGCTTGTAAAAAGGCAAATTCTGATTGAAATTAAAGCATCACATTTCTTAAAAATATCTAAAGCTCTGTAAACCAAAAAGAATAAAAATGTTGGGATAGGATGGATCACTAAACACAACTCATATTTCAAGCTTTTATTTGCGTAGCAAAAATTTGTTTGTGAACTTAGTCAAGTTAGACAACCATATGTGGGCTACTCTCCTGAATACAAAGGACAAATGCATTACAATATGCTATCTAAGGAAGTGATGACTTAATCTTTTCTTCACAAATTCAGAACAAACAGGAGGATCTGAAAATAATTTTTTTTCTAAAAAAAAAAAGCAGGAAATCAAAAAAGTGGTTGTCATTATGGTAAATCATGATAAATTCAAATGAGAATATATCTTTATGGTTATAGCAAAGATCATGTGTCTGTTACCGCAGAGAACATATCTCCCAACATAGAAAGCAGACTCATTGTTTAAATATCTTCATATCATCCAGAATCAATGTGTGGCAGAGAATGTAGACCTCTGTCTCAAAGACTAGAATTCTGATTTATCTCCACACCCATTTAAAATCTTCCCTTACAACTATGCTTCCCACTACATTACCAGCATTTACTCGGTTTTTTTAAGTAGTGATTTCTCCAACCTCATGATCCTGCTGTGATACAAATTCTGCTTTAACTGAACCACGCAATTTGTCACTACCATGTAAGCTAGTAAGAGCTTTGGGAAAATAACTGGGATGTTTCATGTTCAGTTGTACATTTCCAAGACTACTACTATCAACTCCTTCCTTCATTTTGGTAAACCTAATAATAGAACACATTTTATTTATTTCCATGTTTTTTGGTTATGTCAGATTGTTACCTGATTTATTAGATAGTCAGAATTCTTTTTATTATTAATCATTAGGTTGGTCAGAGGAGGAAAATGTAGCCAGAAAGTCAGATTATATATGCAACTGCTCATGACTCTCTATTATGTGCTAACAGCTCATACTACTCATGTCATATCTTACATTTAGCAGGGCATATATAATTTTTATACACAAAATAACTACTTTTTAGTTTATGGCTACATAGAAAAGGCCCAAGAGAAAGGACAACTTGGTCTGGTGATCATCAAAGGAGATAAAGCATTTGCTTCCTGCTGAACTCTGATTCTAAGCTAAGGAAACAAAGTTAACATGACTCACGTTGATGAGTCATGTAACAACTCCTCCAGTCTTAAAGATAAAGGTATAGATCTGTATTTAGAGATGAATATTATTTTGAATGTGAAATAAAAAGTAAGACGCCCAGCATAAAGCACATTTTTGTCAACGAAATAAAATTAAAAAAAGCAGAGTAAAGCTAAAAAGTACCTTTGGGTGAACTTCAAGTACGGTGTATAATCTATGACAGCAGGAAAGCTGCCATCCAGTCCCTCACCCTTCAGACAAAAACTGATAAAAAAGAGAAACAATAAGTTTATAACAAGAAAATTATACAACAGTGACAGCTGAATCTTACCAATGTGAAATTTGATTTTTCTTAATTTTTTGGTAATAAGAAAAGCTTAGAGCATTTAACACTGAAATCTTACTCAGGTGAGCTAGATTGTTTAATATTAAATAAGTCCAGAAAATACACATAATCAGGGAACAGATCAGGGCAAGTACTATAAACCATAGTTTTTAAATATTTGTTTTTATTCTGAAAAATACAGATAGATGGCAAGAGAATAACAAGGAAGTTAACCAAAGCAACAGAAGAACTATGGATGAACTTGGAACCTGCAGAATTTGACTTAATTTAAAGTGTTTGCAGAGCGCTTATGCAACCATCCCATTAAGTCAAAAAATCTGTTCTCAAAAATATTTCAGAGTCTTTCTCCTTTCAGACGCAGGTGCTGGGCTGCAGGAAGATGAGGAACATAAATGAAACTAACTTTTAGAAAATGTTCTTAAATGGCTGTAACTTTATAAAGCCCTCATTTACACTGTATTCTTTTTTTGTACTGGATACAAATTATTGTATTTCAACCATGTCTAATTAACACAGAAGTGACAAAATTAATCATGCTTCCAACAAGGCTCGTATTCGTCATTCCTCCTATCTCTGTTATCAATAAACAGATTCTAATAAGACATAGCTTTTGCTAAATGAATTACAAAGTGCCATTTTTGACAACACAATCACTTAAGTGGTATTTGGAAAGTACATCTTAAGGGCTATTTTTTTCCCAAAGAAATGAAAAACAAAGAAAATAAGAAAAGCACCCCTGCAAAATCACAATTACTTTAAGTAGAAACCTAATTCCACATTGCTGTGAGGAGAAAAAAATTAGATAATGTTCTCACCCAAGTTCCCCCATCTCCACCCCAAAGTCTTTTTTACAGTTTCACATAGATAAGCTAATCAACATGTAGCAGAGACTGCTTGAACTGACAAAAAAAATCTCAAATATAACATTGAAAGAATGGCTATGGCTTCTCAGCTCTTCAAACACAATACTATGAAGGTTCCTCTCAGTGGTGCCAAGCAATAGGACATCAGACAACAGGCAGAAACTAATGCACAGGAAGTTTCACCTGAATATGAGGAAGAACTTTACTGTGCAGGTGACTGAGCACTGGAACAGATTGTCCAGAGAGGTAGTGGAGTCTCCCTCACAGGAGATATTCAAGAACAGTCTGGACACAATCCTGTTCAATGTGCTTTGTGACGACCCTGCTTGAGTAGGGAGGTTGGACCAGATGACCCACTGTGGTCCCTTCCAACCTTACCCATTCTGTAATTCTGTGACCATGTGATATGCGAGGCAATACAAACACTCCTGTAGTACTATGCTCCCATTTTGACCAGAAAATTCCTAGACTCTTAAAAACTGCATTGACCAAAGCTTAAATGTCTCCAAAAAGAGCCAATCATTACTCTGAATACTATTAAACAGATACCTATAAATATGTTTATATTAGAAATCAGAGGACAAAGGAAGAACAAATGCAGTCATACAACAAAGCACTCATACCCTACTATGTATCACTGAGGCTTACGCGAGACAAACACAGACAACTGATGATTATTTATGGAAGGATTTACATACTGCAGACCTAATCTTGCAATGTTATTCCTGTATAGCTATAGTCCTTTCAAGTATAGGGATAATACAAGAGCAGTTTAATTTCACATAATGTAAAGATTAAACTAATAAAATCTGGTAAGATTTGAATTTGCTGAACAGAAGACTAGCACCCTTATCATCCTCCAGCACACTTTTGTTCCTCCAGAACATGTGTTGAGGATGCAGTTAAGCCAATCTAATGACAAAATGCTGGGAAAAGAAGCTATCCTGTGGTTTCAATCTCTCCTTCCCCATTTTATCTTTTTTTTTTTTTCTAAACCCCAACTACATTCCCTTACAGCACTACTGGGATTTGACTCCATTATGAACCAGGTTCAGCAGCCATCAGGACCTGAATTTTTAGGTTACTTTTTTTTTCCCCTTTTGGCATCCCGTTGCAGTTCCACAGGCAGCTGAACTAAATGTTCAGTGGCACTGGAAAAGGAAAACATTACTCAATGCTTTTTGTTCCTTTTCTTCTCTAAGCCTTACGCTCCCATCATCTCTGCCACTAACAAGATGCTTCTGTGAACCAAACTACTAACAACAAAAGAACTATCCTGTCTTCTTACTGGGTATGTTTTTTTACTCTTTAACAATTTAAGAAGGGTCTAACAAGCCTCAAAACTGGCATAAGGGTACATAAGCAGGAGTAAATCTCCAAAGGCCTTTTGGCAACAGTTAATCACTCAGTGCACCCACTGAGGCTATGTGCTGTTTTCTGCCAGTTTATCTCCTAAACTGGTTTGTGACAAGCATTAATGCTGCTGCAGGGTAACTATTAACAGTGTACAGACAAAAGAATGGAGAATAACATTATCACTTGCCTTTTCCCTACGCTCTGTTATGAAACACTTTGCCACCGGCTCTGCCTTAGGCTAAGTGGGCCCAACCAGGCATATTAACAGGGTCTTGCACCAGCCAGGTTTGGTCTTTTTATAGGCACTATATTTTTATATGTTACTGAGGGGTTTTATAGTATATATATGTACACTATACCATAAACATATATATTTTTATTATCTAGGGTGTGCTTGCATCTTTGTTACCCCAGAACACAGAATTAATCATATAGAAAAGCCCACGAAAGTCTGGATAGAGATTGCAAAGGAAAATTAATGTAAGCTGTTCAGCTGCAGTTAATTATAACAAAAATTGATAGTAAATGGTCATTTGTAGGTTAAGCTTTTAAAATCTAAAAGTGCTAAAGTCAAAGATTACCTTCTACATATGGGGTTATAATGCTGTCCTTGAGTACCAAGGCATAACCAAGCACTTAATCACACAGTTTTCCTTACAGTTTAAAAATAACTTTAAAAGATTCAATTGCCTGTAAGCTTCATTTAATAGGTTTGAAATATCTTCTGCAGTTATACTTCTGATTGCTTCTAGGGTTTTGATACCTGAAAGAACAACCATGTAACCATGCAGTTATACAAAAGACAGCATAACTTTTTTCTTATCTAGAAGAGCCATTTAAGATATCTCTCTGTCCCCTTCTCCCTTCTTCCCCGTAACCTAAGTTTTGTCTTGCAAACTACCAAGGGAATCTAAGAATGCTTTCCATAATACATTGTTTTATAAATACTTTCTCTGAGCATTTAGTTATGAAGCATGCAAGTATAATACCTGAAATCAATTGCATTGAGTCCCAACAGCATACCAGCAAGCATATTTGCTTCTTCACCGAGAACAATTGCTCCATCCTCGTAAAATCTCCTTCAATAAAAAAGAAATTAGTTCAGCTAATACCATTTTCTCTCAAATAATAATGGTAATATTTTTCATAGTTAACAGAAAACTGAAGAAATCCAGTTTAAATAAAAACAACTTATGTGAACCCCAAAGGCATACATATTTCATTTCAAATAAAGCAAACCAATAGACTGCAGAGCACAAACCACCACAATCTTATAGCACATAAAAATTTAGACAGAAGTAAGAAGAATTTTCAGTATTAGTCCTAACGGTAGAACAGGATGGACAGAATGCAAAGAAAATTATGAATGTATCTTATACTTCATCGCTAAAAGGAAGAATTTGTGTCATATACATAAAAAAAATAATGATTCCATCTCACGGAAAAAGTTGTCTCTCACAATTGTACTTGCAGCCTCTTTTAAAGTTCACTTTTTATTCCTAGTAGTTGATTATTTTTTAAAAAATATTTTCACAAATCAGCTATTTTCCACGTAGTTTACATTCTCTTAAAATACTGCATGATGGGAAGATGCATGCTGGATCCAGCTATTTTGAGATTTAGTTTTCATTACTTGAAGGAGTGTTTTCTTAATATCATTTTTTATTGTAAAACACCTCTTGACCAAAGCTTTCAAACTGCATGCCTTGATCCCAAAATATAATTCGCACACTCAGGCGTATGAGGACTTGTGAAGGCTGAAATATGTATTCTCTCACCACCTCCCCATTCTCTCCTGCTTATTCTCATCTTCTCCTCCCAGCTACCACAGAAGCTACTTCCAGACAGAAACATTCCATGCACAGGGCAAGCAAATAGGACCCACCAATGCCATGCATGGCCTTGTAAAAAAGGCATTTGGTCTGTTTAGCAAAGTATATAACTTTATATATATAACAAAGCACACAACTTTAATTTCTGTGTTAAAGGAGTCTTGGCAGTACCAGGGGCAGAAAGGTCACTAGAATTCACCTGAGCATTAATTGTGGAAACAGAGAAACCAAGAGCTATTTAGTACCAACAGCAAGGTTGAAAGGTCACTTACTAGGAGCTGAGGTGCACAGTTCATCTATACATTCTAGCAACATATGAGTGCAAGAAGGTGCCAGAGAACTGAATACAACCTATCTTCCAGACAAATACCAGCAACACTGCCCTACCAAAGGCTCAATCTGTTTTAAGAACTGCATGAAAGTACCTGGATGGTTCAGCGAGAGCTCAAGTTGGCTGCATGGTGAACATCCAGGAAAGAAATGTTTTGGGGCACAGCTCCAAATATTGATCTGTGTTATAATGCATACTGTCAGAAGTCCCACTTCTGTATTTTCATAAGAGACATCCATTTGGAGTTGCCCAAGACCTTGGATGTTCTCAGTTGAAGCAAGAAATCTGTAAGACTTCCTCTGAGAAAACAGAGATTATAGTACTGACACTGAGGCTAGGATGTACAAACTCAGTTTCCTACTCTCTGACTTCAAGAGGGACACCAGGAGGCAAAACTGGTGAGCCAGAGCGCTGAGCTAGATGGACTTCACAGTCTGATTCAGCACAGTGACTCTTATCTGTGAACGAACAGCAATGCTCCCAGTACAAGCTGATTACAAGCCAATTCACTGGCATTTGTAAAATCACTGCCAGGTACCAATCTGTACTGTGCTCAGCTTATTTTGTAAAACAGTGCTTAGGAAAAAATCAGAGAGCATACTTTCAGTGGTGAGGTTGGCCTGGCAGTGGTAGTGTTTCTTAAGCCAGCTACAGTAACCCAGCCAAAACCACAGTTGCTTTGGAAAACCCACAAATCTTCTTTCAGTGCTATGTAGTTGACATGTCACAACACAACAGTCCACTACAACTTAAGTCTGTGCTGACCAATTTGTTAGTAAAATATTTGTGTGCCCATGCTTATTAAAACCTTCTTCCAAGCATAATATGTAGATCCAGCACTAATAATGTGCTGTTTCATTAAAGGACTAGCCCTAACTTCAGCCACCTAAACACAACAGTGAGGTTTAAAAAGAGCTATCAGTACGATAGATGAATTTCGTATTCTACATACACATACGTGTAACATAAAAAATGTGTAGTTTATATAAATAACTATTAAATATACATACAGCAAAATACATAATTTAAAATGCTAAATAAATGGTGCAAAGCATCACCAAAAAAAAAATCAGGTTACTTATTAGGTATCTGAAATCCCACATGGGAAAAGAGAGTATGTTCGTTATTTCTAGTGGATTTGAAATCCACACAACCAAGATCTGACAATGTAACTTTTATTTCCATTAGATGTATTTAAAATATTACTTCAAAAGAAACTTTGCACTTACTATGTTTGGAATGCAAGAGAGGTTGTTTCCAAAAGCTATACCACTGAAAGAACATTTAAATATATTAAACATTAACATGCTCAAATAAATGAATTTGAAACTGCTAATCAAATAAGACCATTGTTAGCCACTAACAAAGCATATTACCAAAACAGGGACAATACATAATTTGTGACCCTACTCTTCCTCCTCATCTTCCCCTCAAAAACATAAATGACTTTTCAGTTTGAGGAAACATGAGTAAATATTTTCCAGAAATCTTTATTTTATGAGGTTCTTGTCTACTGTAAATGCCAGCAAATCTGGGTAAAATAAGACAACAGGTTCTGAAACTTCAGTGAAATGGGATATTTACCTAGTTGCATTTCAAAGTCACCTTAATAGCTGCAAAATATATGGAGATCTCTGGACAAACAGGCTTAAAATACAAATACTCTAAATGAACAGAAATCTTTACAGAGAAAATTCCTATTGTTTTAATAGTCCATTCAGTATGTCTAAAACTTTTAGCGTTCAACAAAAAGTACAACATGTTATAGATTGACTCATATTTAGATTACTTCTTCATAAATCTACAAGACACACTCATTACAAGATAAAACATCATCTAATAATCACATTATCTAAAACCAGTCCAAAACTGCCAAAGTGTTTTCTATCACAAAGTATATTCTCATCCATAACTGTTTTTACATTAGAAGTTATAACAAAAATCTATTCCAAGATCCTAGTTGTGCCTGATAACTAATTCTGTTACTCTATATTTCTCAAAAGCTTCCTGGAATTCTCTTCCTTTTTTCTTCAGAAAAGGTGCCTATAAAAGTTACTTTTCATTGAGTCTCAAGGTCTTTCCATCAACCATAACTAATCTTGAAAGGAATATTACATCTATCCTTAACATGCTACAATTTCAGATTCAGTTGCCTCTTTGCAGAGGTTTTCTCCTCTTTTGACCTTTTGAGAATTCCAGACTTATTTCCACATTTTTAAAATCACAAAGTGATTTTCAATTTTGCAGTTTTACTCATGCTAAAATCAAATTGATACCAACTCTAGACACCTTTTACTAGGTTACAGCTCTTTTATTAATGATATCCTTTACTACATAAATAAGGAGAAACCTTCGCTTCCAAACCTAAGCCACTCACTTAACATTTACTAAAATACTAAAAAAGTAAGTTTTATAGACCTGGTTGTTTTGAAGTCTCTAAGAGCTGTGGAAATGTATTCAGACAAATGTTTTTCCATAAGTGCTACTCTGATCCAGGCTCGACCCTGCAAGACAAAACAGATATGAAATATTTAAGCATTTTAGAAGGAAACAATTTTACATCTGAAAATTAATACATTTGGTTTACCTGAGTAATGAACTGATTAACAAAATTACCACTAAACAGAAAAGGTTGCTACGATGTACTTCAGTATAGCAATAATGAAAACAGAAAATGCATTCTTACAAGGACACAAATAAACATTATTGTGAAATAAAGTTATCCAAAATTTGAAGGTGGCAAAAAAAAAAAAAAGGAATTTTTCTTTAATCATATACTCTGGCCTTTTGAAAACCTCATGTTTAAGAGGAAGCAGATCAGGGAAGAAAGCTTTTAATTTTAAAGTCAATGGTATTGGAAGCATCCAGTTGGTTCCATTGTAAAGCAGCAGTAAGCTACCTTCCAAGTGATTTAAGTAAGAACTAATTCTCTGTGTTCATTCAAATATTTGTGGGATTTATATTAAAAAAAAAAAAGTATAACTCAGTGACACACTTCTATTATGTAATATTTTTTCCCCTCAGTAAGGACATCATTATAGAAGGTGCATATAAAATACAGACACAAAATTAAATCTAAGAGGCCTAAATCTTGTAGTCCAAAACCAAAACTTCATTCAATCAGTTCTATAAACAACAGCAAAAAATAGCTGTTAGGAAAGTATGTTGTGCTGTGTTTACTGGTCTAGTACACAGGATTGTAGTTTACAAGACAGAGATATTTCAAATAGCTGCCACAGTTATGATTGTCCATTTGAGAACACCAGAAATACTTCTTGTAACTTATATAAACTTACGAGCAGTTATATGAGTAGGAAGATGTCTTTAAGTTTAATATATTTGGTGGTTATTGACATCTAGCTGAATATCACTAGAGACATTCTACCAAAATAACCTGTAGTAGATTATAATCCTACTTCAGGGTAACCTAATGGCAGCCTTACAGTACCTGAAGGGAGCCTACAAGAAAGAGGGAGAGAGACTATTTAAGAGAGCATGTAGTGACAGGACAAGGGGGAGTGGCTTCAAACTAACAGAGAGTAGGTGTAGATTAGATATTAGGAAGAAATTTTTTACTGTGAGGGTGGTGAGGCACTGGAACAGGTTGCCCAGAGAAGTTGTAGATGCTCCATCCCTGGAAGTGTTCAAGGCCTGGCTGGACAGGACCTTGAGCAACTTGGTCTAGTTGAAGGTGTCCCTGCCCATGGCTAGGGGATTGGAACCACACGGTCCTCAAAGTCCCTTCCAACCCAAACTGTTCTGTGACTCTATGAAATGCTAAATAGCAACACAAAAAAATTGCTTTCATAAATACCAACAGCACAGCAAAAAAATTAACACAGAGTGCACTAATATTAAAAGCATGCTTAACCAGATAGCTGCCTTTATGTTGCAGTTACTTAGAACATGACTGAAACAGTAAAATTCTGATGATGCTGCTTAGCTAAGGCCTAAAACCTATGCACCTCCAATGAAAGCAGGGCAAACTAGCTCTGGCAAACCCTTGCTGACAGTTTCCAGGCTGAACACTACACTTATTTGGACCACAGTCAAACTGATGCATATGATTGGTATTTGTGTTGACATGCTCTCAGCCTTTTCAGATACAGACATCCAAAACACTCCCTTAAAAAATTCAACACTGTTCTCCACACTCACTGCACAAATTTTCTTCTCAGTCTACTATTTGGCAAGAAGTTTTCCACAGAGTAAGAGAAAATTTTAATTTATTTATAAGAACATTTCAGAAAATAGCTTTGCATATTATTACCTACTGAATTTAAACATTCACGTCTATGAAAATCTTAGACTTCAGAAACACCTTTAAAATAAATCTTGAATATAAGCAATACAATCATCATATTCTAGAACATGTGTTTTTCTAGAAAGAATTTGGAAATAAGTTCTCCAAATTATCTGAACTTCCAGATCTCAACATAAGCAAGGAAAAAAGCTTCATGACAAATTATCAGTCTACTGCTCCAGTCCATTGAGGGCTAGGAAGAGAGGCAGTATTCTGGATAGGAAAGCCAGTTAATAATCTTTTGCCATAGAATCTTAGGTGTTTCAAAGCTTTCACACAAATTACAGATACATTTACTATATAAAATTTAAAACTCAGTCTATTCAAAGAAAGAAAGGACTAACAGCAGAAACAGCAAATAAACTGTTCTGCAATCTATGGATCATCAGAGTCCTCAAAGATTTTCTAGATTCATGGTGTTGCTTGATCTAAGCAACTTTTGTTGAAGAAAACTGGTTGCATAATACCTGTAATTTAAACTGTACTAATGACAGTCATGCCCCTAAAAAAAAACCTACAAAAGTTTTTCAATATAACAAGCGAAGTATTTCCACCTCACCAATGACACCAACTGTGAATAATTCAAAGTACAATAAAAATCTGGAACTATGGGCTTTTTAAAATAGCTGTAATACACAGTTTGGATACTTATTCAAGCAACTGATTTCAGTTCATTTAGGAATAAAAAGAATTAAGAACATTAATTGTTGCATTCTTTTATGCTACTTTCAAGTCAAAAGGTTCTCAGTTATCAATCAAGGCTACTTTACACAGAAGTAAAAGCTATTGAAGAGCATTCCAATCTAGCAGAAAAAACTTGTAATCTCTGTCCAACAGTATTTATTTAGGATGTTGGTCTACACTGTCTCTCACTATTAAGATTTAACAATAGGTCAGTTTAAAGCTTATTCTTATTCAGTTCATATGGCTATAAACACATTAAATTGTTACTTCCTTATGATTTCCATTGTACCTCAGCAAATTGCGATGTTATTTTTATGTAGATCCTTTAAAAGAATAGATCTTTATTAGCAAATAAATCTATTATTTAGACAGGATTCCTGTACAATCACACAAACAAACTCAAAAGCTGATCACACCTTTTCTACTTATGCATAAATTATACACAAAACTATCAGGAGGGGAAAGAAATAAAGTCATCGCATTTCTACAATTTTAAAATAATAGTTGTTGGCAGGCCTGCAGGATTTTAATTTCCCTCAACGTACTGCATTTTCAAAAAATTATGTAAGGCCAAAAACAATGAAGACAAGTCAATGAACACAATCATTTTATAACACAATATGCTCACTGAATAGACAATTTCAGAATTTTTTCTACTGAATAACATAAATTTTAAAGTAAACTCATTCAGATTTAAAAGTGGGTTTTTAAAAAGTAAGTATTTACTAGGTACCAAAAAAATAAATTTCAAACAACAAAAAATTTTGTGGGGTAAGCTTAGTAATATGGTTTTATTCCAGGTACAGAAATATCAGTTGTATTTCATACAGAACAATGTAATAAAACAGTCAGTTTGACCTTTCTCTTCCCTACCTTAGCTCTAGAAGAACTGACATTCTCCATGTTCTCGATACTGCAGATGCAATTGTGCGAGACTTTTCGGCAAGCTACGCGAATGTAGTCCCAGAAACTACGAGGACTTTCATAGCCAAACCAGGTGATCTGACCTTAAATCAAAATAAAAGATACTTAAAAACTTATGAACCTCCCTTTCTGCTTATTGGAGATAAATATAATAAAATACTCCCCTAAATGTTGCCTGTACTGACAGAATTTTATACAAGCAAGTCCATAAACTCCTGCTGAAAACGAGCTCACAGGTGTAAAAACATTTGCATTATGCAGCTCACCCTTGTTTGAAAGCGATGCACAAAGAGAAGTTTGGGGCATCTGTTTACCTATGTGTACCTTATTGGTTTTCTCCTTGTTAGTATGCTACAACAATACGCAAGAGTTCTTCACAGATCTCTTAAATCACAATAGAGCACAGACTGTTGTGATTTAAAAATATGATGCAAAAAGTATTTCTGTTATTTGTTTTAGGTAGTACACACATTTCATTAATACAGTCAAGTAGGGAGAGTTTTGTTCTTCAAAAAAATTACTAAATAAAAATATAGAATGTTAGTCAGCTGTGGCAGTGGTATCTTTATTTTAGAAGCAGACTGGAAGTTTACAAAATGTGCTTTCACTGGAGGAGAAACTGATGCATAATCAAAAAATTTTTGCAGTCACAATTTATTATAAGTACACTTCTTGGGAAGCTGACCAAAATGAATGGAGCAAATCATTCTCTGTTCTGAAACTTTAACCAAAATCCTTCATATTTCTTCCAGCTTGCAATGTATTGCAGTTAGAAAATGAAAGGGAAAATACATACTACATGCGACCTCTCCACACAGAATAAATTTCATCACAGCCACAACAGTTCAGCCCTGTTTTTCAGACTGAACAGCACAATGTTCACACTTAGTACATACCTGCAAACAGGTATGTAACAAGTAAGGTGAACATTGCCCTCTGGTGACTGCCATCATTACTATGTGCAAAACCTTTTCTGCATATAAAATGAGATCTTATTTTTAAGCTAATTTTATTTGAAGTCTTGAGTTATACTTCAGAAGCTGTATTAATGTATCAGAAAGACTTCTAATTCTTTTCCTGTTAGAAAGCTCAAATTTCAAGAAAGAGTATATTAAACTGATACAGTAAATCATACTTACTGAAAATAAAATGCCAAAACACGTTGACAAGGATTTTTTATTTAACATGACTTGACTTATCTCCAGGCATAGCCAAAGTAGTGTCAAAGATCTGTCCCCTGTGATCTGAAGGAATTCAAGTGGCAGGCTTTTTTTCGCCTAGAGGGTGCATGTAACTTGATGTTGTGGCCCATTTGCTTACTTCACCACACAGACATTTTTATTAAATTCAAAGTTTGATAAAAGACTTATTAAAAAAAAAGCAAGCAGGACAAATTAACATATATTACTCAGTATGCCAAAGAAAAAATAAAATTCCAAGGTGCTTCAGTTACTGTAGTTTTTTTCAGCTCCAAGGACTAAAATAAAAGAATTTCCAAAAGATAAGTGTTTTTATAAACTTACTGTTTTCGTTAAAATGCCAAGTGTAAGGGACAGCAACAAAAATTCAGAGGCATTTCAACAATATGAAAAGCTACAGGTATTTTTCTTACACTTCACTGTATCAGAAACATTTCTGCCTGGGGATTATACTTGCAAAATTAAATGCAGCTAAAGTGTGAAGATGACTTTGTATCACCAATTCCAGTGCCAACTAATAAAGGCAAGCATACAATACATTAATGCAAAACTCAAAGAACCCTGCTTCCTCACTTGTGACCTAGACCTGCAAGCACAAACTGTCTTCTGAAGATCTACTTTGTACCCTTTCCCTTTGTAACCTCTGTTTATTAGAATTCAGGGAATTTTTATTAATAAAAATTATATTAATATTAATTGCTGAAAGAGACTCTGAACTAGCAGGTAGTAGTAAGTACTTTTTTTTCCTTCTAAAATAAATAGGTAAACTAAACTCATATGGGAAGGGATAAATTGTGCAACGCAGATATAAGAAAAGTCTTTTACTCCTTCAAAAATTAATTATTTAATAATTCCCCTAATATGAAGAGCAAAACCTGAACATTTACCAGTAACATCACTAGTACAGCTATTTACAATTACTACCACCAAACTGTTGATGACACATGAAACTAGAACATTTTATAGAATGAGGAAAAAAAGAGAATTATTACATTTATCTTTCCACTCAAGCACCACTGATCACCCTAAAAGTTTACTGCTCATTGTAGTTTTTCTGCAAGAAAAAAGAAAAGCGAGAAAACAAACTCCACAATCATTAAAATTAGGAATAACATAGGTTGGATAGAGACAAGCAGCTTCCATGGGCAACTCTAGCAGAAGCTTTTGAGGTGTTTATAATGCCTTCTAAACGTACAGCAAAAAGGCACACAAAGTTGTGAAAGTGTCAAAATAGCACAATACAGCATCCTGTCTTGTGTCGTCATGGTGATAAATGCAAGTAAGTGTACAGATGACAAGCTCACAGTAACCATGATATGCAAAAATTACAGAAGTCACAAACAAGATGCACTAGATACATTGTCAGTGACAGAATTTATACACCAAAACTATTTCTAAGCATGCATACTAGCTAGCAGTTTGGATATAAATAATTTGTGCTGTGAAGGATATTACATTGAAAACATCGTAAGTCAACAAATACATGACATTAGCTTTCAAAAATATGTTTGAGATGGCCATAAAAATCTACAATAGGTATTCATATTTTTCAGTACAAACTCAGTTAACACTAATTTGAAGTGATAGAAAAAGGCAAGAGTAAAGACAAAATATACATCACTTCAAAATGACATCAGGTTTTAATTGAGCTAGGAAATGCCTGAGATCTGAGATCAAATCTCAAGTACTATTGCTGAACACTTCTGATGCCCCTACCATTTCTTCACTAACTATATTTCCTTAGCTGACCTTACAAAAAAGGACGCTTACAGGAAACGTACCAGAAAAATTTGTGGCCAGCAGTGAAAACAAGAAACCATGCAGTCAATTACAAGATACAGCTTAATCTCCATGGTACAGAACGGTTAAGAAAGAACAAATTCCAAACAAGTATCTGGGAAGAAAACAGCTCTTGAAACTACTCACCTTGCTTTAAGATTATCAAACACACATATATACACATCTGTAAAATTCCTTTCAGGACTATAGGTCTTATTTGGTCCTGGGACCTTCAAATAAATTGTCTCTGCACCCTCCCAGAAAAACGCTTAGTCTCTGCTGTATTACAAACCCATGAAAATTCTTATTCCTGAGAAGGAATAAAAGAGTAATTAGTCAATCATTTTTTTTCAGTTACTCCTCCTCTCCTACCTTCTCAAGATCTTCAACTGTCCTGTCCAGTAGTATCTTACTTTGCCAGCAAGCATGCCACACAGTTTACTTTAATGACAAGAAGGACACATACTTTATATCCTCCTTATTACAATCTTTGATCTACTCCACATTCTCAGTCAATCCAGCACTCCTAGGGAGCACCAGGTATACTGCACATACAGTACTGGGAGATATATAGATATATATAGATATATATATATGATATATATACCATCTCCAATTTCTAGATCATAAGGCAGTAGCTTGCAATGCCTGAAAAGACAGTTAATACAGATTGCTCAAACTCTCTCTCTTCCTTAGGGCAATTCAAAATAGCTTGTGAGCCAGATTGCTTTCACTGACAACAGTGGCCTCTTCCTGACTGCCACTTATGGTCAGTGGTGTACGTGTAACTGTAAGGTAGTGTCATAGCATGTTATGTTACCTTTTTGGGAACTATTTTGGTGCCATATGTGCCAAGTCTTCTGTATCACATGAACAGATACCTGTTCAAGCAGCATTCACAGACTTTTGTTGTATGAGCTGAGGTAGTTTCGACAATCTCATTTTGTTACTAAGCAAACACCCACATCTAAAACACTGTTAAGAAAATGAGCAGCTGAGCTAAAAAAGTGCATCCATGGGGATTAGTTTTCTGCATGTTTGACTTTCTGTCTGGCTCACTACAGGGTCCATTGAAGACCACGGCCAGTATTAGGGAAAGGTAAGCACAAAGTAAGAGGGGGGGAAAAAAATAAAAATCTGTAGCAAACTGCACTGAGTTTAAGAAGTGTCATAAAGATTTTCAACACAACTGGAAAATGTCATGAGCAATCTGAGACAGCCCTGCTTTGAGCAAGAGGTAGGACTGGATGACTTGGAAAGAAACTTTCAAAACTTAATTCTTCAGTGATACTGAATGGAAAAAGCAAATCAACAAAACCACTAAGAATGCTATTTCATAACCCTTTTGCTATTGGGAGCTGACAACAACAGATCAGTTACCTATTAAAAATCCATTTTTAAATGGTTCTTGTGTTGCTACAACAGGCATTTTTAGCAGAACACCAAGGAAGATGAAGCTTGGAGAACTACTATTTCAGAATTCTTGATTGCAATGGTTTTAAAAAAGGCATAAAATCCTAATCCCTGTAGCTGAACTCTTTTCCCTTTAAAACACCTACCCTTCTTCCTTCTATTTTATTTTTTTTTTTGTCTGGATCCTAATTAAATATGAAATCAATAAGCAGAAACAGTCACTATATTCCATCAAGACTATGCTTTGCTCCTTAAAAACATATTAAATTTAATGTAAGAAAAAGTTACCAGCAAAAGTTTTATTAGAAAAGTAAACTTAGTACTTAATAATGCAAAGTAAACACTTTTTTTATATTCTTCCTTCCTCACCCAGTACTTTCAAAGGAAGTAAAGATTAAGAACTGTTGTTTTCCATGGCCTTAAGAAAGTAAAGTTTTATACACCCTACATTCTCAACTCTGGATCATCCATTTAACTATGTTGCTATGGGATTATCCTGACAAGTTTGATACAATGAAGCCATTTATCTCACCATAAACAAACAGATCAAGTATGTTTTGCCAGTTTAAAAACACTTTACGCAACCTACTGCAATAGCCAGTCCCCATTAGTGTGTTCCTACTGACAAAAAGTATGCATTCAGAATATATCAGTCATTTCCATTAATAAAATACAATTTCTTTCAAGCCCTGTATTGTATAACATGTACCCTCTTAAAGTTTGAATTTTCAATGTACATTTATTATCTCAACTTCTGTTTTATTATTTAAAAACGACTCACAGTCAACTAGCTTATTACCAAAATATTCCTCGTTTGCAACACTATGCACAATTTACTGCCTTTTTATGTATTTTTATTTAACTCTGAAAACTTAGAAAACCATACTAGTAATTACAAGGGGAAGACTGAAACAGCTAAAAAAAATTTAGCTGTTTGCAAGTAAAAAATTATTTAAAGTAAGAAATAGAGAAATCCAAATTCCATTTGCCCGTAACCCATTTGCCAACTTGTCAAGGCTTCTCTGTACTCCTTGTCCTGAGTAACAGATTGAGAAGCAAAAGAAGGTTGGTGGAAAAAAATAAAATGTATAATGTTTTTTGCTCTAACATCACTGAAGCTGGGGGAGAAGGAGAAAAGAGAGCAATTTCCCTGCAGTGTCAAGCTGCTAAGTACCCATAATCACTCCAATAATCTTTGTCACAGTGTGACAAACCCTATGTTTCCACCCCACTGTGTGACTTTTTTTTCTCCTCTGACAGAACCACAGCAGGTAGTAATTGTGCTACTCAAATGTCAGCCTACACACAATATTGTTCACAAAGCTTAGTTATGAATATTAAAAAGTATGAAAAGGAGTAGATTGTCATATTACATATCTATATTTAGATGATTATGATGTCCTTCATAATCCTCAAATATTTCAGAAACTGTACACAGAACTGAAAATAAGGAGAAGCTTCCAAAGTCATCTTCTAGTGACTGTTACTGCTAAGGCACACTCTGTTCCTCGAGCAAAGCAGCTTCCTCTAGAACAATTGGAAAATGCAAACAGACATTTTCTTCAATTAGAACATCTGACTCGATACAAGAAGAAAATCAACAACTGACCTTTCTAAATTTAATCATATAATTATCAATTTAATCCATTAGATTCCAGCAGCAAAAAACATGTTCACTAAAGGAGTGGGGGGACAGGAATTAAAGGACCTAAAGACAGTCTCTGGAAAAGAAGGCAACAAAAGCAAGGAAGGGAAAAAGAAAAGGGAGCAGCGCTTTGCTGTCTATAGCTTCTATTAAAGCTGATAACACTACAATTGTCTTTCAGACTCTTAGGACACAGCCTTATCATAAAGCAGAAAAGCAGACAGAGCTCAGCACCATGGCAACATTCACTTGCTTAATTACCAGCCCAGAAGGCTTCCAATAAGATCATTGGAAATATGTTTCACAAAAACAGTTGCTTTCACTTTTCCACAGTAACGTAAAAAATCAGGAAGGTAAGAGCAATGGGACAAGACACACAAAGAAAGCCAACGCTTTCATTCAGCATCAAGGAGTTTGTAGATGTACTCTGGTTTATTATAAACAAATTATCATGGCAAAATCATCACCAGTAAGGAAGTTTATTAACATACCTTTCAGTCGATGACTTAGAATCTGTTCCAGAATGGCTGCAAAATTATTAAATTCAGGGGAAGTATCATCAATGGTCTCAAAACAGGAACGGTCAATCAGAGTCTTGACTGAAAACCTAGAGCAAAAGTACAGGACTATCATAAATTATATGAATAGCTACTGGTCCTCTATAGCAGGGCAGTAGTTTGTTTAAACCAAAAGAGCAAAGAACCAGAAACCACCTTGATGATTTCAAGTTCAGTCAGAGCAACAGGAACACAAAACATGTTGAGAAATAGCCTGGAAATACAATCATCCTTGTTGGTCTTAGGCATAAAGCCTTAAAACCCGAAAGAAAACAAAAATCTCCATCCATTCCATATAAAAATGAGCTAATTATTTTCCTCTTCCCTAAACTATTTTAATGAAGTTGTAGAAAAACGAGCACTCGGAAGCTTCCAACATCAGTTTCTCTTTGTAATCCTAAACATACTAATTTTTTGCTTGACATTTCGTCAATGCTCCTTTTATTCCCTAAATTTATGCCCAAGAATCAGAAGTATAAACTTTATTGTATTAAGAGAACACTGTAATTTCATCCTAATGCAAAAATAATCCAGACATATTATAAAACAATGAATTTTTATGCACTGTTAACTCTGTGCATTAACGTAGGCTGATTTCCCTGTGAATGGGGGTATTCAGCACCATATATTACTACATTATTATGCTAGAAAAGCTATCAATTTAAATGATCTAACATTTGAAATAGGAAAGGCTGAATCAAGCCACTGTAAAAACACAACAAAATGTAACTAATCAATTAGGCTGTTCACTGTGTTTAGTTACAACTGCATTTCCACAGTTTTATTCTTATTCAGAAGATAGTTTAAACCTCAAAAAACATGACAAAAAATTATTTTCTTTTATCTTCACAATTTTAATTATAATCCATTTTTATTTTCTTTTCTGCTCCTTGTTCTTTAGTTTTCAGTTTCAAGGCAGATTTCATATGTTCTCAAATTTGAAAATAACACTTATTTTGGAGCATTTATTGTGGAGGGGTTTGCAGCAACCTTTTTGTATTAATAGAGCCATACCAGAGCCTGAGGAGATAGTTTTCACAAGACCCAAACCTCAACAATACCAGCTTAGGATGTTCTCACTCTGCCTGCTCATCCCAGATCCCATACCTGAGCATATTGGCTTCCTCAGTTCTGCCAGTTCTACTTTTTCTGGAGCTCACTATGAACTGTTCCAGATTTTCAGTACTGGAAAGGAGGGGTGAAGTGACTCTTAAATATGGATATATTCATAATAAGTACACACTACTGCATCTCAAACAGTTCTATGGCACAGCTGCAGAAGCAGCACACTACATAGGCATGGCCAGGACTGAAACTCCTTAAACCAACCGTACTAGTTTCAGATGCTCTGTACTATAAAAGTAACTTATCTGCCTCCTTAGTGGAGTCAGCACAGCCTTCTGATGCTCACTTACTAAACGAAACTAATATGCTCAAACTGAATTGACATTTATCTCAAGAGTTTCCACTCAATTTGTTATACTCAGAAAACTTCTGAATAAAGACTCCCTATTTTACCTTTCCCGCAAGCTTCTATTGTTGTAATGTTTTTGGCAGGACAGGAATTAGGAGTGAATTAGGGTGGGGGAGGAAGCTTCTCCTGCAGTGCCAAGTTATGACTCAGTTTCGAACTCCTCCACATTTTTAACCAATTTTGAGTAAGTGAGAGACATGCATGCCCACCAGTTAATCGCTATTGACTACTCTAATGGCAAAAATTATTGCTTCCTCAAAGCTATACCAGAGCCATGAAATTATCTACAAAAAACACCTTCTTAATTTTGAAAAATAAATGCATATAGCAATGCCATGACTAAGTCAATATTAACTGTAAGAAGACAACTCCTCTTACACCATGGAGGTCTGAAAAAGAGAAAGTGCAGCATATCATTCACTCAGGGATAAATACACAAGATAGACAGTGAGTTAGCAGTGTGATGTACTGCACTATATACAGGAATATTATCTTAAAACTCAGAGAAAGGATCAACAACAAACTGCAAAACAAAGTAGAGTACAATATATAGCTATGCCTATTTTTCCTGTATTCAACGACCTACTTAATAGTTCACTGATTAATACTGTATCGAATACCTATTCAGAAATGGAGATATATTCAAGAAGAAACACTTAAGAGCAATTTCACATACACTTCTAAAAATCAGAGATAAGAAATTTATTTTATATTTTCAATTTTAAAGCATTCTGCAATTCAACTGAAGAAAAAAGATCTAGTTTTTAAGGATACAACAATTTCTACATACCTTGGGTCCGATTATAAAAGACAGTCTAAGAGTTCATCATCAATAATGGTTTTTTTAAGTGCTCATATTACTGCCACCATGTACTCCATGGAAATGTTAATTTTCATCTCTCTACTCTACACTTTTCACCATAAACCTAAGCAACCTTTATAGCTATGTCAAGTTAGGTGGACTGACAGGGAGTGCAAGTATGTACCCATTACTTCCATAGACCAGGAAGATAAGGACACAACAAGGCAAAATGTGATTCACCAGAAATATTTTCTTGAGATTTAAAAAAAAAACCTCTTAGGCAGATACTTCTGAGTTGTCTTTTTTTCTCCAAATACTACAAGGAGGCAAACATATCTCTAAGTGCAAGTTAAAAGTCGTAAGCACATTTTGCATGTTAGATATTCACACTTTGCCATGCTTACCATGCAGATTGGAAAAAAGGATTTAAGGTATGTAGAAGTTTTGCCTTTGAAAAAGGTTACAGTGTAAGCATTGGGTAAGCATTTTCCTCAGTCATCAATGATGCCTCATGTGTTGTTTCCACTGTATGGCCCCCCAGACAAGAAAATCCACGCTCTTGCACAGTTACATGGAACCACATGGTGACTGAAAGTCAAGAAACAAAAGGTCAGGTCTAAAGTACACAAGAGCTATGAAGAAAAAAATGTCCATATAGGTAGAGCTAGAGCTGTTTCCTTGGTTCCCTTTGTTGCTCCCAGCTTCATAGAATCTAAGATCATTGAGTCCAACTGTTAATCCAATCCAAGTCCACCACTAAACCATGTCCCCAGGTGCCACATACACATCTTTTTGGAACACTTCCAGGGATGGCGATTCCACCACTTCCCTGGGCATTCCGTTTCAATGCCTGACCACCCTTTTAGAGATGAAATCTTTCCTAATATCCAGTCTAAACCTTCCCAGTGCAATAGTCCACCTACACGTCAGAGGTTAACAGAGAAACCGCAACAAAGGAGCATGAGAAAGTAAAGTGGCTTGAAAACAAACTAAAAATTTTCTAAAATTAACTTTTTGGTGGACTATAGGAGCAGAGCAGTAATATAGCTCTGATACCTGTTGCTTCAAGACTCTTTAAAAAAGAGTCTTTTTCCAATCATTTTCCACTGCGTAACTGCAACAATAAGGTTTTGTTGGGTTTGAATTTTTTCTAAATATAGTAACTGCCATTGGAGAGATTCCAATATCAGTGTTTCTAAATGACCTTCATTAACCCTAATGTTTTTGGATTCTTACATGTTCTTCTCTGTCACGAATCTACTCTTGCTTGAGCCAAAAAAAAGATGTAGAAACAGTAGCATTCTCCAACCTTAATAAGACCTTCTGAATTATGTAAGCTGGAAACATTCTTAAATAAGTAAGACTTAGTCTTTTTGGGGTAGGGTGCAAGATACACAAGAAGGTCTCCCAAATTTCTTGTATAACTCCAAACCAAAGCCAAATCTTTTGTGGATATATCTCATGTGTATAGGCTTATTTCCAAAACAGCCACAAGCCTCTAATCAAAAAGCAAAAAAGCAGAAAATTAGACTGATGTATGAATTTGTCACTTTTCATTGTCAAATTCTGCTCCTCCTTTTAAGTTTTCAAATGAATGGATTCTGTTAAATTTATTTAGCTTGCAGTTTGGGAAATGTCATTAAAATGCCATTTTGAAGAATACAAACTATTAGTATAGAATAATAGTATAGAACTACAGCAAAGCACAGAAATCTTTTAAATATTTAGTCTTACACTGGCAGAAGAATAAAAATATAAACAAATGTACACATATCATAATAATGCAAAATCCTTTTTCCTCAACATGCTTTCCAAATTTTGATGTGTATTCACAAACTAAGAACTTCAGGTTTTGGGAAGATATAGCAAAATTGAATTGTTTCACTGAAAATAATTAAAATACACCAATTTCAAGTAGTTTCTGCAGTAGCTCCCTGTTTTATTAATGTTTGACTGAATTCCTTCTGCTTTCTAAGCATCTTTAAATACATTACACCATCATTTCAACTGCAGGACAATGATAAAACAAAAACTAAAATGTAACGGTACAGAATACAGAAGAGCACTGCCTCAAATGGAAGGCAGAAAAAAACAGCAAGTTCTGTAGAATACAATATATTCTTTTTAAAAGAACTGTTTATATCCTGTACGATTGTGTCATTACTTAATAATACTGATGTTTTCCTGAACACACAGATTGGCAATATCTGCATCTCTGTAATCATACTGAAACTGAAAACTTTTATTCTTTTATTTGATCTGCTTCAGCAAGTCTGAGAAAAATCTTCTTTTTCTTTGTTTTTGTTGCATATCTTTTTCACAGGTAGGAACAGAAGTAAGCACAAAAGCCTGGGAAAAGACAGAATAGTACAATGCTACTCTGAAATGCAGATACTATGACTTGAAGGGATATTGAAGCAAATTCCTTGCAGTATATGAATGATGGAGTCAGCTGTAAAACCTATTATCAATATGCAATAAAAGAAAAAAGGAAAAATATTTTTAAATACTGCTGCAGCGTTAAGTGGTGATGGTATAAAATTATTTACTAGTTGTCCTGGAACTTTATTAAGATTTGTGAGAAGTAAAACTATATCGTAACCCCCATGGATCTGCTGAAGACCTTTCCCAGATAATATGCAAATTAGTTTGATAACTTCAAAATTAAGCAATTGAAACAAACGAGTCGTTGCTACCAGCACATGCCCGCATTTAAAAGTTTGCCATGACGTAACGGGTCAGTGCCGCACACCTGGAAAACGCTGCATGAATTCCACAGTGACAGCAGTGGAAACGCTTCCACGGAACGCCGTGCCACTAAGCTTGCATAAGCTCAGCACCAAGATGCTAAAAAAAAAAATAATGTTTGAATACAGTAGCTCTAGTCCGTACTGCAGATCTCCTGATCTAGATTTCGGAGATAAAAATATCCCGGAGCGCAGCCTCCCCGGGATGCTCCTGCGGCACCGGCCCGCTCGCAGGAGCACACGCTCGGCCGCTTCCACAGGGCTCGAACGCCTTCACGTCCGAGACATCGTATGAAGTCTGAACCCCACAAGCGGCCGGATCGCGGCCATCGAAGGGAAGCGGCCGCTGCTCCAGCTCTGCCCGAGGACGGGCAGCGTCCGATCGGCGCTGCCCAGGGCTCAGCCTGCCCTGCCCTGCTCCCGCACACGCCTTGCGCCCGAGAACTCAAGCATGGTGCCCAAAAACAACCTCTCAGTCCCCCGCTCCATGCGACCCCCTCCCACCAAAAAAACCCCATTTGACGCCCCGAAGCAGCGGCGTCGGCCGGTGAGCCCCTGCCCCTCGCCGCCGTCGGGACACCCTCCCGCAGGAGCTGAGTCAGGATGGATGGATGGATGGATGGACGGATGGATGGACAGATGAATGGATGGATGGATGGATGGAGGAGACTGCCCTACCCCTGGCCTGCCTCCCCCCGACCGGGCTGCGGCGGGGAGGCCGCCCGCGCTCCCGCCCCCGACCCACCTGTGCGAGGTGGGGGGCAGGGGGCGGGATGGGCCGCCGGGCAGCGGCGGGAGCGAGAAGGGAAAGGACGATGCCCTCGGGCGGGCCAGGCCGGGGCTCACCTGCACACCGTGATCAAGTTCCGCCTCTCCACCGCGGCGTTGCGGGACGGGACGCTTTTCCTGCGGGCGGAGACGTTGAGCCCCCCTAAGCCGAGGGACGCCATCTCCGCTGGGCAGGGCAGGTGGAGCCGCCGGGGCTGGCGCGGAGCCTTTGTTCCCAGCCTCTCGCTCTCGAGGATGCTGCGCCCGCCGCCGCCGCCGCACGCGGAAGCCGAGGAGGAGACCCCCGTGCTTCCCCCGCTCCTCCTCCCGCTGGCCGGTCCCGGAGCGCCCGCGGCAGGCGGCGGGCCGGGCGGGCTGCGCGGGGTCCCCGCGGCGGGGGCGGCTCGGCCCCCCCGCGCCGGCAGCCGGGCCGCCACAGCGCCGCAGAGCGCCGGCACCGCCAGCCAATCAGCGCGCGGGGGGGGCGCGCCGCCGCCGCCGCCGGGGGGCGCTGCAGCGGAGAGCGGGAGCGGGCGGGGGCGCCGCACCTGAGGCGGCGGGAGGGCGGGGGGGGCGCTCGTCCTTCAGGGCCCTCAGCGAGCCCTGCAGCCCTCTAAACGTCCGTGAAATCGTGGTCTTTCTTTAATGGTTATCAGTTTTTCCTCCTTCTAGCGGGCGGCCGTCTAAGATGTGTGAACTTCCCCAGTTGCAGCTTGCGAAGTTAAAAGTGCTGTCAGTCATTAATTAGAATCATAGAAGTGCAGAATCATTAAGGTTTGAAAAGACCTCCATCGAGTCCAACCTTTGACCAAACGCCACCTTGTCAATTAGACTGTAGCACTTAGAGCTTTTTGAACACTGCAGGGATAGTGACTCCACCATCTCCCTGGACAGTCCATTCCAATGCCTGACGATGCCTAATGGGATATGTAAGCTTTAGAGGCCATAGTTGTAGGAATATGGGCATGAAATGGGAATGCACTCTGACACCAAAGTAAACCTCTGAACAAAGGTATGACTTCTGAGCATGCTTGGAAGAGCTCTGGCTTTGCCTTTGTGTCAAGTTCTACATGAGACGCAGAATGGCATGAAGTTCCAGTCACTGGAAGACAGGATGATACATTTCTGAAGAAAATCTAGCAGTAACCTAATTGCATTTTGTGGCTGTGAAGGAGTAGATTTGGCAGGATAGCTGTGGAGATGTGAAGCTGTATGGATTGATTTGGTGTGCTTCTTTTATGGGAAGAATTCTGTTTCTGCTTAAGAAAATAACTTCATTTATTTGCAACAAGAATGAATGGGGAAATAAATTTTGTCACAACTCTTTATTTTACTGTGTTATCCACATGATATTCCTACAAGGTCTATTAAATTCCAACCTATCAATTCCTATTAATATATATAATATAAAAATATGAAAAAAATCTATTTATTGATATGCAAATCCCCCCTGAATTATGTTTTTTTTGAGGATATCACCTGTAGATTTTCTATTTCTAAGAGATCCTGTCAAACGAGAACTGTGTCCAGTTACTGACTGCCAGTTTCTTTACATGATGAGAAGTTGTGTTGACATAGGAACTTTCAAAAGTAGATTAGCACATGGATGACCATTTTTTTCAAATGTAGTAACATATAAACTTTTTTTCATCAGAAGATATTTGCTAAATAGATTCAAGTGTCAACAGCAAACCTTCCAAGTTCATCATATATTACTTGATATGCTATATTCTCGCCCCACTTGATATGGAGCTGAATAAGTTTGAACTAATCTTTATGTTCATTGACCTGGATATCAAATGGTAAGTAAACTGTTCTACCTTCCCTAAGGTAAAGCTTCATCTTTGCTTGGGTGGATATTTTCCCAAGCATATTATTCAAATTCACTATAAGGTAGTTCATCATTCTATTCCTTGCCTCTCTTCCTCCCCTGTCCAGAAACATCATAAAAGAAATGGGGGCACAGATAAACCTGAAGGAGGAAATTCTTCCTACATTGAAATTGAGAGTAACACTTTTTTTTTTTATTAAATGGCTCTACTAGTACAAGATTGAAACTAGCTGTTGTTTTTTTGCTTTTTCTTTCAGACTATCAAGGGAAAATGCATTACTTGTTGCTTCTCAGAAGCGAAGAGCCTGCCTTCAGGTTTCTTTCTGCTTCTCAGAGTCTTTTTTAAGGCCCATTGTATCTGTAGCTTCTGTTAAGAGATCCGTGCAGCTTGAATGATCTTTCAATTAAGTTCAAGCTGAGGCTGAAGTAGATTTAATCTCTGCAGATGAGCAGTTTCAGCTGCAAGGTCTGTTGTTCTTGTACTGATGATAAACATACTGGATAATTACTAATACTTTACCGAAGAAAACCCTAACAAAAAAACCCAACAAACAACAGGAAAACCATTCTGCATATATCAAAACCAAAAGTATCCTCTCTGTTCTTCTCCTCTGCCTTTTTCTCAGAAACTGCAACTTTTTATTTTTTTACTTGAAAGAGATTTAAGATTAAATCAGGCTTATCTGTTGGGTCAAGCTTTAGGTTTCAATATTGATAGGTTTTAGTCCTCAAGTAAATGGATTTTTTTAAAAAATCATTGCTTTCTTTCAAATATAATTTATCTTCTTCTACTGCTTTATCCAAGAAAAAGATGTAAAAAGATTCCAGAAGACTTCAAAAGAAATAATAATAATTTGAATATCATCAGCTGCCTTGGAAAGCTCGATAAATTTGTCAGGAAATTTACTATATTAACTCCTGAGTTTTTAATGCCTCTTTGTAAGAAAATAGACTCAGGGAAAATCTCATTGCCTTCAACTAGCTAATGGGAGAATAGAGGAAACAGGCTCTTCTGAGGAGTGCATAGCAAACAGACAAGGGGCAATTGTCATATGCAGCAACAAGGGATAGATGTGAAAAATTTACAGCAAAGATATTAAAGCACTGGAATGAATTGCTTAGAGCAGCTGAATGATGTTTGTCCTGGAGATGCTCAAAACTTAACGAATGAAGAATCAGAATGTCCTAACTTCAAAGTTGATCCTGCTGTGAGCAGGTAGAAAAATTACTCCTGTTGGTCACTTCCTGCCTAAACTGTTGCTGTGGTTTGACCCCAGCTGGCAACTAATTCTCGGACAGCCACTTGCTTACTCTTCCCCAGTCAGGTGGAAAAGAAAATTGGAAGAGTAAAAGTGAGAAAACTCATGGGTTGTGATAGACATTTTAATAAGTAAAACAAAAGTTGCACATGCAAACTAGGCAAAACAAGGAGTTCGTTCACCACTTCCCATGGGCAGGCAGGCGTTCAGCAGGAAAGCAGGACTCCCTCACGTAATGGACTTGGAAAGACAAACACCACCACTCCAAACATGCCCTCCTTCTTTTTCCCCCAGTTTTACATGTTGGGCATGATACCGCATTGTTTGGGACATGCCTTCAGTCACTTGGGGTCAACTGTCTCAGTTGTGTCTCTTTCCAACTTCTTGTGCACCCCAAGCCCACTCGTTGGCTGGCCATTGTGAGAAGCAGAAAAGATCTCGACTCCATGCAAGCACTGCTCAGCAATAACTAAAAGATCTCTGGTTATCAACACTGTTTTTAGCACAAATCCAAAACACAGCCCCATACTAGCTACTGTGAAGTAAATTAACTCTACCCCAGTCAAAATCAGCACAACTATTTTGATTCACATTTGATAGTTGCATTCTAGAATTATTCCTATAATTAATTTCATAAGGAAAAGTACTTTAGGCTCTCAAGTTTCTAAATACAGAATGCATAATATGAATGTACCATGTCATTGACAACACAATGTTTGTGTGAGTTGATGCACAGACTTCCACCAGTTACCTATAACAATGATTTTAGCTCTAAAGCATTAATAAGATACTAATAGCTGTGTTTGCCAGAGTACGTGGCTTCACTAAAGAAAGTCCATAAAGAAAGCATGGGCATGGGTAATGAGTGAATTCTAAAAAAGTATACAAAAAACTCCCACAAAACCAAACCTACTGGGAACTAACTCCTGTTATATGTCAACCTTGTGAAACTGGAATGCATTACTTACAATAGTCAGAAACAGTATTGCTGGAGTAGGAATTTGAAGTCTCACTATGTGAATAAATAGAGCAGCTTTGACTGGTATAGTGGCAATGAGGAATATTAAATGAACAAAATACATTTGGATCTACAGATAGCAATGCCTGTATGAAATTTGCTGCATCTCAAAGAACTAAAGACTCAGAAGTGCTTCTCCAGACTTACTGGCTTTCAGTCAATAATAAGATGATTTTTAAACAGAAGTGCAAAAACTCCAGTAAGGATATTGTTGATCTAAAAAGTGCTCCCCTATCAAATTTGACGAAATTCATTTGCTTGAATTATTTTCTGAAGATATAAGCACATTGGAAAATAAAATCTAAAAGTCAAACCTTTTATTGCATTCTTAGTGAGTTTATTGCATTCTTAGTACAGTTTGCAACTTTAAAACCTCACTTCTGAACAAATTAAATATTTGCAAGGTTTAGTTCCACTTGAAACTTACTCCACAGGTTGTGTACTGAGTCTGGCAGGGACAGTTAATTTTCTTTATAGCATCAAGTGTGGTGCTGCATTTTGAATTACTTAACCAAAACAGTGCTGGTAACACACCAATATTTTAGCTGGTGCTGAACAGTGTTTACATAGAGTCAAAGCTATCTCTGCTTCTTGCACTTCCCAGCTAGTGAGGAGGTTGTGGCTGCACAAGAAACTGTGAGGGAACACTGTTGGATCCCGAATTCATATATCTGCAGAAAGGAATTTGAGCGGTCTCAGCAAAAGGCTTTGGGCTACGAGAGCTGGGGAAAAAACCTCAGTTTAAGAAGCACATGGGACGTCACCAGTGTAGAGTGCCCTGTCCAAGCCAGAGAGACCATATCCTAATATTATCAAACATCTGCAGAAGACCTATTGTGTTCTACCTCTCCCTTTGTGTTACCTGAATCCTGTACATTCTGTAAACTTGAATACCTATTCCCCCCATGTAATTCCCCTAAGATAAAATGGGTTTTCCCCTATGATGTAAGTGTTAAGACCCCAAAATTTGTAAACCTGGGTTTTCGCCTTTTACCTCATCTCTGTAAAGCCCCCAGTTGTAATAAGCCGACCCTCCGATGAATATACCAACCCCACCGTGAATGTGTAGTACCCCAGACCCATAAAAATACCATTTTTGTACGAATAGAGGATTCCAGTTTCTTGCCTCCCTGGGATCAACTTAGCTTTATTGACCTCCACAGAACACAGCCCACACACCTGACTCCAACTGACCCAATGGATATCCCATACCATATGGCATTGTGTCCAGTGGTAAAAACTCAGTCAGAGAAGGAAGAAACGGGGACATTTGAGGTTACAGCATTTCTCTTCCCAAGTAACTGTTATGAATGATGAAGCCTCACTTTCCTGGAAATGGCTAAAAATCTGACTATTGATGGGAATAAGTGAATGAATTCCCTATTCTGCTTTGCTTACATGCACTGCTTTGCTTCACTTTTTAAACTGTCTTTAACTCAGCCCACAATTTTTCTTGCTTTTGACCTTGCAATTCTCTCTCCTATGCCACCGGGCAAAAGTAAATGAGTGGCTGTGTGGGCCTTAGCTGCTGGCCAGGGTTAATCCACAAGCAGTTAACTCTGTATTGTGATTTAGAGTAGGAGAAAATGAACTTGATATGAAGATATCACATAAAACTCCCTCAGTTAGGAGCAAAACAGAAATTGAGTATTGCACATATAGTATGAAATGTAATATATTTCACTATTGCACTTTCAGGTAATTTGGAGCCCATCTCATGAATTTCAGTCAGTTGCTTAGCTCTGTGTATATGTAAGAGGCATACATGCTTGCTGTTTTAAAAGTTTGTGGTTTGAAATTATTTGGGCTTTTTTTTTTTTTGCTTCGTTGTGCTTTTTTTTATTGGCATATCTGTATGTCTATGTATAATTGATTTATCAATATCTTTGTACTGAAACATGGTAGGTATCATTTGAAATTCTGGTTGTATTTTTGCAAATCCTGTTTCCTACATGAATTATCAGATTGGGTAAATTAGTCTGATTATTTGTATCTTGCACTTTGGCATTATTGCTTATCCTTATGTCTTAAAAAATCTGTAAAGGAGCCTTTAAAAGAAATGTTTGAGGGTGTTTTAGAAGATGGAATTCCACCCACCTTCTTTTTTGCCATCCTGCTGATACTTAATTCTGTGGAAGGAGTGAAAGCAGTTGAGGAAAGCACAGTACCATATGCCTCTTTAGAGCACACTTGAGTGACAGGCATGAACAGAAGGCAGATAAGAACAAAAGCTGAATTTTACAAATGACATCATCATAGTAGAACTGGCCAAAAAAAAAGCCACTGAAATATGAAGCATGTTTGTGATTTAGGACTGGAAGGGTGTAAATTTCAATCTGTGAGTTTTAAAACTTGTTGCAAGTCAGTTTGAGGTTGCTTGCCTGAAATGAATAGGAAAACAATATTTGAAGGCATCGTGACTTGAGCACTGGAAGACAGTTTTTGAAACCTATGCTTGTGAACCATAAATGAGATTACTGCTCTATGTCATGGCACATAAAATATAATCCATGTTCATCTCTCTTCATTAGTCTTTTTGCATATTTGAAAGTTATGTTATTAGAAGTTATTACATTTTTCTTTTGTGACTTAAAATATTTACATTGCCACTTGGTGGCCTTGTTTGATCAGATAATAGAATGTAAAAATATAAGTTAAGGTCCTTTGTTTTTCACAGGTGTGCAATTCAAACCTTGATGTGTTATCTTCCTACACATCCAGGACAGTAGACTCCTTTTTGCAACTATGTGTCTGCTTTGGTAATTGTTGTGGTGATTCTCAAGAGCCTGAATTTCTGATGTTGGGGTGGTCAGATTTGAGAGCTCTTCAGTAAGGATAGAACTAAAGTGGATGGTTTTTCTCCCCGTTCTTCATTGCTCATCCTTGATGTTTTACTGTTCTTCACCCCTTCCCAATCAAAACAAGCAGAGGATATTTTCTGCTACCAATAGTTTAACTTCTTTCTTTTTTATAGGACTAGAACATGTTCTGATTTTGCCAGACTTCTTTCCTGCTTATTCTGTATCCTTAGTCCTTATTTTCTAGATTTTATTACTTGATGATGTTTTTCTATATCCCTTTTGTGAAAATATACCCCAAGTGTCTGTCTCTTTTTGGTTCCATATATAATATATTCATGTGATTAGTTGTGTTACGAAATGCTAGTTCGTTATTGCCGGGTTTGCTGCTTTAGTGTATTTATGTCTGGATTCAAGGCAAGCAAATACTGATTATATCATGCTTAATATGCTCTTACTCATAGAAGTCTTCTGCCTTGGTAAGCCTCTTGTCAGTGATGGGATGGAAACTCAGTTCCCTGTGCCTTGCAAACTCAGGAAGAATGGCCTGGATGAGTGTACAGTGAGCTGGATTGAGAACTGACTGAATGGCAACCTCAAAGGGTTGTGATCAGTGGCACAGTTGCAGGGATGAAGAGGTAGATGCCTCCTCAGTGAGTTTGCTGATGATACATAACTGGGAGGACCCATCCCTCCAAGTGCTCTGCAGCCCTTCAGAAGATCCTGACAGGCTGGAGGGATTGGCAGAGCAGAACATTTTGAAATTTCACAAAGGCAAATGCAGGGTCTTGCACCCGGAGAAGAATAACCCCCATGTACCAGGACAGACTGGGGGCTGACCTGCTGGAAAACAGCTCTGCAGAAAAGAACCTGGGGGTCCTGGTGGGCAACAAGCTGTCCATGAGCCAGCAGTGTGCCCTTGTGAGCCAGAAGGCCAATGGTGTTCCAGGGTGCATTAGGAAGAGCACTGCCAGCAGGTCAACAGAGGTGATCCTGCTCCTCTACTCAGCCCTAGTGGAGCCACATCTGTAGTGCAGTATGCAGTTCTGGGCTCCTCAGGGCAAAAGAGACACAAAGCTCCTGGTAGAGGTCCAGCAGCAGGCTATGAAAATTATTAAGGGACAGGAACATCTCTCTTATGAGGAAAGGCTGAGGGAGCTGGGCCTGTTCAGCCTTAGAAGAGAAAACTAAGAGGGGACCTCACCGATGTCTATAAGTATCTGAAGGGAAGGTGTCAAGAGGATGGAGCCAGGCTCTTCCCAGTGGTGCCAAGCAACAAGAGGCAATGGGCAGAAACTAATGCACAAGTTCCACCTGAACATGAAGAACTTCTTTATTGTGAGACTGACTGAGCATTTAAACAGATTTCCCAGAGATTGTGGAGTCTCCTTCCCTGGAGATATTCAGAAACCATCTGGACCCACTCCTGAGTAACGTGCTCTAGGGGACACTGCTTGAACAGAGAGGTTGGACTAGATGACCTCCAGTGGTCCCTTCCCACTTGAACCATACTGTGATTCTGTGATTCCAAACCCACAGTCTCAAGCTCTGCTGGCTCAAGGCTAAGTACTGCCTCAGAGCAGGAAGGTGGAGTGTCACCCTGTTCCAGTCTCGTCTTATGATTTTCTTGCAAAATACAGTTCTTTTGCAGTTGTGTAGCTCCAGATAGCCCCAGGTCTTCTGTCACACATTACAAAGTATATTGCAACCTGTAACAAAAAGACAACTACTTAATATACAGGTAATGATTTATGGTTAAAAGAACACGTAATTCTTATAACAGTGATTGTCCTCTGAAAATACCATGGTAGATTCAATGTTTCTTCATCCTTTCCTGGTCTAAGTGGCTGTTGAGTCTCCAAAGTACTATGTCTTCTCACTGCTTGCTGTCTATTAATTAAATTTTGTTAGCTGTTTGCTCTCTTTTCCATGATTCCTTAATGTTTTTGTCATAAAGATTTCAAATTAGCCCCAGGTTGGTGATGTTCTGGATATTATAATTCTGTTGGTATAGGCGAACATTACAAATGTCTATCCTAAATTATACAGCTGAGAAATCTTGCATACCTGTTTCTCTACACAGAGCACAGTTTTCTGGTGATTTATATTGAAATAAATACAGAGAAACAATAACATGTATCTGTATCTGGTGTCATAGGTCCTAGAATCATTAGCTATTTAGGTCCACACACAAGTAGCTACTGCTATGATAGGAGCAATACTCTGTTCCCATAGTGGGGGCTTCTCTGGACAGCATTCTTCTGTGACAGGACTCAGTGACTATGATCACATTTCTGAATCTGTTAATACACCATGAGTAGTGCCCCTCAGCTCCTGTGCAGTGACTGATACATATCTTCAGGCAATAGCAATGTGGGTTGTGCATGTGCTGTTTTACAATCATCTCTATGCCTTCTTCTGTATAGCATCTTGGCCTTCATTTCTTCTAAAATCACATCTCTATCTCATTTCAGTGGTTGAAACTTTGGCCATCCTACACTCTGACTGTCCTATAACTTGTGTGCTGGTGATTACTGCTTGCAGAATCTACTCTTATTGGTAGTTTAACAATGTTAGTAGCACTTTTGAGTTCCAGTACTTTTCTTTCTGTAAAACTAATATTTTTACTATTTCTACCCACTTTTTGATTCCCATATGACATTGTACAATCTCATTTAATAAAAATATCTTGTGTAAATAACATTCAAATATTTATTTATACATATTTTTATTTCATGGGGTTTGTATGTTGAATATAATATGCCCCAGTTTTGATCACTTACTACTCAAAGCTTTTAGAGAAGTGGTATCTAAAATTCCAGTTACAACTTCTACTCCCTTAAAATTATATCCAACCCTCTTGGTATGTTGGACTCAATCACATGGAATCCATTTCTGAGTCAATGTTACAAATAACCTTTTAATAAAAGCAGTATATCTGTTCAGTCTTAGAAAAGTCAAAGTAAAACTTTCTTCACAGCAATATGCACTCTATTACTTTGTTGCTACAAAGTAGTATTTGTATTTGTATACCCAAAATGGTAAATTTTCTCTGGAAACTTTGGTTAACCACATGAACAGCAAAACTCCATGAACTAAATGTTTGACCTCTCTTTTTTGTTGTTTGTTTCGCTTTCTACTTCGCTTCTGATTTTAACACTTTGTTTAACCATCTCTGCCGTTCTCTGCTCATATCAGTTGGTATGGTTGTCCAAGTTCCATCACAATTGCTGTACGTTCTTTTGATTTTTAGCCAAGTAGGTAGAAATAAAATACCCAAGTTAAAATTGTATGTGCTTCAAGCCCCCAGAGTACATTCCCTTAAAATCAGAGACTTCTGTTAAAATTATAAAATTATTTTTGGCACCATGGAACATAGATGCTGTTGTTTAGCCCTCATATTTGTTTCCCACAATTTTAAAGCAGTGGAGACATGTGTCTTACATTTTTGTGAGCTGTGGTACGAAAGAGTTTTCCATTGCTACTGGAGGTAGGATCTATTATCAGCAAAAAGCAGGATGCTTACTACTTCCTTTTTATGCAAGCAAATATTCACAAATTTGAACCTAACATAATTATTAATAAATACATGAAAACTTCACTCAGACAAAGCCTAATAATTAATTTATGCTGCTTCTTTTAAAAGCCTTTCTGCTAGCAATAGTTCTGCTGTGACTTCCCTTACTGACTCTTAAATTGTAATAACAACGTCTGTAACATAACATTCTTGCTTTTTGTTGACTTATTTACCTTTCCATAATTAAAATTGAAACTGGAACTATTTAGACATTTTTCCATTCATGAGTTTTTCTTCATATACATAAGGTCCTGCTTTGTTTATAATTGGATCTGGTCCATCCTATTTATAGTTTAGACTGTAAATTTGCGTGGAAAACATGGAACATTACTCTCCTTCCTCCTTGTCATATGTCAGAGTACTGGTTTATTCTTGTTTGCGTATTCGTGCATTGAGCATTCCTTCCCATCTGAGTTGCCATAGCGTCATTAAACACTTTCCATGTGTTTAGATAGGGTCTGTATACATTCTTCAGTTAAAACATTAGGCAATCATTTTACTTCCAGGCATAGCTCAAAATCACATGAGCTTGTGAGAAGCTGTTGTGGCTCACAGGCCATTACAATGACAAGGTGATGTGATATCCCAAACTTTTCTGTAATTTTTCACCATTTGGCTTACTGCTATTTTTGTAGTCCCATCAGGTCATTCAATTTACCTTGAACTGCAAGTTTCAAGCAATGTGGAGCCTTTCTTTTCTTCGCACGCTCCCACATAATTCCCTGATTATTTGCCTCGGAATAAATATTCCTTGTTTCAAATCAATCTATTGGTTTAAATCCCATCTGAAATATACAATGTGGTATATTACATTGTGGTATATATATAATAAAATATGCACTGTGGTACACTTGGCTGTAGCTTTCTTTACTGGAACAAACTCAACCCACTTTTTCAGTGGCTCTAGAATTAGGAAACCATACTTACTCCACTACTTTGTGTGGTAGGTGGGAATAAGATGGGACTACGCTAAATCTAGCATAGTCTGTTTGTATGATAGCCTGTTGTCCTGGTTTTTGCTGGGAAAGAGTTTGCTTTTTTCTGAGTCCAGTACTGTGTTTTGAATTCCGTATGAGATAACACACTGATGTTTTGGTTGTTGCTAAGTAGTGCTTCCCTTAAGTCAAGGACTTTTCAGTGTCTCATGCTCTGCCAGTGAGTAGCTGCACAAGAAGCTGAGGGCAGGGGGAGCACAGTCAGGATAGGTGACCCAAGCTGACCGAGGGAATATTTCATACTACAGGATGTCATGCCCAGTATATAAACTGGGAGGAGTTGGCTGGGAAGGGCTGATTGGAGCTCAGGGACTAGCTGAGCATCTGTCAGCGAGTGGTGAGCAATTGTATTGCACATTACTTGTTTCTCTTGGGTTTTATGTCCCCCCCAATCTATATTATTATTATTATTATTATTATTATTATTATATTTTACTTTGTTTCAATTACAAAACTCTTCTTCCATTAAGCCATGAATTTTTACTTTTTTCCAGTTCTCCTTCCCACCCCACTGGGCAGAGAGTGAGCGAGCAAATGGCTGTGGTACTTACTTGCCATCTGGGATTAAACCATGACACCTACGGTTCATGAATTCTGATGTTTTAATTTTCTCTTAGTGAGGGTATTCACCACAGCACAAACTAAGCTATTATATACCCATCTGTTTTCACGTTTGGCCAACTACCTACCTTCTAATACTCCCTTTTGCATTCAAACACCCCGTAAATGATCTTGCTCATGCACCTATTGAAACAAATCTACTGGAAGTGTACAGAGTGCTCCTTATCTACAAGTGTTTGTTACCTGGCCACAGTACACTCTCTATGCTTCACCTCTCTACTAGCTTCTATAGTAATCGCCCCTCAATGTCCTCATTTTCATGTGGCAAATAGCTCAGTCTTTGATACCTTGCTTTGTATCGTTTTCTTTGGTTTGTTTTCAAACTGTGTGTTTCTTCAAATGTTAAGTCTACTGGGGCCACCACAATCTTGACAAGGGTATGTGCTTGACTATCCCAATGCTGCTGCCTCTTTATGTTCCTTTTGATATGCTTTTACATGACCTGCATTTTTTTTTCCTCTCTTCTTTTTTTAACCTACGTACCGGATTTCTTTTCCATGATTGATAGGCTACCAGATCTCCATTTTGTGTATGAAGGTAATTTTTATTCTACTTTGGTAGCCAAATAGTTAAAGCTTGATGCATCCGGTCTGAAACTATGTACAAAGCTAGATCATTTCCTTCGGGTTCCTCTTTTAACCTCATTAGCAGAGCCTGTGGCTCTGCTGCTTGCACAGAGTGAAGGCAGACGGCTCTTTTTATTTTTCCCAGGAGTTGCAGCATATCTAATAGAGGATTTTCCACACTTTTGAAAAGAACTGGAGCCATTTATGAACCACACTGAATAACCTGTGGCACGAAGTGGATAGCAGAGCTTTTATCCAGTGAGAGACACATAAACAGGTAAAGTGCATTTATGTTCTGTTCCAGTGGTTAAAAGCCATACAGAGCTAGTGATAAATCTTTTTATATTCTACATAAAGCTTTTTTTTATAAAAGCCATTGTCCAGCTAGCCTAGGATTTGATACATATCCAGTTTGTACTTTTCCACATTATGAACTTCAGTGGAGTACATGTGATATATACTTAAGTGAAGCATGTGTGACATGTATTACTGCAAAACAGCCTCTAGTGATGTATTCCTGAAGCTAATTGCCTATGCCAATGCTTAACCTGTTTTTTAGTATGTAAAGTTCTTTCCGACAGGTCTTAAGACTCTCAAAGCAAAGGCTGTAACTTTCATCTTATTTCTGTGTTCTTAGCACAGCGTAGATCATTAGTGGCCAGCTGAACATGAAACTGTTTACAATAGTCTGAGCATCTAAAGGCCAGTGTTTGAAGTAGTGCATTTTTGCTTCTTTTTTTCTTTCCATTCTTGTTGGTGAAATTTCTTTGCTAATTTGATTAGTGGTGTACTGATTTCTGCAAATGTAATTCTCACGAAAATGTAAGCAATTCCAAAATTGAATCTCATACAACTATTACTTGCATGGACTCTCGTAGTCAGTTCTACTCATTGCTGATCCCATTCCTTCCTGACCTAAAACTATTACTGAATATTTCATTTCAGATTGTACCAGCTGAATCTTGTCATGATTCAGCTTTAAAGCCTGTGTTGAAAGTAATGATGATTACTTCCTGAATATGTTCCCGAACTTTCAATTCATTTTTAACATGTACCAACTCATCATTCATGTATGGTATGACATAACACATTTTGATGGTAATTTCATCCACATGTGATACATTTGATCTGAAAGTCTTGAGGTACATGTATAAAACAATATTGCTTTCTCTCACAGCTAAATGTTTGTTGTTACCAGCTTTGCTATCTTAGTGGAATTGTAAAGAAAGCATTGGCTAAATCAATAGCAAAAAAATCAGTGAAATATTCTGCTTAGTGCTACATGAATTTCAGGCACGTTTCCACTAGAAACAACCTGAAAGGTGGCTACCTTACGTAAGTGTTAAAATCCCACTTTTAGGATTTTTCCTTTGCTTTTAACACTGGACAAATAGGATGTTAAAAGGATAAGTCTCTGTACTAAGAACTTACTTTCCAATAAACTTCTTGGTGGATTGGAGTCCTTCCTCTGTTTCTGGGTATCCAGGTGTTGATATTGTTTTTTGGGAAGGAGGATCTGGACCTTCCAATCACAACTTCTTTTTTTTTACATTTTAGCTTACAGACACACAAAACTTGAGGAAATTCTGTTACCCAAATATCCACTGTTTTTACTTCCTCCGGATTCTTAATAACAAAGCATCAATGACTTGCAGGAATCACTCCACCCTCACCTCCCACTGGTCAGGCCCAATTCCACAAACATCCGTAGCAAAATCTGAATCTAATCCATTTTGTTTCAGCAAGACTATGCCAATAATTCCCTGGTGTTTATATGAGGGGTCCTCCCACTACTATACTCAGAAGGAACTCCTGAACTTGGCAGCTATTTAACTGCAGGCAGAGATCTTAATACAGGTACTTGAACATCCTTTCATGCATATAATACAAATTTTATCATTTTTCCATTTTCTTGAGTTCCAGATAGAACAAATATTCACTGAAGAGTGGTTATTGACTTTATAGTATTAACATCATAGTATTATAGTATTAACATCATGGCACTAGTGGTAGTTAATGTTCTTTTCTTGACCATCTAGTACTAATATTGTTATTGGCCATTTGCATTGATTATATTGTAATTTCACCACTAGACCAGGGACAACTAGACAGCAGAGTGTTCTAGTCTTTGTTATTGAGAGGAAGAGGTGATGCCAGAGGGCTTCACCGAAAGGGATCTGTTATTTTCTGTTGTTTTCATTCCTTCTCATGATTTTTCATTTCCTTAACAAAATGAGCCAGTGAAGAATTTATGTATTCTGTCCCATTTTCTCATATCTTTGCCTCTTTTCCTCAGATTTTACCATGTTGCTTTCCTGCAGTCCCATTGGTGTCTCCTAAAGGAAGTTTTTATCATTTTCTCCAAGGATCTTTTGCAGTTACCATTTTGCAGTTACCATTTACCTCTATTTACACAAAGAGCTATACTCACAGCAAGGACTATTTTCCCTTTTCTGTTCCCTTTGATTTTTATTTTGAAATGGAGGCTTTGGGTCTTTTACAACCATATTTCTGAAAATTACAATATGTGCAGACCTTTTGTCAGATCCACAGGACTGAGATTTCCTTGTATTCCTTCTTACCTTCATTACCTTATCCATTGTCCTTGTCCATACTTGTTGAAGCTGAATTTGCAGCTCTTCTCATTGTATTTCTGCTTGATTCACAGGCCCCTGAGTTACTCTTGCTGACTTAACTCTGGTACCACTGTTACTTGAAAGTCACTGTGGTTCTATTTAATCAAATACATTCTCAGATGCCAATCCCAACAGTTTTCCCAGGTTTTGTATGACTTTACAATCTCATAGTGTTCTAGATGGATTTCCTGCTAGCCAAATCTCCTTTCATTGCTTAGATAACTGTTCTGAGACATCTACCTATTAAATTTCTTACAGGAGATTCTTCTTGCGGTATAACTGATAATCATACTCCATTTTGAGGTTGTGTAATTTTTACTAGTTAAGGAAAGCTAATCCTTTAGGCCCAAAATTCCCATTTTACGAGTTTCTGAATTTAGTGGCCTACAGTTTTAAGCATGTCCTCTTACTTGCTCCACACTCAGGTCAGTTGCTATTGTTAAAACAATCTCCCGTTTTAGGAGCAATGCGACCAAGCAGGAGCAGCCAGTGCTGTGAGTTCTTTTCTTGACACTGTTTTGGTTGTAACTGCATAACTGGATCATAAAAGCCCATTTTGCTGTCCCATTAGCATGAATTTTCATTGCAGTTGTGGTCTGAGTTTCCCATATATCCCAGTTTTATCCTGAATAGAAAAATGTTAACATATTCGCTATGCATAGTTGGCAGTTGTGTCCTGGCTGAGTGCTATTGAAGTAAAGGGGCTTTTTGAGTCTGCAGAAATTAATCTGTACAGTATAGCTTTCAGGGTCTGTCTTCAAGTTAGTACATGGTTCACTGCAAAAACCATAAGGTAAAGGTAGCAATCAGAAACTGAGGATCTACTTTTAAATGCCATCACACCAGTATTAGACACCCAGATCAAAAAAGAGACAAAAACCTGACTGTTTTTATTATCAGCTAGATCAAAATTGATGCACAACAGAGTGTTTTGGAAACATTTGCCATTATTTCTACTCATATTTTGCTGATATAGAAGATATACATATATATTTCTCCTTTTCTGTTGTTCACCCCTCTCTTTTTCTACATATTTGTATAAATATATGTGAAGAAAAAGGGGGTTTTCATAGGTGAGCAGTCTCATTATTCTTTTCCTCTATTTCCTGTCATTGTTCAACACTAATGTATGTATGAGTCATCTGATATGGCATGACAATCATCTGTGTCCATGGGATCTGTTGTGAGGAGATCAGTTTACTAAGCTTACCATTATTAGAATAGCCACTGCTATGAGTATTGTGGTAGCAAACAAGATGTTTTGATCACTACCGTCGTGGTGGAACATCAAAAGGAAGAGGATAATAACTTCTAGCTATTCTTGGGGTTTCAGTGTTTGTGGGGAACATCTTACTATGAAATCTTGAGTTAAGCATTATTCTGCCTGCCTGACTTCACCCTTTTGTGAAAAAGAGGAAATGTCAGTGCTGGTGACAGATTTACTGGAACAAGGTCAACTCTGTAACAAATAAAGTGTGCTATCCCAATCTAACCCCCAGTATGAAAAGACCATACATGCACTCATGATGATATAGACTTACCTTCATTTATAGGACTTAGGGAAGCATGTACACATGCTTTCCCTGAGAGATCTACCATGCTTAAATAGTTCAGTTTACTTGAAATACGAATATACGTGGAAATCAATTAGGAAAGTAGGTGGTAATTCTATTCTGTGAAACAATCCACCAGTATTCCAAAAGGGGTTTTGTCACATACATATTTGGAACAAAATGAAGAACTGTATTTCAATAACTTTTGTTCTTGTAAACACACAATTTCTTGTACACATTAGATAATCCAATTAGTGTGTGAGAAATTCTTCTGGTCATGTCACATAGAGTAATCTTTGTGACATAAGCATCATTCTGAAATATTGCCAAGATGTTCCATAAATAACCTAGGCAGATATGTTCTCCTTCCTCATGTGCACCATACCATGGAATCAGTTTGGTTATAGGACTTGGCCTGATTCTAACCACACCTGCTTATAACTTCCAACTAAATGGACACTTTCATCAACTTTTGCCACCCTTGCATGGTTACTGCAGAAATCATCTGTCTTCTTTAGGATGTGGGAAAACTTAGCAAAATATCTGTCCTCAGATACCATGGAAAATGCTATAATGTCTTCTTCAAATGGCCCATGACATGGAATCACTGCCAGGTCATTTCCTCTATTGCTTAGATAGAAGGCTTTGTTTGCATGCCCCAAGCCCGATAGACACTCACCAGAGGTAGTTCAAAACATTTTCTAAATTCAGTTCTGCTTCACAGTACTGACTATACAAGGAACAGCTGAGGATGCTCCCATCAAGGAATCCCTGTAGCATTTAATAAGCATACCTTGCCCACAGGAGGTGTCTCTGGATCCTTAGGATATTTGCCTTAGTTCTCTAATTTCTACTGGAACAGCATTCCTAGTGTGCCAGGTGCAGACACAGAATACAAGAAATACAGGCATTTTCTTACAGTAGTTGGTATCTCAGTTTGACTAGGTGCTCAGATGAGCTGCTGAGAGTTGCTACCTTGAACATTTTCCATATGAACAAAATCATTTGCTTTCAGTGAAAGGTGACATGGAAAACAGGACTGCTCTGAACACTTCATTCAGTCAGGGTGAGCTGTTAATCATTCATTATTTATTGCTGACTAAAAAAGGAAATCGAGGAATTACATTTACTGCCACGACCCTTATGCAGGGTCACGTGTCATTGCATGCAAGCAGATTGTAAACTGTGCAGAGGTTGTGACTCAGGGTTGAGTCAGAAAGGAGAAGTCTAGAGTGCAAAGGTGAGGAAGTCGCAATACAAGCCTTCACTTTGTTCTTTCAATTATCATTGGGTGATACTGGAGCACTCTCTGAAACCTTGCCGTTCAAGGGTCTCCATGAATATTGACTTTTTGTGGAGCCACCCCCAGTCCTTCTGGCTCTGACCTACAGCCTTCATCTCCCATTCTGTCTGAGAAGTAGACAAGAAATCATGTTGTGATTTCACAGTCTACACAGGGAAAGGGAGGAACATTGAGCAAGACCACTGTAGTTTGCTGAATAGTTAAATATTTTGTATTGGTTCTTTCTGCTGTTTCTTGGGCAGGAAGGTCTCTGTTTACTAATATTACTCATATAGTGAGTACTCATAAAGTGCCGGGTCCTGCACTTTGGCCACAACAACCCCCTGCAGCGCTACAGGCTGGGGACAGAGTGGCTGGAAAGCAGCCAGGCGGAAAGGGACTTGGGGGTGCTGATCGACAGGAGGCTGAACATGAGCCAGCAGTGTGCCCAGGTGGCCAAGAATACATATTGTGCCCAGGTGGCCAAGAAGGCCAATGGCATCTGGGCTGCAGCAGGAACAGTGTGGCCACCAGGAGCAGGGAAGTGATCCTTCCCCTGTACTCTGCATTGGTGAGGCCACACCTTGAGTATTGTGTTCAGCTCTGGGCCCCTCAGTTCAGGAAGGGTATTGAGGTGCTGGAGCGGGTCCAGAGAAGAGCAACGAGGCTGGTGAAGGGACTGGAGCACAAGTCCTATGAAGAGAGGCTGAGGGAGCTGGGGTTGTTTAGCCTGGAGAAGAGAAGGCTTAGAGGCGACCTCATCACTCTCTACAACTACCTGAAGGGAGGTTATAGCCAGGCGGGGGTTGGTCTCTTCTCCCGGGCAACCAACAATAGGACAAGGGGACATGGGCTCAAGCTCTGCCAGAGGAGGTTTAGGTTAGATGTTAGGAAGAAATTCTTTACAGAGAGGGTTATCAGGCATTGGAACGGCCTACCCAGAGAGGTGGTAGATTCACCATCCCTGGAGGTTTTTAAAAAGACATTGGGCGTGGCCCTTAGTGCCATGATATAGTAATTGGAGTTGGATCAGGGGTTGGACTTGATGATCTTGGAGGTCTTTTCCAACCCAACCTATTCTATGATTCTATGATTCTATGATTACTCATATTTGTCTATGATTAGCACTTACACTGATCACATTGCTGTTTATTATGTTATGTCACTTTTACACAAAGCTTATGCTCAGAAATGAGTAAGAAACAAATAAGAAAAAAAGGTGAAATTTGGATTTGCAAGGCCAAAGTCTAATAAATTCAAGTTTCAATGGGAAATATATGGGAGAAGGTTGTTTTTGCCTTGACATGGATAATATCTGGAGGTCTTATCCCGATAAACCTTGTTGGAATCAATGAACCTTGTTGGAATCAAAATATAGTTTAGTGATCTTATGATGTACCAGCTTGTCACAACTGAAGTGAGTTTTTCCATTCTCTCTGTCACCAGCTTCAGCTGTTGACAGTCCCTGGACTAGACATAGCTTAGAACTGCAAGCAAACCGGGATCTTGTACCTGGAAGTGTTAGGAGAGAGAAGGAGCTTGGATTAACCATTGGGTACGACTTTAGGAAATAAATTTGTGGAAATTAAGATTAAGGACTCCTGATGGAAAGAGGGAAACTGGGGGTTAAGAGAAGCTGCAGATAGATAATGAGACATCAGAGCATCTAGTCTGAGTCAATAAATAGAATGACTACAGGTGATTGCCTTCTCAGTAACCTCAGTAACTGCACCCATAATGCAGCTCGCCACAACATAGTGAAATCTGATGGTCTGGTTGCTGAAGTCCTGCATGATGAGAGATTTATTTCCTCCAATCTCTTTAGAACTGTTTCTTGCAAAATGATCACATGCAGTACAACTTGATATCATAACTGGAATCTTCCTGTTGAATCTCCCTGGATTGTTGTCAGAGATGCACTGGTGTTGTGATATGTGAGGCAGACAGAGCTTTGGCATGTGACAGCATGTTTCTGGAAGCAGAAGTGACCGATATGAAGAAGCATTACCCCCACTGTCTATGGTTATGGCTGTTTAAAAGGTTTGGAGCTTGTGAACATGTCTTGACTGTATACAATTGCCTGTAGAAACAAAATTGCCTTAGAGTGTACAATTATTTGTTTTATGGTAAACATCAAAAAGGAACAGAGCAGTTTGACTCTGATTAAAGACTAACATGCAGAACATGGTCATAGTGCCATAATCGATGACGTATGAGATTAACTGAATGATTATTTTTAGTCATTTCACTAGTGTAACAAAATTCAATATATAGATTAAATAAAATATGTAAGTATACTTCCACATTGCTACAGGACAAGAAAGTCAAATTACTTACAGAAACTTAAAATATTTCCCTATTTTTTAAATAAACAACAGATTAAGGCTACTTTCCACAAAAAAAAAAAAAAAGAACCTGTGAAAAGGTTTGGGTCCAGAGGATAGTAATGGCAAAGATCAATGGCACCAACTCTATCTAGAAGGTTGTAGGAACTAGGTTTTGTGTTTGGTTTTAGATTTGGGTTTTTGGTGGGGTTTTGTTTGTTTGTTTGTTTGTTTGGGGCTTTTTTGTTTTTTGTCTAGAGAAGAGAGACAACATTTGTGAAAACAACATTAAATTTTGAAAGCTGTGAATAGGAAAGGAGTAACAGGTCTAACCTGTGTCAAGGACAATTCATGTTAGACATCAGAAAAACTTCCTAGTGTTTCAGATAGTCTAAACGTCTCCATCGTTGTTTTTGGAAACTACCAATGGAGAGACAGAACTTAAACACCCGTCAAGAACGGCATATGTAACAATTGATCTGATCTGGAGGAAGGAGGATGGCCAGGATGGCATTTTGACATTATATGTCATCCACATATAATGAGCTTTAATTGTAGAATAGCGAAATAAACAAAAAATTGGAAATCAGTATTACTAGGCAGAAGCTGAACGACAGGTTCTTAACTCTCATAATTTCCTGTGTAATCTAGACATTTCACAAATTGTATGGAATAGAATGCGAGTATTCATAAAATGTGACTTTAAATAGTATTGTACAAGGAAATAAGTCAATATTAATAGATTCAATTTCTGTACAGGTACAATGTTGATGCTGTTATATATTTCATATATAGTGACTTGAGTTTGTAAACTCCTTTCCTTCTTCCTCAGGACTTCAGCTGTCTGTGATCCAAGACAGTTGTGTCACCATCTCAGACTTGTGAGGAAATTGCTAAATTCTGAGCAAGAACTACAGAGAAATTGATAAAGGGGACTTCTGCAAGGTAAGAAAGGTAAAATGGCAAACAGAGGTAAGAGTCTTAAAATGGAATTAAGAAACAGTTTAAGGATTCAAGAGGAAAACATCATCATGAGCAGGGAAAAGCAGCAATTTGGAAGATAGCAATTAAGTCACAATGAGAATCCATTCCAGAGGCAGTAGAAACCAGCTCTACCCCACCTCACTGGGGACTTCTTGGCCAGCAAAGACTTTCCTGTTTCTTATTCAGAGCACTGAGCATATCAAGGGTCAGTTTAATATTTCATTAATTCAAGTTATCAACAAATGGTTGTGTATGGTAACTAATCAGTAACTGCTGAATACTTTTAAGTTGTGTGTATTCAGCTTACAAAGGACTCTTTGTGCACAGCAAAAGGTGTCTGTCCAATCAAAGAGACTCGGTGAGGGAAGGAGTACTTGTACTGTTACAATATTACAAGACATATCATTGCTTAGAAAAGTTAACAGGAAAAAAATTGATGGTGTCTGTAATAATATATGTTTTATTCAGCTTCAATTGGAAAAAATGTTTTCCACCTGCACAAGAAGTAATTTTATATTTTTCCTGCAATTTTTCATTTGTGATATAAAGTCCTGAGCGTTTTTAAATCCCAAATGTTCCATACTATATTTCTTTAAATGCGTTCTTCTGTTATAACTGTAGGAAGAATATAATTTCAAATGCAACTATACTGCAAGTAATGATTATGAAAAATATTATATCCTCACACATTAATGCATGATTGAGTCATATTGAATAACTCTGGTGATAAATAAACACCAAGAAAGTTGTTTCCCATATGCAGAAAATATTGCTCAAAAGGAGGTGTAGATCTGTGTGGATTTTCTGTTGTTTAAGTATAAACCAAAAAACTTTGAAGCTTTCAGAAATGAGACTGAGTTTGTGAAGCTGAAAACTGACACATTAGTAATAGGAAGCTAGTGACATATGGCAGTCCTCCTTAAGAGAATAAATAATTAACTTCAAATCAAATTACCAGACAACAGAAGTGTAGTTTTGTAATTTTAGAACTTGCTTTTCAGAGTAAACTTTCTTTTTAAACACAAATAGAAGCTTGATGCTTACAACTTGATTTGTCCTCATGCTTAGTCTGAGACAAGTAAAATGTCCACCGATTCCCATAGGCATTCTCTCATGGCTGAGCATACAACATAGTTCAAGGAACACGCAATTCTCATTTTCTGACAGTATGATTATTTTTGTCACAAATGACAAGTCTTGTTGACAGAATGGTAGCCAAGTTGGCAAAATTCCTGTACAACGTACTATTCTTTTCCAACACTGATTAACAGGAAAGAGGTTGCTAAAATGGAACAGGAGTTCTCCGAGCACTATAAATCAGAGCTTCTTCACAGTTATTCTAATCTATGTTAGGATTGAATGTCATTTGAGGAATCATTGCAGAATTCCTGGGACCCAGTCCACAATTTTGTCTACCTGGATCTTGTTGGAAAAATCCAACTCTCCATCTTTAAAGTAAATAAAAGAAAAAAGTAACTTGTGGGATTTTTCTCTGGTTACATTATATTCAGACTTTGAAGTATTTGCTTCAGTTTCTACTCTTGTTTGCTATTCTTATTGTAAGTATAAAAAAGGTTAGTTTTTCTTGATTTTGTTTAAAAATTTTGAAGGCATCATTACATAATTTCACTATGTTTTGTCTCTGCTATCAAAGTCAGATTACAGTTTCTGTGTTGGTTGTTTATTCTGATATCATGTCCCAGTTAGCCATCCCCTTTGCGGGCCTGCATCAGATAAAAAAAATACGTGGAACCAATGTGTGATTTGTGGGATGAGATCCTCTCAACACAAGTTATTTTCTGGAAGCATAAGCAGTTGAAACTTCACCACAAAACATGACAGCCCTATTTTTGAAATGCCTTTTCTGCTGCTCCAGAAGTTTGTTCATCAAATGTTGAGACATTTTGACATACGGGAGAGGATTGGATAAGTAAATTTAGATAATTAAATACTTGGAAACAGTATGGAATAATTAATAGAGAGTTACAGTACAGGATGATCTGTGTTACCTAACTTAACTGCAATCCAAAAATTAGGTTATAATCATGCAAAATACAATTTAAACACTATTGTGAATAACGAAGCTATACTGAAAAGACTGGTGAGTGGTCTGTAAGAGCAATGACTTAGAGAAGGATTTAAGGTTTGTCATAGTTTATTGTACCTGTACAATCTCTCATTGTACTAGAGTGCCCAAGAGAGATTATTCAAACCATGCATTTATATCAAGTAGCAGAAGGAAATTAATTGTACCTCAGTTTAGCATTACAGTGTTGACTGACTATTTCAAAGGATTGATGGTCATCCTTCAAACGTACAAGAAGTTCTTACGCTCAAAATTCTAAAAAGTTGAGTGAATATAATGCAAGAACAGTAAAACTATGTCAGCCAAAGGGAAATTGGCTACTATCTTAATAAAGAGAGGGTTGAGTAAACCTTCTGAATATGTATAAGTATTTTCAAATAGAAAATATATCTGACGATGCAGGTCCTCATAGAAATAATATCCAAGAGGTATTGTTCTGTCTTCAAATAACAATATCCGTGAAGGGAAATGCAGCAAGAAACAGTTAGCCAATAGGTGCAAAAAACTTGTGACCTATTGCAATTTTTAAAGTACTAGATATTTTCCTTAAGTATAGCCTTTACTTTAGACAAGGTCAACTTTCCTGACTCATTGAGTCACTTGGCAGAACTGTCAACTGCCTGAAATCCCCTGAGACATTTACCACATAACTCAATAGAGGTAGCTCTTTAAGCTGCAGTTGTCATTTGCTTCATAGAATCCCACTGGTCCACTGTTGGATAGGGCTGAGATGGACGTGTATTGGAGATTTGGACAATCCAGGTGCATAAACATTAACAGCCATTTTTTATTTGCTTGTAGAAGGGATTTGAATTGTCCAACAGTTCCCATTTCACCAGATCTCTGCTTCTTCTAATCATTGAATAACAAACTGCTTTGGGAAGGAATTTTGAATTGTTTATGAGCCTTAAATAGCTCAAAGATCATAGATTGGTCATCTCTGTTTAAATCTATCTTCTGTGTGAAATTTTGTGACTAGTAAGTCGAAGGAGAAAAAAGAAAGGTTTTCTTTCTTCTGGACTTCTGAATGATCAGGATGCTCTGCTTTCAAGACATATTTACTTAGCATCAAGTTCGTGTCCACTCGATACAGACAGTGTCTATAGGAGATTTCATGCCTCAGCTCTTCAGTCTACAGAACTAAAAAATCTGCCTTAATGGCATCAAGACTTGGTTAAAGCTGAGGGTAAGCTGTTGATTGAACCAAATAACTGGTCTGAGGGAAGACAGCATTTTTCAAACATTGGGATTATGAATCCTGCTAATGTATTTAGGGCAAAACTGGTCTCCAGATTTTGGATGAGACAGCATTTCTCCTCAGAATAGATTGACTGCCACCTACATTGTTCCTGGATATTTCTGTACATCTTTGGTTGTGGATCACCTGCTTTATTCACCTACATGTTTTTTTATACTCAAGTGCAGGTAATGTGTAGTGGTGATGCCTCAGATTCTTCTGTTGTTGTTTTATGATGCAAATTTAATCTCTTCAGACTGAAATTATATAGTCAAACCCAAATTATCAATTTTAACGTGGACGTATCTGAATGATTTATAGCCAACTGCAAGATATAAGAGATGAGAAGAAGGATTTAGTGATCTTCTCTGATTTCAAATTCTGTGCAATTGTGAAGCTGAGTGAACAGTCAAAGTATACAAGCTATAGAGAAATCACAAAATTTTGTATCCTACTAAGTAGATGTAAAATACTGTAAAATAAGTTCCCAATTTTCCCACCTTTTTAGTATCAGTTTAGTTGCTTCAGCTCATAGTGTGATAAAACCAGATGTCTTTCATATTCTTTGCTTTACTGTATGCAGGCAATAGAAATTCTGGCAAAAATTAAATTGCTCTTCTGCTATATTTCTATTTCCCTTTCTTGTCATGACTGCACTGCCATAGCATCAAGACACTCCAATGTGATAACAAAATGTTGTGAAAGATCTTTTAGTTTTGACCATTCTCCCTTTAATGTGAAATAGTTGTGAAAGTCCTGCATATAATATTTCATTTTTTTAATCAATTAATTTTCTTTAAAATTTCTCATTTGACTTTATTCAGTTTCCCCTGAAATAACTGGACCAGTTCGTTAGGATCAAGTGTAGGAAAGTATTTAGGCACCCAGGTTAAAACCTATTAACTGCTGTGGATAGACCTCCATACACATATTTCAGAACGACTTTTCATAAACAGATAATACTTACACTTACTAATCCTTTATATTTTGCTTGACTGATAATGCTAAATTACCCTTTCTAAACCATTCCTCAATCTGATAAGAATATTTGTAATCCAAAACATTATAAGAATACTATTTACCAAAATTTTGAGATTACAGGCATACATGAAAAAAAGGAACAAAAATCATTTCTTCCATGTAATTATCAGATTAAGTAAGTTTTGTGTAAGTAAAGTGATACGACACCTACAGAGAAATTAATATAAATCTACTTGTCTTCTAGGACAAGTATTTTTATTTAACTTTTCACAAATTTTACTTCTGTAAAAGTGTTGAAAAATGTCTAGTTCAATACATATACTGAAATAAGGTTAAGAAGTGAAATTCATTTATTTTAAATGTTTTAAATATGTATTATTTTCATCAAAGTAATGCCTACAGATACTGATAAAGCCATTACATTCCACAATGTCCATTAATAAGTGGTCCATTTCAAACAGTCTAGAATCTGAACATACATTCAAAAATCAAAAAGATGCTAATTGAGAAGATTTCTGCTGACCAGAGCTATTTCCAAACCATTTTTAAACTGAGTCTGACACTCATCTTGCTGTTCTGCAGTTACTCAAATGAGAAATTATATGCACTCCAGTAAAATCCCATTTTCTTTCATGCTAGATGGGTCGTGTTTTCCTGGATTAGACTTAGAAGACTGGAAAAGAAGCAAAAGAGTAAAACAATCCTTTGGTGTTATTTGGTTTCCTTCTCACTTTGTATTCAAGAATGGATTCATCCTTAAGTGTAACAATTACTTGGAGCATTCAGCAACACCTCTGATAAGGTAAAGAGGAATTCCTCTGAATTTAAGGGGCATAGTTAAGCCAACAGTAGATCCAGGGAACTTTTTTTGATGGAAGAATAGAGTATTCAGGGTTGTTTTCCCAGGTGACAGTGAAATAAGTGTGTGTTTAAGGAGTAGTATTATTCCCTTTAGGAAAAGGGAGGTAGAGTCCAAAGTGCATACATTTTACTTGCCAATATAGGAAAGGCAATTGGAGTGGGAAAAAAATGAGAGAAATCTATTTGTTATCTCTGTCTTACGTAACAAGAGCAAAGTCCAATCATGCAGTGTGTCCTGAACCATCTTAATTCTGCTCATGTTTGAGTAGTTTTTCAGAGGACTGGACACAAACTCAGAACAACCTTCCCGGTATGTCAGTAGTTTGGGACTTCTTTTAAATCAGAGATATTTTATAAATTCACTGATGTCTAAAATTGGGAAAAATCCCATTAACTGGATAAAAATTAGTTATTTTAAATAAACATTTACTTTCTCCTTTATTTTGTATATCTTTGCTGAATTGCAGAAAATATTATGCTTGTATCATTCAAATGAAATTAAATGAACAAGGTACTGTTATCAAATGAATACAAATCCAAAATGTTTGTCAGGAAACACCAAACTTCTGGGCTGTTCTCAACATGCTTATACTTGTTCATTATGAGGATTCACTTGCAATGTATGATATTAATAACTTTACTGATTTCAATAAGTATCTATATTTTTCTTTCAAACAAATCGTTGTTGAGATTACTCAAAAAAATTTATGTTTTTGAGATTACTAAAAAAAATTTAGAACGTTTGCTTAAGATTGTATATTTCTCAGACAAATATTATTTTACAGGGAGCTATTTTCAATAAATTAAAAATGCATTCTGAAGATGAAAAGAACTATACTGCAGATGGAAATATTCATGATGTTGCCAACCAGGGTCATGAATCTGAAGACAAACAGTAAGTATTCTTAAACATTGTGAACATTCTGTATTGAAGCTTGTAAGATTGCCTTATTTTAATTTCATTTATTTATTTTATTTTACTTTATTTTTCAGAAAAGCCTAATAACAGAAAGCTTGGTATCAAACTGAGAGTAGCATTGATTGACATGTTCATTTGGTGCAGAAGGACCTTTTATCTTTTTCTCATAAGGACTAAATGTCCACAGTTTTGACTGGAGTTTATTGAAAAAATAAATCTGAAATATGACAGAAATTCTGTTGGAGTGGACATCTTGGATACATTTATGCTATTTGCTAGAGATTATCTTAATATCTTTCATATGGCAGGGAATCAATATTTTACATACCTTGAACATTTTATGTATTCCCCACCCACCATGTGGAAAAATTTGATTTTGTAAGTTATCTTCCCCTTTCCCATTTTGAAATTATATAGTGCTTCAGTTCACAACTTCCCTGACCAGGTAGTGGAACCACTGAAACAGGTGAACTGGGGAGAACTTGACTTAAATTTACAGCAGTCAGGAGCTGAAACCTGGAGATTTAAGGTATTCTCAGGAATGCTCAATAAATCATATTCATTTTGCGCACAATTTTTTTGCTGTAAATTTTTTTCATAATTGTATTTTAATTGAACTGCTTTAATATGTTGCATTAGTATTTCTGTAAAATGTCATCCATTTTTAAACTCATTAAAATCATCACACCTTTTCTTAGAAAGAAAAAGAAGAAGCAGAAGAAAGGGGAAAAACCTAAGGTGGTCAGCCCGTTTGCTCTGGTAAGATTTATTCTCTCTGTATATGTGTACCTACATATTCATGCAGGCACATTTCTAAAGGCTAAACAAAAATGATTGCAATTATGTTAGTGCACTGCATCTATGATACTGTCTGTACCAAATACTGTGAGACTGCAGAATACTGGCTATAGCATAGAAATCAAGCAGTTCTCTTTGTGGATGCAGTTACATTAAAGAAGCTGTCTTATTACTGTTAATGATTCTTAGGAGTCTTCCCTTATAAGTGATCATGCTAAACACACTCATACTAGATTTTTGTTTGTGAAAGATAGGGATTTCCATGTTCAGTCATTTCTTCTGACACAATAAAAAGGGCATCCATGTGTCTGCAATTATGTGTGGTCTTGTTGTCTAAATTACCAGAGTCAGGTACTAATCATACTGATTAGGCCCATTAATCATTATTCAGTCATCTGAAACAGCAGTAAAAAGTAACTCTGTGGCATTTGACAAAACTTAAAATTAAGAATTGAGTACTAAAAAGTACTTAAAATTCCAGATTTTTTCTGTATATTTAAAAAAGAATTATTTTAATATTTAATCAAAATCAATCGTATGTCCTCTTTTAGTAATACTAAAATATTTTCTTTTTTTGTAGGTTTTGTATACATGATACACAGCAATGATATTGTAAATAACAGACATAAAACTACAGTCCATGATGCTGGACAATGCCCAGTTTCTTTACTTTGCTATATCAGCTTGCACTTGTACAATTACATCATAGGACAATAATTTAAGTCAGTAATCTTAGTATTTTACAGTACAGAATAAAGCCAATGGTTTTGTAACAGATGAACGCAAACTTTATTAAGTTCAATGGCAGGAGGATTTAGGATTTCAGTCCATTTTTATAATGTCTGTAGTACATTAGGAACAGTTTTTCTGACTGCATAATAATGAATTTAAAGTAAAAGAGATTATTGCCTTAATTATCACAATGCCATTAACATTTCTTATAATTTGAACTTTATATGGTGAACTTAAAAAGGGCAAATTTCTTGTGCCTTGTTTACCTATGGCCTTTCTTACCCAGGTGCAGATATTAATACATTAAAATAGTACACCTCTCTAGGTTTGAGAGTTTATAGCATAAAAGTGCTTATAGTGAAGGGATTTATTCCTGTACATTTAAATTGTTTTGTAAACTGAATTTCTAATCAGATAAAGTTGTAGTTTTGTGACAGCAGGTGTACAATTGATAGTTTTGTCTTTACTTTCTTGACTTTGTAGACATAGCATTGTGTTAGCATTCTAATACAACAGTTTGAATTCATTTCTCACTCACAGTTTCGATACTCCACTTGGTCAGATAAAATGTTAATGATACTGGGCACTATTCTGGCAGCAGCCCATGGAAGCGCTCTCCCTATTGCGATGATAATTTTTGGTGATATGACTGACAGCTTTGTTGCTTCTGGAGACTTAAATTTTACAGGTAAGAATATATCTGCTGTGCTGAGAAAAATGACTTGTATTTAAAAAGAGATGGGGAGATTCAGGCATCTTGACAGGACATATTGATGTCAGAAACCCCTGTGCTATACTATCACATGAATTAGTAAGTCATGTTCACTGTAATAGACATACACTATATTTTGGGGGATTTTTATTGTATTTTTTAGTTTCTGCGTTAGTAGATTTTATTTTTGACTTTTTTTTCAAGTTACCTACTACAGTGCACATAAATCATGTTTAACTGTGCTTGTAATAAACAGAAAGTGACTGGTTTTCCATCTCTTCAGCATGGGCTCTTGTTGATTCCCTTGTGTCAAATCTGACAACTATAGTTTATGAGGTGAATCAGACCAGTAGGTAGATTAATCAGAGATTCACTACCAAAAATAAAAGTACTAATTTTCTCTGGGATCCATCTGTTGACCAGCCTCATTTGCTGAATCAGAACTGTGAAATCAAACACAAAGGAGGGCAGGCATGCACTGCTAGATACGAGAGGAAGGAGTGATCCTGTCACTTTGGTGTCAACACATAGATCAGATTATGTCATCCTCTGAACTCACAGCATCAGTAAGGGACTCTAGTGTGTGGGTAGTTTTTTTCATCAGTCCTCCCAGTCAAAGAGAAAGGGTTTGAAAGGGCTAATCAAATCTGGTCAATCCAAAAATGGTTACTGGACTGGTGCTACAGCCCAGGGATTCAGCTACTTCCGACCATGGGACTCGCATTGAGAAATCCCATCTCCTGGGGGCTGGGTGGGGTCCATCTGTCAGAGAAGGAGAAGAGCATCTTTGGCCATAGGCTTGCCCAGTCTTTAAACTTAAGCTGCCAAGGGAGAGGAACCTCAGTCCATCCCACTCCTACCAGTGTGATGCCAGTGCCTGCAAGAGATGCCTGGAGCCTGGAGAGGGGACCTACCTATGACTTGAATGTTGGAATGAGAGGATACAGGCTCTTCTGGAAGAACATTTGGGAAGATGAGAAGGGGGCGTCACCCTCTATGTCAGTGACCAGCTGGAGTGCATGGAGCTCTGCCTGGGGTTGTATTCCTTCTAAGCCAACCCAATCTATGATTCTATGTATGCTCAGGAAGACCTTTTAATCTCAAGTTACGCTGAGATGGTTTTCTAGTCAATGGAGTTATGACTAATCCTATATTAGCAAAGTTCATTAATTTTTGTTAAAATTTTCTCCTTTCATTCAAATCAACTCGATTCAAAACAAGATGTAACAACTCCGAATATGCTGAACAGTATGCAGGAAAAGTAATTTGTTAAAGCTTGCTCTATTAAAAGTATTTACTCTTCTTTCTAAGGACTGAATTCTTCTCAAATGAATTTCACTGCAGACATGCTCGAGAAGCTGGAAGAAGATATGACAAGGTAATTAGAAATTGGTATTTCCTCTTTTTTTAGTGTAGGTACACATTTCTATTCAAGCCATTCTTCTCCCAAGAATATTTTGCACACTTTAAACAACAGAAAAACAATGATTGATTGAATAATATATGTACCTAAAGATTGGCACATGAGATTATTTGAGGCACTGGGAAGATTCTTGAACATCCCCAGCCATTCCCCAAAATTTCCCTGTCGTCTCTTGCTCTCACCCATTCTGCCCCCATTTCAGGGGTGCTCCGTGTTCCAATGACATCTGCATTGCCTTCTTTTTTACTTGTCTTCCTCTGAATTCATAAAGAGTAATTGTTATGCTAAAAAATTATGTTGATTATCGTCCATCGATTCCTTGAGCTGTGGTGATTCACTTGCAAAAGCAGAATTTAAATTGTCAGATAGTATCTGCTTTGCTGCCAAAGCATCAAGTGCAACTAAATGGCTCTCTACAAATACCTGAAAGGAGGTTGTAGCGAGGTAAAGGTCTGTCTCTTCTCCCAAACAACAAGCAAGAGGACAAAAGGAAATGGCCTCAAGTTGTGGCAGGGGAGATTGGATGTCTTCGTGGGAAGGTTTGTCAAGCATTGGAAGAGGCTGCCTAGGGAAGTGGTGGAATCGTCATCCCTAGAGGTATTTTGAGGATTTGTGGATGTGGCACTGAGGGACATGGTGCTGAGTTAACAGTTGGATTCAAGAATCTGCAAGGTCTCTTCCAACCTAAACAATTCTATGATTCTGTGAAATTATCTGCAGAAAATACAGATTTAGATTATATGCAGCCTTAAATCTAGCATTCTAGAGCAGGCAATAGCAGAAGACAATATTCAGCAAATGCTTCTGCTAACAGAGCTCCATAAAGAAAAGATCAAATAAGCAGAAACATAAGCTGCTAATAGATGTGCTTTGTTAGGGGGCTTTATTAACCATTGTCCATACACTTGGTTTATGCAGGATGTCTACAGTTCATGTAGGTTTTTTCCTCAGGTTGAACTCTGTTCCTCATTAGGTATTGAAAAATATCTGATGTGGTCTTCAAGGCAATTGTCTTTTCTGAAGAGAAGGAAGACATGACATTTGCTGTAGTAACTCTTGCTGTTTTATACCAAAGTACATTATCATTTCTGGTAGCAGTGGACTGTAAAGTTACAGGTCATTTAGATTTAGTAGTTAATTTTGTAATTAAAAAAAATGAATCTATTTATACTAGAAAAAAAAAGTTCTTTACCCTAAAATAAATGAGCAAACTAGGAAAAGGCCGCTACTTAGAAATGACGAACTTGTATGTAATGAGAATGAACTGACAGAGAATTGGCTTTTATGCTTTATAGGAGAGTGTGGCCACACAGTTTCTTGCTCCCTCAACATTTCTGTCAGTCTCTGACACAAATGCAAGCAATGCATACACACTTTCAGTGGGATATCCTTTTGCCCAGTGATTTGAAAGCAAATTTGAAGGCAGAATTGCAGAACTAAATAATTTGTGCATGGTTGAAGTTACACTAACAGTTCTGTGTTTAGTTAATACCTGATGCCTACTTGCACAATATTTTTAAAGTCTGTCTTATGTTTACTCTAAAAGAACTTGAAAAATAATTGTTCTTACTACCTGTGAAATGATAGAACTTGTTTTGCCCATTATTTATTTGCTGAGTGATCTCTCCCTGTCCTTATCACCACCCATGAGCTTTTAATTGTATTTTTCTCTTCCCTGTCCAGCTGAGGAAGGGATGGAGCATGTTGGGTTGGGCACCTGTCTTCCAGCCAGGGTCAAACAACCACAAACATCAGGCATGCCACCTTATCTTTTAGTCATTAACTCTGAAAGTACAAGTATGAATAAAAAGCAGCACAAGTTTCTCTTTAGAAACAAATTGTTTAATGAGGAATGTATTACTTCTTAGCAGCACAGGAACAGGTTTTCTTTTCCAAAGTTTCTAAATAGAGCCTTGAGATAGTGATTTCACTGGTTTGAAGAAGCAGCTGGTTGTACCCACTCCTTGTTTCTCTAAGAATGCCTGCCAGCAGGTCAAATAATAATAAAACCCATTTACAAGGACAAAGTTCTCAAATAGGTGTGTTCAAATACTGAAATATACACGTGCACTTGGTTGTGTTTGTTACTCAAACAACAGCTTGCCCAAACCCCTACTATTTCTCAAAAGAAAAATAACTATTACTTTACAATGCCATAAACATTTACTCTGATTAGTTTCATCAGTGAATTTACAGAATATGTTTCATCAGCATGGAGTCTGGCAAAGATATGAATCCCTTTTGAGACAATTTGTCATGAAACAAAGTCCAAGCATAAATCAATTTTTTGAAGTCATATAACATCATAAAGTAATTGTCTAAAGTAATTACTGCTGAATTTAGATGTAGTGCTCTTGGGGTTAGTTTGGGAAGGTTTTTTTAAGTTTGTAGAGTTTTAATGAAGCTGAATGTGATCAAAGTCAATATTCAACTAACCAGCATTCCGTTAAGCATTAACCTGCTTTTATTAAGCTGTTTTGATTAAACGCATTTCATAATGAGTATGGTTCCGAAGTCCCTAACTAAACTGCAAGGTATCATAGCTGCAAGAAAGACTGGATTAAAATTTGAAAATTTTGATCTGTCAAGCCATTCTCTCCTTTTTTGAGCAGAGCATTTGCACACTGATTCCTGCAATTTGCTCCCGCCAAGGAGCATGTTACAGTTCTACAGAATCAGTGTGCATAACTTAGTACACGTGAGTGAAAGTCATAAGAGTTTTATAGCTCTTTGCTCATTATTTGCTTTTATATAGATGCAGTATTCTTATAATTACAGATATATACACCCTGAATATTTAACCCTTGATTTTGGTCATGCTTTACAAATGGAATCAGTTCAGATATATTTTTCTGGTTTAATTCTGGTTTAAGTTCACCTATAACTGATTCTGATGTCAGTTGTGTATCAAATCAAAATTGATTTAATTCTTTTTGAATGGTTTAAAGTTGTGACTCAAGTTGTGTTCCAGTTTGAGAAATATAGTGGTTCACACACTCTTGGTTTAGATTTGACACCCTGCACAGGGCTGAATTAATTTAAAATTAAAGTATCAGCTATGCACAAAATAGTGAGCAAAAGAATTTTCGATCCAATGGCATTTGCTTGCAATAGATGTACATATAGTAATGCTGTATTCTCCAATCAGGAAACATTTCCAGCATCCATGCATATTTTTATTTGTATAGAGAGGCACACTGTATGATGTAAATGTGCATATAATATAGGTATATATGATTAAGTCTGTCCATGTGTGCTAAAAATGCTAGGGAGTTTTTGGAAGCAATACATGTAAGTGAAAATGATATTGCATCTGAAATACAGTTCTAAAATAATCTTATGAGAAAATGCATGTTAAATTGACAAAAAAGAAAAATAAAGAAAGGTAATTCCCGTCTAACTATATCTTTGTTTTGGTTATTGCAAAAAACCCCCCTGACATTAACTACTATTCATAGAAAACTTATCAAGTTTTACAGAGGTCTGAAACAGAAGAAGTAAGCATCATGCTAAATTCAGACTGGTGAGGTAATTAAAATCAATTTAAGAGAGTCTTGCTTTTTTTGCCTTTTTTTTTTTCTTTCAGATATGCATACTACTATTGTGGAATAGCAGTTGGTGTTCTTCTTGCTGCTTATTTACAAACTTCATTCTGGACACTAACAGCGGGTCGGCAAATAAAAAAAATTAGAGAAAAATTTTTTCATGCAATTATGAGACAGGAAATTGGATGGTTTGATGTAAATGATGTGGGAGAACTTAACACTCGTCTTCTAGAGTAAGTACACTATACCTTTCCCAATGTTGTTTTGCCTTATTAAGCACGTTGGAGTTACAAATTTTTGTTTTTATTTTCATTGTGAAATTAAGTTTTCAAGTTTTCTCATGGAGAGTCTCAGAAACTGAATTTCTAATATTTCTGATGCTGGACTGTCACAAAGATGTCAGAAAAGCTTTTTGCTGAGTTTCCTTGAACTCTGAGGATGACTAAGGCCCAGCCTATGCGATTATTCCTTGGGAGAGAAAATATAGTTTGTTTCTGTGCACACTGAGGACTGAATAAGGTGCCAGCTGATCCCAGCAGTGTGAACAGCTTGAACTGTATAACAAGATTTTCCTTTCTCTTTCCCTATCTTTTATTCCCAAGTAGACCACAAGTGCCAAATTGATCAAAAAACTGGAATTAAGAGAGTGAGAGTAGTTTTACACTGTAGAGGGAATTTCAACCTTTTCAGACAAAACCAGGTTTATAGCATTACAGTTTCACAAGAAATAGGAAATTTTCCTTGACCACATTATATAGTGCTTTACCTTGAAGAAAACTATTATGTGGAAACAATTAAATAGTAAAGATTGTCCTCCACACAGATGATCATGTAACAAAACTGAAAATGTTTGTTTTCCTTTCTACATTTTTCTTCCTTTCTGGATCTAATTTGTTTTTCAGTGATGTCTCCAAGATTAATGAAGGAATAGGTGACAAGGTTGGACTTCTTGTTCAACAACTAACGGCATTTGTAACAGGATTTATTGTTGGTCTCATAAGAGGATGGAAATTAACCCTTGTAATACTAGCAGTTAGTCCTGTCCTGGGACTTTCAGCAGCCATCTGGGCAAAGGTAGGTTAACATACATTCAATGTCAGGTTTTATATTAATGAGAGATAATGAAATAAATCTACATATCTGAAATTCTTAGTGTTAGAACTTGTTGTTTAGCCCAATTATAGCTTTGGATAACACTGAAGTACATAAACTCTTAGATGAACTGTGTATCAGTACCCTCATGCTCAAGGCCAGGTTGGATAGGGCTTTGAGCAACCTGGTCTAGTGGAAGGTGTCCCTGCCCATGGCAGAGCAGTTGGAACTGGGTGATCTTTAAGGTCCCTTCCAAACCAAATCATTCTATGCTTGGATGATTCTATGTAGTTTCAATAATATCATTCTTATAGATTGGGCAGCCTTATTTGATTTGAAGCTGTTTCTGCCCATATAGCACAATCCCATACAGAGAAGTAGAATCCGCATTTGTAACTGTTTAACCATATCCACATACGTACTTCTTCTGTTGAAAGGAGTAATTGCACCTCCTGAAAAATAATGGAATAAATTAGAAAAAAACTTGGTCTCAGACACAGAGTTTCTTTCAGAGTTGTTAAAAACTTTGGCAAGAAATTTTAGGCAGACTTAGATGAGAGAAGGACCAAATTACCATGGGATTAGAATGACTTACATTTGTAGTTTGAAAGTCTTCCCATTTTTATAGTATTTTATTTTCCCTACATTTTAAAGATCATGAAAGCTTTCTCTATCTTGAGTGAGTATAGTGCAGAAAAGGTTAGAGAAGCATGTGCCATGCATGTCTACTGGCTGAGTCTTCACAGACTGTGGCCAACTAATGTAAGTTATAGGGCCCTCTGGCTAATGTAGCCAGAGATGAGAATGAGCTGAGAAGATTTGCCTGGGGAGAACCACACCAGCTCACTATGAGTAGTCATCTAATCTCCTGCACCGGGTGAAAGCAGAGTGGAAAATCCAGCCCTTAGCTGTTTACAAAGGGTAACATTTAATTATTTGATTGAATTCACAATATACTTAAAATCTGGACTCACACATAATATAATCAAAAGGCTTCTTATTGGAAGAAAGTAACTATGATAAAAGTCATTATGAAGTGCTCAAGCTCATTCTATTTTTTCTATGTCAAAATAATTGATCTTGTATTAGGTTCTCTCTGCTTTCACTGACAAAGAACAAGCGGCATATGCAAAAGCAGGTGCTGTTGCAGAGGAAGTTCTGGCAGCAATCCGTACTGTAATAGCTTTTGGAGGACAGGAAAAAGAAATTAAAAGGTAAGAGCAATATTTGCTTTCATCAGTGGATTTTAAAGTCCTTGTTTCAGATAGTTTGAAGTTTTCTAGTATCTTTGTTGTTGAAAGTCTTGCTTTCTGTGCTTTTAGGTAACGGAAGATTGTCTGTTAGAGACTATTACAAGGTTCACTACGTTGAAAGACAATTAGTTATTTTTTTAGAAAAGTCAAAATAAGTTGATTTGTTGTCTCTGCTTTAGAGGGTATACAAACTACTTCACACATCACACAGCGAGAGCTTTAGACAAAAAAAGGTCCCTCTCATGAGAAGAGATAACAATATCCTTCGTACTCTGATAACTCAGTAGCTGTGAATGTGCTAACAAACAATATCTCTATTTCCACTACTGTAAAACATAATTCTTGTGATATGTTTTAACCTTTTATCTTAAGTGGTTCACTATCAAAATTCACTGACCTTCGGTTTATTTAAGGAACTTGAATGCCAATCCCTGACCTGCAATGCCCTTTTATTTCTACATACCAGGTTGACTGATGTTGGCCTTTTTAGGAGTTACCTTAGGTTACCCTGTTCCAGGATTACCTTTGTACAGTCTTTGGGTTAGGTATTTTATATATCCTGATGTACTTTGTGAGCATTCTTGTCCTAACTCATCCACACAGTTTTTGGTGCCGTGTGCCGTGGTACAAGTGTAAGTCTATTTTGAACTTCTTTCTTCCAGATACCATAAAAATTTAGAAGATGCTAAAAGGATTGGAATAAGAAAGGCGATTACAGCAAATATTTCTATGGGTGCTGCTTTCTTACTGATATATGCATCCTATGCACTGGCCTTTTGGTATGGAACTACTTTGGTCTTAAATGATGATTACACTATTGGCAAAGTTCTGACAGTAAGTATTAAGGAGTAAATTCTCAATAATAGTGAGAAAAGCACATTAAATTATGTAATGAGAACTTATTTGATTTTAATGAGAGTTATGGGCCAAAACTGGCAAAGTAGAATCCCTTCTGAACAAAAAGATTCTCACCACAGAAGTCTACATGTTTCCACAGCATCTCAAAATCTATATGAATCTAAAATAAAACATATATTATTTTCCACTGTTCTTACATATTTTCTGACTTTCATAATATCAGACTGATATAGAAACAATTCAATCCAAAGCTGAAGTACAATACCCTTCCTAGTTGCTATTTGCTTTCAGATTTATGGGTCTGAATATATTTTCAGCATGCAGAAACAAATACTTTTTTTTAACTGTTGTGTGGTCTAAATAGATTTTTTTTTTATGTTTTGCACTATGAGAGCTTGGAATCACTTCTCAGTATTTTTAGAAATTGAGGGGGATAAAAATATACTTGTGACTAGGGAATATGTAAAAAACCCATTATTCATAAGTCGTAACTTAAATTCTTCTCTTGATGTGGCAACCATTCTAATTTTCTATGAGATATCAAATAAATACGGTAAGAAGAATAACTTTGTTAACCATAATAAAAGCCCAGACAGGTGACCATATGCATATATTTATTTATTTTTTAAACTATGTGTTTTGTTTTGTTTATGAATCACTGAAGTTCATGAAAAATGTCTCTGATATGTTTTTGGCTTTTTGGAACCTTTTATGCAGGTTGGCATATAGAACACTCAATGAGGTTCATGAACTTGTGTGTAATTTATTCTGTTCAAAGTCTTTGCAATTTCAGTTGTCTATGTTGCAGTTCATTGAATGGTGGTTTTATAACAGGGATGGGAGGGTGTGGCCTTATCATGTGTTAAATTTGTGAGTAGCCCCTATTCAAGACAATGGGTGTCATGGACTTTGCTCTGACTTACTGTGGCTGTTACGAGCTCTGAGCAGCATCATTTAATTGCCTTCTTTTTTTTTAATACTAGCTGAAAGCAATAAACTATGCTACTCTGAGAAAACAGTTTATTTGTTCTTTTTCTCTTTCTTGTTTGCTTACACTCCCTCTCATTGAAGCAGAGGGATCCTTTATTACTTTGTGATGGAGAAGCTGGATTTGTAGCCCTCTATTTCACTGTAACTTTGAAAGCAGAGTGATAGTGCTTTGCATATCTGTCTTTGTGTCCCTGGAAGATATGTAATATACTTTCCAGTCCTTGGAGTGTCTTTGGCCTAAGAATGAATTAATACAATACAATTCTGAGACATCAAGTGAAAGTCTACATTTTTTGGCATAGATTTTACAAGTCTCAATCACCTTTTCATTTCTTCTCAATATGTTTGCAGCATTAACATTGTGCATGAGCTCAGTTCTCAGCTGACTCTTAAAAAGCCCTTTTCTTAACGTGATTCTCTGTTTTCAGTTTTTCTGTAATTCTAGATTCCTTAAACTTCTGTTAACAGGCATGGAGCCTCCTGACGCAAAGATATTTAAAGTAAATAAATAAATGTAATCCTCTGGTTAATAAGAACGAATATATGTCACTGTAAATATTTCTTTCAGGTCTTTTTCTCTGTATTGATTGGAGCTTTCAGTATTGGACAGACTGCTCCAAGCATAGAGGCATTTGCTAGTGCAAGAGGAGCTGCCTATGTGATCTTTAATATAATAGACAATGTGAGTATCCTTGCCCTTCTTATCATTTCAAAACTTCTTTTGAAGATAAGAGACCTTTCTTTTTAAAGACAGGCACTATTTATGGAAATGAAATCAATCAGATTAAATAACTGTGTAAAATAAGCAGAAATATATAGATAAAACCAGACAGAATATGTAATTATTAGTCAGTTCCTCTTTGTCTTTTAGAATTATCAGTCCTTGCTTCAAAGGTAAAAGTACTGCATCTCTGAATCACTTGGTTTCAAAGGGTATCCTCTAATGTTTTTATCATGAAGGACATGTCTGTGGTGCTGTAATCACATGATTATAGACAGTGTAGGTATATGAGCATAGTTTTCATGGTATCAGTGACACCAATGGTAGTGTGAGTGCCAGCAAATCAATAAAACACAACCTGGTAAACTGGATATGTACCTCAACTGCCAAGAGATTCTAAAATCAGAGAAGCTGTGATTTTGCTGGCTAATGAAGCTCTATGAAATGCAATTGAATGTTTTGGATTATTGTTAAGGTATACTTCAAGTTCTAGACCCACTCTGGATGGAAACAAACGCATTGATAATTAAGAAATCTGCTTCTGAGTAATGATCAGCAGATCAATTGTTTCTCAGACAAATTGTTTCAGCAGAAAGGCCAAAGCTATAAATGAACAGCTCGTTAGAGATGATGTACTCAGGTTAATCATCAGGCAGTGAAATGAATCTCAGATTATGGCTAGCTGTGGGTACAGTCTTAAGGACATTTGCTAAATTCACACAAAAGCTTAATGGAAAAATTACAAAAGTATTCTTGCATAAACCTATCATCAATGCAGCAATGAGGGAGCAAAACATCATGCAATATATTTCTTTCAGAAATCTCAACTAAATTACTTAAAACCCACATTTAATGTCTCTGAAGAGTAATGGTGCACTCCAGGACTTCTTTATGAAAAAAAATGGGGGTGTGTGTTGTATTTTATTTCACACAGGAACCTCAAATTGACAGTTACTCAGAGGCAGGTTACAAACCGGACTACATTAAAGGAAACTTGGAATTCGAAAATGTTTACTTCAATTATCCATCCAGACCAGATGTTGAGGTATGTAAATGACACTTTATATATATTAGAGCTAAACATATAGATGATTTGTTGGGAAAAAAAATCATTAAGAAGTGACATAAATTATGTTATATTGAAAATATAACAATTCCAAGTTGATTCTATAATGTATATAAAACTACCTTGCCATCACAGTGATTTTAGCTAGATATAGTTACACCTTAGCCAAACATGTTAAGTTTTCTGAGTAACTTTCTGTCTGAAGCTATAGTAAGCGTGGCTATGCAAAAAACCATAAATATGTATTTCTATCAGAACCTAAACTTACACTGTTTAGTGTGTAAACTAACCCAACTGTTTGTGTATTGTAATAATAATGAGATCGTGGGTTTCAGAGTACTTGCAGAGCAGCTCTCTGATGACTGTGTGTGAGAAAGCAGATCCAGCAAGGACTTGCTATACATGGAATAGAGATCAGAATCTGTATTTGTCTGTCTAGCCAGAGAATAAGTTTGCTTTTTGAAGCACTGTCATAAATCCATAGTTTGATTCAGTGGAGATGGAAGACATTTCAATGATTTCTGAAAATGTTTTCATGGGCAGTGTCTTTGCACTATGTAATTATTTCCTTCCTTACCTTGAAGGAAAATCACTGGCCATGATAAAACAATCTTTCTTACTTTTGATAGGCAGGAAGAAAAGACACAGAGCTTTTAACAATGACTTTTACATAGCTTCCCTGTAGTTTGCATGGTGCATTAGAAAGAATGTGAGGCAACAGAATACAGGAATATCACATCATGTTGCATTTCTATACTATATTTTAGTTTTGGTAGTAATGTTATTTTGTCATAGTGTATTTTGTCATATGAACTGGTTCATGAGAGAGGTAATTGTGAAGTGTGTTGTATAACACCTTGATATTGGACCAATTGTGATGTAAATGTAAGGAAATTAAGCTGAAATCATGTTATCCAAAATTTAAACCCACGTTTACAAATTTTATTTTGTACCAGATTCTGCTACAAATACAAAGGGTATTTTATTGTAGTCTTTATATTTTCATCAAATTTACACTGTTATTTCTACATACTGTTATGTTTTTGATTACTTTTCCTATATGCACAGATACTGAAGGGCTTGAATCTCAAGATTAGTTCTGGCCAGACAGTGGCCCTGGTTGGCAGCAGTGGCTGTGGGAAAAGTACAACTGTTCAGCTCATCCAGAGATTTTATGATCCCAAGGAAGGCACGGTAGGATACTACCTCAAGTGAGCTGACTGCTCTGTATGTCACACTTGTTGAAAGCCTAGTTCTGGCCTCACTCACCTTGTTCCAATGCTATGGTGAAGTCTTGCCTAAAAAGGCATGTGCCAGCATGGAAAGAGAGGTTCCTTGGTCAAAACGCTCAGTAAACAATTTTTGTCTGCTTCCTTATGATTAGGTTACCATTGATGGGCAGGATATTAAGACCTTGAATGTAAGATATCTGCGGGAGATTATCGGTGTGGTGAATCAGGAGCCCGTGCTCTTTGCTACCACTATTGCAGAAAATATTCGTTATGGCCGTGAGGACGTCACCATGGAAGAGATTGAAAAAGCTACCAAGGAAGCCAATGCTTATGACTTCATCATGAAGCTGCCCAATGTAAGCAGACCAGTTCTCCTGCTGAAACAATTTCTTCTAAACCCTCCTGTGCCAAATAGTTCCTTAGGAGGAACGCTTGTTAAGAGAAGAAGCTATCCTTGGAGCTGTGAATATGCAAAGCTATGCAGAGGTTCTCGTAACTTTTGAGAAAAATGTTAAATTTATATCTTCAGGTCATGATTTGGCAGGTATTTGAAGAACTATTAGAATTCCAGGAACACAAATGATTAGGCGGGTTTATCCAAGTACGCATTTATTCCTGTAAAGGAAGGGGTGATTCTTTTCTTTACACTGCCTGTCTTTGCTGGCAGTACTGTACCACTGAGTGTTTTGAATGCGTGTGGTTGTCTTGTAGAAGTTTGAAACCGTGGTTGGAGAAAGAGGGGCACAGCTGAGTGGAGGCCAGAAACAAAGAATAGCAATTGCCCGAGCTCTGGTTCGCAATCCTAAAATTCTTCTGCTTGATGAGGCAACATCAGCTTTGGATACTGAGAGTGAATCAGTTGTGCAGGCAGCACTGGACAAGGTCAGTAGTGTTTTAAAATGAAGCAGGTAAGCAGGAGCCTAATATTTACTTTTTTCCCTGACTTTTGTTGAAAATAGAGATGCATCAAACAAGAAAGGTAAACTTTGATTTGGCAAATGTTCTTTGTAAGGAGAATTTTTGAGATCCTGCAAGTATTACAGAGAGGAATCTTATTTCAAGCAAGAAGATGGAATCATATTTTCTGCATTATTAAGCTTAAATCAACATTTTCTTGGTGTAAATACCATCCTCTGTTATTATCTGTCTTACTGACATGCGTATTGTTGTCAGTCACCTGCTTAATTAACTCATGAAGCCTAACAGAAAAAATAAGCATTACCAGCATGTCATAATTGTTTGTAGCAGTGACTTGGCTTGAAATACTCCAAGGAAACACTTGCTTCAGTTAACATGAATTCTTCTAGGTGCTTCTTTTGTTCTTAGTGTAGAACTGTCTTGATAATGGACAGCTCATCCATCATGCAACTCAGGAGTCTCTATATTTACCTTACAAATTTCTATCCTTGTGAACCTTTGCAGAAGACCTAGGGACTTATAGAATCAGAGTGGTTTGGGTTGGAAAGGATCTTTAAAGATTATCTAGTCTCCACATGGAACAAGGACACGGCCACTAGATCAGGTTGCTCAGAGCCCCATCCAAGCTGGTCTTGAACACTTCCAGTGGTGGGGCATCCACGACGCTTGGCAACCTGTTCCAGTGTCTCACCACCCTCATCGTAAAAATTTTTTCCTTATATCTGATCTAAATCTACATCTACCCTCTTTCAGTTTAAAACCATTGTCCTTTGTCCTGTTACTACAGGCCTTGGTAAAAATCTCTCACCTGGTGGTCATAATGGTGGTCACCCTTTAGGTACTGAAAGGCTTCAATGAGGTCTCCCGGGAGCCTTCTTTTCTCCAGGCTGAACCCCAGCTCTCTTAGCCTGTCTGCATAGGAGAGGTCTGTTAGCTCTCTCGTAGTTTTTGTGGTCTTCCTCAGAACTCGCAGTATTCCAGGTGGGATCTCAACAGAGGAGAGTAAAGAGGGAGAATCTCCTCCCTCAGTCTGCTGGCCACGCCTCTTTAGATGTAACCCAAGTTACAGTTGGCTTTCTGGACTGCAAGCACACATTGTCAGCTCGTGTCCAGTTTTTCATCCACTACTATTCCAAAGCCTTTCTCTGCAGAGCTGCTCTCAATCCATCTGTATTGATGTTGAGGATTGCCTTGACCCAGGTGCAGGGCCTTTCTCCTGGCCTTGTTGAACTTCATGGGGTTCACGTGGCTTCACTCCTCAAGCTTGCTGGAGACCTGCATGCTATCCCCTCCCTCACGTGAATAAGGTGCACCTCTCAGCTTGATGTCATTTGTAAATTTACTGAGTGTGCACTCAATCCCATTTATCTATGCCAATGAGGAAGATATTAAATAGTATGGGTGCCAGTATGGACTCCTGAGTGATGTCACTGAGGATGAACTCCATCTGTTTTCCAACAAAATTCCACTGCTTGGGATCATTACTTTGATTAGTTAAGCTAAAATTTGCTTGATCACTTTCACACAGCCTCATAATTAAAATGGCAAGCTCTGACATTTGAAACATTAGGCGTAATATGTTTCTAAATATCCAGAGACAGGTAGATAGTTGAACTAATTTTACATGAAATAGTAGGAGGTTTTATTTTCATTGTAGCTACTTGAGTTAACAATGGCTTAGAGCTTAAAACACTGAATTTTTTAAAATATGAGTGTGAAGTATTCTCTAATGCTTCTGTGTATAAATTATTTTCCATGAATTTTAAGGTTTAAATTGAGAACTGTGGGCTTAAATATAAAACCTTCTAGCATTTTTAAAATTTTAAGGTTTGTAACATTCTAAAATTTTAAATATTGAGAATTTTGTTTAGATATTTGTGATCAATAATGTAGGATGTACATGTGCCGCGGTGAAAGATTGTCTCCGCTTCATTTTCAGGGTAAAGATTATATTTCTGCTTTAAGGTGCTCTTTGAAATATGCTTTGAAATCTTTCTGGCAAGTTATATTTTCTGTGAACTCTTTCAGTGTTTACTTTAGGTCTTATTCAACTCTAGTATGCAGAGGAACACTTTTTGAATTTACTTAGAAACACTCATATTAAACTTTGCTATTTCTAGGCAAGGGAAGGACGCACCACAGTTGTAGTGGCTCATCGGCTGTCAACAGTCCGAAATGCAGATCATATAGCTGTGTTTGAAGGTGGAGTTGTCGCAGAGCAAGGAAATCACGTTAAACTGCTTGAGAGGAAGGGAATCTACTACAAACTTGTTAACATGCAGGTACTTTTCTTGCTAGCTGTTGCCTCATTTTGGTTTTTGTTTTCCTCACCCACAGTCATTGTATGCTATCAGAAGTATGAGGAATTCTGCAGAATTTGTTAGCAGCCAAAAAAAAAAGTGCTTTGACAGGAGAACAGTAATTTGAGAAAGGAGACCACTAGTCTTGATACAATACCTATTTAAACCCAGGATAGTACATTTTTAATCCTCTAGGTATTTAAACCTGAAAGATTATTTTATAATTTCCTTTTATGCAGATAATGTAGAGCAGATGACTACAGGAGGTTGCTATTCCATTTCTTGTTCTTAATCTATGATATAAGGTAAAATAGAGTAGCTGATACTCAAGGAATAGAGCAGGCATATTTTAAGCTGTTTGTTTATATTCCTTCATACTGAATTTCTTTCTAAAGAAAAAAATGTGGAGGAATAGAGGAAAAAGAAAAATAATCCAGCTATGCTAAGTGTTGTTTTGTTGCTAATATGTTTTGAAGTTACGTAGACAGAAAAAAAACGGGTTTAGAAATTATAATAAATATCAGAAATGTATTAATTATTAAGTAAAGACCAAAATACTTTGATATTTACATCCCAATGTCCCATGTGACCATTAGGTTATAGCAGAGCTTCACTTTGTTTTACTGCATAACCACCATGTCCAATAAAGAAACTGAAACTGCCTCCTCAATATGTCAGATGGAAAAGAGTAAACCAGACCAATTAAAATATTTCTTCATAAAATATAAGAATGCATTTGGTTACCTTAGATGAAAAGTAACTTTGTATCCAAGCAGATGTGATTATGGGAAAAATGAGGAAATATAAAATGGAAAGAAAATTGAAAACCAAAAAAAAAGAAAATAAACAAAAAATGGAAAGCAAGAAAAAAGTTATTTTTATTAGTAGTTCAAAAAGCAGGAAGAAATAAGAACTTTCTGGAAAAAAATAAACATATGTTGAAGGCAACTTTGACTCCAGCTACTAATAAAACCTTAGGCGTGGGTAAAGCTTTATTTATTCTGTCAAAGAGACTGGCAAAACTATCACCAAAAGTAAGGCTCTTTTCCAGACTGCTAAAATTTTTCAGTCAAACTCTCTTTTTGACCTGTTTCATCCTGAACTTTCATACTCCATTTAAAGTCAAGAATTGCGAAGAGTGTTCTGTTGTAAAGAGGGTTCATTTTTTATCTCTTCATGAATAAACAGTGTATACCCTGAGAACCCAAGATGAGTGCAAATGGTTTACCCTCAATGTAAAATTCTGTTAGTAGTTAATTCATAAAAAGAAAGAGCAGCCACTTTCACTCCCCTGCTGTCCCCTTAGTAATAAGTATTTTCTTGAGAGGTGCGATACCCATATGAATAAAGCTCTGAAGACAGAGATCTACTAAAATATAATATAGATTTTCATATCTCCTTTAAAGCATTATATGTTGTTTCCCCCATATCTCTTTCAACTGAAACAAAGTTACTTTTAGTTTGATTACCTTATAATTTTGAAAGTAATATATGCATAATTAATCTTAGCATCACATTCTTCCCACTTTTAGGCAATAGAAGCTGAAGTTCCCTCATCAGAAAAAGATGAGAATGCACTAAGTGTCCAAAAACGTGAATCTGAACCAGAATCTGAAGAATCCCTATCAAGAGGATTGAGAAGACGATCAACTCGGAGAAGCATGAAAAAGCCAGGAGAGCAAGATGATGGTCCTGATGAGAAAAAAAGTTCACCTGTAAGTATCTTTGCAGAGATGTTAGTCAATTTGATTCCTTTGAAAGATGTATGTTAAATTCATTCTCCTGCTCAAGAAAGTTACAGGAAGAAGGAGGCATTTGATAGGGGTGAAAAAACCATGAGAATTTTTAAATTCTAAATAGCCTTCAACTGTTAATATTCATAGCTTGTTGTTTTATTCTCAACATGAATGATAATACAAATAAAATGGAACTTTAAAAGTCTATAACAAGGTTGATGGGTTTATTATTGAAAATCAATTAAGTTTAAAAGAAATATGTATATTTGCATAATATACTGACATAGTCTATACGGGTTAAACATTCATTTCTGGGTCAGCAACAGAGCATTTGGCCCAACATACAACTCTTACAACAAAACTTGCAAAAAAAACCCCTCAAATATGATTGCGTTCATATTTACAGTGATTACTTTGCTGTTATAAATGCTTAGTAAACAATTACTTCAATTAATCTAGTCATGGATTACACACAGCAATATGCCCAGAATTAATAGTTCAGTCACCATTGACCAATACCAAGAGTATTCACCAACAAAAATCACATAAATAAACTAATATACAATGACAAGAGCCGTAGATGTAGTGTAACAGCTCTTTCTTCCTTGTATTAGAATAATAAAAAGAAATGTTACAATCAGCTTTTTGCAGTTTTGTACGTTTATCCATGTTATTAAAAGGTATACATTTTTACTTCCTCTGAGTAGATTCTGAGAGGAGGAAATTGACTATTAATCTCTCTTTTTCTCCCTATTTCTCCAAATACGTTCATGCCTGTCCTAACAGAATTTCCATTTTTTAGGAGGAAGAATTACCTCCAGCTTCATTTATGAAAATTATGAAGTTGAACAAAACTGAATGGCCATACTTTGTAGCTGGAATCTTATGTGCAGTTATCAATGGAGCTTTACAACCTGGATTTGCGATCATATTTTCTGAAATTATAGGGGTAAGTTGGAGTAAAATATACCAAAAACTATATTCACACAAAATTTGTTTCTAATAAAATTAGATTTAAAGCAATCACTGCATAATGAAGTTGAGGAATGGATGAAGCACTATTGCAAATATCTGAAAAATTATATGAAATTTACAAAATCCTAAAAATCTTGCTATAACCTGAATTTTGCTTGCTATACTTGTAATCATATGTAACATATGCTCAAATTTTATACGAATGCCAATGACCACCAAACTTAGTTATTGAGAAAATGGGAGTATTTTAGATTGTTAGTTGATTTTAAAAAATGTTGTTTTAAATATTGTTTTTATAGGTTTTTTCAGAAACGGACAAGGACATTTTAAGAGAACAGAGCAACTTATATTCACTGCTGTTTTTAGTACTTGGGATAATTTCCTTTTTTACTTTCTTTTTTCAGGTATGTTTTATTATTTTTACTTTATTATAATTGTTCATCATCTTTTACAAATCAGTTCTGAAATATACTAAAAATTTGCATCTTCATAATACACGTCTCCAACTCAAACCAGAACCTGTAGTTATGGTTCTAGATGAGTCTTGTGCTGAAACCTTTTTGACCTAGAGCTTCTCATGTGTTAGAGACCTTCCAACCTATTCAGACCTCTGAACTTCAGAACTTGCCCTCTTAATCACCAGCCAAACACATCTCACCTAAGAACCAACCCCTCCAGCCATTACCACTCCCTTCTCACCCTCAAGCCTTCCTGCTTGAATCTGTTTGTGATTGAAAATCTACCAATCTCTTGCCTTAGTTCTCCAATTTTTTAGCTCCCTAAGCCTTTTCCTGTTCAAGCCTTACCTTACGGGAGTCTCCAAAAGATTCCCAGGCCCAATTCATCAGGCAACACTTATTGTCCTGATATTCAGCTCCTTCTGCTGAAATACTAGTGGTTTTACCTGCTACAGCAGTGCCACATAAAAAATTTAAAAAAATAAAAGTAATCATAATTTCATGTATAGTCTGGTTTATAATGTCTGAATATGTTTGTATAGTTTTATCTGTTAAATGAACCTACACAGTGAAATAAGAAGGTGCGCTTGGGACAGCAGTATAAACAGTCTTGCAAAAACCTTCTGATTTATTTATGGGATTGTCTTGCAAGAAGGCCTTGAGTACAGAAGACTGAGTTGTATATGGCTATGATAGGTTTGCTCAGTTTATAAATGTTCAGACAATGTTTTAAATACGAGTGATGCGTTTGACTTCAGTGAGTCCAGGTTGCCCTACTATTGTTGACTTAAAATGAATGGCCTAAATGCTACTTCTTTAAATCTGACATAGGTCAACTCATACAAATGAAGTCAAAGGGTTGATTTTCCTTGAAGCATGGTGGTGAAATATTGCTATGCTGCCTGTATTATTTTCAGAAAGAATATTTGAATGTCTGTACTGTGAGCCTGCTAGAATTTATGCATATTAAACGTGGGTTTTTATTTGCTTTGCGCAAACAGGACTGCAATATTTTGTGCTTCAATGTTGTAGAGACGATGTATCTAAAATACTTATTGAATAAACACACTGTAATAGTATGCTAAGCATTGTATCTTTTCTCAAATAGGGTTTCACATTTGGCAAATCTGGAGAAATTCTTACAATGAGGCTTCGATTCATGGCATTTAAAGCAATGCTTAGACAGGTAAAGATAATAAATATTTTGAACTTCGGGGTTTTAAAAACAATTCATTGTAATTAAATGCAATTATTTTTATAATAATGTAATAATGGTAATTTAATAATTAACTATTAAATTAAAATTTTCAATTTAATAATTGAAATGTAATCATTAAATGTAACAAAATAATTAATTGTATTGGTATAATAATAATTGGTAGAATTATATAATTGGTATAATTGTTGACTGTATTTGTATAAAATAACTGTATAATACATCATTCTACCATATTAGGACTTGTCTACAGAGATAATTGTTTAAATCAGTTTTTAAATCAATTTGGTTAGTTACATGTGGTTAAGCAAAATATCCTTAAAAGAAGGGTCTTAAGTCAATACAAGAGCTTTTTAAGTGCTCCTTGCAAGGACTAAGATTTACAGCCAAGCTACTACAGCTCCACAAGTTGATGTGCACCAGCAGTACCCCACTGTCTGTTCGTTTACCTGCTTTGTTTTCTTGGTGCCCTTTCTCCTGTAAAGAAATGCAACACAGCTTACATTGTAACTCTTATTTCATAATGTCTGATTTAAACTGGGATATGTATAGACATGGTTTTGTTTATAAATTGGAAGTCTCTGTCAAGGAGCCCCCAAATCCATAATTTTTGTTTGTTAACACAATAATAAGGTTGTATATTGAAATCTAAAGCCACTTTCAGAGAATTAAAATATAAATATTTCATAATATTTTAAAGTAATTCATGTAGGTATCTAAGACAGCCTTAATTTTGCATGATTTCAGGATCAGTATTTTAGACTTTGAAATATGCAATAGAATAGTTATGGGGTTTTATTCTTGCTCATAAAGCTACATGTAGACACAGAATTTGATTCATGTCAATATGACTATTTGCAATGCGACAGAAAACTCTTGTAGTCTGCAAAACTATGACTTATAGGTCAGCCATACTCCAAATCTAATGAAAAAGCAATCTTTCAATTGAGCCTTGAGGTCAGAATGCCAGTAATACTTTACCAGGACTTAATTCAATGCATACTACACATGAAATTTTAAATCAGATACTGGGTCACACGGTGAATAAATTATAAACTGTGTACCTGACCCCAACAATTAATGAAGGAATTAAACATAATTAAACATGCAGAGCTGAGGCACGGCCATATACACAGTCTTCTGACACTGAACCCAGTTCTATCAGGCAGACCCTGGATTTACTTTGCAGTTTACATGAAATGTCCAAACACTGCTCTTAAAAATAATGTTTCTTATTGTAGGATATGGGCTGGTTTGATAATCCAAAAAATAGCACTGGAGCACTAACTACAAGACTTGCTAATGATGCCTCACAAGTGAAAGGAGTAAGTAAAATTTTGGTTTGGTATTTTTCATATTTGCTTTAGCATATAGCAAAGTTGCAGCTTGGGTGTGACTGGTTGATAACAGTCTCAACTTTGACAACTAAAATTTACTGTAATACAATAGTTGGTAGAGAATGCACAGAGAATGTATTATAACAGTAATGATAATATATGTTTACAAAAAAATTTCCAAGTAAACCTTTTCTAAAGTTTACTATTGTGCTGTATTGTGATCTTCATTATTAAACAAATCTATTGGGAATCTCTTATCTAAGAAATCTGTTTAAAGAGGTCTTATTCACCTAAAGACGTGCATCTAAATTTGTTCTGCTTAGGACCTCCTGCTACTTTTCTGATGACATAGATTCCTTAATTAAAAAAAAAAAATATGCAAGCAATAGGCTTTTTTTCCTCTGTTACTTTTTGGAGTTTCTTTAAAAATAAATTGTGGATTTTCAGGGGTCTGTAATACCAAGCCAAAGTACACTGAATGGAATTATTAGTATATGCTTAAGTAAATTTTTACTTCTCCAAGAAGTTACGAGGTGGTTTTTTTTCTGAAATGAAGAATTCTGAAGTATCTTTGGCTTTATTTCTATTGGAGAAGTTAAACATTTAATTTTCTTTTTCATTGGGCTTTGTGTGATGACTTATAAAGTAAGTGTATGATCTACAAAATAGGACTGATTTTAATGTGAAGATGTACATGTGAATATGTATGGAGGTTAAAGTTTGTTCAGCTCGAAGAGCAGAATTTAGAAATTGTGGTGTACATTTAAGTAATCAGCACATGGTAAAAGAAGAAATAAATGTGATCTAGGTATTTTTATACAAAAACATTTAAGAAACTCCTATTTTGAAAAAGCTGAGTTAAGACTTTTTAAATAGTGCCTTGAGAATCAGGAATATTGTGGGTGAAAATGCTTTTCTTATTTAAATCACAGTTACTTTAGTAAGAAATGCCTTTTTTCTTCTTCCAGGCAACTGGTGTCAGACTAGCATTAATTGCCCAAAACATAGCCAACCTGGGGACTGGAATTATTATATCATTAATATATGGCTGGCAGCTGACCCTGCTGCTTTTAGCTGTTGTGCCCATCATTGCAGTGGCAGGAATGATTGAAATGAAGATGTTAGCTGGGCATGCTAAGAAAGACAAAAAAGAGCTGGAAGCTGCAGGAAAGGTGGGTTTAGAGAAATTTATCTATTTCTGTATAATATATACAGTCATGTTTACCAAAGTATTGTTACTGGATGTATTACTTCCAAATACAGAACAATTCATAATATATAACTTCCAGAGATAGCTAAACTCCATGTAGTTACACTAGTAGACCTACAGAGCATCACACCTCTTCAATAATAATTGAAGAATTATGTTATTAACCAATATATATATTTATAGCTGATAAATCCCTGAATGTGCTAAACGCTATTCAGGCACATTCCTTTCTCATTCCTGTTCTGATCATCTTTGTTTTCCTTTATTTTGCAACACTCTTCATTTTGACATTCTCTTTCATTTGTTTTTTTTCCCTGTCATCCCTTTTTGGCATGTCATCTGTCTTATGTTTATTATATTGCTCTTTTTTTTTCCCCTCCTTCATCTTATTGGTGTTTGCAGGGATAATATGCATATACCCACTGGTTTCTGAGTCTGTTTGCCATTCCTTTCTTTCCTGAGTGGAAGAGAAAGATGAGAACTGAAAAGTAAGAAGGCTAGACTCTTGTTTAACAAATTAAATGAAGGCATTTAATGTCACTTCATTCCAAAAATTCTTTTGGGACAGAACAACTATTTCATCACTTCCCAGATAATTGCTTTCTTCAAGGTAAAACTTTTCTAAAATTTCTTCCTATGTCCTACTGTTTTTAAACTGAGAGGAAAATCATTTATCTAAGACCATGCACATAAGGAATAGTACTAATATTCAGATTTGGTGTTTAAATATATGTGTCTGCATGTGTTCTAGCAGTGTAATGTCATCTTGTAGTTACTTGAGGTGCCATAGAGTTGGGTGGCCTCCAGTTGCCATTTCAGAAGGGTCTGGGTCTACTCTGTGCTCTATGTTGTATCTGCCATGCCTTACCCAAATGTTTTGAGTATCCTAGACCATCTCCAAGGGCACAAGTCACCTGCATGTAGGCAACTAGATTAGAGTCCTTCCCACTCCAATCAATGATTTTGGAGAAGCAGACTAAGTAGGCACACCGTGCATAGACAGATGAATTGCTTTCTGGTTATGTTGAATAGGTATCCACTGACCCTCCCAGTAACTCCTGTTGACTAAATGAGGTTTATTTCCTTCCTTCCATCATGTCTGTAGATAAAGTTGCTGAAAAACATTTTTGTCCCTCCAAGGCCACAGGAAATTGTGCAGAATGATCTTTCCACGGGCTTTTTCATACAAGCCAAAGAATGCAATTCCTTTCCTTCCCACTGACTACATTTCTTCTGTTTCCCCTCTCTAATGGCTGAATATTTATTTCATGTAGTTTTATTGTAAGATATGGCAGAAAAAAATTGACAATTCTTGGAATAGGCACTAAAGACTTTTTTAATGCCGCAGATTGCAAAGAATTACCACAGGTGTTACAAATTTTTATGACATTTTTACAAAACTTAAAAAAATATTTACTTTTCATAGAAATGTATGAGTTTCCTCTCTCAAGACCACCTAAGCAAGGACTGGACTACTGGAATTTTATTAAATTTTCATTTTTTTAAAAAAATCAGGATTTTTTTGAGAAACAATGGTGTTTTACCTGGAAATTTGCATTCTGCAAAGGACTGCCAAACTTAAGTTACTGAAAACCTTACTTTATGGTCTTTATTAGACTCAAACCATGATGCATTAAATGTATATTTCAGCAAAATATGTTAAAGCCCTGAAGGTCTTCATCATCTTTGTTGCCTTTCTCTGGACATGGTCCAGCACTTCAATGTCCTTCTTGAAGTCAGGGGCCCAAAACTGAACTGAGTACTCAAAGTGCAGCCTCACCAGTGCTGAGTACAGCAGGACAATGATTTTTTATACAATGTCTGCAAAAGTCTAGCTAAATTGTTGTTGGTATTGCCCATATTCCTTTCCTGCTCTATGTACAGTTCTGAGTTAAAAAAAGACATTACTTTGCATTTGTACTGTATCTATGCTCATAAATGAGCTGTCCTGCTTAATACCCATCCTTAGAAATGAGACTGATTGGCAGCTGAATAGAGCTTAGATATAGCTGTTTAATAACATTTGAGATGCATTAGGAAATTGAAAATATCCATCCCTGTGGGACTGTCAACTATAATACAGTACATGTGCCCTCCCAGAGCAACAGGATTTCAGGACAACTGGAATACTCAGTCTAACACATATTTCATGGGAGGCTATGTAGGTTGTGCACTCAAAACCAGTGTTTCATCCAGAGGTGAATAGAGGGATGCAGCATTGTTCCAGTGTCTGAAGAGATGTGGTTATTCCAGGTGTCATCTGTTGGTCACTTCTAAGCATCATCCATTCTACATTAATATGGACTAAATAGACCATACAGGTTCCTAGCCTCACTGTGTGGTCACTGAGGAAGACTTTGTGGGCACCTCCATAGTCTTAACAGACTATGTAAAAGCTTTGAATCTGTTACTCCCATAATAGACACACATTTATTGGCTTCAAATGTTGCTAGGTACCCTTGTGCATACAAATGACTCGAGTCTACATATCTGCAAGATTAAAGAATGTATTATTGTTCAGATCAAACATTTACTGCTGAGATCTAAGTTAGGCTCTAAGGCACGTAAGCAACCTGGACATTTTGATTGTAGCCCAGACTCAGTGGACTGGAATTTGAATGCTCATACCCCATTTTTCTTGTTGAATAGCTTCTCCATACTTGTCATTGCTGCCTAATGGTTTCTCACCATTTATTTGTAGGACATTAAAGAGGTCTTATCAGAAAATTTTGGAGCGTCGTAAGAAAATCTCATTGTCATAAAAAGAAAAATGTAAAATGATTATTTTCGATATCAAAGGTCCATGATTTTAATAACCAGTATAAAAAATATAAAATTACATTCCAACAGAATTGCTTTATTAGTTTAGGATAAGAAATTTATCTTAATTTTTGATTAAAACATTTATGTTTCTATTGCAGATTGCCACAGAAGCAATAGAAAATATTAGAACTGTTGTTAGCTTGACCCGAGAAAGAAAATTTGAGTTGATGTATGGAGAACATTTGCTTGTACCATACAGGTATAATAAAAATAACTAAGCTAAAAAAAAAAATCTGTAATAAATTGCACATATTTACTTCAACAAAAATAGATTTTTTTTTGATAGTGTGTATGATTTAATGTATAATTTAATTACCTCAAAATTAATGTAAATATTTTGCATATTTTTTATTAACAAACACAACCACCACCAGCTGACTTTTTTTTAAACTTGATTTAATTAATTTTCTTTATAATATTGGTATTTTCTATTACAATGTCACTTGGTTTGGAAAAATGTTAGTTTTAAGTGAGCTTTGGAAGTGATCTAATCTGAATTTCCACATGAAGTGTTTTTGATATTTAATTAGAAGCTTTTTAATGTAAATTGAATATTACCTTCTGCCATTTTTTAAAGTATTAGAGGTACTGAAAATATTTGAGTAATTGCTTATTGGTTTGTAGCTGAAAAAAAAGTAATATAAATCTACCTGGGCTAAATAAAAATTTAAAAGTTTTAAAGTGAAAAACTAAAAAGATTCTGTCAAGGAAAGTTTTATTTGTTCTAGAAGGGAATGTTTCATTTTCAGATATTCATGAGAAAAGTAAAGGAAATGACAGCATCTGTACACAGATATAACAAGAGACTTGTGAGGATGCCACTAACACATCAACCATAATAATTGAGTGATTAGAGCACAGTGCAGGACATAAAAGATATTGCTTAGCTTTTTCCTCAGGCTGCTGGGTTTTGAGTTCACATCTCACAACTTTCAGAAGTGTCTAACCATTCTCAGGGTTGACACTGATGGGATTGCTCCGAGACTTCCATCTTACTGTTGTTCTAGTATAAAAAAGAAGTTATTACTCTATGGGTCAGTTTGTCTGGAAGAGACAGAGATATGTTTTTTAGTTAATGTTTCAGTGTATGTACACTTTCCATTCATAACAGTATCAACTGAAGTCAGTTGGTATTTGCATATAAGAACTTAAGTATGATTGCACACTTTGATGAAAATGTGCATTCTTTCTTACAGAAATTCTGTGAAGAAGGCACATATATTTGGCTTTTCTTTTGCCCTTTCACAAGCAATGATGTTCTTTACCTATGCTGCCTGTTTCCGGTTTGGTGCCTATCTAGTGGCAAATGGACACATGGAGTATAAAAGCGTGTTTTTGTAAGTATCACATTTGCAATATTTTTCTGTCTATCCAGAAAAATCCTTTATTATTTAAGAGACAATAACTCAATAAAGGGCTGTGTAAACAAGTTCTAAAAGACTGAGGTTCTACCAGTATAGATATCAGTGACCTCAATACCCAAAAAGGTCAGTCACACCAATTTTTTGTTGGCAACCTAATTGTGGTAAACACAGCTCATTTTGACTGGAAGATGTTGGAAAGTGCCTGCATCCCATCTGCTAGCTGAATGTCTCTAGTCAGATGAGTGAGTGGACTTGCAGTGGCTCAGTCAGACTTGAAAGGGATTGTTTGACCTAAAATTGTGTGAGCTCTTCTAGGCTGTTTAAATGCAGAATAAAACAGATGACTTTATGAGCTCTGAAAAGACAAAATTTAAAATAAATGAATCTATTTTACTTTGCTTTAAAAGAGGTCTCATAGATCTCATATGTCAAATACCACTTCTCAGTTGTGTGGCAGTAATTAATAGCTGAAGACAGCAGGTTCTTAAACTATTCTAATGTAGCCTGTAAAATTACAAAAAATTTCATAAAATTACATAAAAATCACCACAAAGCAATAATAGCATAGTTTTCAACCCTTTTCAGTACTGTAAATCATGCTATTTTTTCCATCAGAGCTGCAATAGAAAATTAAATCTTTATTGTCACTTTGTTACAGGCTTGATTTCTTATTTTCGTTGATGCCTTAAAAATTGATCACTAACTCCCAAAAATCATGGAACCATAGAGAGGAAACCATAGCAATAACAGGATTAGAGTAACAGTTTTGCCATCCATTGACCCCTTTCCTTATAGCCTCAGCTGAGATGTAATATACTTAATCAGTATTAATAACTAAAGAAATTAGTGCTAATAAATAATGCAAACACTGAATTTAGAATGCAGACATGTTTATTTCACATCATTGAAAGAGGGTGAAAAAGGAATTTCTGGAGCTAAATGAGTAATTGAACCAATAATAGTTGGTTACTACTTTACTCTTTCTAAATTTAGCCCTCTTTTTTCTCTGAGTGAAAGAAAAAGTTGGCTGCAGCCCCATTTCCATTGTCCTTTTCTCATTGTCTATTGATTATTTTTTTTCCTGATTTCTTTTGTAGAGTGTTTTCAGCTGTTGTATTTGGTGCAATGGCCTTAGGACAAACCAGCTCTTTTGCTCCAGACTATGCTAAAGCCAAGATATCAGCAGCCCACCTGTTTCAGCTGTTTGAAAGAGTGCCCTCAATAGATAGTTACAGTGAGGAAGGAGAGAAGCCCGTAAGTAAGCCATGTGTAACGGGTGATATTTTCTGTGGTAATATGAACAGCACTCTTCTCACTTCCCTCAAACTGATTTTTCCTCTCCTGATTACATCTTTTTCCCAATGCATTCTTGACACTTTATCTGAACACAACATGGACCAAGTTCTCTATTGTGAGTCCAGCTTTTGCTCATAATGGCAAAAGGTCATTTGTTTTGAAAACCCCTACTGATGTCGGGGAGGGGAGTAAATACTTCTGCAATTCTATTAGAATCATCTGTGAAATTGTCTTAAAGATGTAACTGCCACGGTCCGAGGGGGGACAGGGCCGTGACACAGCACGGACGGGTCCGGAGACAAGGCAGAGCTGCAAATGGAAGACTTTATTGAGGTGCCCTGAGGTTTCATGGGTTCAGGCGGGGAAAGGGCTAGAACACGGGGTGGAGCATGAGACAGACAAACGGGGGAACAAATCGGGGTAGGGACACAGGCAAAGGGGGAGGAACGTGGGAGGAACCAGGGAAGGAGAGGGCGAATGGTAACTGTCTCCTCTCTGCAGCTTCTGCAGCCTATCAGAGAGGGGAGCGGGAAAGCAGGGAGCAGGCAAACTCGTGGCAAGCCCGGGTATGCCCAGGCTCTGCACTGTGTAGTGTGGATACAATGATAATAACAGTAAAGTCCATATACTAAAGTCCTGTCAATTGCTGTATGTCTTTCTCCACACCTGGAACGGCTCCCATCCTGAATCTTGTTCCTTCACATGTAACAGTGATGCTCTTTTAATTCCAGGAAACATTTGAGGGAAACATAACCATCAAAGATGTGGTATTTAACTATCCAAACCGACCAGAGGTCAAAATCCTCCAGGGTTTGAATCTAAAAGTAGAAAAGGGACAAACTCTGGCTCTTGTTGGTAGCAGTGGCTGTGGAAAGAGTACTGTGGTTCAGCTGCTCGAGAGATTTTATGACCCACTTGATGGAGAAATGGTAAGTATTTTTTCAAGAACATGTCAATAGATTTAAGTGAGGGTGTGCTTACTGTTTTTATGTGATGTGATAAAGTATAATAGATATTTCTAGTTTTCTTTTTCAAGTATTTTTAATGTTAAAAATCAGCACTGGCTCATTAGGGCTCCTTAATTGAATGAGTCCCAGTTTCCCACATTATATGGAATTAATGAAACAAGATCTGTGTGGTAAAAATATGCCTGACCCATGGCCTAATGGTGGTTTTGAATTCAGAGCAAATTTCCTGAGTTTTTTATATTATGAACACTTTAAAATTTGTGAAACATACATATACATATCTACTTCTGTAGAGTGTAGTAACAGAATTTGCTGTCTATGTTCTTTCAGAAAAACCAAAACCAGAGAACATTGCCAAAAATAATTTTTATGGTAATTTTTACTTGTCAGAAACATCTTTCGAAGTGTGTCCAGATACCAAGTAATAGACTGTAAATACTTTCAGTAATTTTGGTCTAAAATACATGTAAAGTTTCCTACATTACTTATTCAGCAACTTTACATATTTTTTTTTCACATAACAGTATTGTTTATTGCCATTGCTCTTTGATGTAAATGTATTCAGAGACTGTGTTTGAAAAACAGGGCACACATTTTGGGTTGGATGCGATGAGAATAAGAAGGATTTCAGAACTTGTCTCTGCAGAGGGGAAGCAATACTTAAATGAGACCTAGATGCAATGGACAAGATTTTTTTGAGAGTTGAAATGCCCAAACATGTCCAGTGTAGCAAAATGATTTGTAGAAAGTAGCAGCACAAGTACTCCAAAAGTATGTTTAACCAAATCTGTCTTCCTTACCAATTTTTTTGACCTTGTATTCATGAATAACCAAATACAGTTTCATGAAAGGAAAAGCACAGACCTCTGGCATAGAAACCACAAAAGTGGTGGGCTAATTCAGAGGCTGAGTTGCCCTGTGAATTCAGGTGAGAGGGGTGTATTTTTAAAAGCAGTAACTGTCCGAGCAGCTGTACACAAAAGTGAGCAATCGTGCTGGTCTGATAAGGAGAGTAACCATGCCTAAAAGTCATGATGTTTGGTATGGTAGATCCAAAAATGCATAATAACTGTATTCTCTACTTTCTCTAATGATTTTTCACATCAGATAAGGGAGAGGAAGCAGATCTTAGCAGCCCGCAAATCCATTGGAATTCTAAGGAAAAAAGATGGTAAATACCTATATAGTCAAAAGCCATTTCTCCTTTCAAGCTTATTTTTCCTGCTGAAGAAAAAAGTGAAAGAACATTACCCAAGGTTCTTTGAAATTGCCTCAGCATACCCTATCTTCCATTGTCTTCAAAATCCTAATTAAACCTTGAAACAAAAAGATAGGGACTGAGGCAACACTTTTATAAAATAGCCCTCAGAAAATGTTGGGATATAGGGCAGAAGCAGGGCAAGGGATTATGTGAGCTTTCAATTGATCTCTCTAAGGAAAGAGCTGCAATTGCACAACTTCTGTGTATGAATTTACAGTAAGTCTCAAATACATATATAGCCATGTGACTAAAATTTAAAATGTTTGCTTTCTCAGCTTTTTGATGGCAAAGGTGCCAAGGCACTAAATATCAAGTGGCTGAGAGCCCAGATTGGTATCGTCTCACAAGAGCCAATCCTGTTTGATTGCACTATCGCTGAAAACATCGCGTATGGAGATAACAGTCGTCAGGTGCCATTTGAGGAAATTGTTAATGCAGCAAAAGAAGCCAATATTCATACCTTCGTTGACTCTCTGCCAGATGTAAGTTATTCCTTTTTTCTCCCACTTGGAACTGGAAGTGACCTAAAGTGGCAGGGAAAAGTTGTGTCTGCTTGTAAATACCCGGGGTACAATAATTCCCTGAGATGAAAAAAGATCTGAAACAATTTTTGAAACATTTTTCCTTTCTTAATTGTGTTCACCATAATTATTGTTTTTGTGGGAGATTCCAGTGTCGGGTAGAGAGCTGAACATTCAAGATCTTTGGGAAGAAAGGACACAACTGTAACTAATTGAGAGCTGGAAGTGAGTGGTGGGGGTTTTTAAGTAAATGGAACCTTTCTTTTTAAGCTCTTGTCCATCTCAAGCACATGTAAAAGACTCTGCTAGACTGACAAGGGTATACATTTCTTCTAGTTTATCTAGTCAGAATTTAAATTTCTAGCATTCCTGTGGTCCGAAAATACAGTTTTTCACATATATATATCTGACCACCACACAATAATGTAAGAATGAGCATCTTGGTCAGACAAAAGGTCTGCCATGCACATAATCTTATCCCAAGCAGTGACCACCAAGACATATTTACAAATAAGTATTCAGAAAGGCTAAACATTTAATCCCATTTCCCCTGAATTCTCATCTTACTTTGCGTAATTTGTGACTTGGGAACTTCCTGAGATAGAAAATGTTTTTTATTATTTAGTTTTGTATGGATTTTTCTTCTGTGTGTTTGACAAATCAGTTTCTAACCTGTGCCAACTTGCTTTCAAAACTTTCTGAAGTTGGGAGGTTGCCAGCTTAGTTGCATGTTGTACACATTCAGACTGATTTCAGGCTGATAAACGGCTTAAAAAAATACAAAAGCCGAGGCCCATGATTTTTGCAGACCATGTTTACTTTCTAATGACTTATCAAGATCTGCTGGTCTGCCTTAACTTTCCTAACTCAATAAGAAGCATAACTGTCCAGACAGATATAGATAAAGTCTAAAAATGTCTGTGCCCATATATAGATATATAATTTGGCCTGAATCTCATACATCTTACACATTGCTTTTTTTTTAGGATGAATAAAAGTTGGTTAGAATAACTAATTTATTTGGACACTAGCTTGGAGTGTCTTAAGTCAGGGTTTGATCCTCAGTATTGTCAGGGACTTCCACTGATCTTTGGTGCTCTGTCTCCTGATTGAGAATAACATTGCCATCCAACCCTAGGGAGTGCTATTGCTTGGAATTTAGGAAATACTTGATGTTACAAAGAAGTCTCCTGGTGAAAGATCTATAGATCTGTGTCAGCTGGCAGTTCTGGCCAGTTGTTTTCAGAGAGCTACTGGCATGGAATATGCAGTTTATGGGTGGCTGGTGTCAGGGTTGATATGCTTCAGTATACTTCAGAATTGATTTGCATTCATAGCCTGAACTTAATCTATTATTTCCAGAAATACAATACCCGTGTAGGAGACAAGGGAACGCAGCTTTCTGGTGGTCAGAAACAACGTATCGCTATTGCCCGAGCTCTTGTGCGTCGGCCCCAAATTCTGCTGCTGGATGAAGCTACTTCTGCCTTAGACACAGAAAGTGAAAAGGTAACTTAAGTTTAAGCCAGGAGTCTGGAATCTAAATTCCACCCCCTCTTTTTTTTTCTTACATCATGATTATTGTTTTTACTCTCCCAGACTGAAGCCAAAAGCTGGAAATATGGTGTCTTATACAAACTACACGTTTATGCTAATAATAGACAAATATAAAAGTCTTACTCCTTCTTGCAAAAAAACCCCCAAAAAAGTAATTTTTGCATCTGTATGGCAGCAGACAGACTGAAATTGCAATGAAGAATGCATTCCTCAGCCTAGGATTCTTCAGGCTTCAACTGAAAAAGTGCTGTCAAACTTGAATCAGGACACACAAACTGCAAAGCCAAAAAGACTGAGGATGCTGACAGAGAACTATTTTTTTTCTGTAAACCTGACAAATCTTGTTTCATAAGTTTTCTTCTTCTCCTAATGCTCTCCAGTCCTTGCTGCATGTTCATGGTTAACACAAGATGTTATGTGAAAATTTTTAGAACACTTACTTCTTTTTTAAGCCCAAAACTGCAATCTTGGTACAACAGAAATACAATCTAGCTGTAAAAAATCAACACAGAGTCCACAAAAAAACTTACTATTAATGAGGCAAATGTTATATCAGATATTATAGTCTGAAAAGTTAAAACCTTTGGACCAAGTTGTTATCAATTGTAGGCATAAAAATGAGGTTTGAAGGGAAAATGCCATTAAATAATCCCATGATTCATTGTTTTCTTAATTATGTGCCAGTTAGGCACATAATTGAAATTTCATCTCTCTTTTTATTCCTCATTAATAAACATAAGGAATAAATAAAAGAAAGCAGAGATTCTTTTTAGTATTTTTCTGCCACTGCTAGCTCTCACCATAGACTCCCTGCAAAATCAGGAGAACTAGTCTGATAGCAGTTGACCCAAGAATACTGACTTGACTCCCATGTATAATTAATCTGTCATGAAAGAGACCAATTAAACATCTTCTTCACACAAGGGCCAATACTGAATTCAAACTTAGACTGCTTAATGCTGTGTCTGGAAGAGTCATTGAAAATCTCTAAGGAGATTCAGTAGACATTCTTTTGTCCTTGTTCCTTTTCCCTTGCTCTCATATTGCAGTTTACTTCGCAGCTGTCAGAATAGTTCACCTTTTGGTTTGTTCATTGTGCAGATTGTTCAGGAAGCGCTGGATAAAGCCAGAGAAGGCCGTACCTGCATCGTGATAGCTCACCGGCTCTCCACCGTCCAAAATGCTGACAAGATTGCTGTCATACAGAATGGCAAGGTCGTAGAGCAAGGCACCCATCAGCAGCTTCTGGCTGAAAAAGGCATCTACTATTCTCTGGTCAATGTTCAAAGTGTGTAATGCAACATGTAGAATAAAGGCAGTACTTATCTCTGAATTCCCACTGGAGCTACTTCTGCCACTGGAATTATTTCGGTATCAGCAGTCAGTTTTGATACTTTTGGTTTTCTTCCTTCCTTTGATAAATCATACAAAACTAAGTAAATACGTACCAGTTTCTCTGTATTAGCTTTCATTATTCAAACAGCTTTATTATGTGGCCAAAACAATGGCCTATTGTCCTCATGAAAGTAGAAGCATGCTAAGCCAAATGTAATTAATATTAGCTTGCTTTGAACTCTGTCAAAAGTCACATTAAACAGGCTTGTCTGTAAGCAACTTGGAAACATTTTCATGCTCAGTAAAAGTAGCTTTGCTATTGTCAGAAAGAAACCTCAAGCCTTATCCTCACTGTGCCTGTATAAGACACAAGTCAGTCTGGGCCTATTGGGCTTGTTACCAACCTGTTATGAGAACTTGCTGGTCAGCTGAAATTTGATTCCAGATGTCTCTTGTGGAGTTTAAGCATGGGATGACAGTAAGTGTCTTGAAAACATGGGCAAAGTCTGAAAACAAGGGTCTCAAACTGCAAGTACCTCAGTGGTGGTTGGTTACTGATCCCCAAAGAGTTGCAATCTTAAGAGATGGAAAAAGACATAACACAGGAAAGAAACAGCAGATCAGAAAAAATCCCATAACTGATGGGCAAGACAAAGCACCTGCTGCAGCCAGGGAAAGAACTATCTGCAAGTGTCCTGAAGTCCTAGGGGTCAGAGGTCAAAGTCTAAGAATTCTGAAGACTGCAATATTTTATAAAAGGTGAAAATCCTGGATTTGGACTTGGAGGAGGGGGAGGGAAGGCATCTTTTTCATTGTTAGCATGCTTCGCTGAAGAGCTCTTGAACCTGATCACCGTGACTGAGACTCCCAAGGACTGTAATTATTGGTGCTAAATCCTTGACATCAGCTCTGTGACATTGTATATTATTTGCTTATTTAGGATGACTGTTAAGCACTAGCTGCTTTGAATATGTAGTAATATTGATTTGTAATTCTTAATAACTAAGCATGAAGCGATGTATATTGTTAATGCATATTTATTCAGTAAAGTTTTAATTTTAAAACTGGCCTGATTAATCAATCTTCCACAATTCCATCCTAGCAACTTCTGATTCCCTGAGATTTATACATATGGTCTGTCTTATGTATCTCTAGATATTTATACACACAGATCTAGACATTTATACACACCTTAACTAGGCTCATCAATGTACTAATAACACTCTTCAGAATGTTGATTGATACAGTCTCATTGGAATCACATACCTATTTTCTTTTGTTTCTATCTTAGATGCAAAACCAATTTGACTAGCAAATTTGTTTGTTTCCTATTTATTTGTATCCTTACTTGATACAATAAGATTCTTGTCCATGAGTAAGGCTATTATTCTGCATAATAATATAAAGAAGTTATACTTGCAATTGCAAGAATTGAATAGATACTCTTTAACATTATAGTCTGAAGATTCAAGTGCGAACATACGTAGACTGACTTTTTTTTCACTAAATTCTGGATGTTAGTATTTTGTTTTTAAACTAGGATTTTTAAATTGTGATGGAACAGTTTCTAATGATTGGATTAGTAATTATTAGATTCTTTCCCCAACTTGTGTCATTTTGAAGACTCTTGATTTACCAGACAAATCTAACTCTTTATGAAAATCAGGATAGCACTGTAAATATTTTACCACAGACATCTGCAAATCAGTTTTTTAAATCCTGGCCATATAGTTTAAAATATATTTCAGAAATTCACATCAAATATAGAAACTTTCTAAAACAATTTATTTTTCCCTATCCTTTTCTTCTACATTTCTAAAGAAGTATTTTCCCGTTGTCGAGATCTATGCAAAAGTTTTCATAATAATTACAAATCCACTATAAATGCTTCAGAAACTCTCTGCTCACAATTACTTTCTTTTCAGAATTTTCTTTCAGAAGACTACAACAGCCATATTACTGCAACTGAGCTACCACTAGGTAACTCGTCATGTAATTTACAGTCACAAAGCCAAAGGACAGAGAAGAACACCTCCAAAATTGCATTCTTCACCACATTCTATTCATGCACCTTCTAATTGCAATGCTTTACCCAAAGGAAGGGTTGACTGAACTAGGACAATTCTACATTATTCTACCACATCTTTCCAAAGGGCATAAGAGGCCTTACTCCAAAGCTCAGCCTTTTCAGTTAGGCTCTGAGATATCTGGGTTCCCCTTAATGTCATAAGATACTTGTCTGAGCTCTAAGCCCTCCTTGTTGGCATAGTCAGCTCTTCTCTCTGACCATAAGTACCCTAAACTCTTGATGATAGGTATGTGTTGTTATTCTGAAGTAATAGGCCTTTTTTCCTCTGGCCTGTTCTTCTTTTGAGGGCCTGCAGCAGTTTCAAGCAGAACTTACTGTTTTGAGGGAAGGTACTCTAGCAGCTTTTCCACACATTTCTTGTGCCTCTTGACCCGTTACCTTTGGAACAAGTCTTTAGAGAGATGTCAGCATTGACACCACCTTGGCAATCCTAACCACTTTGCAAGTGTATGCCACTGACCACGGAGAGACAGGAATCAAGAAGGACTTAAGTCCAACAGTCTGACAACCGTCCTGCTGAAATGACTGATCAAAATAAGAGTTCTCAGAAGAAAAAGAGAGTTTAGGTCTAGGAAGTCTTTCTTACCACAGATTCTTATCAGGGTGTTGCTATTGCCCAGTGTTCTCCAGCATACTTACCCCTACAGGGACAATTTGCTGTTCCATATAAAACAAGTACCTTACTAGTAAACCCTTCTATAATTTCTGACATAGTGCGAGAACATAAATATACTCCATCATCCTCCCTCACCTCAAGAGTGTCTGAAGCAGTATTTCTCACCAGTGCCATGTACTATCTGCAAAGGAAGACTGTACATCAGTTCTGGATCTCTGCTGGTCTCTTCTTCAGGCATTCCCTCAAAGTTCTTCTTGAACTATCCCACATGTTGGGAGAAGTTCAACAGTCTTCCCCCTGACACGGACTTCCCATCAATCTTCTTTCTTTCAAGTAAATCTTTTGAACCTGTTGTCTCTTTCTTGCTGCTATACTGGTCTGTGAAAACAATCTTCCTGGTAGCATTAATTTCTGTAAGACGCTAAAGATCTCATTGAAGCATTTGTTAAAGAGTAATCCTTGTGATCGTTCACAGTACAAATAGAATCAAGTTAATCTCTTTGTCAAGAGATTAGTATAGTTTATTTGTACATTTATAACACTTCCTCCTACTCCTCTCCCTCAAAACATGGCAGAGTGCCTATGAATACAGGGTGAAAACACTCAACTAGCAATTCTTGTGCAGAAAAAGCCACATTGTAAATGTATCTATAGACAATCTAAATAACTGTTATTGTCGAGCACCCAGTCTTCTAGACAAATCGTCTAGAACAACGTAGTTTAGTCATTCATTCATTCTGTATTTCTAAGAGAGGACGGTATCTTTTATTCTAATTACTTTAATACAGTAAAATGAAAGCAGAAAGTAAGAAACAGGACCAGCAGCAACTTCAAATCCTTTGCTGTGAATTTCACGGACTGGAGAGATATCTGAAGTAGAGAGGAAGGAAAGGTGCAGAACACACAAGGACAGCAATCTTTAGCAATCTTTGTTTTTGAAGGGTGAGTACATTTCCTTTTGTCTTTGTGTGCTTATTCCTGCATACATTTCATTCTAGCTGTACTCTGTTAACTAGGGAGATCAGCATCAGAACGCCGTTGTTGTAGAGATCTAGGACAGGACTGCATGTAAGTCAAAGTGAGCATTCACACCTAAGTCATTTCTCTAAGCAAGTCTGTCTTCTGCAGGGTTAACAAAGGTCTGGCCAGGGCATAGTTCATCCCATTCTAGAATTGCTGTCACTAGCAGGTCAGATTAGCAACAACCTTGTATTGTGTCTCTTCATAAGAGGATATAAGCATGATTATCATAAATACTTGTATCGTTAATGCCTTTGTGTAGAGAAATGAGTCACACCTTGTAAATGACTGCTCTACTAAAAAAAGCATCTTAGATCCTGCACTACATAATGTTTCATAAAAGTAGATCCATAAACGCTGCCTGCAGCCTTATATTCACCAAGACAGAGACATTTTTTACAGACATACTAGAAATTGTATGGGACTAATTTAAAATGCCCCAACATTTAAAGTCATTGATATTTCAGATAACTTGAAAGATAAATACTGCATCTCTCTCTATATATGTATATTATCTTGTCTTACTGGATTTGATTGAAGTGTCTATGGGTAGAAATGGTATAATTCATTTGCTAAGTAAAGGAGACATATATGTTAAGAAATTTTTTGAGTACTGCAAGCAATTGTTTTAAGAGAGAATAGCATGGTTCTTATATCATTACAACAATCAGGTATAATTTTATTCCTATGTTAATTCTGATTTGGTTCTCAAATTACTGGTGAAAAAATAGGTCCAAGAATAATTTGATTAATCTAAGAGAAAAAATAAGTTCATGCTATGTAAGATGTTAAAAATGAAGACATGTTGAGGAAGAAGGAATGTATATCTAGGTAACACAGTAGCTCTTGTTTCCCACTTGCTTTTAAAGTGTCCTTAATGAGGTCAGCTTTATTTACAGCAATATATAAAAGAAGTCAGGGCAGAACTTAGAAAGAATGGAGCTACTATAGGTGTGAGATGACTAATACTGTCTTCTCTCTTTACCATTGAGGCTCCAATGAGCTGTTCAGTTAATGCTGGCATCACAGTTTTTTCTTTCTAGGCACTCTTGTCTTCCCCCAAGGTTAATTTCTTCTTGCCTCCACTTTTACATATATCACATTTTGTACTGATTTCATTTTGGATTAATCAATGTGCCTTCTTGTTGTACAAACTCTTCAGTCATTCCTTGATACGTACATATTTCATAGAATTGGAAAACAATACAAAATTTCTATGTTGTGCAACAAAATTAAGTTTTCTTGATATTTTCTTTTGAGTAGATCTACAGAAGATTTATCTCCACACATCTGTCTATTCTTCAATGTAAAAGAAGGTGAGTTATTAAAGATGAGAGTTATTTACATATCTACTAAATCAGAAACAACTCAGACATTACTCTTCATGCATGTTAAAGTTGAGATTTACAGTTCAGGATGCTAATATCTCCCTGTTCAGCTTGTTAAGGGTACAGTCAAGGAAGCATACAACAGTCTAGTTTTGCAGATGTTCATAATTTTCTTTCCTGCAATTTCCTGAGGAGCTTGATAAATAATCAGAAACTTCATTTCTCACTTGGCTGTTATTTTGAGACATTTGAAATCTTTTCTCTGAAGACATGATTATTCCTTCTGACTCTCGTTTTCCTATTATTGCCTGTGAGACTTTAATGACAGAAAAAATAAATGCGATTTCCATCTAAGAATCTTGCACTGAAAAAATTTCAAAATATCCTTTAAAATTTCTCGAGAATTGCTCATGAAAAAAATTAAAAGCTAAGAGGAATTTCTGTGTCTGAGTTTTAACACCAGTTTCCTTTGAGTTCATGATGAAAGTTGTGTATTTTCTTCTTTATTACCCAGTACTGTAAATCAAAAATTTTTCTTTCCGTGGCCATGTCTGTAATTTGCCACATGATGGCCTCATCTGTTCAGAAAATGGCTTCATTGATCTGCTTTGTCTTTTTTTTTTTTTTTTACTCCTTCATGTATATCTTGTTCAATTCAGTATATGCAGTACCCTGTCTAATCCAAAGAGCAATACTCTTATGAGCTGCTGGTTACTGTCCAAGATACCCACTCTCTTTCCTGCCTAAGGGATCAGCATGATACAGTAAACCTGACAGCATCGCTACCATGTCTTCTGAAGTCAGAGTTCTTCAGACCTAGACCAAGGCAGTAGATAACAACTGCTCATCCCAGCTTGTGCTATGTCAAGCAGTCCTACTGGAGGCAACAAATGATGGTAGATAATGTCTATCTTTGCATTTGAATCAAAGACCTTTCATTTATTTCTTCCCTATTTAATCATATTTGTCACAAAATCTGTTAAAGTAGAAGAATCTTCCCATGTATTAAAAATATTTCATAATATTAAAAGAGCAACGAGGTTTTCATTTATTCTGGGTAATTTGATTCCAGATACAGAGTTTGAGTGCTATTTTTCTAAGTGAGTTACTCCTTTAAGAGATGTTAAATTCAACACTACTATCATTCTACATTGCCCCATAAATTTTAACCAGATATAGAAATTTACAAAATAGGGTATTAAAGTGCTACAATGATGTTAAAGTGAAACTCTTTACCTGTGAGACAACAGGCATCTTACCACCAATATCAGTATTTTATACTAGGTGAATATAGTATTTCCTGTTCACAGAAGATAAGAGCATTACATAATTTCTCAATTTTGCCATTATGGACAGGAAATTCAATGTTTCATTCAATTTAGTATACCACAGTCACAGATGTACAACACACTTTCATATTACCTAAATTAAAATAATACTTTTAAATAATTTAATTCTCTAGTTGGTTAAACTGGCTGCAATGAGGACACAGAGATGGTTTATCGCTTTACACTGAGGAAAAGTCTTTTTCTAGGATGAGATTGCTTTCTTGAGTATAATCACAGGTATCACAAAGAAAAATTGTTCTGAGAATATGCTCTTATCCAAGAAAAAAAAATTAATAGAACTACACAATTTAAAACTTCAGCTCCCAGCTGAGTGGAAATGTACGTCAGTTCAGTTAGTAAATAGTTTTGTGTTTGAGACAAGAAAACAGAGTTGACATTTCTGAGAAGCCTCATGGAGCACTAACACAGCCTTCTCTGGCTGCTCCTTCACATCCAGGTTTAGGAGTTTTTGTTGTGTTGCTACTCATGCAGTTGAGCACTGGTCAACTGAATCAAGTAGGATTCTTGTACTATCACTCTCAAATATCAGGAGAGCAGCTGCAGTCCACATGCCCATAACTTCCTACCTGTCTCCTTCTTGTGGACAGGGCAAACCATTTTCAGAATTTTTTGCCTCGATTCCCATATCATGTCCAAAACCAAAGCATCACAGTATTCATGCCACTAAAAGGAACTTCTGTATCACACTACATGAACAAAAATTTTCAACTATTGTTTTTATCCACACCTTTTGTTTCTAAATACTGGTGTGGCCTCACCTTGAATATTGTGTGCAGTTTTAGGCACGACAATATAAGAAAGACATTAAGCTGTTAGAGAGTGTCCAAAGGAGGGCAACGAAGACAGTGAAAGACCTTGAGGGGAAGCCATGTGAGGAGTGGCTGAGGGCATTTGGACTGTTCAGCCTGGAGGAGACTGAGGGGAGACCTCATTGCAGTTACAACTCCCTTGTGAGAGGAAGAGGAGGGGCAGGCACTGATCTCTTCTGTGTGGTGACCAGTGACAGGTCCTGAGGGAATGGCCTGAAGTTGTGTCTAGGGAGGTTTAGGTTGGATCTTAGAAAGAGGTTCTTCACCTAGAGGGTGGTTTGGCACTGGAACAGGTTCCCCAGGGAAGTGGTCACATCACTGAGCCTGACAGAGTTCAAGAAGCACTTACACAATGCCCTCAGGCACATGGTATGATTCTTGGGATGGTCTTGTGTAGGGCCAAGAGTTGGACTTCAATGATCCTTGTGGGTCCCTTCCAACTCAGGATATTCTATGATTCGTGACATGTGTGGAAAGCACAGCTGGGGCTGTGCTGAGTGCATGGGCTCTTCCCAGCTGCTGTCCCTCATGGGCTCTGCTCTGAAGTCCAGTGGCATCCTTAGCTGGACTAAGCCCAGCTGCAAGACCTGGCTGGCCCTGGGGGGCTCCTCGCCCAGGGTAGGTGGCCCAACTGCTTTGTGGGTGGGCAGTAGCTCAGGAATCTGCAAGGGTGTTTCTGTGGAGCAGGTCTGGGCTAGACTGATGGGTTTCTGTGCCACCTTTTAAAATGGTGTGTGGGAGAGAGGCTTCTAGGGAGTAGGATGCAGCTTCATGGGAGCAGGATTAAGCAGAAATCACCAGCAGTGAGAGTGGGTGGCATTTGGAGCAGTTGTCACATCATGGAGCAAATATTTCACCACATGGCGAAGCACCACTTATGCTGGGAAAGACATGTGAGGCCCACACAGTCCTACTTCCCATGGTTAATGAGGTCTCTACTTTCAGAGATGCCTGCCCAGGTCTTGGGCTCACTGAAGGGGTCTCTGACACTTGCATGTGTACATGGGTGGTTTGTGCTGAAAAGCTATGGCTCAGCCTAGATCCATAAATTAAATATTTTCTGTGACATAACCTGCCATGCTTAGAACAAAAGTCATCATTGTCACTCAGAGCTAATGTGCACAAGACTTTGTTGCTTGACTTCTTTCCTCTTTCCATCTGCAGCAGTGGCACCTTCAGTTTGCTTCTCTGTTACTACATACCTTTGCTGCCAAAATGACTTCCCATTGCCTACTGTTGTGGCTTAACCCTAGCCAGCAGCCAAGCACCACACAGCTGCTCATTCAATTTCCCACCAGTAGCATCAGGGAGAGAATCAGATGACTAAAAGTTAGAAAATTTATGGGCTGAGATAAAGACAGTTTAATAAGGAAAGCAAAAGCTGCACACACAAGCAAAGCAAAACAAGGAATTAATTCACTGCTTCCCATGGGCAGGCAGGTGTTCAGCCATCCCCAGGAAAGCAGGGCTCTGTCACCCATAACATTTACTTGGGAAAACAAATGCCACCACTCAAAGTGCCCTCCCCCCTTCCATCTTCTTCCCTCCCACTTTAGGTACTGAGCATGATGTCATATGGTATGAAATATCCCTTTGATCAAGTGGCATCACCTGTCCTGGCCGTGCCTCCTCCCAACTTACCAGTGTGGCAGTACAAAAAGCAGAAAAGGCCTTGGCTCTGTGGAATCCCTGCTCAGCATCTCTATATATTATCAGCCTGGTGGTCAGCACAAATCCAAACCACAGCCCTATACTCGCCACTGTGAAGAAAATTAACTCTACCCCAGCCAAAACCAGCACACCTATCTCACTCTCCTTTTCTGGGCCACTTCATTCTGTCATCTCTTGCTATGTGCAGTTATATGTAAAGGAGTTACTTTGTGGTTAATACACACAACAGATAGTCAAGATTAATGCCCTACTAAAGGAGTATTAGTATGTTAACCACCTATGGAGTCTTCGCTAGTCAGATGGAAAAGGGTAAGCTTTCACTGCTCCCTGTGGCACATGCTTGATCACGGAGTCATAGAATCATTAAAACTGGAAAAGACCGCCAAGATAATCAAGTCCAACCTTTGACCAAATACCACCATGCCCACTAGACTGTATCATAAAGTGCCACATCTACTCATTTTTTGAAGTCTTCCAGAGACGGTGAGTCCACCACTTCCCTGGGAACCTCTTCCAATGCTTAACCACTCTTTCAGTGGACAAATTTTTCCTGATGTCCAACCTGAACCTCCCTTGTGCAACTTGAGGCCATTTCCCCTTGTCCTATTGCTTGTTACTTGGCAGAAGAGACTGATCCCCACCTATAGCACAGTATGGGCACAGATGAAGCAGATGTAACTGTGGCTGCCAAATCGATTATTCGTGCACTAACAAGCTCTTATATACCTCCCGTGACATCACATATTTCCCCCAGTTCTTAGCCAGTCCTTCAGTGAGCATGCTCCGTTGAGTTCTCTCTCCAGGGGGCTTGCTGTAGAGACTACATCTCCCATGGTTCCTTGTGACATTCCTCTTATAGAGTGTTAACCCTTTCTGCCATATTTCCTTATAATTATTCCATTTCCTTATTATAATTAACAACTTACAAAACAATTTTTCAAACTTTTTTCTTAAAGATTTTTAACATAAACAAACTTATCTTAACCATCTATAAAAACCAGGGCCTAATGTGCTAAGGCCCTTATTAAGATGGTTAGCTTGTGCAACCTTCTTAACCATATAATATTCACAACTTTATTAACTGTACAACTTTCAATTATTTGAAAGGGTTTATAGATATGTGTCATGGTTTGAGATTGGCCCCCCCCAGCAGGCGGGGGCTCAGAGGTGATTGGGTGCCAGGGCAGTGTTCCCTGGAGAGCCAGTCACCACTCGTTCGCTTCTGCTAAAAATTATACATACACAGCCACCAGAAACTGCTGGCAGTTTCTGTTGGTGTCTGCTGCGTGTAGGTGCAGAAGGCCAGGGGGTGGCTGGGCTCCTTCTTCCCCCCCTCCGGGGGGGGGAAGGGAGCCCTGTGGCCCACAGCCCTGCCTATGTCAGGGTTAGAGGCAGCATTGAAGTGAGTGTGTGCTGTGAAGGAAGAGATTCACAGTACCTGAGGTAAGAGGGAGAGACAGGTCCCTTGCGAGGAGGCCAGGCCCTCTTCCCCGCCCCTGCAGCTGGGCTGTGGGGCACTTGGGACAGTGTATAACTGGACTGAGCTGCCTATGGCCAAGGCTAGGGGGCTTTTTCCCCCCCCACTGCATTGAGGCTGGTGGAGGGGTGGATTTTAAGGCTCAGCATTGGAGCAGAGCCAAAGTGGACAGGCTAAATACAGCTCGGTGCCAGGGGAAGAGAAAACCCCAGGCGAAATTAGAAACGGACTGGAGAGAGGCCTGGAAGATGTCCTTCACAGTGATTTAAACACAGGACAGCCAAAAACCTGGAGGAGGAATGAAATTCCAGGACGTATATGTTGATAAACTGACTACACTACAGCAGCCTACGAAGCGAGGTATGACAGGACAGACTCAAAGCTATCTTCGTGGACTTCGTGAAGAAGGAAAAACTGCAGCAAACAGCTGAAGGTTGGTAGGGAGTGTTCAAGGGCCCCAAACACTCCCATGAGGGAGAGACTAGTTACTTTCCAGCCTGAAAAAGCCTTTCCTGGACTAAAGTTAAAAGGAAAAGCTTTGAAGGGACTGATAGAAGTGTAATAATATATATATAGCTGCTTTTAGTTTGTACAGTATATTTATTTGTGTAAACAAATGTATATACTTCCCCTTTCCCCTACAGAAGCCTCTGGCCTGAAAGTTCTCTCTTTGGCGTTGGGATAAATCATGGAGAGGGGTAGGGGAGGCCTGGAAATTGGATTTTAGATTTTCTAATGTGGCTCAAACTGCCACAATATGTAAGACTTTTTATCTGAGGGTGTTACTGGGTAAAAACATAACTTTTAAGGGGAAATGTGTTAGGTTATGGATGTGTTTGATTGTATTTGCTGTGGTTGAGGTAGCGTTGTTGAATGAGCGTTTACAGTATTTTTGCCATAAAGTGTATTTGAGTTCACACGCATACACACCTCTACACAACTTTCTCATTCATATTTAGGTGGCCACCTTCTCATTCTCTCCTCACACGTACACACTTAAACCTTTTATTGTGTCTCTAAATCACAGTTTTCGTTTTGTAGTGGTTACTGCTTGTGTGTTTCTTCTGGTTATGTTTTATCAATTATTTTTCTTTGTGATTGTTCCTGTTTTGAAAAAGAGTTAATGTAAATTTACATACACAGAGAAGAGCTATAATCCCTCCTTCCCCTTTTTTTAAATATTTTTCTTAATGTGTTGTGTGGTTTCTTGATAATAGTTTGTTGAGATATGGGGCAAAAAATGGCTATTTGTAAAATGGATAAAATTGTGTTATAGAAAGGTCCATTGAAGGAAGCTGTCTCTCATAGATGCTGGTCTGTTTTTGCAAGGTTGCAGTGGTGTTTATGGATGCTTTCATGCTTGTTGTTTCTTGGCTGGACATTTTGGCCAGCCTTGGCAGGCTGCTGGCCGGTTTGGTCAGTTCTCTACTGGTCAGCAGTCAGTGGATGGTCTAAATGATGGTGCTGAGATTCTGTGGGGCTGTGGAAGCTTTCACAGTTGAGTTCTGCACTGGTGGTTCAGGAGCAGTTATCCTGGCAGGCAGGGTGGATGTTTTGGTCCTGATGTTCTGTAAGTTGAAGCTCCGTCCTTGGAGCAGGCTGTTGGCATTCATACTTGCTATGTTCTGTGTTACTGGTTGCTCAGGTATGCTTCTAGTGTTTTGGTTTTGTGGGGATAAAGTCAAAAGGCACTTTTAAGGATTTTAAACAATAAAGTAAGTTTCTCTCCCTCAGCGTCTCCACTATTCTCCCAGCAACACAAAAGAACTTTTTAAAGTAGTAGAAAACTTGCTAATTAGTAAAGTTGCTTTTTCATGACTTAAAGAGCTAAATATAGTAGTTGATAGCTGTACATCTGCTGTGTCTCACAGCATTACCTTTGTATTGCTAGCTGTGTGGACTGTACTGGTGAGTTGTTGGCTACTCGCTTGTTTTGCAGGGCTTGGGGTGCACTGGGTCTGTGATCCTGGGAACTCTAGCTGACGTGGGGCAGAGGTGCGGCGCGGCTGTGTGCCGGCCCTGTTGAAAAAGCTTCTGTTTAGTTCTGTTGTTGGAAATGTTGTATAAGTTGTTAGCTTTGAGTAGAGGCTCAGGCGCTGGGCTGTTGTTGCCGGCCCGGGCCCGCGCCCCGCTCCCGTTCGTCCGTGCTGGTCTGTTTCAGGCGCTGAGCCGCTCTCACGGCGGGGGGGGCGGCTCCTGCCTCCGTTCTTGCTGAAGTTGTTGCCGTTACCAGCGGCTGCCGGCCCAGGCTGCCATGCCCCGCCGGGCTGAGTGGGGGGGAGAAGGGGGGTGTCCCCGGCTGGCCTCTGCCCCCGCTGCAACTACTGCTGCCGCCGCCGCCCCAGCCCCGGGCGGCGCTCGCTTGGCTGTGTCCCTGCGGCCGCTCTGCCGCAGGCGGGGGCGTGAGCGGGGCCGGCGCCGAGCGGCCCGCAGAGCCCAGCCGGGGGGGGGTGGCCCCCCGGGTGGTACGCGGGCTGCGCAGAGCTGCGCCCAGGGACCTTGGCTCCGCACCACAGGGTGCTCGGGAGCAGCCCCTGTCCCACGGCAGCAACGCGGCAGGGCCGTGTGCCTGCCCCGCCGGGAAAGCCCCTGCACAGTTCTGCTGCTACCGCTCCGCCTCGGGCGCGGGGAGGGGGCGGATCCCCCCCCCCCTTCCACTCCCGCGGGAGCTGCCGCCCCGATCTCCATGGCAGCAGCCGCCGGGCCGACACACCCGGTCCCCAGCAGAAAACACAAGAAAACACAAGAAAACGGCCGCGGGACTGGAAGAGATGAGCTCTCCCCGGCCACGCGGCCGGGGCAAAATGGCCTTGCCCGTGCAACCACGCGGTCTTCACACGGCTGCAACTCCACGGCGGTGCCCGTGTCGCTGCCGCGTGGCGGCCACGTGCTGATTGCGCAATCCGCGGCAGTGGAAAGGTAAAAGCTTCATTTTGGCTGCGCGCCGGCGCTTTGTAGCCGGCGCGGTGCCGTTCGGCTCTTCGCAAACTGCGTGCCGGCGAGAAAGCGGCGTGGTGTCTGCTATCCCCGCGCCACGTGGCGTCGGGCAAAGCTTTCCCGCGGGGAGCGGTGGCCGCGCGCTACCCTCTTCCCCTTGCTGGCAGCGGGAGAAAAACGCTGCTCCAGTTTGTTCGTGGTCTCCCCCTCGCCTCCCTTCCCCTCTCTGCTGCGAGGAACCTCCCATACACCTTTCTCTCGCATAACGTCTCTGGGGAAACCCAAGGTGGGGCTGCAGGGGCGACAGGAGGAGTGGGGTTTGCAGCTGCGGGTCGAGTTGGTTTTCTGCTGTGAATTTTCAAGATGTTCATTAGATCTTTCCACGTGGCCAAGTTCTTAATTGCGTTAAAGTCTCTGTCTCTCTCTCATAAAGTTGAACACCGTGTTTTTGCCAAGCAGTCACATAAAAGTTTTGACCGGTAGAAATGCCAGTATAATTATGGTAATATATATTAATAACGGTTCAGCTTTTCTTCCATTTTTTTTTTGAAAAATCTCCCTCTGGGAAAACCTCCCTGCCCTCCTGATACTCACCTCTTTTTGCTGAAGCTTAGTTTTCTTCTTTTTTTCCTTTTCAGTTCCTTTTTGTCCTATTTTTCCAGAGATGAGTGATGCGCGACATGTTTTGAAGACCTCTTCCCTTTTTCCTTTGATTGCTATCAGGAGGATGCTATGGCAGATATCCCAAAGCTAGTGCTTCTAGTTTCTGATGTCTGTTTAAGTCCCGTTACGTGCAACCATTATAGCGCACAGACCAAGCAGATGCATGTGCAGCTGCCAAATTGATTATTCGCGCGCTAACAAGCTCTTATATACCTCCCGTGACATCACATATTTCCCCCAGTTCTTAGCCAGTCCTTCAGTGAGCATGCTCCGTTGAGTTCTCTCTCCAGGGGGCTTGCTGTAGAGACTACATCTCCCATGGTTCCTTGTGACATTCCTCTTATACAGTGTTAACCCTTTCTGCCACACCCACCTTGCTACAACCTCCTTTCAGGTAGTTGAACAAAGTGATAAGGTCCCTTCTGAGCCTTCTTTTTTCCAAGCTAAACAACCTCAGTACCATCATTATTTTTAAGGAAATAGTCTGCTATTTAATTAATGCTATACTTTCAAAATCTTATTCTTAACCTCTTTTATTTTCAGCCTTAGTTAGGAAATAATTGTTTCCAGTAGTGTTTTATTACTTCTAGGAATATTATTAGTGAGCCTGATGTTTATAACAGCTGGCTTTTGTAACATTAACATTGAGTGTCAGATTATTTTGTTGGCACAATTTGAGGTAGGAGTAAATAAAGTGTCTTAGGTGCTTTATTACAAATTATACCTTATAATCAAATACCTCTGCTACTAGATATATCATATGGAGAAGCAGTATTGAGCACAGCAGCACAGGTCAGGACTAGCCAATATAAGATGCTTTAAATCGTGCACCTTCAAAGCATAGGTGTCCCTCATTGCACTCCATAGCTCAGTTGGTTAGAGCATGGTGCTAACAACACCAAGGTTGTGGGTTTGATCCCCATATGGGCCATTCACTTAAAGAGTTGGACTTGATCCATGTGGGTCCCTTGCAATGTAAAAGTACTGTGAGTTTGTACTTTTGCCTTTTAGAAGTGGCAGCTGCAGAGCATGGGACCAGACCTCACTGCAGAGCCTGCAGCCACAAGGGTTGATTTAAGGTTCTCCAGGAAAGCAGAAATCAGAAATGAGTAGAAGACTGCAGCCCTTGTTTGGGAAAGGAGCATTGCTTAATGACTGGCTGGTCAAAAGGTAGGCTTTTCTCTTAACGCCGTAGATTTTTCAGTTTCCTAGATATGATGAAGAGAAATGTATAAGAATTAAGAATAGTGTGAAAGCCACAAAGTAGTCCAGCCTACATGTCCAAGTTAAGCATCAGAACCCATTTTGGCACTCAGGTTCCTTAGTTTTTATCACTGTTTGAGAATATTTTTATTTTATTATTATTGTCACTGATACTCTTGGTAGAGTAACATTAAAAAGAAAAAGGGGGGGGGAAGCCAATCTTCTTAGTATTACAAATGCAGTTACAAAATACACTGATGTTTTTAGGTTACTGATAGCATCTGGTCACCAGGAGCATAACGTGGTAGCTCACATGAAATCAGGATACGTAACCACAGTGTGTAGTTCATGAAATGCTATGTCTTTCAGCTTGCAGAAATTGCAACTGGCCTAATAACCAAATGCAGTGTTTTAATCAAATCAGGTGATGGTCTCCTACATGAGCATTTTCAAAACCCTATAAAACTCTGCAGCCGAGGTGTGAGTGCTGTACTTCTGGATACAGTTCTTAAAAAAGGCAGGCTTTTCTGTCAGCGAGGTTGTGCTACAACTTCTGTCATGGGCATGCCAACCTGTGTGTTTTAAATCACTGGGATTAATGAGGTGTACCGTCCTTATTTTTCTGCCAAATTCTGTGTGTCACATCTAACACATGATGTTTCTATCTGCCTTCTGGGATGCTGTGTGCCTCGGTCCTGCCCTTTTTGGGTGCAAGCTCCTCCCCTGGAATCTCGAAAAGACTTAAAAGCAGATGGTTGTGCAGCTTCTTGCTGTGCACGACAGAGAAGGGGATCCACCCTCAGGCTGTCATTTCCTGGCACTGGTGGTCTTCCCAACTGTTCAGGTATTTGTATCTAAAATAAGCTGGATGGTGATGGGGTAAATCTGTATGAGTATAAAGTGAGAAAGTTTCTCAGTGACTGGGGATGTATCTTTTAATAATCTAAGGACTTTGACTAACTGTGCTTCTTTATCATGCTTGACATTTTTATATTGCCTTTGGAATAGTTTGAGAAGAGATTCTTCTTTTGCTATTTGACTGTCAAGTTAAAACAATGGCTTCAGAAATGTTTGAGGTTTTGTGCCTTTTTGTGGAAGAAGTGACTGTGTAAATGGAACTAACTGTACTGAAGCTCAATGAATCCTTCAGAGGAATTATGTCTTCTGCAGCACTGGTTCCACTTTCCTTCAGCTACTTTTAAGCTCACATTGTCTGTCCCGTGATTTTTGATACACTTTTTTTTCTTTTGCTTGCTCCTCTTATTGTTTCTTTGAAGAGATTCTTAACAAATGTTGACAAACTTTTCAGTTTAAACACGTGGAAATCAAGCAACTGCCACAGCAACATTTGTATCAGTTTTCTTCTGCCTTGCTTATGTTATGTAGTTTTAAGGTCTGAATTGCTGCTTATTCTGATCTGGTTGCATTTCTGAAACTTTTTGTAGAGAGAAAAAAGATCGTGTAGGCACATGTGTATTTTATGGTGAATCAGCCTTTGCACATACTAAGCTGCCTTCAAGGCAAGAGATAACACCCTTAATGATTTGCAGCATTTCAGAAATGGAATTTTGCTGCTTGGTATCCCCTAATTACTATTTTTTTCAATCTTTTTAAGAAGAACATGGGAGTTTATCCTAATGGTTACATTTTATAAAAATTATTTATTAGTATATTTCTAACGAATTTATCTCCACGAGGTATTTCTGTCGCACATGCTGTTCCCAGGTTCTTTCAACAGAACATGAAAATTGGGAAAGAAGTATAGAAATGGTTGAGAATTGCTTTTTTCTTCAGACAGTAAAGACAGTATCTGATGTTAGAGACAATGAACTTGGCATCTTCAATGCTATTCTTCCTTCTTGGGAAGAAGGAAGGAGTACTTATAAATCTTGCTTCAGCTGTTACTTTTATGAGTCACTAAATGAAAATACTAAAGCTGCTGTGATATGTTGGAGTATAGAGATTTTATGTGAACAATTTCTATTGCATTTCTGTGAGCCTTGTCTTGGCATGTCTGGGTGTGGACAGTAAAAGAACTGCGTAGCTAAAATGTGGCTACAGGCGTTGAAGCTAGAACAAAGGAGGCTTTTTGCCAAGGTCAAGGAGGAGTTTTTGGCAGGTGAACAAGTTTTCTCATCTCCTATGGACACCTGTTGTGATCCAATTAGCAGTGGACAACAAGGTATGTTTTCCTTATATATCCAATGTTGTGTGAAGAAGAATCACACGTCTGGGTGTCATAAGCAGTATATAAGGTGTCTTCCTTCTAATAAAGCCGATATTTTGCCATCCAAACTGGTCTGTGAGCAGTCTGTCCATGCCTCTCCACTGGTATACCAATAGTGATAAAGCTGAATGTGGCTCTGGTCACTCCACCATCTTAAAAGAAAATAACAAAACTAGTAGTCCAGAGACGGGCAGTGATGATGGTCATCAGTGCCATATGAGGAACACCTAAGCAAGCCAGGTCTTTTCATTCAGGAAGAAGAGCTGATGGAGGGCAGAGACGGTATGACAGAAAACCTTAAAACTGCTCAGTGGCAAACCCTGAGGGATGCACTATTCACTCTCTTTACTATTCTACCCTGTGTCCATCAAATGAATTTGTAGAAGTCAGATTAAAAACAAAAAAAGGACATCACTCTTTATGCATCAGATAGTAGAGCTGTGCAGCTCATTGCAAGAGGATGTTGTAGATGCCACCTGTTCACAGGAATTTAAGGGGAAACTGGAAAAATACATGAAAGATAATTCATAATGGCCCATGACATGGAATCACTGCCAGGTTATTTCTTCTATTGCTTAGATAGAAGGCTTTGTTTGCATGCCCCAAGCCCAATAGACACTCACCAGAGGTAGTTTAAAACAGTTCATTTCCTAAATTCAGTTCTGCTTCACAGTATGGACTATACAAGGAACAGCTGAGGATGCTCCCATCAAGGAATCCCGGTAGCATTTAATAAGCATACCTTGCCCACAGGAGGTGTCTCTGGATCCTTAGGATATTTGCCTTAGTTCTCTAATTTCTACTGGAACAGCATTCCTAGTGTGCCAGGTGCAGACACAGAATACAAGAAATATAGGCATTTTCTTACAGTAGTTGGTATCTCAGTTTGACTAGGTGCTCAGATGAGCTGCTGAGAGTTGCTACCTTGAACGTTTTCCATATGAACAAAATCATTTGCTTTCAGTGAAAGGTGACATGGAAAACAGGACTGCTCTGAACACTTCATTCAGTCAGGGTGAGCTGTTAATCATTCATTATTTATTGCTGACTAAAAAAGGAAATCAAGGAATTACATTTACTCTCACGACCCTTATGCAGGGTCACGTGTCATTGCGTGCAAGCTTCACCTCTCTACTAGCTTCTATAGTAATCGCCCCTCAATGTCCTCATTTTCATGTGGCAAATAGCTCAGTCTTTGTTACCTTGCTTTGTATCGTTTTCTTTGGTTTGTTTTCAAACTGTGTGTTTCTTCAAATGTTAAGTCTACTGGGGCCACCACAATCTTGACAAGGGTATGTGCTTGACTATCCCAATACTGCTGCCTCTTTATGTTCCTTTTGATATGCTTTTACATGACCTGCATTTTTTTTTTCCTCTCTTCTTTTTTTAACCTATGTACAGGATTTCCTTTCCATGATTGATAGGCTACCAGATCTCCATTTTGTGTTTGAAGGTAATTTTTATTCTACTTTGGTAGCCAAATAGTTAAAGCTTGATGCATCCGGTCTGAAACTATGTACAAAGCTAGATCATTTCCTTTGGGTTCCTCTTTTAACCTCATTAGCAGAGCCTGTGGCTCTGCTACTTGCACAGAGTGAAGGCAGACGGCTCTTTTTATTTTTCCCAGGAGTTGCAGCATATCTAATAGAGGATTTTCCACACTTTTGAAAAGAACTGGAGCCATTTGTGAACCACACTGAATAACCTGTGGCACGAAGTGGATAGCAGAGCTTTTATCCAGTGAGAGACACATAAACAGGTAAAGTGCATTTATGTTCTGTTCCGGTGGTTAAAAGCCATACAGAGCTAGTGATAAATCTTTTTATATTCTACATAAAGCTTTTATTTTATAAAAGCCATTGTCCAGCTAGCCTAGGGTTTGATACATATCCAGTTTGTACTTTTCCACTGATTATGAAATCATGAACTTCAGTGGAGTACATGTGATATATACTTTAGTGAAGCATGTGTGACATGTATTACTGCAAAACAGTCTCTAGTGATGTATTCCTGAAGCTAATTGCCTATGCCAATGCTTAACCTGTTTTTTAGTATGTAATAGAGTTCTTTCCCACAGGTCTTAAGACTCTCAAAGCAAAGGCTGTAACTTTCATCTTATTTCTGTGTTCTTAGCACAGCATAGATCACTAGTGGCCAGCTGAACATGAAACTGTTTACAATAGTCTGAGCATCTAAAGGCCAGTGTTTGAAGTAGTGCATTTTTGCTTCTTTTTTTCTTTCCATTCTTGTCGGTGAAATTTCTTTGCTAATTTGATTAGTGGTGTACTGATTTCTGCAATTGTAATTCTTATGAAAATGTAAGCAATTCCAAAACTGAATCTCATACAACTATTACTTGCATGGACTCTCGTAGTCGGTTCTACTCATTGCTGATCCAATTTCTTCCTGACCTAAAACTATTACTGAATACTTCATTTCAGATTGTACCAGCTGAATCTTGTCATTATTCAGCTTTAAAGCCTGTGTTGAAAGTAATGATGATTACTTCCTGAATATGTTCCCGAACTTTCAATTCATTTTTAACATGTACCAACTCATCATTCATGTATGGTATGACATAACACATTTTGATGGTAATTTCATCCACATGTGATACATTTGATCTGAAAGTCTTGAGGTACATGTATAAAACAATATTGCTTTCTCTCACAGCTAAATGTTTGTTGTTACTAGCTTTGCTATCTTAGTGGAATTGTAAAGAAAGCATTGGCTAAATCAATAGCAAAAAAATCAGTGAAATATTCTGCTTAGTGCTACATGAATTTCATGTGTGTTTCCACTACAAACAGCCTGAGAGGTGGCTACCTTACGTAAGTGTTAAAATCCCACTTTTAGGATTTTTCCTTTGCTTTTAACACTGGACGAACAGGATGTTAAAAGGATAAGTCTCTGTACTAAGAACTTGCTTTCCAATAAACTTGTTGGTGGATTGGAGTCCTTCCTCTGTTTCTGGGTATCCAAGTGTTGATATTGTTTTTTGGGAAGGAGGATCTGGACTTTCCAATCACAACTTCTATTTTTTTACATTTTAGCTTACAGACACACAAAACTTGAGGAAATTCTGTTACCCAAATATCCACTGTTTTTACTTCCTCCGGATTCTTAATAACAAAGCATCAATGACTTGCAGGAATCACTCCACCCTCACCTCCCACTGGTCAGGCCCAATTCCACAAACATCCGTAGCAAAATCTGAATCTAATCCATTTTGTTTCAGCAAGACTATGCCAATAATTCCCTGGTGTTTATATGAGGGGTCCTCCCACTACTATACTCAGAAGGAACTCCTGAACTTGGCAGCTATTTAACTGCAGGCAGAGATCTTAATACGGGTACTTGAACATCCTTTCATGCATTCGTCCATTTTCTTGAGTTCCAGATGGAACAAATATTCATTGAAGAGGGGTTATTGACTTCATAGTATCAATTAACATCATGGCACTAGTGGTAGTTAATGTTCTTTTCTTGACCATCTAGTACTAATATTGTTATTGGCCATTTGCATTGATTGTATTGTAATTTCACCACTAGACCAGGGACAACTAAACAGCAGAGCATTCCTAGTCTTTGTTATTGAGAGGAAGAGGTGATGCCAGAGGGCTTCACCGAAAGGGATCTGTTATTTTCTGTTGTTTTCATTCCTTCTCATGATTTTTCATTTCCTTAACAAAATGAGCCAGTGAAGAATTTATGTATTCTATCCCATTTTCTCATATCTTTGCCTCTTTTCCTCAGATTTTACTATGTTGCTTTCCTGCAGTCCCATTGGTGTCCCCTAAAGGAAGTTTTTATCATTTTCTCCAAGGATCTTTTGCAGTTACCATTTTGCAGTTACCATTTACCCCTTTTTACACAAAGAGCTATACTCACAGCAAGGACTATTTTCCCTTTTCTGTTCCCTTTGATTTTTATTTTGAAATGGAGGCTTTGGGTCTTTTATAACCATATTTCTGAAAATTACAATATGTGCAGACCTTTTGTCAGATCCACAGGACTGAGATGTCCTTCCATTCCTTCTTACCTTCATTACCTTATCCATTGTCCTTGTCCATACTTGTTGAAGCTGAATTTGCAGCTCTTCTCATTGTATTTCTGCTTGATTCACAGGCCCCTGAGTTACTCTTGCTGACTTAACTCTTGTACCACCGTTACTTGAAAGTCACTGTGGTTCTCTTTAATCAGATACATTCTCAGATGCCAATCCCAACAGTTTTCCCAGGTTTTGTATGACTTTACAATCTCATAGTGTTCTAGATGGATTTCCTGCTAGCCAAATCTCCTTTCATTGCTTAGATAACTGTTCTGAGACATCTACCTATTAAATTTCTTACAGGAGATTCTTCTTGCCGTGTAACTGATAATCATACTCCATTTTGAGGTTGTGTAATTTTTACTAGTTAAGGAAAGCTAATCCTTTAGGCCCAAAAGTCCCATTTTATGAGTTTCTGAATTTAGTGACCTATAGTTTTAAGCATGTCCTCTTACTTGCTCCACAGTCAGGTCAGTCGCTATTGTTATAATAATCTCCCGTTTTAGGAGCAATGCAACCAAGCAGGAGCAGCCAGTGCTGTGAGTTCTTTTCTTGACACTGTTTTGGTTGTAACTGCATAACTGGATCATAAAAGCCCATTTTGCTGTCCCATTAGCATGAATTTTCATTGCAGTTGTGGTCTGAGTTTCCCATATATCCCAGTTTTATCCTGAATAGAAAAATGTTAACATATTCGCTATGCGTAGTTGGCAGTTGTGTCCTGGCTGAGTGCTATTGAAGTAAAGGGGCTTTTTGAGTCTGCAGAAATTAATCTGTACAGTATAGCTTTCAGGGTCTGTCTTCAAGTTAGTACATGGTTCACTGCAAAAATCATGAGGTAAATGTAGCAATCAGAAACTGAGGATCTACTTTTAAATGCCATCACACTAGTATTAGACACCCAGATCAAAAAAGAGACAAAAACCTGACTGTTTTTATTATCAGCTAGATCAAAATTGATGCACAACAGAGCGTTTTGGAAACATTTGCCATTATTTCTACTCATATTTTGCTGATATAGAAGATATACATATATATTTCTCCTTTTCTGTTGTTCACCCCTCTCTTTTTCTACATATTTGTATAAATATATGTGAAGAAAAAGGGGGGTTTCATAGGTGAGCAGTGTCATTATTCTTTTCCTCTATTTCCTATTATGGTTTAACACTAATGTATGTATGAGTCATCTAATATGGCATGACAATCATCTGTGTCCATGGGATCTGTTGTGAGGAGATCAGTTTACTAAGCTTACCATTATTAGAATAGCCACTGCTGTGAATATTGTGGTAGCAAACAAGATGTTTTGATCACTACCGTCGTGGTGGAACATCAAAAGAAAGAGGATAATAACTTCTAGCTATTCTTGGGGTTTCAGTGTTTGTGGGGAACATCTTACTACGAAATCTTGAGTTAAGCATTATTCTGCCTGCCTGACTTCACCCTTTTGTGAAAAAGAGGGAATGTCAGTGCTGGTGACACATTTAATGGAACAAGGTGAACTCTGTAACAAATAAAGTGTGCTAACCCAATCTAACCCCCAGTATGAAAAGACCATACATGCACTCATGATGATATAGACTTACCTTCATTTTTAGGACTTAGGGAAGCATGTACACATGCTTTCCCTGAGAGATCTACCATGCTTAAATAGTTCAGTTTACTTGAAATACGAATATACGTGGAAATCTATTAGGAAAGTAGGTGGTAATTCTCTTCTGTGAAACAATCCACTAGTATTCCAAAAAGGGTTTTGTCACATACATATTTGGAACAAAATGAAGAACTGTATTTCAATAACTTTTGTTCTTGTAAACACACAATTTCTTGTACACATTAGATTATCCAATTAGTGTGTGAGAAATTCTTCTGGTCCTGTCACATAGAGTAATCTTTGTGACATAAGCATCATTCTGAAATATTGCCAAGATGTTCCATAAATAACCTAGGCAGATACGTTCTCCTTCCTCATGTGCACCATACCATGGAATCAGTTTGGTTATAGGACTTGGCCTGATTCTAACCACACCTGCTTATAACTTCCAACTAAATGGATACTTTCATCAACTTTTGCCACCCTTGCGTGATTACTGCAGAAATCATCTGTCTTCTTTAGGTATCTGTCCTCAGATACCATGGAAAATGCTATAATGTCTTCTTCAAATGGCCCATGACATGGAATCACTGCCAGGTTATTTCCTCTATTGCTTAGATAGAAGGCTTTGTTTGCATGCCCCAAGTCCGATAGACACTCACCAGAGGTAGTTCAAGACATTTTCTAAATTCAGTTCTGCTTCACAGTACTGACTATACAAGGAACAGCTGAGGATGCTCCCATCAAGGAATCCCTGTAGCATTTAATAAGCATACCTTGCCCACAGGAGGTGTCTCTGGATCCTTAGGATATTTGCCTTAGTTCTCTAATTTCTACTGGAACAGCATTCCTCGTGTGCCAGGTGCAGACACAGAATACAAGAAATATAGGCATTTTCTTACAGTAGTTGGTATCTCAGTTTGACTAGGTGCTCAGGTGAGCTGCTGGGAGTTGCTACCTTGAACATTTTCCATATGAACAAAATCATTTGCTTTCAGTGAAAGGTGACATGGAAAACAGGACTGCTCTGAACACTTCATTCAGTCAGGGTGAGCTGTTAATCATTCATTATTTATTGCTGACTATAAAAGGAAATCAAGGAATTACATTTACTGCCACAACCCTTATGCAGGGTCACGTGTCATTGCGTGCAAGCAGATTGTAAACTGTGCAGAGGTTGTGACTCAGGGTTGAGTCAGAAAGGAGAAGTCTAGAGTTATTATGCAGGGTCACGTGTCATTGCGTGCAAGCAGATTGTAAACTGTGCAGAGCTGCTGACTCAGGGTTGAGTCAGAAAGGAGAAGTCTAGAGTTATTATGCAGGGTCACGTGTCATTGCGTGCAAGCAGATTGTAAACTGTGCAGAGGTGCTGACTCAGAGTTGAGTCAGAAAGGAGAAGTCTAGAGTGCAAAAGTGAGGAAGTCGCAATACAAGCCTTCACTTTGTTCTTTCAATTATCATTGGGTGATACTGGAGCACTCTCTGAAACCTTGTCGTTCAAGGGTCTCCATGAATATTGACTTTTTGTGGAGCCACCCCCAGTCCTTCTGGCTCTGACCTACAGCCTTCATCTCCCATTCTGTCTGAGAAGTAGACAAGAAATCATGTTGTGATTTCACAGTCTACACAGGGAAAGGGCGGAACATTGAGCAAGACCCCTGTGGTTTGCTGATTAGTTAAATATTTTGTATTGGTTCTTTCTGCTGTTCCTTGGGCAGGAAGGTCTCTATTTACTAATATTACCCATATTACTTATATTTGTCTACAATTAGCACTTATACTGATCACGTTGCTGTTTAGTATGTTATGTCACTTTTACACAAAGCTTATGCTTAGAAATGAGTAAGAAACAAATAAGAAAAAAAGGTGAAATTTGGATTTGCAAGGCCAAAGTCTAATAAACTCAAGTTTCAGTGGGAAATATATGGGAGAAAGTTGTTTTTGCCTTGACATGGATAATATCTGGAGGTCTTATCCCGATAAACCTTGTTGTAATCAATGAACCTTGTTGGAATCAAAATATAGTTTAGTGATCTTATGATGTACCAGCTTGTCACAACTGAAGTGAGTTTTTCCATTCTCTCTGTCACCAGCTTCAGCTGTTGACAGTCCCTGGACTAGACATAGCTTAGAACTGCAAGCAAACCGGGATCTTGTACCTGGAAGTGTTAGGAGAGAGAAGGAGCTTGGATTAACCATTGGGTACGACTTTAGGAAATAAATTTGTGGAAATTAAGATTAAAGACTCCTGATGGAAAGAGGGAAACTGGGGGTTAAGAGAAGCTGCAGATAGATAATGAGACATCAGAGCATCTAGTCTGAGTCAATAAATAGAATGACTACAGGTGATTGCCTTCTCAGTAACCTCAGTAACTGTAGCCATAATGCAGCTGGCCACAACATAGTGAAATCTGATGGTCTGGTTGCTGAAGTCCTGCATGATGAGAGATTTATTTCCTCCAATCTCTTTAGAGCTGTTTCTTGCAAAATGATCACATGCAGTACAACTTGATATCGTAACTGGAATCTTCCTGTTGAATCTCCCTGGATTGTTGTCAGAGGTGCAGTGGTGTTGTGATATGTGAGGCAGACAGAGCTTTGGCATGTGACAGCATGTTTCTGGAAGCAGAAGTGATCGATATGAAGAAGCATTACCCCCACTGTCTATGGTTATGGCTGTTTAAAAGGTTTGGAGCTTGTGAACACGTCTTGACTGTATACAATTGCCTGTAGAAACAAAATTGCCTTAGAGTGTACAATTATTTGTTTTATGGTAAACATCAAAAAGGAACAGAGCAGTTTGACTCTGATTAAAGACTAACATGCAGAACATGGTCATAGTGCCATAATCGATGACGTATGAGATTAACTGAATGATTATTTTTAGTCATTTCACTAGTGTAACAAAATTCAATATATAGATTAAATAAAATATGTAGGTATACTTCCATATTGCTACAGGACAAGAAAGTCAAATTACTTACAGAAACTTAAAATATTTCCCTATTTTTTAAATAAACAACAGATTGAAGCTACTTTCCACAAAAAAAAAAAAAAGGAACCTGTGAAACATTTTGGGTCCAGAGGATAGTAATGGCAAAGATCAATGGCACCAACTCTGTCTAGAAGGTTGTAGGAACTAGGTTTTGTGTTTGGTTTCAGATTAGGGTTTTTGGTGGAGTTTCGTTTGTTTGTTTGTTTGTTTGGGGCTTTTTTGGTTTTTATCTAGAGAAGAGAGACAACATTTGTGAAAGCAACATTAAATTTTGAAAGCTGTGAATAGGAAAGGAGTAACAGGTCTAACCTGTGTCAAGGACAATTCATGTTAGACATCAGAAAAACTTCCTAGTCTTTCAGATAGTCTAAATGTCTCCATCGTTGTTTTTAGAAACTACCAGTGGAGAGACAGAACTTAAACACCCGTCAAGAACGGCATATGTAACAATTGATCTGATCTGGAGGAAGGAGGATGGCCAGGACGGCGTTTTGACATTATATGTCATCCACATATAATGAGCTTTAATTGTAGAATAGCGAAATAAACAAAAAATTGGAATTCCATATTGCTAGGCAGAAGCGGAACGACAGGTTTTTAACTCTCATAATTTCCTGTGTAATCTAGACATTTCACAAATTGTATGGAATAGAATGCGAGTATTCATAAAATGTGACTTTAAATAGTATTGTACAAGGAAATAAGTCAATATTAATAGATTCAATTTCTGTACAGGTACAATGTTGATGCTGTTATATATTTCATATATAGTGACTTGAGTTTGTAAACTCCTTTCCTTCTTCCTCAGGACTTCAACTGTCTGTGATCCAAGACACAATTGTGTCACCATCTCTCAGACTCATGAGGAAATCGCTAAATTCTGAGCAAGAACTACAAAGAAATTGATAAAGGGGACTTCTGCAAGGTAAGAAAGGTAAAATGGCAGACAGAGGTAACAGTCTTAAGATGGAATTAAGAAACAGTTTAAGGATTCAAGAGGAAAAATCATCATGAAAAGGGAAAAACAGCAATTTGGAAGACAGCAATTAAGTCACAATGAGAATCTGTTCCAGAGGCAGTAGAAACCAGCTCTACCCCACCTCACTGGGGACTTCTTGGTCAGCAAAGACTTTTCCTGTTTCTTATTCAGAGCACTGAGCATACCAAGGGTCAGTTTAATATTTCATTAATTCAAGTTATCAACAAATGGTTGTGTATGATAACTAATCAGTAACTGCTGAATACTTTTAAGTTGTGTGTATTCAGCTTACAAAGGACTCTTTGTGCACAGCAAGAGGTCTCTGTCCAATCGAAGAGACTCGATGAGGGAAGGAGTACTTGTACTGTTACAATATTATGAGGCATATCATTGCTTAGAAAAGTTAACAGGAAAAAAATTGATGGTGTCTGTAATAATATATGTTTTATTCAGCTTGAATTGGAAAAAATGTTTTCCACCTGCACAAGAAGTAATTTTATATTTTTCCTGCAATTTTTCATTTGTGATATAAAGTCCTGAGTGTTTTTAAATCCCAAATGTTTCATACTATATTTCTTTAAATGCATTCTTCTGTTATAACTGTAGGAAGAATATAATTTAAATGCAACTATACTGCAAGTAATGATTATGAAAAATATTATATCCTCACACATTAATGCATGATTGAGTCGTATTGAATAACTCTGGTGATAAATAAACACCAAGAAAGTTGTTTCCCATATTCAGAAAATATTGCTCAAAAGGAGGTGTAGATCTGTGTGGATTTTCTGTTGTTTAAGTATAAGCCAAAAAACTTTGAAGCTTTCAGAAATGAGACTGAGTTTGTGAAGCTGAAAACTGACACATTAGTAATAGGAAGCTAGTGACATTAGTTTATGGCAGTCCTCCTTAAGAGAATAAATAATTAACTTCAAATCAAATTACCAGACAACAGAAGTGTAGTTTTGTAATTTTAGAACTTGCTTTTCAGAGTAAACTTTCTTTTTAAACACAAATAGAAGCTTGATGCTTACAACAACTTGATTTGTCCTCATGCTTAGTCTGAGACAAGTAAAATGTCCACCGATTCCTCACGTATAGCCTTTACTTTAGACAAGGTCAACTTTCCTGACGCATTGAATCACTTGGCAGAACTGTCAACTGCCTGAAATCCCCTGAGACATTTACCACATAACTCAATAGAGGTAGCTCTTTGAACTGCAGTTGTCATTTGCTTCATAGAATCCCACTGGTCGACTGTTGGATAGGGCTGAGATGGACGTGTATTGGAGTTTTGGACAATCCCGGTGCATAAACATTATCAGCCATTTTTTATTTGCTTGTAGAAGGGATTTGAATTGTCCAGCAACTCCCATTTCACCAGATCTCTGCTTCTTCTAATCACTGAATAACAAACTGCTTTGGGAAGGAATTTTGAATTGTTTATGAGCCTTAAATAGCTCAAAGATCATAGACTGGTCATCTCTGTTTAAATCTATCTTCTGTGTGAAATTTTGTGACTAGTAAGTAGAAGGAGAAAAGAGAAAGGTTTTCTTTCTTCTGGACTTTTGAATGATCAGGACGCTCTGCTTTCAAGACATATTTACTTAGCATCAGGTTCGTGTCCACTCGATACAGACAGTGTCTATAGAAGATTTCATGCCTCAGCTCTTCAGAGAGGCAGAACTAAAAAATCTGCCTTGATGACATCAAGGCTTGGTTAAAGCTGAGGGTAAGCTGTTGATTTAACCAAATAACTGATCTGAGGGAAGACAGCATTTTTCAAACATTGGGATTATGAATCCTGCTAATGTATTTAGGGCAAAACAGGTCGCCAGACTTTGGATGAGACAGCATTTCTCCTCAGAAGAGATTGACTGCCACCTACATTGTTCCTGGATGTTTCTGTACATCTTTGGTTGTGAATCACCTGCTTTATTAACCTACGTGTTTTTTTTATACTCAAGTGCATGTAATGTGTAGTGGTGATGCCTCAGATTCTTCTGTTGTTGTTTTATGATGCAAATTTAATCTCTTCAGACAGAAATTATATAGTCAAACCCAAATTATCAATTTTAACGTGGATGTATCTGAATGATTTATGGCCAACTGCAAGATATAAGAGATAAGAAGGATTTAGTGATCTTCTCTGATTTCAAATTCTGTGCAATTGTGAAGCTGAGTGAACAGTCAAAGTATACAAGCTATAGAGAAATCACAAAATTTTGTATCCTACTAAGTAGATGTAAAATACTGTAAAATAAGTTCCCAATTTTCCCACCTTTTTAGTATCAGTTTAGTTGCTTCACCTCATAGTGTGATAAAACCAGGTGTCTTTCATATTCTTTGCTTTACTGTATGCAGGCAATAGAAATTCTGGCAAAAATTAAATTGCTCTTCTGCTATATTTCTATTTCCCTTTCTTATCATGACTGCACTGCCATAGCATCAAGACATTCCAATGTGATAACAAAATGTTGTGAAAGATCTTTTAGTTTTGACCATTCTCCCTTTAATGTGAAATAGTTGTGAAAGTCCTGCATATAATATTTCATTTTTAATCAATTAATTTTCTTTAAAATTTCTCATTTTACTTTATTCAATTTCCCCTGAAATAATTGGACCAGTTTGTTAGGATCAAGTGTAGGAAAGTATTTAGGCACCCAGGTTAAAACCTATTAACTGCTGTGGATAGACCTCCATACACATATTTCAGAATGACTTTTCATAAACAGATAATACTTACACTTACTACTCCTTTGTATTTTGCTTGACTGATAAAGCTAAACTACTCTTTCTAAACCATTTCTCAATCTGATAAGACTATTTGTATTTCAAAACATTATAAAAATACTGTTTTACCAAAATTTTGAGATTACAGGCATACATGAAAAAAAGGAACAAAAATCATTTCTTCTGCATAATTATCAGATTAAGTAAGTTTTGTATAAGTAAAGTGATAGGACACCTACAGAGAAATTAATATAAATCTACTTATCTTCTAGGACAAGTATTTTTATTTAACTTTTCACAAATTTTACTTCTGTAAAAGTGTTGAAAAATGTCTAGTTCAATACATATACTGAAATAAGGTTAAGAAGTGAAATTCATTTATTTTAAATGTTTTAAATATTTATTATTTTCATCAAAGTAATGCCTACAGATACTGATAAAGCCATTACATTCCACAATGTCCATTAATAATAGTCCAAGTGGACTACTAATAAGTTGTCCATTTCAAACAGTCTAGAATCTGAACATACATTCAAAAATCAAAAAGATGCTAATTGAGAAGATTTCTGCTGACCAGAGCTATTTCCAAACCATTTTTAAACTGAGTCTGACACTCATCTTGCTGTTCTGCAGTTACTCAAATGAGAAATTATATGCACTACAGTAAAATCCCATTTTCTTTCATGCTAGATGGGTCGTGTTTTCCTGGATTAGACTTAGAAGACTGGAAAAGAAGCAAAAGAGTAAAACAATCCTTTGGTGTTATTTGGTTTCTTTCTCACTGTGTATTCAAGAATGGATTCATCCTTAAGTGTAACAGCTGCTTGGAGCATTCAGCAACACCTCTGATAAGGTAAAGAGGAATTCCTCTGAATTTAAGGGGCACAGTTAAGCCAACAGTAGATCCAGGGAACTTTTTTTGATGGAAGAATAGAGTATTCAGGGTTGTTTTCCCAGGTGACAGTGAAATAAGTGTGTGTTTAAGGAGTAGTATTATTCCCTTTAGGAAAAGGGAGGTACAGTCCAAAGTGCATACATTTTACTCGCCAATACAGGGAAGGCAATTGGAGTGGGAAAAAAATGAGAGAAATCTATTTGTTATCTCTGTCTTACGTAACAAGAGCAAAGTCCAATCATGCAGTGTGTCCTGAACCATCTTAAATCTGCTCATGTTTGAGTAGTTTTTCAGAGGACTGGACACAAACTCAGAACAACCTTCCCGGTATGTCAGTAGTTTGGGACTTCTTTTAAATCAGAGATATTTTATAAATTCACTGATGTCTAAAATTGGGAAAAATCCCATTAACTGGATAAAAATTAGTTATTTTAAATAAACATTTACTTTCTCCTTTATTTTGTATATCTTTGCTGAATTGCAGAAAATATTATACTTGTATCATTCAAATGAAATTAAACGAACAAGGTACTGTTATCAAATGAATACAAATCCAAAATGTTTGTCAGGAAACACCAAACTTCTGGGCTGTTCTCAACATGCTTATACTTGTTCATTATGAGGATTCACTTGCAATGTATGATATTAATAACTTTACTGATTTCAATAAGTATCTATATTTTTCTTTCAAACAAATCGTTGTTGAGATTACTCAAAAAAATTTATGTTTTTGAGATTACTAAAAAAAAATTAAAACTTTTGCTTAAGATTGTATATTTCTCAGACAAATATTATTTTACAGGGAGCTATTTTCAATAAATTTAAAATGCATTCTGAAGATGAAAAGAACTATACTGCAGATGGAAATATTCATGATATTGCCAACCAGGGTCATGAATCTGAAGACAAACAGTAAGTATTCTTAAACATTGTGAACATTCTGTATTGAAGCTTGTAAGATTACCTTATTTTATATTTAATTTCATTTATTTATTTTATTTTACTTTATTTTTCAGAAAAGCCTAATAACAGAAAGCTTGGTATCAAACTGAGAGTAGCATTGATTGACATGTTCATTTGGTGCAGAAGGACCTTTTATCTTTTTCTCGTAAGGAGTAAATGTCCACAGTTTTGACTGGAGTTTATTGAAAAAATAAATCTGAAATATGACAGAAATTCTGTTGGAGTGGACATCTGGGATACATTTATGCTATTTGCTAGAGATTATCTTAATATCTTTCATATGGCAGGGAATTAATATTTTACATACCTTGAACATTTTATGTGTTCCTCACCCACCATGTGGAAAAATTTGATTTTGTAAGTTATCTTCCCCTTTCCCATTTTGAAATTATATAGTGCTTCAGTTCACAACTTCCCTGACCAGGTAGTGGAACCACTGAAACAGGTGAACTGGGGAGAACTTGACTTAAATTTACAGCAGTCAGGAGCTGAAACCTGGAGATTTAAGGTATTCTCAGGAATGCTCAATAAATCGTATTCATTTTACACACAATTTTTTTGCTGTAAATTTTTTTCATAATTGTATTTTAATTGAACTGCTTTAATATGTTGCATTAGTATTTCTGTAAAATGTCATCCATTTTTAAACTCATTAAAATCATCACATCTTTTCTTAGAAAGAAAAAGAAGAAGCAGAAGAAAGGGGAAAAACCTAAGGTGGTCAGCCCGTTTGCTCTGGTAAGATTTATTCTCTCTGTATATGTGTACCTATATATTCAAGCAGGCACATTTCTAAAGGCTAAACAAATATGATTGCAATTATGTTAGTGCACTGCATCTATGATACTGTCTGTACCAAATACTGTGAGACTGCAGAATACTGGCTATAGCATAGAAATCAAGCAGTTCTCTTTGTGGATACAGTTACATTAAAGAAGCTGTCTTATTACTGTTAATGATTCTTAGGAGTCTTCCCTTATAAGTGATCATGCTAAACACACTCATACTAGATTTTTGTTTGTGAAAGATAGGGATTTCCATGTTCAGTCATTTCTTCTGACACAATAAAAAGGGCATCCATGTGTCTGCAATTATGTGTGGTCTTGTCCTCTAAATTACCGGAGTCAGGTACTAATCATACTGATTAGGCCTATCAATCATTATTCAGTCATCTGAATCAGCAGTAAAAAGTAACTCTGTGGCATTGACGAAACTTAAAATTAAGAATTGAGTGCTAAAAAGTACTTTAAATTACAAATTTTTTCTGTATATTTCAAAAAAAAATTTTAATATTTAATCAAAATCAGTCATAGGTCCTCTTTTAGTAATACTGAAATATTTTCTTTTTTTGTAGGTTTTGTATACATGATACACAGCAATGATATTGCAAATAACAGACATAAAACTATAGTCCATGATGCCAGACAATGCCCAATTTCTTTACTTTGCTATATCAGCTTGCACTTGTACAATTACATCATAGGACAATAATTTAAGTCAGTAATCTTAGTATTTTACAGTACAGAATAAAGCCAATGGTTTTGTAACAGATGAACTCAAACTTTATTAAGTTCAATGGCAGGAGGATTTAGGATTTCAGTACATTTTTATAATGTCTGTAGTACATTAGGAACAGTTTTTCTGACTGCATAATAATGAATTTAAAGTAAAAGAGATTATTGCCTTAATTATCACAATGCCATTAACATTTCTTATAATTTGAACTTTATATGGTGAACTTAAAAAGGGCAAATTTCTTGTGCCTTGTTTACCTATGGCCTTTCTTACCCAGGTGCAGATATTAATACATTAAAATAGTACACCTCTCTAGTTTTGAGAGTTTATAGCATAAAAGTGCTTATAGTGAAAGGACTTATTCCTGTACATTTAAATTGTTTTGTAAACTGAATTTCTAATCCGATAAAGTTGTAGTTTTGTGACAGCAGGTGTACAATTGATAGTTTTGTCTTTACTTTCTTGACTTTGTAGACACAGCATTGTGTTAACATTCTAATACAACAGTTTGAATTCATTTCTCACTCACAGTTTCGATACTCCACTTGGTCAGATAAAATGTTAATGATACTGGGCACTGTTCTGGCAGCAGCCCATGGAAGCGCTCTCCCTATTTCGATGATAATTTTTGGTGATATGACTGACAGCTTTGTTGCTTCTGGAGACTTAAATTTTACAGGTAAGAATATATCTGCTGTGCTGAGAACAATGGCTTGTATTTAAAAAGAGATGGGGAGATTCAGGCATCTTGACAGGACATACTGATGTCAGAAACCCCTGTGCTATACTATCACACGAATTAGTAAGTCATGTTCATTGTAACAGACATACACTATATTTTGGGGGATTTTTATTGTATTTTTTAGTTTCTACGTTAGTAGATTTTATTTTTGACTTTTTTTTTCAAATTACCTGCTACAGTGCACATTCGATAAATCATGTTTAACTGTGCTTGTAATGAACAGAAAGTGGTTGGTTTTCCATCTCTTCAGCATGGGCTCCTGTTGATTCCCTTGCGTCAAATCTGACAACTATAGTTTATGAGGTGAATCAGACCAGTAGGTAGATTAATCGGAGATTCACTACCAAAAATAAAAGTACTAATTTTCTCTGGGATCCATCTGTTGACCAGCCTCATTTGCTGAATCAGAACTGTGAAATCAAACACAAAGGAGGGCAGGCATGCACTGATAGATACGAGAGGAAGGAGTGATCCTGTCACTTTGGTGTCAACACATAGATCAGATTATGTCATCCTCTGAACTCACAGCATCAGTAAGGGACTCTAGTGTGTGGGTAGTTTTTTTCATCAGTCCTCCCAGTCAAAGAGAAAGGGTTTGAAAGGGCTAATCAAATCTGGTCAATCCAAAAATGGTTACTGGACTGGTGCCACAGCCCAGGGATTCAGCTACTTCCGACCATGGGACTCGCATTGAGAAATCCCATCTCCTGGGGGCTGGGTGGGGTCCATCTGTCAGAGAAGGAGAAGAGCATCTTTGGCCATAGGCTTGCCCAGTCTTTAAACTTAAGCTGCCAAGGGAGAGGAACCTCAGTCCATCCCACTCCTACCAGTGTGATGCCAGTGCCTGCAAGAGATGCCTGGAGCCTGGAGAGGGGACCTACCTATGACTTGAATGTTGGAATGAGAGGATACAGGCTCTTCTGGAAGAACATTTGGGAAGATGAGAAGGGGGCGTCACCCTCTATGTCAATGACCAGCTGGAGTGCATGGAGCTCTGCCTGGGGTTGGATTCCTTCTAAGCCAACCCAATCTATGATTCTATGTGTGCTCAGGAAGACTTTTTAATCTCAAGTTACACTGAGATGGTTTTCTAATCAATGGAGTTATGACTAATCCTATATTAGCAAAGTTCATTAATTTTTGTTAAAATTTTCTCCTTTCATTCAAATCAACTCGATTCAAAACAAGATGTAACAACTCCGAATATGCTGAACAGTATGCAGGAAAAGTAATTTGTTAAAGCTTGCTCTATTAAAAGTATTTACTCTTCTTTCTAAGGACTGAATTCTTCTCAAATGAATTTCACTGCAGACATGCTCGAGAAGCTGGAAGAAGATATGACAAGGTAATTAGAAATTGGTATTTCCTCTTTTTTTAGTGTAGGCACACATTTCTATTCAAGCCATTCTTCTCCCAAGAATATTTTGCTCACTTTAAACAACACAAAACCAATGATTGATTGAATAATATATGTACCTAAAGATTGGCACATGAGATTATTTGAGGCACTGGGAAGATTCTTGAACATCCTCAGCCATTCCCCAACATTTCCCTGTCGTCTCTTGCTCTCACCCATTCTGCCCCCATTTCAGGGGTGTTCCATGTTCCAATGACATCTGCATTGCCTTCTTTTTTACTTCTCTTCCTCTGAATTCATAAAGAGTAATTGTTATGCTAAAAAATTATGTTGATTATCATCCATCAATTCCTTGAGCTGTGGTGATTCACTTGCAAAAGCAGAATTTAAATTGTCAGATAGTATCTGCTTTGCTGCCCAAGCATCAAGTGCAACTAAATGGCTTTCTACAAATATCTGAAAGGAGGTTGTAGGGAGGTAAAGCTCTGTCTCTTCTCCCAAATAACAAGCAAGAGGACAAAAGGAAATGGCCTCAAGTTGTGCCAGGGGAGATTGGATATCTTCGTGGGAAGGTTTGTCAAGCATTGGAAGAGGCTGCCTAGGGAAGTGGTTGAGTCACCATCCCTGGAGGTATTTAGAGGATTTGTGGATGTGGCACTGAAGGAAACATTGCTGGGTTAACAGTTGGATTCAAGAATCTTAAAGGTCTCTTCCAACCTAAACAATTCTGTGATTCTGTGAAATTATCTGCAGAAAATACAGATTTAGATTATATGCAACCTTAAATCTAGCATTCTAGAGCAGGCAATAGCAGAAGACAATATTCAGCAGATGCTTCTGCTAACAGAGCTCCATTAAGAAAAGATCAAATAAGCAGAAACATAAGCTGCTAATAGATGTGCTTTGTTAGGGGGCTTTATTAACCACTGTCCATACACTTGGTTTATGCAGGATGTCTACAGTTGATGTGCAATTTCTTGTACCACTTCAGGTGTTTTTCTCAGGTTGAACTCTGTTCCTCATTAGGTATTGAAAAATATCTGATGTGGTCTTCAAGGCAATTGTCTTTTCTGAAGAGAAGGAAGACATAAGACATTTGCTGTAGTAACTCTTGCTGTTTTATACCAAAGTACATTATCATTTCTGGTAGCAGTGGACTGTAAAGTAACATCATTTAGATTCAGTAGTTAATTTTGTAAATAAAAAAGGAAATCGATTTACACCAGAAAAAAACAGTTCTTTACCCTAAAATAAATAAGCAAATTAGGAAAAGGCCGTTACTTAGAAATGACGAACTTTTATGTAATGAGAATGAACTGACAGGGAATTGGCTTTTATGCTTTATAGGAGAGTGTGGCCACACAGTTTCTTGCTCCCTCAACATTTCTGACAGTCTCTGACACAAATGCAAGCAATGCATACACACCTTCAGTGGGATATCCTTTTGCCCAGTGATTTGAAAGCAAATTTGAAGGCAGAATTGCAGAACTAAATAATTTGTGCATGGTTGAAGTTACACTAACTGTTCTGTGTTTAGTAAATACCTGATGCCTACTTGCACAATATTTTTAAAGTCTGTCTTATGTTTACTCTAAAAGAACTTGAAAAATAATTGTTCTTACTACCTGTGAAATGATAGAACTTGTTTTGCCCATTATTTATTTGCTGAGTGATCTCTCCCTGTCCTTATCACCACCCATGAGCTTTTAATTGTATTTTTCTCTTCCCTGTCCAGCTGAGGAAGGGATGGAGCATGTTGGGTTGGGCACCTGTCTTCCAGCCAGGGTCAAACAACCACAAACATCAGGCATGCCACCTTATCTTTTAGTCATTAACTCTGAAAGTACAAGTATGAATGAAAAGCAGCACAAGTTTCTCTTTAGAAACAAATAGTTTAATGAGGAATGTATTACTTCTTAGCAGCACAGGAACAGGTTTTCTTTTCCAAAGTTTCTAAATAGAGCCTTGAGTTAGTGATTTCACTGGTTTGAAGAAGCAGCTGGTTGTACCCACTCCTTGTTTCTCTAAGAATGCCTGCCAGCGGGTCAAATAATAATAAAACCTGTTTACAAGGAAAAAGATCTCACAGAGGTGTGTTTAAATACTGAAATATACACGTGGACTTGGTTGTGTTTGTTACTCAAACAACAGCTTGCCCAAACCCCTTCTATTTCTCAAAAGAAAAATAACTATTACTTTACAATGCAATAAGCATTTACTCTCTGATTAGTTTCATCAGTGAATTTACAGAATATGTTTTATCAGCATGGAGTCTGGCAAAGATATGAATCCCTTTTGAGACAATTTGTCATGAAACAAAGTCCAAGCATAAATCAATTCTTTGAAGTCATATAACATCATAAAGTAATTGTCTAAAGTAATTACTGCTGAATTTAGATGTAGTGCTCTTGGGGTTAGTTTGGGAAGGTTTTTTTAAGTTTGTAGAGTTTTAATGAAGCTGAATGTGATCAAAGTCAATATTCAACTAACCAGCATTCTGTTAAGCATTAACCTGCTTTTATTAAACTGTTTCGATTAAACGCATTTCATAATGAGTATGGTTCCGAAGTCCCTAACTAAACTGCAAGGTATCATAGCTGCAAGAAAGACTGGAATAAAATTTGAAAATTTTGATCTGTCAAGCCATTCTCTCCTTTTTTGAGCAGAGCATTTGCACACTGATTCCTGCAATTTGCTCCCGCCAAGGAGCATGTTACAGTTCTACAGAATCAGTGTGCATAACTTAGTACACGTGAGTGAAAGTCATAAGAGTTTTATAGCTCTTTGCTCATTATTTGCTTTTATATAGATGCAGTATTCTTATAATTACAGATATATACACCCTGAATATTTAACCCTTGATTTTGGTCATGCTTTACAAATGGAATCAGTTCAGATATATTTTTCTGTTTAATTCTGGTTTAAGTTCACCTACAACTGATTCTGATGTCAATTGTGTATCAAATCAAAATTGATTTAATTCTTTTTGAATGGTTTAAAGTTGTGACTCAAGTTGTGTTCCAGTTTGAGAAATATAGTGGTTCACACACTCTTGGTTTAGATTTGACACCCTGCACAGGGCTGAATTTATTTAAAATTAAAGTATCAGCTATGCACAAAATAGAGAGCAAAAGAATTTTCGATCCAATGGCATTTGCTTGCAATAGATGTACATATACTAATGCTGTATTCTCCAATCAGGAAACATTTCCAGCATCCATGCATATTTTTATTTGTATAGACAGGCACACTGTATGATGTAAATGTGCATATAATATAGGTATATATGATTAGGTCTGTCCATGTTTGTTAAAAATGCTAGGGAGTTTTTGGAAGCAATACGTGTAAATGAAAATGATATTGCATCTGAAATACAGTTCTAAAATAATCTTATGAGAAAATGCATGTTAAATTGACAAAAAAAAAAAACAGAAAAAAGAAAGGTAATTCCTGTCTAACTATATCTTTGGTTTGGATATTGCAAAAAACCCCCCTGACATTAACTACTATTCATAGAAAACTTATCAAGTTTTACAGAGGTCTGAAACAGAAGAAGTAAGCATCATGCTAAATTCAGACTGGTGAGGTAATTAAAATCAATTTAAGAGAGTCTTGCTTTTTTTGCCCTTTTTTTTTCTTTCAGATATGCATACTACTATTGTGGAATAGCAGCTGGTGTTCTTCTTGCTGCTTATTTACACACTTCATTCTGGACACTAATAGCGGGTCGGCAAATAAAAAAAATTAGAGAAGAATTTTTTCATGCAATTATGAGACAGGAAATTGGATGGTTTGATGTAAATGATGTGGGAGAACTTAACACTCGTCTTCTAGAGTAAGTACACTATACCTTTCCCAATGTTGTTTTGCCTTATTAAGCACGTAGGAATTACAATTTTTTTTATTTTCATTGTGAAATTAAGTTTTCAAGTTTTCTCATGGAGAGTCTCAGAGACTGAATTTCTAATATTTCTGATGCTGGACTGTCACAAAGATGTCAGAAAAGCTTTTTGCTGAGTTTCCTTGAACTCTGAGGATGACTAAGGCCCAGCCTATGCGATTATCCCTTGGGAGAGAAAATATAGTTTGTTTCTGTGCACACTGAGGACTGAATAAGGTGCCAGCTGACCCCAACAGTGTGAACAGCTTTAACTGTATAACAAGATTTTCCTTTCTCTTTCCCTATCTTTTATTCCCAAATAGACCACAAGTGCCAAACTGATCAAAAATCTGGAATTAAGAGAGTGAGAGTAGTTTTACACTGTAGAGGTAACTTCAACCTTTTCAGACAAAACCAGGTTTATAGCATTACAGTTTCACAAGAAATAGGAAATTTTCCTTGACCACACTATATAGTGCTTTACCTTGAAGAAAACTATTATGTGGAAACAATTAAATAGTAAAGATTGTCCTCCACACAGATGATCATGTAACAAAACCGAAAACATTTGTTTTCCTTTCTACATTTTTCTTCCTTTCTGGATCTAATTTGTTTTTCAGTGATGTCTCCAAGATTAATGAAGGAATAGGTCACAAGGTTGGACTTCTCGTTCAACAAGTAACGGCATTTGTAACAGGATTTATTGTTGGTCTCATAAGAGGATGGAAATTAACCCTTGTAATACTAGCAGTTAGTCCTGTCCTGGGACTTTCAGCAGCCATCTGGGCAAAGGTAGGTTAACATACATTCAATGTCAGGTTTTATATTAATGAGAGATAATGAAATAAATCTACATATCTGAAATTCTTAGTGTTAGAACTTGTTGTTTAGTCCAATTATAGCTTTGGATAACACTGAAGTATATAAACTCTTAGATGAACTGTGCATCAGCACCCTCATGCTCAAGGCCAGGTTGGACAGGGCTTTGAGCAACCTGGTCTAGTGGAAGGTGTCCCTGCCCATGGCAGAGCAGTTGGAACTGGGTGATCTTTAAGGTCCCTTCCAAACCAAATCATTCTATGATTGGATGATTCTATGTAGTTTCAATAATATCATTCTTATAGATTGGGCAGCCTTATTTGATTTGAAGCTGTTTCTGCCCATATAGCACATTTCCATACAGAGAAGTAGAATCTGCATTTGTAACTGTTTAACCACATCCACATACGTACTTCTTCTGTTGAAAGGAGTAATTGCACCTCCTGAAAAATAAGGGAATAAATTAGAAAAAAACTTGGTCTCAGACACAGAGTTTCTTTCAGAGCTGCTAACAACTTTGGCAAGAAATTTTAGGCAGACTTAGATGAGAGAAGGACCAAATTACCATGGGATTAGAATGACTTACATTTGTAGTTTGAAAGTCTTCCCATTTTTATATTATTTTATTTTCCCTACATTTTAAAGATCATGAAAGCTTTCTCTATCTTGAGTGAGTATAGTGCAGAAAAGGTTAGAGAAGCATGTGCCATGCATGTCTACTGGCTGAGTCTTCACAGACTGTGGCCAACTAATGTAAGTTATAGGGCCCTCTGGCTAACGTAGTCAGAGATGAGAATGAGCTGAGAAGATCTGCCTGGGGAGAACCACACCAGCTCACTATGAGTAGTCATCTAATATCCTGCACTGGGTGAAAGCAGAGTGGAAAATCCAGCCCTTAGCTGTTTACAAAGGGTAACATTTAATTATTTGATTGAATTCACAATATACTTAAAATTTGGATATTGGACATTCTGCACTCATACATAATATAATCAAAAGGCTTCCTATTGGAATAAAGTAGCTATGATAAAAGTCATTATGAAGTGCTCAAGCTCATTCTATTTTTCCTATGTCAAAATATTTGATCTTGTATTAGGTTCTCTCTGCTTTCACTGACAAAGAACAAGCAGCATATGCAAAAGCAGGTGCTGTTGCAGAGGAAGTTCTGGCAGCAATCCGTACTGTAATAGCTTTTGGAGGACAGGAAAAAGAAATTAAAAGGTAAGAGCAATATTTGCTTTCATCAGTGGATTTTAAAGTCCTTGTTTCAGATAGTTTGAAGTTTTCTAGTATCTTTGTTGTTGAAAGTCTTGTTTTCTGCATTTTTAGGTAATGGAAGATTGTCTGTTAGAGACTATTACAAGGTTCACTACGTTGAAAGACAATTAGTTATTTTTTTAGAAAAGTCAAAATAAGTTGATTTGTTGTCTCTGCTTTAGAGGGTATACAAACTACTTCACACATCACACAGCGAGAGCTTTAGACAAAGAAAAGATCCCTCTCAGGAGAAGAGATAACAATATCCTTGGTACTCTGATTACTCAGTAGCTGTGAATGTGCTAACAAACAATATCTCTATTTCCACTACTGTAAAACATAATTCTTGTGATATGTTTTAACCTTTTCTCTTAAGTGGTTCACTATCAAAATTCACTGACCTTTGGTTTATTTAAAGAACTTGAATGCCAATCCCTGACCTGCAATGCCCTTTTATTTCTACATACCAGGTTGACTGATGTTGGCCTTTTTAGGAGTTACACCTTAGGTTACCCTGTTCCAGGATTACCTTTGTACAGTCTTTGGGTTAGGTATTTTATATATCCTGATGTACTTTGTGAGCATTCTTGTCCTAACTCATCCACACAGTTTTTAGTGCCGTGTGCCATGCTACAAGTGTAAGTCTATTTTGAACTTCTTTCTTTCTTCCAGATACCATAAAAATTTAGAAGATGCTAAAAGGATTGGAATAAGAAAGGCGATTATAGCTAATATTTCTATGGGTGCTGCTTACTTACTGGTATATGCATCCTATGCACTGGCCTTTTGGTATGGAACTACTTTGGTCTTAACTGATGATTACACTATTGGCCAAGTTTTGACGGTAAGTATTAAGGAGTAAATTCTCAATAATAGTGAGAAAAGCATGTTACATTATATAATGAGAACTTATTTGATTTTAATGAGAGTTATGGGCCAAAACTGGCAAAGTAGAATCCCTTCTGAACAAAAAGATTCTCACCACAGAAGTCTACATGTTTCCACTGTTCTTACGTATTTTCTGACTTTCATAAGATCAGACTGATATAGAAACAATTCAGTCCAAACCTGAAGTACAATACCCTTCCTAGTTGCTATTTGCTTTCAGATTTATGGGTCTGAATATATTTTCAGCATGCAGAAACAAATACTTTTTTTTAACTGTTGTGTGGTCTAAATAGATAATTTTTTTTATGTTTTGCACTATGAGAGCTTGGAATCACTTCTCAGTATTTTTAGAAATTGAGGGGGATAAAAATATATTTGTGACTAGGGAATATGTAAAAAACCCATTATTCATAAGTCATAACTTAAATTCTTCTCTTGACGTGGCAACCATTCTAATTTTCTATGAGATATCAAATAAATATGGTAAGAAGAATAACTTTGTTAACCATAATAAAAGCCCAGACAGGTGACCATATGCATATATTTATTTATTTTTTAAACTATCTGTTTTGTTTTGTTTATGAATCACTGAAGTTCATGAAAAATGTCTCTGATATGGTTTTGGCTTTTTGGAAACTTTTATGGAGGTTGGCATATAGAACACTCAATGAGGTTCATGAACTTGTGTGTAATTTATTCTGTTCAAAGTCTTTGCAATTTCAGTTGTCTATGTTGTAGTTCATTGAATGGTGGTTTTACAACAGGGATGGGAGGGTGTGGCCTTATCATGTGTTAAATTTGTGAATAGCTCCTATTCAAGACAATGGGTGTCATAGACTTTGCTCTGACTTACTGTGGCTGTTACAAGCTCTGAGCAGCATCATTTAATTGCCTTCTTTTTTTTTAATACTAGCTGAAAGCAATAAACTATGCTACTCTGAGAAAACAGTTTATTTGTTCTTTTTCTCTTTCTTGTTTGCTTGCACTCCCTCTCATTGAAGCAGAGGGATCCTTTATTACTTTGTGATGGAGAAGCTGGATTTGTAGCCCTCTATTTCACTGTAACTTTGAAAGCAGAGTGATAGTGCTTTGCATATCTGTCTTTGTGTCCCTGGAAGATATGTAATATACTTTCCAGTCTTTGGAATGTCTTTGGCCTAAGAATGAATTAATACAATACAATTCCGAGACATCAAGTGAAAGTCTACATTTTTTGGCATAGATTTTACAAGTCTCAATCACCTTTTCACTTCTTCTCAATATGTTTGCAGCATTAACATTGTGCATGAGCTCAGTTCTCAGCTGACTCTTAAAAAGCCCTTTTCTTAACGTTATTCTCTGTTTTCAGTTTTTCTGTAATTCTAGATTCCTTAAACTTCTGTTAACAGGCATGGAGCCTCCTGACGCAAAAATATTTAAAGTAAATAAATAAATGTAATCCTCTGGTTAATAAGAACGAATATATGTCACTGTAAATATTTCTTTCAGGTCTTTTTCTCTGTATTGATTGGAGCTTTCAGTATTGGACAGACTGCTCCAAGCATAGAGGCATTTGCTAGTGCAAGAGGAGCTGCCTATGTGATCTTTAATATAATAGACAATGTGAGTATCCTTGCCCTTCTTATCATTTCAAAACTTCTTTTGAAGATAAGAGACCTTTCTTTTTAAAGACAGGCACTATTTATGGAAATGAAATCAATCAGATTAAATAACTGTGTAAAATAAGCAGAAATAAATAGATAAAACCAGACAGAATGTGTAATTATTAGTCAGTTCCTCTTTGTCTTTTAGAATTATCAGTCCTTGCTTCAAAGGTCTCTGAATCACTTGGTTTCAAAGGGTATCCTCTAATGTTTTTATCATGAAGGACATGTCTGTGGTGCTGTAATCACATGATTATAGACAGTGTAGGTATATGAGCATAGTTTTCATGGTATCAGTGACACCAATGGTAGTGTGAGTGCCAGCAAATCAATAAAACACAACCTGGTAAACTGGATATGTACCTCAACTGCCAAGAGATTCTAAAATCAGAGAAGCTGTGATTTTGCTGGCTAATGAAGCTCTATGAAATGCAATTGCATGTTTTGGATTATTGTTAAGGTATACTTCAAGTTCTAGACCCACTCTAGATGGAAACAAACTCACTGATAATTAAGAAATCTGCTTCTGAGTAATGATCAGCAGATCAATTGTTTCTCAGACAAATTGTTTCAGCAGAAAGGCCAAAGCTATAAATGAACAGCTCGTTAGAGATGATGTACTCAGGTTAATCATCAGGCAGTGAAATGAATCTCAGATTATGGCTAGCTGTGGGTACAGTCTTAAGGACATTTGCTAAATTCACACAAAAGCTTAATGGAAAAATTATAAAAGTATTCTTGCATAAACCTATCATCGATGCAGCAACGAGGGAGCAAAACATCATGCAATATATTTCTTTCAGAAATCTCAACTAAATTACTTAAAACCCACATTTAATGTCTCTGAAGAGTAATGGTGCACTCCAGGACTTCTTTATGAAAAAAAATGGGGGGGGGTGTTGTATTTTATTTCACACAGGAACCTCAAATTGACAGTTACTCAGAGGCGGGTTACAAACCGGACTACATTAAAGGAAACTTGGAATTCGAAAATGTTTACTTCAATTATCCATCCAGACCAGATGTTGAGGTATGTAAATGACACTTTATATATATTAGAGTTAAACATATAGATGATTTGTTGGGAAAAAAAAAATCATTAAGAAGTGACATAAATTATGTTATATTGAAAATATAACAATTCCAAGTTGATTCTCTAATGTATATAAAACTACCTTGCCATCACAGTGATTTTAGCTAGATATATTTACACCTTAGCCAAACATGTTAAGTTTTCTGAGTAACTTTCTGTCTGAAGCTATAGTAAGCGTGGCTATGCAAAAAACCATAAATATGTATTTCTGTCAGAACCTAAACTTACACCCTAACCCAACTGTTTGTGTATTGTAATAATAATGAGATCGTGGGTTTCAGAGTACTTGCAATGCAGCTCTCTGGTGACTGTGTGTGAGAAAGCAGATCCAGCAAGGACTTGCTATACATGGAATAGAGATCAGAATCTGTATTTGTCTGTCTAGCCAGAGAATAAGTTTGCTTTTTGAAGCACTGTCATAAATCCATAGTTTGATTCAATGGAGATGGAAGACATTTCAATGATTTCTGAAAATGTTTTCATGGGCAGTGTCTTTGCACTATGTAATTATTTCCTTCCTTACCTTGAAGGAAAATCACTGGCCATGATAAAACAATCTTTCTTACTTTTGATAGGCAGGAAGAAAAGACACAGAGCTTTTAATGATGACTTTTACATAGCTTCCCTGTAGTTTGCATGGTGCATTAGAAAGAATGTGAGGCAACAGAATACAGGAATATCACATCATATTGCATTTCTATACTATATTTTAGTTTTGGTAGTAATGTTATTATTATTTTGTCATATGAACTGGTTCATGAGAGAGGTAATTGTGAAGTGTGTTGTATAACACCTTGATATTGGACCAATCGTGATGTAAATGTAAGGAAATTAAGCTGAAATCATGTTATCCAAAATTTAAACCCACGTTTACAAATTTTATTTTGTACCAGATTCTGCTACAAATACAAAGGGTATTTTATTGTAGTCTTTATATTTTCATCAAATTTACACTGATATTTCTACATACTGTTATGTTTTTGATTCCCTTTCCTATATGCACAGATACTGAAGGGCTTGAATCTCAAGATTAGTTCTGGCCAGACAGTGGCCCTGGTTGGCAGCAGTGGCTGTGGGAAAAGTACAACTGTTCAGCTCATCCAGAGATTTTATGATCCCAAGGAAGGCACGGTAGGATACTACCTCAAGTGAGCTGACTGCTCTGTATGTCACACTTGTTGAAAGCCTAGTTCTGGCCTCACTCACCTTGTTCCAATGCTATGGTGAAGTCTTGCCTAAAAAGGCATGTGCCAGCATGGAAAGAGAGGTTCCTTGGTCAAAACGCTCAGTAAACAATTTTTGTCTGCTTCCTTATGATTAGGTTACCATTGATGGGCAGGATATTAAGACCTTGAATGTAAGATATCTGCGGGAGATTATCGGTGTGGTGAATCAGGAGCCCGTGCTCTTTGCTACCACTATTGCAGAAAATATTCGTTATGGCCGTGAGGACGTCACCATGGAAGAGATTGAAAAAGCTACCAAGGAAGCCAATGCTTATGACTTCATCATGAAGCTGCCCAATGTAAGCAGACCAGTTCTCCTGCTGAACCAATTTCTTCTAAACCCTCCTGTGCCAAATAGTTCCTTAGGAGGAACGCTTGTTAAGAGAGGAAGCTATCCTTGGAGCTGTGAATATGCAAAGCTATGCAGAGATTCTCGTAACTTTTGAGAAAAATGTTAATTTTATATCTTCAGGTCATGATTTGGCAGGTATTTGAAGAACTATTAGAATTCCAGGAACACAAATGATTAGGCGGGTTTATCCAAGTACGCGTTTATTCCTGTAAAGGAAGGGGTGATTCTTTTATTTACACTGCCTGTCTTTGCTGGCAGTACTGTACCACTGAGTGTTTTGAATGCGTGTGGTTGTCTTGTAGAAGTTTGAAACCGTGGTTGGAGAAAGAGGGGCACAGCTGAGTGGAGGCCAGAAACAAAGAATAGCAATTGCCCGAGCTCTGGTTCGCAATCCTAAAATTCTTCTGCTTGATGAGGCAACATCAGCTTTGGATACTGAGAGTGAATCAGTTGTGCAGGCAGCACTGGACAAGGTCAGTAGTGTTTTAAAATGAAGCAGGTAAGCAGGAGCCTAATATTTACTTTTTTCCCTGACTTTTGTTGAAAATAGAGAAGCATCAAACAAGAAAGGTAAACTTTGATTTGGCAAATGTTCTTTGTAAGGAGAATTTTTGAGATCCTGCAAGTACTACAGAGAGGAATCTTATTTCAAGCAAGAAGATGGAATCATATTTTCTGCATTATTAAGCTTAAATCAACATTTTCTTGGTGTAAATACCATCCTCTGTTATTATCTGTCTTACTGACATGCGTATTGTTGTCAGTCACCTGCTTAATTAACTTATGAAGCCTAACAGAAAAAATAAGCATTACCAGCATGTCATAATTGTTTGTAGCAGTGACTTGGCTTGAAATACTCCAAGGAAACACTTGCTTCAGTTAACATGAATTCTTCTAGGTGCTTCTTTTGTTCTTAGTGTAGAACTGTCTTGATAATGGACAGCTCATCCATCGTGCAACTCAGGAGTCTCAATATTATATTTACCTTACAAATTTGTATCCTTGTGAACCTTTGCAGAAGACCTAGGGACTCATAGAATCATAGAGTGGTTTGGGTTGGAAAGGATCTTTAAAGATTATCTAGTCTCCACATGGAACAAGGACACGGCCACTAGATCAGGTTGCTCAGAGCCCCATCCAAGCTGGTCTTGAACACTTCCAGTGGTGGGGCATCCACGACGCTGGGCAACCTGTTCCACTGTCTCACCACCCTCATCGTAAAAATTTTTTTCCTTATATCTGATCTAATTCTACTCTCTTTCAGTTTAAAATCATTGTCCTTTGTCCTGTTACTACAGGCCTTGGTAAAAATCTCTCACCTGGTGGTCATAATGGTGGTCACCCTTTAGGTGCTGAAAGGCTTCAATGAGGTCTCCCGGGAGCCTTCTTTTCTCCAGGTTGAACCCCAGCTCTCTTAGCCTGTCTGCATAGGAGAGGTCTGTTAGCTCTCTCGTAGTTTTTGTGGTCTTCCTCAGAACTCGCAGTACTCCAGGTGGGATCTCAACAGAGGAGAGTAAAGAGGGAGAATCTCCTCCCTCAATCTGCTGGCCACGCCTCTTTAGATGCAGCCCAAGTTACAGTTGGCTTTCTGGACTGCAAGCACACATTGTCAGCTCGTGTCCAGTTTTTCATCCACTACTATTCCAAAGCCTTTCTCTGCAGAGCTGCTCTCAATCCATCTGTATTGATGTTGAGGATTGCCTTGACCCAGGTGCAGGGCCTTTCACCTGGCCTTGTTGAACTTCATGGGGTTCACGTGGCTTCACTCCTCAAGCTTGCTGGAGACCTGCATGCTATCCCCTCCCTCACGTGAATAAGGTGCACCTCTCAGCTTGATGTCATTTGTAAATTTACTGTGTGCACTCAATCCCATTTATCTATGCCAATGAGGAAGATATTAAATAGTATGGGTGCCAGTATGGATTCCTGAGAGATGTCACTGAGGATGAACTCCATCTGTTTTCCAACAAAATTCCACTGCTTGGGATCATTACTTTGATTAGTTAAGCTAAAATTTGCTTTATCACTTTCATACAGCCTCATGATTAAAATGGCAAGCTCTGACATTTGAAGCATTAGGTGTAATATGTTTATAAATATCCAAAGATAGGTAGATAGTTGAACTAATTTTACATGAAATAGTAGGAGGTTTTATTTTCATTGTAGCTACTTGAGTTAACAATGGCTTAGAGCTTAAAACTCTGAATTTTTTAAAATATGAGTGTGAAGTATTCTCTAATGCTTCTGTGTATAAATTTTCCATGAATTTTAAGGTTTAAATTGAGAACTATGGGCTTAAGTATAAAACCTTCTAGCATTTTAAAAATTTTAAGGTTTGTAACATTCTAAAATTTTAAATATTGAGAATTTTGTTTAGATATTTGTGATCAATAATGTAGGATGTACATGTGCCGCGGTGAAAGATTGCCTCTGCTTCATTTTCAGGGTAAAGATTATATTTCTGCTTTAAGGTACTCATTGAAATATGCTTTTAAATTATTCTGGCAAGTTATATTTTCTGTGAACTCTTTTAGTGTTTCCTTTAGGTCTTATTCAACTCTAGTATGCAGAGGAACACTTTTTGAATTTACTTAGAAGCACTCATATTAAACTTTGCTATTTGTAGGCAAGGGAAGGACGCACCACGGTTGTAGTGGCTCATCGGCTGTCAACAGTCCGAAATGCAGATCATATAGCTGTGTTTGAAGGTGGAGTTGTCGCAGAGCAAGGAAATCACGTTAAACTGCTTGAGAGGAAGGGAATCTACTACAAACTTGTTAACATGCAGGTACTTTTCTTGCTAGCTGTTGCCTCATTTTGGTTTTTGTTTTCCTCACCCACAGTCATTGTATGCTATCAGAAGTATGAGGAATTCTGCAGAATTTGTTAGCAGCCAAAAAAAAAAGTACTTTGACAGGAGAACAGTAATTTGAGAGAGGAGACCACTAGTCTTGATACAATACCTATTAAACCCAGGATAGTACATTTTTAATCCTCTAAGTATTTAAACCTGAAAGATTATTTTATATTTTCCTTTTATGCAGATAAAGTAGAGCAGACTACAGTAGGTTGCTATTCCATTTCTTGTTCTTAGTCTATGATAAAAGGTAAAATAGAGTGGCTGATACTCAAGGAATAGAGCAGGCATATTTTAAGCTGTTTGTTTATATTCCTTCATATTGAATTTCTTTCTAAAGAAAAAAATGTGGAGGAATAGAGGAAAAAGAAAAATAATCCAGCTATGCCAAGTGTGAAAATATGTTTTGAAATTATGTACACAGAAAAAAGAGATTAGATATTATAATAAATATCAGAAATGTATTCATTATTAAGTGAAGACCAAAATACTTTGATATTTACATCCCAATATCCCATGTGACCATTAGATTATAGCAGAGCTTCACTTTGTTTTACTGCATAACCACCATGTCCAATAAAGAAACTGAAACTGCCTCCTCAGAGATCTACTAAAATATAATACAGATTTTCATATCTCCTTTAAAGCATTATATGTTGTTTCCCCCATATCTCTTTCAACTGAAACAAAGTTACTTTTACTTTGATTACCTTATAATTTTGAAAGTAATATATGCATAATTAATCTTAGCATCACATTCTTCCCACTTTTAGGCAATAGAAGCTGAAGTTCCCTCATCAGAAAAAGATGAGAATGCACTAAGTGTCCAAAAACGTGAATCTGAACCAGAATCTGAAGAATCCCTATCAAGAGGATTGAGAAGACGATCAACTCGGAGAAGCATGAAAAAGCCAGGAGAGCAAGATGATGGTCCTGATGAGAAAAAAAGTTCACCTGTAAGTATCTTTGCAGAGATGTTAGTCAATTTGATTCCTTTGAAAGATGTATGTTTAATTCATTCTCCTGGTCAAGAAAGATACAGGAAGAAGGAGGCATTTGATAGGGGTGAAAAAACCATGAGAATTTTTAAATTCTAAATAGCCTTCAACTGTTAATATTCATAGCTTGTTGTTTTATTCTCAACATGAATGATAATACAAATAAAATGGGACTTTAAAAGTCTATAACAAGGTTGATGGGTTTATTATTGAAAATCAATTAAGTTTAAAAGAAATATGTATATTTGCATAATATACTGACATAGTCTATACGGGTTAAACATTCATTTCTGGGTCAGCAACAGAGCATTTGGCCCAACATACAACTCTTACAATAAAAATTGCAAACCCCCCCCCCAAATATGATTGCATTCATATTTACAGTGATTACTTTGCTGTTATAAATGCTTAGTAAACAATTACTTCAATTAATCTAGTCATGGATTACACACAGCAATATGCCCAGAATTAATAGTTCAGTCATCATTGACCAATACCAAGAATATTCACCAACAAAAATTATATAAATAAACTAATGTACAATGACAAGAGCTGTAGATGTAGTGTAACAGCTCTTTCTTCCTTGTATTAGAATAATAAAAAGAAATGTACAATCAGCTTTTTGTACGTTTATCCACGTTATTAAAAAGTATACATTTTTACTTCCTCTGAGTAGATTCTGAGAGGAGGAAATTGATTATTAATCTCTCTTTTTCTCCCTATTTCTCCAAATACGTTCATGCTTGTCCTAACAGAATTTCCATTTTTTAGGAGGAACAATTACCTCCAGCTTCATTTTTGAAAGTTATGAAGTTGAACAAAACTGAATGGCCATACTTTGTAACTGGAACCTTATGTGCACTTATCAATGGAGCTTTACAACCTGGATTTGCGATCATATTTTCTGAAATTATAGGGGTAAGTTGGAGTAAAATATGCCAAAAACTATATTCACACAAAATTTGTTTCTAATAGAATTAGATTTAAAGCAATCACTGCATAATGAAGTTGAAGAGTGGATGAAGCACCATTGCAAATATCTGAAAAATTATATGAAATTTACAAAATCCTAAAAATCTTGCTATCACCTGAATTTTGCTTGCTATACTTGTAATCATATGTAACATATGCTCAAATTTTATATGAACGCAAATGGCTACCAAACTTAGTTATTGAGAAAATGGGAGTATTTTAGATTGTTAGTTGATTTTAAAAAATGTTGTTTTAAATATTGTTCTTATAGGTTTTTTCAGAAACGGACAAGGACATTTTAAGAGAACAGAGCAACTTATATTCACTGCTGTTTTTAGTACTTGGGATACTTTACTTTTTTACTTTCTCTTTTCAGGTATGTTTTATTATTTTTACTTTATTATAATTGTTCATCATCTTTTAGAAATCAGTTCTGAAATATACTAAAAATTTGCATCTTCATAATACACGTCTCCAACTCAAACCAGAACCTGTATTTATGGTTCTAGATGAGTCTTGTGCTGAAACCTTTTTGACCTAGAGCTTCTCATGTGTTAGAGACCTTCCAACCTATTCAGACCTCTGAACTTCAGAACTTGCCCTCTTAATTACCAGCCAAACACATCTCACCTAAGAACCAACCCCTCCAGCCATTACCACTCCCTTCTCACCTTCAAGCCTTCCTGCTTGAATCTGTTAGTGATTGAAAATCTACCAATCTCTTGCCTTAGTTCTCCAATTTTTTAGCTCCCTAAGCCTTTTCCTGTTCAAGCCTTACCTTATGGGAGTCTCCAAAAGATTCCCAGGCCCAATTCATCAGGCAACACTTATTGTGCTGATATTCAGCTCCTTCTGCCGAAATACTAGTGGTTTTAACTGCTACAGCAGTGCCACATAAAAAATTTAAAAAAAAAGTAATCATAATTTCATGTATAGTCTGGTTTATAATGTCTGAATATGTTTGTATAGTTTTATCTGTTAAATGAACCTACACAGTGAAATAAGAAGGTGCGCTTGGGACAGCAGTATAAACAGCCTTGCAAAAACCTTCTGATATATTTATGGGATTGTCTTGCAAGAAGGCCTTGAGTACAGAAGACTGAGTTGTATATGGCTGTGATAAGTTTGCTCAGTTTATAAATGTTCAGACAATGTTTTAAATACGAGTAATGCATTTGACTTCAGTGAATCCAGATTGCCCTACTATTGTTGACTTAAAATGAATGGCCTAAATGCTACTTCTTTAAATCTGACATAGGTCAGCTCATACAAATGAAGTCAAAGGGTTGATTTTCCTTGAAGCATGGTGGTGAAATATTGCTATGCTGCCTATATTATTTTCAGAAAGAATATTTGAATGTCTGTACTGTGAGCCTGCTAGAATTTATGCATATTAAACGTGGTTTTGTATTTGCTTTGTGCAAACAGGACTGCAAGATTTTGTGCTTCAATGTTGTAGAGACGATGTATCTAAAATATTTATTGAATAAACACAAACACTGTAATAGTATGCTAAGCATTGTATCTTTTCTCAAATAGGGTTTCACATTTGGCAAATCTGGAGAAATTCTTACAATGAGGCTTCGATTCATGGCATTTAAAGCAATGCTTAGACAGGTAAAGATAATAAATATTTTGAACTTCGGGGTTTTAAAAACAATTCATTGTAATTAAATGCAATTATTTTTATAATAATGTAATAATGGTAATTTAATAATTAACAATTAAATTACCATTTATCACTTAATAATTAAAAATGTAATAATTAAATAATTATAATAATAACAAAATAATTAATTGTGTTGGTATAATAATAATAATAATTGATAGAATTATATAATTGGTATAATTGTTGATTGTATTTGTACAAATAACTGTATCACTCTACCATATTAGGACTTGTCTACAGAGATAATTGTTTAAATCAGTTTTTAAATCAATTTGGTTAGTTACATGTGGTTAAGCAAAGTATCCTTAGAAGAAGGGTCTTAAGTCAATACAAGAGCTTTTTAAGTGCTCCTTGCAAGGACTAAGATTTACAGCCAAGCTACTACAGCTCCACAGGTTGATGTGCACCAGCAGTATCCCATTGCCTGTTCGTTTACCTGCTTTGTTTTCTTGGTGCCCTTTCTCCTGTAAAGAAATGCAACACAGCTTACATTGTAACTCTTATTTCATAATGTCTGATTTAAACTGGGATATGTATAGACATGGTTTTGTTTATAAATTGGAAGTCTCTGTCAAGGAGCCCCCAAATCCATAATTTTTGTTTGTTAACACAATAATAAGATTGCATATTGAAATCTAAAGCCACTTTCAGAGAATTAAAATATAAATATTTCATAATGTTTTAAAGTAATTCATGTAGGTATCTAAGACAGCCTTAATTTTGCATGATTTCAGGATCAGTATTTTAGACTTTGAAATATGCAATAGAATAGTTATGGGGTTTTATTCTTGCTCATAAAGCTACATGTAGACACAGAATTTGATTCATGTCAATATGACTATTTGCAATGCGACAGAAAACTCTTGTAGTCTGCAAAACTATGACTTATAGGTCAGCCATACTCCAAATCTAATGAAAAAGCAATCTTTCAATTGAGCCTTGAGGTCAGAATGCCAGTAATACTTTACCAGGACTTAATTCAATGCATACTACACATGAAATTTTAAATCAGATACTGGGTCACATGGTGAATAAATTATAAACGTGTACCTGACCCCAACAATTAATGAAGGAATTAAACATAATTAAACATGCAGAGCTGAGGCCACATACACAGTCTTCTGACACTGAACCCAGTTCTATCAGGCAGACCCTGGATTTACTTTGCAGTTTACATGAAATGTCCAAACATGGCTCTTAAAAATAATGTTTCTTATTGTAGGATATGGGCTGGTTTGATAATCCAAAAAATAGCACTGGAGCACTAACTACAAGACTTGCTAATGATGCCTCACAAGTGAAAGGAGTAAGTAAAATTTTGGTTTGGTATTTTTCATATTTGGTTTAGCATATAGCAAAGTTGCAGCTTGGGTGTGACTGGTTGATAATAGTCTCAACTTTGACAACTAAAATTTACTATAATACAATAGTTGGTAGAGAATGCACAGAGAATGCATTATAACAGTAATGATAATATATGTTTACAAAAAAATTTCCAAGTAAACCTTTTCTAAAGTTTACTATTGTGCTGTATTGTGATCTTCATTATTAAACAAATCTATTGGGAATCTCTTATCTAAGAAATCTGTTTAAAGAGGTCTTATTCACCTAAAGACGTGCATCTAAATTTGTTCTGCTTAGGACCTCCTGCTACTTTTCTGATGACATAGATTCCTTAATTAAAAAAAAAAAATATGCAAGCAATAGGCTTTTTTTCCTCTGTTACTTTTTGGAGTTTCTTTAAAAATAAATTGTGGATTTTCAGGGGTCTGTAATACCAAGCCAAAGTACACTGAATGGAATTATTAGTATATGCTTAAGTAAATTTTTACTTCTCCAAGAAGTTACGAGGTGGTTTTTTTTCTGAACTGAAGAATTCTGAAGTATCTTTGGCTTTATTTCTATTGGAGAAGTTAAACATTTAATTTTCTTTTTCATTGGGCTTTGTGTGATGACTTATAAAGTAAGTGTATGATCTACAAAATAGGACTGATTTTAATGTGAAGATGTACATGTGAATATGTATGGAGGTTAAAGTTTGTTCAGCTTGAAGAGCAGAATTTAGAAATTGTGGTGTACATTTAAGTAATCAGCACATGGGAAAAGAAGAAATAAATGTGATCTAGGTATTTTTATACAAAAGCATTTAAGAAACTCCTATTTTGAAAAAGCTGAGTTAAGATTTTTTAAATAGTGCCTTGAGAATCAGGAATATTGTGGGTGAAAATGCTTTTCTTATTTAAATCACAGTTACTTTAGTAAGAAATGCCTTTTTTCTTCTTCCAGGCAACTGGTGTCAGACTAGCATTAATTGCCCAAAACATAGCCAACCTGGGGACTGGAATTATTATATCATTAATATATGGCTGGCAGTTGACCCTGCTACTTTTAGCTGTTGTGCCAATCATTGCAGTGGCAGGAATCCTTGAAGTGAGGATGTTGGCTGGGCATGCTAAGAAAGACAAAAAAGAGCTGGAAGCTGCAGGAAAGGTGGGTTTAGAGAAATTTATCTATTTCTGTATAATATATACAGTCATGTTTACCAAAGTATTGTTACTGGATGTATTACTTCCAAATACAGAACAATTCATAATATATAACTTCCAGAGACAGCCTAAACTCCATGTAGTTACACTAGTAGACCTACAGAGCATCACACCTCTTCAATAATAATTGAAGAATTATGTTATTAACCAATATATATATTTATAGCTGATAAATCCCTGAATGTGCTAAATGCTATTCAGGCACATTCCTTTCTCATTCCTATTCTGATCATCTTTGTTTTCCTTTATTTTGCAACACTCTTCATTTTGACATTCTTTTTCGTTTGTTTTTTTTTTTCCCTGTCATCCCTTTTTGGCATGTCATCTGTCTTATGTTTATTACATTGCTCTTTTTTTTCCCCCCTCCTTCGTCTTATTGGTGTTTCAAGGGATAATATGTATATACCAACTGGTTTCTGAGTCTGTTTGCCATTCCTTCCTTTCTTGTTTGAGTGGAAGAGAAAGATGAGAACTGAAAAGTAAGAAGGCTAGACTCTTTAACAAATTAAATGAAGGCATTTAATGTCACTTCATTCCAAAAATTCTTTTGGGACAGAACAACTATTTCATCACTTCCCAGATAATTGCTTTCTTCAAGGCAAAACTTTTCTAAAATCTCTTCCTATGTCCTACTTAAACTGAGAGGAAAATCATTTATCTAAGACCATGCACATAAGGAATAGTACTAATATTCAGATTTGGTATTTAAATATATGTGTCTGCATGTGTTCTAGCAGTGTAATGTCGTCTTGTAGTTACTTGAGGTGCCATAGAGTTGGGTGGCCTCCAGTTGCCATTTCAGAAGGGTCTGGGTCTACTCTGTGCTCTATGTTGTATCTGCCATGCCTTACCCAAATGTTTTGAGTATCCTAGACCATCTCCAAGGGCACAAGTCACCTGCATGTAGGCAATTAGATTAGAGTCCTTCCCACTCCAATCAATGATTTTGGAGAAGCAGACTAAGTAGGCACACCGTGCATAGACAGATGAATTGCTTTCTGGTTATGTTGAATAGGTATCCACTGACCCTCCCAGTAACTCCTGTTGACTAAATGAGGTTTATTTCCTTCCTTCCATCATGTCTGTAGATAAAGTTGCTGAAAAACATTTTTGTCCCTCCAAGGCCACAGGAAATTGTGCAGAATGATCTTTCCACGGGCTTTTTCATACAAGCCAAAGAATGCAATTCCTTTCCTTCCCACTGACTACATTTCTTCTGTTCCCCCTCTCTAATGGCTGAATATTTATTTCATGTAGTTTTGTTGTAAGATATGGCAGAAAAAAATTGACAATTCTTGGAATAGGCACTAAAGACTTTTTTAATGCCGCAGATTGCGAAGAATTACCACAGGTGTTACAAATATTTATGACATTTTTACAAAACTTAAAAAAATATTTACTTTTCATAGAAATGTATGAGTTTCCCCTCTCAAGACCACCTAAGCAAGGACTGGACTACCGGAATTTTATTAAATTTTCATTTTTTTAAAAAATCAGGATTTTTTGGAGAAACAATGGTGTTTTACCTGGAAATTTGCATTCTGCAAAGGACTTAAGTTACTGAAAACCTTACTTTATGGTCTTTATTAGACTCAAACCATGATGCATTAAATGTATATTTCAGCAAAATATGTTAAAGCCCTCAAGGTCTTCATCATCTTTGTTGCCTTTCTCTGGATATGGTCCAGCACTTCAATGTCCTTCTTGAAGTCAGGGGCCCAAAACTGAACTGAGTACTCAAAGTGCAGCCTCACCAGTGCTGAATACAGCAGGACAATGATTTTTTATACAATGTCTGCAAAAGTCTAGCTAAATTGTTGGTATTGCCCATATTCCTTTCCTGCTGTATGTACAGTTCTGAGGTAAAAAAAGACATTACTTTGCATTTGTACTGTATCTATGCTCATAAATGAGCTGTCCTGCTTAATACCCATCCTTAGAAATGAGACTGATTGGCAGCTGAATAGAGCTTAGATATAGCTGTTTAATAACATTTGAGATGCATTAGGAAATTGAAAATATCCATCCCTGTGGGACTGTCAACTACAATACAGTACATGTGCCCTCCCAGAGCAACAGGATTTCAGGACAACTGGAATACTCAGTCTAGCACATATTTCATGGGAGGCTATGTAGGTTGTGCACTCAAGCCTGATGTTTCATCCAGAGGTGAATAGAGGGATGCAGCATTGTTCCAGTGTCTGAAGAGATGTGGTTATTCCAGGTGTCATCTGTTGGTCACTTCTAAGCATCATCCATTCTACATTAATATGGACTAAATAGACCATACAGGTTCCTAGCCTCACTGTGTGGTCACTGAGGAAGACTTTGTGGGCACCTCCATAGTCTTAACAGATTATGTAAAAGCTTTGAATCTGTTACTCCCATAATAGACACACATTTATTGGCTTCAAATGTTGCTAGGTACCCTTGTGCATACAAATGACTCGAGTCTACATATCTGCAAGATTAAAGAATGTATTATTGTTCAGATCAAACATTTACTGCTGAGATCTAAGTTAGGCTCTAAGGCACGTAAGCAACCTGGACATTTTGATTGTAGCCCAAACTCAGTGGACTGGAATTTGAATGCTCATACTCCATTTTTCTTGTTGAATAGCTTCTCCATACTTGTCATTGCTGCCTAATGCTTTCTCACCATTTATTTGTAGGACATTAAAGAGGTCTTATCAGAAAATTCTGAGCATCGTAAGAAAATCTCATTGTCATAGAAAGAAAAATGTAAAATGATTATTTTTGATATCAAACATCCATGATTTTAATAACCAATATAAAAAATATAAAATTACATTCCAACAGAATTGTTTTATTAGTTTAGGATAAGAAATTTATCTTAATTTTTGATTAAAACATTTATGTTTCTATTGCAGATTGCCACAGAAGCAATAGAAAATATTAGAACTGTTGTTAGCTTGACCCGAGAAAGAAAATTTGAGTTGATGTATGGAGAATATTTGATTGTACCATACAGGTATAATAAAAATAACTAAGCTAAAAAAAAAAATCTGTAATAAATTGCACATATTTACTTCAACAAAAATAGATTTTTTTTTGATAGTGTGTATGATTTAATGTATAATTTAATTACCTCAAAATTAATGTAAATATTTTGCATATTTTTTTATTAACAAACACAACCACCACCAGCTGACCTTTTTTTAAACTTGATTTAATTAATTTTCTTTATAATATTGGTATTTTCTATTACAATGTCACTTGGTTTGGAAAAATGTTAGTTTTAAGTGAGCTTTGGAAGTGATCTAATCTGAATTTCCACCTGAAGTGTTTTTGATATTTAATTAGAAGCTTTTTAATGTAAATTGAATATTACCTTCTGCCATTGTTTAAAGTATTAGAGGGACTGAAAATATTTGAGTAATTGCTTATTGGTTTGTAGCTGAAAAAAAGTAATATAAATCTGCCTGGACTAAAAAAAAATTTAAAAGTTTTAAAGTGAAAAACTAAAAAGATTCTGTCAAAGAAAGTTTTATTTGTTCTAGAAGGGAATGTTTCATTTTCAGATATTCATGAGAAAAGTAAAGGAAATGACAGCATCTGTACACAGATATAACAAGAGACTTGTGAGGATGCCACTAACACATCAACCATAATAATTGAGTGATTAGAGCACAGTGCAGGACATAAAAGATATTGCTTAGCTTTTTCCTCAGGCTGCTGGGTTTTGAGTTCACATCTCACAACTTTCAGAACAGTGCCTAACCATTCTCAGGGTTGACACTGATGGGATTGCTCCGAGACTTCCATCTTACTGTTGTTCTAGTATAAAAAGGAAGTTATTGCTCTATGGGTCAGTTTGTCTGGAAGAGACAGAGATATGTTTTTTAGTTAATGTTTCAGTGTATGTACACTTTCCATTCATAACAGTATCAACTGAAGTCAGTTGGTATTTGCATATTAGAACTTAAGTATGATTGCACACTTTGATGAAAATGTGCATTCTTTCTTACAGAAATTCTGTGAAGAAGGCACATATATTTGGCTTTACTTTTGCCTTTACACAAGCAATGATGTTCTTTACCTATGCTGCCTGTTTCCGGTTTGGTGCCTATCTAGTGGCAAATGGACACATGGAGTATAAAAGCGTGTTTTTGTAAGTATCACATTTGCAATATTTTTCTGTCTATCCAGAAAAATCCTTTATTATTTAAGAGACAATAACTCAATACAGGGCTGTGTAAACAAGTTCTAAAAGACTGAGGTTCTACCAGTATAGATATCAGTGACCTCAATACCCAAGAAGGTCAATCATACCAATTTTTTGTTGGCAACCTAATTGTGGTAAACACAGCTCATTTTGACTGGAAGATGTTGGAAAGTGCCTGCATCCCATCTGCTAGCTGAATGTCTCTAGTCAGCTGAGTGAGTGGACTTGCAGTGGCTCAGTCAGACTTGAAAGGGATTGTTTGACCTAAAATTGTGTGAGCTCTTCTAGGCCGTTTAAATGCAGAATAAAACAGATGACTTTATGAGCTCTGAAAAGACAAAATTTAAAATAAATGAATCTATTTTACTTTACTTTAAAAGAGGTCTCATAGATCTCATATGTGAAATACCACTTCTCAGTTGTGTGGCAGTAATTAATAGCTGAAGACAGCAGGTTCTTAAACTATTCTAATGTAGCCTGTAAAATTACATAAAATTTCATAAAATTACATAAAAATCACCACAAAGCAATAATAGCATAGTTTTCAACCCTTTTCAGTACTGTAAATCATGCTATTTTTTCCATCAGAGCTGTGATAGAAAATTAAATCTTTATTGTCACCTTGTTACAGGCTTGATTTCTTATTTTTGTTGATGCCTTAAAAATTGATCACTGACTCCCAAAAATCATGGAACCATAGAGAGGAAACCATAGCAATAGCAGGATTAGAGTAACAATTCTGCCATCCATTGACCCTTTCCTTATAGCCTCAGCTGAGATGTAATATACTTAATCAGTATCAATAACTAAAGAAATTAGTGATAATAAGTAATGCAAATACTGAATTTAGAATGCAGACATGTTTATTTCACATCATTGAAAGAGGGTGAAAAAGGAATTTCTGGAGCTAAATGAGTAATTGAACCAATAATAGTTGGTTACTACTTTACTCTTTCTAAATTTAGCCCTCTTTTTTCTCTGAGTGAAAGAAAAAGTTGGCTGCAGCCCCATTTCCATTGTCCTTTTCTCCATTGTCTATTGATTATTTTTTTTCCTGATTTCTTTTGTAGAGTGTTTTCAGCTGTTGTATTTGGTGCAATGGCCTTAGGAGAAACCAGCTCTTTTGCTCCAGACTATGCTAAAGCCAAGATATCAGCAGCCCACCTGTTTCAGCTGTTTGAAAGAGTGCCCTCAATAGATAGTTACAGTGAGGAAGGAGAGAAGCCCGTAAGTAAGCCATGTGTAACGGGTGATATTTTCTGTCAGTAATATGAACAGCACTCTTCTCACTTCCCTCAAACTGATTTTTCCTCTCCTGATTACATCTTTTTCCCAACGCATTCTTGACACTTTATCTGAACACAACATGGACCAAGTCCTCTATTGTGAGTCCAGCTTTTGCTCATAATGGCAAAAGGTCATTTGTTTTGAAAACCCCTATTGATTTCAGGGAGGGGAGTAAATACTTCTGCAATTCTATTAGAATCATCTGTGAAATTGTCTTAAAGATGTAACTGCCACGGTCCGAGGGGGGACGGGGCCGTGACACAGCACGGACGGGTCCGGAGACAAGGCAGAGCTGCAAATGGAAGACTTTATTGAGGTGTCCTGAGGTTTTATGGGTTCAGGGGGGAAAGGGCTAGAACACGGGGTGGAGCATGAGACAGACAAACGGGGTAGGGACACAGGCAAAGGAGGAGGACCATGGGAGGAACCGGGGAAGGAGAGGGCGAATGGTAACTGTCTCCTCTCTGCAGCTTCTGCAGCCTATCAGAGAGGGGAGCGGGAAAGCAGGGAGCAGGCAAACTCGTGGCAAGCCCGGGTATGCCCAGGCTCTGCACTGTGTAGTGTGGATACAATGAAACCACATAATAACAGTAAAGTCCATATACTAAAGTCCTGTCAATTGCTGTATGTCTTTCTCCACGCCTGGAACAGCTCCCATCCTGAATCTTGTTCCTTCACATGTAACAGTGATGCTCTTTTAATTCCAGGAAACATTTGAGGGAAACATAACCATCAAAGATGTGGCATTTAACTATCCAAACCGACCAGAGGTCAAAATCCTCCAGGGTTTGAATCTAAAAGTAGAAAAGGGACAAACTCTGGCTCTTGTTGGTAGCAGTGGCTGTGGAAAGAGTACTGTGGTTCAGCTGCTCGAGAGATTTTATGACCCACTTGATGGAGAAATGGTAAGTATTTTTTCAAGAACATGTCAATAGATTTAAGTGAGGGTGTGCTTACTGGTTTTATGTGATGTGATAAAGTATACTAGATATTTCTAGTTTTCTTTTTCAAGTATTTTTAATGTTAAAAATCAGCACTGGCTCATTAGGGCTCCTTAATTGAATGAGTCCCAGTTTCCCACGTTATATGGAATTAATGAAACAAGATCTGTGTGGTAAAAATATGCCTGACCCATGGCCTAATGGTGGTTTTGAATTCAGAGCAAATTTCCTGAGTTTTTTATATTATGAACACTTTAAAATTTGTGAAACATACATATACATATCTACTTCTGTAGAGTGTAGTAACAGAATTTGCTGTCTATGTTCTTTCAGAAAAACCAAAACCAGAGAACATTGCCAAAAATAATTTTTATGGTAATTTTTACTTGTCAGAAACATCTTTCAGAGTGTGTCCACATACCAAGTGGTAGACTGTAAATACTTTCAGTAATTTTGGTCTAAAATACATGTAAAGTTTCCTACATTACTTATTCAGCAACTTTACATATTTTTTTTTCACATAACAGTATTGTTTATTGCCATTGCTCTTTGATGTAAATGTATTCAGAGACTGTGTTTGAAAAACAGGGCACACATTTTGGGCTGGATGAGATGAGAATAAGAAGGATTTCAGAACTTGTCTCTGCAGAGGGGAAGCAATACTTAAATGAGACCTAGATGCAATGGACAAGATTTTTTTGAGAGTTGAAATGCCCAAACATGTCCAGTGTAGCAAAATGATTTGTAGAAAGTAGCAGCACAAGTACTCCAAAAGTATGTTTAACCAAATCTGTCTTCCTTACCAATTTTTTTGACCTTGTATTCATGAATAACCAAATACAGTTTCATGAAAGCACAGACCTCTGGCATAGAAACCACAAAAGCGGTGGGCTAATTCAGAGGCTGAGTTGCCCTGTGAATTCAGGTGAGAGGGGTGTATTTTTAAAAGCAGTAACTGTCTGAGCAGCTGTACACAAAAGTGAGCAATCATGCTGGTCTGATAAGGAGAGTAACCATGCCTAAAAGTCATGATGTTTGGTATGGTAGATCCAAAAATGCCTAATAACTGTATTCTCTAGTTTCTCCAATGATTTTTCACATCAGATAAGGGACAGGAAGCAGATCTTAGCAGGCCACAAATCCATTGGAATTTTGAGGAAAAAAGATGGTAAATACCTATATAGTCAAAAACCATTTCTCCTTTCAAGCTTATTTTTCCTGCTGAATAAAAAATGAAAGAACATTACCCAAGGTTCTTTGAAATTGCCTCAGCATACCCTATCTTCCATTGTCTTCAAAATCCTAATTAAACCTTGAAACAAAAAGATAGGGACTAAGGCAATACTTTTATAAAATAGCCCTCAGAAAATGTTGGGATATAGGGCAGAAGCAGGGCAAGGGATTATGTGAGCTTTCAATTGATCTCTCTAAGGAAAGAGCTGCAATTGCACAACTTCTGTGTATGAATTTACAGTAAGTCTCAAATACATATATAGCCATGTGACTAAAATTTAAAATGTTTGCTTTCTCAGCTTTTTGATGGCAAAGGTGCCAAGGCACTAAATATCAAGTGGCTGAGAGCCCAGATTGGTATCGTCTCACAAGAGCCAATCCTGTTTGATTGCACTATCGCTGAAAACATCGCGTATGGAGATAACAGTCGTCAGGTGCCATTTGAGGAAATTGTTAATGCAGCAAAAGAAGCCAATATTCATACCTTCATTGACTCTCTGCCAGATGTAAGTTATTCCTTTTCTCTCCCACTTGGAACTGGAAGTGACCTAAAGTGGCAGGGAATAATTGTGTCTGCTTGTAAATACCCGGGGTACAATAATTCCCTGAGATGAAAAAAGATCTGAAACAATTTTTGAAACATTTTTCCTTTCTTAATTGTGTTCACCATAATTATTGTTTTTGTGGGAGATTCCAGTGTCGGGTAGAGAGCTGAACATTCAAGATCTTTGGGAAGAAAGGACACAACTGTAACTAATTGAGAACTGGAAGTGAGGGGTGGAGGTTTTTAAGTAAATGGAACCTTTCTTTTTAAGCTCTTGTCCATCTCAAGCACATGTAAAAGACTCTGCTAGACTGACAAGGGTATACATTTCTTCTAGTTTATCTAGTCAGAATTTAAATTTCTAGTATTCCTGTGGTCCGAAAATACAGTTTTTCACATATATATATCTGACCACCACACAATAATGTAAGAATGAGCATCTTGGTCAGACAAAAGGTCTGCCATGCACATAATCTTGTCCCAGGCAGTGACCACCAAGACATATTTACAAATAAGTATTCAGAAAGGCTAAACATTTAATCCCATTTCCCCTGAATTCTCATCTTACTTTGCGTAATTTGTGACTTGGGAACTTCCTAAGATAGAAAATGTTTTTTATTATTTAGTTTTGTATGGATTTTTCTTCTGTGTGTTTGACAAATCAGTTTCTAACCTGTGCCAACTTGCTTTCAAAACTTTCTGAAGTTGGGAGGTTGCCAGCTTAGTTGCATGTTGTACACATTCAGACTGATTTCAGGCTGATAAACGGCTTAAAAAAATACAAAAGCCGAGGCCCATGATTTTTGCAGACCATGTTTACTTTCTAATGACTTATCAAGATCTGCTGGTCTGCCTTAACTTTCCTAACTCAATAAGAAGCATAACTGTCCAGACAGATATAGATAAAGTCTAAAAATGTCTTTGCCCATATATAGATATATAATTTGGCCTGAATCTCATACATCTTACACATTGCTTTTTTTTTCAGGATGAATAAAAGTTGGTTAGAATAACTAATTTATTTGGACACTAGCTTGGAGTGTCTTAAGTCAGGGTTTGATCCTCAGTATTGTCAGGGACTTCCACTGATCTTTGGTGCTCTGTCTCCTGATTGAGAATAACATTGCCATCCAACCCTAGGGAGTGCTATTGCTTGGAATTTAGGAAATACTTGATGTTACAAAGAAGTCTCCTGGTGAAAGATCTATAGATCTGTGTCAGCTGGCAGTTCTGGCCAGTTGTTTTCAGAGAGCTACTGGCATGGAATATGCAGTTTATGGGTGGCTGGTGTCAGGGCTGATATGCTTCAGTATACTTCAGAATTGATTTGCATTCATAGCCTGAACTTAATCTATTATTTCCAGAAATACAATACCCGTGTAGGAGACAAGGGAACGCAGCTTTCTGGTGGTCAGAAACAACGTATCGCTATTGCCCGAGCTCTTGTGCGTCGGCCCCAAATTCTGCTGCTGGATGAAGCTACTTCTGCCTTAGACACAGAAAGTGAAAAGGTAACTTAAGTTTAAGCCAGGAGTCTGGAATCTAAATTCCACCCTCCCTTTTTTTTTCTTACATCATGATTATTGTTTTTATTCTCCCAGACTGAAGCCAAAAGCTGGAAATATGGTGTCTTATGCAAACTACACATTTATGCTAATAATAGACAAATATAAAAGTCTTACTCCTTCTTGCAAAAAAAACCCCAAAAAAAGTAATTTTTGCATCTGTATGGCAGCAGACAGACTGAAATTGCAATGAAGAATGCATTCCTCAGCCTAGGATTCTTCAGGCTTCAACTGAAAAAGTGCTGTCAAACTTGAATCAGGACACACAAACTGCAAAGCCAAAAAGACTGAGGATGCTGGCAGAGAACTTTTTTTTTTTGTAAACCTGACAAATCTTGTTTCATAAGTTTTCTTCTTCTCCTAATGCTCTCCAGTCCTTGCTGCATGTTCATGGTTAACACAATATGTTATGTGAAAATTTTTAGAACACTTACTTCTTTTTTAAGCCCAAAGCTGCAATCTTGGTACAACAGAAATACAATCTAGCTGTAAAAAATCAACACAGAGTCCACAAAAAACTTACTATTAATGGGGCAAATGTTATATCAGATATTATAGTCTGAAAAGTTAAAACCTTTGGACCAAGTTGTTATCAACTGTCGGCATAAAAATGAGGTTTGAAGGGAAAATGCCATTAAATAATGCCATGATTCACTGTTTTCTTAATTATGTGCCAGTTAGGCACATAATTGAAATTTCATCTCTCTTTTTATTCCTCATTAATAAACATAAGGAATAAATAAAAGAAAGCAGAGATTCTTTTTAGTATTTTTCTGCCACTGCTAGCTCTAAGAAAAAGATGATTCACGAGACTCCCTGCAAAATCAGGAGAACTAGTCTGATAGCAGTTGACCCAAGAATACTGACTTGACTCCCATGTATAATTAATCTGTCATGAAAGAGACCTGTGGAGGTCCCCAATTAAACATCTTCTTCACACAAGGGCCAATACTGAATTCAAACTTAAATTGCTTAATGCTGTGTCTGGAAGAGTCTTTGAAAATCTCTAAGGAGATTCAGCAGACATTCTTTTGTCCCTGTTCCAATGCTTAATTGTCCTTGCAGTGAACACTTTTTTTTATATCCAGTCAGAACATCTCCTGTTACAATTTATGACCACTTTCTCTTATTCTCCTGCCATGCACCTCAGTAATGAGCCTGGTTCCATCTAATCCTCTTGACAATCACACCTACTATAACAGTTTTGACTCTTTGCCAACACAGGCTAATTCTAAATCAGGAAGCTTGAGCAAGATATTCCCTTTCCCTCACTCTCATATTGCAGTTTACTTCGCAGCTGTCAGAATAGTTCACCTTTTGGTTTGTTCACTGTGCAGATTGTTCAGGAAGCGCTGGATAAAGCCAGAGAAGGCCGTACCTGCATCGTGATAGCTCACCGGCTCTCCACCGTCCAAAATGCTGACAAGATTGCTGTCATACAGAACGGCAAGGTCGTAGAGCAAGGCACCCATCAGCAGCTTCTGGCTGAAAAAGGCATCTACTATTCTCTGGTCAATGTTCAAAGTGTGTAATGCAACATGTAGAATAAAGGCAGTACTTATCTCTGAATTCCCACTGGAGCTACTTCTGCCACTGGAATTATTTCAATATCAGCAGTCAGTCTTGATACTTTTGGTTTTCTTCCTTCCTTTGATAAATCATACAAAACTAAGAAAATATGTACCAGTTTCTCTGTATTAGCTTTCATTATTCAAACAGCTTTATTATGTGGCCAAAACAATGGCCTATTGTCCTCATGAAAGTAGAAGCATGCTAAGCCAAATGTAATTAATATTAGCTTGCTTTGAACTCTGTCAAAAGTCACATTAAACAGGCTTGTCTGTAAGCAACTTGGAAACATTTTCATGCTCAGTAAAAGTAGCTTTGCTATTGTCAGAAAGAAACCTCAAGCCTTATCCTCACTGTGCCTGTATAAGACACAAGTCAGTCTGGGCCTATTGGGCTTGTTACCAACCTGTTATGAGAACTTGCTGGTCAGCTGAAATTTGATTCCAGATGTCTCTTGTGGAGTTTAAGCATGGGATGACAGTAAATGTCTTGAAAACATGGGCAAAGTCTGAAAACAAGGGTCTCAAAACTGCAAGTACCTCAGTGGTGGTTGGTTACTGATCCCCAAAGAGTTGCAATCTTAAGAGATGGAAAAAGACATAACGCAGGAAAGAAACAGCAGATCAGAAAAAATCCCATAACTGATGGGCAAGACAAAGCACCTGCTGCAGCCTGGGAAAGAACTATCTGCAAGTGTCCCGAAGTCCTAGGGGTCAGAGGTCAAAGTCTAAGAATTCTGAAGACTGCAATATTTTATAAAAGGTGAAAATCCTGGATTTGGACGTGGAGGAGGGGGAAGGAAGGCATCTTTTTCATTGTTAGCATGCTTTGCTGAAGAGCTCTTGAACCTGATCACCATGACTGAGACTCCCAAGGACTGTAATTATTGGTGCTAAATCCTTGACATCAGCTCTGTGACATTGGATATTATTTGCTTATTTAGGATGACTGTTAAGCACTAGCTGCTTTGACTATGTAGTAATATTGATTTGTAATCCTTAATAACTAAGCATGAAGCAATGTATATTGTTAATGCATATTTATTCAGTAAAGTTTTGGTTTTAAGTTTAAAACTGGCCTGATTAATCAATCTTCCACAATTCCATCCTAGCAACTTCTGATTCCCTGAGATTTATACATATGGTCTGTCTTACATATCTCTAGATATTTGTACACACAGATCTAGACATTTATACACACCTTAACTAGGCTCATCAATGTACTAATAACACTCTTCAGAATGTTGATTGATGCAGTCTCATTGGAATCACATACCTATTTTCTTTTGTTTCTATCTTAGATGGAAAACCAATTTGACTAGCAAATTTGTTTGTTTCCTATTTATACATTACTTGATACAATAAGATTCTTGTCCATGAGTAAGGCTATTATTCTGCATAATAATATAAAGAAGTTATACTTGCAATTGCAAGAATTGAATAGATACTCTTTAACATTATACTCTGAAGATTCAAGTGAGAACATACATAGACTGACTTTTTTTCCACTAAATTCTGGATGTTAGTATTTTGTTTTTAAACTAGGATTTTTAATTTTTGATGGAACAATTTCTAATGATTGGATTAGTAATTATTAGATTCTTTCCCCAACTTGTGTCATTTTGAAGACTCTTGATTTACCAGACAAATCTAACTCTTTATGAAAATCAAGATTGCACTGTAAATATTTTACCACAGACATCTGCAAATCAGTTTTTTAAATCCTGGCCATATAGTTTAAAATATATTTCAGAAATTCACATCAAATATAGAAACTTTCTAAAACAATTTATTTTTCCCTATCCTTTTCTTCTACATTTCTAAAGAAGTATTTTCCCGTTGTCGAGATCTATGCAAAAGTTTTCATAATAATTACAAATCCACTATAAATGCTTCAGAAACTCTCTGCTCACAATTACTTTCTTTTCAGAATACTCTTTCAGAAGACTACAACAGCCATATTACTGCAACTGAGCTACCACTAGATAACTCATCATGTAATTTACAGTCACAAAGCCAAAGGACAGAGAAGAACACCTCCAAAATTGCATTCTTCACCACATTCTATTCATGCACCTTCTAATTGCAATGCTTTACCCAAAGGAAGGGTTGACTGAACTAGGACAATTCTACTTTAAGGACCATTATTCTACCACATCTTTCCAAAGGGCATAAGAGGCCTTACTCCAAAGCTCAGCCTTTTCAGCTAGGCTCTGAGATATTTGGGTTCCCCTTAATGTCATAAGATACTTGTCTGAGCTCTAAGCCCTCCTTGTTGGCATAGTCAGCTCTTCTCTCTGACCATAAGTACCCTAAACTCTTGATGATAGGTATGTGTTGTTATTCTGAAGTAATAGGCCTTTTCTCCTCTGGCCTGTTCTTCTTTTGAGGGCCTGCAGCAGTTTCAAGCAGAACTTACTGTTTTGAGGGAAGGTACTCTAGCAGCTTTTCCACACATTTCTTGTGCCTCTTGACCCGTTACCTTTGGAACAAGTCTTTAGAGAGATGTCAGCATTGACACCACCTTGGCAATCCTAACCACTTTGCAAACGTATGCCACTGACCATGGAGAGACAGGAATTAAGAAGGACTTAAATCCAACAGTCTGACAGCCCTCCTGCTGAAATGACTGATCAAAATAGAGTTCTCAGAAGAAAAAGTGTTTAGGTCTAGGAAGTCTTTCTTACCACAGATTCTTATCAGGGTGTTGCTATTGCCCAGTGTTCTCCAGCATACTTACCCCTACAGGGACAATTTGCTGTTCCATATAAAACAAGTACCTTACTAGTAAACCCTTCTATAATTTCTGACATAGTGCGAGAACATAAATATACTCCATCATTCTCCCTCACCTCAAGAGTGTCTGAAGCAGTATTTCTCACCAGTGCCATGTACTATCTGCAAAGGAAGACTGTACATCAGTTCTGGATCTCTGCTGGTCTCTTCTTCAGGCATTCCCTCAAAGTTCTTCTTGAACTATCCCACATGTTGGGAGAAGTTCAACAGTCTTCCCCCTGACACGGACTTCCCATCAATCTTCTTTCTTTCAAGTAAATCTTTTGAACCTGTTGTCTCTTTCTTGCTGCTATACTGGTCTGTGAAAACAATCTTCCTGGTAGCATTAATTTCTGTAAGACGCTAAAGATCTCATTGAAGCATTTGTTAAAGAGTAATCCTTGTGATCGTTCATAGTACAAATAGAATCAAGTTAATCTCTTTGTCAAGGTGTATCGTTTATTTGTACATTTGTAACACTTCCTCCTACTCCTCTCCCTCAAAACATGGCAGAGTGCCTATGAATACAGGGTGAAAACACTCAACTAGCAATTCTTGTGCAGAAAAAGCCACATTGTAAATGTATCTATAGACAATCTAAATAACTGTTATTGTCGAGCACCCGGTCTTCTAGACAAATCGTCTAGAACAACGTAGTGTAGTCATTCATTCATTCTGTATTTCTAAGAGAGGACTGTATCTTTTATTCTAATTACTTTAATGCAGGAAAATGAAAGCAGAAAGTAAGAAACAGGACCAGCAGCAACTTCAAATCCTTTGCTGTGAATTTCACAGACTGGAGAGATATCTGAAGTAGAGAGGAAGGAAAGGTGCAGAACACACAAGGACAGCAATCTTTAGCAATCTTTGTTTTTGAAGGGTGAGTACATTCCTTTTGTGTGCTTATTCCTGCATACATTTCATTCTAGCTGTACTCTGTTAACTAGGGAGATCAGCATCATAACGCCGTTGTTGTAGAGATCTAGGACAGGACTGCATGTAAGTCAAAGTGAGCATTCACACCTAAGTCATTTCTCTAAGCAAGTCTGTCTTCTGCAGGGTTAACAAAGGTCTGGCCAGGGCATAGTTCATCCCATTCTAGAATTGCTGTCACTAGTAGGTCAGATTAGCAACAACCTTGTATTGTGTCTCTTCATAAGAGGATATAAGCATGATTATCATAAATACTTATATTGTTAATGCCTTTGTGTAGAGAAATGAGTCACACCTTGTAAATGACTGCTCTACTAAAAAAAGCATCTTAGATCCTGCACTACATAATGTTTTATAAAAGTAGATCCATAAACGCTGCCTGCAGCCTTATATTCACCAAGACAGAGACATTTTTTACAGACATACTAGAAATTGTATGGGACTAATTTAAAATGCCCCAACATTTAAAGTCATTGATATTTCAGATAACTTGAAAGATAAATACTGCATCTCTCTATATATGTGTATATTATCTTGTCTTACTGGATTTGATTGAAGTGTTTATGGATAGAAATGGTATAATTCATTTGCTAAGTAAAGGAGACATATATGTTAAGAAATTTTTTGAATACTGCAAGCAATTGTTTCAAGAGGGAATAGCACGGTTCTTATATCATTTAACAATCAGGTATAATTTTATTCCTATGTTAATTCTGTTTTGGTTCTCAAATTACTGATGAAAAAATAGGTCCAAGAATAATTTGATTAATCTAAGAAAAAAATTCAGTTCATGCTATGTAAGATGTTAAAAATGAAGACATGTTGAGGAAGAAGGAATGTATATCTAGGTAACACAGTAGCTCTTGGTTCCCACTTGCTTTTAAAGTGTCCTTAATGAGGTCAGCTTTATTTACAGCAATATATAAAAGAAGTCAGGGCAGAACTTAGAAAGAATGGAGCTACTATAGGTGTGAGATGACTAATACTGTCTTCTCTCTTTACCATTGAGGCTCCAATGAGCTGTTCAGTTAATGCTGGCATCACAGTTTTTTCTTTCTAGGTACTCTAGTCTTCCCCCAAGGTTAATTTCTTCTTGCCTCCACTTTTACATGTATCACATTTTGTACTGATTTCATTTTGGATTAATCAATGTGCCTTCTTGTTGTACAAACTCTTCAGTCATTCCTTGATATGTACATATTTCATAGAATTGGAAAACAATACAAAATTTCTATGTTGTGCAACAAAAAACCAACCAAACAAAATATATACACACATTCCAAGGGATGGGTAGAAGGCAGCACTATGGAATTATGACATGCTTCTCCATTCATAAAGGGAATTCCTAATCTTAAGTAAGTTTTCTTGATATTTTCTACAGAAGATTTATCTCCACACATCTGTCTATTCTTCAATGTAAAAGAAGGTGAGTTATTAAAGATGAGAGTTATTGACATATCTACTAAATCAGAAACAACTCAGACATTACTCTTCATGCATGCTAGAGTTGAGAATTACAGTTCAGGATGCTAATATTTCCCTGTTCAGCTTGTTAAGGGTACATTCAAGGAAACATACAACAGTCTAGTTTTGCAGATGTTCATAATTTTCTTTCCTGCAATTTCCTGAGGAGCTTGATAAATAATCAGAAACTTCATTTCTCACTTGGCTGTTATTTTGAGACATTTGAAATCTTTTCTCTGAAGACATGATTATTCCTTCTGACTCTCGTTTTCCTATTATTGCCTATGAGACTTTAATGACAGAAAAAATAAATGCGATTTCCATCTAAGAATCTTGCACTGAAAAAATTTCAAAATATCCTTTAAAATTTCTCGAGAATTGCTCATGAAAAAAATTAAAAGCTAAGAGGAATTTCTGTGTCTGAGTTTTAACACCAGTTTCCTTCGAGTTCGTGGTGAAGGTTGTGTATTTTCTTCTTTATTACCCAGTACTGTAAATCAAAAATTTTTCTTTCTGTGGCCGTGTCTGTAATTTGCCACATGATGGCCTCATCTGTTCAGAAAATGGCTTCATTGATCTGCTTTGTCTTTTTTTTTTTTTTTTACTCCTTCATGTATATCTTGTTCAATTCAGTATATGCAGTACCCTGTCTAATCCAAAGAGCAATACTCTTATGAGCTGCTGGTTACTGTCCAAGATACCCACTCTCTTTCCTGCCTAAGGGATCAGCATGATACAGTCACACCTGACAGCATCGCTACCATGTCTTCTGAAGTCAGAGTTCTTCAGACCTAGACCAAGGCAGTAGATAACAACTGCTCATCCCAGCTTGTGCTATGTCAAGCAGTCCTACTGGAGGCAACAAATGATGGTAGATAATGTCTATCTTTGCATTTGAATCAAAGACCTTTCATTTATTTCTTCCCTATTTAATCATATTTGTCACAAAATCTGTTAAAGTAGAAGAATCTTCCCATGTATTAAAAATATTTCATAATATTAAAAGAGCAACGAGGTTTTCATTTATTTTGGGTAATTTGATTCCAGATACAGAGTTTGAGTGCTATTTTTCTAAGTGAGTTACTCCTTTAAGAGATGTTAAATTCAACACCACTATCATTCTACATTGCCCCATAAATTTTAACCAGATATAGAAATTTACAAAATAGGGTATTAAAGTGCTACAATGATGTTAAAGTGAAACTCTTTACCTGTGAGACAACAGGCATCTTACCACCAGTATCAGTATTTTATACTAGGTGAATATAGTATTTCCTGTTAATAAAAGATAAGAGCATTACATAATTTCTTGATTTTGCCATTATGGACAGGAAATTCAATGTTTCATTCAATTTAATATACCACAGTCACAGATATAAAACACACTTTCATATTACCTAAATTAAAATAATACTTTAAAAATAATTTAATTCTCTAGTTGGTTAAACTGGCTGCAATGAGGACACAGAGATGGTTTATCGCTTTACACTGAGGAAAAGTCTTTTTCTAGGATGAGATTGTTTTCTTGAGTATAATCACAGGTATCACAAAGAAAAATTGTTCTGAGAATATGCTCTTATCCAAGAAAAAAAAATTAATAGAACTACACAATTTAAAACTTCAGCTCCCAGCTGAGTGGAAATGTACATCAGTTCAGTTAGTAAATAGTTTTGTGTTTGAGACAAGAAAACAGAGTTGACATTTCTGAGAAGCCTCATGGAGCACTAACACAGCCTTCTCTGGCTGCTCCTCCACATCCAGGTTTAGGAGTTTTTGTTGTGTTGCTGCTCATGCAGTTGAGCACTGGTCATGGTAGGATTCTTGTGCTATCACTCTGAAATATCAGGAGAGCAGCTGCAGTACACGTGTCCATAACTTCCTACCTGTCTCCTTCTTGTGGACAGGGCAAATCATTTTCAGAATTTTTTGCCTCAAGATTCCCATATCGTGTCCAAAACCAAAGCATCACAGTATTCATGCCACTAAAAGGAACTTCTGGATCACACTACATGAACAAAAATTTTTCAACTATTGTTTTTATCCACACCTTTTGTTTCTAAATACTGGTGCGGCCTCACCTTGAATATTGTGTGCAGGTTTAGGCACGACAATATAAGAAAGACAGTAAGCTGCTAGAGAGTGTCCAAAGGAGGGCAACGAAGACAGTGAAAGACCTTGAGGGGAAGCCATGTGAGGAGTGGCTGAGGGCATTTTGTCTGTTCAGCCTGGAGGAGACTGAGGGGAGACCTCATTGCAGTTACAACTCCCTTGTGAGGCGAAGAGGAGGGACAGACACTGATTTCTTCTGTGTGGTGACCAGTGACAGGTCCTGAGGGAATGGCCTGAAGTTGTGTCAGGGGAGGTTTCAGTTGGATCTTAGAAAGCGGTTCTTCACCCAGAGAGTGGTTGGGCACTGGAACAGGTTCCCCAGGGAAGTGGTCACAGCACCAAGCCTGACAGAGTTCAAGAAGAGTTTGGACGATACTCTCAGGCACCTGGTGTGACTCTTGGGGATGGTCCTTTGCAGGGCTAAGGGTTGGACTCAATGATCCTTGTGGGTCCCTTCCAACTCAGCATATTCTGTGATTCTGTAAATTCTCAAAGCATATTGCAAACATTAAGGTTCACACAGTAAGAAATATTACACCTGATTCAGGGGGAATCATTTCAATGTCTTCAAGTGTTTTCGCTTGCTGACTTCAGTTTCAGAAATGATAAATAACTGACAAAATGATAAATAACTTACGTCCACTTACTTGGATGCCAGCCAACAGATTGAGGTTACATATTTTAGGCATCTGAATATAGTTTTTATCCATTTACCATTATATAGAGTAAGTCATTACATCTTTTATCTTAAAAATCCATGTTAGAGAATTCACATATCAAACAGTCATTTGAATACTGTGATAATTTTTTTTATAGAAATAAATCATACTCTCTCTCAGAGGACATTTTGCTAGGCCTAACAAGTTATTTTAGTTTTCTCACACAGTATAAGTTTGCCATTTCACTGGTCGTATTTTTCTTTAATTTTGTTATATTGTATTTCACATAATTATAGTTCATCTGCTTCTCTTACTACTACTGCCCAGTATTACATATCTAATTCAGTAAGATATCCTGTATTCCTTTGCCCTAGTCCTCTCACTAGTTCTCTGTACTGATCCTCTCAGTTTCGTATCTAGAAAATTTCATTATCATGAGTATTGTTTGCATGCCCAAGTCAGTAATATAAGTAAAAACAATAAATCCCCAGACTGACTGAAGAATTAATGTTGTCAACTCCCTTGGGTACATCTCCCTGCTGAACACTGCTGTCTTCCTTCAAACTGTTTTTTACCTTACTGTTCTTTTATTACTTCACAACTAGTGTTTAATAATTTATCTCGTGGCTTTAGGATAAATTGGCATTACTTGTCATTAATGAAGTCCCAGTGGATTAACTTTGCTGGGTCTATCCTCTCTAGAAAAAACAGTACTAAAGAAAAGTAATTGGGTTTATTCTTCACTTTCATAGCTCATGATATAATTTTTCATGATAATGTTTTTTCATGATTAAATTTACCACCATTTATTTCAGATTTTATTGTTTTCTTCAGGATTTGTTTGTAAGCTTCCCGTGCTGTTTTTGTCAAGATAAAAGTTTGCAATTTCTCAGATTGCTGTTTCCGTAATAACTCTTCAGTCCTGTGGCTCTAGCCACAATTTGAAATAATCACTAAACCTCTTTGTTACTGAACCAGTGTTATGTTTGCCAGTTTATTCAATACTCTGGAATAAAGAGTTCATGATCACCATGAAAAGCACATTCCTTCCTTACCGTTTTCCATTTTAGGTCAGATGCGGTAATTAAAATACCCTAATTTATTTTGACCACCTTGCTTTTGGCACCATGCACTTCTGTGTTTTTTTTTTTTTTACTGAAAGTTGAGGCTGAACTAGAGTTTCAAAGCCATCCCTGGTGCAATTACCATCACGATGCTTTTTAATTTCTAAGACCCAGGAAATGAAAAACCATTGTTGCAGTCCTTTTCTGTGTATGTTCATCTGTAATTACATTAACATAAAATTGCTCAGTATATCACAAGATGAAAGGTAGTCATTATATTTTCTTCTACTCTTAGCAAGATCTTTCTTGGGCTTGGACTATTGTGTACAAAAATATTTTGTACATCTTCAATATTTTTCACGGGAAATTTATGCATATACACAATGAAAGAAAAGGTAATTTCCAGTATGTTCTGATTTTTTTTTGTGTTTGGATTTTTTTCCTTTCAGATACTGAAAAATCAAGAAAATGTCAAACACATTTCTATCAAACAGGCTATTTCAACCAACATTTCTATGGGTATTGCTTTCTTTTTTGGAATATGCATCATATGCCTTGGCCTTCTTTGATGGTTTCCAACTTTTATACATTTCACAATCCTAAAATTCTTGTGATTGATGAGGTAACATTGGCTTTGGATAGTGACAGTGACTCAGTTGTGAAGGCAGCACTGGACAAGGTCAGTATTGATCAGTGTTGAAGTGCTTTTGTAAGTGCTCATGGAATTCAGTTAATGATCTTATGGGCTAGGACTGAACAGTACCAGACTTCTCCAAACAAGCTTTAGTCTTCGGAGCACTGGAGAGCTCAGCCTGTGCTAAAAGCTAAATATTCCCAAGCCTGTGTGCTATGCTCTTATTATCACCCAGCAAAGTAATGAAAAAACAACTCGAGGGTGTCTTCAAGAGCAGCTGTTGCATGTTGACTGCTGTCTAGACATAATTTATAAACCACACAGACAACTGAAAATAGTAGCTAATCCTGTATTCCTTGTTGTCCACTCTAAGCAAGTTTACAAACCACTTACCAAACAGTTTCACCTATTCCTCAGTCTGAATCAATCATATTCAGTGTTGTTTTTTTTCCCCACCCCTGTTTCTTTCTCTTACTATGCCTCTATACTTATGCTCTGGATGAAGACAAATTCCCACCATTGCAAAAACATTTGCAGCAAAGATCACAGTTTCTTTATGGACAATATCTACAGAAGACATTTTTCTGGCAGGTGCTATTCTATCCCAGAAGAAGTATCTAATCTACCTTCTCATCGTCAAAGATCTTTTAGTCCCTAATATTTACTTGGACACCCAATTGCCACTAATTTCAAGAAGAGCTAGACTACCTGTCCACTAGTTCTAACTCCAGATAATTCACAGTACTCTGTGAATAGAATAGAATAGAATAGAATAGAATAGAATAGAATAGAATAGAATAGAATAGAATAGAATAACTATGCTAGTTATCACACACAGGGACCTTTCTCCCAACCCATGACCCATCAAGTGAATCCCAGAGACAGCAGGACAGAGAGCTGCTTATTGAGACATATTTGGTGGGATTCCCAACTAAGTGCTGCAATATAAAACATATACAGCTAGTTTAAACAAGTTATTAGCTTCTCACCTCCCCCACATAGCTTTTAAATATGTCATATGGTGAGATGAATCTTCCTGTTGACACTTCTGGCAGACCATGCCAGAAAGACTTGCTCAGACTAGACTATCCCTGATTGCTGATGTTAAGCAAGACAAAGCTAAGCTGTTGTGTGCCAAGCATTTGTTTATCCTCCTCTTGCCTAATTTTTCTTTTCCCAGCTGTGCTGAGCGTGTTCCTCCATAGAAGGTTTACATCCAGTGTAGATTAGACCACTTTTCCCTACAGGGTTTACCAACCTCTGATGAACCTCTGTATACTGTTTGTGTGAATGGGGCATTCTGCTTTTTATAATGAAGGACCTTAACTTGATTTTCTTCTACTTTTTGATGTGATTTTAAATTTTTAATATAATTTCAGACATAGTGAAGTTTTCAGTCTACCGTACTGTGTACTATTAGTCTAACTGGAATGAATTGATCCAAAAGGTACTTCCAGCTTTGCAGTGTTTTCTCTGTGAAAAAATTTCAGTAGGAAAAAGCTTCCCCAAAGAGTGCTAAACTTCAGCTTAATAAAAATTCATATCAAGTAAAATGTTCAAGTTTAATGTTCAAGTTTAATTCAAAGTTGTGAATTACAGCAATTCTGAACAAAAAAACTTTCTTTAAAAGTAGGAAATTAAAATGAAGTCTAATTAGAAGGTATAAACATTGTGGCAAAAATGTTCTGGAGCTCACTGCTTTTCAGACCACTTTTCCAGATCACAGGACTATAAAATCACTCAGATTGCAGGTGACCATCTAGTCCAACCCCCACTGAATGCAGGATGAACTCTGAGGTCAGTGCAGGGTGCTTGAGGCTGTGTCCTGTTGGGTTTGGAATACCTCCAAAGATGGAGACTCCACACCCTCAAGTCATCTGCTCCATTGCCTCCCACCCTCATTGTGAAAACTCAAACTCTTTTATGCAAGTACTTTTGCAAATCAACAGCCTCTCAGTGAGTCAGACTCCTGAAGTTCTGTCATTCAGACACGGTTTACCTTGAATATTTTTATTATCTCTCACACTCTCTCCTGAATTTCTCAAGCAGTTTCTCTCAGGTCTTAACTTTGAAACAGCTGGAAGTTTTACACCTGATTTTCTTGGCTCCCTCCACACATTGAAAGTCCCTCTCATTGGCTTTCTGATTCTCCTTTACTTTAAGGTTCTTTTATTTAATTTTTGATTTTAAAGACACTTTCTGGTAGGTCTCTTCAGTTAACTTAGTTAATTCCCTCCCCATCTTTCTTGTACCCCCTTTAGGTACTGGAAGGCTGCAATAAGGTCTTCCTGGAGCCTTCTCTTCTCCAGGCTTAACAGCCCCAACTCTCTCAGTCTGTCTTCATAGGAGAGGTGCTCCAGCCCTCTGATCATCTTCATGGTTCTCCTCTGGACTCCCTCCAACAGGTCTGCATCCTTCTCTGGGGCCCCAGAGCTGGATGCAGTACTCCAGGTGGGGTCTCAGGAGAATGGAGTAGAGGGGGAAAATCACCTCCCTCAATCTGCTGGACACGCTTCTTGTCACGGTTGGCTTTCTGGGCTGCAAGCACACATTGCTGGATCATGTTAAGTTTCTTATCAACCAATACTCCCACGTCCTTCTCTGAAAGGCTGCTCTCAATCCATTCTCTGCTCAGCCCTTATTTGTGCTGGATTACCTCAGTGCAGGTGCAGGACCTTGAATTTGGCCTTGTTGAGTTTCATGAGGTTTGCATGGGCTCGCTTCTCAAGCCAGTCAAGGTCCCTCTGGATGGCTGTAAACAACTTTTAGCATCATACTGCGTTTCTCTTCAGGTATCAGGAATTGGGGATTGGTCACAGGAAGAGGGTAAATACATCATCTGTTCCAGGGGAAGCACAGAAGGAATCAACACTGACTGGACAAAACCCACAGTCTATTTAGAAAAGCAAAAAAAGGTTCAGAATACATCGCCATGAACTTAATATAAAATCTGTTGAGCTTGTGAGCGTCTCTATATTCTTACCTGCATGTGCTTTCCATATCTAATGGGATAAGAAAGGAACGGGATAAGAAAAGAATGGGATAAGAAAGGAACACAGTCTCACTTGAGAGGGAGTAACTTTTAAATAAATTGTGGGAAGGCATCCTATATGTCTGGTTAAGGACTCATACATTGATAACATCCCACAAGAGTTCTGTGGAAACACCTTTTCCTCTGAAGCTAAAATTAATTGTTTGTTGCAATATTTAAAATAGTTTGAGTAATATTATGAAACAAAATTACTTGCATGTGGCAATAGCCTAATAGCAAGTTAATTCATTTAATTATAGAACAAAACTAAAACCATGTAATTAGTCATACAACTCAAATAACACACCATTAGTAGAGAATAATAACTATTTTTGTCTAATGTTTTGATATCTATTGTCTAAAATGTCTGTGTTAGCAAATAGATTCCTGAAACTTAAGATATAATTATCAAGCTCTCTAAGGACTTAAACTTGGAAGAGATCATATTCAGCAACAAGTAATGAATTGTTCTTTTAACATTCAATATCATCAAATGCAAAAGGTGGTCTAAAGTCTCAACTTCTTTTTCTGGATAGTCCCATGAAGGGTAAGTGGGATTTGTGACTAATCCTTTCAGGGAAAGGCAGAAACTGTTATTATTGGAAGTAATGGGATGTTTATATAGCATTCATTGGTCTTGTCCTTCTTCTTTTATGGTATTTATACTGGGTACTGAGTAATAGTAAGAATTTCTGCAGTTAATTAGTATGGTTTTTAAAGATCAGGTACATTGAGGTTTTCCAACATGGAATATGGGATAAGGAGCACATTATAAAGAATATACACGTCCCTCATTTCCCTTTATTAATGTATTGAATGTATCTTGATGCAATCCTTTTATTTTAGAATAAAATTGTGCTTCCAGTTTAATTTTTCAAAATTATGAAATTGGATGAAACTGAATGGCTGTAGTTTGTTATTGGATATTTTTATATGATTATTGATAGGGCCTTACAATCCATATTTTCAGTCATCATTGCAGACATTATAGGGATGGGTATAAAACAAAGAAGCAATTGTATGCTTTACTTTTTATGATTGTTTCCCAATGACCTTTATGATGAACCAATAAAATTATATTTATTTTTAAATATGCGCTGCAAAATTGAGGATCGGGCAGAGCTCCTTGCTATGGAGAATGCAAAATGTCTGCTCAGCGTCCCACAGAGCAGTGATGCAAATTGCACATCCTCAGCCAGATCAGCTCACACATGCTGATTGAGGAGAGGTTCTCCCTTGAACTCCCTGAATCTGCTTCGACCTTACCCCTTTAGAGCAGGCACTATGTCAGCAGGAGCAGTGACCACCCAAGAGCCTTCTCTTGTTCCCCCAAAAGGTGTGTGAACCTGAAGATGAGCCTTGCTCTGTCTTGCCCACATAGGCTCAGCCATAGCCTTTCAGAAGATATAAAATGACACAAGGCAATGCAAAAGCAATAAGATGAAAGCTATGTGAGAAAACACTTCTGAGTAGATTCTTCATTATAGACAGAATTTCTGTAAACCTTAATTTATGGTGTAAGAAAAAGAAGTTGCCTTCTCAAGAGAGTGATATTTTATATATACTGGTGAGAATTTTGTAACATTTTCAGTCAGCACACAATACTTTGTTGAAAAGGTAATAACATTTATACAGTGTGGGATATTATTAAGGTTTTGACAGTGCAGAAGACAGAAAACCTGAATGTGATAGTGTATATATGCCTTTGTGGCCTTATGTATCCATATGCCGTATGTCACTTACATGCCATACCAAGAAAAAACACAGGGCCATGTTATTTGCATGAATGGTAGAAGTTAATCATCTTATCTACCTGCTGCAGGAACCTGAATCAGTTTAGTAACAAATACAGCCCTGGAAGCTGAACCTCAGATTCATGTTTTAACTGTTTTAGGATGAGGTTCTCAGTCTTGTTTACTCATGTTTTTCACACTTATGCCACAAAATAAGGAAAAAGAAAAAATGAAAACAGAGCAACATCTGCATTTACTGGAGCATTTTTTACAACCAGTCAAGTCATAGCATATGACATGAAAGACATCGAAATAGCCTGTCTTAAATTTTTTATACTCATACATGAGGTGTTACCTTCCAAAGAAGTACTGGATTCTGCACCTGGGACAGGGCAACCCTGGTTGTGTGTATAGAGTGGGGAATGAGATGCTGGAAAGCAGTGCTGCTGGAAGGGATCTGGGGGTCCTGGTTGATGGCAAGTTGAATATGAGTCAGCAGTGCCCTGGCAGCCAGGAGGGCCAACCGTGTCCTGGGGGGCATCAGGCAAAGCATTGCCAGCCGGTCGAGGGAGGGGATTGTCCCGCTCTGCTCTGCGCTGGGGCGGCCTCACCTTTGAATGCTGTGTTTTTTCTACAAGTAAGTTTTTGTTACTGCAATTTTTCATGGTATTTGAGGCACTATATCTCAACTGTGCAGTTCTCAGCAGCTAAGTCTTAAGCAGTACACAAGAAAAACTATGAAGAACTTGCACTATCAGATAGGCACAAAATACAGGAAGAGGTTTAGAATTTTCTCTGTGCCTCTGCCCTTGATCCCATTCCTGCGTAGTCTGACCTTGCATGGCCCTGGCCCAGGAGTGAGAGATTCAACAATATGTCTTTGTGCACACTGAGTTGTGCTGTAGTCAGTGAATATCTGTGCAGGTTCAGAGGCTTCCTCTAGAAAATAACCAGCAGCACTACAGTTTTTTGACTGTAAGCTCTTAGAGAGCGGGAAATCCCTGGTATTTGTACAGTGCCTGAAACAAATACAGGGTCTTACAACATCTTCATAAATGACTTGGATGCAGCACTGGAAGGAATACTAAGCAAGTTTGCAGATGACACAAAACTCAGAGGAGCTGTTGACTCCCTTGAAGGCAGGGAGGCCCTGCAGAGAGACCTCGACAGATTAGAGGACTGGGCAATCACCAACCATAGGAAGTTCAACAAGGGAAAGTGCCGGATTCTGCCTCTGAGATGAGGCAACCCTGGTTGTTTGTATAAACTAGGGAATGAAATGTTGGAAAGCAGTGCCACTGAAAGGGGTCTGGGGGTCGTGGTCAATGGCAAGTTGAATATGAGTCAGCAGTGCCAGGAGGGCCAGCCGTGTCCTGGGGGCATCAGGTAAACCCAGCTGGGTGAAGGAGGGGATTGTCCCACTCTGCTCTGCACTTGTGTGACCTCACCTTGAATATTGTGTGCAGTTTTGGTCACTGCAATATAAGAAAGGTATTAAGCTATTAAAGTGTGTTCAAAGGAGGGCAACAAAGATGGTGAAGGGCCTTGAGGGGAAGCCGTATGAGGAGCAGCTGAGGTCACTTGTTCTGTTCAGCCTGGAGAAGAGGAGACTGAGGGGAGACCTCACTGCTGTTACAACTTCCTTGTGAGGGGAAGAGGAGGGACAGACACTGATCTCTTTCTTCTCTGTGGTGACCAGTGACAGGTCCTGAGGGCATGGCCTGAAATTGTGTCAGGGGAGGTTTAGGTTGGATCTTAGAAAGCGGTTCTTCACCCAGAGGGTGGTTGGGCACTGGAACAGGTTCCCCAGGGAAGTGGTCACAGCACCAAGCCTGACAGAGTTCAAGAAGCATTTGGACAATACTCTCAGGCACCTGGTGTGACTCTTGGGGATGGTCCTGTGCAGGGCTAAGGGTTGGACTCGATGATCCTTGTGGGTCCCTTCCAACTCAGCACATTCTATGATTCTATGATTTGTGATAGCACCAAGCCTGTTACTCTGAACTAACTAGTTTCTGATTGAGGTTGGATAAAAAAAAATTCTTGTAATTGAAACACTGGTGGGGCCTGAAGACTGCTACAGGATATACACTTGTTTCTTAAAAAACGTCTTGTTCTTTCTTCTACCTTATAGGTGCTAAATTTAGGTTTTAAAAGCTTGGATTACCTCAATTACAGCTAGAATATTTTTTACTTGATAATAATATTTTTAATATTGTATGCAGATAGTTACTTTATTTATCTGAAAAAGACAGAAAATGTGATTAGGTGCTAAAAAAGCTTTTTCTTTTTTCCTCAAACAAGATTTCACATTAGTCAAAACTGAAAAAATCCTTCCAATGAGGCTTCCATCCATAGTATTTAAAGCACCTATGAGACAGGTAAAAGCATTATATTTAGTTCCATGGTGCTTTAGAAATGTTTGTTTTGTAATATCCCATAAATTGTGTTTATTTAAGCAGATACGCTACAATCATATCCATAAGATGACACATCGATTTCTTAAGCTCAGTTTAGAAGCTGACTATACTAAATCTTCATTACAGGCCCAGGTAGATATTTTAAATGGCTTTACAGCCTTGTTATTGATGTAACTATAGATCAAGTGTAGGAGAGCTCAAAGGTAATGGCAGTGTTTGTTTAGCTTTTTTAATAAAATCAAAGCACCTTTGGACTGAGGACCAGAGAAAGCAGGCTGTGCTCTAAGAGACTGAATCTGAAATTCAGATCAGTCTCCATGGACAGCTAACTCCATGTATGGACTAGGATCCACACACAATTACTAGGACCTGGATATTTGACTAACTGCACTCACTAAACTCGTGCTTGCTCCTCTGCAGCTAGCACAGTGCCAAAGACAGCCACAGTAGGGATCAGGTCTAGGAGCAGGGCTCTGAAGTAGATTCAGCAACAAATTATATCATTTTTAAAAGTAATCAGCCTGAGATCCAAGCACAGCAGTCTCTAGTTGCTAAGCAATGAGTCGGACAGCAAGGCTTCTAATCAGCCTTATCAACATCAATTGAGAATTACCCTTACTGCTTCCTGGAGCTGGTGCAGTGGTGAGCTGCTCAGCATCCCTACTCAGCTACAGTGTGTGAAAGGTATCAGTGAAAACTGGTAAACTCTACCTGGGAGGAACAGCCTGCACTGATACCTGCCCTGAAGGCTTGACAGCATTACCAGTTTGTATTTTAGCACAGCTAGAACTAATTCGGGTATTTTTTTCTCTCTTTTGTTGCCACTCCTACCCTTATCAGTTGATATCCTACCAAGTATCTTTTTTAATTCATCAGGTATTTTAGGGAAATATTGGTGTTCAGTGTCTTATTTTCAAACCACAGTGTAAATTCAATCCTTCCCTGAGTTTCTATTAAATTTTACTCTCACTTGACCCAGCCGTAGGCATGCACGTGTTCCCTGAAGTAGTAGAAAGCAGAGCAATGTGAGACTAGACACATCACTCCCTTGTTATTCACTCACTACAGACAGTGGTTTATCTCAGCCACTGGGATGATAATCTGATATATCCGTAAGTCTGGGATCAAAGAGGTTTCCAAACATGCACAGGGGTTGCCCCAACCCAGGTGGAGCACCTTGCACTTGGTCTTAATAAACCTTATGAGATTCCCATAAGCCCACTTCCTGAGCTTGTCCAGGTCCCTCTGGATGGCATCCCATCCCTCAGGTGTGTCAGCCCTACCACTTGGCTTGGTGTCATCTGCAAATTGCACTTGGTCCCTTCGTCTGTGTCATTAATGAAAATATTAAATAACACTTGTCCAAATATGGACCCCTGAGGGACACCAATTGTCACTTATTTCCATCAGGACTCTGAGCTCTTGACCACTACCCTCTAGATGCAACCAGCCAACCAATTTCTTATCTATGTAACAGTCCACTCATTAAATCCACCTCTCTCCAGTTTAGAGAGAAGGATGTTGTGGGGGATTGTGTCAAAGGCTTTACCAAAGCCCAGATAAATGACATCTGTGTAACCTGATGCAGTCACTTTGTCCTAGGAGGCCACTAGATTAAATATTAGGAAAGATTTCTTCACTGAGAGGGCTATTGAGCATTGGAACAGGCTGCCCAGGGCAGTGGTTGAGTCACCATCCCTGAAAGTGTTCACAAAACATGTAGATGTGGCACTGGCAGACATGGTTTAGCGGTGGGCTTGGATTAAATGCTGGATTAAATGGTTGGACTCGATCTTAGAGGTCTTTCCAACCTTCATGATTCTATGATGTTACTTAATCTGTTGTGTTTTGTGTTTGTAGATTGTCTAAGCATTTATTCTACTCGTTACGTAGAGAGAAGGATCTGCTAAATGTATGGGTATAGTTAAGTTTTTGGAGGTTAGCTCTTGAATTTAGCGCTTCAAGGCTTCTTGAGTTGGAGGGTAAGTCACATTTGCTTCCAAGCTGTTTTCTACATTTACAGTAAAAGCTGATGATTCACAAGCCTAAATAAGAAGTTAGAAGAGATTTATTTTTAAAAGAATATATGTGTTGAAAAAAAAGAAACATGTTCTTTACATGATAGGGTAACCAAGAAAAAAATCGTAATACTGTCACTAATTATTCGTAAAGTTTTGCCAAACAAGTAACCTTTTTGAGTGCATTCTAATGCACAAAGTTATCTCATAGTCACATTGCTGATTATCATCTCATGCCAACTTCCTTGGAGACCATTTGTAAGATGAGTTACATGACTGTTAGACGATGACCTGAATATCTGGTTTTGGCAGACTATATTAACCAAAACAATTTTTTGCAGATCCCCAGTTTCTGGCAAAATTTAAAACATATGCAATTCAGCAAAATGTTTCACTCACAACATATCAAGCAAACCTGAAGGAAAACAAGCATCAAGCATCTATTTTAACTCTAGGTAGAAATCTACTTTTTTAGAAGAGAGGTTCTTCCTGGAGAACTACCTATGGAGAAATGCCATCTTCATACACCATAAGTAAAAATAAACTACTCTCATTAAAAGGCAGTGAAAAAATGACATAGCTAAAAGAGAGTAAATGTATTTCATGCCTTCCTTATGAGCAGCAAAATTTGTCATACACTTATCTAATGAGTCAAGTAGCTCCTGGTACAATCCATAAGCACACGATTCATTTTTAGGAATGGCTAGTGGTTCCAAGTTTCTCCTTCAGGAGTTTTAAATGGCCAGGAGTTTGGAATTTCTCCTTTAGGAGTTTTGAAAAACTCCCGATTTTCAAAAAAACGCTGAGAACATACCCTGTGAAAGATAATTTCTTTATGGGTGAGCTCAAAATCACTAGCTGCTTTTGAAAATGTGGACACATGCAGTTCCAAATGTATTTGCAGGTGATGTGGGCTTGTTCAGTTTATCCTGACTGTGCTCCTGCAGTGATGACAGCTGCTGACATTATCCTCATGACAGGTTGCACAAGATCAATGGAAAATAAACTCTCATTGCTGGCCTGTGCTGGAATGTATGCTGCCTCTACTTCACTGTTATAATTCATTCTAATTGGACATATCGAACAGCAGCATATCTAAAAATGTTGCAGCTATGCTTTCAACAGTATGTAGACATACTTCTATGGCAGTTATTAATCATGTCTAGAAATATCCATATAATTTTTTCTGCTGATTAATATCTGCTCCTAGACACAGATTGCTTTGGAAGCAAATTTGGAAAATTTTTCTATTTTCAAATAGAAAATATTTGAATTGTTGTTACTTTGACTCAGGGGGAAAAAATGAGCTTAGGTATGGACAAAGTTTGCAAGCATGACAGAGGTTTAAGAATGCTTCTTAAAAATATATATATTGAAACATTCTTTTTAAAAATGAACATAAATTAACACCAATAAACTGAGTGACAAATTATCTCTGTCAGTGCACAATAAAATCTTCCATTCTAAACTCAGCTTTGACATAAAAAATATAGATTATCTTTCCCTTCAAGCTAATGTTCTTGACATTTTAAATATTGTTCTAAGGTAATGTTCTAAATTATCTGTTTTCCCCTGAAGTCTCTGTTCAAAGCAAACTGTCCTTATTGCAGTTGCAACCAGGTTTACTAACGCAGCTGAGGGGTAAAAGGTAAACTGTCAACAGAACTTATTAAAATAGAGAATAAAAATCAGCAGGCCTGGCTTGATCCAAAATCCTAATCTATCTCACAGAAGTCACAGCATCATGAAGACACAGGCTTCACTAATTGAGAGATTTCAGAAAGTCATTTATGTCCAAGAAAGAGGGTGAGTTATTATAAGCACTGCTGAACAGGAATGGATTCTTTTTCTGCATGAGTTTTGGAAGATCTCAAATAAAACATTAAACAATGAATGGTTGTCAGATTTAACTGAGAGAGAACATACAAGTAGCCCAGTAAAGGCAGGGAAGACAAAGGCTGAAATGAGGACACCGTTTTTTTGAGGTAACAAGATACAGTGTAACACTGTGGCTTGTAGAGGAGTATCAGGCTTTGAGGGAGGAAATAAAAAGGGAAACTGTTCTCGCTACTGTGGACAATAAATATGCAACAGTGCTTTCAGAGGGCACAGAAACTGGCTCCATGTTAGTTAAGAATGAAGCTGTTTCTGTAAAACAAATAATAAGATCTCTCTCAAACTCTACAAGCTAGAGAAAAAACAATGGGTACTTTGGAATCCTAATTTCAAGTTCACCTGTTCCCAAGATCATCTCTCTCACACAGTGTTGCTACACATAAACAGTCCAGCCATAAATCAATTAATACAAAGTTGATTTTTAGAAGAATTTTATTTCTATGATAGGAAAATACAAAGCTGCTCAGAGGAATCAAGTATTAAAATCCTGAGAACCATATCAAACAATTCAGTGCTTATTTTTATTGTGTACTATTAGTGTAAAGCAGCAGATATTCACAGTTCACTTCAAGATGAAAACTAAGAAATTTGAAACCCATGCTGCTTTCTGTCTTTATTGACTAATTCTTTTTCAAAATACTTCAGATTGTAGTGTTCTCATACTACAAATGTAGTGGGAACATCCCCATTAATGGATACAAGATTTATTTGGTATAATCCTGATAGCAAAAATGAAAGATAACTTATACCATATAACCTAATAGAGGCAGCCCTTCTGTTTCACAAACCACTGTGAACAGGAAGCATAATCACCTAAGAGGGTAGTGTGGTTACTTTTAAGTACACAGTTAAGTGCTCCACTGGCATAAACAGTATCAGTAGACTACAAACTATTCTACATTTCTACATGCTACTACTGAGATCATAAATACAAGTCTCCCATCAGTTCTCCACTCCAACATCTTGTCTCGAAGTACATTTGCATTGTTGAGGCATATTTTAATATTGCATAGTTCTACACAGATAAGGTACTACTGCTTGCATTGCTGCTGCAAATGGCTACATTACTCTTCAAGGGGTACTGTTACCACAGTAAATCACATAAAAGTACGTAGACTTCACATAGATCATTAAATGTCTTGAATGCAACAGTACTCTTGAGTAGCATTTCATTTTTAATTACTACCTATAACTCGTGACCTTGTAAAGCCTTTTACATCATTATCAAGCTTACAGTTGAGCTGTAACTGTTAACTGTAGCATGTCATGAAAACACTGGAACATAGTTCTACACAGCACTTCTGCATCAGTCTCTGGACATGATTTCCAAGAAGAACAGGTTGCAACGATCCTATCAATATAGAAAACAATGAGGTTACCACACTTAATTGTCATGGTCTAGGATGAAGTCACACAAAGGAACACAAATTCTGAAGTAAAAATTGTCACATGAACATACTGTCTCAACATTAATAAAAGACTCAGATCACTAGTGCCTTTAGTAAGCAATAATGCTGACAGATCTTGAAACCAGGTACTTTGATTTAAATACCCATTACTACATATGCAGTGACACTACTTTTCTGCTTATATTTGAAAATGCTGTAAATTATAATTCTTCTTCTGCAACTAGTTTAAGGTTTTAAGTACTTTTTTTTCTATTTACCTAATGAAAAGTAAATCTTTATCTAGTTCCAATTATTTTAAGAGAGCCATAGATCAAAGTATAAATGGTTTGTATACTCAAACTGATTCAAATGTGCATGCAATCTATATTTAGCTTTAGGAAGAAGTCATTTGAATTACACCTAAGTCATAAACCAGCAACTTATCTCTACACATTCTAGTTGAAGTATTTTTAGATTTCATACAAAAGCAGTAATTTTTGTCTGTAAGACCAATAAGCCAAAGTTGAATCTTTTCAAATCTCATGACTTCAGAAGTGAAACCAAATGTTTTAGCCTCTTATTGTTACTCACAAAAGGTCTGGTTTGAGTTGTGTGTGTCACTCCATGAACGATGGGCAGTGTGCTCATCTGTACTTTTATCTGCTCTAGCTCAGTTAAAAAACTTTTCGAAAAACACCTCTCCATGTTACAAATTATCTCTAAAATGACAGCCTATTTTAAAGTAAGTTAACTTTTTTTGTTACTCCCTTCTTTCACCTTCCCCACCCTTTACTTCTGTTCATTGTCAGTATCTTGGTGCTCACTTCACCTCAACCATTCATCCTGCCTCACACATATGCTTTCCCAGAACATCAGTGTCTCTATTTCATGTACCTCACTTCTCAACCTCTCCTGACACGTTCAGCCATATTTCTTCTGTCTTTTCCTTTTCTCATTCTAATTGTTAGCCACCTCTCCCTCTGTGGTAAAGGCAGAGCCATACCTAAAATGAAATTATAACCTTACCTGTCATCTCTGATTGAATAAAAAAAGCCATAGCCATGTTGTACCATAGGGAGTGCAGATCCACTAAACCTAGTGTAGCCAGTCAGACTAGTTGAAAGGACAAAATTCCCACCTCCTCCACTGTAAAACAACACAAAACAAAAGCAGCACTTTTAAAGGTAATTTAAAACAAAGTGAGTTTAATAGAATAGTTATTTTATCCTAGAGATTAAGAAATCAGCACATATAAGGCCCATGCAACAAAGGCCTTGGTATCAAGGGATACAACTCCCCACAGGACAAGAATATGAATTACCTAGCTGTGAAGGCCTTATCCCCATACAGTTCTGGCACTGGCAGTCCTTGCTCCTGTGCTATGAGCAGGAGACCCAGAAGATGACGATCAAAGCCTGTCAAATAAATGCAAATACAAAATCATTAACAGCAGCGTTTCCTGTTTTTCCGCTTCTTCTGGTCTGCATAGCTAGGAGCTCAAGTAACAGCTGAAGGACAGATAAACAACACAGTCTGCTAACAAAGTAGTATTGTAGCATCCAAAAACATTTCCCACATGTTTGATCTAAGAGACCGTCATCACTTTCAGCTTGCAGCACTGAGCACAAAAGCAAATTATCTAAGTAATAGAAACCCAGCACAGTTCCTGTGGAAAACAAAACACAAGAAAACTCCCACTTGAGACAAGGAGTGAAAGTGGCCCACTAGCAATTATGTGAACAAGGCAAAAAGGCTTTCAGGGCCAGAACTGCCTAGAGAACACACCATGTAGAATGGAGAGAGTATGAAGTTCACCAGGTGATTATTTCCCAGATACTCATTCATAAAATAATGTACTGCACTATCACAGATGGGTTAGAACCTCACCCAAATCTCTCCTCTGCCTTAGAAGAGCACATTTTTCATTTTCCAGACAGGCATATATTTGACTGGAAGGTATTCCAAAATAATGTTTAGCTAGGTAGAAAAACTTTCAAAGTGAACATATCTTTGGGGTACAAGGAAAGGCCCGAGGACTAGATTTTAGTTCTTCTCCTCAAAATTAAAGTGTAAAATGTTAAGGGATAGTTTTTATTCAGGTGGAAAATAAGACAGAGAAAATGTATTAGCATACATATATTCCCTTTTCACCACAAGGAAAAAAACCAAAAAAAAGTTTTGATGCCAGAGTACCTCTTCCATTCTCACATTCTTTCCTCATTTTATTGTGCTTTGCAAATGCCTTATGCATCAGCTGTAGTCGTTGATAAGTCTGTGTAAAGTAGGGGGAGAGAGAACAAAAATTAAGAAAAAAGAAAAAAAATGCAAATGAGTAACACATTAGGAATCACAGATCAGCAAGTTTTCCCTTTCACAGTTTCTAACAATTTTAGATAGAAGAAAATGGAGGAACTTTAAAGGTACATTAGAAGCTCTCTCAAACTCCTTCTCCTAAATCCAAATTCCTTTTTCAGAAGAATGTGCTCATTTGCTTCCTGTATCTCTGTTCTGTTACTCAGATCACCTGTGCACTGAACAATATTCTAAACCTCATGCTCCTTTCCCAAAAATCTGAAATAATGAAAAGTAACCACTGTGAACTAGAGTAATCAAACTCCAAAATTTTCTATAATGCCCTTTAGTCAGAAGGACACTAGCTTTTACCAGGTGTGGTTGCACTTACATGATCATCATGCCTTGAATCAGACAAAGCAGTTGGACTAAATGATTATTGTAGGCCCCTTCCAACAGAAATATTGTATTCTATTACTTTTCATGACAAAAAAAGGAAAGAAAAAAATGAAAAACACAAAAGTAGAAAACAAAACAAGACTCTGACTAATATATACAGATGCCAACTGCATTCCCAAATTTTCTCTGCTAATTGTCAGTTCTGCCTAACGTTATTTTTTTTCAGTTTTATATTGAAACTTATGTGTTAGAATCAGAGAGAATATAAATAGCATATTTTTTATAAAGGAGAAACAGTTCTGGACACTCAAGATCTTAGATCTTGCTAGTTCTTTAACTACTTAAGCACTCTCTGTCCTTTTATTCATTACACAAGAGGTTGCAACACAGAATGTGAAATAAGAGCAGCAGCCACTCAATTTGAATAAAAATCAAGCTACTAAGCTCACAAGGAGCAAAAGAAAATTTGAGATAAAAGTGTTTTTTCCAAAGTATGTAACTTTAAGGTACTAAAATGTACCTAAAGGTAGACTTTTAAGCATGTTAATTTCAATACTACTGAACACAGTTTTTAAGCCCCAGGAGTTCAGCATTAAAAAAAACAACAGGGTGATATTTGGAGATGCTATTTAATATTACAAAGAGAAAAAGGCTACCATTAGTGTTGGAAGCCTGATAAATGGTTAGAAGGTAAATGAAGAGCAGGGAAATAACAGGAAAGCAGATTTGGAAAGAAAACTGAGTTTTAAAGCTGCAGCACATGCCAAAAGAAGCCAGTGAAGACCAGGAAAAAGTTCTCTTGAAGGCTAGAATTATCAATCACACATACTTTCTGACAGCCATATTCCTGTATGTTTTTCAGATGCATTAATAATATACACCCTTTGAATTTTCTAAAGACACATAGACCTTTGTCTCAAAAATCTTCTCCTTGCTTAATTTCTCAGGCTCTGAGAAATGTGCAGGGAGGAGAACAAAAAGAGCTTTAGTACAGCTCTCACTGGGAAAGAAATGCATGTCATGCTTTGCCAGCCAAGCAGTTGCTGGGAAAAGAAAAGGTCTCTGGTTCAGCTATTCAGAGACACTGGAATACATTCCTGTTGCCACTAGGACACAAACAGATTTCAATTTTGCTCTCTGATGGAAATATTAGATAAACATTTCCTGATTTCACTTGGAAATTAAAAAAACATAACCACAGCAGAATACTTCAGATCCAACCCAGTAACTTTTTGAGGTGTGAAAAAATATCAGTGTAAACATAACTCAAGACAGTTACATTCTTGAAACCAAAAGTCAAATAGGATAGAAAAACAAACAAGCTCATACATGACAGCACACCTCAGAACTAGAGTTTAAGCAACTCAACATTTGAAATCTGTCTCACTGGAAAGATGCCAACTCCCATCAATGAGACAACACAAGAGCAAGTTTTAAGCAGTTCAAATGACAGGCCTTCTAAATACATGATGATTAAAGCAGGATTTCAGTATTTACACTGTCAGAAGGATCCAGCATGGACTTGCACCATTCCACTGCTTCCATAGTACACGGTCTTATGGTCTCTGTGCGGCCATGATAGAAACGCCTGGTCATGGCAGTTTCGTAACAGCAGCCCGGACTAAGAACAAAAATTAGGGAAGAGTATCTCATTACCTTAACAAAACTATTCGCTCTCTCAAGGACTCAAAAAGTCCTGCCAAAGATCTTACACATTTAGCTCAGTTACAAGTACCAGAAACCCACTAATTTTCTTTAAGTTATGCGTCCAAAAAAGAGCCACAAAGGAACTCTATGCACTCTTATGAGACAGATGACTGAAAAAAGTGCCAGTACTACAATCATACCTTGAAAAGACTGTGTTTTCTGCAGACTACAGATCTACCAGGCTCTAGCAAAAACAGGCTGAAATTACCCAAACTTCTGTTTCACCATATATTTCCATTGAAGAAACCACCTACATCACCCAAACCCTCAAAAATTAAGTGACACATTTAAAATAAGCCATGTGTCTCAATGTATTTAGAGGGAAAAGGCTCAAAACCTTATCTGCTGCATACTGACAGCCATCCAGCTTTTACCTGGAGCATGTCGAGGTTTGTGACAGTCTACCATTTAAAATACAACTTCCGTGAAACATACTTGTGTGTTTACAACAGACCAAACAGGCTATTTCAGTCAGACAATTTATCCTAATGTTCAGTAAACAGAGATCTACCAGCCTTTGTTACAATGTGATCACATCACCAGTGACTAAGCATCACACTCCTATGATGAAACTTTCCTTCTGAAGCACGCAATACTCGCCAGGTCAGTAATGACTTGTACAAGCCATAATAGGTGCTAGTTAGTAAACAGAAATTCGGGAACACCAATACCAGGAAGAATGATGCCTCTGATCAATAATACAAAATAAAATGCCACATCCAAAAATGTAGAGGCAGGCATTTGGAGGCTCTCTATCTCTATGATTCTGCTCAAAGCTTAACATCCAATGCTGCTAAAGACAGTGAGACACTGAGGTTTGTGAGGCCTTTTACAGGCTTGGAAGACTAAACATTTTACTGATGGCTGTCACTTGCTACAGATAAAGCTTTTACAGATAAAGAATCCTGACCCATTAAGCATTTGGTGTTTGCCCAAATATTTCCCCTGTACAGCTAAAATTCACCTTTTTGTGGACTGTGTTCTGCCATCCATTCCACAATATGTACACACGTTATCCCTATGGTCACAAGGGCAAAATTCTGAAGCAAGTATGGTCTTATGCAACTGTTACTTCAAAAAACCCTTAGTTCTTCATTCTTACATCACCATAGCAAATTACACACTAACATTGCAGAGCCACTGCACCTCTTTACTCAAGAAACTAGGTTTTTTATTCCTAATCTGATGTTTTCTTACCGTCCGTGGCATTTGTAATAAGCAAGCTGAAGGGCAAGCTGCACAAATGTATCAGGATGAAGTTTCTTCTTCCTAAGCAATGCTTTGCCAAAGGATGTGAAGGCATAAGACACCAGTTGCAAGTCAGATACCTGTCATACCAAAGGAAAAAAAACCACAGAAGTCAAGAAATATCACAACTTGATCCACTTCAAAAGACAGTCGCATAAACCAACAATGCAACAAATTTAACCACCTGTTAAGTTCCCCGATTCATCAATTCATCAATAACGTATTTATTCCTCTTCTCCAGCATGGAGAAAGACCAACTAAAAACATGTAAATAGAATGAAAAAAACCAGCTAATAGAAGCATCAAGAAATTCCACCTGCTTGTAGTACAGTTCTTTAGTACGTCCAATTTCATTTATAATTTTTGGATCCACTGTGAATACAAGTTCCTCTGGCCATGGAATATCCCTCACATTATCTGATCCCTGGGAAGATGAAGACAGAGAGAAAAAAGGGAAAACAGAATATATTATCCATAAGAAAATACATGTTAACTATAAACTTGAAAGTTTATAAAGGATAGATACCTTCCATTTTCCCTCATTTTCAATAATCTTCTTTTCGGCATAAGCTAACATGGTAATTAAAGCCATGGCATCAAAAGGAGAATGCTAAAATCAGAGAAGACAAGATATCACATTATTTGCATGACTGCAAGATGATCAAATTGTGGTTTTACCTACCCCACTCTTTTACCTTCAGATCAACAGCTTTACTGCACAGGGTTGCACTTGTTTTCCTAGTTCTACAATAAACAGAAAACTGCTTTAAGTCCACCCACTGTTTTGACTGCTCTGCAGCTGGACAGGGAGGCACAATGTACTGCTGCTGCGGAAAGGCAGATTTCAGGCAAGATGTAAGCCCTTCTGGTCATGCAATAATGAGTCCGAAAAACCAGGAGTTTAAAAAACACAGCTGTTCAAATAGATGCATCATACGAAGAGTTAATTTTAAGCCTTCTTGTGCACTGTGTTTTTTTTTATTTTGGAACTCCCTCATTAAATACTCTAAGAAATTATTTCAGATCTCATGCTCGTAATTCAAGTATGGTATAATATCAAACACTGAGACTGCTTTTAGAAAGTCGTCAGACAAGGTGCCTGGTAAACAAGGCTATACTAGAGAGGAACACATTAAGCATTTAAAATAATACTCTAAAAGGGGAAATTCAGTAAACAAATACTCAAAGGGTTTATAAGATGGAAAAAATTTCAACTTACATCACAGAACGCGCTGCAGGTTCCATTGGAAAAGAATATGCTATTGTAGGATTTATCTCCCCAGCGTACAGTCGGATCACCTGTTAGTCCCAGCCTTGTAAGCTAAAGCAAAGGTTACATGCTGCGAGTTTTAAAAAACACTGAGTTCACTGCCAACCTCTGTCAGCTAAACTTAGTCAACATTAAGAGGGTGAGATCTCCCTGACAGATAAGACATTTTCATCCAGTTCAAGTGAAATATGATTATAAGCCCAAGTTTTAATTAGAAGTGTGATCAAAAGTTGATGACTATGTTTCTGAAAACCCTGAAGGACAGACGGTTAAAAGCTTATGAAGGTAGATTTCAGCCATTCCCCCTAAGAATGTCCTAAGAATTCAAACTATTAAGTTTTCCTATGGCTCAAAAAGAAGTACTATTTGCATATTTATCTGCTTCATTTTCTGTTATAAAAGAGCAAAAATCTACTGTATATATGCAGAAGAAATTTTTATGAGAAGATGACCAGTTATAAATTATCAAAAATCCTTATCTACCTCAGTGTAGTCCTCAGGAGTTGCATGGGGACTAGAATCATCAAGGCAGACCACAAACAAACTTTTCTGAATTTTTTCCAGAAGAGTTAAGTTCTTTGGATCAAGATCAATCAAATATTCCCGTAACTAGAAAGCATAAAAAGACAAAGCTAAGTCAAATAATGTATTTCCAGTGACCACAAGGCTTTTTCCTGATACCTCAGGAACCAACTATTGAAGTATTCCTACCTCTGCCCATTTTGTCCTTTCATTGCTTGTTAGGGCTGCCAGTCCCGGTCCATCTGGCTCACTATGGCATCTTTTCTGAATATATGTAAGTTGCCTGTAAGAAGATTTCAAAAACTGAAGTTAACAAAGAACAGACAGAGAGAAAACAAAAGTCACCGTTTTTTCCTCTCTTTTTTTTGCAAAGCTGGAGTTTTGGTTCCACGTTCACGAGCCAATGTGAATTTTCAGGAAGCATGAATCATTTCCCTCAAACTCTAAGGACAACTGAAGAACTGCTCTGTTTTTAGACACTAATGGTTAATTCAAACTGCAGCTACGAGCCCAGTACAAACTTATATATAAACAATCATGATTCTAAAGCATTATTATGCACTTCATTTAAAACTAGACTTAAGACTTCAACGGTGTAGATCAGACTTTGTGGAGTGCAGACATCTGAAATACTGCAGGCTTTGCAGATTTATAGCAATGAATCAGTACAGGACAAACATTCCACTCAAGATAAACCCTGAAATTTAAAGCAGAACACTAGCTTTAGTATATCCTAAATGTAGAGTCTGAATTACATGAGAGTAATTCTCCTCCTACCTTTTCCTTGCATTTTCCTTTAGAAGAACTATTAGCAGAGAGGTAATTTTAAGTTTGCAAATTCAGTTTTTCACATGCTGTTCTAGTGTTAAAGAAACTCCACAAATTACAGACACTCAATCCTGGCTTCTGCTTTGTTCTGGCACTCTTGCCCATTAAACTTCACTACTGATCATTAGTTACATAGTTATCAAAAATGTAAGACACCCATTATGAGGTTATAAAAGAAAACCCAAAAAACCCCCCCACCAAACCAAACCAAACCCAACCCAACCTGGTCTTCCTATAGACAGTAGCTAATGCTACTGGGGGTTTTGTCTGTATTCCAGGTGTTCATTTATTTGTTACTTGCTTAACAGGTACAGCTACAAAAACCAGAAATATGTACATTAAAATATTACATATTAAAGTACCAGACTTTTTTAAAAAGTGATTTTTAGTTTAACTGATTTTTGTCTTGCCTGAGGAATTTGGCTGTACATTTTTTGCCAGTTTTAATTACAAGCCTTCTGTTGTGCTCTATAAGCAGCACTTTGACAAATGCAGTAAGTTATTCCTAGATAAGATTAACAACCCTTTCTTAGTAAGTACATGTATATAGATTCCAAATTGATCACAAGAGACTTATGATGAAACTACTTCTGCATGTGACATCAGAGTTAGACCAACAGAGTGGGAAACTTTGTGGCCACAACTGCACTGACAATTCAAAAGCCAGCACCTGAACATGCTACCGGGACATAGGAGATACAGCACAGAAAAGCTTTAAACGTTGCCTGTTACACTACTGTTGAAATTTAGTATTTGAAGAACCAAATTCTTTCTCTCTGTTCCTTTGCAGCAGCTCAGGAACATGAAGAGCCACAAACATGGCTGGTTGTCACAGGCCTGGGGCAAAGAAAAGAACAGCAAGTGAAATGCTGCTGTACTGCCCTGTAGCTGCGGGAAGCCAATCAGTGCATGCTACAGGTTTGGACTCTGCTGCTCTCACCAACAGAAATTCCAGCCTCTCTACTCTTGAGAAAATTGACCACAAGTGTATTAGTTTTAAATCAACATGACAGTGGTGTTTCATCTTTGATAATGATTAAGTAGCAATGAGACAATTATCTATACGGATCATTCCTGAAAGGAATGATGATACTTATAATCCTAATATTTCCATGTAAAGAAGCTTCATATATAACGGATATTTTCTACTAAAGTATCTTCTTTCAGCCTTTTGTATGATGCTGTATGGGTGTAGTACAGCAGTACATAATAATTATGTTCTACAGAAAGAAGTTGCCATTCAATAAACAAGAATTTAGTCAAATCTGAACCTTCAGCTAGAGGAGAAGCTGCAGCCTCTCTCAAACCTAATTCTCTGGACATAGAAAAAAGAAAGCCTCCTTAGTACGTAGCCTAAATAGGACAGCTCATTTAAGACAAGGTATTTTGAAAACCTGAATATCTCTGGAGGAGTCACCATACTGCCTTCATGCATAGCATCAAATGCAAACACTCGACCTCGACACAGAACTATTAAGTGAGATGGGCATTCACCTTCAGCCTCTGAAATGAAAAATAAGAATAAATAAAAATCCAACCTTGGGGATAAAGTGAGTGACAGATACAGGAAAAACTCAGCAAGTCCTACAAACCCTTTTTTGTTCAAAATGTGGCAGACTTCATACAGTTAAAAACAGGAAAGATTAAAAAAAGAGTAACTTTTTAAGTCCAACTGCCTGATCTTACTGCAAATTTGATGACATTTTAAAAAACAACAGAAGTCATACATAACTTTCATTGTTATAAACTACTTCAAGTCATTGCCATTACCTAGTAGTAAGTGTCATTTATTTGGCTATCTTGCAGGAACCTCCTCTGCTGAAATGAGTGTTCCCTGCTGAAAAGCTGATCTAGCAATATTTCTCGCTTGAATGAGTGTTGTTTGTTGAACAAGTCTGCTGCTAGTTTTGGTTATGCACCTCGTGATGCACTGCCATGTCAATCACACCTGACCAGCACAGGCATATCTGTAAGAAGGGAGCACTGACACACCAATGTGGCCACTATACATAAACACAGATGGTACTGGCCTGCTCCAGGCCAGGTATATTTATCCAGCATTGCCCTACCAAACCCATCTACCCGGAAATTAGACTAAAGCTGAAGACACGACCTAGGTGCTAAAATTCCAAGAAACATTGTTGTATTTTTCCTCAAACTAGCCAAGTACTCTTCTCTGGGAAAAAGAAGAAATGTATACTTTACCCACAAGTATGGAACTGAATGAGCATCCAAAGAAATCCTAACCTTATCTATATGGCTGTTATATCTACCTTTACGGTCCTACTTTCTAAATCAAATAACACAATTTAACATATACCTGGTTAAAGACATTCTAGAGTGAGGAATCTGTCATTTCATTTAGACCTCATCTTTATAGATCATGAAATTAATTTGTAACATAGCAAAAATCAGAAGAGATGACATCCAATTCAATTACTTTAGGTAGCATTCTCCTAACCTTAGCTGTCTACAGGAAAGGGCAGAATTAAGTTTGGAAGTTACCATACCTAGAATTATGTGTCTGATACGTCACTACAGTGTCACACAGTGGTCGAGATCTACCCAATACACTCAACAACATTTAATGAGCTCCTCACCTGTTCTCATGGAGATGTCTGCTGCAGGCTGAACCAAACAGCTCCCTCGGCTCTTAGTACAGTTTTTAGCTCCAAGGTGACATTACCTGACAAATTTTAGGTGCTCTACTCTGCAATCTAAATACTACTTCAAGTGTTTAGACCATGTCAGTTCCCCCTATGGCCAATGGAGAAAAACAGACCCCTTTCCAGATGGCAATTCCTTCTACCTTAGACAGTACCTATCTTACATACTTGTGTATTTTAATGGCCCAAATCCTTCACTGAAGGTATTCGTATTTCTCCATGAATCACAGAGAAACAAGACAACTAACTGGACCAAATATTTCACCTGGAGGCAGACAATCTACATGGAAATGGATATCACTTGCTGTGTATGACATGAAAAATTACATAAGCAAATTGTTGTTTAATGATGTTCTTTGCAATATTTTAAGGCAGAATAGGGAGAGGAATTACATAAATTGCCTCTCCACCTTTGTTTATTAAGTGTGATCATAACAGAACACTGACTTCCCACCATTTGAATGTTTCTTCTAAGTTTTAGTACTTGAATTGACTCTTCAACTGTAATGCTAAAAAAAAAAAGAAAAACAAAAAAAAAACCCTTGAAAACTGACTTCAACTTTGCATTTTCCCATCATCTCATGTGGTATGGAGATTTACTTGGATATTTTCTATGGAGCAAGGCAATACCTTCTTCTTGAATTCCTGAGTCCATGATATCTAGAGTGACACTGCTAAACAACCCTGGATGCATCAGAATGTGTGTGGAAGGGCTGTTCTTGATCCTGAACCCTAGAAAACTGTCAGGAGTTTAAGAGAATGCCTTTATGGAGCTCTATGAAGTACTTTCAAGACTGATAGTAGAAGCAGCTGACCAAGCCAAGAAAGAGCACAATGATAAAAAATATCCCAACAGAATATATGGGAATACACTTGAGAAATATCTTCTCAAATGTGCAAAAACATGCAATTATTAATGATGTTGAAATTCTGTCCATATAATACATGGAATCCACACACAGTTATAACACACAGAATTTGTCTTTTTTCAGTTCTTAATGCTGGCACACTTATTATAGGTATCAGACTGGTAACATACAATTTGAAGTAGAGCTTTTTTTTACTCTTTATTTAGTAAGGACTAAATATTGGACCGAAAAGGGCACTTGGAGGTGAGATGTCTTCTTTGCTTTCTTATATAAGCACTCAACAACTAGTATCTGACCTAGTGCTTGAGGAAGCAAGTTATTTTATGGTTCAAGTGAGCACTCCATTGGCCCATTAATAAAAATCATTTGCTTGTATTAACCCCCAATTTTCATTTGTTTACCAGTTTTAAAATAAGTGCCGATCGAGTCTCTGGTAACCCCAGGAATTTTGCAAGTGCAGAAGAGCATTCGAAATTGGTTCATGTCCAGAACTGTATTCCCAGATCTCTCTATGGTCACCTTCTCTCTGTAGTAACAAATACACCAAAATTAAATATGAGAAATTATAATGATGGAACTAAATGAAGGTTAGACAAACCTTTCTTTTACTCCAAAGAATGCATATCAATGAACATAAACATATATTTGAACTAATTAATATTTAGGATTAATTATTTTTTCGTGAAGTCTTACGCTCGTAACAGATCCCAGTATTTCAGGGTGTGCCATATATTTACACATGCTCTTTCTATCTGAGTGCCCTCTTTTGGTGGCCAGCAGTGCTCAATATAGGGACCAGGGCCTCCCATATTACAGTGTATTTGTGTTGAGATGCGAAGATCAAGATAAGCCACATTCAGCCACCAGTCCTCCAGCTGAAATGAAAAATGTTTAGCATCAGAACTAATTAATTATTAGTCATTAATTCTTTAATAATCACCTAAGTGTTCAATGGCCTGCACTTTTTCCTTTTTTTTTTTTTAGTACTTTGAATAGTAGTTCCTATATAACACAAGGCAGGACAGTGGTTCAAAACTAACTGCTGAAGGTAACGACACATTTAGCTCTTCTATTTTCAAGCTTGAAATAAAATTCAATACTGTTTAAGAATATTAAACTGTAAATTATCATGAACATTTCTTCCCTGATATTCATCATCTTAAAGTCTTGCAGATGTCAGCTGTGGCTGCTGCAAATATCAGAGAGATTACTCCATGGAGAATGGAAGGAAAGTAGACTTGTGTTGAGAGGGGATCTGAGACAGAGTTTATAATGTATAGCTTTTGTCATCATCTGAAAATCCCCACCCTGGAATGTGTCATGTTAAGATTTACAAAGTTCTCATGAGTTCCACTTGGTAGTGACCTTCCTCATATTCCTTTCTCTGTTGAAACACAACTTTAAAATGCTACCACATAGCCTCCTTCTGGGAAGTGAAAGAGAGAGACCAAACTCTAGATTCCAGGCTTTTGTTTTGTTGGGCTTCTCTTTTGTTTTTTGTTTGCCTTTTCTTTTTTTTGCTAAGGTGGAGAGAGCAGGGACAGATGTCATAGAAGGAGAGATTGATAGACAAAGCATTCAAAAGCTGGTAAGTAACTATAATTTCAGCTGGTGAGCTCTCTTAGCTACTCAGCTTTGAAAAAACCCAAGTCACACGTGAAAATAAATGCTTTCATGTCCACAGGCCAAGTGGCAGATACAAGGAAGATCCTAAGATTTAAAAAAGTGAAATGACTCTTTGAATTATATCCTGAATAACCAACTTTCCATAAGTTGAATTAAGATTTCTTATATATCTAAACACATACCCAATTCCTTCTCATTTTAGCTCTTTCCAGTAATTTCTGATGCAACTCTTTCCCAATGCCATTTTCAAATTTTTTAACTATATCCTCAGTTCTTTGATATTCCTCTTGATTTAGAAATGGCTTCACTGCAAAAAGAAAACAGTTTTATTTTAAAGACAACTGTATCCTGAGATTTACTCCAAGATTCAGATATCCACAGGCAAGGGAGTGGATGAAAATTTATTTTTCTAAAACAAGTACTTGAAGAGAGAACACCTTTTAAAAATATTTAAATAAATCAATGTGTTCTAATAAAACATAAATATATACTTTTAAATAAATACAGAAGCTAGCACATGAAAGCAATTGCTGAAAACCTGAAATACCTAACAGATAACTAAATCAAATATATTTATAAGCTGGAAATACTACAGAATTCTGCAACCTCATCATCTGTGACAGAACTCACCAAGTAATTAAATTTGTAGGAATTTTGTAAATTAACACATTATGTCACATATGTCTGCCACCCTACTGCACCAACTATAAGCTGCTTGCCTTTATTTTCAAGTCCATGGCCTACAAAGCAACTTGCCCTTGCAACTTAATTCTCATTCACTGTCCCTGGGTTATGCCCACCTTTGAATGATATCAAATGCAGTTACTGCTAGCCAGTTTTTTTATTTTTAAATCCTTTTGGATTTCTCTCAGATCGTGTGCCACATAGGCCAAAGTTCTCCATAAACATCTGCAAAACTAGTCATTATTTTAATCTAAACCCCCTTTAAAGCCTTTTTACCGTGAAATCAGTAACAGGCACTGCTGATGTCAGCTTCCATACAGGCACACCTCATTTTTTTCTTATACTCACCTGGTGTATAAAGTATCTTCTGTTCATCTAGTCAAACACTTCATCTCAGAGCTACAGCAGGTTGCTCATGGCTGTGCTGGGTTCAAATATCTCCAAGGACAGAGACTCTACAACTGCCCTAGTAGCAACCTGTTCCACTGCTTGACCACTCTTGCAATAAAAAGAGTTTTCTTATGTTTAAAAGGAATCTTTTGTATTTCAGTTTGTGCCCATCATCTCTTACTATGATGTTTGGTTCCACTTTCTTTACTCCTCCATAAGTAATCACATATATTACAAAGATCTGAACAATCTGAGCTTTCTCAGTCTCTTCTTATATGTCAGATAATCCAAGACCTTAATCACCCTCATGGCCCCTCTCTGGGCTCCTTTTAGTACACCCATATCTTGCTTGTACTGGGGAATCCAGAAATGGACATAGAACTCCAGATGTGTCCTCCCCAGCACCAAACAGAGGGAAAGGATCACTTCTCTGTACCTGCTGGCAATGTTCTTCCTAATAGAGCCCTGAAGACTACTGGTATGCCTTGCTGCAAGGCCACATGCTGGCTCATGTTCATCTTTAGGCCTACCAGGATCCCAGGGGCTTTTCTGCAAAGCTGCTTTCCATGCACTCGGTTCCAGTTTGTGCTGGTGTGTCAAGTTATTCCCCCTTGGGTGAATGACTTGGCATTTCCCTGTTTGTTGAATGTCATGAGGCTCCTGTCAGCCTGTTCCTCCAACCTGTCAAGGTCCCTTGAATGGCAGTACAACCATCATATCAGCCACTCCTTCCAGCTTTGTATCTTCTCCAAATGCAGAGTGCACTCTGTCCCGTCATGCACGGGACACTAATTAACACGGGTCATTAATGAACATATTAAAAATTACTGGACCCCTGGGGTACATCATCAGAGACTGGCCTACACTGGAATATGCGCTGCTGATCACAAACCTTTGAGCCCAGCAGCTGAGACAGTTTTCAGCCCAACTGACTGTCCACTACCCAGTTCATGTTTTATTAGTTCATCTATGAGGAATTTTTTAAAAAAGCTTTTGATGTGCCAAAAGCCTTGCTAAGATCAATATAAATAATATCCACTCTTCTTCCTTCATCCAGCGAGACAGTCACCTCATCATAAAAAGCTATCAAGTTGGTCAAGCACAATTTCCTCTTTACAAACCAGTGATGCCCACTCCCAGCCACCTTCTTGTCCTTCATATGATCAGAAATAGTATCCATGATTATTTGCCAGGGATTGCAACCCTAGGCAGCAAGACAGAACATCCATTGTCAAATATTAGCATACAGTGATTGTGTTTAAATTGCACTGGGACCTCTTTAAGTTCCACTGTAAGACCATCCTGATTGGAAAGGTACCAGCATTCCCCTTACACCTTCACCACAGATGATCAGCTGGGAACACTCACGCAGACTTAACACATCTAGACCTCACCGAGAGGCAGCTTGAATTGCACACCACCAGTTGTGAAGACAGATGAAGAAAGAAATAATAAGTGAGAGAGCCATTCACCTATACCATATAGCAGATTATAGTTGTCACCCAGGAAACCTGAAGTTGAAAGCCTTCCCAGACTGAGGGAAGTCCAACACTCAGGTTTCACAGCAAGTAACCTTATTAACACATACAATTCGAGAGTGATTATCCTCTGTTATTCAAGTTATAAAGTCATTACAGAGTAATATGCACGTAGAAAATGAAAAAAAAAAAGCAAAATCACTAGGTTCTGGTCTCTATTCATAGAATCCTTAGATTGGAACACAATGAGATGGGTCTGAGAACTGAGTTTGTTCAGCTTATGAAGAGAATGCAAAGGGAAGACCTTGCAGCACTCTTCAACTGAACATAAAGGCATAGTGAAGATAAAGCATAGCTCCTCTCAGAGATGCAGAGAAATAGGATAACAGAAAACGGAATACAGTTGGAATATGGGAAATTTCTGACAAGGAAAATGTGAAGTTTCTGTTTTGTTTTTTTGTGTCTCCCTCCTCCTCTGAATAGTGAGGGTGATCAAACACCAGAGCAGGTTACATAACAGGGGCTGTGGAATTTCCATCTTGCAAGTCCAGAGCAACCTGCTGTAGTTGGAAAAGCTCTGAACAGGAATCTAGTCCAGATGAACTCTTCCCCCTCTATGACTACAGGGCCTCTTTCCTTTGAAAAACTATTTAATGAGATGCAGAAGCAGCACTATTAGGAAGGAACAGAACTCAGTCCCTTTCTCACTAGAGTTCAGTCAAACTTCTCTTGCCACTTTCTCCAGCCCACAGATCTTGTCTTCCTTTCTGAACAGGACATCCGCTCTGTCCATGAACAAGAAGTATCCCATGAAAGACACCTTCAGTTGCATAGTTAAGGAACCTCTGGAAAGCTGGAACTTTGGGTTTTCATACTCTCATGTTGAGTCCAAGTTTATGAATCTTGACCTCTGAGGTGAACTGGAAAGCTAAATAACGTGGCTATGGCCACCCTCTCTTCTCAAGGCTTACTTTCAAAACAAGGTTAACTCATTAAAGAAGAGGTAGCTACTTGTAAAGCCTTAAATAAGGCATATTTTGAGACAGCTTTTCCAGTTGACTGACTTTAAAAAGACAAGTGCCTGGAGTCCTCCTCCAACGAAAGACAGTTTCCCTGGAATGATTTAGAGCCTCTGTCAAAAGTCATTTGGAGGTTTTGAATTGTTCTTCAGAAGCACCTCCGTTCCTTCGCTCACCTTCAAAGACTAAAACAAATAACAAGCTTAAGCGATGAGAACCACACAGCTAGTGTCTAGAACTGTGCACTGCACACATTGGTTTTAAGTGATTTCTACAAGGGAAGACTGTGGCAGAACAGCAAATACTGGATTAACTTTTCTCCTACTGCCAGTGAGCCTAAAGGAGAGCAACAATGATTCAAGTTATAGCATGATTTATGTACAAGCAATAGTAAGTAGCAACTAACTTCAGCATGAAAATAAAAGGACATGTGATAAGTTATTTATGAAAACACAGATCATAATCAGAAAACAAGAGCAAACAAATCACTGTCAAGACTTTATCACTCTATGAGAGAGTTGTATATTAACTTGGAGAGCCAGCTCGGCTAACAAAACTAAACAGGAATTTTGTTATTGCAGGTTCACTACTATTACAGCACAACTTCACTACAACTGTACTACAACAAAATTAAAATGTATTTTTCAGACATGAATACATACGCAGTTCTTTTGCTCTAAAACCACCATTTCAACATTCTGCATTGAAAAGCAATGATGTAATGAACATTAAAGAAGTGGGTCACTTCCACTACACTCAGAATAAATGGGAACTCAGAGTCAACATCAGGATTTCTATTTTGGGAAAGGGAAGTTTTAGTGTAGTCTGTTCCTGCTAAGGAGAGAACTCCAAGTCTTACGCTGTTAGTATTCCTTCAATACATGTAAGATGGTAAAGACACAAAGCAAATGTTCCAGAAAAAAACTCAATGTCTCAGAATTCTGAAAATTATTGAAGAAACATAAGAAGGTAATCTCAAGATACTGTATCAAGATAATGTATCTTTGTCAATCCAAATATATGAAGACCTGATAATAAAGAACCAACTAGTCATCTCTGTTTTGTAAACAAAGCTAGACACAAGTGCATTCACATATTTTTCAAAACTTTTATGTGATCGTCATTAGACTAGTCAACATTTCAAGGAAGAAATTATTCAAATTAAATTATCAAATAAATGCTCACCACTGCCTTTTCCTACTACTGCAGACTTAGTAAATGTCCTTTCTCACTGATGTTAAGTATGAAAAGTTTGAAACAACTGTTTTTTTACAAAGATCCTGGCCAAACACAGTCATAAATGAGCAGTTATGCAAAACAAAATTTGTTGATGGAGAAATATCTTTTATTAGACCAGCTGATACGGCTGGAAAAAACAATCAAAAAATCCACCCTCAAACCAAAAAGTTAACCTTCCCACATGCCCAATTCCCTTGAAGAAAGGTAATTAGGAATAAAATGAAAACTTTTACTCAGGTTGCTCTGGACAATTAAGGTTTGAACCTGAAAAAGACCTTTGGCACTCTCAGCTTGTGTGTATCCCACACCCCAATTACACCAGCTGATACAAGCTGTCTCTACAATCACTTCGCAAACATCTTCAGATCAGCCTGGTTAAAACAGCACATGCCACGCTACCATTACCACACTAAATCATTACCTGCATCGAGGTATTTACTTAAAGATTCATCAAGAGGAGGTACTGGCAAGGATGGGAGAGAATCTTGGTACTGAAACGTCCGCTCCTCTGTAGATTCAAGCACTTGCTTTTCCATGATGCAGATCTGCGGCAAAACCAAACAGAATCAAAGCTCGATGACAAATCTCTCCCGCTCCGGCCTCCCGCCATTTAGACGATAAAAGACATATCAGGAAACACCCCTCGACAAAGCCTGGACTGAGGACTTCTTGTTGGCTTGCAGCCACGAGAGGCACACACATAACGGGGGGAAACGATGCCCAGGCGGCTATTGATGCTCAGCATGTCGCGATTAACCAGCTCGAGGACTGTCGCTTTCTTTCCCGAGGAGAAGCCAGTCAGCCCTGGGACACCCGCCCGAGACCGGAGGAGAACTGGGGAAGGTGGAATCGCTCTCCCGGCCCGGCTGGCGGCCCCAGCTCGCCGCCCCCGCAGACCCTCCCCGAGGCCCCCGGCCGTGCCCCCCGACCCCGCGCTCCCCGGGGCGGGCCGAGCAGGGCGCGGGGCTCGCGGCACCGCTGTGCCGCTTACAGCAGCTCAGGGCCCGATCCCGGGAGCTGCCCCGGAGAGCCCCGGGCGGACGGGGCGGGAGTAAGGAGAGATCCGAGCCGAGCCCACCCCTCTGCCCCGCGGCCGCACACCTCCGAGGAAAGAGGCCCGCTGAGGCCACCACTCACCCCGGCCCGGACACGCCCGGCTCGCTGCCAGCCCGGCCCGCCCAGCCCAGCCCAGCCCGCCGCTCTCGCCGCCGCCCTCGCCTCTGCCCCACTTCCCAGCGCGTCCGGAAGCCGCGTGGGGCGGGGCGGGCGCAGGGGTGGGAGCAGAGAGCGGCCCGACCGCCTCCTGCGCTCCGGGGGCCCTGGGGTGGGGTGTGAATAAAAGAACAATTTTAAGTTGGCAGGAGCTGTTGACTTCCTCGAAGGAAGGGAGGCCCTGCAGAGAGACCTCGACAAATCGGAGGGTTGGGCAGTCAGCAACCGTGTGAAGCTTAACATGGGCAAGTGCCGGATTCTGCCCCTGGGATGAGGAAACCCTGGTTGTGAGTATAGACTGGGGAACGAGAGGCTGGAGACCTGGGGATCCTGGTCGATGGCAAGTTGAACGTGAGTCAGCAGTGCCCTGGCAGCCAGGAGGGTCAGCCGTGTCCTGAGGGCATCAGGTAAAGCATCACCAGCCGGTCAAGGGAGGGGATTGTCCTGCTCTGCTCTGCACTGGTGCGGCCTCACCTTGAATACTGTGTGTGCAGTTTTGGGCACGACAATATCAAAAAGATATTAAGCTGTTAGAGAGTGTCCAAAGGAGGGCAATGAAGATGGTGAAGGACCTTGAGGGGAAGCTGTATGAGGAGCAGCTGAGGTCACTTGGTTTGTTCAGCCTGGAGAAGAGGAGACTGAGGGGAGACCTCATTGCAGTTACAACTCCCTTGTGAGGCGAAGAGGAGGAGCAGGCACTGATCTCTTCTGTGTGTTGACCAGTCACAGGACCTGAGGGAATGGCCTGAAATTGTGTCAGGGGAGGTTTAGGTTGGATCTTAGAAAGAGGTTCTTCACCCAGAGGGTGGTTGGGCACTGGAACAGGTTCCCCAGGGAAGTGGTCACAGCACCAAGCCTGACAGAGTTCAAGAAGCACTTAGACAATGCCCTCAGGCACATGGTATGATTCTTGGGATGGTCTTGTGTAGGGCCAAGAGTTGGACTTCAATGATCCTTGTGGGTCCCTTCCAACTCAGGATATTCTGATTCTGTGACGTGGGGAAAGCACAGCTGGGGCTGTGCTGAGTGCATGGGCTCTTCCCAGCTGCTGTCCCTCATGGGCTCTGCTCTGAAGTCCAGTGGCATCCTTAGCTGGACTAAGCCCAGCTGCAAGCTCTGGCTGGCCCTGGGGGGCTCCTTGCCCAGGGTAGGTGGCCCAACTGCTTTGTGGGTGGGCAGTAGCTCAGGAATCTGCAAGGGTGTTTCTGTGGAGCAGGTCTGGGCTAGACTGATGGGTTTCTGTGCCACCTTTTAAAATGGTGTGTGGGAGAGAGGCTTGTGGGGTGTGACTTGCAGCTTCATGGGAGCAGGATTAAGCAGAAACCACCAGCAGTGAGAGTGGGTGGCATTTGGAGCAGTTGTCACATCATGGAGCAAATATTTCACCACATGGTGAAGCACCACTTATGCTGGGAAAGACATGTGAGGCCCACAAAGTCCTACTTCCCATGGTTAATGAGGCGTCTGCTTTCAGAGACGCCTGCCCAGTACTGCTCTTGGGCTCACTGAAGGGGTCTCTGACACTTGCATGTGTACATGGGTGGTTTGTGCTGAAAAGCTATGGCTCAGCCTAGATTCATAAATTAAATATTTTCTGTGACATAACCTGCCATGCTTAGAACAAAAGTCATTATTGTCACTCAGAGCTAATGTGCACAAGGCTTTGTTGCTTGACTTCTTTCCTCTTTCCATCTGCAGCAGTGGCACCTTCAGTTTGCTTCTGTTACTACATACCTTTGCTGCCAAAATGACTTCCCATTGCCTACTGTTGTGGCTTAACCCTAGCCAGCAGCCAAGCACCACACAGCTGCTCATTCAATTTCCCACCAGTGGGATCAGGGAGAGAATCAGATGAGATAAAGACAGTTTAATAAGGAAAGCAAAAGCTGCACACACAAGCAAAGCAAAACAAGGAATTAATTCACTGCTTCCCATGGGCAGGCAGGTGTTCAGCCATCCCCAGGAAAGCAGGGCTCTGTCACCCATAACATTTACTTGGGAAAACAAATGCCATCACTCAAAATGCCCCCCCCTTCCATCTTCTTCCCTCCCACTTTAGGTACTGAGCATGATGTCATATGGTATGAAATATCCCTTTGATCAAGTGGTGTCACCTGTCCTGGCTGTGCCTCCTCCCAGCTTCCCACGCACTCTCAGCTTCCTTACCAGTGTGGCAGTACAAAAAGCAGAAAAGGCCTTGGCTTTTCTGCTTAGCAATAACAAAAGCATTTCTATATTATCAGCCTGGTGGTCAGCACAAATCCAAACCACAGCCCTATACTCGCCACTGTGAAGAAAATTAACTCTACCCCAGCCAAAACCAGCACACCTACCTCACTCTCCTTTTCTGGGCCACTTTGTTCTGTCATCTCTTGCTATGTGCAGTTATATGTAAAGGAGTTACTTTGTGGTTAATACACACAACAGATAGTCAAGATTAATGCCCTACTAAAGGAGTATTAGTATGTTAACCACCTATGGAGTCTTTGCTAGTTGGATGGAAAAGAGTAAGCTTTCACTGCTCCCTGTGGCACATGCTTGATCACGGAGTCATAGAATCATTAAAATTGGAAAAGACCTCCAAGATAATCAAGTCCAGCCTTTGACCGAATACCACTATGCCCACTAGACTGTATCATAAAGTGCCACATCTGCTCATTTTTTGAAGACTTCCAGGGATGGTGACTCCACCACTTCCCTGGGAGCCTCTTCCAATGCTTAACCACCCTTTCAGTGAAGAAATTTTTCCTAATGTCCAACCTGAACCTCCCTTGTGCAACTTGAGGCAATGTCCTCTTGTCCTATTGCTTGTTACTTGGGAGAAGAGACTGACCCCCACCTTGCTACAACCTCCTTTCAGGTAGTTGTAGAAAGTGATAAGGTCCCTCCCGAGCCTTCTTTTTTCCAAGCTAAACAACCTCAGTACCATCAGATGCTCCTCATAGGACTTATGTTCCAGATCCTTCACCAGCTTCATTGCCTTTCTCTGGACTCACTCCAGCACCTCAATATCTTTCCTCTAGTGAGGGGCCCAAAACTGAACCCAGTATTTGAGTTGTGGCCTCACAAGTACTGAGAACAGAGCTATGATCCCTTCCCTAGTCCTGCTGGCCACACTATGTCTGATACAAGCCAGGTTGCCATTGGCCCTTTTGGACACTTGGGCACACTGCTGGCTCGTATTCAGCTGGCTGTTGATGAGCAACCCCAGGTCCTTTTCCATTGGGCAGCTTTCCAGCCACTCTTCCCAAAGCCTGTAGCGGTGCATGGGGTTGTTGTGACCCAAGGGTGGGACTCAGCACTTTGCCGTATTGAACTTCACACCATTGGCCTCGACCCATTGATCCAGCCTGTCCAGATCCCACCCTCCAGCAGATTGACAGTCCCACTCAACTGTGAAATTACTGAGGGTGCATTCGATCCCCTCATCCAGATTGTCTTCCACCTAATTTTTTCCCTTGAGATGTTAATCATCTTTCCACATTGATGTTCTTCCTCTTGAGCTTCTTGCCTGGCCCAATCTCAGCATCCTTTATCTCCAATTTTATCTTATATTTCATGGCTCGACTCTGTGGACTTCTTCATAGAGCTTTCTCTCAATTTAATGATTTCCTAAAAAATCTGAGCAAAGGTTATGCAATTGTGCCATAGCAGAACCAGGCTGACAGCAGAGACAGTAGGAAAGGAGGGGATTATATTGTCAAACTCACTTTTGAAGCATCTACATAGTCTGTATGTTTGCAGTTTCAACATCCTGGAAGGTCCGGTTAGTAAAATGGGGAATGCGTGTTGTGTTTTATTTTAATCATTTATTTCAACAGTTTTGTATTATTGATGGTGTGAGCATATCAGCTGCAAGTCTCCCACAAGTAAGTTTCTCTGTAATAATTTTCCACGTTTTTTTCAAGCTTAAATAAAGGATGAGTAGACAGCTTTCTGGAGGACAGAATTTCATTTGGTAATGACTTTTTTTTTCCAGCAGCAGCTTTTAGATGTTAGCAATGACATTCACCTATTTGGAATATAATCTGCTAAAAATGTAGCCATGAGTTATATGTTGCTGGGAAAAATATGACCAGTGGAGAAAAAAGTTGAGTATGCTCCTTACTTTTACTTTTTCCATTAATTTATATTGTCTAGATATAATGACAAAAGATTGCCTTTGTCTTTATTTTTCAAAAAGCAAAGACCAGTATTTTCTTGAACTCAGGGGCTACTGAGATATGGTTTCCCACAGAATTTTTTCCTGTGGTTTATTAATTTTGCTGTCTTATAAGTGGGAAATCACACCATTGCTTCTCGCTGAGTAGAAAAATTTCTAGGGATATAAGTACATAATCCTTAAAAACCTGTAATAAATATTATGATGTATGTAACAGATGTGTTTTCTCTCTAACCGGACACTTCTTTTCATGAACCTGTAATTTTCCAGAAAGCCTAAGTATATACCCCGAAAATACATATTTTTTAACTTTTTTTAATGATTGTGTGAGTAATGAATGTAACAAAACATGTATGATATAGTAATGTGCAAGGTACTGATAAAGCTGCAGAAATAAAACATTTCCAGTGCTTAAAAAAAATTTCAACAGAAATTCACAATGTTTAGGACACTGAGATATACTGGTATCCCTCAGCTGCACAAACTGCATTCCTCTTGTGAAGATAAAATCGGTAGAGAATGACATTGCCTAACTGTCCTACAGTCTGCCAGCTCTGTTATTGCAGGATTGCAGATACCAAGTTGTCGATGCCCTGACTTGTTAAGGCTTCTCAGATGCCTGCCTAGCTGTAGGCAATCCAGTGGCTTTGACAGCAGACTCTGTACCTACCAGTGAAGTGGATCATTTGACTCTCAGCTCACTATTCCACTTATGCAGTTTTTGGTGGGAGGTGAACAAATACCTTAAATCTAAATTCTGTAAGTAGACTTGGTTCTACTTGCCATCTGGGGATATGATTGCTTTTTGCCTGGCTTCCAGAGTCTGCAGACAATGTATGCCTGAATGGGATGGGTCTAGGATGTAGGATTTACAAGTGCATAGATACTGAGAAGCTTCTCTGGTCCTGGACTGCCCCACTGGCAAATACCACTCTCTTGCCATTCACAAAGACTCATTCTACAGATTTCTAGACTGTATGCTATACAATATATTTTCCTTAGGAAAATATCAAAACATCCCTGTGCTGCAAGCACTTAGTGTTTCTTTACCTTTGGCTTTATGTTCCCTGCAGGATGGGGCTATTGGTCCATTTGTCTTAGCATCTGGTCAGTGCAAAAGTAGTTTTGTTGTCGCTTGTGTTTTCAATTTTACTTCTCAATTAGTACTTGTCCACCTACTATAAAGTGATGCCATGGCAATGAATAAAGCTAATGTAAAAGCTCATCATGCCCTGAAAGCCCATGTCTCCAAAGCATGTTTGAAAAATAATCAGAAATTTCTTTGGTATGCCACATCTGTGTCCATGTTTAATTCCGCCGTATTAGAAGGATGTTGAGATACTGAAGTAAGTGCGGCAGGGTTCCCTGCAATTATGACTGGGGTGGGTGGTGCACAAGGAGAGTCTGAGATAAAGGGTTTTGTCTTAAGAGGGGAGTGCTAAATGAGGATGTCTTCACCTACCTAATGAAACGGTATGCAGAGGATGGACAGAGCCAGACTCTTCTTGGATGTACTCAGCAAAAAGACAAACGACTTGCAGATACAAGTCACAACAAGGAATTAGAAAGAAAAATATCCCCACTATGAGTGTGATTGAACAGTGGAACATAGTTACCTAGGGAGGTTATGGAGTCTCCATCCTTGGAGATACTCAACACCTAACGAGACAGGTCTTGGACTATATGATCTTTAGAGGTCCCTTTCAACCTAAATTACTCTGTGATTTAACTGGTAGTTCTTAATCTTTTATACAGCTCTTTATAGAACTAGAATTTTATTTTCATTATATTTTAAATGTAAAGAGAATAAAAACCAGGAAATACTTTCTTAAAATACAGGTTGGCAATTTTTTTTCTCACACTGAACCACTTCTTTGCCAATAGTTCTAGAAAGAAACATTCTTTTTGACTGTGAACACTCTAAAGCAAATTTGTCAGCCATTAATTCATCAGATCACACATCTAACTTAAAATTTATAGTTAATAAAATAAAAGCTTGTTTATGCAGAAGAATTCTTATGTATCCTGTCCTCACTGTAATAGGGTCAGAGGTAGATCTTAGGTGTAAGGCCAATAGGTGGAAGTAGAGGAAAATATAAAGACAATTTAGAAATAATCCATTTTTTTTAAACTGTTACCTTGTAAAAAATGAGAGAAATAAAAATAGACATTTTCCTAACCAGATATGTTATTTCAAATAAATCCAGATTCAGCTGAATGTACTCCAAAGAAGATTCATCATGGCTAGGCTTCACGAATGAAGATTTGGGAAGGACTCTATCCACACTTGCTACAAGCGCACTGGTGGCTAAAAAGGCCAATACGAGATAGACAAGTCCAGATGGAAAAGGCACAGCAGAAAGACTCCTTAGGTGGTATCGACAGGACATGGTTCTTTCTGCGTTGTCTTTTCTCCTCGAGAGTGATCCTGCGTGTGTTCTCAAAGGAAGCAGCAGCGTTATAGATGGTGTGTCTCCAGACCTCCCGATTGGAGGCCAGAGTAGACCAGTTATGTTGATCAATATGGCCAAGGCTGAGATGTTGTTTCAGGGAGTCCTTGTATCTCCTCTTCGGGGCCCCTCTCTTGCGGCAGCCGGTGGCAAGTTCACCATAGAGCAGGATCTTAGGGAGGCGGTGGTCCTTCATCCTGGAGACATGTCCTGCCCAACACAGCTGTGTTCTCAGCAACATGGCCTCAATACTTGTGGCTGCTGCTTGTTCTAGAACAGACATATTAATCTGACCAGTGCATGTTTAGGATTGTATGGAGGCAGCATTGATGGAAGCATTCTAAGAGTCGCAGGTAGTGGCGGTAGATGACCCATGATTCAGACCCATATAAAAGAGTAGACAGCACTATGGCTCTGTAAACACTGATCTTTGTACTTTTCTTCAGTTGTTTATTCCGCCAAACTCTTATGGAGTTTTCCAAAAGCTCTATATGCCTTTGCTAACCTGTTGTCTATCTCTCCGTCAATCTTACCATCCTAGGTAATTAAATTGCTGGACTGATTTGAGCTCTGATTGGCCAATGGTGATATGGGGATGATGGAAGACGTCCCAAGGTGCAGGTTGATAGAAAACTGACTTCCAGCCCAAAAAGCTGAGCAGTGTCTGCAAAGCAGGATGTTAAACGCTGCAGAGCTGCTTCTGTGTGGGTGATGAGGGCAGCATCATCAGTGTAAAGCAGCTCCTGGACAAGATGATTTAAGGTCTTAGTGTGGGCCTTCAGTCACCTTAGGTTGAAAAGGCTTCCATCAGTACAGTATCAAATGTAGATACCATCCTGATCATTGAGGTCTGCCGTGGCCCTTTGGAGCATCATGCTGAAAAAGATTGTGAATAGGGTTGGTGCCAGAACGCAGCCTTGTTTCACACCACTGATTATTACAAAGGGCTCAGAAAGTGCATTGCCATATCTGACCTGGCTGCGCTGATCCTCATGAAGTGAGATGATTATTTTAAGGAACTTGGGGGGACATCCTAAATGTTCCAAAATCTGCCACAGACCTTTTCTGTTCACAGTATCAAAAGCCTTGGTGAGGTCAACAAAGGTTACGTAGAGACCTTTGTTCTGTTCCCTACACTTCTCTTGCACTTGTCTGAGAACAAATACCATGTCTGTGGTACTCCTGTTGGCTCTGAAACCACAATGGCTTTCAGGTAGAAGTTCTTCTGCTATGGCGGGTATTAGTCTGTTTAAAAGTATTCTTGCCAGGATTTTGCTATCAATGGAGAGCAGAGTAATACCTCTGTAATTCGAACAGTCTGATTTATCTCCTTTCTTCTTATACAAGGTGATGATGATTGCATCACGACGGTCTGATGGTAGTTCACCTAGTTCCCAAGAAGTTTATTCATGTAGTAATTCTTTCTTCTGTACAGCCTTTTTTTTTTTTCCTGAATGAAGATTAGATCCGATGAATGTATCTTTAAGCCAGTAAGACAGGTTCTTTGTTTCAGGAGGAGTTGTAAAATAATTCTTAAGGGCAAATTACTCCATTAGGTTGGCACAGTAATGTCTTTTACATCCAAACCTTGGGGCTGTATATGTAATATCAGCATGCACCTGTCCATCTGGATTAAGCGGGTCAAAGCTTGCAAAAAGGTCTTAAAAGGCTCCTTTCCTTTTTAGCAGGAGGATGGTGAGACTGTATAGGGTCAGCTGACTGATGTTGGTGAAAACCAAACTACAGGATAAGTATTAGTTTTCAGCTTGATAAACAATGTGCTCTTACTACAGAGATATGTAGTTGCTAGTGCTAATAAAAACATGGGGGTAAGAATGCTATGCTCTGAGAAGCTGGGAAGGGAGAGATTATCTCCTTCATTATCAGCAAGATTAGACAAAGCTGATAACAAATCTGCATCTAAATTACGTTTTTGTCTAAGTTCTGTCTGAACTGCAGAATTTCTCCGCACCCCATACTTGCCTTCCCCACAACAGCTTTCTTTGCAGCAAAGGCAATAATCGATTTGGAATATGGTTTTACTCCTGTTGTCATCAAATACTCCTGTAGGTCATGCTATGACTAAGAAATCTGGCCCCGTTACTGATTTTTGACAGGATTCTTTTATTTGTTTCCATTCCTTATTAGCATATTTCTGCTTGTGTGAGATTAAAAAACACTTGGAATGGTTTTCCTGGAGTCCTTGCTTCTGAATTTCCTCTTCTGTGGGGAGCCAATAGGTGTGGACACAGGAATTGAGTTCCAGCTGATGGGGCAATATCACCCATAGGATACTGGATAGCCAGTAATGAATGCAGAACTTTCAGATTGAAAGTGATAGAGTTAGTTGTGAGAAGGCATGAGGATTGCACTATCATCTCACAAAAATATTTGTGTTTAAAAGAGTGGGAGTGGCCCTGTGAAGCCTTGCAGCTACTGCTTGTCAGTGGGTAATCAACTTGAAATGGCCAAGTCCACTGAATACTTCCTGTACCACTGCATTATGAGGCTAAACCTTGATATCTATAAACCTCATGCCTATTTTAGTCATGTCCTTATTTCTTGTAGAGTGGAAGTGGAGTGTGCATGTTATCATCCCACTGCAAGATCTGGATTGCTGTGGTAAAAGTGTAGTGTCAGCGTTCTCTGTGCTACATGTACCTTCTATGCACAGGATATGAAAGGAGCAGATTCCCATTATCTGTGGCCTTTATGCCTTTCTATCTAAGCAGGTTCTCTCTGTACCCTACTAGGTTTCCTAATGTTTGCATATTTTATTCTTGTAAGTCCTGATACTACCTCACTTACCATTACTTTTAGGAAAGCAAAACTCTCTCTTTTGTAAACTGCTGTGTCCTTTCACTTTCCCTCCCGCTCTTTTAATTTTGACTGGTCACCCACCATTTGCAGTCCGGGAGCCAAGAGCAGCACTGGTGGGAGATGGAGGGATTTCCTGCTGAAGCTGCTGTTTCTCCAGAGTAGCAGTTCTGCAAGTTCTCCAGATTCTTGTCAGTTTGGCATCAAGAGTTGCTGACAGGGACAACATCTACACCTGTGAAGGAAAGGAAAACAAGCCTTGTCTGGTTTAGAGCATGCAAAGATACAATGCACTGTTGAGTTGCTTATGGTCATCCTCCCCTTTTTTCCAGGACATACTTTTGTGCATGGTGGTGGAAGTAAATGGGATAAACCCATTTTTTTGCCCTAATTTATGTGGCAGATAGAGTGGGTCAAACTCTGAATGACACACACGTTCTCATCGAATTAGTACTGTTATTCACTTTCAGTGGCTAACTGAGTGTTGACAGCTTATGTGACTGTTTTACAGACAGACAGAGAGAGAAAGAGGGAGTGTTTGTACAACTGACCATGTCACGTGCTCTTGTTCTAGGTACTGAAATTTGCATCCCTGCCTTGAGTGTTTTAGGTGTCTTTTCTGACTGAAAGAATCTCTGTAGAGTGAGCTTTGTCCTAAAGCTGTAAATGAGTCTCCAAAATTAGAGAGTAAAATTTGGGTTTTAAGCTGTGTGATGTATCTGAGCCAATAGTATATGGAGTTTTTTGGTTTTTATCATTTTATATGCCTGACCCTGTTCCTATGGGAAGTTGTGATTGACCAGCAGTTTGCATTGCTAACACTGGTGACTTCTGCAGAGTGCCTAGACAGGGAGCATCTGAGCCCCCTTAGGTAGAAGTTTAAAGACTGCAATGTGGGCTGAGCAGCTGAGAGTATGAGAGAGTCTGTTTCCTGCCCAAATTTATTTGAAGGTTCATTGTTAGCATTTTGATTCTTATAAAATCTGACTTTTTGAACTCAGACATTCCCCTGGTTATAGAGTTTGCTGCAAGGAGAAAGACTAGGCAGTTCTCCTCTAGGAAGCTGGGATCCTGCCATGGTGCATTTCTGTGTCTGCAATTGACCACATGGCAGGAACAGGGGCAAATTGGGCTTGGTAGAGTTTTGTTCTTTCTAAGAAGCAATTTTTTTGGTTGTACCATTGAAGCAGTTCTGTCAGTTACTATGATGCACATAGTAGGTCAGCACATTCTACTGAGACAGCAACAGAGATTTCCACTCTGTTTTCTGTTATTTCCTATGGCCAGGCCTGTATATAAACTGACTATTTTTATGTAACTTTCACACTTTATTTCTCTTTGCAAGACTGAAAGTCAGATTTTCTACTGTATTCTAGTCCCTCCAGGCTTCCTGTTTTCTCTGACTACCTTTGAATTTTATTTTCTTTCTTGGTCAGCAGACCTTAGCAGACTGACCTCAGTGCATGTTCTGTGTATTGCATACAATAATACAAAGGCCTCTGTATTTGTTAAATTAAATGAATTCTCTATTAGCAAGACTATTTTGCAGCATTGCAACTAGCTGGCTTTCTTCACACACATACAGACTCAGTCCTGCATCAAACTAATAGGTGCATGACGCTGGAAGTATTCACCAAGCCATGACATATACATGTTCTAGAACCACTGTAATAACCTGAATGTCTACCTTAAAGCAGGCAGCTTTTCTGGAGCTGTTCCAGAGTCTGATGGGTACAATGGTTAAAAATCCTATTTCTAGCCATGGCTAGAACATGAACAATAACCATTTTTTGGAATGTCCTCGCTTCCCTCAGCCTCATCTTCCAGTGTATTTGTAAAAGGTAATGTATTCTCTTTCATAAGTTCTCTTTTCTAGCCACACCTTGTATCAGATCTGGTTTGAACTCACCTTTCTTGAAGAAACTTAACACTATAGGCAGAATTCCAAGTGAGATCTCTTCAATACTCGAGTGTCACTCATGTTTCCAAATATCTCCAGGAGATCCTATTAATGCATCTCTAAATTGAGTCTTCTCTTCTGCAAAATCCACTGTTCCCTCCATATTTCATCTGCATGGCTTCTATTGCTTGTGTATAATCCTCTGAGGTCATACTTAAAAGTAATAATAAGTTGGGATTCATTTGACTGTCTCTGTCTCAAGACTTTCATAGAGATGAGGGTTACTCCTGCTTTCCTTTGGATGGCCTGAGAACTGCTTAATTTCATGTCTCTTCATATAAGCAGCTAATGGTAATTTTTAAGAGAAAGATCTAAGTGCATCCTTACTTTTATCCTTTGAAGTTGATTGACTAGAAAATGAAGTATAGTTGCAGTAAAGGTGCTAAAGTTGTGCAGATTTGTTAAAATAATAAATAATGAAAGACAATAAATAATCACTGAGGAGAAAACAAATTACATTGCTCACAGTACATATAATCCAATGTATTTCACAACTGTCAGTAATAGATGTCAACTTTTATTAAGCAACATACACAACATGGTTCTTTAAATCCTAGGTGTGCAACTGAGAAACACATGCTTCTTTGTTATTTTACTTCAGGGATCTATATGTGCTCAAAATGAGTCTCATTAAATCACTACTGGCGAATTGCAACTCCCCAAGCAATGTTTCTGTTCTTAAACAAGAATTACTGTGGTGAGTTTTCGGCATTAATAACTACTGGATAAAAATCTACTCTTGCACTCTTTCTTTATGATTTCTGAAAGAGTTATACTTTCCTGACTTACCATTACATCCATTTGTATTTCTATTGTAGTCCAAAAGAGACTGAAAATTGCCATAAAACAACAGCTAAGAAAGCTTTAAATGAGGAACTTCTGAGGAGCATTCAAGAGTCTGAGAGGGAGATTGATCAGTGGAGCCATAGTCTGCCATCTGTGACACGTGGAAGCCAAGTCGGCATGGCCACTACGGAGGTAGGTTCTGGATCTGCTTTGTACCAGAAGGAAGGAGGGGTGGAACAATGTTACAGGACAGAGTGTTAAAAGAAACCCCTCCTTACCCTTCAAGTTGCCCTCTAAGATACCCTGACAGAACAGGTACAAGGCCCTTGTACAAAGTCTTGCCAAGGTCAGAGAGATTAACCTCTTGCAACAAAACTTGCATTAAGACGTGCGTCAGGAAGAAACAATGGTGAGTTATGGGCACTGGTGACTCCCTCTGTATGGAATGGAAGCACTCATTTGCAGACCAAGCCCTCTTTTCAGAGAAGTTTGCTGCTTCCCTGGGGCCCAAATTAGGGATATCACCGCAAAACTGAACAGCCTAATACAACCTTCATACTATTATTTATTCCTGCTCTTTCACATGCATACAAATGGTGTCATGATAAAAAGAGCCCTGGAAAGAATGCTAAAAAATTCCAGAGCACAGGTAATGTTTTCCTCAGTCCTCCCAGTAATGGAAGGAGACTTTGGAAGAAACAGGTGAGCCCAGAATATCAATACCTGACTCCAGGACTACGGCCTTCACCATAACTTTGGGTTTTAAACCATGGAAGAACATTCAAGAGGCAAGGTATGCTGGGGCCTGTTGGGATCCACCTGTCCTGATGGGGAAATGTGTCTTTGGGCATAAGCTGGGGGGATGGATCAAGAGAGCTTTAAAGTAGAATTGATGGGGGGAAGGAAATAACAACGGGATTACAGCAGGGAAGCTGAAGGTTGGCATGGCATCATCTGAGGATGGCAATGCTAGTGGAAACAGTCCATGGGAATACCCTGGAAATCTTGTTTTCAGGGCTTAGGAGCCCACAAGTAATGGTCAGTCTTTAAGAACCACATTTTGGAAACACAGGAAAAAGAAAAAGAAAAAAGGAAAAAGAAATTGTGTGATCCTGAAAGTGGGGTCAGGCTTTGCAGGAACAGTATAGGACTGTGATCTGTGTAAGCAGGGAGAAGACACAAAAGGCCAAAACTCACTTAGAGTTGAAAATGGCCAGTTCAGATAACCAGAAAAGCTTTTTCAAGTACGTTGATTACAAGAGGAGGTCTAAAGAAAACGTTGGACTAATGCTTGTTGAAGATTGTCATCTGATTAATAGGGATGAAGAAAAAGCAGAGGCATTCAATGCCTTTTTTCCTTGGTATTTAAGAATACTGATAGACCTTGGGCTGCCTGAGTTAGAGGAGCATGAGTTCTGTGAGTATGGAATCAGTGACTTTCCATTTGTGGACACTGAAATTGTAGGGGACCAGATGTATCAGCTTACTAACCATGGCCTTCTAACCATGAATTCCATAGAGTCTGAAAAGATTCATCCTGGAGTACTGAAGGAGCTAATGGATGTTATAGCAAGACCCCTCTTGGTCTGCCAAAAGTCTTGAGAGTCTGGGGAGTTTGACTGGAACCCAGCTGATGTTATTTCCATAAAAAGGGCCTGAGAGAAGGCCCAGGGAACTACAGACCTGTTAGTCTAACATCAGTTCTTAAAAAAATTATGGAGAACATTATACTGCGTACTCCTGAAAGCATTTAAAGAATAATGCAATCATCAGGCAGATCGTTCACCTAGTGGATTAAGGGAAGGCCATGGACGTATCTTTTCTGGATTATAGTAAGGCTTTTGACATGGGTTCACAGTGCCCTGGCTGAAGAACCGGCTGAAGGGCAGAGCTCAAAGGGCTGTACTGAATGGCTGCAGGCGATCACCAGGGCTGTTCCGCAGAGTTCAATTCTGAGGGTCCAGGGTTCATGTCCCTGTTCGGGCGCCATATGTAGCATGTGACCCTTGTATAACAAGGAATAAGTGATGCTCCTCGTGCGGTGGTGAGACAAAGAGATTTTATTCGAACTCGCGCGCCCTTTTATCCTTACAGATCATGTGACTTTCTTAACCAACCAGTTTACTAACTCTGGGGCATGCTCCTTGGGCTCTGTACCTGGCACATCCTCTGTGCCACCTTTGGCCCGCCCCTACACTGTTCAATATATTTATCAATGATCGGGATGCAGGAGTGGAATGTACCACTAGCAGGTTTGCTGATGATAGGTGCTGTTGACGCCCTAGAGGTAAAAGAGGCCTTGTAGAGGAATCTAGATAGATTGAAGCATTGAGCTATGATTACCAGGATGAAATTTAACAAGTCACATTGATGGATTCTGCACCTAGCATGGCGTAGTAATGCCAGGCACAAGTCTAAATTAAGAAAGGAGTGGTTGGAGATCACCCCTGCAGAAAGCAATCTGGGGGTGCCAGCAGGCTCACTGTGAGTCAGCAGTGTGCCCAGGCAGCCAGGAAAGCAGACTGCATCCTGGGGTTTGTGCATCAAACACAACACCACCGAAGGCAACAAAGCTGGTGAAAGTGCTGGAAGGAATGTCCTCTGAGGAGCGGCTGAGGACTTTGGGCTTGTCTACTTTGGAGAAAAGGAGGCTAAGAGGCCTCATTACTTTCTACAGCTTCCTGAGGAGGGGAAGCAGAGAGGGAGGTGCTGAGCTCTGGTCTCTGGTATCCAGTGACAGGACGTTTGGGAATGGTTCAAAGCTGTGCCAGGGGAGGTTTAGATTGTACAGGCTTCCTAGAAGGATGGTTGATGCCCCCAGCCTGTCAGTGTTTAAGAGGGTTTGGGACAATCCCTAATAACGTGCTTTAACTTGGTCAGCTCTGAATTGGTCAGGCAGTTGGATGAGGTGACCATTTTAAGTCCCTTCCAACTGAAACAGTCTAGTCTACTCTACTCTGTATACTAGTGCTGAGTTGACAGATCAGTTCTGTGAAGCCCTTTTTTACCTTCAGCCTTGGAAAGGCCAAGCATAATTTGGATGAAAGTGGCATCTCCTGGAACTACTTAATTTGTAAAAAATTTCATTTTTTATATGAAACCCAATAAATTTTCTAGTCCTTTGACACAAAGAATTAGAAGGCAAACAAAACCAAGTAACACATACAATTCTTCATTTCATTATTTTTAAGGAAATAGCCTGCTATTTGATTAATGCTATACTTTCAAAATCTTATTCTTAACCTCTTTTATTTTCAGCCTTAGTTAGGAAATAATTGTTTCCAGTAGTGTGTTATTACTTTTAGGAATATTATTAGTGAGCCTGATGTCTATAACAGCTGGCTTTTGTAACATTAACATTGAGTGTCAGATTATTTTGTTAGCACAATTTGAGGTAGGAGTAAATAAAGTGTATTAGGTGCTTTATTACAAATTGTAACTTATAATCAAATACCTCTGCTACTAGATATATCATATGGAGAAGCAGTATTGAGCACAGCAGCACAGGTCAGGACTAGCCAATATAAGATGCTTTAAATCGTGCACCTTCAAAGCATAGGTGTCCCTCATGGCACTCCATAGCTCAGTTGGTTAGAGCACGGTGCTAACAACACCAAGGTTGTGGGTTTGATCCCCATATGGGCCATTCACTTAAAGAGTTGGACTTGATCCATGTGGGTCCCTTGCAACGCAGAATATACTATAAAACCTGTGAGTTACAATGTAAAAGTACTGTGAGTTTGTACTTTAGCCTTTTAGAAGTGGCAGCTGCAAAGCATGAGACCAGACCTCACTGCAGAGCCTGCAGCCACAAGGGTTGCAGGAAAGGTTCTCCAGGAAAGCAGAAATCAGAAATGAGTAGAAGACTGCAGCCCTTGTTTGGGAAAGGAGCAGGGCTTACTGACTGGCTGGTCAAAAGGTAGGCTTTTCTCTTAACGCCGTAGATTTTTCAGTTTCCTAGATATGATGAAGAGAAATGTTTAAGAATAGTGTGAAGCCACAAAGTAGTCCAGCCTACATGTCCAAGTTAAGCATCAGAACCCATTTTGGCACTCAGGTTCCTTAGTTTTTATCACTGTTTGTGAATATTTTTATTTTATTGTCACTGATACTCTTGGTAGAGTAACATTAAAAAGAAAAAGGTGGGGAGGAAGCCAATCTTCTTAGTATTACAAATGCAGTTACAAAATGTTTTTAGGTTACTGATAGCATCTGGTCACCAGGAGCATAACGTGGTAGCTCACATGAAATCAGGATATGTAACCACAGTGTGTAGTTCATGAAATGCTATGTCTTTCAGCTTGCAGAAATTGCAACTGGCCTAATAACCAAATGCAATGTTAAAACATTGCAGGTGATGGTCTCCTACATGAGCATTTTCAGAACCCTATAAAACTCTGCAGCCGAGGTGTGAGTGCTGTACTTCTGGATACAGTTCTTAAAAAAGGCAGGCTTTTCTGTCAGCGAGGTTGTGGGCCTCCATGTATTGAAAGTGCTACAACTTCTGTCACGGGCATGCCAACCTGTGTGTTTTAAATCACTGGGATTAATGAGGTGTGCCTTCCTTATTTTTCTGCCAAATTGTGTGTGTCACATCTAACACGTGATGTTTCTGCCTTCCGGCATGCTGTGTGCCTCGGTCCTGCCCTTTTTGGGTGCAAGCTCCTCCCCTGGAATCTCGAAAAGACTTAAAAGCAGATGGTTGTGCAGCTTCTTGCTGTGCACGGCAGAGAAGGGGATCCACCCTCGGGCTGTCATTTCCTGGCACTGGTGGTCTTCCCAACTGTTCAGGTATTTGTATCTAAAATAAGCTGGATGGTGATGGGGTAAATCTGTATGAGTATAAAGTGGGAAAGTTTCTCAGTGACTGGGGATGTATCTTTTAATAATCTAAGGACTTTGACTAACTGTGCTTCTTTATCATGCTTGACATTTTTATATTGCCTTTGGAATAGTTTGAGAAGAGATTCTTCTTTTGCTATTTGACTGTCAAGTTAAAACAATGGCTTCAGAAATGTTTGAGGTTTTGTGCCTTTTTGTGGAAGAAGTGACTGTGTAAATGGAACTAACTGTACTGAAGCTCAATGAATCCTTCAGAGGAATTATGTCTTCTGCAGCACTGGTTCCACTATCCTTCAGCTACTTTTAAGGTCACATTGTCTGTCCCGTGATTTTTGATACACTTTTTTTTCTTTTGCTTGCTCCTCTTATTGTTTCTTTGAAGAGATTCTCAACAAATGTTGACAAACTTTTCAGTTTAAACACATGGAAATCAAGCAACTGCCACAGCAACATTTGCATCCATTTTCTTCTGCCTTGCTTATGTTATGTAGTTTTAAGGTCTGAATTGCTGCTTATTCTGATCTGGTTGCATTTCTGAAACTTTCTGTAGAGAGAAAAAAGACCGTGTAGGCACATGTGTATTTTATGGTGAATCAGCCTTTGCACATACTAAGCTGCCTTCAAGGCAAGAGATAACACCCTTAATGATTTGCAGCATTCCAGAAATGGAATTTTGCTACTTGTTATCCCCTAATTACTATTTTTTTCAATCTTTTTAAGAAGAACATGGGAGTTTATCCTAATGGTTACATTTTATAAAAATTATTTATCAGTATATTTCTAATGAATTTATCTCCACCAGGTATTTCTGTCGCACATGCTGTTCCCAGGTTCTTTCAACAGAACATGAAAATTGGGAAAGAAGTATAGAAATGGTTGAGAATTGCTTTTTTCTTCAGACAGTAAAGACAGTATCTGATGTTAGAGACAATGAACTTGGCATCTTCAATGCTATTCTTCCTTCTTGGGAAGAAGGAAGGAGTACTTATAAATCTTGCTTCAGCTGTTACTTTTATGAGTCACTAAATGAAAATACTAAAGCTGCTGTGATAAAGCTGAATGTGGCTCTGGTCACTCTACCATCTTAAAAGAAAATAACAAAACTAGTAGTCCAGAGATGGGCAGTGATGATGGTCATTAGTGCCATATGAGGAATACCTAAGCAAGCCAGGTCTTTTCATTCAGGAAGAAGAGCTGATGGAGGGCAGAGATGGTATGACAGAAAACCTTAAAACTGCTCAGTGGCAAACCCTGAGGGATGCACTATTCACTCTCTTTACTATTCTACCCTGTGTCCATCAAATGAATTTGTAGAAGTCAGATTAAAAACAAAAAAGGACATCACTCTTTATGCATCAGATAGTAGAGCTGTGCAACTCATTGCAAGAGGATGTTGTAGATGTTCACAGGAATTTAAGGGGAAACTGGAAAAATACATGAAAGAGTATTTATAGAATCATAGAATCAATCAGGTTGGAAAAGACCTCTGAGATCATCAAGTCCAACCCTTGATCCAACACCAGAACACGGGAAACATTCATAGATGTTTCCTGTATATAAAGAAACTACATCCTGCTGTTCCCTAGACATCTATTTTACCACTGTGGTAGAGAGAATATTGAACTAGGTGGTCCTTATATTTTATAGGTCTTTATATAGACCTTATATTTTTGTGTATATTCTAAAAGCCTATTTTTTTAAATGGTCATCCTGAAATATCGTATCAATCTGTTTTGCTGCTTGTAATGTTTGTTGTGGTTAGTGACTGAGAAAAAATTAACCAAGGGTATTGCTCAATACTATTCCACCATCGTTTGTAAAAGCAGAACTGGTTTACACTGTTGCAGGAAGATTACCTCATATCTAACAAATTGTTGTAACACAAGCAGTTCTGATGACAGAAAATATTGCAGGCCGTTGTTTCAATTTAGATTTAATTCAATCTAATTTTCCTATACCTGAAGAGTCTTGTTCTAGAATGAAATGTTATTTCCTTGTTTGTTTTAGTTTTTAGGAATGGAGAAACTGATGGTTTGTGTGCACAAAAGGCAAAATGCTCTCTGTAGGCTGATTTGCTTTCCGTGGGCTGGAGGTGGAACTTCTCTTCTTGCTCAGTGGGGCAAACAGTTAAGCAACTCAATTGAAGGTTTGTCATTTTTGTAGTTAAAGCACAAGTCTGAAATACACAGTAACCCAATTTTCTGAATGGAATATAATATTCTTGAGATAACTGGAATCTTTATCCAATGGGTCTTCTCTGGAAAGGATGGAACTAGCATTCATTAGGAACTAGCATTTCCATCAGGGTGCATTTTCTGTACCACCTTGCATGAAATTATATTTGACTAGGTTTAAAGGTTATATATCCTCAGAGCTAAGTTCCACAAGACTATAGTATGGTTGACTGCTTCAGAAACTATTGGTATGATTCACAAACACAATACACTGCATACTGCTAATATGCCAGGGTAACGGTGAAGATACGAGAACCATTTTTAATGTTGAGAGGCTGCACGGAGAATCTGTTATCCATTGTTTGCACTTCTTGTTTCCAAACTGAAGTTCAAACTATGAATTTATAACAGTGAAATGACATTAAGTTAAACTACAAAGTATTTCTCATTGCTCTCAAGCTGTATCAGCGCTAAAAAAGATCCATTGCTTGAACTATTTGAAGAGGAACAAAGGCCATTTTACAGACCTTCCACAAAGAAAAAATAATTTTATATTTACGAGCATTGCCATTGCAGTTGTACCAGTCCTCTAAATGCTCATATGCTTTCTGGTAAGCAGTTGCACAAGTCACATTAAATTTTTAAATTTTCCTTGAAATGGAAAAAAAAAAAAAAAGAAAGAAAGAAATAAAAGAGGTTTTTTCCGCTGGAATTACTTCCAACAAAGTTACTAAGAAAACAGCCTAGGAGCAACTGCAGACACAGATTAATAAAATCAGGGTGTAGCATGGTTTCTCAGAGATGGTTTCTGCAGAAAGAAAGTACAGAAGATGCAGACATTTCTGTACTGCTAGTATCATATTAGGTAGTGGTTTATTCTGTCTATTCTAAAATACTTTGTGTCTGACCCATTACTTCCACATGAGTTCAGCAGTATGCATTATATCAAGGAGAGTTCAGAAAATCGACATTTTTTTCTGATCTATTGATTCCTTACTTTCACTAAACAGCGAGAGGAAAATCCCCAATTTTGAAAGGAATATAATAAAAGTATGTAAAATGTCCTTCCAGATAAATATAAGTAAATATAAATGTCAATCAATTTGTACTATGATTACACATTTTACTATGTGTAATGCTCAAGAGCCAACAAAGAAGAAAACAGGGATTGTGCAATGCTAATATAGTTAAACTTTATAATGCTGCCCTTGGAAGGGTGTATTTCACACACCCCTTAACTTACTATTATTGAAATGAGTGAATTTGTGGTTGTTATTAAGCTAATAGTAATAAAGTTGCTTTCAAACCTCAGCTGTAATCAAGACCTTGTGGATTCTGAGCCAAGGCACTTAACAATCAGATCAACTGGAGAATAAATCAGATCAATTTGTGAGTAAAGGAAGGAATGGAAACCTAATCTCTCATATGATTAAAACAGAGTAGTAGCAATAACAAATACATGGTATCAACTGTAAGAAGGATTAATTTAAATAATCTGTATATTCTGCATAATAATTAAAAAACTGAATTAAAATTATTTTACTCTATCTGTTTGAAATAACTATAATCCTTTTCTCTCACTTTCTCCACCTCTTCTGCAGTGTTCTGTGTAAGGTATCCTGGAAGAGAAACTCGTCTTAATGAGCCTTTTGCAAAAGACATGACAAGCATGGTTAATGAAGTTACAAGTGTTTTGTTAAAAGACCTTCAAGAAAAACCATTTGCTTTTTTTGGTCACAGGTAAAAATATATACATTTTTAGATACCTTGGTGAAGGAGCTTCTATCTCTGAACTCATTGAGTAGACAGTTACTTGTTTTTATATGCAAAAATTTTAGGAAAATACGCTTGTGCAAAGATCTTTTGTCAAGTCATCCTAAAACATGCTGTTGCTCTAAAAGACTGGTTATTTATTTATTGCTTCAGGCACAACATCTGAATATACTGTGTTTCTGATAAATTATAATTTATTATGGCATTTATTTTTAATATTTGTGTCAGTTCTTGATCTATATGAATGCAGGGGGTGAACCATTCGTGAAACACAGATTTTGAAGATTGCTTAGTCCAAAATATTCAAAATAACTGTTCTTATTGCAAATTAAGGAGACTACTAAAAGAAAGATTAAGAAAAGGTTTGATTTGTAAAACTAGACTGTGTAGGAATACACTTCATGTCAATTAATGAATATCATTATAATTTATATGTCATATATGGCTTCAGTAACTGTTCAAGATATCCAGTTAGCACTGAAATTCGAACTATGTTTAAATTTTCCAGGTTCTATGTATGTTTTTGCTTACTTTGCTTTAATTTCTCTTTTCACTACAGTTTTGGAGCTTACCTGAGTTTTGCAGTGGCACTACATTTGAAAGAAAAGTATGGACTAGAGCCGGTCCATCTTTTCGTGTCAGGGGCACATGCCCCAAATGTAAGTTGCAGAATCATTAACAATATGAAACAAAACAGTACATTAGCTATCAAGAGTAAAAATAACTTTTGACAGTATGGCATGAGAATTACTTTTAATACAAAATGAGCATTGCTTCAGAATCTATGGAGAAAAGTTTTTTCTTAGAGGAAATTAAATATGAGGTGGATGCAGAACTTTGCACTACACGATATTCACTGCTGCTAGCTGACCTTAGCCTCAGGAGAACAATCTCCTTGAGCTAATGATACCTTTTTTGAATACTGTGTTATTTACTATGGCCTTTGGCTTAAAATTAAAAAAGTAATCAAACCAAAATACTAAGTGGCTCTCTCTTCTCTGTAACATGTGAAATAACTGTCTTAACCTAGTCTTTCATAAACCGCCTGCATCAGCCTTCAGTACATTTGTCCATTTATTTCTTTCCCTCATTCTTTGTTGGATTTTGAATCAGTTTCTTCTCAGGTTCTGCTGTTTCTGCTAGTCTTTCTCAGGAAAACAGCAGTGAAGTGGCTTTTTCCCAGTCCTCCTGTCCTTAGTCAGCATTTGCTATTTCCGTTCTTCTCTTTCTGGGGCTTCTTAGCAATCCTTAGTATGAGCTAGTGATTCATGGAAGCAATTGTTATTCCTGCAAATTTCCATAGTCAGTTGGTCTCTTCAGTCCTACATTAGTCAGGTTTATGTCCACTGCTAGGCTTTTCTTTCTCTTAAACAGATTATTTTATTAGGTGCATTTCAATAGTAAGAGTCAAACTTGAACAAAATTGAATTAATGGTTATTTGTCTGTGGAAGTTTCAGACCTGGAAGATACTTGGCTCAGTCATAATTTACTAACCCTTTTCAAGAAGTGTTCTCTTTGGATGTTAAATTAATCAGCCATTGTATTTTGGAGATGAAGAATTATTGTACTTTTTACTAAAATGATTTTTAATGAAAAGATAAGTTAAAGTATATTATATACAACACCTCATTTGTTTTATCTGGTACTGACAGTCTGAAGCAATTCTTCCATTCAAAAGCATTTCTGTATCTGATGCAAAAGATGAAGACGTTATTGAATATCTACAAACTGTAGGAGGAACTCCTTCTGCGCTTCTGCATAACGAAGACGTCAGGAAAAATCTGCTGCTTACTTTTAAAGAAGACTTTAGAGTGTTACAGACATTTTCGTAAGTTTTACAATTTTGTATTACATTTGTATTTTACATTTTTACTTCTGTCTGATCATGTCAGGTTTTTTTCTTTCTTCATATTTTGTTCTCATTTCTGTTATAAAAAGATTATGAAACAGTAAACAGTTCTCTCCTTTGTGTGTTTTTCTATTTGTTTTCTAGTATTTAAGCCCTAGATGAAAACACTGCTTACTGTATCAATCACTGCAGCAGCAAACTGTTACTGCAGTAGTGAACGTGTCATGGTAGAATTACAGTTATACTGAGGATCCACAGTTAACAGCCACTAAAAGGGAATATTCTCTCATCTTTTATTGTTTTCTGAGGCTACTAATCTCAGCTGATCATGCTTCAGGATCACTGCATTCAGCCTGCTGATCCAAGATCCCCTAATCTAACCAGAAGCAAAGAGTCCCTGTGTTCTTGGCACCTTGAGAGCAACCAGCTTCTTCTGTCCTAACTGCTGTCCCCACTGGATGTTACACAACAGCCAACGTGGCTGAGTTGTTAAGGTTTCTCACCTTGGCAAAGACAACGATACTCTTGGATGTGGGACCCATTTTGGTCTTAGGAACCTGACACTGAAAGGCCCTGAAACATTAGAACTTGAATATAAGCAGGTAACATGATTGTTTATGGTAGGTGAGAATTTTTATTGCAGGCTGAAGCTCTTTCTCTCCCCTAACTATCAGGTCATTCTTTCTTTACAATTTTAGACCTAATTGCAGTAGGGCAAGGAGCTAAGAACCTTCCAGATGTGGTAATTTCTTCTGATGTTCTGCATAATCTAATTCCTGAAGTTTGTTAGATTTTGGACGAGAATGAAAAAGTTATTTTGTATGTGGAAGCAAATTCCAAATATGGGTATCATATTGAATGTTTTAGGACTACTTTTTATGTTCACAGTTTTGAGAAGGCAGAAATGGATATCCCCTTCTCTTGTGATATTACCTGCTTTAATGGGGGTGATGATAAACCATATGATTTACAAGGTACTTTTCTTAAATGGTTTTCCTCTTATACTTACACATTTTCCTGTTGAACTGCATCTTCTAGAGTCTTTTATCTCCTTCTTAAATGAAACAAACCAACAGAGCAGTCTCAATGTTGATATAAGATTTAAAATAATTGTTAAATAATAATTTTGAAATAGTTATGTACAATTGTCACAATCGTTGACATTTTTCTGACATATCTTTTTCAGGTTGGCAAGAACTAACAAGTGGAGATACATCCTTTTATGAGCTTCCTGGAGGTCACTTTTATCTGCTAGAACCCTCTAATGAAATTTTCTTGACAAAACACATAACAAGATGCATAGAAAATGCTGGTCTATGACTATTTCCCTCAATTTTAATAGCAGAAGGTGTAATATTAGTCCACAGCACTTCATAAGTCATTATTTCTGCATGCAGTTATGCCTGAGTTGTTCTGTTCGTCCTCTGTAATCCTTTAAAAGGGGGAGTTTCCTGGGTTTTTCTGAAAATAAACATTGGCTTTGTCTTAAAAAAACAGGTTTCATCTTTTCCCTCTTCTCATCTTGCATGTGCACAAACTCTTCACTTCATTCCATAACCTCATTTGAAAAAAACGACAGCTATGTTATTTTACTTCTAGAGCTTCTGTTTGCCTGCTTCTGTAAAAATGCTAAATATAATTTAATACCCACAAAAATCCACAATTCTTACAGAAAGCTTAATTTATTAGGTTCAAATTTATTTAGAATAAGATACAATCTAAAAATAGAGTATGTATATAAATACCCTTTACAGTCAGCTTATGCTTAAAAGATATTAGTCAGACTACACAGTAAGGAGTTAGTATTGCAGTGTTCTCAACAGAGTTAGTTCATTAGCTACTGAAGAGTTAATTATTAGTGGGAATTACTTGAATATTCTAGATCCCATATTTTTCTACCATTGCTTTTGCTTTAGAGATATAGGCATTCATGGCATCCTCCTTTGATAAACCTGTAAAGGAAAGTAGGAATCATTATCTTTCCTCATTTGTCCTCTAAACATGACTACATGATGTAAATTTAATTGGTTAAACACCTTTTTTCAGGTTCCATGCCTCCCATTTGGCTTTGCCTTTCAAATCTAGCATTCCTGGACATTCTGCCAAAATAAATGCATACATTTGATTATCATGCCAATTTACATAACATCAGCTTGATTTCATCAAGGTATGGGAGTAAATGTGAAGCATATGTAGGAATACCAATATTAATATCTCCAACGGTAGCCTGTTTGTAGAATCCATATAGTTCCTTCAGTTCTTCATCAGTTGGTCTTGTTTTTAATTTTTTTACATCTTCTGCAGCACCATCAAAGTCAGCCTGATGAAAGAACAGAAAGTGTTGGCTTTCCTCTCAAGGGGCGTGCTTAAAACATGAGGCACAGGGCACACAGTAGTATCATTACATATTCTCAATCACTCGCTTGGGTTTAGTGGTAAGTCGAGGTGTTTATCCATGAAAGAAGCTTAATGAAACTGTACATCATTAGAAGAGGAACTAGGATTACATAGCTGATAGGGTCTGTACTTCTAATATAAATAGTTTTACATCTAAACACTTGGAACCATTACAGACTGTGTAGTGTCAGAATAGCTACAGATATATTCATGCAGGCAGCCTCCACATTTTATGTAGTGCGTGTCTTTCACAGTCACACTGTGGGTATGAAGGTGTTCATTGAACTTTACACCCCAGCAGTAATCTCTGCTTCCATAGTGTTGATTCGAGTGGTGGAGCTTGAAAACCCTCTGAGGGGCACTGCCCACTTCACCCTTCATTTCCACAGCTCTGCTGACAGCAGAGTAGGTGATCAACAGCTGGCACAGAGACACCTCATGGGGATGAGCAGTGCTACTGCCAGGACCACCTTCCACACCCAGCTCTCAAACACAGTGGAGCACAAGAGTGCACTGTAAATGTACTCCTTTCATCATCATGCATCACACATTCACATCAACTTGAGGCCATATAGTAAGTCTTGGGCTAGACTTTGGCATTCTGTCTCATGCTCAGGACATTTCAGAGAGATAGATTTCATACAGTGACCACTGACCCATCAGGTCACTGCACTACTCCAACACAAAAAGGTATAGGTACTTTCATATGCTATATGCTGGTTTCAATAATTAGTTTAGCTTTTAAGTTGGATCTGCATTTGCAGAAGCACACTATATCCTGCAAGATGTGCTATGGCACACACACACACACACACACACACACACACATATATATAAAATGTAAAAAAAAATCTTAAAACTTGGGTCTTAAAATCAGCAACATATTCAACATTGGTTTCAGCATGTATGCTGTGGCTCTGTTTAAATCACTGAGATCCTAGCATTACCTCAGAAGTCTGTACTGTGCTTCTTTAGACCACCTTTTCCCTTAGTTATAGGAAAGACTTTTTTTTTTTTTTTTAAATAAGAAAACCTAATGCACGTTTGTCTCCTTAACTGATGCCTTTCTCCTTGGCAACCGACTGCTGCGTGGACCAGGTGATAGAAATAAGCAAGTATGAATGAGAGCTGGACTCACTATAGCATTCTTTATTTAAACAGAGAAAAAGTACAAGAGAAAGGCTATTTCTGGTTTTAAATCTAAGAATAAAAAATTGGAAATAATTTAATTAGAGAGTGATGCTCATGGATCTTTCTTCACGGAAAGGCCCCTTCATGGAATCATGAAACTATGTATTCATTGATGTAAGGAGACATCAGCTGGTGGCTGCATTAAGGCAGGAGTAGCAGGTAAAATAGGGTAAGGGCAGGTAGCTGAGTGCACTGCAGCTTCCTGCACAGAAAACTGGCCACTCTCCTACTAAATGAGTCACCTCTGTCTCCTGAGATGGAATTCACTTATTTTTTTTTTAAATTTTGGTATGGAAATTTAGTTTGGCTAGTGAGGTTCCCCAGACACAAACTTCTGAGGAATTTCTAATTTTTTTGCAAAATTTTCAACTGCCATTTGAAACCCACCAAGGGAAAGCACAAGTCTCCTAAGTCTCCTAACACCAGAGTTATGACAAGGAGCAGCAGGCAGAGAGGTACATTTAAAAGGGATGTTTTTGAAAAATCATGATGTATGATTAAAAAGGTGTTCTAGCAAAGGAATGCTCCCTGCAAAACAGCAATTAAAAATAAATCTTGAATCTTCTTTAAACTGCAGCTATGAATTCACAGAACATTACACGGGAAGGGTTCATGATGATAATACATATCTCTAGCTGTCAGTTTGTAGCACCCTTAAAAATGCGGTGGAAGGAAAGGACAAAAATCCTGCAGCAATGAGGATGCTTTTTAACAAATAATCTTCCAACTCAGTGAGAACCAGTGTTTGCATAACTGACAAGCAGGAGCCTCTGGGAGATTCCCACCAAGGCCTCCCAGAACCAAATGCCCAGTAGTGGAGGCAGGAATACAGAGAACAGCTGGTGTGTTAGAACTGATAAAGACTGTTTTAAGAAATGCTGCTGTTCTATTTTGAATGCAACAATCCTTCTGAGAATTAGCAAGATTCCAAGTGCAATTTGTCTGTTGAAAACTCTGAAACTTGGTCATTCTATACAGTATACTATTTGGCAGAGCTTCTGGAATAAATTCTACACCAAATTACTTCCAAATTATATTCTTAAATCTAAAATTTTGTAGACTGAAAACATGTAACTAGTTATGCAGTTTGTTCCTGTTTTAATAAAAATAATTCTCAATATTACTAGAATGCAACTATACCACAGAATCACTGAAAAACATGAAGCTTTAAGTCCAACTTTTTGTGGCTGATTTCTTTCAAGAAGTAAACACTGGATTTTTTTTTTTTAACCAACTGAGTATTTGGGAGCACTGCAAGACAATTACCAAAAGGCTCAGGATACGTTTTTATGTTTTGTACATATGTTATATATAATTTAGATAAACAAAAATCGTGTGCCCTAGACTACATATAAAAGCTGAATCAATAATGTTGAAATGACCTTACAGCATTCGCTTCTCAGCTTTTTTTTTTTTTGTAATATTAATATTTGCTTTCATGAAAGCCTTGCAATCTTTATTTTTCATCTTATGCTGTATTGTCTCTTGTTCTCCTTCTGCAGAGTAACTGTACCTGGAATTCCTACAACTACCTGAAATACTTCAGCAAGCTCAGATGTTAAGCTCATTTTTAATTTTTCACCAAAAATTGACAAGGGCCATAGAAAGTAAGTTACACTTTCCTTCCTCTCAAAAGCAAAATCAGAAATGTGACCCCACATGTTTGAGGCCAGCAAGTCACAACAACACAGGGAGAGAATTTGGGGTTTGGGGCAAAAGTGCCCTGCCCTGTGCCTTAGGCACAGTGTGGGTGCCTTCAGCCTGGGAGCAGGGATGGGACATCTCTATAAACAGAATAGGAGTCTGAACTCCATACCTGTGAGATTGCTCGTATGACTCTTTATTTCACTATGTTCCGTGACAAACAGGTGGCTTATCCCTCCATGGAAATAAGCCTGTTCCACTTTGTGTTTATCTCAGGGCAGAAGCAAGGACATAGGCACATACTGCAGAGGAACTCACATGCTCTGAATTTACATCCCAGCCTCCCCCTGAGTCACTCCGGTCATGCCACGCTGCTGCACAGTGTTTCAGACACTGCAGCATTAGGATATGAAGGAGTTCTGTACTCAGGTAGCAAGACTGTAGTCTAATTACAGAAAAATACGTCCTTCTATGCACTAACAACAGTATGACAATAAATGTGACGACTCACCACACTTCAGATTGAATATTTCATCTTAAGTCAAATACCAGTAATGTGACATTCTTGGCTGTACCTATCACTGACTCCTCATCGCAGACATCTCTTAATATTATCCAGACACATGCAAACAAAAGCAGCATTCATGGTCTTTAACTGTAAGATTAAGAAGTGGTATCAGTAATAAAACATAACTGGGTTGCCACACGTTATTTAAAGTTTAAATAAGTTACTACTGCACGGGAGCCTCTGGCAACATTGACATACAAGGACCATTCAAGTCAGTGGAAATCTTCCACATGTCTTGAATTGTTTTCTGATCCAAACTTCCATCCTGGCTTTGGCTGGGATAGAGTTCATTTTTCTTCCTAGTAGCTGGTACAGTGCTGTGTTTTGGATTTGGTACGAGAATAGTGCTGATAACACACTGATGTTTTGGTTGTTGCTGGGCAGTGCTTACACTGAGCCGAGGACTTTCAGTGTCTCATGCTCTGACAGTGAGGAGGGGCACAAGAAGCTGGGGAGGAGCAGAGTCAGGACAGCTGACCCAAACTGGCCAAAGGGATATTCCAAACCACAGAACATCATGGCCAGTATATAAACTGGGGGCATTGGCCAGGAGGGGCTGACTGCAGCTCAGAGATGGGCTTGGCACTGATCAGCGGGTGGTGAGCAATTGTGTTGTGCATCCCTTGTTTCTCTTGGGTTTTATTGTGCATGCTCTCTCTCTTATTACTATTAACGAATTTTATATGTTATATATAAATTAGCTTTAATTGCTGAACTATTCTTATCTCAACCCACGAGTTCCTACTTTTTTTTTCCCCCTGATTCTCCTCCCCATCCCATGGTGGGGGAAAGGGTAGCAAGTGGCTGCATGGTCCTTATTTGCTAGCTGGAGTTAAACCACAACTTCAGAGTAAGAATGAACCAGAAGCACTGTTAGATTATACAAGACAAAAGATAAAAAAAAAATAAATTAAGGAACCCATCAAGTTAATAACCTTATCTTCACATAGGTTTATTCTATATGCATCAATAGGCAAGTATGACAAGATACTGTTTAAAAATATGCAAACGCATATCTTGCAGAGCAAGAAAAATGCAGAAATGAAATATAAATACTAAACATTTCTTTTTTCATCCCCCTCTAACCAATTGTTGTGCACAGACTGTTGCTTAGAATTTGCCTGCATACACAACATGCTTATGAGCAGCCTATAAAAATATAATTTCCTTTTAATCATGTGCCAATGAAATTCCCTTTCACTCCTCAAATTAAAAGCATAAAAATATCTACAGAAAAACATACACACATGTACTAGGGATAAATGCACAAATTATCAGATTATTATCACATACTCCCTTTTTGCAAAGGAAAAAACATTCTTCATTCTTCATGCAGAATATTTTAACAGTCTGCAAAACTTATAAATATTTTAAGCCTCCCTAATGAAACATTATTGTTGTCCTCATTCCCATATAGCTTGATTCAATAAATTTTTATCAATATGGATGCTGGCTGTCAACCAAACCAATGTGGACAGAAAACCTCTATGTCTCATACAGAATACGTAAAGACATTGCAGTATTTCAACCATTGATTTTTATGTGAAAGTGTAACTGCATACCACAATGGAACAGCGTATCATACTGCACTCAGCTCTTTCTAACTGTGATTTATGGCTCATTGCTTAATCGTAAGGATAATAAATTCATTTTATAGAGTAAACTCAAGGCAGAATAAAACAAATATAATTTTGGTAATCGTTAATTAAACAAAGGTGGTGTTATGTTTGGGATTTGGCAGTTCTGACCCACTGAAGAAATAGTTTTCTTCTTCTTAGCTGTAACACACCACAATGAAACCTCTGTTCTATTCAACATAATTGCAGCTCAGAAGAAAATTGCTGAGCTACTGGCAATGCACTCCCTGCATCTAGGTCAGAGCATTGTGTTGTCCACTCTTTGCAAACTAACCAATCTGAGAGAGACATTATTATGAGACCGGGATAAAAGGGCTTGCAAATCTTAAAGTGAAAGGGATAATAGGAAAGCCTAACAAAGAAAAACAGCCTAATCCATCACGGCATGGGTAAGACAAGGGAAGTATTCATAGTTTCTCGAAAATGTAGGAGGCTAAACGCCAGCAATGAAGATAATTTCCCCAAGAACTATTTAAAGCCCTACTCAGAGAGAAGAAAGAAGGAAGCTCTCTCTAGCCAGAAGGTAGGAAGTAGAAGCTTTCCTACAACAACACAAGCCCATCAAAATGTAACAAAGATGCACACAATCTAAAAAAAATACACATAACTCACTTAAAAATTATTCATGCTTCCCAAATGCACATATACCACTGCCTCAGTGTTAGAAGTTTCCCTCCTCATTTTAGAGCTCTAAGTAACTAGCTAGATCCTAAAAACATAAGTATTTACCTGCCTTTCAATGCCTAACTCAGTCCTGGCAAACTCAAATGCAGACGCCAAGAAAAATAATTCACGCATTCTCTAAACAGGTAAGGCTCCTAAAAATTATATGACCTATGAATTGTACAAAATAACCAGCATGTTTCTCACCCTCCACTTCCACTTGTAGGAAAGTAATGCATTATTTAACTCCAAGGGTTTAGGCAAATTTCCCTCGCTGCAAGGTAACCTCGATTTTGCAGTACTAATCCTTATGCTGCAGAAATACCGCAGTCTCCGACACGGCATTGCACAGATAGACAGTGCATCCCTTGCCTCTCCTCTCCTCGCGTCTCTGTGTCACCAGATGCAGAACTGCTTACCTGGAGAGTCATGATGCTGCGAGGATGGATGCCCAGGGAGCGGCCTCGTTCCTTCCGCGGCGGGGACGCGGCGCCTCTGCCTGAGGGCTCCCGCGGCGCGGGCGCGGTGGCGCTGGGATGGTCCCAGTGACCTCAGCTCCCGGCTGAGGCACGACACGGGCTCGCTCCCAATGCGCCTCCCGGGCCCTGCCGGCACAGCTGAGCGGCTGCGAACCCCAGGGAAGGGGCGGTGGGGGCAGTGAGCACTAAGCCCACAGTCGTTTCCTCAGAAAGCCTGAGCTCGTTTCCATACCACTGAGGATTAGGTCACCAGGCTTGGAGAGCAGCGATACAGCAGGATTCTCAAGCCATTTGTTTGAAGAAGAAATTTCTTGAGTGACTTGAACGGCAGCCAGCCCGGTTATTGCTGCTGGTCCCTCTGGTGCAGCCCCTGCCCGTGCCCACGCCCAGCCCGGCCTGGAACCTCGCATTGTCCAGCTGCAACTCTGGAAAACCTGCAGGTCATCCCGGGGATAGATACCTCACACAAGCAGCTACACACAGAAGGTACCTTGTGAACGCTGGGTTTTAATTTGTTCTACTAAATACAGAATAAAAAGAATATTAATTGATAAACTAGCCTACCACTGTAACCACTGAAGGAAAAAAAATTCCATCCCTGCTTATCCCATCCATTAATAAATTATTTATATTCACACCTCTTTACATTTATGTTCATCATTCCCTGAGCATAGTTTGATCACAATACTGTGTTTCTGCGTGTTTTTAACCCACTAACTTCCATAAAACCGTGAAAATGAGTGTTTTCTCTCAGAGCAAGTCCACGTTAAATTAAGCCAGGATTTAACAAGAGAAAAAAACACGTAAATTTCAGTAAATACAAGATTTTAAATAAATTTGAAAACAACTCTGAAGCGCCGAAGCCCTTATTCCTGCTGGGGAAGCTCTGCTCTTTCAGGCCCAGAGGCTGCGTGTAACCAGACCGTGCAGTAAGGTGAATGTAGAAACTGAATGTGTGTGTCAAGATTTGTTAATGGCTCGGGGCAGACTGTGAGAAACATTGAACGTAACCAGTCCTTACCTGTCATCTTAGTTACAGAATGTAATGTACGTGCGCAGTATGTTGCATTATTGCACTGCAGCGAGGTTGCTGTGAAGTCCCTACGAAGTACCCGGTGACTTGGCCACGATGCCGCCAGCTCACATATGATAGCAAATCTGCTATCGCCTATGCGCCCATTATCGGGAGCGTTCAAAACGCGGGAGCGCCAGCGCTAAACCTGGGGTGAGACCCGCCAGGCGCAGGTTCCCGGCACCAGCGATTCAGTGCTGCCTTCCACCAACGCAACGCGCTGTTTCTCCATGTGGCACCGACCGCAGCCCGGGCACCGGCACCGTTAGATGCGGTGCTATCCAGCGGTCTCCGTTGCCCGCCCGCTCAGCCGCCCCCGCCGGGACCGGGACCCGGCGCCTCCGCGCTGCACCCGCCTCCCGCGGGGCATTTTTCGGCCGCTCGAGCGCCCCCCCTCTCTGCGGCTGCCGCGCTGCTCCTCCTCAGCTCGCTCCGGCTGAGGCCCCGGGGCGGGAGGAGGCGGCGCGGGGGCGGGGACACGGGCGGAGCGGGGCCGAGCTGCGGCGGCGGCGGTGGCGGGGTGTGCGCGGAGCGGGCCCGGGCGGAGCGGCCGAGGTAGGGCGGGCTCCGCGCGGGCGGGCGCGGGGCATTGCGGGCCGGGCCCCGCGGGCGGGCAGCGGACGCACCTTCCCGCGGCCGCAGCGTTTGCGCGGGGCCCGGCCCGGCCCGCAGGCGCTCGGCGGGCGGGCGGCGGCCCGGGGAGCGGGTGCTCGGTCCCGGCGGCGGGGCCGAGGGGGCGGCGGGAGCCCCCGCCCCAGGGACTCGCCGCCGCCTGCAGCGCGTCCTACCGGGCCGTGCTCTGACCCGCGCTTCTCTCTGTAGGGAGCAGGCGGCGCCCGCGGAGCGGAAGGGGCTGGAGGGGGTTCCTGGCGGAGGTGAACGTGGGCGGCGCTTCTCCTGTTCTCCCTTCCGCAGGAAGCGAGGAGGTCGTGAGAGCGGCGCGAGGAGGAGAAGCCCGGTGTTTGTAGTTTTTATCTTATCCCTGCACGCTTGTTTTCCTCAGCAGTACCCATTTTGGAAAGAAAACTGTAATCTTTCAGCTGGGAAATCCCTCATGTCTTGCTTCTTTCTCATACACGAGACTGTTGCTTACTTTGCTTGATATCCCCTGTAAAAAGTCATTGGAGCATCCCCAATTAAAAGCTTTTAGAAGATATAACCTAGAGCTAATTTTTTTAAGTTGCCATAAGCTTCCCTTTCTAACTCGGTCGCATTTTAGGTTTCTAGTGGTCGTTTCCATTCTTTAGTTGTTTCCACTTTTTGGTTGTTGCCACTATGATGATTAGCAAAAGGCATTAGATAACTGCATGAATGATGGCTCCATAAAGGACTAATAGGGTAAGCTGTCAGATCTTCTTACATCCCAGATGCAACCATTCTGTGTGTTTGGGAGCTGAGGAGAATGGCAGCCTGTCCTTCCCTAACAGTTTCTGTTGTTCCTGCTGCTGGAGACACAGCAGGGCTGGATGGGCCTTTGCTGGGGTGGCCCAGGGCATTTCATAGGGTTCACAGCATAAATTAATAAGAGTCTGAGGCAGATCTCTATCATGCCTTCCAAATGCAGAAAAACACAAAGGCATGGAGTAAAGACTGAAAAGACAAATTTCTAAAAATCTTAAATAAATTTAGGGACTTGGAGCTTGTGTCATGTTGTGATTCAGCTTTTTTTTTTTCTCACATGCATGGGGGACAATGCAGCTGTGCAACAGCAAAAATGTCGTGGTCTTTCAACCCATGACTCTGGGGTGGGGTTGTTTGATTGTGGGTTTTTTGTGTTTTTTTTACATCTGTAATACCTCCAGCTGCTTTTGTTCAGCTTCTGAAGGGTTTCATCACTGCTGTTGCCTTGCTGTCCAGTCTAGTTTTTTTATTATTTATAAACAAAAAAAAGCAACACAGCATCTGCCTTCTGGAAGTTGTGGGAAGGATTAGCACTGAGCACTGTGAAGAAGGTGATAGTTGCCAATATCACTTTGACATAGGATATTTGACATTTCTTTTCTGCATTCCCAAAAGAGGCTTGTGGTAGTGATGTTCTCAGCAAACAGTACAGTACGTCGACTAATGTTTCTTTCTTCCCTAGGGTGACAAAACACAGAAGAACCTCAGGATGTCTGTAATTCAGCAAGGGACGGCAACACTTCGTAAAGCAAAGAAAATCACTGTAAAAACATGTCTAGATAACCCCTTTGTTTTTCAGTGGAAAACTATAGATGGAAAAGATATGCATTTTATACTACAGACCTTAGAAGAAAGGATTAAACATGTTGGACTTAAAAAGATTGAGAGTCCAAGAAGGAAAAAACGTTCCCTTACAAAAAAACAAATGGAAAGAAAGTGCGATGCTAGCACCAACGAACTCCCTAAAGAGGAGGAAACAGAAAGCCATCAACAAAAACCAGGGTGGACTGACATAAGTATCAGAAGACAGCTTGCTATTGGAGTTAATGAAGTTACAAAAGCATTGGAAAGAAATGAACTGCTTCTCTTGCTGGTGTGCAAGTCTGCAAAGCCTGCCATGATCACATCGCATCTCATTGAGCTGAGCGCAAGTCGAGCCACACCCGCAGGCCAAGTGCCCCGGCTCAGTGAAACAGTCGCGCCACTTCTTGGCTTAACATCCATTTTAGCACTAGGCTTCAAAAAGCAGTCTGATAAATTTACTGAAACAATAGAAGCAATAATTCCAAAGATACCAGCACTGGAAGTGCCGTGGTTTCAGTACAGAACTGAAGAATCTGTGGCTTGTGCAGATACAGATTCTTCAGAAAATGAGGAACCCGATGAGCTTGCAGAGGCACTGGGGGATGAGCTCACAAGCCAGAAGCGGAAGCGTACAGAAAGCAATCAGCCTGATCTTTCAAATGTAATTTTGCAGCCTTTGAAAATCAAGAAACTTGTCCCAAATCCCAATAAGATAAAGAAACCACCTCGCAAAAAGAAAAAAGCTTTTTCAGCATAACTGATTGTAGTTTGGTTCTATTAAACTGATTTTTTACATGCAGAATGGAGCACAGTCCTAACTGAACAATCTTTTTAGGCTTTACAGTGTAAAGCTTTTCAATACAAGGTGAATTTTATGTTCCATTCGGTTGAGGTACTTTCTGCTTTAATAAAGAATATTGCTCAGACTTAAGTGTCAGTCTGTACCTGGAGGTAAGTATTTCATTTGTAGTTGGAGATCAGAGAGTTAAAGTTGGCAATGAACATAGCAAAGTAATTTTAAGAGATAATTAATACATCTCTGGAATTAATGCAAAGCATTAAATCAACTTTGTATCTTTACACAGATGAGCATGCTTTAAGCAAAACAGATTTAAGTATAATTACTCAAACAAATCAATACCAAAAGTGAAAGTTTATTTAAACAAAGGTCCATGCCAGTATAAGTCTTTTAAAGCTGGTTTCAAGTAAACAGCTGTAACAGCACAGGCAGACTTCCCTTTTGAACTCTATTATAGTTTTTTCTGCTGAACAATAAACTTGTTTTGGTCACAAATGTATGCAGACTTGGGTTTCACCTGATACCTGGTGTAGGGTATGCTGGAGGAAAAGCTTTATTTTCAAATACAAAACACAACCAAATTACTACTGCTGCAGTATGAAAAAAAATACTTCCATTATTAACACAATTCCTGTAAGAAAATGTAAATCTAAACTCAATTAGATTTCTAAAGGAAGTCTAAAATTATTTCCCAGGAAATTGAGATAAGCCATATACTGTTGTATATAAAGTAGATGAGAGCTATAAGTGCTACAAGACTGAAAACATACCACGTAACTTTTGATTTTCCTTTAGTTTTACTGGGGACTATGAACAGTTTCCTAATGAGACAGTTGTATTATAGTAAGGAAGGGGAATATTGCTGCAATTCAGACAATCAACAGCCTAGGAATTTACTTGTAAAAGAAAGCTTAAAATAACTGAGTTACTTTGTAGTTCCTTAAAGGTGGAATTTACACATAGTTTTCAGAGATCTGTTGATCCAAACTTCCAGTGCCATCCGATAGCTCATCTGTCTCTTGGATTTATTTAGAAATTGCTTAAGTCCATGATACCAACTACAAAGGCAGACAATAGCAATGATTCTGTAGTCATGATGCTCCTTGAAGTTTAAACAAAACATTCAATGCTAAAATTTTTTCCTTGTCTGAGGGTGGCAAGAAGAGGCAAGGGTTTTTTCCCTTGCTTCGTAGTCCTTCATACATGTCCTTTGTTCTGGTTTTCTGGATGAATAAAACTTTGAAGGCATGCTAGGACTAGTGTATTTCATTCCCAGGCTGGCTAACCATAACATAGAAGTCTTAGCATTTACACAGAGCACAAGGATTAGCTTTGGTAAAGAACATAAGCACAGCAATCATCTTTCAAGCACTTTGCTGCCTGCCTGCAGGGATCTGTCTTCAGGGATTTGTGTCCCCTCTGAAGATAGGAAGTTACTTTGGGAAAGAAATGATGTTCTTTCTTCAACATCAAAAGATATTTAAAAAGGCGGGTGGGAAAGGTGGTGGAGCAAGCCTTACATTTGCCAATTTTTGTACAAACACCTATTGGGTTTTGAGGAGTCTTATCTTTATAGCAAGCGTAATGCACAGGTTCAAGTTTGGAAACAACAGAAGAGCCTCTCTTATTGAGCTGCTGACAGTGACACTCACACAGATATTCATCTATTGTTAAATACCTGCTTAGAAAGTGAAAGTGAGTTGCCACAATTTTCACCTCCCGAGTAACTGTCTTACTGTGTGCGTGTGGGCTGGGACACCTTCAAGATTCATGTCCTCTTGACGCTGTGATACTTCAGCAAAGCAGTACTTCTTCGAGGTGAAGAGCACTCAACAGGGACAGAAGAGACCATGCTGGATTGCACAGCTGTTAGGTAACACACAGGTTCATGAACAGAACTCTCCAGGAACTGCCCCAGCACTCAGGCTCAGCTGCCCACTTCCCTCATGCTCTGACCGATAAATTTGCTCCCAGTTATAGTGCTGCACAGCTTCTACAGGAGCATAACTGCCCTCCCTACCCTCAGTTAACATGGAAAGTGAGCTGGAAAATGAGACAGAAGTTTACCCCTTGGATTCAGAAGCAAATGGCACTGTTTTACCAGAACAGAGCAAAAGAGTGGCCACACTCCTTTCTTCATGTGCCCTAACCTGTAGATTTGGGCAGAAAGCCAGGCTGCAGGAAACCCAGGTTCAAGTCTGTCTTCTACCAGGGCATAATTGGTCACATCATGGCCTCAATTTTACAAACAACAGTACTTGGGAGGATTTGCCTTCCGATTTCAGAGAAGAGATGAGAAAACACCTGCCTAACATTTCTTCCATGTGCATTTTTTTGAGGGGAAGGAAGGCAGAGAACATGAGTGTATCTTCCACCTGGCATTCAACACCACCCATCCAGATTAGGAAGAGCTGGGTTGTGACTGTTTCTTAGCAAGGAAGTACCTTATACATGAGGACAGAGCTGTGCTCTGCTGTCCCACCTCACATTAGGCAGCCCCGAGCAAGGATTGACAAGGCTCTGCCCTTAGAACCTAAGCAGCCCACACTGAGCCCCTTGCTGAACTTCCTCCTTATCCCAGAGGGCTCCAGTGAGAATGCCCTGCCAGGGGGGCACCTTCATGCCTTTTGGGAGTTAAAAATTTAAGTCTTTGATGGAGTTGAGATTAAATCCTTCTTGTTATCTCAGATACCACTACCATCAATATTTTCAGGCACTTAATTCTCCTCAGGCCTCACATAGAGAGTCCAAACTTCCTCTGCACCATCTGTTGTAACTGCTACTAGCAGACAGGTATCAGAGTGGCCAGACATAAAGCCCAACTGCACCATTAGATCTCCTTTGAAGTCCTTTTAAATTCATGAGGTCCCAAGCTGGTGCACACCCAGGAGTCAGACAAACCACATTCAGTCCCTTCCTTTGTTTGAAGGAGGTCGGATGCTTTAATCACAGAGCTATAATGCAGTAAGGGAAAGTATCACTGTTTCTAGGGCAGAATCCTCTCGCCACAATTCAACAAGAAAAATAAACCAAAACACAAACCATTCACACATTGGAAAAGGAGCAGGAAGAAAGAAAAACCCCACTGCTACAAGGAGGTGGGTAGGGCTATCAGTTATGAAGAACAGACAAATTTATCTTCATGTACAGAATTAAACTTTCAGCAAAATCTGCTGTCAGAATTACAGGCATGTTTAAAAGGAAAGTTAGACATTTGCATTTCATGAGATATTCAAGTCACATTCAAAAGATGCTCACAGCACAGAGGCTTCACTACCACAATTTGGCACTTTCAGCTAGAACAGTTTCTTAATGCAGATTTTCTCAGTGCTCCCATTACTGCAGCATCCATGAGCTGAAAGAACTGCTGTCATATCTAGCTATGACACTACGCTGGAATGCATATAAAGTGCTTCAGAAGCCACTCCCGTTGCTGAGCATTCATGAGGGAATTAAAACAGCTCCACCCAACAATAAAGATCAGCCCTCCTACATTTCAGGAAGTGCAGTTACAGAGACTTCCAAGGACTGAGGGCAGAGCATTTCTCTTCTGCTTACCAGCCACATATATATAGCAAAACTTCTTGTTCCAAATTCAGGATAAAAACACTACCAGGAACAATTTATGAATACATATTTACACAAGATACTTTTCATTAGAATTACAGACTTCATAGGAAATCAAAGTAGACAAAGGAATATGTGCAATTTCGCAGAAGCGTTGAAAACATTCAAACTATAAACATCCTGATAGCACTACTAAAATTCTTAGTTTTACACACAGGCTGATGTTATTCTACTGAGGAAAAACTAAGGTTTTGTGCCACAACTGTAAATTAAGTACAGTAATGTATTATCATTCCGGCAACATAGATAACACCTGCACTGAACAGTGCGATACTGTTAAATCAATCCACTGATCTATTGAAGATCAAAGTACAAATCTGTATTTTTTATTGATTTGGCAGCGTTGCTTATGGAGAAACAAATGCACTAGTTAAACCAGTACATTGTCATACTGCTCCAGTTACAAAAGCATCCAGGACTTTCACAGAGCTACAAACGTATCGTACTTCTTGATTTTCCCCCAAATGATGACATCCACGTGAAGTAAATAAGCAAAGATACTCGAAGTTGTATCCTTCATTCGGTTACACTGACAAACATACACCACCACTTAATAAATAGAAATGCAGCAGTTCATCCACATAATAGCAAATATTTTTGTACCCTAATCCACCACTGAAGTTCAGTTTGTACAAAACAGTCTTTTCTACAGAGTGGAAAAAAATACCTTCTTCTCATCAAGGTGCAAGCTAAGCTTTGAAACTTAAATGAATGTGCTTTTTATTCTTTTCATGGACAATAGAAGAGTTTCATGGGCCTTCTGATCTATCTGAAAATGCATAAATTTGGTCACATGTGGATGTTTTCATTGTTCAGATTTAATGGACTATTTCAGTATCACCGACGTTGTGCTTTTACTCCTCTTGAACAATACCATTCCAAGAGTTATGGAGATCAAATTAACTCAAAACGATGACCTCAGAGTTCTAGAAATGTGAATGTCCTCATTGTAATACAAGACCAACCTAAAGAAAGAAGAAAAAAATAGTATTTTAGTTCAAGTATAGCAATAAATCTTAAAATCAGTAGTTTCCTGCACCTCAATTATGGATCATAAAAAGGGCCAATTAAAAAAGTTATTTTAAAACTTCTGCCCATTTTTGGCCAGTGTAGATTAATGTACAATTACATCTAATAGAATTCAGAAACTCTTTTTTCTCCTTTACCTTTTCAGATTCCATGCCCGGACACCTCCAGTTGTACAAATAATACTGCAAATTTCCATCTCCAATCCCGAACTTGAGTTTTTCCAGGAATGTTTTGTTTTCCATTAAGTCTAGTGCATTGAATACATCAAATCCTTTCTGGCAACAGCAAAACATTTTTTAAAAAAATTTTACTTTTTAAAGTTTCAAATGACACTTTACACAGTGGCATACAGTATCCAAGAGACTAGGCTAATTAAAAGGAAAAGAAGACAATGAAATAAATCTTGTCTTTTAATTAGGTACACACACAAGTCTATTCCCAATAAAAACTGAAGTATAAAGCACAGCTTTTCTTGAAGGTTATCTCCAAGAGGGTACAAATTTTATAGCCACTTTCAGGGTCTAAGGTCTGAAGAGTCCCTAAAGCATTTTCTGTAATTTTATCCTTACAGATACACATTTTTTAAAATCACATACAGTGTTTTGACACACATGGCCTATTCCAGCTGAAGCTGCATAAATACAGCCTATGGTGTTTTTCAATTTATCATTCTGTTAACAATAAAAATATTTCTGTGATTCAGTCCTTTTCTGAAATGCCATTGTCTTCAGAACTCAAATCTTCCAGGTGATAATCCCTCCTCTACTCATGCACCCTCTACCAACTCCTCTTTTCATAAATCTCCCAAATCACCACTCAGAGAGTCATTTTTTCTCTCAGAAGAGCCACATGGCCAAATCAGTCTCAAGAGTTTTGTGCAGCAATACAAACACACCCAAATCCTAACTTACTGTGAACTCTTAACAAGCAGCATAAACCCAAGGTCAGTTAAGCCATCAAAGTGACAACCAGCATGTATGGATAGCTGAATTTGCTTGGGGTGTGGATACAGAAGTCCATTTAAGTGCAACTAACTGCAAGGGGTTCTGAACTAAGATCTTGCAGTCTTAACAGCACCAAGGTAGTGCACCAGCAGGACATGATGGTCCTTACTTTGAAGACAAAAGTAAGTTACAAAACAATACTGCTCAATTACTTAAGTACAAGAAGATAGGGTAAGGAACATTCTTTACTCAGTATAAAAATCAGGTGGTTTTTTTTTCTTTTAAATGAGCATCCCATATTAGGAAAAAAGGGGGTTGAGGAAAATGAGCATTTTAAGCTCCACATCAGGACTATTAAAAATAAAGTCACAAGCACAGACAGTGAGTTTAGTAAGGTTTCCCACTACCTTGCAAAAAGATCACTCTGTGTGCAGATGAAGCTTTGCTAAGTTAAATGTGCTGTGAAAAACCACATAGAAACAAGACAAATAAGGTGGTGAGGATTTGACACTTAGCACTGAAAGCAGATTTTGGAATATTCCAAGTTAGTAATAGATAGTAACAGAAATCTCAGAAGGCAGGAAGGGAAGCAGGGGAGAATAGAGAAGCACTCTAGGTACAGACACATTAAACTCTGCAATTAAGCACTCAAAATTCAAATAAATTATGAACTCTACGGATGTAGTTTTAGTCCAGTATCTAAACATTAGCAGATTAGATTGAGGTTAGTATCTTATGAGGTATAAAAAGGTTCCTGTTCAAAGGTAGTTTCTTCACAGCTCTTCACAGACTATTGAAGCAGACTCAGAAGTGAATTTCTTCCTTGTTTCTAGGCTCTCTCCTTTTCTAGATCTAGAAACTGAGTATCATCTTCCACAATAAAATACATAGGGTTTTGGAGGGATTATTCTGATGCAAAATCCCACTTTCTGCATGCAGAATGCATGGAACCTAAGTGAATAACTCTAAATTCTGAGTTTTACTTTGAGGGTCATGTGTTTTATCCTGTAACTGCCAAGATTTTACTAGACTTAGTTCTAAGCTAATTTTATATAGTATGTTATGAAGATAAAAATAAACATTAAACGGGCACGCAAACCCTGAAAGCAATTTGCTGAGTTAAATTTGTACCTCCAAACCCTATTATCTGGAGTGAAAGTGCAGAAGGGACCGTGGTGTGTTGTCCCCAGCCAAGAGCCAAACTCCCTCACAGCCTGTGGCTTGCTTCTCTCCCATAGGATGGGGAGAAGATAGAAGGAAGGCAAGATGTCCTGTGAATCGAAATAATGACAGTTCGATAGAGAAAGCAAAAGTGCAGGCAGAAGCAAAGCAAAAAGAAAAATTCATTCACTACTTCCCATCAGCAGGCAGATGTCAAGCTCCTTCCTGGAAAGCAAGATCTCAGCATGCATGATTGTCAGGGAAGATAAATGCTATCCCTGGGAGTATCCCCCCTTCCTCCTCCCTCGCTTCAGCCTTTATTATGGAGCAGAACATCATACGGTATGCAATATCCCTTTGGTCAGCTGGCATCAGCTCTCCTGGCTGTGTCCCAGCTTCTTGCCCACCCTCAGCCTACTCGTGCTGGGGGAAAGAAAGAAAGCCTTGAGGCTGAGCAAGACCTTTCAGTAACAGCCAAAACACTGGTGTGTTATCAGCCCTGCTTTAGTTACAAAAAGCAGCACCATATGGGCTGCTAGGAAGAAAGTTAACTCCATCCCAGCCAGACTCAGTATGTTTGTAAACAGAAAGCTGCGAACAGGACTGCATTTATCAGTTCTCTTTCCTTGCCTCAGCTCTCACCATGTAAAACTCAAGTGCCAGATCTACAAATGTAATTAGGCATCTAATGATGCAGACAGGCCCAGCAGGTACTTCTGAAATCCACAGGTGTGTAAATCCCATTATTTAATGGGATTTATATATATTGTAGCTATATTATGATCCACTCAAAAGAAAAGAATCACGTCACATTCAGAGAGAAATGTACACAGGGGAAGGTATACATCCTTGCAGTTACACCACGTAACTGCCTCCAAACCTGTTCCATCTATGGCCTTTAAATGGCCAGACACTTGGCTCTCTGTGTCACACTTCAAATGGAGACCAACCATTATCCCTTTTTCCACCTTGATTTTTAAGAATCGGTACCAATATTTTTAGCCACTTCTGAAAATTACACTTGCCTTTTAAAGTCTGTTTCTGAACTTCCCTTTGTATCATTCTGGAGTCTGAGTAACAGGGTTCTGTATTCCCCATGACTATTCAGGAGTTTTCCCTGACAAATAATTACTGAACTACTTATAGGTCAACAGCCTCAGCAAGCAGTTCCTGTCATAGATGGCAGCTCAGCTGCAGGGCTGAACGATCATGGCTGAGACAGAGAAGTTGAAGACCATGGCTGCTATCATGCAGCCTGAAGTCTGAACAGATGCAGCCTTTGCAGACCATCACTGGCTTCCTATAGGACCAACAAAAAAATCCTTGTGCCACATGCCATGGCTCTGAGCATGGTCATTCGGAGCACAGACTGACCTGCGTTGAGCACTCACCTGGCAGGTGTGACACCACAAGCAGTGTGGCAGCTTCAGTTGGAGAGGCAAGTGTCAAGCATGAAAAGCAGAAAACATGCCTGTGCTCTGCAGCATGTTGGGAATGGTTGCTAGAACAGATGCCATGGACTGGATGGAGCCTGTGCAGTGCTGTGAATTGCCCAGGCTAAACAGGTCTGGGCCACAGAATACGTGACCATTGGTATTGACACTGCACTCCCATGAAACCCTGATGACTAAGAGCTGAGCATTAGTTTGTCATCAGACAGTACTAAACTCTTAAAAATTCTCTTCTGCTTAAGAACTTCATTTATAGTCTTTTCCCCTCCATTCAATCAAACCATCTGTCAGTGTAATTCCATGCATGAAGGTATGCGTAAAAGCTACAACATGACACCACCTACAAAGCTGTAGAGGTAGCAATTAGTAACACAATAAAATGATAAAGCTTACATAAATAAACTTTTATATTTTTTAGAAATAAAAAATAATTTAAAAACTAAAAATGTGTTTGATAGAAGTTATTAATTAATCTCCAAGGGAAATTATTTTAGTGATACTTTCCATTCTTCTGATACTTAGTGACTATGGTCATCGATGTACTCCTGGGTGTTTATACAGTTCAAGCTACTGCAAGTGCTTGATCTTTATGCACTTGTCACTCCCTTGCATCACTCAAAGTAAAAAGGAAAAACAAGCACTGTGCTTTGTACTTTGATATACATATTGTATATGTCTCATCAACTGCACTCTGTGCTGTGGACAGTAAAACTGAATGCAATGGCATGGATAAATTGCTGCCAGTTCTTACCTTGCCACCACTCCTAAGAATACTTTCGTGAATGAAGCATAAAAAAACCCAAACAACCCATAACTTACCAATTTGGCTATAATGAGTGCATCATTCATTAAGTCCAAGAGGGGAGTCTCTGTATGAATATTGTAAAAGGAATAGGCAGCTTTGAGGCTTTTATGAACAGGATGATGCATCACTGTTGAAGGTAATGTGTAGAAGCTCAGGAAGTCTGTTAAAATACCATTTGAGCCCTACAAGAAAAACCCAAGCCCAAACAAGTTAATTAATAAGAAGTAACAGCTCAGTTATTGGTTAGGCTAACATGGCAGTTCTACACAAGGTAAGTAATAAATCCAGCAAGGTTTATGCACTGTAAGTATTATGGTATAACAACTAATCTTGGCTAAGATTTGAGGAAACAAACATTTAGATTTTTCTAGTCTATTATACCACTAACACTTTGACAAGCAGTTGTCAAAGCAGTTCAGTTTGTTTCTCTGCTATAGAGAGAGCTAACAAAGCACACTTCCAAAAAAAAGTATGTAGGTGTTTTTCCAACTGATATTTAACAAAATATTAAGGATATTTTTAAAAATCTGATGATGTTAATGTTGAGGAATAATTTTCTCATCTTTCTAAAAATAGAGAAAAAATATACTGTGCTGGTGTACAAAGCATATTTAAATCAGCTTATGATTATTAATCACCAAACACAAGCAACTATCTGGATAACAGTGCTAAATTACATTGAAATTTTAATAAAACCAACAGTCATCAAAAAAAGGTGCTTGTACAGAAATTTAAAATATACTACATAAAACTTCTTAATATTTCACGCACCTAAGGAAATTTAACCATCTCCAAGAGCGTAGATTAGCAGGAAATGGGAAATAATTATAACATGGGTAAAAAAACTACCCAGATTTTCTCTCCTGGTATTTCCAAGAAGATAAGGCAAAGGAGACACACAAATGCTCCTTATTGCTTGTTTGCTTTATTTTTGCATGACTAGTGCTCACTATTTAGTGCTCACTGAAGGACATCACATGGATCCTTAAATTAACTGTACTGCTACAGTAAAAAGTAAAACAGTTGAACCTATCACATGCAGAAAAGCTATTTGTCTTAGAGCAGGTACGGATCCTGTAGTAGAGAGTAACAGAAAAGTTATTAAGTCACTCACTGAATTCAGTAAGGATGATGAAAATGTTAACTCAGAAATTATACAGAGTATTTTAAGGTTTTAGCTCTGCACATTACAAAGATGATTTAAAAGTCTGACACTAACATCTCCAGGTTACAATCTCCAGCATTAACAAACTTCCATTTTTTATAGTGAAAAACTAGTTCAGGAGATAGTGTAAAACAAGCAATTAAAGACTCTGCTGTTCAGTTAGAATGGCACTGCCAGTGTGACATTCATGCTGATCCTGGTGCTTCTGGGCTCTCCTGCAGGTTTCAAGTCACAAACAAAGCCAAAAGCCAACCCAGGGAGCAGGGCGGAGGGCAGGGAGAAGGTGTGGAAAAAGAAGGAGGGACTATAAATGAGAAAATGGAAAAGCCCAATGAGCACTAGACCCACTAAAAAGTAAGTAGAAAGCTAAGCTTGGACAATGACAACTGATGAGCAGGACCACTCATCTCCAGCAGCACTAAGTTTCCTAACTCAGCTGAGGCTCCTGCACAAATTCAGGCTGCAGTGTGGGAACACTGAGCTTCACAACCTGCAGCTTCTATGAGGAGCTGGTAGGTTTAAGGATGTTACTGCTGATCATTTTTAAATAACATTATTACTTTAAACAAAGTAATACACTATCTAAATATGATGTCTATAACTGATTTTGTATGGACTCAAAGGGAAGAGCATATCTTTCTCCACTAGCTTTATTGCACCCATTCCAAATGCTCATCTTTTCCTGCATTTGCTTATTTTGAGAGGAGCATTAGCACCAACCGTTTGGAAGGTGGAGGTGGTAGGTGTATATATATATTATATGTAGATATATACTATATATATATACAGAAATTCAAACATATATATATACATACATTTATTGAAAAAACCCCACATTTTACTGAAGCAGATCATCAAAAACCATAATTTTCCCAGCAGGTGCATTTAAAATTTGGTTTAAAAATAAAGAATTTTTTACTGGTGTGTGGCAGAAACATTTACACCTGAGAGAATGACAGTCAATTCAAACCAAATCCTTATCCCAGTCACTGCATCATTCTTCCTTTTTTTCTAGAAAAGGAGGTTTGAAAATCACTGCTTATTATCATGTCATATCTCTGCAAAAAAAGAATCAAGAAATGCAGGTGGAAGAGTTGACCTTAAAGTATGTAAAGTTCTTTGTTTAATCTTGCCAAGATAGTGATATTTCAGAATTCTTTAAGATATCCTATTATAAGAGCACTGCAGTTTGTCACAACCAAACTTTTTTTTGTTAACAGAATGCAATAAAAAGAACAAAACCTGTAATCATGATATCAAATTCTACCTATAACACACATTTTTCACACTGCCCACATTTCAAAAACTTGATGCTGATATGAACTATTGTAAGTTGGCATTCACATATACATTCATATCCGTTAGGGCGTATTTTACCTCCACCACGTAAGTGTCAATAATATGATCCCGAGGCAGGAACCAGTGGGCTACTTCTTCTTCATCCATCACAGGAGCAAGATTAAACTGTTTCAAGTAAGTGTTGATTAATTCTTGTACTGCTTTAGTATCTTTTTGTTCCATTGGTCTCAAACCTGAAGTCTTTGTGGCCTTATTGTAACAAAAGAAAAATACATGTTAAGATGTTGAAATGAAAACTGCAAACACAGCAAAGGCTGAAAGTAGGTTGCAGAGTCACTACACTTGCTATAATGCATTCATTATTAGTCTACTTCATCCCAGCCACCTAATTCATTATGCTATTTTACAAATGGGTTTCAATCAGAATTCCCTCTCTTCTAATTATTGAAACAGTCTGGGGCACTTCAATCTTTATATTTCATTATTGAAAGAGCTTCATTTCTCCAGAGAAAGACATACCATTGCCAACAGCTTAGACTTTGTGCAGTTTGTGTTTGTTTTTTTTTAGGTCAGTTTATTTCTTACTTTCTTCTAAACTGCCTAGGGCCCAGACACAGAAACAAAACAATGTAACTTGTGTATCAGAAGTTAATCTGAAGACAAGAACACAAGCAATTCAAATTTACAGTCAAACTATACATCAAAATCAACTGATAAAGTTTAATTAGAAATTATTTAACAAAAAAGATCCCAAGGACTGCTTAGTGTACTACTACCTATTCTTAGCATTTGCAAACTCCCTTGCTAACCCAAGTTTCTATACAGGCACAACTGCTATTCTGTTAACAAGAAAGCTTCTCAGAACTTACAGCTGCCTGAAATTAAAAACCTACAGTACTTAAACAGGTTGTTTTTACTTTAAACATCAGAAGAGAAAAAAATTGCCTTCTAGTACTATGCAATTAATTTAAACAAGTGAAGGTGATTAAAAATTTCTTGCAAGCTTTTGTTAGCTTTCCTGACTATTTCCTTTTAGGGAGGCTAACACTTGTTCTCTTCAGAGCTCATTTATCCTGCTTCGTCTGCCTGAGCTACATACTTGGGCACGTATCACATTAATCATAGCAAAGTCAATTGCAAGAGCAGCCAGGTAGAGACTTGATTACTGGAAGCCTGAAATTAGTGTAGCTGATTAGGCTTTGGCCAAAAGGCATTATTCTGGGGGAGGTATTATTGATGCACTCCAGGAGTCAGCAGCCAGATGAGAAATCAAGGCACATTTTGCTGCAGCTCTGGACTGTGTTTAGTCTTCCTGCTTTTCTGAGCAGCCTGGGACTATGGTTTGACTCCACAACAGCACATCACTATATTTTAAAATGCCTTTATTCCATAAGGGTGTACACCTGACTAACAGAAAGGATGGAGGAAAAAGAGCTGGGCTGAAACATCTTTTTCTCCCAGCAATGCTCAGAATGTCCACCAGTAAATGATCATTTGCAACCCCAGAAATGAGGGAAAGTGTACAGACCTGGGCTAAAATTTGTTTCTCTGCTTCACATATCAAGCTGTACTGGCCACACATTCATGTGACTATCCAGTGTCAGGATCTCAGTCAGTCAGGAAAAGACATACAAACATGCTCCTCTCCTTACTCTAAATACAGACAAAATCTACCTCTTTCAGAAAACTCCTTTCTCAAGAGATTAAACACTTAGAAAAAAAAAAACTTTTACTTTTCATATCTAAAGGTATGTGCACAGCCTTTAGCGAGGGTAGTATTTATTAATTACAGTACTTATTATATCTGAAAACCTTTTTAATTCAGGCTGTTCAAGTGATTAGGAATGATTAATTCTCTTAAAGGGAGATGAGCTCCCAGTGGCAATGATATTCCAAGGACGCTAAGAAAAGAGGTTAAAATGCAAGAAACAGTGTTTGGTGCTGAGGGACAGGATAGCATGGCCTGAATTGTCAAATTTGTGTGACAGTCCTGTTTATGATAACAGCCTGAGACTCAGAAAAAAGATTCTCAACAGCACTTAAACCCTTTCTCAGGGAAAAAAACAACATCCAAATAAACCCAAAGCACAAGACTTAGAGAAAAAATATTAGCACAAAGATTAAATCTTCATTTTCTATGGGAGAAGTTCCCAAATCCAGTCTAAAAATAAATGAGGTATATGGATTCCTACATCATTTAGTTTTAAAAGCTGATTTTGAAAGCACCCATTTTCTATTTGCACTTCTGTGTACAGTATATGTTTGCCTTACCTACAGTAATGAGATACAATATATTATTTGTTTTCCATAATTCACTTTTCTGTTGAAACTGGGTTTTATGCTAAAGGAAGATGATCAGGGTATAAATGCTGTTTCTAATGACTCTCTGTAGTTTTGGTACTGTAAGTAAGATACTTATTCTTTAAACTATTCGCTTCCTGAATTGTTTCCAAGAGAAATGTTACTAGAGTTGCCACCAAAACCTGTATTTGAAATTGTATACTGCACTTTTTCAGACTTTTAAAAATGTCTTCAAGATTTGATGGAAGCTATATTTAGCTTTCCAAGATTAAAACCTAATTAATTTGGTTATTAATTCTTAAGCTCTGAAAACTGCTGCCCTGCACGCAAGGGAGAAGCTGCGTGTGCAGCACAGTTGGCACGCAGGCAGTGCAGGAAACGAGTCTCTCCGACAGCAGCAGGAGCACAGATCAAGCCATGGCACGTGCTTTATTCCAAGGAGTGCTCAGTGTACCACTCAAATATTTCAGCAGTAGGAGAATCTGCAGCATCAAGCTAACCAGACACAATTCTCCAAAATTTAGATAAATTATTACAAAGTACTATGAGTGAGGAAAAACGCGTATTTTTAACCAAAAGAATAGGTTTGTTTTAATAAAAAAAGGTCTACTGATAAGGTACAGGTAAAGTATACTCTGCAATCCTTTAGAATTGAAAGGTGGCTTTTACAAGCAAAGAAATTATTTTCACCATAAAGCTCAGACTGACTTCTATAGGCTATTAATGACAGCAATGAGATTTTTTAATAGTACATAGTACTTATACTGACTTGCCCTGTCATGGAAATTGCACCCTAAGGCTTTTTGCAAGCTAAACTATTAGCTGCAAACATGAGAAAAAATATTTTTAACTAACCTGGCTATGCTAGAACACTTGTTTTTTACTAGACCGTGCAAACAAACAGTACACAACATACTGAGGTGGCTTTTGCTGAGCCTGCTCATTGCAAAGAACAACATTCTCTGACTGAACAGAAAAGGATGTGAATTAGAGTGGAATCAAGAATATGACTGTACTCAGCCAAGTTGCTGATGGACTTCTCTGAGAATTTTAAGACATGAACTGTTGATTTTCTGTACCAGTAATCTCTTAACAGATTAAACATACTGAGAATAGTCTTATGCATCTTCAACTCAATCCCACATGTTTATGAAGTCAAGGTTTCTGGGTTTTTTTCCTTTGTTCAAGGATTTTAGGTCAAAATTTATGTTTTCTCCATACAGAGATCAAGATTTCCAGCAATAGCCTCCTCTGTTTAGTATAGCCCTTAATGTCTTTTTCATCAACCAGAGATTATTTTTTTTAATGTCCTGCACACACTGCCTTTACACAGAAAAGCCTGTGCTGTCAGAGACAGATGGAAGGTTATTTTAGGCTTCACAATAACTGTGGGGATTCTCTAGAAGTCATACTGCTTACATCAGGAAGTCTGTAGAGCTTCATTGTTCTTTGTAGAGTCATGTTTCTACTCAAATGTGAAAATTTCACCTCCACCAATTTTCTGGGATTTAGTGATCGATGCCAATACCTGGAAATAAAATTAATAATGACTTTAAACACTATTTTAAGTGTCAGCTTTACTGGCATCCATTTCCCTGCTTTACTGCATTGTTCCTTTCCTCTCCAAATTTGTTTCTAAGCAAGCCTGTACTATGTCTGTAAGAAGCTTAAGCAACAAAAAAATTAAGGAAAAGCTATATCCAAGCAATAGCTTTTAAACAGGCCTGCTATCACAGTATCTTGAATTTAAGAAAATGCTTTTTGATACAGAATGAGTGAGCACAGAGTTAAACATTTTAGTACTTATCATAGCTCTGAAAAACTCATCATACTTACATGGATAACATTTATTTTCTTGTGCAGACAGGACACTCTGCTCATGTCTAAGCCTTTTGTTGAAGATCTCCCCTTCCTAGGAGATCATTGAGCAACAGATCACTGTTACTCTGTTACTAACACAGCATGGCTTTTTTTCCCCCCATCCTTCCTTACAGAAACTTACAGATCTTTGCTGTTGGTAGGTACAAAACAATTTCAAATCAAAAACTACTCTGTCCTCCAGAATGCTCGACAGCTGGACTAAAACTGCAGGAACTGAACCTTTCCTAGTAGAAATATAATCCACTCCAAGCAAACGAAATTATACTTGGTTGTAACTCTTCCCACATGGCAGTTGTCCCATCTTTATCAAATGCCGATCAAGACCTCCTTTCTCCAGGAAAGATGGAAGTATCTCAAAAAAGCAAATCATACAATTCCCAGAAATGCTCTGCCATCTCTGGCAAGCAACCAGGTCAACAGGGAAGTGTCCCAGCAGGGAAACAGGCCACTTGAAAAAACATAGGTATACAACATTGTCAATGTTAGCGTGGCTTTCACCACAAGGTCAACAGAAATACTGATCAGCCTATTTAAGGTATGCTAACAAACCCAAAATTAAATTTTAGTCTGAGAAGCTGTTTGATCCAAGGCAAGGGGGGGGTTGGAAATCAAAAAAACCAACCCTGACAAACATTCAGGTCTTCAGGTTAGTCAAGGCCACAACATTTAACAACTTTGAATTTTATGCTTTTATTGTTTCTAGGCAATTACATTAAATTTTCTTTAAAATGACTGCTGTAGGAACCAATGTTATTATGAGCATCACCTAGGTTACCTGCAAGTGGCCACAGGTTTGGGAAGTACCACTCCAGCAGTGTAAACAGCTTGAAAAATTCCTTCCAGGTTTACTCTTCTGGTTATTTCCCGAATTAGTACAGGTGCTACCCGTTTAGATCTCAGTTTCTTATGGACACACAGAAAATTGATTTCTACCATTTTCTTCACACTAAAAGGACAATAAATAGAGGAAAAATTAAAGAAAGTTACACAGTGCATGTTTTCATTTGCATAATTACAGTTTCCCACATTTTGACAGAAGAATTTGAAGTAAGAATAAATTGGCCTGTGACAAAGTAGATCTGCAACAAATACTACTCTATGATACTGTGACTGTAATGGCAAATTGTGCAATATGCAAGCTATGTCTAATGTGTTTGCTATAGTCCCTTTTCGAAGCTCTATTCTATCAAGACTCAACCAATTGCCTTACTTTAGGATGCAGAAGGGCATCCAAGCACATGTTACATGGTACCATTATGCTTTATGTTCGTCAGTGTACAAACACCTGTCCAAGAAGACTAGCTGACTATCCTTTAAATACTTTCCAGTATGGTCAGAAAATTGTATGCCATTATCTGTATCATTCATCAGTAAGAAAATTCCTTATATATTTATTAATAGTCTTCATGCAATGAGCTCACAAGTTTGTTTTTTTTTTTTAAGGGAGGAAGAAGGGGAAGTGGTGAGAAGAGTAAAAAAAAAAAGTCTGCTACATACACAGGATTCTTCTGACTCTTTATGATCAGTGAGCCTCCTTCTCTCTTTTTAAGTTTTCTATAGCAATGGACACCAGTTGAAGATTTGTTTTGTGGCATTATTCTTTTACAAACACAAAACTAATGGTGCATTTTACCTGTCATATATACGAATACTTGCAGGGATGGCACTTATGAATCCTACCAGTTTTTTGTTTGAAGACACTCTAACCCCACAGTGCCACTGGGGTAACCAGCCTGGAGGACGTAACGCCCTAGAATTGATGACAGAAATAATTACAAATTACTGCCTAAGAAGATGTAATAAAAACACCTTTCTTTGCACTTCAGGCAGAACAGAATGTGGAACTTGCTACTCACCACAGAAGAAATTCAGGAGAATAATCAAACCTAAACATATTATCATCATCTTCTACGTAATTCTCATTTAACAGTGTGTATAACTCCTTCAGCTGAAAACACACACAAAAAAATACAAAGATTTATCCATGCATCAATGAGAATAAACTTGAATTATTTTAGATACATATAAAAATTGTTTTACTTACAACTTCGGCATTGCTAAGATCCAATGTGTCCCACATAAAACCTTGTGGCAAAGAATATGGCTCTAGGCGGACATTGTCCTTATCTGGTTCAATTGCACCATGTGAAGTTATAACTTCATCTTTTGATGGAGGAGGGGGGAAAAAAAAACCCAAAAAACTGTTATATTGCTAGCTTTCCTGACAGTTTTCTAAACTGCATTTAATTCACATCATGTATTGTCTCATAATTATGTGATAGGAACATGAAGCTTTTAAAAAATGGTGAAAAAATTAGTATTATTAGTTTACACTACTTTTCATTCTCACAGATCACATTCAGACCAATGACTGTCTTGTCAGAATATTTATAGATATGCACAGAACCACTCTACCTCAACTGATACCCACTATTTCATAACACAGGACAACTTATCAGCACATGCACAGCATTTAGCAAGCCACGAGATCCACAGTCTCATTATGAGAGACATGTTGTACTCACATCTAACAAGCTCAGATCTTGTTTACCACCGACTTGAACAGACCTGATCTCAACAGGATTACTCAGGAGCAGTGGCACAGCAAAGCCAGGGCGTTTAAAAGATACTGCTGATACGTGAGAAGTGTTCCTAAAATCCTACATGAAGGCATGATTTCTTCTCCTCCCTTACTTTACAACTCCCGTCCCTCAGTGTACAGCTATTAACAGCTGCTGTTCTTCTTCTGTGGAGCAGCACATGCTAAACCATAGAATTATTTAGGCTGGAAAAGACTTTTAAGATCATAATCTAACCACTAACCTTACACTGCCAAGCCTGCCACTAAACCATCATATCTACATATCTTTTCAAAACCTCCAGGCTGGTGACTCTACCACTTCCCTGGGGAGCATTTTCCAATGCTCTGCAACCCCTTCAGTAAAGACATTTTTCCTAACATCCAATCTAAATCTCCCCTGGCACAACCCAAGGCCGTTTCCTGTTCTATCGCTTGTTATCTGGGAGAAGAGGCTGACCCCCACCTTGCTACAATCTCTTTCAGGTACTTGTAGAGAGCAATAAGGTCCCCCCAAGCCTCTTTTTCTCCAGGCTAAACAACCTCAATTGCTCCTCATAAGACTTGTGCTCCAGACCCTTCAAAAGCTTCGTTGCCTTTCTCTGGCCACACTCCAGCAACTCAATATCTTTCTTGTAGCACTGTGGCATAATATGGCAGTAGCCAGATTATGTTCTAAGGGCTTTGGACCTTCTGATTTTCTCCCTGCATTACCTCACAGTATCCCTACAGGCCTCGTGAGTTGTCAGCCCCTCCTCCAAAGGCCATAAACCATCATTCTCTTTCCTGAATTCCTCTGGTGGTGCGTGCGCCCCATCCCTCCTTGGGCCTGCTCTACAATCTCAGGAGTTCCTGATAAGCCTTGACCAAACTACCAAAGTTGGGCCATAACAGAAGCTCCGGCATAGTAAAGGTGGGAGCGACGCTGACTGTATCAGGATCATCCACCGACTGAACAAGGTGGGGAACAAAGGATAATCATTTATCCCCAGATAATCAGTCACCCCCTGACAGCCTTGGAACACTATTTACCTGAACTGTAGCCAAAGTGAAATGGTACCACTGCTACTGGACCTTTTTTTTTTTCCCAAAAAAAGCAGTTACCAATGTGGGTTATGGCCAGGATGGAAACTTACTGATGACTAAAGCCAGTCACCTTGCAACCCCATGAAGAGGGGCCCTAAGTGAGGCCCTTTAAGCTGTCCTGGACCACAGTGGGCTGCACCAGCACCTCCCTCTGAGTGGGAAGCCTCTCAGAGCTTGTAAACCCCAAGTCTGTGATATTCCAAAGAACTGTTGCTGAGGTCAAGGCCTCAACACCACCTCAAGCTGACACCCCCACTCCTCGAGGCTCAACCCTTCCTGCTGAGAAATGGAAACAGACTTGATGTGAGTATGCCACTGAACTGCAGGGGAATTTTTAACAGATACCTCTGCATACCTAAACACGTCTACATCTCTGTGCCTGCATGCAATGTGCGTGAATTGAGTATAGTATCAATGTTGTTATGTAGAATCTATAATTTAAGTCACTGTTATAATAGTAGTATCCTACTGAATCACTTCATAAATGTTAAATTAGTCAATGATTAGAGTACTGCTAAACTCCTTTGCACCCTTATCTTTTTGCACCCATATCCTTGGCACCCTGACCCTTCTGCATCCCCAGCCTCCACGTAAATCATTCTAAATTGCTTCTAGTTCCATTTTCCTATGTATGCTTCATCTATGTAGTAAGTAATAGAGTGAATGTTGCCATTGAACTTTCTGTTAAATTGCACTTCCACAAATTTATATTAAAACCTGCTTTTTGCTGATATCTTTGATGGTGATTCTTTAAGTGGCCCAAATTACTGATTCACAACTTCAGTTCCAGCTAAAGTTCTCTATTCAGCCAGGCCCGTCTTCCTCCCCTTCAGCTCATCTTTTGACACATGGAGACAGCCTATTCCTGCATCTTTAAGTTTTCCTTCTAAAGCACATCCAGCTTTCCTGGACATCTTCACCCTTCAGGACTGCCTACCAAGGGACTCCGCCAACCAGGCTCCTAAACAGGACAAAGTCTGCCCTCCAGAAGTCCAACGTGGCAGTTCTCCTGACCCCCTCCTTACTTCTGCAAGAATCGGAAACTCTCTGATTTCACAGTCACTGTGCCCAAGACAGCCTCCAACCATCACATCACCCAAAAGTCCTGTCTTTTCATGAACAACAGGTCCAGCAGAGCACCTTCCCTAGTTGGCTCACTCACCAACTGTGTCAAAAGTTATCTTCCACACACTCCAGGAACCTCCTAGACTGTCTCCTCTCCACTGTATTGTATTTCTAGAAGACACCTGGTAAGTTGAAGTCACCCATGAGAACAAGGGCCAGCAATTGTGAGACTTCTCCCAGCTGCTTACAGAATATTTCATCTGCCTCTTCATCCTGGTTAGGAGCTCTATAACAGACTCCCATCATGGTATCTGCCCTGTTGGCCTTCCCCCTGATTCTCACCCATAAACACTCAATCCTATCATAACAATCATCAGGCTCTTGAGAGTCAAAATATTCCTTAGTAGTACGAATTTTTCCCAAATGATGCACATTCCTGACAAGTAGTTATGGCTTGCCATCCAGCTCGGAAGGTCACCATTATTAGCACCTTTAAGCAAACTCTGAAAAGTACCAACAGCCCCAATGTTACTGCCACTACATGGCAGGCTTGGCCTAACTAAAGGACCCATTGCTAACAATCTCAGCTTTAAGACAGAAGGATTCCGAAGTTAATTTAATGCAAAGATCCCTACAACTATTTCTTGAATTGACAGATTATTTTTTCCACCTAAACACACAGAGCACATCAAATAGCGATGAATTCCCCATCTGTTCATTCAGCAGATAAAGGAAAAGCTTAAAAAAAAAATCTATGGGATTAAGAAGAAATTCATAGGCACTGTTGGACAAAACCTTGCTAACCAAATTTTACAAAGCATATTTCTCCTGAACAACACTAACAAATCATTTTCTAAGCCAATGTATTGACGTTTTTAGGCTGGCAATTGGCAGACTCTCATCTCTATGTAAGTGCTGTAAGATATATTGATTAACCTGAACTGAACTCTTGGAAGTACTGTGCAGACACCTGAGCTAGCCTCAAAAAGCTTCATTATGGCCAGAGTATTTTTTGATTTACACATCAACTTATTTCAGCTAAGGTCTTCTCTACTTTGGCAGGATTGCTGGTGACAATTACTACCATCAGTTTACAAAGGTATCTGGATAGTTTGTATGGAAAAAAGCCATGGCAGGTCAGTTCAATCCAGGGGAAAATACAGTATGCAGGGACTCTGCTCTGGACTTCTCTACACATCAAAGTTGTGAAGAAATGAGATCACTGTGGATTAAGCTATAGACATGGATTAATGTGAAATTCTGTCCTGCGGAGAGAGAGAGCAGCATGCTACCATGCTTTACACTCTACCCTACTTCTGCTTATTCTGTACCAGTCTCCAATGCGATGGAGAGAAACCTGAAGGACAAACAATGACAGCTACTGTGCTGAGAATGTTTTACTTCTGAGGCCCCCACGTTTTGTGGGCACTGAAAAGCTACAACTGCTTAATTTGAAGATAACGAAAGCAGAAAAAGAAGAGTCAGAAAGCAATGCAGAAAAAACAAGACAGTCAGCAACTAGAGCAACTATCTTTTTTCAACAAAGACTAAGATATAGCAACTGTGTTATCAGGGATCAGATCAGTATAAAAAGTAACTTTCCAAATTCATTAGAAATGTAAAGGCAAGGAGAGGTCACCTCACCATTTCACCTGGTATCAAGAACAGAGAACAGACTCTGAGAAAGCACGTCCTTGAGGCAGTGTACATTGTGGAGAACATGAACACACAGCAGTGAAAGAGTTTGCACACGAGAAAAGTGCCATTATCCACTTAAAGCTGTATGAAAACAGGGTAACCTACAGCAGGAGAGTCATTATTTCTCTGACAGCAAATCTATCTGTTGAAAAGAATTTAAGGGAATATAAACAAACAAATAAATTAAAAAAAAATCTAAATTTACACTTAGTCACCACTTAAAGAGTTCTTACTTCCCTTTAAGTGGAAAAGACCTCTACGTTCTATTGTTCAAGAGTTCAGACCTAAAATACACAAAGAAATGCTATATCAATAGCATTTCCCATTTTTATAGAGAACATCAGAATGAGATTTATTAACACTGTATCTTGTTGTAAATTATCTGGAGGGGAGGCAAGCACTTTCCTAGAAAACATCAAGAATTCCACATAAACTATACAAAAGATTAAGGATCTCTACCACACACAGTCCAACTTAACACCCATTTTAGAGAACATGCCACAGAGCTGGCACACACATTCCCTCAGTGGTCATAAGACAGATCTTTTGCCCAGATCCCATTAAACTTACTAAGTTTAGGTACAGGTTGTGTATCCCAAAACTGGTATTTACGTTTGGTAGCCTCATCAATATTCTTTGCTGGGCCTTGGCATGCAGAGAGCAGCTCCATTGCCCTCTGGATGTCTTGAAGCTTCTGCATTGGAATGGCTGGATTCTGCACACATAGACAAACAGAAGAGGAAGATTACTGAGTATGTTTACTTTGAATCACTGTAAAAAGTTGTTCATTTTTTTTACTGTTATGTATTCTTTCATGTATTCTCATCATGCTTAGTTTGGATATAACCTTCGGAGACAGAAGGGTGGAAAAAAGGTGGGCAATAGCAAGCAACTTCACAAAATAGTTAATAGTCTTGAGTAGCACTTGCATTTAACCATGGAACTTCAACATTTTTAACACAAATACTGCAGCATCAAGACAGGATACAGTATCACAATAGTAAGAGCTTCTTATAGTCCCTGTTCCCTCTAGTAAAATACAATAAAACAAAAAGAAGCAGGTCAGCTTAGACATATAAAAATCTAAAGATACCATTGGAACACATGGAGCTGTTTGAAGTTGTAGTTTACACATACAATATAAAATAATATTTAAATTCACTATGGCTCAGTAGTACCCGAGTACACTGGAGTGCCACGTTTTAACCCTAGTTATATTGCATCTGCCTTTATTACCTTGCAATTATTAGATACCTTTCCGCATCATATGTGTAGGAGTTAACCATCTTGCCACTAATGTCAAGTGTGCCAACACTCCCAATCACTCCCATTTTAACTGACAAACATAAAATAAACCAACTTTCCACTTAGAAGTTGAAAAATCTTTATAGAAAAGTTATCTGAAAAGCATAAACCTAAGACTAAGTGTTTGTAAACTAAGCTGTTAAATCCTCACTTTTGATCACTCTGACTAACTGCAACTGGAATGAGAATTTTACCTGCATAAGAAAGTACAGAAGAATAATGGTAACAGACATTTAAATCTACAGGGATTTTCTCCCCTCTTTTAAAAGCTATTTACTTGTTGTGTTTTGTTATCTGCCAAATGGTAAGTCCTATTCTGAGGTATACTAACAGAATGCTTGTGCTCAGTTTCCCAACAGTGCAGAGCAACAATGCATTTGAAGGAATAGTCTCAAGTCCATTGGGAAATTCTAAGCAATTCTGCATAGAGATTTCAAGCCAGATTTTTTTTTACCGAATAGCAATGGATCACTATTTCCATATTTCTTTCTAGTATTCATGTGTTGAAAAACCACCATAAATTAAATGTAATAATGACAATAAAGCTTCATTTGGGTGGACATCTGCCTCTAGTATCCTTTGTCACAAAAGCAGTCTGTGCCTGGAGCTCAAGCAGTCCATCATTTACTATTTATAATAAAATCTTAATTTACTTAAAGTAATGAAAGAAAATGCATAATGTTTAAGTATTGCAAAATTTTACCTGTAAGCATGCTTTAAACACCTGTCACCTGAGTATTTGTGAATTAACATACTAACATAGTTTAGAACAACACTGCTGCAGCATGAAAAGCCTACTGTATTTCTATATCCAGACTACAGAGACATAAGTCACTTTTCCCAATTAAAAATCAATTTGTCTGTTATACACTGACCTGACACAAATACTTCTAATGCCACTAGATAAATTCTGAAATCTTCTTAATACCTTATGAAATCACAGATAATGTTGACACACTGTAATTGATTTGTTTTTTCTACATTAAAAAAACAGGAAATCTAAAAAAATATTAAAATATTAGGTTCTAAGAAAGATTGCACTAGCATAATAGTAAAGTAAGAAGTTCATGTTCTGGTACTAAATACAACACTGTTAGGGACATCAGGAGGAATCCCCTTTTTGTTTAAAACGTTCAGGGATCAGCCTGGCTAAGAAGTTTACTTTCAACCCTTTTTGTTTTCCTTTAATGGAAGGCAAGAAAAACCTACACAGAACTTGACATGAATTAGCAAAGAAAAGAGCTATTTTGTGTAATTTCAGTTTAGGACAAATATCTCCTCATAGCACAAAACGGCACTGTTGTGCAGCACGGCTGAGGTACACAATGACGTTTTTGCCTCAGTTTTGGTGGCAAGATGTGACCTCAGGCCTTTGATGTCCCCCAAGCTCTGTAGCACAGTCTGTGAGACTTCCATTAACCACAGCAGGAGAGAAAGTCAGGGACCATTTAGCAAACAAATCATGTGCAGGTCCCCCAAAACAGGCCAGATGCACGTGAGGGTGCTGAGGGAGCTGTCTGATGTTAGTGCAACTAACACGTGTCAAGAGTTAAAGGTTATAGCAAGTGGTGGAGGTTTCCTACAAATGGAAAAAAGGAAACACCCATTTTCAAGAAGGCAAGGGGAAGGATTTTGAGGATGTAGAGGTCAATACTATCTAATGACATGACAAAGAGCGCTTTCTCTGCAAGTACATAGATGATACCTGCTTGGCAAGAATGTTGATATGCTGGACCACAGAGCTGCTATTCAAAGTTACTCTTGACAGGCTGGAAACAGAAACTTAATTAATTTTGACAAAGGCAAATGCAAAGTCCTCCATCTGGGATAGAAAAAGCTCATGCAATGGCAGAGGATTGGCTAGGTAGCAGCTTTGCAGAAAAGAACCTGGAGGTCCTGGTGGGCAAAGGGCTGAACATGAGCCAGCAATCTGCTGGCCAGGAAAGGACAGCTGAATAGTGAGTTGTACCTGTAAGACTGGGCAGCAAGTTTTCCCCTTTATTGGCACCCCTTAGGTCTCATCTTACAGTTTCCATTAAAAGGAAATGTTCTCCATTACAAGGAAAACATTGACAGAGTGTAGAGTGTTCATTTGAGGGCTACCAAGATTAATGGGGGGCTGAAGCACATGACACACAAGAAGACAAGAGACCTTGGTTTGTTTAACCTTAAGAAGAGAAGATTGAGGAAGTAAGAGAAATCTTATTACTGCCTAATGGAAGGATGTAAAGAAAGCTGAGCCAAATCTTTTCAGAGGAGCATAATGATAGGACAAGAAATAATGGAGACAAGTTGCAAAAATGCAAAATCCATTTAGATACAAGGAATTACTATTTTTTTCAACCAAAAGTGTAGTCAAACACTGGAACAGGTTTCCAAAAAAGGTTGTTGAGTATCCTTGGAGACTAAACTGACTGATCTAGGCCTGAACAACCTCATCTAGTTGGATCTGCTCTAAGCAGGAGGTCAGTTGAAAGACCTCCATATGTCCCTTCCAACCTGTTATTTCAGGACTATGTTGTTTAGGCCACTGGTGACTAAAATAATGATTGATAATACTGCAGATATGGCAAGCTTCCTTCGTGTCAGTGTGGAGAATCCACATCACTGGCACTTGTAATAAATAGAGAGTGATCAAAATCTTTTGAGATGGGCAGTGAAGTGTCCTCAAAGTCACTGTAAACATACAGTGCTAACAACAAGCATTTATTGCTGTGGTTACACTCACATCAGTGCTCAAAATGTCTAATATCACACATAAGAAAGGGAGAAGCCAAGGAGACTCACTGTTCTGTTTTCCTAATGTCCAAACTGATACACCCGTTTACAAACTCACATGACCTCAAAATCTTTTTTCAAAATCATTTTCAATGAGTTCAGGAGCCCCACTGAGTATTACATGATGATCCTGTATATATTCTCTTAGAGGTAGGTGTACAATGTCACTTTTCTCTGAAATATTTTCTAAAGCTCTTTTCAACCAAGAGCAAGCAAATGCTACAAGCCTTTTTTCCCTATATTTCACATAGCAGAAGGAATACAAAATCTAAATATTACTTGAGTAGCAGAGAAAAAAAATATACTTTTCCACACTGAGCCAGATCAGCAGTCTATGATTCTTTCAAAAAAATCTAAAGCAGGATAGTTGTCCAAAACATGCAGCGAAATCAGAAAGTACTTAAGATCTATACATATTTAAAGTGTCCCCTGTGCCAAATGTGTCTATTCAAAGTAATCAGGGGGACACAGAGAAGATCTAGAGACAACACAAGAATCTTCCAGGATGTTAATGAGCCACACAACTTTTTCCCCCTAAAATTAGCTGGTAGCCCCAATGTAACCGACAAATCTTACAGGATGAAGATTGCTACTGGTACTATGGTGTAACACTCTACACATTAACTTGATAAAGCAAATAGAACTATTTCAACATGCTCAGTGGTCCATAAACTTTTTTAGTCTTACAAACTTCAGTTCTCAAACTCAGATTTCTCTTGAGATAAAAGCTGTATGCTAAAAAGACACCAAATCATGTCATTCACTGCTCATTCAGAACACGGTAGACAAAAGCACATAGACAATGCTATTTTACCACAAAGTCCACAAGGACTGTGCATCCTCTCAGATAATTTTGCATTCTTATTTATAGCAGAGGCCTTTCAGATGGCAAAACGTTTCTTCAGCCTGTATCTGCATGTTTGAGATTACCACATTTTATATATACTGACATGCTGCTTACTTGCCCAAATAAGACTCTGGCTGGCACAGCAGGTCCACCTTCCTCCTGCTGCTGCTGCTGCTGCTGCTGAGACAGCACTGTGCCGTACAAGTTACCGAAATTTCACTAAGCCAGGTCTAAAGTATAGCCATGGTGGCTAAAGTAAAGGCTATTCATCAAACACGAAATTTAAAAGCACTACTACTGCAGATTAAGACTGCATGCAATGAGGCTGTCACTAGCCTGAGTTCTAACTGCTGGAAAAGAAAGACAAAACATCTCCTCCTCTGCCTTTCTCACAGCTCACCACCATGGTGGTGATGACAGCTCTCCAGCTCACTTCATACAGTCTGCAAACACCAGGTCTTGTCCAGCTTCTGTTTCTGCTCAGGACAGGAACCATTTGCTCAATTCTGATGTGTTAAGGCAGAACTATCACCTTGCTTTTAGAACAAGCAATGTGCGAATTAAAATTAAATTAGGAAGCAAGCACAAATTAAAACAGAACCAGGCTCTCACTTTTGAAGGCTGTTGAATTTTAATCTCCTGGGAGTCAGATGCAGAATCTGATTTGGTGCCTCCAGAATTTGGTTTCTCCTTTTTTCTCTTCTGCTTCTTTTTCTTCTTCTTCGCTCCCAAATCCCCTCCAGGACTTCTGCCAGAGATTCAGAGAATGCGCAGTGAGAAAAATCAGTACCACTGAGCCTAAATTTTAAAATAGTTAAATATGGAAAACCCAGCATTTTAATATGAAAAATCTAACAGCAGTTCCAATGTGAAGAAAAGGTAGGAGAAAGGAAGGAAGGGGGGAACTGAAAGCAGTGATGAAAAACTTCCTGCAAGTGCTGTCTAGTTTGTTTTATACTCAGACACCAGCACAACCAGGTATTTTGACATACTAATGTCAAACCGTGACACTGTATATCTGCCAGTGCTCTTCTCCAGGCTATTACCCAACACAAACATGAAATGACTGAAGTCAACAGAGTTCGGAGGAACACAGGAAAGTGTGGGAACTGAGGAAAGTAACTTCCTTGGAAATTCAGTAACTATTAGTGGGCCCAATACTTTTCCCCTTTCATACTCAACCATCAGGCACATTAGTGGCCCAAAACTTTTCCCCTTTCATACTCAACCATCAGGCACATCTAAATTTGACATGAATCCAGACGAGATGAAAACATTCTGTTTTCAGGAAACTTATGTTCCTAACATAAGTAGCGATGAAAGTCTTGCTGAAATCTCAGTAAGAAACAACACAAAACTAATCAAACATTTGTGATTTCAAACAATAAACACAGTGCAGTAAACTTTAATTAAAAAAACCCAACAACAAAGTAAACATTGCACTTGTAGATTCTGACATACTTTGCCTATTAATAATACAAGTTCTTTTTTCTTTAAGATTCTAATTTGACAAATAATCAAGATATAGAATCAAGATTAGATTTGCAAAGTGTGGGATGTGTTGGCAACTATCAGACAGAACGAAAATAAGGAGGCAATGAGTCAGTTAACACCAAATCCCCTTCAAGAGGTTAATCTCTCAGCAAAACCACATGTACATAATGGAACTCAAGAGAGATATTGGAGTTTGAGGGGGTTGGATGTTTTTCACTGAAAAAGAAAAAAATAACTGTTCATTTTAATCCTGGAGAGGGAAACCCCCCAGATATCATGCTGACAAACAAACAGAAATAAAAGAATAACTAAAGACATTAAGATCCATACATTTGCAAGGGCCATGGAACACGCTCACTTTCAAGATTATGATGCCCAGTTGTAGCATCTCTACTTTGTCAGAGCTGAAACTGGAAAGAAAACACCCTCCCTCCAGTAGAGAGGCCAAAAGCCTACAATTAATCAAACAATACAACTACACAAAGACTCGTTTTTGCATGATCATTACTGTACTTTAGAACAGACTGTAGCTAAAGATCAATCCCAAGAAGTCCTTAACATTCAAAGTTACACTGGGTTAAGTTATGCTCCTGGAAAGAGAGAGTTGTAAATACAGCAGCCTCTGGGACAGGACCAAGGAGTTACTCAATGGAAAACAGTACAGCAGACCAAACACACAGGATAAAAGAGTTTGTAGTATTTACTGGAAGGCTTCAGAAAAAAAAAAGATGGACTTGCATAAGTGACACAGGGAGAAAATCTTTTGTTGCAGAATGAAGATACTGCCATATCACCTACATGATTTGTTAACAATTTCAGAGGAACACAGAATTGCTTAGGTTGGAAAAGTCCTTTAAGATCATTAAGTCCAACATTAACCCACCATTACCCACTGCTAAACCACGTTCCTCAGTGCCACATCTATGTATCTTTTAAATACTCCCAGGGATGGTGACTCCCTGAGGAGCCTGTTCCAGTGCTCAACAATCGCTTCAGTGAAAAAGTTTTTCCTGCTATCCAATCTAAACCTCCCCCAGTGCAACTTTGGCCATTTTCTCTTGTCATTTGTTACCTCAGAGAAGAGACTGACCCCCACCTGCCTACAACTTCCTTTCAGGTAGCTGTAGGGAGCGATAAGATGCCCCAAACCTCCTCTTCTCCAGGCTGAACAACTCCTGCTCCCTCGGCTGATCCTCACAGGACTTGTGCTCCAGACCCTTCACCAGCTTCACTGTCCTTCTCTACACCTGTTCCAGAACCAGTTTTGAGCCCAGTGAAGGGCTCAAAACTGAACCCAGTACAGAGGGACGACCACTGTCCTAGTCCTACTGGCCACACTATGTCTGATACAAGCCAGGATGCCACTGATTTTCTTGGCCACGTGGGCACGCTGCTGGCTTTCGGTTTAAAACAATAAAATTTAAATCTATCTAAATGCCTGTATACCAAGCTGACATTTTCTTCAGAATTTAAACAAGAACAGACCCAGAAGCCTAGCAAGAGTTTATAAATACAAAACAGTTAAAAATCCACACAGGTATAAGACCTAGGACTTCACCACCTCTATGTGGTAAAACTGAGATAAAAATATGAGGGAAAGTGATTTTATCCTCGCTAAGATTCATTTAATGATGTATTTTTCTACTTTCTGGAACTATCCACAAACTTTCATCCTTCCCCCTAAAATCTCACATATAGGAAACAAATGATGCTACTGTGTCCTTGAGCTGACTCCCGAGGGCTTTTGTGTTGAACACCAGGAGTTTCGGCAAACACTGTTGAACAGACGCTCTCAGCAGGCACTGCTCCCTGAGTTGCACCAGTGCAGCTCACTTCTCTTGTCTTTCAGAAGGAGTTGGGCCACTTACATCACAGGGGAATTTTGCTCACTAGGATTACCTGAGGGTCAATGTTTTATTTAGTTTGGTGAAATAATGAACAATTGTACTAGAAAAAAAAGGTTGGCAGCTATGAAGAAAAATGAGTTTTGTCAAGCTTTACTAATATTATCCCCAGTCAAACTGCACTTTTACCAGGATAATTTTAGTTTGTTCTTTGACCAATTCAAGGTCTTTTTCATATAGAAAGGCACATTCTTTAGCTGGGGAAAAGGGAAGACAGTACTAAATTGATGTAAAATATATATGGCATTCAAAACTACTCTTTTTTTTTGTTTCTTCAAATCTTCTAAAATCCCAGTCTTTGGCTTATGACCTTCAGGTTTCATGCTTTCACACTGTTTCTTGCAAAACAAATACTGATATCTTTGTCTGACAGGTTATCCAGGGACCATTCAGAGCAGTTACTTATGCAGTCTCCTGCTTGGGTCAGTCCTGTTTTACTGTTACAGTATAGAAAATGTAAAAAGAGGACTTAAACAGAGTTCTACTCATCCTACTACTTAGGCACACCCGCAACCCAGAGATTTGGTGGCAGGCAGCATGCAGAAACTTCTAAGCAGTAAAGAGGTTTGTCCAGCACAAGTTACATAGATACCAAGCAAATTAGGGCAGAAGCAAAACCAAACACCTCAGAATTTTTTGTCCTTCTCATGATCTGCTTTGAATAGATCTGAGAGGCTCTAAAACTGGGAGTGAGAATGACTGGGAAGGAAGGAACTTACATTGCTCAGCCTGTACGAATTACGCTGGACACGACAGCACAAAGGATATGCAAAGGTAACAAGATTCAAATCAAAACTTCCTATTAAAAGCTCTTCTCTGACTTAAAATTCTTGTGTGCTGACTAAGATCTGAGTTCTCCTTTGTCTGGTCAGATAAACCCGTATGATGACACTATAAAGTGTATCTCACTCTTAGAAGTTTGGGGAGAAAAAAGTTTCCCATTTGTAGAAAACTGACTTTTAAGCATGAAATCTCTTTTTCCAAACTAACCTGCAACTGTTAAAAGTGACACAACTTGGAGCTCAGGACCAGCACATCACATACACCACAGGTTGCTATACAGAGAAAATCATTCAACATTAGAGTTGGGGAAGATTTTTGACTGTGTCAGAGACAAGCATATACCAGGAGAACTTTACTGACAGGAGGGTGAGGCTACACACTGAGGTCCTGGTGTACCTAAGCACAGAGATGATCTGAGATATTTTTAACTGCACCCACAATGACAATTTTGTCAGTCTGATGGACAAGAAAAAAGTGACACCAGCACAAAAGTGATATGCAAATCAAAACTGAGCTGAGGCAAAAGAAGGGTCAGAAGACCTCATTCTGCACCCAAAAGACTTTAACTTGCTCCAGAAACAGGCTGTGGATAGGACTCTGAGACCGTCACTGAGGCCTACAGTTTTATGATTTTGTCTGCAAGTTACAAATGCAAGCCCATGATCACACCCACACACCTTTCCACTTATGTACACACATCTGGTGTTTTGCATAGACGTGAAAAAGAAAAGACTTTTGCTTCTCCCTGCATGTGGTGGTGTTTCAGTTTTGTTTTTTTAAAACAGAAAAATGGGGATACTTGCTGCATTTGAGGAGAAGTGTGGCAAAGGCAGAGATACTTCATGAAGCTCAGAGCAAACCAATGAAAAGGTGAGATGGAAGAATCAGGAGGGGTGTGACAATTACTCTGCTTAGGCAGTAAGACTTATTTGGCTCCCTTGGTTTTGATTTGAGATTATCTATTCCACTGAATAACTGTCAATGTTATTTTAATTGCCTTTTTGAACACTAAATTTTGCTTTAGCAGAAACAGCTTTTTGTAATATCAACATCTGTTTTAAGTTACTTGGAATGGCAATTATAAGTTAGCAATTTCTCAGATTTAAAACCAAACATGTACTTCGATGTTTATTTTTAAACTGCAAAGGTTCTTGCCTTCACAATACTTCTCTGTAAGTGAGGTTGCAAAGTTACATTTCTGAAGATGTTACATAGATCTTTTTGATCATAAAAATCAGATCTCATGTATACGGGCAAGACTCCAAAAAATTTCAAAGCAGTATTATTTATACTAGAGCTGTCCTTGGTTCATAAAGAAAATGGAGGTTTAGGTGCAAAGAACTTTCCCCTTGCTATGTAAGACTACTACCACTTCAAGAGAATAGAAAGGTCCTGACCAGAAGGGCTTATGTCCTTCAAATTCCACTTACTAATAAACTGCTATTACTACTAATCTCTGTGGATGAAGATTTCATTTGCATTTATTTCAATACTTAAAAAGGCAAGGGTTTTGAGCATGAGAATCCAGTAGCAATACCTTAAAACCTAACCCAAGAGATATTCCTTAAAGATCTGCATGTTTCCTCTGCCTCCCGCTCCAAGTCTGTAAGGCTCTACTCCAAGATGTAAATCTTGCCTGCTAAAACTAAGCACTGCTTTCAGTACCTTAAAAATATTTGTTCCTTTTTTAAATCTAAAAGTAACGCTGGTTATAAAGTTGGCATCTTTTTAACAATAATCATAGGGGTATACTGCTAAAACATTCCAACTAAATAATTTGTGAGGGTTGGGGGAGTTTTTTAAAGGTCATACCTTTTCCTCATCTGTTTACTAAATGTTCTGTGCCCAAGGCCTTTCTGGCATTGAGCATAAGGAGCTATTTAGAATGAACTGAAAGACCTTACAAGGCTGAGCTCAGCAGGGTGGATTCAGGTGCAACAAATACATTTTTTCTACATACACACTAACAAAGATATTTTGTAAACAACACTTTATTATAAAACAGAACAAATACAGCATAATGCATCTAGCAGGAGCAAGCTGCAGACACAGAATAGGAAAACAGCAATGAGTCACACAACATACATAATCCTGCATCTAAAAAACAGGAGCAGAATCAGAGGACAAAGACATTTGCACAGTAGAGAGCTATAAAGTGGTATTTTCTGCTGCACTCATTCAATGTTCAAGCACATAAGAAACCTGCAAATTTTAAAAAAAAAGTCATATATATATATATATATATATATACACACAAACTATGTTTTCCTGTGGTGAGTATTCTAAGGACCTACTTTCAGATGTCAAGAAACATCCTGAAAGTGACTTAATTTATAATGCAATCCTACTAGAGACTGACACACAACACATATTCTACCTTTTTCTAAAAAATGAGGGTTAAAATAGCATGAGATTAAATACTGATCAGCAGCAATGGAGACCACTCAGAATTTAGCAAGTCAGTTGACACAGTCATAGGTAGTCTCAAGTAGTAGGACTGCTCATAAAATGCTGAGGTATAGAAAACTTAATCTAAAAGCTCAAAGCAAACTTTAAAGTGACCTCAAAAATTACCATATGATAATAGGGAGAAAACAGGGAATAATTAGGCTCCTATTACCATTGGTTATTCTCCCATATCAAGAGGAGATCTTTGGGTTTGCTGTACTGTAAGATTTTTACTTTCATTTGCTGAAATTTGTTTGAATATTTCAGTCTCTAGACAAAGAGTAGCAAACAAGGTTTTCAGTGATTACAGGAAAATAAAGTAATTGAAAAGTCGATATTAACTTCATGCAGCAGATACTAATACTTAAGAGGCTTTTCCTACTGGAATGATCTACCATTAATTTAACTAAACTTCATATTACTTGTAAATATTCACCTTCTTATTAAAGATGAATAACACAGCTTTTTCTGAAATATTCACTAAAATACATTTAGGATATACAGCACAAACAAGTTTCAGGGAGAAGGGCACACAGCCCACAGCTGCCGTCCCTCAGAGCTCAGGGAAACCCAAGTTGGAGCAGAGCACAAGCTGCAATCGGGAACACACTGAAGTGCAATTCTTTGTTCCCTGGCTGCTTCTCACACACTGCGCTCACTGTCACAGCAGCCCGAGCACACAGTAGCACTGCAGAGGGCAGCTACAGCCCGGGCATGCACACAAACAAACAGGACAAGAAACTGAAGTAGGAATATGGTCCGAATGAATTCCAGACAGGCATCATCTGGCTATCAAACAATATCACCAAGGACATCAGGTTGGCTCCTATGAAGAGCAATAAATAACTCTCTGCTCTTAACTTCTACATATTCATGAATCATCAATGGTGATATATTTACTCAAAAAAGTGTAATAAAAGCTCTAACATAATTAAATACTATTTTTTCCCTTTTTAATATCCCAGATTCATACTACTGTAATTATTTCTGACACAACTATTTCAGTGTGCATGCCATAAATTCAGTGACAGAACTGCAAGCATCAAAGTTTTCCACTTTTCTGCCTTTTTGACAAGTCCGTTCCCCTAAGTCTCTTAGATTTCCCTTGCCACATTTAAGATGCAGTGCTGCATGTTTGCCAAGCAAATCCTAGGGACAGAAGACAACAAACAGAGTACATCCTCAAACATCAAGCACCTACAGGAAGGCTCTCAACCAGATCAATCAGAAATTCACGAGGAAGATATTTGTGTAGCAGTGTATAGATTAACCTAGTTCTATTTTGGGTTACTCCAGCCACTCCTAGTTGCGACAACAAAGCACTTTCTCTGCAGTCACGTTTTCTTAACCTCTCAAAAAAGCAAAATAAGTAAATTTAAATGAAGTCGACTCTTAAAACACGCTCCTTCCACTTCCCAGCCCCGAAAGCCCGCAAAGCAAGCCAGACCTTTGGCGCCCGGACAGACTATACTGCGGGCAGCCCAACAGCTGTCGGGTGCCAGGGGCCGCGTCTATGCCGGCTGCCTCTCCTGTCAGCTCCCCAGGCAACTGGAGACACCGCCTGATCCACAGCGTGGGAAGATTTAAGACGCAAGATTAGCGGAGATGGAACTACAACCAGACAACAGCGTTTGCCCCGGCTAATGCCGCGGTAAAACACGCACTCTGCTCTCCACAGCGTGTGGATCTGAAGGTACCATCTCCTTGTGGACAATGGGTGACGGCGAGGAGGAGTGTCTGCAGGGCGGGCTGACACAGGCGATGCCCGGACAGGTCTCCGGCCGGGAGGGGAGCGGGGGGTGGATGTGACTGTGGATGTGCGCGGAGCCGCTCGGCTGGAACCACCCGGAAGGAGCGAGGGGCACGGGGGCATCTCCCCCGCTACGGGGAGGCGGGGGAGGGGGGTTTCCTTGACGGCCAAAAATACCCAGAAACGCCCCCAAGCCCTGAAGCGCCGACAACGAGGCAGGATTCACCCTCCCTTTCACGACACAATTTCAAGGCCGGGTCCGGCGGGAAAGCGCCAGTCCCGCCGCCCCCTCACCACGGGCCGGGGCTCGGTCCCCGCCTCTCCCCTTACCCCCAGAGGGGCGCGAGGCCGTCCCACACCCGCTCGCTGCGGCGGGAGGCGGCCCGGGCAGGGGCCGCTCGGCCGCAGTTGGCCCAGCGCAGGCGCCGCGGAGCAGCCGGGCCGGGCCGGGCCGGGCCGCGCAGGCCGCCCCAGGCGGGCAGGACTGCCCGGCCCCCCCCCGCCGAGGGGCCGCTCCGGGCACCGGGGGAGCCCGGCCCGGCCACCGCCAGCCCGGCCGCTGCCGCGGCGGCGGACACGGCGCTGTGTCCCCGAGCCGTGCCCGCCCGCCCAGCGCACCCCTACCCCTTGGCGTGCTCGGTCTCCTCCTCATTGTCGCCGTCTATGCCGCAGGTGTCTTGGTCATCCAGCTCCAGGCTCTGCTGGCTGGCCGCGGACTCGCTGTCCTCCGCCATCACGGGGGAAGGAGGGAGGGGAGGGGCGGGGGAGCCTGTGAAAGAACCGGGGCGCACGGGCAGACGCGGTCCGGAGCAGCTCCCTCTAGCTGCGGTCCTTCCCCGCGCTGCCTCTGCCAGAGGAGGAGGCGGCCGCCGGGGCTGCCCGGCCGCTCTCACCGCCCCGCGGGGGCCGGGGCGGGGCCGTGCAGGGGGAGCTCCGCGCCCTGCCCTGTCCTGCCCTGCCCGCACACCCGGGTGGTGCTGTCCATCGCTTCGGTCCCGCTCTGGCCTTGTCGTGTCGACATCCAACCCGCCTCCCCGGCCTTCCACGGGCCCCGGCTCCCCGTCCCGTGGGCGCTGCCCCCGCAGCGCGGGAGCCTCGAGGAGCGGCCCCGGCGTGTCCGTCCCGCGGGCCCCCTGGGCCGGGCCTGCAGCCGCCGGGCCTCGGCAGCATCGGCGCGAGTTCTGCCGGTCCCCGTGTTTCCTTCCCACATCATAAACACTCGGACAGCCAAGTTATTTTCATACGTCTCCTTAGAGCCTTCCCAGTGACTCTACTCTTGCTGCTAGATGTAGACAAAATATCCAGTTGCTTATGGCAACAAACTGGAAGAAAGGAAGAGAAAAAGGCACATAAATTACTTCAGATGTAGCTCTGCCTACCTGCTCCCACTACTGTCAGCCACCAAGGAACAAACCAGTGTCTACACCATAAATCCCAGCTTTCTGGATCTTTCCCCATTCTACTTCTCCTTCCAAGTTCTGTCTCTCCTCTGCTTTCCATAACAGAATGCGATTGTGGGTCAGTCATGGCTAAACAAAATTAACCTGTGCCTGTAATTCTGAGAGGCTTTGAGCCACCTCAAATGCATGAGGTGACTGTAAGTATATGAGTATAGGCCCAGATCCACAAATGGACTTTGCTGATGCTATGTTTCACTTTTCCTAGTTGACTCCCAGAGCAAACTCCAGGACTCAAAACAAAGCCCTACAAACACAAGTTGCTGCTGGTGGAGGCTGCTGAGACCATCAGGGTGATCCCAGCACGGTGGCCACTGGCCACCAGCTCTCACAGCACTTGCTGTTTTCCATAAGCCTTTTGTATTTCTACAAGCTCCATGCTAGAAAAACTGGAGTTGAATGGTAATGATTTGAACCCAGGAAAAGAAATAAAGAGCCACTTGTGTTAATTATTTGAACTATCCTGATTTTCAGGGTCATATCAAACTTTCTGGATGAGATTCAGAATTTCTGAATGCTTGCTTTGGCAGTGCTGCCAAACATCACATTAAAACATAAAAATAGTGTGCATCAGTTGTGATTTCTCCTAATCTCCACTGCCCCCTGGAAAGTAATTTAATGTGAGGAGGCTATTGCTTCCTCCCATTTTTATTTAAGGTGGTGTTATATTTTGCTCTATCATGTATTGCAGGTGACATGTCAAGTAAGAGATCTTACTGGCCAAGCAGAAGACAGCTAGATGTCCCTCCTACTGTCAAACTCTGAGCCTCTGTGTACTGTGCACCAGACTGGGGCTGCTCTGTGTCCCACTGCATGTGGTCCTTAACAACTTGTGAGTTGCCACAGGAACTTGTAATTCGAATGCATAAGGTGGAGTCTGTAATTTACACTCGGCCAAGTATGACCTCCCAGTGTCAAGCTGTCACTGTAGTTCAGGGGGGAAATGTGCTTACCATGTTATTACAGTTTGAAATGATCTTTAGGAGTAAACCTTCATTCAGTTGTAATGCATAGGAGAGGAAGGAAATCTCAAAACAAAGGCACAATACCCAATAGTTTTCGGTAACAAAAAGCAATTGTCCCTTGGCCCAGAGAGAAGTTAATCCAATGATTACTAATGACTTTTTTCCCTCATAATAATGTGTAGGAGAAAGCGAAGAACAGTATGTCAATGACTAAACAGCTATATTGAATCACTGTGTTGGAGAAGCTGTGGGTTTAACCATCTTCTGTTCTTTACCACATTTTTCTTCACTTCATTGAGACAAATAGAGTATAGGAAGCCTGAATCCTGACTCTCATTGCAGTTCATAGTGACAATAAAAGAGGCAATGTGAATCTCTCCCAGCAAGCTACCTGTTGCTGTCTCCTGCTAAGGGGTCTGCCTGGAAGGGGGAGTATAGCTGCAGAATGGCTGCTATTCTGTACTTCACAGCATGCATGAAGAATATCCTTATGGATAGTAGCTTATATCCTGAGAGGCACAACTGAGATTACTATCCAGATTTGACTGTTACAAGGTCAAATGACAACACTGAATTGTGCTTTGTGTTTCATGAATATGCGACTTTTGCTTATACCACAAGTAGAAAGGTTGACTAGAAGCGAGAGTTATGCATCTGTCCTGCATTAAGGATTTCAAATGTAGCTTTGCATTTCTGAAATTACCAGACAGATCCACAGAGCATTTAAATTCACTTTACAGAAGCTGCTCAGAAGTTACACTACTTGATAGATGTTGGCTATCACATTGATGATGTCTTCCGAAAATTGAGCAGCAAGATAAGAAAATGTACCTCTGAATTTCAGGACCCCACATGCTCAACCACAGAGAGTTAAAGGAGTATGTACCATTAGGACAGTGAGCAGCAAGAATGGCTTCTGCTGTGCCCAAACAGTCTCTCTGTGGGCATCTGTACTTCCAAGATCTCTGTTGCTGCATGTGGATATGTCCAGGAACTCCCCAAAATGCTGCATATGAATACTGCAGACACAGCCCACAGACTCACACCAGTCTAAGCACACCATCAAAAGTGATCAGAAATGCTTCATTTTAAATTTACCAGGTAAAGAGCCAGCGTTTGTGAAGGTGTGAACTTACTGTTCTTAACTGATTAAAAGACCTCTTCCTAGATGTACAGGGAAGATAAAAGCCTTTTTTTATTATTTTATAAAGATTGAAAAGAGGAAAGCACAGTCATTTTACACAAAAGCTAAAAAATTAATAACAAAGGAAAACAGACTTCCTTTGGAGGAGATATGCTTCACTTAATACTAAACAGCATATCATGAAATCAATTAAAATAATTCCAGCATGTCATGAATTATTCATTGCTTGGTTATTTTCATAGGTCTCCTTAGAGCTTTCACAGTGACTCTACTCTTGCTGCTAGATGTAGACAAAATATCCAGTTGCTTATGGCAACAAACTGGAAGAAAGGAAGAGAAAAAGGCACATAAATTAGTTCAGATGTAGCTCTGCCTACCTGCTCCCACTACTGTCAGCCACCAAGGAACAGACCAGTGTCTTGCAGACCCATCACACTACCATAAATCTCAGCTTTCTGGATCTTTCCCCATTCTACTTCTCCTTCCAAGTTCTGTCTCTCCTCTGCTTTCCATAACAGAATGCGATTGTGGGTCAGTCATGGCTAAACAAAATTAACCTGTGCCTGTAATTCTGAGAGGCTTTGAGCCACCTCAAATGCATGAGGTGACTGTAAGTATATGAGTGTAGGCCCAGATCCACAAATGGACTTTGCTGGTGCTATGTTTCACTTTTCCTAGTTGACTCCCAGAGCAAACTCCAGGACTCAAAACAAAGCCCTACAAACACTCAAATACTTTGGGCATCTCAGTGACAACGTGAGCTCAAAAGAACCCTGAGCTACTGAGGGAGGAGCCATCTAAGCTTGGCGGTAAGAAATTCTGGGGATTGTGAATCCTAAACTCCCAGGGCTGAACATATTTTTCAGATCTCACCTGCTGTATGAACCATCAAGTGAGATTGTGCAGCATATGGTCAGGGTTGTACCTTCCTTCCCTCTGCTCTTCTGCGACTGAATGAAGCCAGCCAGGCACAGACACTGTTTCTCTCAAGCAGCCAGGCATAATCCAGACTTGTTTACCTGCCTAGTGACAAGTATTAATTACATCCCTGTGAGCTAGTGATATATAATCCAGCATTCAGGCTATTGGCATCGTCTGATTTGTCTATGTGTTTTGTGTATTAAACACTGCAGAAGAAAAGTACCTGAAATTTTCATGCAGTCTTAGGATTGCTCCTACCTTTGCACATCACTTTGAAATATTCGTGACATTTATAAATTAAAATGGATTTTGATTGCAAGTAATAATAATAAACAACTTAGTGTGATCATTTTTTAATCTTGGAAAAATTGGAAAAATTGGAAACAAAATTGGAAACAAAACCGATCTCATTTGAAAATTAGCTAATAGTGTAGTGTTTTCCCTATTTTCTAATTCACATGAAAAAAAAGTTATGGAGCAAACAAATATATTTAGACTTTGTTTCATACAAGTGCCTACTAGTACTGCCTCACAATGGTTTTTTTAATTGGCTGCTCTTTATGGTGAAAGCTTAAATAGTGTGTTCATCAATTCTAAATGAGGCAAGGGTAAGAAAATACAGATTGAAAATAAACAGAACAAATGCACCAAAACAATTCTCTGTTGTTAACTGTTACAGTTAACAACAGGATAGGTAGAAATGGTTAGGGAATGAAATGAGCTTGTGATCCCCCATATGTTGCACACTTGTATTCACGTGAGATGACATCTCTGATCTTTATGGTTTCTCTCACCCACTTTACCTCTTTTTAGCCTCCTGCTGCATACCACGCTTGGTGAGCTGCAGCCTCACCCGTCTCCCACAGCCCACTTGCTGATGGCCTGTACTGGCTGCAGCATTCAAACTGGGGGACAAGCACTCTCAAAACATCCCACTCTTTCTGCTACACACTCATTCAACTTTTTTTTGTGTGTAATTCCATTTTAAAATGCAGCTCATACCACAGCTCTTCTATTTTACATCTTACCGTTGCACAGAATCATTCACTTCTCCATGCAGGTGCTTGCATTGGCAAGGGCTGTGGGTTATACAGCATTGAAAAGCGTTAGACATTGACATGCACAGAGAAAACATATCGTAGCATTAAAAAATATGTATGATAAATACAAACCCATCATGCTTAAGGGTATAAGTGATAAGGATAGAAAGACTTCCATCCTGTTATTATCGCTAGTGGAGATTTCTTCCCCAGTTTTCTGAAGCATCTGTTTTTGATAACTGTTGGAAGCAGGATACAAGTCTTAGATAATACACAGTTCCAATGTGGCTCCAGCGCTGCAATTCCTCAGTTCCTAGGGTATCTAGCCCCAAAAGGTAAAAAAAAAATAAAAATAAATCATGCTTTACCTTAAAAGATATTTAATAATCAGAACTGACACAAATAATTACAACTATATACATCTTTTGCATTTTTAATGTCTATTTTTATTCTAACTAAGACCTTTTTCAAACTATATATGTGAGTGAGAATTAGTGGTGAGAGATTCTTTGACGAAGATGGTGTTGACACTGGTGCTGCGAAAACTCAGACCAACACTCAGCAATTACTTCTGCCCATCCAATCTCCAAATCAATCCAATTTACTCCTGTCAGTTCTGCAATCAGTTTTCTCACCAACCTTTTACAGTTCCCCCTATCAATGTACCTGCTGTTTCCTTCTCTTTGCAGGGAAGCTGCAGATACAGCAAAGATGCTTTCTTTCCCTCACTCTGGATGAAGGGAGTGATAGATACACAAATTACTCTTCATCTCTTGACCATTTTAAGTATTTTTCCACAATCAAAGTTTTTTGAGGTTTTTTTTGTCTGTTTCACATAGTTCTTTACCTCCAAACAAAAAGGAACTCTTTCCTGTGACAGATATAAATTTTTTCCTGCTGGAGTGAAGAGGCTACAGCCTGACTACCACTCTGAATTGTAACAGACTACAACTATTAGGGTGCTCCTACATGCCCAGTTTGCCATAGGGTATTTAACACTGTTAGACATCCTGGAATGGAGATGAGAGTCTGGAAACCTTCAACCTTCTTAATATTGAGTAGGATAGTTCTCAAACTTCGGGTCCAGAGAAGGAAACCAAAAGGTCTGGCTATCCCCAAAGAAATAGTATGTCCATCAAATCCTGTATTTCCATTAGCATAAACAACAAGCAGACCTTGGATGAGAATAGTATTTTTTGACAATCAGAATGCTCCCTGTGGTGACAACCTGCTCAGTCACAGTATGTTGTTACTTCTGGGTAGATGCTATATTTCTCATATTTCCATGATAGCCAACAGAAAATAATTTCCAATGTTCTATAGGTTGCTCCAACTAGAAATATTCATTAACTTACAAATCAGATAAAGGGGTAATGCTAATAAAGGTTCTGCATGCCTTCTGGGTGGTTAAAAACAGACTAACAGGATGGCTCAGTCAGAATGCACACCTACTGCATGGAGAATTACACTGAATTAAGAAGTGTCTCATAGACACAGTGTCTTCCCTATGATGACAGAGTCCCTAGTCAGACTCTATTATAACTCTTCCATTTCCATGCAAATTTTTTTTAGATTTAACAGTACGATTTTACCCTTCAGAATTTTATAACTTTGTGCAAAAGAAAAGCCTTTCTCAAGTGTGCAACAATTCCAGAGTAATTTACTTAAAATACAGATATTAGACAACCTTTAATCACAAAACTTAGACATCAAGTCTAGGCTAGAAGGCAAGTGTGAATATATCTTGTGGAAGCTGAAGGCACAGGCATGGCAGAAACTCAGCATCAAGCATGGTTTTGACCCTGCAATGTCAGACCACAAGGACAATTAAGTTAATTAATACAAGCCTTTATGGGCTCTTATGCCGGTTCTTCCAGTCAGTCTAGGTGAGCAACCTTTATTTTGGCATTGCTTGATGCTGAAATGCTGAAACTAGTATTTAATTTTATAAGCTTTATAAACCTTTCTATTAAATGCATTTATATACATACTTGTGAATGTGTATGCATGTACATGTATGCACGCACGCACACATTTATGTAGGTATACTTTCAAGGATTTCAAAGAATAAAAGACCAATCCACCTGTCAAGACAAAAACATTCCTCATATGGGGGAACTTGGCTATCACGTTCTGCTTCTCTCATTTTTATTGTGTTATTTAATGCAGAACTATGAGGTGTTAAATACAAGTTAGAGCAAATAGCATAGTTATAAAGATGCAGATACCTTGAGAAAGCTCACCCTCGCCAAGGCCTAAAAGTAGCTTTACTGAAAAGTCTAATATTGCAGTGTCACATTGTATGTCCCATTGATATTGGCCTCACAGCTTAGCACAAAACTGAAGGCGGGATCAGGGAGTTGCATTTATAGAAGGAGCATTTCCTGAAGATAGGGGAGAGAGAAGCCAAGGTCCATAGCCTCTCTCATCTCCAGGGACAAGGAACACTGGGAGAAATGCCCAGCTCTAAGCATGTAAGTAAGGGAAGTGTGGGCATGTCTCCTGCTGTGTTACTTTCTTTTTTATGCAGATTTTCCTGAGTTTGCCATGTGGTTCTGGCCTCTTCCTTTATTGATGGAAAACTCCCAGAAAAGATGTGTAGGGAACAGAACCTACCTGGAGCAGCCTGTGGTGCATATGCTACAGCCAGAGCTGTCCTGCTCCAGTGTAAGAGCAGGACAGTGGTGTGTTTCTGCTTAGGGAGAGAAGCTAAGGAGCCAACATTACTGGGAGTGGGCTTGTGAAAACATGGCAAGAGTTGGGGAGAAGACGGTCCTGAGGCTTTTTAATCTCCCTACAACCATTAAAACCCTTTAAAAAACAATGTTTGTAATCCCTTGAGCCCCTTGAAATAATTTCTTCCAGCTCTGATTCCCAACATCTCTTGCAGCAGGATCAGCTGTTTCTTTGGAAGTGGGATTTCTCATCTCACAGCAGTATTTCAAGTACCATTTCCTACCTTTATAAAACTGGGAGGAGCATTCCTCCATTTTTTTTACTGAGGAGTCTGTATTTCCAGTCATGTGAACACAAAGTCCTTCTCTACAGAATTACAAAAATAACCTGTAAACAAGTATTTAATTTGTACCTCCCTGTTGCCATCGCATTTTCCTTCCCCGTGTGCTATAAGTTTTCAAGGCAGAATAGCTATTTAATGATAAAACACACTAACTGGCACTGTTAATTCCTAGAAGAAAAGCACATCAATAAAACAAGAAGTACTTCAGTTGTGATAATAGACCAGGCACCCCATTTTGCAAAGTAATAACCTGTAGAAATCAAATTACAGCAATAAAGAACTAGATACCCTTTCTGTTATTACTGACAAATAGAAAACGGTACCTGGTCTCAATTTACCAGTTGGAATTACATGAGTAATATAAAAAAGTGCTCCTCTGTTCTGAAAATGATACTTGACTTGTCTACCTGAAGCTCCAATTCCAACTGAGCTGAAATTGGAATAGAAATTAAAACATCAGATATGATGAAAATATAGTGTGTATATAGATATGTATCACAGTATATGATACATCATAATATTATGTATTACAGTTCATAGGTATCTATATATGTGTGTAAGGTTAGCACTGAACCTGACAGCTTACACCTGTCCGTAAGCAGAGGAACAGGAAAAGAATAATTGAGTTGCTCTTATTTTTCTGAGCTTTGGAAACAATTAGTAGTTTAAACTGTTTTTACTTTATTTTAACCTAAAACCAAGGTGCTATTCAGGAGACAGAAGTGATACACAGCCATCAGTGATCAGTGATGATGCGTTTTGATTTGAATGGAGATGTCATAAGCTGAATCCTGCCCCAGCTAGAAGGCTGGGCAAGGTCTCGCAGCTGAGAAGGATCTCTGCACTTGGACTGACAGCAGGCCCGGGAAACAACTGATGATCTTGTTCCAGCTGCCTTGTGGTGTTATTGATGTTTTAAACTGGGCTTATATTGAAATTGTAAACTGTGTTTTACACACAGTACATATGGAGAAGCAGTTCACCACCAGGTGGCAGATACAACATCTTGAATTTCAAATGCTGAAGACCCAAATGGCAGCACTGATTCAGAAAAACCTTACCCATCACCCATATATTTTAAAAGAGCAAATGGACACTCTTCTCATTTGACCAAGTCCAAGGATGTACTGGATGGATGCTGCTATGCCCCACGTTACAGACTGGATAGTTTAAGAAGTACCATGTTTAATAAATTTTAATTCCCAGATGAATTGTTGCTGGTTAAGAAAAAAATGCCTTTTTGGTTCACTAGGGACCTTTCTAGAGAAAGAGTAAATATCTAACCCAACACTTGCTCATTTATACTTGTACTGTTCTATAGGCTAAACCTTACATGGGACATTTAATTACCAATTTCAACCACGTTGTTTTGGGACAGTGAAATAAAATTAGTTCTCTAGAGCATTCATGAATAGATTGAAAGGTAGAAAATGAAAATATTGCCAAGGTATTTCAATGTATTTGCTTAAATCACTCTGCTAAAGCTACTCAGTCCTTCCTGTAACAGAGAAAAGCATCATGAGCAATTTCCAAATGCTGGGCTTCTCTTGTAATCTGTTTATCTCAGATTAGTACCACAATTTTGTATAATTTGTGTAACATTTTAGATTACAAATGGGGCAAATTAGATCCTGCTCTGGGGAAAGATCCATTTTTTGTCCCTGTATTTGCAGAGGGTTTAGTATGCTGGTACCCTGACAAAGCACTTAATCAAGTAATAAAAGGTCATTACTGTGATAAGTCAAGGTGCTTTACAGACAGTTTAATAAGCTTTGAGAATCAAGTATTTGAGCAGGAACAAAGTGGGAACTGGGGGACAACCACCAAGTAAATGGACTCTTAATGAGTGCATTGACTCCCAACAGTCCTAACATTTCACAGACTGTGATACAAATGGACTTTGAAGACCTGTTCCTAGTGTTTTTTTTAAGACCAATATATTTTCATTGTTTTTGTAAGCTTTGTCATTACAGACTCTTGCATTTTTTACCCACTAACACTTGCCATCATAAAATAAGAAAACAGTTGCTTTTCTAGATGATCTTCTACATGGAGTAAGATCACTTGGAGCTGCTGATGCCAAGACCTAGTCAAGTTATGCTTTGTTCTCTCTGTTTTATAAGCTTTATTGTTACTTGCTTCACTGTGCAATTGCAAAATACAAGCAACGAAACCCATTTGTATTTTACCAAGGTATCTTTCAAGGTAAGTTTTTGAAAATTAAAGCATGGAATTTATCACTGGACTTTAAGATTAAGCAAAGCATACAGTGAACACACTCTAATCTCAGCCTGTTATCTGATCTGTGTTACTTTGTTCCAATTACTATGGCTCAGGTGTGTTGGATATATTGAGAAATACATTTCATAAACTATATATTCTGCAAAATCGAACTATGAGGTGGCTGGTGATATTACAACAATTAAAAAGTGCTATTTTAAAGAAAATCTGCAACATAGCCACATTGTGTTTGTTCAAATATATTTGCTGTATTAGGACCACAAATCATCAAACCATCAAACTATGTGTTTTGAACATAAACCCAACACAATTAAAGAAACAAATCACTGCAATTTAATAGCAACAATCTCACTTTACAAGATAGTAACGATGGAAACTTTGCAAAGGAATGTGAAAAAAGTACGTAATTAAAAATGACAGATTTAAGACAACAGAAAGTTGAAAATTAAATAGCACAATAATTCTAGTATGCAGAAATTTTAACCAGAATGTTTACACAGCATTCTGATTAATAAGTGACACTGTATTACCAGCACTTACTGACATCTGATATATACTATTCCTTTAAAGTAGTATTTTTCTGTTCAGTGACCTGGCACAGACTGACAGTAAGTAACCCAGAGCCCAAAACCAGTTCACAGGTGGTCAGAAGCAAAAAAAAACAGAGCAGGAAAGGACCTGGAACACACATGATAAGTAAAACATAACTTACTGCTAATATGGTGATGTCAATATTCAATGCACTCCACAAATATTCTAGATTTCTTTTACAATACATACCACTTCCCATCATGAATGAAAACAAAACAGAGGTGATAGGGCTTTGTGGATGGAGAGGAGCACTGGCCTGGGAACTGGGAATTGTGGTTCAGTTCCTGGCTTGAGATCAGACTCCCGGGTAAGACATACAGTAAGATGAAAATTACAACACACGTCTCTCAGAAAACCTTGGAATCCACTGAAAATAAAGCAATGAATCTGAGTTGAGGCTTATTATTAAAAATTAAATAGGAACTATATAGCACTTTCTCTAGTCACTTTAGAGATTACTTAATAATTAACTTTATTAAGCATGACTGCTGCTAATGCTGCATAAAAATAATTGAATGAAACATGACAAACTGAATGTACATGAAGGATTCCACAAAAGTGGAAGTCACATTCTTTTCCTTCTTTGAACCCAATTCATGACAAAGTCAGAAGAGTGCAATAAATGTGAGTACCTACGGGAATCACAGAAAAAAAACTGGTCCCATGGAAAGTGCGACTCCACAGGGAATTTTGGTGATAGCAAGATTTCATTTCCAAAGTCTTCAGTGATACTTAAGCAAATCATTAGTATTTATCAAGATATGGAGGATGCTTTTCTGAAAAGGGGTCTAAATTTCAGTATGGACTGAAGTTCATGAGAGCTGCAAAAGAAAGTGTGTAAGTCACACAAGCATAAATATGCACATGAAAAGTAAAATCAAAGTATTTTTCTTATTAAATAACATAAAATAATGTGATAACCACCAACAGAGGAAAAAATCCACAAAGATATTTTTTGCAGTTTATTTTCAATTATAATTTTTGGATAACCAAGCAGCTCTGTATGGAGAAAGCACAGAAGAGTAATTCTGGCACTTTTGGATAGTACATTTTTTTTTCCCAAAATTTTTCTAGACACATTCAGTCCACTTGCTCGGTCTATAGTCCATTTTATATGAGCATGATTAGCTCATATGATTCCAGAGGAAACTAACAATATATACAGTCAATGAAACTATCTTCTTGGCTACTCTGGGCCCTTTAAAATGTCTTCTAAGTCTATCCTGGCTAAACAGAATCCACAATATACATGATAACTACAGAATACACTGTTTTGAAATGAGAAATGCTCAGCACAAAATGGGGCTCTTGGCATGCAGCTTAAAATAAAAGGTAGAAGTTCAGAAGTTTATAAAATCTCAAATGGGGTCAATTAAAAGGACTTAGCAAAAGAAGGGACTGTTCATTGTTACTGTAAAAAAGGCACTTTGAGAAAACGGGACCAGAATTGGAGGAATCTTAGTCGACACAAAGTTCAGTTTGGTTTCATAAAAAGGCTTCAATGCTAAGGGATGCTACTCAAGTTTCCTGCAGTTGTACATTAAAATAAATTGCTGAGTAGTTTATAATAAGGACATAAAATGTTTACAACCAACTTGTAAAATTAAGAAAAGCATAGTATAAGCAAAATATTACTAAAAGCAGCAATGCATAGCCTTTCATTGAGATAATGCACAATTTTGGACACCATGTGTCAAACTCCTGTTTTTAAGATACTTTCAGTAGCATTATCAACATAAAATTGGCCTACAAAAAAAAAGCTTTACCAGCTCCCATTCACAAGGAGATTGAGGTCATAAACCAACCAAAACAATTTGTCAGTATTTTCGACATCCTGGATGACCAATATCAAGTATATGGAATAACAATCACACTCTTTGTTCAGCTATCTCACCGGAGACAGCCGTTAAATCAGAGGAATGATTTTAATTCTTTTCTAACATTTACACAGTAATGCATTGAAGTTCTTTCAAATGTTGCTCACCACAGTTTGTTTTTATCTTTTCTCTCCACAACAAAAAAAAAAATAAAAAGGAAAAACAAAAGAAAAAAAAAATCAAGCACTTCCACAGAAAGGATATTTGGCAATTTTATACTCCACTGAAGGGTGGATTTTCACAATATCTCACTTTAGATTGAAAGTCATTAGTGGTCTTTCCTCTCGTTTCTGCCAAGGACTCTTCTTATCTTCACCTTGGTCATCTTCCTCATCTTCCTCGTCCTCATCATCATCTTGAACGGATGTTCTGTGTTCAGGACTAGTTAATGGCTCTGGTTTGGTATCCACAGTTCTTGTTTCCTCCTGCAGGCTGGGCAGCTGCACACCACTTCTCTTACTGGTGCCTTCCAGGAGGCATCGGAGAGCATTGTCCTCAGGGCTACAAACTGCTGTTCCACACTCGCTGCCACTTTGGTCCATATCATCCAAGTACACAAGCTGTGTGTAAGCTGTGCTATCTGAAGCCTTCCGCTCTCTCTGCTGGTGCTCCTGCACTGGTGGATGGCTCTGTGGTGCAGACAGATGATCTCCTCTTCCCTTTCGGACAGATTTTGGTTCATTCATGTCAACACCAGAGTCCAAACTGGCATCATTACTCCCATTTCTACCAGCTCTTTGGAGATCGATGTATGAATGTCTAACATGAGCATTTGAACGTCCATCTAGAGAAACAAACCATGCTCGAGGATGAGGCAATGGCTTTCCACCTCCTAATTCCATCAGAGCCTTTTCTGTAAGAAGCTGCACTTCGCTATTCATTTGAGCCAGGGATGCATCATTAAGTGAGGCGGGAATGGAAATAGATTCAGACATGGAAGCATTTTGCTGACTCCACTCAGCTGCACCTGCATCTTGCAAATGTTGCTGAGATATTGCTTGGGATGCCAACTGCTGGGGTTGCAGCTGTTGGGGGGGATGTGGGAAAAGCCTTGCATGAGGGTTAGGAAGCTCAGCCTGAAGTCTTTCTATATCAATCTGCTGGTCAGCTGGGACAACCAGAGGCTGGCTAACAAAAGGGTGTTCTCCAGGCAATTTCATGTAATGACCTGGGATGACCAGTGCAGGCAAAACCTTTCTGTAAACACTGTCATTGACTTGGTCAACAGAATTGCAGCAGATTAACTGACCTGGTCGAGGGAAGGATGTGGGTCTTTCAAGGTGATCAACTGAACGAGACATCATACAATCAGTAGGTCTGCAGTCCAGCAGCTCTTTTTCAGGGGCTGAAGGTGTGGGGTATATTTGTTCCTGAATATTGTATTTACTTCCAGTAGCAATATGGTTCATAGATACTTGAATTTCTCTCTCCTGCTTTTCAAACAAAGGCTGAGACAGCATAGCATTGTAACTTCTCCTATACTCATCTTTGATAGGGGACTCATAGCCTTCAGCTGTTTCTGTAGATTTTCTTGTCTTTAAAGGAAAACTATCTGCTGATTTGTGGTAGTCTTTTCTTAGAGACCCACTGGGAGTCAGGTCATCCAAGGAAATTCTGCTCTTGTCTTTCTCCTTGTCAGAGAGCAGTTCCTCTCGGGAGCTAAACTCCTGGGAAGTACTGAAGGAGTGTTTGAGCATAGGTGTATGCATATCTGCTTCTCCACTAGGTGATACCATCTCCATGTGGACAGCACTGATTAATTCCTTTGCCCCTGAGTTTTCCGTGTGTCCATTGCTAGCAACAGACAACCCACCAGGAAATTCTGACTCACGACGTGAAAATATTAAATTTATATGGGACATTGAGGTTGCTTGATCCTTCTTAGAAGTATCCAGTGCTGTTGAAAGTTGCAGTTTCTTATGATGTTGACGTGGTCTTAAACATTTTCTTCTATAAAAGTCAGTAACAAAAGAAGTTACACATTTATGACTGTTGTACACAGAAACAAAAGCACTGAGAGTGTCTTAACAGAAGATTTTTAAGCAGTGATTAGTATTAGGGGAATTGAACTTTTATTACATAACCTAACAATTAAAAGCTTATCTCAGCAGCAAAGACAAAATTAAAGAATAACTAATGTCAATTGGGAAATATCTCAAGTACCAATTACAAATTAGAGCAAATGTCTGGAGAAGGCAAATATAAAATCACTCATTAATAGACACTTGCTAATAAAAGTTTAATGTTCATTTTAATATAAGGCTAATATAAAGACCATTTGCAAATGCATAACAGGTACAATGACAGAGATCTTGAACCTATACCCATGTTTGATAGGAAGTTACACAGACAACACAGGTACAGATGTGTGTGATTCATTCAACTACCATCCTACCAAAGGCAGGAATTGTATGTAACCAGGAACACAGGAAATTTGATCTCACTATTTCTTTCTTTTCCAAGTTTTGCTTGCTTCCCTCCCTGCCGAAAGTAAAAATGTTTCAATACAAAAGTTTTTTAATTTCATAAGCACAAAAAAGATTGTATTTCTAACATGAACTAATTAATCAGGATGGTGAATCTTACCTGCAATAATACAAAAGAAGACACAGCAAGACTAGAAGTATGAGAGCCATCCCTCCTAAAATTGCCAAAAGAAACATTGTGTGATAGCTGGTAATGTCGTGTGTTACAACGGGACCTGGAAGGCCAGAAAAGAGAATTTAGAACTGTAACAGCCTGCAAACATGAAAAGGAAAAACATTTTAACAAGGAGAGGGACATCTTCCCTTGTTATCAGGGTGCTAAGCAACACTGCCACTCATAGCTCTGGTGCCTACTGAGCAGACCATCTCTGGAGGAGGGAGCAGGTTGTGGAGAAAGCATGTGCTGGTTTTCATGACTGCAACTTCAACTAGATCATTCTGTGGAAAAGCAGTTAGTTTCAATGGGAGCATGCATCAGTGAATGCTGCCTTCCAGGTCCTAATGCTGACACAGTGTGCCCAAGCTCTCACCGCTGGACAAAAGTCATCACAGCATCTTCCATCACCATAATGCAAGTAGCAGCACTGTGGGCAACAATTCTATGTAACATCTGTGGTGCTTCACGCTGAACAGTACATACAGTGCAGTATGGGATTTGTTGGAAGATGTATTGGTGCTCTAAAATCTAGATCAAGCCAAGCCAAGCAGATCTTCAGTAGCTTTAAAACAGGCCACTAGTGAAACAGCATTGTAATTCCAGTTTTAAATAATGCTTAGTAAATGTTCTAACACACAAAGGAATGCACGCATGTGGGCAACATCTGTTCATAATTATGCGTGTGTTACCCTGTTCATAATTATGCGTGTGTTACCCTGTTGGTTTGTAAAATCCTTATGAGGATTTTGAAATAAAGACCCAAATTTTCATCTGCAGGCAAGGACGTAGGGCATCAGGTGGCAGACTAATGTGCACGTACTGTGAAGGACAGAAAACTTGGCCAACTTGAAGGTTCTAGGTCATGAGGTTTGCAAAACCTCATCTGTGGATCTTGAGTGGTCTGTAGAGCCACTGCTAGGAATACAAAGCTCATTTTTGCCCATTTTTTGAGATATGAAATCAAATAGACTAAATTAGAAGATAGAATATGCAAAAATACATCAACTCATTAAAAATATTATAAATTATATTGCATTTGGGAAATCGAAATATTTATGCACTCTGTCCCACTACTACCTTTACATAATTGATTGTTACTGTTGCTTCAGGACATTAAGCAAAAAGAAGATGAGATAAATCACTTGAATTTTTCATGAAAATGTTGTTTCCATTGCAAAAAAGTTTTAGGAACCCAGATCTAGCCCTCAGAAAGAAGGAAAAGTAAAATAAAAAGAGAAATTCTTCCAAACAAGTTAAACTGCAAGGACAAATAAGCCTTCTCCTGTTAAGAGTTACAGGCCTTGTAACCTTAGAGTTACAAGCACAATTCCATGACTAGTGTAACTTCCTTGCAATCTGGGACAGAGCTATACTGGGAAATGTTTGGCTCAGAGCAGTTCCTTTTTCTTAAAGTATGATTATTTCATAAAATTTCATTAAATGCAATATGATAGCTTATTCAGATCTGCACCTATCTCTAAACTCTTTTCAGCAATGAATCAGATGAATATTCCAGCAGCTTCATTTAATAGAACCTCAAATAAAAAGCTTGCATATTATGAAACAACTTCATGCCCTATACGAGTAGACTTTAAAACCTGTCCTCATGTAAGAGTTTGTTTTGTTGGTTAGATATAGTTTACTTTGCTTGCATAGCCAGGGCACGAATGTTTTCATTTCTACTGGATTAGGTTTTCAGCCAGAAAACCTAAAAAAGAAAATCTGTAAGAGGAGGAGTTTTGGTTTCTTTTGGTTTTTTTTTTTTCTAATTGATTGGCTCTTTTATACACAGAGGTATCTCAGATTATTGGTGGCTGAAGAACTACTACCAAGAAATCTGAGGCAGCCACAGAGAGAAAAAAAGAAAGAGCAAGCTGCAACATTAATAATCTCCACAGGCACAGAAGCACATATAATTAATGCCTAGTTCAAAGCCATTTTCTACAGTTATGACAAGAGGCTTGCAGATGGCAACCGGTCAGCTCATCTACTAATGCCACTCTAATACACTTCCTAGAACTTCTACTCTAAGTTATTCATGGTGTAAACTTATCAGTCACTGAGATGACACAAAGCATACGTCAGGGCAAAACGGGCATCTTCAGTCCAAAAGGAAAAAAGTGACAATCAATCAATCAATCAATCAAACCATTAGTAAACGTCTAACCCAGGATGATGTTGGTTTTAGGTGAATCCGTATCTCTGTGAGCTTCTGTGGAGAAACTTCACAGCACCTGTTTTTCTAGATGCTGCTGTAACACCAATACATTGATGCTGTAACTCCCCTCATTTTCTAGCAATGGCTCTACCAGGCAGTGGTGACATAAATGCATCAAAGAAGGAACACTTTCAAAAGTTCCCCATTGAAATGACTCAGATATTTTGACCACGAGGGTTGCCCCCCACAATCCCGTAAAGATTTTAGCCCGTTACTTTCGGATTTCTGTTTTCTAATAATCCATTATTGATCAAGCTGTGGCATCTCAGATGAGGTCATTCTGAAAAATATAAATATTATATGTGAATAAATAATTACTCAGTGCTGCAAGTATCAATAAAATTCAATTCCATCTTACCTGGGATAGTAGGTGACATAGCTGCAACCCAATAGCCCAGCTGAGGTGCAATGTAAGTCCAAGTCAACTGATTTCCTTCTTGTTGTACAATGCCCAAACTACTCTTCAGCCATGTCCCTGTAAATGTAAAGGTTGTAGGAAGATGTTACAGGTATACTTACACATTCCTCTGTTAAAAAGTGGAAAAGCAAGAGGTAACAAAAGCTATCAATAAGCTGTAGGGATTATGTGTGTTGCTGTGAAGTGCAATTGTGCCTTCTGGTCACTGGCATTTGAGAGCTCCCACAAGTAAGTCATCCTCCAGGCCTTCACAGTAGCAAAAAAAACCCAAACAAAACCATTTAAGATTAAATAAAACTAATAAATTTTCAAAAACTGTTAAAAGAAAATATTTATTGTCATATTAGATTCCTCTATTTTTGAAGAAGCATATTCCTGAAGCTGATTATATATAGACAACCCACTTAACACTGTATTTCAAAAGACATCGCATCTCCCAGACCGCACGTGAGTTCTGCATACCACCTTTCTACCAGCTCTGGCTGCAAACTTCTAGAAGACAGAAGAAAACATTTCCTAAAAATGTTAGTTTTCGTATAAAGAAAACAAGCTTATGACTGTTACTGCTAACGACTGTAGAATTACATTGCACCATTACTTTGATTCAACTCCATTAGCCATTCAGAATGCATGTAGTACCCCCAGGAACACTGACTGGTAACAGATGATGAGTTTTTTAAAATATGTTTCTTAAAGGAAATTAAATATATCTTAATTAAATTAAATATATCTTTTTAGAATTATCAAATGATAATTTCAAGATAAATAAGACTAAAAATTTTAAAGTTGAGAGCTGCTCTACTTCCTGAAGATTAATTTTATTGCAAGAATTGGGGTATGAAAAAAACTTTACAACTGAATCAGCTGAATACTTTTTTGTAATTCATTAAGACCCCTGATTCTGGGCCTGTAGGAGAAAAAAATCACCTTAGTTTCTGATGTATTAAATGTCCAGAATAGCTTGTAGACTGCTCCCATATTTGTTCTCTTTGAAAGAAACACAGAATTGCTGGCTTGGACACTGAGAGCAATCACTGAGAAGCCATCCCTGGTGCCAGGCAGTGCTTCCCAAAGCTGCAGTCCTGGCTTGGCACCTTTAGTGGGTACCATAACAGAGGGCATGACCTCCTTAAGGAGGTTCTTCATACACTTTGGTGGCCACTACCAGTATGCTGACCTGTGCAGCACAGCTCTCTATTTCTGTGCAGAGTGGGGGGGGGGACAGAATGCTGTATTTCCCTTACTCACTTCAAATGCTCACTTGAAAGGTAAGCTGCATCATGTACTTGTGACTCTCCTTCCTTTAAATAAGTCTCCTGCATGTAATTCCTGAAATGGTGCTTTTCATCAGACAACACTCAGGACTAAGCAGCAGAATTTGTGGATTACAGTCATCTGAACACTTAGCAGTGAGTACGGAACACAGTACAGTGAGTGCAGAAGAGATGCTGCAGTTGTGTTTGTTTTTCTTAATACCGCCAAGACCCTGATAATTTCTTCTGTGTTCCTTAGATTATCCATCTATGCCAACCCTGAACATAAGAGAATGGCTTTTCTGAGTATTTATTTCTTCCCTGTTACTGATTTTTCCTATGTAAGACCACCATCTTAGGCTAATAATAAACCCACCTTAATATAGTGAAAGGTTTAGAAAAATACATGGTTGAGAGGATTTCTAGTTCTAGGTGACTACTATTGCCAGACAGTGACGGTATTTGCAACCAAACTGAATTTGTTGTGTGCAACAGGGGAAAGGAATTTTCAGTTTTCCAAGTATCATTTCTAGTTTGTATAGGGTAGCAATAATCTGTTATTTCATAAAGAAATTCACACAGGACAAGTAATTTTAATTCACAGTACCAAAAGTACAGAAATCTGTGTACATAGATTTGCACATGTGGCATCTGAAACTGTTGTAGCAGAACACCTTGATGTAGCTATGAGTTTACCTCTTTTAGGGAAACATTTTTAGGAAGAATAGAATGGAATTGTCCACAGTTATGTGTGAAGTTTCTGGAAAAACTAGGAAATGTAGACTTCTTTTTCTCCACTAATGTGGCTGCTAACCCATCAGATTTTCTATCCATGCAGTTTTGGGGAAGATGTCATTCTAATAGCCCTGAACCACAAGGTGAAAAGTAGCCCTTAGGGTTAAAAATTGCATATATCTTGTATCTAAAATGCCATTTGGTAAAAATTCTGTAACCTTGAACCTTGTAATTATTTTTTTCTGCAAGATTCAGACAATGAGAATATGCACCAGCTATTCAAATACACAACAATGTGCAACAAAACTTCAGAAATATAAAGTGCTGATTAAAAAAAAAAAGAATGGAAGGACCTGGGTGATGAATTCATCATGTTTCCTATACTTTTCTTACCACCTCTAAGCCCTTTAAATTCACACACACGCAGAACACAGACGTATGTAATTTAGCAAAGTTCGTTATCTTTGTTGCCTATTTTTACAGCTACCTCCTTGAACAGAAGCTATTACTGATTCCCTCACTAGGGGGAACTTGTGTCCAGCATGCCTTATCCACATTATACTGCATTCCAAAGAACACAGTCCTCCTGATGCCTCCTTAAAAGCCTTTTGCTCAGTAATACTCTGCTTGCATAATGCAGTGATCAAGAAGCTAACAGAGGCTGCACTCATCGCTTCGAGCAGAGTTCTGCTGCCATCCTGCCAAACAAGCAGCAGCTGAGATTGCTCATATTTTAGCACCGGCAGGAATCCCTGTATTTGCAATGGAAGTAAACAATAGTCCACTGCACAAGGTCAGTCAGGTTTCATGCTTGTCTTCTGCTCACTTGGGTCACCCGTTTCTGCTAACCGCTGAACACACTCAAGGCAAGTACTGGTCTGTATAAACTAGGGAAAAATGTAAATTCCCTCCCTCTGTTATGAATCTCTCAGTGAAGAATTTAAAAAGCATAGCACATATAGCTAATATTGGTCATCTTTAAACAAAAGCGATGAAGTTTTTGTTGACCATACCCTATAAATTAGTATATGATGACAGAAAATAATTACTTTTCAACTGGCACTGTCCCACATTCCTTCCTCAGGACAACACCAAGTGTGGCTTCCTGGGAACGACAAGTTCTCATCATCTCCCTTTTTTAATACTTTCCTGGTCCAGTACTTCAGTGCTAAATTCTCCTCTTAAACTTTCACCATCTCTTACCAATAGTCCACTAATAAAACAGAGCATCCTCCCTGATGCTCTGAATGAGAGCATCATTCAGATGAAGAGAATAAAGAACTTCATCCTTCAAAACAGCAGTGACAAAACATGCTTGAGTGGAAACAGTTGAAGCACAAAGTCCTGTATTGTTTCTCTTGTGATCAAATAGCTGAAAGCCAACCTAGTGTTACTGGACAGAACTGACATGCTTCCAGTATCCTGCAAATCCATCAGAGCATTTCCAGGTCTCTCTCATATTTCATCCTTTATAGGTTCTAATATCCCGGTTGCTTTTCAAGTATCATTAAACAAGGAGTGCTCTTGTAGCTCCCTACATGCAATGCCTTGCTGTAATGACTAATGTTGGATCTTCTACCAAGCAAAACCCAATTGCATGGTACTGACCGTGCTCCCAGCATTTCAAGCTGCCTTAAGTGACCAAGACTGCATTGCTGTGCAGCCTTGAGAAGGAGTTCCCTATCCTATTCCAGATTCTTCCTTGGAGTGGGAAACAAGATGTTTTCCTGTTCTAAAAATGAAGCTAATTATCCTGTGTCCTCACATACTTGCTGCTGTAAGCAAGGGAGGAGACTGAGGGGCAGTGAGTAAAGAACTTTGTCTGTTTTTCTGTCCTCTCCTATGCAGTAGCCTGCAAACGGAAGAAGGGCAAGCAGCATTCATTGTTTTCTGTGTGGTCAGGATTACAACTGCAGGAGAACTAACCAAGAGGATTTAGGAGGGAAGAGAGGTCTTACCATCCTGCATGGCTATGTTATAATAATTTAATTTGTTATTCTCCAAATATCCTATAACATCTACTTTATCCTCCAACCAAGTCAGCACAACCAACAAGTTTCACTGCTTATTAAATTTTACACTTGATGTGCAATAACTGTTAAGTAACAAACAGTACAGGATTATATAAAAAAACCCAACCCACTGGTAAAAATAGCTGAATGTAATGGAACTGATAATTTTTGTTTAAGACTGTGTAGTTCCAAAGAAAACTTGTCAATGCATCTTTGGAGCAGAAACAGCAAGCCCAGTATAGTTTGTAAGCACTGCATGATTTGGTCCAATTCACCATTAATTCTTAAAGACTGTCTGGTGCTTCATGGAAAACTTCTATATATAGAGACATTTTTGCTTATAGATCATTTTTACATTTCTCTTCCTCTTTTTCCTCTATTACTGCTGAGTTTAGCCAACATGCTGATCCAAGATTCAAGTCAGAGGAGCTGTCTCCTGGCTCACACTAATGGCAGGGGGAGAACCTAGAAGTTTAACACTTTCCTCACCAAAATGATATTGCCTGTTACTAGCTTTTTGGAATAAATAGTGTGATTTAACAAATTTATTCTTCATTTCTTCTTAAAAGTTTATAAAACATCTACCCATCACTCCTTTGCATATGGAACTTAAAGCAAGGTAAGAGAACACTGCAAAGAATATAAAAATCAGAGTACTTTAAAGATACACAAATCAAAAAACAATCAGATAAAGAAAGCTGAGCTCCATCTGGCTGCAAAAATATCAGAAACAAGTCCAAGATTTCAGCAGAGCAGGAGAAATAAATTCTGCTAGAGAGAAGCATCTTAATACTTTGCAGTAACTTTGATACTGATGAACACATTTATTTATCTCTGGAAGTTTTTAGGACTTGCCAGTGGGGACAAGGAGGGGTTATCATGAGTAAATTTAACAGCAAAAGGTTTGCACATTAAATCTCCATTTCAACACACATTTTGCATTAAAAATGCCTTTTTGTAATTTAATTTAATTTAATTTACTTCTGAATCAGACTGAAACTGGCACTTTTAGCAAGGAGAGTGCCCAGATGGGCAGCTATTGCAGAGAAGCCATTACAGAACAGCTATTCTAGACTATTTCCCTGCACAATCAGGTCACTGCACGTACGGCTGCTCTGCCCAGAAAATAGATGTCCTGTTGTCTTCAAAGACACCAACTATTCAATGTGACAGCTTGCTGGAACCAGGCAGCATGAATGGATCTGCTTGTGTGTTCTAGATACAGGATGCCTCTGAGTAAGACATTGCTTCCGTATTTTAGAGGTAGACCTTATGATTTTAAATTAATCTGTAGTGAAATCCAGGGAATCGTACGTCTCTGTGGCTTCCATGTGTGTGACTGTGCATGCTGACAATCCCACGCTGCTCCAGCTCAAGCAAATGGCAAAATTCCTACTGGCCTACGTGAGGCAGGATCACACTTTGTCCAGGCAGGGCTGCCACACCAGGCCATCTCCTCTAGAGAGAGATGTCTATGACTCTTGTTACAGTCAAGAAGAAAGGAGATAAACTCTTCTCTTCTTGTCTTCTGGTTGTGAGGGGAGTTTGCTTGCTGGCATCTCAGCACAGAGCTTGGGTCTCTGGGAAGATATATAATGATGACTACTTCAGGTTTAACTTCCCAAGCTGACCATTCCAGAGCCTCCTAGATCTGCAGGGACTTCTGCTGATTTTGACTGTGTATTCTTTCTATCACTGATCAAAACAGTTCTGGTAAATGACTGTCAGAGGAGTGTGTTGTAGCCAGCAGCTTCCCCTAAGGAGAGTCATAAAGCCTAAATATTGCTAGTGTTTAAATATATGGTAGCTATGGTGGTTTATTTCCATAAATTACTTATAGATGTGAATTTTTTGTAGAAAACTCTCCCACTGATCAAATACTGTTTGCTTTTTATGTTGTTTCTTTAAACTAGCAGTAGGATCATCCAATCCCACTGAAGCAGGGAACCAAAACTGTGCTATTTACAACATGAATTATTTTCATCCAATATGTTTGACAAATAAGAGGATTTAATTAGTAAGAGAGCAAATTAAACATAATCCCATTATATGAATTCATTTTTATTCACAAGATTATCTTCCCTGGACAAAAGAGCTTTGGAAAGAAAAGAAAGATACTTTTAAGTGTACTACTAAATAGCATAGATGTTTTAAATAAATATTCCTTAATGAGAAGTGCTTTTCCTTCAGCATTGATCTCTTCTGATTAGGCAGATTCACAGTTAAATGGAGCTATAGGTGTCAAAAGGAATGAAGCAGGTTGTTATCAGACAGTGTGGGACAGCAAAGGAGATTCAAAACATACTAACAGTGCTTCTAGAAGTAATTGATTTAGACACTTCAAAGGGCAGTGTTATTATGAAGAGTTAATCAAGGGCAAGTTTGTGAAAATAACTTCCTAAAGCATGTTTTGACATACATAAATTGTAGCTTTTCATTCCACCAGTTGAAAGCTGCTTATCAGATTTCTTCTTCCAACCAAAAATCACCTCTAATCTGCATCAGCAGGGGAAGTTTTACTACAGAAGGATGAGATTTTTGGTTTATTTCTATTCATTTTCTAAAAAGCTAAAAGCCACTGAAATTGAAGTTGAAAAATTCCTTCTTGAATATTGGTAGAGCTTATTGTCCTCCTCGCCTTCCCCTCTATACACACGGGTTTAAAAATTCATAGTATTTAAGTCAATATTACAATCTTGCTTTTGGGGTTGCTAGGCGATATCAAAAAATAAACATCCCTGCTCTGAGCCCATACTTTCATTATTATTCTACTCTTACCTTTCAGGGCTAAATTCTGCTCCTGTTCTAGTAGCACCATTATTATTTGGTGTACTATAACGTAAGTGCTTTTACCATCATACCTTGAAGATTTTGGCAAGGAAATCTGATGGTTTGATTTACTGCTCATGTCTGAGAAGCTCTGTGGGTTTTGCCATCTTTTCTCATTTTTCCCCTTAAAATCACCTGTCAAGTGTTTAACAAAAGAACACAATAGTTTTCGATATTTAATATCTTAATTACATTTGGGCAGAAGGCAGGGCATGTTGTCCACAGAACTGTTTGCATTGCTTTGGTCCTCTCAGTATTTCCTTCCAGCACGCCAGAACAGAAGAGACTTATTAAAGAAAATTAATTCCATACGTAATTACTGGTTAACAATTGTACCTCAAAAGGAAAAGCTTAGTTATGCTTGCTGCACCACCATCCCTCGTTACTGGTGTACGTGAAAGACACCGCCTTCAAAATTTGCTTTACCACATTATTAATCACATTCAGTCAGTTACTGACAAGATTATTAGAACAAGTAATAAATAGAAGCACAAAGCAATTCAAAACACTGCATGCCTTTTCCTTCCTTCAGCCTCACATCACACTCACATTCAGCTTCTATTTTTCAAACTGGAAGTGGAAGCAGATGCATAATGGGATTTGATCTATCACAAGGCTGCAGAGGAAGTTTGTCCCAGGTCCTCCTGAGCCTCTTCCAGCCCCTCCCAGACACTTCCCACTCCTGCTCTATGCACTCCTGCTTGGATTTCCACCAATGTCTAGGTCCTCTTCAAACTCTGTAACTGCACAAGCACAAACGTCTTTTCTCCACTTCGGAAGTTTTGTTGTCCACCTCTTCCCATCTTCTGCTCCATGGCTTCTGTAGGTGGAGCTACAGGGTCATGTACATGATACAACACATAGCATGAAAACCTGCTCCCAGAAGCCATGGGATTTCTTTCCAGTTCTATTTCCTTGACTACATATTAGTAGATTATTTGCACATATCACTACACTTTGGCACCAACCTGATTCCTTCAATGTCCCCTTAAGCTCCACCATCATGCCATACCACGTCTGCTTTGCCATAAATGCAACTCAGATGGTGTATGGGGTGGGGAGAGGATTAAACAACTCATTCACATCACTTTCACATGTGTAAGCCACAACATCCATTTTAGAAACACACATATTAATAAATAAACACAACTGTCTCCTATGATCCTCTCCAGAGCAATCATGATAGTGAAAACATACCTCAGGGAGCTACACTGTGAAGGACTGGAGGAAGAGCTTCTTTTCCTTTCAGTGATGAGGTCTGTCTAATACTGTGCAATTATATCTGCACCTATTATGTAGACATCGTACATGGTAAAAAGCTGGATTTGGTAGCTGCAATTTCTATGGCAACACACAAAATATGAAATTCTTTGAGAGCAGTTAGTTATGAATTTGTATTCCTTAGTGTATTTAGTCTTAAAGAATAATTTAACCTTCACAGCTGAGATAAAAAAGGAAGTCAAAATCAAATTGTCAAGGAATTTGTAAACTACAGAAATAGTGGAACTATGAGCTTTTGTCGTTTTCTCCTTGCAATTTGCAAACAAATCTCCATATTACCAGTGAATCTGGTCTAGATCCATGTGTTCTGGAGCTGATTATATGAAAATCAAGCTTTTGGGGGTGAGGAACGTGATTTCCTAAGCACGTCCATTTCTTACACATAGAAAACCCAATGAAACCCATGGAGAAGTGCATGAAGTCCCAGGCCGTGTGTGCAGCTGCCTGCAATCCAAATTCAGGCCATCTATCCAAGTTCAGGGGCTCACACTCAGTGTCAGATCAAGAGATGGACTGAGAATGTTTCTGTTAAATGATTATTTTCTGTCTCATGCAGGGTATGAATGTGGTGGCAATCAGAAGTTAATTACATTCACAACAAAAGGAAACACATTTTATTTTTAAACTGTAAGTCAATCTTTAAGTGGGTGGATTATTGTTGCTACCACATGGGAAGCTTAAATCAGAGAATTTTACAAATCAACTTATTTGCAAACAATGTGCAGTGAACTAGACAGGTAGAGGTACAGTAATCCTCTTACATTCTCTGCCTGACATTAGCTGTCGCTCTCTCCCTATAAACATTATGAACAAAAAACAAGCATCTTGTCACCTCCATGAAATACAGGAAAACCATATTGCAGTCAAGTTTAAGTAGGCACCGATCCTGTTCATACATAAGTATATCCCCATGACTTCTTTTGAGCACAGAAAACATTATCTTCATTTTGCTGAGGAAGGAACACCAGGAAATTCTGACTACAAAAATCAATGGAAATTTTACCAGTGAAGGCAGGACGTCAACTAGAAAAAGCAAGTACCAGGCTTTTAAATGTATTTAGAACTCTATTATGGCATTAAATGCAGTCAGAAAGCACTGACCAAGAACAGCAGAGTACATAAAGTACTGTGTTTCATAAAGCTATAAAGAGTTTCCCAAGATACTAATCTCCATATTCTGCCACCACTTTACAATAACGCATGGTTGAAATTTCAGGCACTGGGGAAACATCCTTTTCAAGAAAGCTAGTCATTTAAAGATAACAAGGTCACATCAAAGATGTACACCAAGTGCTTGGGGAGAATAACAGAAGAACAGTATTCTGAACTTCATTTACATGTAGTGTGCAAGAAATAACACATTTTAGGGAAGATGAACGAAAAAGTGGAGGTTTGACCCCTTCCCTACAGAGTCCTTTGGCACACAAAGCTGAAAACAGTGTTCAGAATATTTTCCTGTTATTTGGTGGGATTAATAAACTAGCAGCTGCATCATATTAATAAATCACATTTCTGTAGTATGCACTTTGGAATATTTGGTAATATTATGAAGTCCTACATACAGCTCCAATTGTGGAGCTAGAGGTCTAGGTGCCTCCATACCACACACAGGATGAAACTGAGGACTTAAAATGGAGAATAGAGTTTTGCTCACTGAATCCAATGAAAACCAGACACCTTAACATCAAAAAGACCCAAAAATCATTTAAATGGGGACTGAGGAGAATACAGCTGAGCAAATGCTGTGTTATTCAGTCCAGCTGGTGGGAGCTGGAGATGGCACATGAGGTACAAAGTTTCATTTCTACTGGGATCTGTGGTATTTATTTCTGACTGAAGAGGACAAGGCTAGAAAGAAGTCTTGAACAGAAATTTGGTGTCCAAGAACAGAGAGATTAATTATATTGCTGTAAATCCTACTGACATCAAGGCAAATATTCAGAGAAGTCATGATCCCAACCATCTGTTTATGGATAAAGGGAAGAAAGTTTTTCAGTCCTCTTTAGATTTTGAGAAAAACAAGACAGCACTTGGCAGGGAAAAAACCCCAAAACCCTAGAAAACCTCACAAAGCAATCCTGATTATAGAAATGAAAATCCATTTCTCTAAGTTCAAACCTTTAAGTGTGTGCTATGAAATAAAACCACTCTCCCACAGTAGTGTGAAACACAAGAGACATGGAATGATTAAATTGCATTTTAGCATATATGTCTCTATAACATCAATGTGTCTGTGTTTACTATTACAATCACTAAGAAATGCTGCAGAAAACTGTGGTGCACCAACACAAGAACAAGGTTAGATTTAACCTTAACAAGGTTCATTTACCCTTAAAACATCTCCAGGGCATTGATAGCTGATCTTCATTTTATTAACTATTCCAAAAGGTATTACTGCTTTAATTTAATTTGCCTGCTGTGCACATAAGGCAGTAAGTTTGTTTCGTAACGAAAAATCTCATTTGGAACATTATAAAATAGATGCAGCAGATTGTCTTATTTTGATGTCAGGCTATATTTTCTGTCTGCGTGTTTCATCAGTGCGAGTGGAGCCACTCTCAGCATTAAGCAGACTATGCTGCTTCTCCCCCTTCTCTCCCGAGGACAGAAACCATGGTCATGAAAATACAGATTGTTTATGGTAAACATCCCAAAAAGCCATTAGTTATTTTTGGCAGCCATCATATGCCTCACTTTTGTAGAAACTATAAAAATCTCTGCACTTCCAATCAGATGCCTCTGGGTTCATATCAGTACATCATGAGGTCAGCAAAACATATGAGATTTTAAGGACTAAAATATATTTGCAGCATTTCTGTCCCTTCTCCACTCCCTCTAAAGTGAAAAATATTTCTGCTTTTTAGAGCAGAAATTGTTCTTCATGCAGTAATGATGACAACCACATGGTTTCTAAACAAAAACAATGGCTTGCACGAACAAGCACCCACTGTACTGCTAATACATGAGAGAGAAGCACTGTGTTAGTGCCTGGTAATACAGTCATAGTTTTCCATCTCTGGCATTTATTCAATGTTCAGATACAAGTGTGAAAATTTAAGCCACTGAAAATCTATTAAGGAGAGACCTCAATATAACTAGCATGGAAAAAAGCAGCCCTGAAATGAAAGACAAAATCAGAATAATAAGGTTAGAGGTCCTATCCTGACAAGGCACAGATCTGATGATGCAAATGGGTTACAACAACTTACTTGCCAGTTAAGGATTTCTCCAGCATGGAGCCATCCCAGTCATTATCCATCCTCCTCCTTTCACATCCAAGCACATCAGGGTGGGGAATGACAGGACACCACCATGTTCATGCTACACATGGCTACTTTGACAGCCCTTAGGGTGCTAATGTAGCCCGCACAAGATAGTGTGGCTGGTATATTTATTAAATTAGGCTACTCTAATTTAAATTGGTTGGGATGTGGCCAAAATTCTACTAGAATTGGCATGCTGCAGGCAGGGCTTAAAATGCATCTTTGTTCAAGATTTCTGGTTGCACGGAAAGATGCTTACTTCAGCTGAAGTGTGAGCTGGAGTCAAAGCATAAGGCCTTCAATATCTTCCTCTCCACACCTTTGTGAAGCTAAGTGTCCCAACAAAGATTTTGTTTAGCAGCCCTCATGCCTTCTCCTTCCAAAAACACAAGTAAGTCTAGTAGTTTGTCATGAATCAAATAAGGCTGGACTTGTCTCAAGATTGGGAGCCTCAGCCTGCAACATTAACTAAGCTGTATTGATCTATACTAATATATACTGCACACAATAGGATAACTAGCTCTTTATAGACAAAAGTAAAAATCATATTCCATACTAAAAAAGAGCTTTTGTGGCCTCACTGCAGGGGCATGGAAATTTGGCCATAAATGAGAAAGCTCCATAATCAAAATCAGAACCATTTTACTAGCAATAAATAAGTAGCAATAAGGCAGACTGAACCTCTAGAGCTGACAGGAAGGATTGGGGAAGGACTGCTTCTTCTGGGGAAAGTAAATGTGAGTCAGTCTTCCTTGTCTTTTTTTGAACAAGGGAAAACAAAATGGTTTCGAGAATCACAAATCAAAATCAGTTTCAGGAAGAATGTAGCAAAACTTGCTGCCAGGACAGAAGAAGAGTGTAATTTCCACAGTTAAGGGAACCTCAAATCCATTCACTGCACTCTTTTTCTACTATTCCATTTTATATAATATTCAAATTTACTTTTCATTAAATCCTGCTGCTTTACTCTCTAATACAGCCAGCTTCTGACAAAAGATTCATAGGCATACATCACCTTTTTCAGCAAACAGAGGGAGGAAGGAAGCAAAAACACTATTTTCCCCTTCACCTCTCTCTTCCTCCCTTCCTCCAACATGTTGCTTTCGTGCTCATTGCTCTGCTTCTGGATGTGATCATCAACTGGCTCAAAATACTTGCCTTACAGGGACAAAGCCCAGAAATTGTCTATACAGATCCATATTTCTGGCTCCTTTTTTTTCCTATCTTCCTGACTCACAGCATTTACCTTTCTCACCTTCCACTCTTCTGTTTCTTAACAATCCTCTGGTATATATTTCAGAAAACATAGTGCAACAACTGAAGGTGGATCACCAGGACAAACTTACGCACTCCTTAATCCTTTAAACTTTGAAGCTGTAAAGAAGGCCAGTACAGTATACCAGCAAGCAACAAAATAAAGAAAATAAATTAAAAAAAGATAGCTTAACTACAAATTTCTGGGAAAACTCCTGTTCACAATGGCAAACAATATTCTGCAATATAAAGAACAGTGCTTTTACAGATTTTATTGATTAGTCATTCTGTCCTTTCAAAATATTTAATGAATTTTCCTTCCTGCTTTTTTCTTTTTAAAAATTCTTTTATTTATATTTAAATATTTTTAAAATTTATTTACATGTATTTTCCTTGATAGTATTAGTCAATCTCAAAGTGATTTACAAAAGAAGTCAGTACTATGTTTCCTCTCTGACAGGCAGGAAACAGAACGCGAGACAAGAGAGGGACCCAAGGTCAGATAGCTGGCTGCTGACAAAGATAAGGCAAGTTTCCATTTCTCCAGACTTCCAATTCAATGCCATAGTGAATACATCTCTCTGCTTCTCAGTCTGTGGGTGAAATCCAGTTCTCGCAAGATAGTTTTTAAATAAAATACTTAATAATTGCAAAATGGTGCATTTACAAAAAAAATTTGTCTAAAAGTGGCACACAATGCTAGTCAAGTATATTTGTATATATATTACTTGATAAGTAAAACTCAATCTTTGCTTTGTTTAGACAGAAAACAGGTTTCTGTACACTCCAGTGAAGACCTTATTATATTAACATAATAAATGCAGTGAGACACCAGATTCAGAGACGTGAAGCCATCTAGGGAACCACAATGAGATGTTACCTACCAAATTTTTGGTCAAACCTCCATGCTGGGACGTGTGCATTGTGTTTCAAGTTGCTGTTTGCTGGCAGAGGCACTGTTACATAGATGGGGCCATTCACAGGGATGGGGGTCCCATCGCTGCTGAGGAGATGAACGCTGACGGCAGTGACAGGGGTGAGGTCATACCTAGTGCTGTTTCCTACCAAGAGAGGGAATGAACACTGTGACTACAGAAGGTACCAGAATTTAAGATACGCCCCTGTGGTTCAACACCGCAGTAGTGCCTCAACACAATTCTCAAGGGATGGTAGCAGCAATCCTCCCTGCCTTACAGAAAAAAAAACCCCAACCAACCAAGCAAGCAACAAACAACCCTCCCCCTGCCAAAAAAAACCCCAAACCACAAACTCCAAGAAAGATGTATATGGGTCTGTTTTTCACTTAATTTTGGAAAAAATCTAAAGACAAGAAAACTACAACGTAAAAATCCCCTGCATACATTTTCTCCTCTTAATTAATCCTAAATAAATCTGTATGACTATCACAGCCGTAATCACAACAAAACCAAATTATTTTACAAGTCTTTATTATAGCCTTACATGCATATATCATAACTACAAACACCTAAATAAACAGCGGCACTGGAAGGATAATCGGCCACGTGTTTAAGAATAACAGGCTGCGTTTCCTTTGGCCTTTCACTGCAAAGAACCTAAATGGATTATTAGGATATACAGTGTTATCTATGTAAGAATATACTTATTCTTCATGTTTAAACTGCATGCCAATGAATGTTACTTCATAACAACATGATTTAAAAATGCATTATAACCCTTCAATCATTTAACCAAATGAACCAATGACAGGGATAAATACCCCAGATGTATCTATCTACTCGAGTGACAAAAACCCAAACTTGAGGTTTAAAACAAAAGAGATCTGGAGCTCAAAGCAATAGTGGGAGTAGTTTTAATTGGAAGATTTGGAGCTTCCAGTTTTTCAAGGGGCTTGAGCCCCACAGGCCCACATGCCTGCTAAGAGCACCATCACTGCTGCCTCGGTTGTGCTGGCTCCAGGGGCTCTGCAGCTGCTTGTCCTGCTGAGGGGCTCATCAGAAAGGAGGAAGAGGGGTGCCTGGCTGGCAGAGAGGGGGTACTGCCCCTGCTGCAACCCTGGTGCCTTACATTGCATAAACTGCCTGTGGGAGCACATTCACACCCAGCAGTGGTGGCACAACAAGGGGTTCTCAGGAACACGCTGCATCTCAGTGACAGTGTTCATTAGGATAAGTACACCTGAGGGAATGGTGGGAAAGCAGTGAGACCTTTATGATTTCTCATAACAGCGAGTAAGTCTCAAGGCATGGCCTTTACTAAATTTGATATCTCTGAATAACAGCTCACCAAAGTTAAGATATCACCAGGAAAGGAAGGGGCGGGGAGTGGTAAAGGGAAGGGAAAAAAACGTGACAAAACTCCTCCGAACTTTAAATTCCTTAGATTTTGCAAGAGGTGCCAAACTGAAGAAATGGAAAATAACCACAAGGAACCTTGTATGTGGCTTATTTACTAAAGCATCTACTCTGACACACACTTTCCCCAGGTTTTCAGGCGAGTGTCAGTGTTGCATAGCTGACATGCAAGGGACACACACGCTGCCTTCACCAACTGTGAATGGAGGTGCAGATGCTTTTCTTACAGAGGGATTGAAGAGCTGAGAAAACAGGCTCTGTGAAGAGGGCCATATAAGAGAGCCACAGAGCTAAAAGACTGAAAATAGAATATGAGGTTTGAAAATTCAGCTAGGGCATAAGAGAAAGTTGCCAGCCTGCCCATGCATCTGTATATTACAGGCTTCAATGGTTCACAATATCATACCCTAAACACCTTAGAATATGAAACAGTAAGACAGAGGAACGAAATGGTGAGGGAAAAGTTGTTCCTTTATTCCTGATTGTTCAATACACTGCCTCTGCCATGCACCTTTAGCTTCTGTCAAATTGATGCTTGTTCCCAAGACTTGGGCCAGTAAGGTCCTCAGGCTGGTATCAGAGAAATTAATTCCTTTGGCTGATCATTGTAACCTGACCATGTTCTGGCTTATGCAAATCCAACTGCAAAAAGGTAAAACTTCTGAGTTTAGATTAATATAAAATATTAAATCGTGCTTTATACTTTACATATTTTTAGATATTAAAAGTTTTGAATTTTTCTCTTATTACTGTCTTGATAAAGCATGTATCTGTAAAAATGACTTTTCAGTCCCAGAAAAAGCATTCTGATGGTGAAACACTGCTTGCATCTTTTTTACTTGAGATGCACTGACACTTTGCTCAGTACTGGGCTGAACAAGTTATAGTACAAAATGAAGAAATTTCTGAAATCCACTGATCTCTAGCAAGAAGAAATAATTTTTCACTTTGCCACCTTGTACAGTATGTTAATGCTCATTAAAAAGATAAAATGTTTCTCTTTTCTGTTGTGAAGGCAAATTGAAATCAATGCTTATGAAACTCTCGCATCCTATAAAACTGATAAGTGCACACACACAGATTAAATGGGAATGGAACTTCAATAAATGTCAGCTCTCATTTATTTCTTGTCATTTTTGACATCTGGTGACCTGTAAAGAGCTCTAAAAATAATCAGAGGAGAATCCACTGTCACTTTGGATGCGACTCTTTATAAAGAAACAAGCAGCCTACAAGAGCAGGAGGAGTAATGGTTATTAGTCAGCTTGGTCCATTGATACAGAAGATGGAAAGTTTTGTTTAGTTGGGTTAAAAAGACAAGATTTTGTGAAATCATCCTACTGCTCTCCAGCTGGTGATTAATATAAACAATAAGCTAACACTACACAGGCTTGTCACTACTTGCAATGAAATTCATCAAATTTTTATATTTAGAACATGCTGATTCATGCATTAAATTTTCACTGCTCCATATTACTAATTCAACACCCAGTTGGGATTTTATGATAATTGTTGAAGTAATAGAGAACAGGTTTTAGCTAAAACTACTCTGGACAAATACTAGCCAGAGAACTGATCTGTTTGAAACAAATGAAGGGACCTCTCAAAAACCCTACAGATATGTAAATAAACTGTGAAAGCACAGAGGAGTAACTGGGGGGCAAGGAGAGGTGGGAGAGAGGGAAGAGGCAGTGTTCTGCCAAATCCCCAAATTTCCCATGCCAATTAATGCTAAGGTTTTTGGAATTCTAAAACTTGTACTTTTTTTTCTCTTGAGAACAGAAATATTAAAAAATCCTCAGCAGGTATTGACCAAATTTCTTATTCCTTCAGAAGTTTTCCAGGCAAAGTCTTCACTAAGTCACTTGGAGATGCAGACATAGAAAGTCAATCCAACTTTAGGGTTTTAAAGTGTCATGTTTCCACATCAAGAGAAACTTCTACTAAAGACCGAGGACATTTTACCTATATTATAGTATATATTACAATATCTTGTGTTTGTAGTCTGTATTACATTATATGGAATACTACAGTATTCAGAAGACAAGGCACTTCTTGTGTTTAGAACCCCATTAAATCATTTTGGTCTTTTGTGATATACTTTTACTTGAAGGCTAAAAGTCAAATCCAGAATCCCTATGCTCAAGTAAAAAAGTTTCTGTCATGCAAGCATACAGAAGACTAAAAAGCCAAAGATGCACTCATATATTTTATAGGGGGATAGAAGGTAAAACAGGAGAAGGACAATATCATAGTTGTGCTGTTCCCATGAGATGGAATCACCCGAAGCCTTGGCAAGACCTGTTCTCACTAAATAAATGCAAGAATGGGTTGCAGAGTACTAAGGAAAGATTTGGGAAAGAGAAATACCACACACGTTGTCAACAGTTTCTTCAGTTGGTTTAGAGATAAAAGGAAAGGAGATGAGGAAGTAGACAATTGAATGAGATCAAATGAATTCTTTCATTTTAAAAAGGATAGAGATATTTGATCGTGTCTGAGTATGAAAAGTCAGAGAAAATTGGAGGTTGAAGATGAGAATAGGAAAATGACAGAGAGATAGAATGAGATAGGATAAGATGTACTCACTGGAGCAGACAGAAGGATGGGGTAAGGTACCAGATACATTTCTCGTTATAATAGAAAAGGAGATATGCAGATTTGTACAAAGGGAAGAAGGGAGAAGCTAGCAAGATACCTTTTACACACATGACCTAGTGTTCAAAGTCACTTAGATCAACACATCACAAGTAAATGCATCCTGAGAAACAGCAGGGAGAGACCTCAAGGGAATATTCAGCCTGCTTCAAAGCAGGCTCAGCTCTGCCTATGCCATTCTCACAAGTCACTAACTCTGTCCAACACCCTCAAGCAATTGATTCTACAGCTTAAACTATCCTCACCATAGCAAGGTTTTCCTAATCACTAGCCTGAATCTCTCTTGCTACACTGCATGGCCACTGATATCTTTCTAACCCAATACGGCCACAGAGAAAACATTATTCTCCTTGTCACACCAGCATTTTAAGAATTTGAAGGCTTTTGTGCCTGATTCTGCTATTTTTCTCTTACCTACAAAGCACCAAATATTTCAATCAAGACTGAATGAAAAGTGGAAGAATAACAGGCAGTTGCAGTCATAGAAATGTATCATAACTGTGAATTTAACAGTGTTTGTGTTTCTACCATGAATTTTCATTGTTTTCCCTTTGGTGCTAGACAAATTTGCACATCTGGGCTGGAAGCTAGATTTAAAAGTATCAACGAGGCCATTGAAACAATACAGTATTAAATCCTTGATATATAGGCATTTCATTTACTTTTAGAAAAAAAGATTAACAAGAATTCTATGGCATCCTTGAGTTAAATTCTCTCTTGTTCCTACACATTAATCTTGAATCTTGTATGTGCACATGCAATGCATTTGGAGACTCAGCTCTGAACTATAAGTGTAACCAACTTTCCTGATCTCCCAAGGCCAAGGAGTTTTCATATTTACTATTCAGTGGCCCCATTTAAGGGATAGCCGACCTTGCCCTCTTGCTCATCGGAACAGTATTTTGGTAGGGCATTTGAACTTAACATGTCACCCAAATTCAAAAGAACTCTTGCTGGAATGGGGAATGGAAAAAATTAGGGACCAAAAGTCAAGCCCTGGACCAATATGAAATCAGAGCAAAACCAAAGTAGTGGGTTACCTGTTCCATTTCCCTCTAATCCCTGCAAATAAGGGAAACTGTCCACTTCCCAGGGTGAACTGGCTGCAGTCAGATATGCTGTCAAGTCACTGTAGCTAGTGTTCTCTGGTAATTTCACAGATCTTCTCTGAAAGTGAACTTGTGGCTGAGTCCGTGCACCTGAAAATATTAAAAGTGACTTTATATCCAAGGTGGGGAGAATATTTAGGTGTTGATATTTATGGAAGAACTTGTACATTTTTTTTCATTATAAATTGCAGTAGTTTGAGAAGGACAGAGACATTAGAAGGCTATTATGAAAAAGAGGGAAAACCAGTATTTTTACATTTATTTTGAAGTTGCCATTATTTCTTCACAAGTATTACAGACCAAAAGTGTGGAAGTAGCTAATGTCAGAAGCTTTTCTGACTATGTTATTTTCCCAGATCACCTCCCATTTCATTACATGCTTCTTTTAATGAGTATAACTGTAACTAAAACTAAGTTTAGAGGTAGGGCACGTGATAGCTTAGAAAGGTATCCAGTTCACCATATTTGTTTAAATTTTGTTTTTTCTGAAATAGCAAGACAAATGTAGTTTATACTCTTTAAAATTATTTTCTAAAAGACAATTCTACCTGCAGTCTCAATTAACTTGTGTAATTTCTGTATTTAGTTTTCACAAAACTTTGGCCATGATGACTATCTCCAGAACTGAAACCAGTCACTCTATTTAAATCACTGGAAGAAAAGATTCACTTGCTAAACATTGAGTGAAAAGATTTTCCATGTTTTCCCCCACAAAGAACACATGTAAACAGAACCAGATTATTTGGCATGTAAGATTTCTCTTTTCCTCTGTCTTGTATACTGTTAGTGTTTCTTTAAAGATCACTAGGTGTTAATTGAAGGGTCTTTGCTGAAATATGATTTAAGACTGTTTCATGCACTACGCCTTTCATGTCTCATTTAAATCCCAGTTTATAAAGTCAATAGTTTTTTTTCAAAGGATACTCACCATTAATACTGTTTAGCAACACACAGCAAGACTCCATCTGCAAGTTTGTGTGCACAACATGCAAATTAATTTTTAAATCAAAAGCTATTGTATTCTCCAGAGCTCATTTTGCATACTCACAGAACACTTCCCACACAGCACAAAATCAAGAGGCAAGCAGTTTTTTTCTTAATTCACATTTGACTATGCAATTCAAAGATGTCAACTCAATATATTTCTGCATCTTTTACCCTGTTAGTCTCTGGCAGCACTTTTAGGTTACATGTAGCTTCACTGTGAGGAAGAATAGAGCTTGACTCACTCCTAAGCTTTATAACTGCCAGTGTCATTAACTTAGAGACTGAAATGTTCTTGCATAATTTTCTATCAGGAACTCTAGCTATGAGAAAACATAAAATTCAACAGTAAAAACCTTTGTATAGGCCAAAAAAATTTTTGTGTAAGTACCTCCAAAGAGCTGATCATTGTTTAGCTGTCATTTCTTTGACAATTCTTCAAGAAAAAGCTATAAAATTACTTTTTTTTTTTAATTTCTGAAACATTTAAGTGTTTACAGCAAGCTTTCAAGACTGGTAGCATCCAAAGTGTTTAAAAGAGTCATTAAACAGCACCCATGTGACATGGGAAGAAATCTCCCTTATCCAATTTCTAGACTTAAATGGAAAACAATATAAAACATTAAATAAATTGGCTGCAACAAACTCAGAAAAGACTCATCTCCTGAGTGCTCTGCAATGCTGTAGCAGTTTGCTGTACCTCAGGGACAGATCTGCTCAGGTACCTAGAAACCTCCGACCGCACTGCTGAGCAGACTCTTAAGGCCCATGGGGATAAACATCTACAGTAACAAAACAGGAAAAAAAACCTCAACAAAGAAACTGGCATTAGGATTATCACTAACAGTTTGATGTAAAATTTTAGGATTTTCTGCCTAAATCTCTGGTTAAGATGCATTATTCAAGTAGTCAGGAAGTGGTATTATATTTCCAAAGATACCAACTAATGAAAAATTAAAAACAAAGTAACTGTTGTTGAGTCTGTAATACAGTAGTTTATGGGCTTTCTACTAAAAAAATGGTTGGATTTTAGTACTGGGAGAGCCATGAGCTGCCAGACTTTAACTAGGTAAGGAGGATTCAGGAAGCCAGCCTCAATGGCCTTGAATTCTACAGTCAGCAAAAAGTGTTCTTACATCTAAGCCCTAAACCTGGCAGGAAACAAGCAGTGCAATCAACTTGAATACAAGCTTTAAGGGTGAAGAAAGAGCTTCCTCTGTAGATAGTGCATACACATACAATAAATCAGTGCAGAGCAGTCAACTCACACCCTAGATTAACAAACTCCTTCATACTGATATTCACCCAAAACCTGTCACTCATCCTGACTTTCCCCTCGTCTTCTCAGTTGGGTCTCCCCACACCCAGCAAGAGACCTCAAAGGGGCAGAGGACCAGGAGCCACCAGTGAAAGGCTTGTGAGGGAAGGAGTTACTAAGGCTTTCACCTTCTCTCAGCACCTTGCTAGAAGATAATCCAATGTACTCCTTTACCAGAGGTCATAGCGGACTTCGGGGTATATGTTTGGGGATAGACTTATTGAGGGAATTAGAAGTGGTAAACTGGAGAAACTTGTGCTGACCAGACTCTTAGAGTGTTTTTCAGCAAGTCATCACTTATCATTGGGAGTGGATTACTAGTATTGCTTCTATTACTGAGGATACCTATTTTTTACTTATAACACCCAAACACATTCAAGTCTAAAATGGGCATGTGAGCTCTTTCCACTTGGTTAGTGCCGTGAGGTAAAGGACTGCTGAGCACTGATCTTCTTTAAACATCCCACTGTCAACATATCAGCCATGATTCAAATGCTGTCAGCTCCAGTTTGCCAGTGCACAGTGAAGATGTTAACCTCAAGGAGTCCCTGTAAGGCACCTCTTGTCATGTTGGATGTGTGACATGTGGCACAACACGAGCATTTGAGCTTTAATCCATGTGAAGTAAAATGTGAAGTCTCACTAATTCATTATGTCTCATGTTTCATAGGTCAGAGGCAGACAGAGGGTCCCCATACAGCTCCCATTCACTGAATGCTGAAGTTCAGCTCATCACTGTGCTGGTATTAAATAACTTAAATGACCCTGTGGCTGGCAAGCTCCATCCCTCACAATTACTGACAGAGCACAGCAGTGGATTGTAATGCCATCATGAAAATGAAGCTGCCTGCATCAATTCAGACAAACTTCTCAATTGCATAATAAGTTGCTTGCTTGATTAATTATTCAAATGCAATTGGTAACTTACTGTACTAAGACAGGCCATTCTTTCCCTTTGACTGGTGCTTCAAACACCAGTGTTGCCAGCCTGTTCCTGGTATAATGAGTTCTGGTTTGCTCTCATTTTTGCATTAAGGTAATTCCTGATCAGCTCTTTTGAAGCAGCACGAGGTTACTGGGAAGCAAATTGGAGAAATAACAGAGAAAAACTAGGTCACAAGGATTTTGGATCAAGACTAGAGAGCCTCCATTCAAATACTGGAACAATGTCTAGGCTGTCTTTCATTTAGGCTTCATTACAAGAGAATTCTCAAGAAAAGAAATGTGGACTGGACCTATAAAATAGATTTTACTGGGCAAGGCTGAGAGTTCAAATTCCAACCCTTATAATACCCGAGGTACCAACTTCTTCCTATTTCTCTACTATCCCAGCAAAACCAGTTATAGTATTCAAATTTAAATATATTGGGAACACACCGGATCAATTCATTGAAGGGAGAAACATCATGTGGAAAATATTTAGGAGTCTCACTCAGCTGTTAAATGTCCCTCTAGTCCTTTAAAAGTATCACCTATTTTTTGAAGGAAGCTGTAAACATGAAAATACTGTCCTTTTTCAGTTAATTGTATAATATTAGCACATTTGCAAAAGAATAAGAGTATTTAATACACCATGATAGTAGAATGCTGTTGGTAAACAATGGTTCATGTTTTGCCTAATGGAAGCCCTTGTGGTCCAACACAGTTCACTGTCCATCTAATTTACCCCATTAGACAATGTCAGGTCTCCAATTGCAGAATATATGTACAGCAGCTGTGCTGTTCTCCAGCTTCTTCTGAGCATTTCATCAGCTACCTAATTTATTTAATGCTTTTTCAGCTCCAGTCACATCTAGTGCTATCATTAATGAAAAGCCTATTGCGTCTGGATGGTTTCTAACTCAAAAAAAAAAAATGTCAGGAAGGCATAATTGTATCATATTCCCTCAGATAAAACAAGGTGATCTTGGAATATTATTGAGGGCAGTATTCCCTTGTTTATTAACTATCCAGGAGAGTTTAAAATGATGGTAAGCATAAGACATGTGAATAAGACACCATTTATGCACAATAAGAGTGCTCACAGAAAGGAGGTCCCCTTGTTCTGGTTCATCAAGGTATCTTTTAAAGCTTCTGTTCTTTTGTTAACCTCAGCTATCACATCAATTAGACTATTTTAGATTGGATCCCTAAGTCAGATGAATATTGTATTCTTTACTGTGCAGTTCAGAAAACATTGTTCATCTGACTGATACTAAAGTTGCTTTAACATCTGAGTTTGGCCTTACAAAGAAGTTTTTCAAACTTTATTTTTCTAAAACAGTAAGTTTCATTCTGTACTATGTGTGTTTGCAGGCAGTCTGACAAAGGGTCCAACGAAATACTTAAGAAAAACAAGTTTACACAGGGTATACAACAATGCAGATACAATAAATTTTCAGTTTTTCTGTGCCCAAAATTTTAAGTCATTCACACTAGGAAGCAAGAAACAAAATGGAACCAAAGAAAATTCTTGGACAATAAGAACATCACAAAATGTCTACTGCAAGGATGGTTAAATGAGGCTACATGAAAAAACATCCAACAGATAGTGTACGAAATTTAATCTCTACCTCTCAAATAGCACACTGAAGTCCCAACTCCTTTATTACCATGTAACTTGAATTCTCTAGTCACAGCAGCTAGGGATGAATTCAGCTATTAATTTGGTAAAACCATCCCACAGAGAAGCATTCCTCAGGGAACTCAGAACTCCCCACAGAATACCAGTCCACACACAGGACAGAGCTCAGAAAGTATAAGGCTGTCAGGCTTTTTGTTTAGTGCCCCTCAGATTTCAATTCCAACTTCCAAAAGCCAGCATACCTTGAAATCCTGAGACTATCTGGACTACATCATCATAGACCATCAGAGTAGCTGAGCGTTCAGGAAGAAGGCCGAGGCTCAGTGAAGAGAACACTGTGGGAGAGAAGGGGTTTAAGTGGGATATATTTAAATTCTTATAAACATAACCCAACAACAGCACTTACTTTCTTCTACATTTTTGCAAAAGCAGGCCACAGAAACTATTAAAATCGTATTGTATACATGACAGAAACCACACACACTTTCTAAACCAGTTACATTGCCAGAGTAATTATTATTGAACTAAACAACATATTCTACGCTTTGCCTCCTGCACATTCTGCATAGTAGCTCAAAGTGCAGAAGTGCACAGTGTGAAGCAGGGTTTCATGGAGCAATTCCCAGCTCCACAGAAAGACATGCCATTACATAAAGAGAAGAGAAACACTAACTCAGTCTGGCTGATTTATTTTTCTGTACAATGGCTATACTTCTTACCTCAGAAAGATTTTAATGAAACCTAACTTTTAAGTACTTTGAGATGCTTACATAAGTCATACAGAAAGGCAAAGCATGATGAATAAGTCAGAATAATTTGCTTTAAAATACAGCATGTCCTTGCTGAGTCACCACCTACACCAGAGAAGTGCTATATATATAGCAGAACTAGTCATCCTACCAGTGGTGCAAAAGGGGACAGATAAATGATATTTGCTGTAAAAGGTCTGCCTGCAAGGACCTCCCTTTGCACTGGGTACTGACATTCCTTACGAGGGTCTGTGTCTATATGCACACACATCTTTGCAGAGTGAAAAACAGGATTTAATTTCATGCTGAGTTCTTCAGACCCAAAAGACCAGAAATCTGGAAGGAGTTAGCCACCAAGCACACCTGACTCCCACATCCATGAAAACAGTAAGGAGAATGACTGCCTACAGTCCACCTGTGGCTTTCAAAGACAGAAGGAGAAGACTAACGCAGACTAGTAATTTTTGTTAACTGGGCAGCATCCTACATTTGCACTTGGAAAGTATTCATCCCAGTCTGAAGTGACCACAAGCTGAGGAAGACATTCCCAGAACCAGTTAGCAGAAGAACAGTGCAAACTCTTCTGATTTTCTGGAACTTCATCAATTTCCCCTAAATTATTACATATTACTTAATCCAAGAACCAGTATAAATGTTAGCTACCAATAGGGAGACTACTGTTTTTCTGTTTTAAGAAATATATTCTCTTTTTAGAGATCAGAAATTTTAGTGTTCGGAAGAAGTAAAGGAGAAAGGAGAAGAAACTAGGAGAAACACACTGATAAGAACCACCATCTAAAAGATGGTCTTAACAATACAAATGAACATTAAAATAAATTAAAATAAAATAAGTTATTGCAAGTACAGCTGAGAATTTTCTTTCCAACAACTTACATGTAAACAGATCTACACATCAAGCAAGATAAGTAAGAAAGCCTAGCATAAGTAGCACTAAAGCCACACAATTACAAAATTTGTTTGTCTTTACTCCAGTAACTTAATTTGTATGAAGAAAGCTAATATAATTTAGACACCCTGGGGAGCTCAATACAGTAAACTATGCCAACATCTTCTTCCACACATGCCAGACTATAATGAATATATAACTTCTAAACTTCCCTAGGGCTTTTCTGCACAATCATTTCTCAGCATGACAAAGACAGAAAGACATAGTCTTCAAGGCCAGAAGGATGACAGTGATGATCCAGCCTTATTCCTGTATAACTACAGCCTTCCCTGAATTAATTACTGCTTTAGATTCAATAGCTGTACCTAAACTTGAAAACATGTGGTAGAAAAACTATCTAAATTTCTTTTACAGGTGTCCAGCAGTGAAGAACACACCACAACATCAATGTTCCAGTGAATAATTATGAGCGCGGATAAACTATGTGCCTCTTTACCCATCAGAATTTATTGAGATTAGATTTCCAGCCATTTGATCTTTTTACACAAGCCCTCTAGACAGAAGAATTCTCTCTTACCAGTTTCCTGTTCTCTATGAGGGTATTGATAGACTATGATCAAATTACCCCATGAACTTTCTCTCTAGTGAACAAAATAAATTAAGCACTTTAAAGTCTTTCCCTGTAAGCCATACCTTCCAATCTTTTAATCACTCCTGATAAAACTGCAGTTTTAAACATTCTCCTTGAAGTGTGGATCCAGAAGTGGACACACATTTCCCTGAGTGGCTGCACCAAGAACAAGTCCTGAAATACTATACTCCACCTTCTCAGTTTTTACCTTATTTTTACAGCTGAACTATTCCAGATGAGCTCTCCTCTCCCAAAAATACCATGAGCATCATCCTCTGCCATGCCTTCCCATGATTGTCCTGGGTTAGATGGGTTAGGGTTAGTTTCTTCTCTGCAGCTGGTAGAGTACAGTGCGTTGGATTCAGTATGACAGTAATGTTGATAGCACACTGATGTTTTGGTTGTCACTGAGTAGTGCTTACTCTAAGTCAAGAACTTTGCAGTTCTCCATGTTTTGTCAATGAGGAGCTGCACAAGAAGCTGGGAGGGAGCACAGCCAGGACAGCTGATCCAAACTGGACAGAGGGATGCTCCACACCACAGAAGGTCCTGGCCAGTATATAAGCTGGGGGGAGTTGTCTGGGAGGGGTCAACTGCTGCTCAGAAACGGGCTGAACAATTGTATTGTGCATCACTTGTTTTACCTGGGTTTTACTCCTCACTCTTTTTGTTACGTCTCTTATTATTATTATTACAAAATTTTACTTTATTTTAATTATTAAACTGCTCTTATATCAACCCATGGTTTTTACCCTTTTATGATTCTACTCCCCACCCACCTAGGCTGGGTGGGGGTGAGCAGATGCCTGGTACTTAGTTGATTGCTGGAGTTAAACCATGACACTGACCCTACCACCTAGTCTGAATTGTGCTGTCTCAGCAACTGCCCTCTCTTCACTACATACACTAGTCCAAAAAAGTGTCCTTTTAAATAAGTATCATCCATCACAAATGTATTCTTCCAAATTATTTACAAAGAAAAATCTATGCATAGTTAAGAACAGACTGATGAAAACAGCTTCCATCACGAACACTTCAACAACTCAAGTGATGTTAAATTAATGAACTGTTAAGAAGTGGAATCATGGCTCTGCTGATAAATATTTTAATGGAAAAAGAGATCTTAATCTTTTCCTCCTACCATTTATCACTATGCAAATAAATAATCCTCCTGCTTAAGTGGCAAAGAGTTAGAAATTATTTTGGTTAATATAAGGATAGTTCATTTTTGCCAAATGAGAACAGAAAACCCTCGATGCTCTCTTCTTGAAGCTATCACAATTATATCACAAGTTCAGTGGCTGCACAGCTTTTCAGCATAAGGTTATAACTACTGCATATTGATTGTGATGGGACAATCCTGATTCTTTGGCAAAGTTCTGCTGCAGTACTTTATACATTACCATCTTACAGCTTTCAAACCTACTCCCTGCTTGTGGTTATCATTTCAACATTTGAAGTAAATATGTCCATAGTTCATTTCCCAGAGCACACAGGATGGCACATCAGCTTAAAACACTGCCATGGGTAGAACACTGCTCTGAGTGGGGCTTCTGCTCTGTGGGTGACAGCTCCTAGAACTGTCAAAAGGCATTTTCAGGAAGTGAGGATCCAGCTGTGTGGGTGTGCCCAGACTGCACAATGCAGAATGAAGACTGAGATATGCTGCCTGTTCCCCTTCATTCAAACCAGCTTAAAAAATAACAATAAGACAACTTGCTCATTTTTCAAAACTTCTAACTTCTAACTACTATGCTGATTACAAGCATGATAGGCCTTTAAATACAGGGCATTTAAATACGAACAGTTATTGGAAAGTTTTTTAAAGACTATAGGCATCTTAGTCAATACAAAAAATAATAGCCTATTTATCTTGGGCCTCAACTTTTATGCCACATCCCTTTTCAGGACATTCTAAGAACAACCCTATTAAGTCTACACGGGGTGTATCAAGTTGTAACTTGTTGTTTCTTTAATCTAAGAAAGGATTAAGTTCAAGGTACAGAAAGCAAATGAAAGGATTCCACTTCTAATTAAATCAATGGCAAAGTACCTACCGGTTTCAATGGGTGAGAATCTGAGGTGAAAGGAATCTATTTTCTGAGTTAAGCTCATGTTTCAGCCATGGAAAGAAAGATTTTGTGGAACCTATACAATTACTGCTCTTTAAACTTCAATGACTTACTAAAACAAAAATGCCCTGTTTCATTCTCTTCCCTCAAAACCAATATTTAAGAAAAAGTAACAGGCAAAAACCTAACCAAACAAACTCCAGGCTATGGAAGAGTACATTGCATTCAAAAGATCTAGGGTATGAGTAAGAAAGATGAGACACAAGGCAAGAAAAGGTTATTGCATGCTTTAATCATTTAAGATTGTCTTAAAAAAGCACATGAAGTATGCTGAGGAAGATGCACTTCATCTTATTTAGATAGAAAAAAAAACCCAAGGAAATTTCTGAACAGTGACAGAACAATTATAGCTGAAAGGGATCTCTGGACGTCACCTGCTTCCAACAAGCAGAGGGGTATCCAGTAGAGTTTTGAATGTCTTTAAAGATGGAAATTTCACAACCTTTCTGGGTTGTGAAATTCCAATCTTTGACTACTGCTGCTGTAAAGAAATACTGCCTTTTTTTTATTTGAAACTCTCCGAGCTGCAACTCATTTCAGTTACTTCTTATTCTTTCACTACACCCCAAAGAGCCTGGCTTAGTCTTTGCTGCTCCATTAAGTAGCTGAAAAACATGGTAGAATACAGGACAGAAAACGTATAAATCAGTCTTATCTGAAGCAAGTGAATGCAGATAAGTAAACAGCATGTTGAAATGCCTAAAGCATAATTCTGAGTTTGAAGAGATTCACGTTCCTTTCCCCTTCTGAAAATATATTTGCTGCTTGACCTTGCAGCAAGTCACGCAGTCCTTCTGGCTATGTTGATATTAATAAATAAAATAGAGCCAAGGCATGGAATTCAACTCTGCCCTGGGAACATGTACACTATTTAAATATTAGTGCACTTAAAACCTGTCATGGCTTTGGCCCAGGCTAATTATCAAATCTGAGGTGATATTTAGGTGTGATTTGGGTACAATAAAGCATAGGACCGTTCCCAAATTACTTGGACTCTGATTGTGGCTGGGGATTAGAGGAAAGGCGGATGAAACTCGGGATGTGACCTTCATATGGATGTTACATCTCAAGGGTTGAAAGCCACCCTCAATCTCTTTTATTTAGAGGTACAGAAATAAGTTTCATGACTCAGTTTTCCCTCACATACAACTAATATCAAGTATCCCCCTTTCCATACAATTTTGAGGCATTCTGATAAAAACTGACATGCAAGTATTACTGTTATATTTGTTTACCTGTGGAAGAAACAAACCATGCTAATTAAGTTAGTAAAAATCCTTACATCTGGATAACATAACTGCAGATTAAAACTGTCCTATGGACATGGCCAAGAACTAAAAGGGCAGGACATTTTTTGTACACTACAGCCTACAGTGCAACAGTTGTTGCTACACCTTGGGGGAGAAACAAATGAATGCCTCGCAGCTGCTGAAACAAAGCTCTTGGAAACAGAGTTCCCATAAAGAAAAAGATCTGGGATGGATTTCCATTTCCTATGGAGCTGTAAGAACACCAACAGTTGTTTGAAAATTGATGTAGCACTGTATTGAGGACAAGCCAGGAGCAGAGTGAATCTCTGCACAGCCCTGATGCTGCAGTTTAACTGAGGAATAAACATTACTATTTTTGAAAGGCGCAGATGTTTCTCCTCCCACCCAGGATCTCAAGCATTGATACACATCATACAAAACTGTGTAACTTCCTTTAGATGCAAAATCTTACCTCAGAACAAAAATAAAGATCTCTTACCAGGCAATCTTACAGGTTTCCATGGTGCAGAATTTGGCACATATGCATGTTTACTAGCAGTCACTATCAGCTGATTGCCCAACTTATACTGAAACTTGAGGAAGGCAGTGCCATCTGCTCCTGAGGTTCCAGATGCAATGGAGATCTGGTTGGTAAAAATCTCAATGAAGGCTTCAGTTACTGGCTGATGTGTGCTGGCATCGCTTACATGGACCTTCAGCGTTACTTCTGCAATGACAAACAACCACAGCAATTATCATCTGAAAAGCTTCTGCAGGAGGCAGAAGTTAGAACATGCTGGCACACTAGTGACTGGAAAGACACCGGGCTCTGACACTTTACTGCCACACACAACCTCTTGTACTGGCCTGCAGTTCTCCATTTCAGGCAGGCAATCTTTAGAGACACTGCAGATTCTGTCACAGGGAAGACCAGATTCTGAATTATTGCCCGACTGCTAACTTCAGCTGTGGAGGCATCTATATTCCACCTGTGACCCACATGTAGTTGGGCAGCACATCACCAGGGGCAGCCAGTATTGCTTTTGATGGGCAACACACCAGTCACACAGTACTATTGTAATTCTAAATGTGTGTGCTATCAAACATCATGTATTAGTCACGGATGGCATGTAAGGTCCCTACTTTGCTGGTGCCTCTGCTCCTGCCAGCCTTCTCCAGCACCAGTGGGGAGAGGGAAAGGCTGGAAGTGGGCTGTGCTGCCTCACCCCTTCCCCAAAACAATTCTCTCCCTGTAGCAAACAGAGGAAATCTGCTGTGACAGAAGCCCAAGAAAGTGGGCTTTGAAGCAGGCTGTGCTACAGTGGAGAACTCTGGTGGGAGAGATTGCCCCAGCTGGCACAAGACTTCCCTGGTGATGTCTAACCAAGGTGGTGAAATCCCACAAGATCAGGTCTATGTCCTCAAAGCACAGGACAACTAGGTGGGATGCAGAGTGCTAGGAGTGAGGAAGAGAGGAACACTTCCTCCTCCTCTCTGTTCACCAGCCCTTTTTCTGTGACATTTCTGCCCAAATGTCAGAGCCCCTAGAGCGTCAGCCTGTCAGCCCTGACACTACTGTATCATCTGTCCCCACATACTACTGGTGAACGTGAGAAGCAAAGAAGTGATGGTTAAGGCAGCCAGGAGAATCATACATCTTGCAGATATGATTCAGAAGCTAACACAATGGACTACATTTTCCTTGAGTAATTTGCCATTTTTTCCAGAAACTAATTACTCGTTTAAATGTTTCCAGATGTACAATACTTGCCCACTCCGGGCACTCCATGCATTGTGTCACCAGGCTTTTGTAACATAACATGGACTGGCTTGTGCAAGATAGTCCCTCTGGAAGGCATTACTCCATTTCTACGATTATTTTCCTGTGCTTGCAATAGTTCCTCTGCCTCATGCTCTAAAGTAGCAGCTGTTGACTTTCTGCAATAACTATGACTTAAATGCAATGATCCAATGCCTCTACCAAGACACTCCTTGGTTTTTTTTTGATTTCCAGTTGCCTTGTTTTCACAAATGAATACCTCCCTCCCTCTTTTCTCTCCCATTCTCCCCTTTCTCTCATTCCTACCCTAATTTTTGAAAATTCTGTTGTTCTTGCATGAAGTCCCCTACATCAGCTTACTACATTCCCCAAGGTAGTAGTGGGTATTTGCCAACTCTCTTTTTGTGTCGGGGGACTTAAACCTCTCACAAGCAAGATGCTTACACTCCATGCACAACTCATTTCTGCATGTGATGCCCAGAAAAAGAGAGCATGACCCCTTTTTCATATATACTTAAAACCAATACACTGATTTCTACAGAACAGTATTGGTGGTACAGTTCTGTTCTATTACTACTGTGCCTTACAATTTTAAGAACTTGCATATGGCAAGACATAACACCAAGAAGAACAACAAGGAACAAAATCTCTGTTTTGAGTTTCAATAGTGAAATGACACAACTGAGTATGCTGAGAAACATAGTGTAACAGCATAAAATTTTAAAAGGATGTCAGAATTTAATACAAAAACATCAGCACATCTGTCTTAAAGACATTTGAGCCAGAAATATATTGGGTCCTTTTATAAGCTGAGACCCTCTGTCTGAATCCTGCAGTACTGAAAATACAAATATTGGGCAGCCCTGAACAAAAACCCCATTAGAGAAAGTCATCATCATCACAGCCCTCACTTTAGAACTTGGCAATAGAGGATGCCAATTTAGATGGGATCAGCATGAAATACATTCTAGCTATTAAAGATTCTGGACTTCTTCCCAGTTTTGCATATAGTAGTCAAAGCAAACAATGTATATTGAAAACCTGTGTCCATACACTGTGGTGCACACATACAGAGTGCCTCCTTAGAAACCTTGCTTTGACCACCAAGAAACTTGTGATGTCTTGTGCATGTGAAAGGCAGCCACATTAATCAAAGGAGGAGCGCGTATGTATTTATGTATTTACAAGCTGTACATGTATTTACAAACATGAGGACAAAAGGCAATATAAATTTTAATTTTCAAAATGTGCAGGAACTATATGCTTAGATCCAAAGTCAGATAGCTGTGCTCTTAGTATTTTCCACTTTGAATTGCCTAGCAAAGAATGCTGAAGAACAGATGAGGTTAAGAATAATGGGTGATGCATTAAAGGGGAAGCAAGAGAACAGGACAAGCTGAACATTGCTGTTAGCAATTTTAGTAACACATTAGTTTTCTAAAACAACCACATATAAGAAGCAACCAAGGAGCTCTGGAATATTAAATATTAATTAAGGAAGAAGGTAAGAAAACAACAGAAGTATCAAATCTATTTAATTCTTTATAGACAACCAAGATTCTAGAATAGAGACTACTACTAAAATTGATTAAGAGACAAAACCTGATAAAATTCTTTTGTATACACAAATCCATGTCTCTCTTCTCAAATCAGAGAGCTAGCCATGAGTATCTCCAGTAGGAACTTTCTTTATCCTTCACTTCATAGCTATGTAAAGATTTCTGTCTGCATCCTTCTCTCTGGTAAGGAGAGATTTAAGGGTTTCCAAAATCCTCTTTCCAAACAGAAACGACAAAGGTCATCATCCAAGATGGAAGACTGATGTCCTGAAAGGCAACAGACTGGAACTGCTGTTCCAAACCACAGTTCCTAGATCAGACACTAAGCTTTTTTCTCCTCCTTTTTGATATTTAGACTTGGTTTTTCCTGAGAAGATAGAGAAAATTCTAGCACCCTGAACAACCCTAATTCCTTTTCATGTGTTATCTTCCCTGACATACGTGTGAAATGTATACAACTTGCTTAATTCAGAGCTTTCTCCCACACAACAGCTCCCTTTTTTTCTTATCTAATGCAGCAGTAAAGTCAAGAACATTAAACCTGCATTATCACTGTAATTTCCACAGCAACGGAATTAAAATCTTAAAACTGAAGGGAAATTGTTGAAGAAAACATAATCTCAAACAGTGATATGATGAGAACAACCTATAAAGAGAGACAGTCAGTTTCATAATTGCATATTCAGACACTTCTTGAAAATCGGGAGGACTGAAGGAGGGAAATAAAAGAGAAGAGTAGGGGCAGCAAGTGACTCAAGATCAGTCTGACCTCAAATTAAGAGGGAGGTCTTAGACTGAAACATTAGGTATAGTACAAGAAATTAATTAGAAAAAGCTGCTTAGAAGACTCATTATTAGCTGAGGAATAGAGTGTTTAAAATATCTGGCAAATTTTTTAGTTGGTACTCTCAGCAAAACAGATATATTATTCTTGAGTTTTACAGCCTACCACAGCAAGGAGGTCACAGAGAATTAAGGACACATGAACTCAGAGAAGGAAGAACATCTGCAGTAAACAGGGAACACGATGGAGGCAGGGAACTGAGAGCACTGCAGAAGATAAACTCCGAGAACATGAACTGCTAAAGAGAAGCCTCTTTCATTCTCCCACAGATTTGTCATACTGTTGTATGTATAGCAAGAATATTTAATTACTAAGTTGTGAAGGAGCTTTGCTCTGAGCTACTAGTGAGGTCCTGGAAGGCAGAAGGGGACATAAAGGTGAAAAGTGCTGAAGTTTTTTCATTCAAGAGCAAAGCAGAGGTGGCTGAGGTGACAGACCCCAGCTGATGAATTTACCCACAGCAGCTGTGATCTCTCTCACCTCCCCAGACAAGCCAGCCACATTCAGAACAGGCTGTGCCTGAGTGATAGCCCTGTCTAATGTACCTGGGTCCTGACCGGTGTGGTGTGAATGTGACTCTTTCAGACCTTGGCTGTCCTGGCACATGCTGCCCCGCTGGCTTGCAGTGCAGCACAGGTGGGCACAGGTAGAGAGGAGAGTCATTTGCCTGCACCACTAGCATGTGCTCTGTCATTATATTCTTACAGGAAAGATTCATGTCCAAAGCAAGAGCCACTTACGATAACCATTCATTTCCAGAAAATAAAGCACAGGCAAAGAGATCCTTCCTGGATGGGCAAAAAGCCTGCGTGTCCCTGTTTAGAAGTGCAGGTAGGAATGGGCCACTTACAGATGTTAAATAGTGCAACCTGCAATTCTGCTTCAAAAACCCCAAAGCAAAGCAGGAAAAAGAGGTTAGTGGGAAAACAGCAAATAAAACCAGCAAATACAGGGGTAAATTCCACAAAGAGATCAAGGCTGATGTATGTGTATGCTCAAGCAAGTAAGTCTTTTCTCTTACAGTCATGTTCCTTTGTCTTCTTTCAAGCAATAACAACTTGTTTTTCAAATGAGTGCAAACCAAAACTACTAGTTACCATGAAAACAGCTGCTTACTGTGTAACTTCCTCTCAGTCTCCTACTACCAAATTTATTGTAAGCTATATAAAAAAATCCAGTATCTTCAAGGTTATAATTTGGGAAAGTGAAAAAAAAAGACAAAAAAACCCTTAAATGGTAGCATTTCAATCCAGAATCCCATCTGTCTTCTTAATCTGATTTTGAGATTTTACTACGTCTAAACTTTCTCTGAGCAATCCTTCCTGTGCCATCTGCTATATGAACCCTATTGCCTCCCCTGAAATACAATTAACCTTAAGATAACTACTTTTGCAGTTGTAACCCCTTCTTGGACTCACAACTGCTCTTTATATTGCTGTGAACTCTGAGTTTGGGAATAGTTTCCTTCAGAACTGGTATCCTCAGTGCTGTCTTCTATAACCAATCCTTGAATAATGAAAAGCACTGGGGTTTGGTGGTTTTGGCTTTCGGTTGGTTGTTGGTTGGGGTTTTTTTTAAGTCAGTAATGTAACATAGAAAGAAAAATCCTGAGCGATCTGAGCAAAGGCAAACTGTCAGATCTCAAATACTGGAATAAACAGAGAAAAATTATGACACAGATTGGAAGTCAAAGATCACAATCCTATTTAGATCCCAATTCTGCAATTTGGTTTCTGTGCACACACCCCTCTGTCAGGCAGACTCCCACTGACGTCTGCTGGACAGATGATCTCTTTTGGGAATAGGCTGACACAGGCAGCCGTTATCACTTCGCTTTTCCTTTGGGGGTCCTTTATCCATGGACAATGTCAGGATATTACCAAAGAAAGATATTTAAATTATCTAGGTTTTGATTAGAAAAAGAAAACTTCCTGCTCATTTGAAAAATGCCATTATGAACTTTATTTAAAATTGTATCCTCTGCTCTGACTGAGTTTACTGGCAACATGCCTGGCTTTGAATCCTACATGCCAAATGGATAAGCCTTTCTGCCTCTTAACCTTTTGCCCATGTGTGAGGTCAATCCTCAGCCAAACAATAGGATTTTCATTTATCTAAAGAAAAACATTTTCCTAGAAAAAGGAGTGTTCCCCCATCCCCTAGCCACAGATGCCAACTCAAGCATCTACATATCCTCATATCTTTCTAATGTGCTGCATCAATAAGGCTCTACTGACAACCACACTTCAAAATAGCAGCAGAGTAAGTTCACATGAAGAAAAGGAAACCTGTATGTAACATACCTCCAAAAGTACACAGGTACCACCTCAAGTGGCAAACTAGGCATGCTTGCAGAAGATTGACAGCAAAGACAATGGTATCCCTTGTTCAGAACCAGCTCTGGTCCTCATTACAGGAAAATCAGTGGTGCTACACAACTTTCCCATCCACCACAGGTCACCAAGATTTCAACTGGAGGGAGTGTCTGCCACTGATTTCCAGGGAATCCAACCATGCAGAGGGCAGGATGCAGGAAGTCTGCTCATTGCCTGTTCAGTGATTCTCCAAATTATACCAAGGCTGCTGCAGTCCTGGCATCAAGAAGAAAGTTCCTTACTGCACTGGTCAGAACTCTAGTAAGGACCACACAACAGGGCTTGGTTCTCAGATCCAGATTTAGAAAAGATTTAGAAAGCACAGGTTCAGAGAAGAGCCACAAAAAAATCCAGGGGACCTGGAAGCAGCCCTAGGACTGGCCATCTGAAGAACCTGACCTGTTATTGCAAGAGAAGGCTGGATCACTGTGCATACCAGGGAAACTGTAAAAAACAAGTCAGCTGAAGACCTTCAGTCTTGCTGACAGGGACAGCCAATAGCTGTACGCTGAACCTAAGCAAATTCAGGTGCAACAAGAAAACAGGTTACTAGGTGATGGATTCACTTAGGCTATGGGAAGATTTATTTTCTTAATTTTTTTAATAGCTTTAATTTTAGTTCTAGGTGTTTAATTAAGGCTTAAAATTAATGTTAAGGGTTAAGAGAATTAAGGCTTGATTCTAGAACATTTATGAAGCCAGCCCAAATGGTCATCTGTGGTGCTTTTTAGCACAGCAATCAGAATTTGCTAAACACTTTTGTGCTTTACAGGTCATGGGGAAGACTATCAGTATGGTCCTCTGCACACTGAGTACTTGCAGTGTGATGTCTATAATTTTAACTCTCACACCTCAGAGGTCAAGAAGGAACTTTCTTCCCCAAATGCACAATTGACTGATTTCCGGACCCTTCAGTTCAGGAAGGATATTGAGGTGCTGGAGCATGTCCAGAGAAGAGCAATGAGTTGGGTGAAGGGACTCGAGCACAAGTCCTATGAGGAGAGGCTGGGGGAGCTGGGATTGTTCAGCCTGGAGAAGAAGAGGCTCAGGGAGACCTAATCACTCTCTACAACTCCCTGAGAGGAGGTTGTAGCCAGGTGGGCGTTGGTCTCTTCTCCCAGGCAACCAGCAGCAGGACAAGAGGGCACAGGCTTAAACTGTGCCAGGGGAGGTTTAGGTTGGATATTAGGAAGAAATTTTTTACAGAGAGAGTAATCAGACATTGGAATGGGCTGCCCAGGGAGGTGGTGGATTCACCGTCCCTGGAGGTTTTTAAGATGAGACTGGATGTGGCACTTAGTGCCATGGTCTAGTAACCACGGTGGTGTTGGATCAAGGGTTGGACTTGATGATCTTGGAGGTCTTTTCCAACTCGATTGATTCTATGATTCTGAGTTTTCCTTTTATTCCTCCCCCTTGCTCTTCCTCAGAAACAGTAGAGACCTGGTGCAATGAGAGCTGACACAGAGAAGCCCCCATGTGATGCTCCAACTGTTCATCTTGCTCATCTCAGCTCTGTGGACAAGCAGGAGCCCAGGTTGTGAAGGAGGCTGCTCTCAGATGGCACTTGAGGCTTTTTCACCCTTCTCTGCAGCACAGGTTGATTCATCTGCATTTCTCATCTAATATTCCTTGCTACTGCAAGTGCCTCAGGCATTGTTGGCACTAGTTCCTCTAGTGCACAAGAATTTAATTTCCAGGGGACTGAAATGGTTTATCTTAATTATCCAATAATTAGACTTAATCCTCAGTATTCGAATAAAGCAGTGGTCTATGATATGAAGGTCAGACAGGTGTCCTCCTTGCCTCTTTGGGTTTAAAATCTATTAAACAAAGTATTTGGAAACTAAAATCATAAATACATCAGTTTATCTCAAAATACATTAACTCCTAGGGATAATGCACACACGTTTTAATAAAATGTCACAAAAAGAACTCTAGTATATGAACTAGAGCAATTTATGCCATGTACAGTGACAACCAGGTTACTACACAACCATGTACTCAAAGAGGAGGGAGGGGCAGTTGTAGGATAATAAAATAAAGACATTCATCATGCAACTGTCCAACATTCAAAAGAAGATTTGCATATTCTGACCTGCTAGAGCCTAGAGCATTACCACCAAAATTAATTTCTTGGGAAAAAAGGTAGGAATTTGCTTTAATTAAAAAAAGTGGGAGCTATATGCATAATACCCAGATGAGACTCTGATACCCTATTGTTAAGTGATTAAACAAGCATTTATAATTAACTTGAAACTCACATGGCTATGAAACTCATGAATAGCAATAGTTGCATTAACAGGTCTGCCTTTGATCTCTACAGGAACTGTGCATGACACAAACTAATTTCATTTCCAAACCTTGTCTCTTAGACATGGAATTAAATAAAATACTGTCATGGAGCGCAGATGGAAGTTGAGTTTCAAAGCTTTAGCTTGCCTCATGCATAATGTATTCTTTACAAGTCATGAAAAAGTAATCCCTGCTTAAAACCCTCTTTTTTCATAATAGAGTTCTTTGAAACTCTGTTTGGAGATCAATATGGAATGAACAGTTAATGCACTGATATTTTCCAGTTGCTCAGCATTAGAGTTCTCCACTGACTCAAACAAGACTACAGCTGATTTTGCAACATCAGCTCTGAGGATAACATGACATCAAGCTCAGCCACTGTGCAGCTCCAAGGGATTTTAAACCAACTTTATACCTACTGCATCATCAGTCCAGTCTGGTGGGGAGCAGAAAGGGAAAGATTGGATTTGCTTAGCCACAAGTGGATGTGTTACATTTTCTCAGAACAACTTTATCCTAACTCTATTAATAAAACTATGCATCTGATGAAAGCAATTTAAAGTAGATGTATTCCATGTTTAAGTGATCTAATGTGTATGCAATGAGGCAGGGAGGTGACAAGCACTTTTTTTGCTCATTTCCAAGCAGCTTTAATCTTAAATTTAATCTACTTATTTCCAAAACCTATTGTGGAAGCAAACCTAGATATAACATTGGAAGAGTGTATTTTTACTGGAGTTGTTTGTTTTTAAACAAACCACTGTAACAATTGAAACAAATCCATCTCAAGTAACCCTCCACATTCCCATTGCAGCCTGCAGTGCAAACTTTTCTCAGTACTCCACTGATGTAAACTCATACAGGTACAGAGGCAAACTATTGCGTTAAAATTCTATATAGGCACTTGCACATTCCCTTTTTTCAAATAAGTCAATAGTCAATTTATAATCACTTGGAGAGGTTATCCCCAGCTGGCAGACAAGAAAATTAAATCATAGGTTAGACTACACATGGTGACAACCTCATTTCTTCAGCCCAGCCAGCCTGAGCAGACAGCTCTTCAGGGTGATGAGGAACGCAGCATTACTATTCAGCTATTCCACAGCAAAACCAGGAGCATCCCTTCCCATCTATGTGGCCTGGCCGTGGACTCCTGCTCCTTGTCTTGTGGTGTCCTACTGTTCCCTGGACCTGTCATTGTGCTGGTTCCATTTACTAACCCAGCACAGCACTGGCCTAACATATCAAGTGGCTCAATGCCAGGTTATCAGGTTGAACTGCTGAAGCAACACAGCCTCAAGCGCCAAAATCAGCAGAAGAGGCAGGTGTGGGGGTGGAGAGTGGTGGCCAAGTGTAACACTGGCAGAGGGAAAGAAGGGATTCAGGACCATCCCTGCTGGTTCATGGGCAATAAGGTTAGCTCCACTGTACCCCTACGGTCACTTCGGAAGGGAAGCCTGTCCATCCCCTGATCTAGGCAAGGTTGAGGTCAGTATTTGACATGAACAGTTGCAGCAGACCTTTATTCTGCATTACTCCCAAATCCCATACTGATTCCCAAATGCTTCCCAACCTCTACTGCTGCATACTGGCACCACAGTAGTTAAATTTCCTGGCTCCATAAGGACAGGATGCTTGTGACAATGCCAGGAAAGGGTTTGATATGGAGCAGTGAGGACTTCTGCACAGGCACTACAGTGTTTACAACCGCTCTTGAACACTCAAAAACCTCTACAATCCTGTTGGTATTTCTGGCTGGGTGGATGGAGGAGGTTACTGTTGTTTTCTCCTAACCGTAAAAAGATTGCTTTTATCAACATTTCTACATGCCACTTGCTGCAACTTCTATTTTCTTCTCACTATAGCACCTGGATTTAATCACCACCCAACTTACCAATATTGAAACTTTCTTACTCTCCAAAAATATTTACTATATTTCCATGTTTTCGAGATTTTTCTGTTCCAAACAATATTTAAATTTCCTCATTTGGACTAGCTTAAAAATTTAATTAACCTGTGATCTTGATCTTCTTCTAGATAATGAATAAGAACTTCAAATAAAATAGGACCCACTACAGTTCCCTTCATCCTAACACAGTAAAACATCTGCAGCTTAACACACGGCCATTTATTATAGCCCTTTGTCTACTCTTTCATCCAATCTCAATCACACAGCAGAAACCTTCTCATCCAAGTCAATTAATTTTTCAATTAATATTTTTGAACCAGGCTGCTGTACTGTCTGTATTTCAGCTATGATGATGCATATATATGCAGAGAATACATAACTGACTCAGCAAGCAAAACTTGCATCAGTTTAATTACCATAACAGCCATGGTGATTTTAATTCTTGGCAGGGGATTAATTTTAGGGCTGTTAAGATTTCATGAGAAAAAAATTATAATCAGACTAAAACTGTGAATTTTAAAAAGTTACTTTCTATTCCACTACACTGGAAGTCAATTATGTAAATCAGAAGTTACTGGCTCTTCCACGAATTCACAATCATAATGGGAAGGTACAGTTACAGTTACACTTGCAATATTCACCTTTCTTACAGACTCATTGTATACAAAAACCAAAAAGTGACACTTAACAGGGGTTTGATAAGCTGCTCATACACCTTATATCACTCTCCCTGATGGGAAGAGCACTGGAACATACCTTTGTATTTCTTGGTCACCTCGCAGCTCTGATTCCCAGTGGTGCTTATCACATTCCTATGAATTCCTACTACCTCTGTAGCTAGAAACAATGGTTTGGAGGCCCATGAACCAAGCTTTGGGAATGTGTGAAAGTAACTTGGAGAAGTGTATTTGTTTGATGCCTTCCTAAAGTGGGGTCTGAAGGGGATGGCACTCTGCTGAAGGACTCTAGGGGTTCACAAATCAAAATGCTGAAGATCAATGAATCACAGCTGATCAAACAGATTGGTGAATTATCTGTTCTCTTTAGAGATCAATCTCAGTGTGAAGTGCTGTGACTGGCCAATAAATGACAGAAGAAGGCTGAAAGCAGATGAGCAAGGGCCAGGTGCCCTGAAGCTCAGGGAATAATGCAGGGTGTGACTGTGCACAGCTGCTGAAAACAGAGCTGACTGTATCTCAATACAAATGGGACCCGAGGGTGGCCTTTGTCTTAGATGAACGGCTATGTCATTTGAGTGAATCAATGGACTACACCACAGCTGAGTGGATCAAATCTTTCTCCAAGTTCATTAAAAGAGTGGGAACGTCTCCCAGACCAGCATGGGGAAGGCGTGTATATACACGACTCCGACCAGCAGAGAGTATAAAAACTGAACAACTAGCAACACAAATAAATTCAAAGGCAGCTATGGGCTGGTTTCAACCCACATATTCCTTCTTGGTAGCTAGTGAAGCCCAGCACTGTGATGGTGAGCATATTACAGAGACAAGCAACACGTACCACACAACTTGCTGTTACTGTATTTCCTATTAACATTGGTATTGTTATTTCAGTATATTTTGTATCGTTGTGCTAAATCAAAAATCCCACGTAATGTTAAATATCTCCAAATAAATACATTTGATATTACATGTTCCACACATGGCCAACCTAAGAGTCTGGTCAGAGCATGCAGGACTTTGGCAAACATTTCCATTATTTACTAATTTGTCCATTTGGCAACATAAAGGAGTTAGTGCTTACACTCTGGCATAAACCCATCTTAGGGATTTATAGCTGTAAACAGCACTCTGCTCAAGGTCTCTCCCTCAGCACAGAATCTCCCAAATTCTTTCATTTTACATTGTCTATTTCTTATACTCGTGCTGCAAAACACACATCTGCTTGTAAGTAACACTATCACACAGGGCTGCTGGCGTTTCCAGTTTGACAAATACGGCCACTTTCCCATTAACAAGCAGACATGTAGAACTGAAAACATTCCAGCGGTGTGCTCTGCTTCCTTGGCACAGGCAGCAACATGAATATTTTGTATGCCACTTAGTCTACACATTAAGCAAGCATTTGTATTAAAGTATTATACTGGTTTAAACAAACAGCTGTATGTTTGGAAAGTGATCTACTGCATGCAAGTAATGCTTAAAGAGGAAGCAGGAAGAAGGCCTTTCTAAATACCCAACTCATACAGAGGCTAAATTTATACACAGAAGCTGCATTAAAAGGATGTTAATGTTGGTGGAATTTGCTGGGAAGCAAATGAAAAAGTAGATATACAAGACCAACAATCAACTTCTGAAAGGGCAAAATACGCTTTATGTGCCCAGAATAAATATAATGTTATTAGCACTTGGGGACACAGTTTAGTGGTGAACGTGGCAGTGCTGAGTTAACAGTTGGACTCAATGATCTTATAGGTCTTTTCCAACCTTAAAATTTCTATGATTAGCAGATGAAAGGTTCACGTGTTATGCGTATATATGTATGCTAAGTTAAACTGAAAACACAAGGTACAGCTAATCACACTAAAAATGACAGCATTTACTTGAAGTTTCCTTGACACTATCAGTCCACACCACTTCCTCGAAACCCATTCAAAAAACAAGTTTACAGATACTTTCTTGAAGTTAAGAAAATATATATTTCACGCAGATGCATCATCTCTTTGTTTGCAATTAATTCTCTTCTCACATTTACAAAGGAACTGCTAAGAAAAATTATATTCAACAGTTAGCCAAGAATTTAAAGAAACCAGCCCAATAAATTTAAAACCTATTCTACCATGTTTAGTCATAAATACAATTCCAGTGAGTATTACATGAGTGTTACAGGTGTATTTATTTCAACACTGGTTTAATAACCCAAGTGGCCAGTTGTTCTCACGAGGTTGCAAAATTACTTAAGGGAAGCATAAAATGACAGCAGATTGCTATTACTGCTCAAAGTCGGCCTGAATTCCCACGTAGCCTTGTGCTACCATAACAGCATGACTGAGACTTTCAGGCAGCAGCTGGACAAGTACAATATGCATAATTCTAAAGATCACAGAAAGTGGAGAGGTTAGGAAGTCCAGCAGCCTGTTGGAACTAGAGGTCTACTTCGAGGATGCTGACAATCACTTTAGTTGCCTTAGATGTTTACAAAGAGAAAAGAATTTGGGTCCACTACCTCAGTACAGGATCAGCCAACACACCACAGCAAAATAGCAATAGTTCTGATTCTACATAGTTACAACAAAATTATACAGGCACATTAACGTCTTCTACCCACAAACCAAACAATTAAAAATCCAATTGCCTTAAATGGCAACGTAAAGCAGTTTATCTGCAGACTCAAGTTTCTCCCAGAAATGACAGAGTTACGCTAATGCCAAGATGCTCAACATGAGCAAGAAGGATTTCAACTTCAGTTTTGGACCACTCAATCAGATATTCCCTTCCGAGTTGGTAGTTAAATAAAGAAAAGTCAAGGCAAGTAAAAATCATTACTAGCTAATGCAAATGAGACAATCTTTAATATTTGAACTTTAAGTTCATCTTTCCAGTCATTACATGAATATTAAAATTACGCTGAAATTATTTTGTGGTTATATTCACACACAGCCCAAAACGCTTGGGGTCACAAACAGCACATAACAGAAAGACAATCACTCAGCTAAGATACTCATAGTGTATAGATACTCATTTAAAACATGGTAATTCTTATGTTATCTGCAGTACCAAAGCCAAGCAAAACACAGTTCATGTTCTTTTCATTGGTATGCTTACATATAAAACACTGCTGCCTACTTTGGAGGCTCGTTTTTGGAATTCATTCTTGTTACTGCCATGTTAAAACTGTGGTGAAGTGGGTGGAATTACTTAAAATCTCTTTTCAACCAGGAACCTCAGCCAAAGTGTTTTCAAGAGCCACTGCTCCAATTCCCTTGGTAGAAAGGACTTTTAAAAAATGAAATAGGTAACTGTGAAGCATAATGGGTGAGATTTCATGATCCACTTAGGGATGCAGTGCTAAACTTACTGTCAACACAAACAGTGGTAGAAGCAGATGGCTTTGCAGGCCATAAGCTACTTTTGAACCATGCCTATCCTTTTCTGCAAATTAGAGGGGTTTCCTGGAAAAATGCCCTGGGGACTGCCTGTTACATCAGCTGTAACAAAGCCTGGACTCCAAAGATGCTGCCTTCATATTGATAGTTCTCTGATTTCTGCTGCCCAGGCTACATCACATGCAGAAAGGGTGTGTGAAAGGCAGCTGCACTACAAGCCCTGAAGCCTCTCTGGCAGGCAGAGCCATTGCAGAGCATCTTCCCAAGCCTAGGTCCCTGGAGCAGCGTAAGAAGGTGCTCAAGGCTGATGGTCTCTCACCCAGGAATCCTGGTCTGGGTTACTTTCCAGTCTTGTGCTGAAGACTCATTTGGCTTAAAACCACCATCTCTTTGGCATAATGAGCTGCTGCTCAAATAAGTTGGATAAGATGACAAGATGTGTTCAGTACCTCAGCTATGAATTTTCAGAGCTGTTTGTGAAACACCTTGCTTTATATTTAGGTACCTTTGCCTTGCTGTTCTCCTGCTTCAAGGCTCCCTTACTTACTAATACACTTTTTTTTTAAAGGAAAAGGAGAAAGGTCTGCTGAATTCAATCAAGTGATTAATTTTAATAACCTCAAATAAATGCATTTACACTAGAGCAATATGTCTTGTTTAAACTTCATTTTATTTAAGTAGCAGTGACAGCAAATACGTTTAAATAGCAGACCTGCCACATTTTAAAACCAAAACAACAAAACACATGTACTTTACTTTGTCTCTCTCTGCAAAAGTTTGGGACAAACCACCCCAATTTTCACATAAGACTGTATCAACCTGCTCCAGAGTTCATTCTACAAAACATATAAAAATTTGAAATTGCTTTTTAAATTAAGATTGTTCATTTTTCAACAGCTTCATTGCAATCCTTGCTACTTTGCTCCCAAAAAGAGTCCTCCTGAAACATGCATCCTGTTTACACTACTTACTGCAGCAACAGCAGGCAGGCTGACTCCAGCAACTGTAGCAGCTCAGTTGCAAAGGTACCAAACCTTTTTCCCAAATCCATTAAATCCGGAGATAAAAGAAGCCCACTAAATCATGTAGCACAATATGTTGAATATCTGGAACACAGTATGATCACGAAGTTCAGAGCAGCAGGATGGCCCTTTGGTACACCAGAGCTCTGGAACTCCTACATCCAGGGTGTGGAAACGCAGGTTCCAGCAGACTCACACAAAAGCAGCATCTTCCTCTCATTTTGTGTGGGCAGCCCTAATTGCTCTTGCCTATCACTCAGTTGTAACAGTTAAAGATGTTAGTTGACCTACTCCCTTTTGAGGAAAGCAATCACCTGCCAGTCTTTTTGGTTTTTTTTCCCCCGTGGTAGCTTTTTTCAGGCTCTGTACAATGCCCTTAAACCTACAGATTACATCAAGAGAGTCACAAATGACACCTGAAAAAGAGTAAGTCACGAGGTTTACCAGTGTTATACTGCCATTTTTACTGTTACTGGATTTTTTAATATATTTTTAATAGGATCCATAAAAGCAAAAAGGCTAAAAACTACTGCCGAATGATGGAGTTTATTAAGATGGCAGTGGGGTTGCTTCTTGGTTTAGGGTTCTTAAGAAACAGTCACAGACTCTATTTAGGAAAAGGAGCTCTGAACTCAGAGAAAAAAATAGTACAACAACAGGGGGTGAAAATGTTACAAAGATAGAGCAGCATCTAGCTTTTGCATGAGTTTAATTAAAGCCCATGAATAAATTTATTCTGACAGTTTGTTAGCTAGCAGAGGATCTACAAAATGTTTCATGTTCAGTGGGACTTTCACCTCCTGTTCCATAAAAAAAAGATAAGTGAATGTATCCTTGTGAAGGAAGGGCCTTTGGTCTGATCTGGGATGAACAGTAACTGGACTCTAACACCATAGGCACTCAGCTAACAGCTGAAAGCCTGCCTGGTTACCTGCTGTACCTGTCACTTGGGTAAAATGGGAGGGGATAGGAAGACATGGGAAGAGGTGGACAATCTCCATCCACTGCAACAGGGAAATGAGAATGAGGAGAGATGCTTACAGGACAAGTAAAGGTCCAAGATAAGGGCTTTTCTTCCCAAATACTGACTCTCCTTCCTTTAGAAGTCTTTATCACATTCCAGTAATTCCAATCAGCTCTGGACTGACTGCTGCAATTTGCTCTTACTTAGGCTGGCTTTGCAAATGATCCAAAAGTATTAAGAAAAGCAAGATGCAGAAAAAATTTTTCCTTGTTGCAGTAGTGAAAGATTAACACCTACACAGGCCCTGCTCGCTAATACACCCATCACTGCACTTTCCTTACCTGCCAAGTTCTCTAGACAGAGGTGTAAGGCAGCAGAGGCAGCACAGAGCTCTGTTCCCCACCCACAGCCAAGAGCAGCTGGGCTCCCTTCACTCTGCTGGGGGGGCTGCCCCATCCCCCATTGTTGGGCCTACACACTTCCTTGACATCATCCAAGATTCACTCCTCTTCCAGCTCTGCCAACAGATACAACCCCAGACACTGCCAACATCTGTTTTGGGCCAGAACACCTTGGCCTTTTGACTCCCATTTCCCCTTTGTCTTTGACATCATTTGCTATGTTTTATTTATTACAGCAGCTGGCTGTTCAAGTTTAAGATCCTCCTATACATGTGGGTTTTGTACATGTAAAGTATCTCCCCCTGCATGTGGGAGTGTTGGGGGAGGGAAAAAAAAAACAAAGAAAAGAAAGACAGAAGTTGAGTATTTCAAGCCGCTCCCTTTGATTTGCAGAGAAGTACATCACTGCTGTCCTGAGACACTGCAGTCCAAGGCCTGTAGGCTGCTATCATGGAGCCAGGTCACAGAACCGGGGAGCTCCACAGCCAGCACACTCTCCTGCCTGCTGGGTCACACTGGTCTCTTATCTCCCGCAGATACCACTCTCACCCTGCCACCCTCAGGGCTGTCAGCTACCTGCTAAAGAACTGAGGTGGGCAGGGGAGACCAAATAATCCCAGGCTCTGTTGAAGAGGAGGCTCACTACAACTACCTGAAAGGAGGTTGTAGCCAGGTGGGTGTCGGTCTCTTCTCCCAGGCAACCAGCAGCAGGACAAGAGGGCACAGGCTTAAACTGTGCCAGGGGAGGTTTAGGTTAGATATTAGGAAGAAATTTTTTACAGAGAGAGTAATCAGACATTGGAATGGGCTGCCCAGGGAGGTGGTGGATTCACCGTCCCTGGAGGTTTTTAAGATGAGACTGGATGTGGCACTTAGTGCCATGGTCTAGTAACCATGGTGGTGTTGGATCAAGGGTTGGACTTGATGATCTCGGAGGTCTTTTCCAACCCAGTTGATTCTATGATTCTCCCGTTGCAGCAGGATAGGCTAAGAGATACAAACACTTGTTTATGCACACATTGTGCTCTGATGCTGCTTAGGGATTGCAGAAATATTACACCCCTCAGAGGCACAGAGTGACTCACATCAGCACTGACTCCACATCATGCAAGCATCAAAACCAGCAGCAGGATATTTAGAGAGGGGAAGGTATATCAAACAGTGTGCCCAGAAACCACCAGAGTTGTGCACAAACACCAACTCCAATCTTCTGTCATGGGACCTTAGGACATGCCTTGGCTCCCAGATCTGTATGCACTGCTTCGACAGATCCCAATCCCATGTGGGAAGGAGACCCAGGAGTATGCCATCCCTCTGACTTCTGCAGCTTGCTTTCCACAAGATGAAATTTTGAAATAGTTGTAACCCACCTGGGTCCCACCCCAGCCAGAAAAAGCACATGGTGGACTCTTCTCCCCCTGAAGCTCTGGCATAGTTTGTGTGACAGCACTCAGCAGCTGGGACACTTGCAATTTGCAAGATAAAACCAGAGCAAGTTGCAATGAGAAAGGCATCTAACAGTAACACAGTTCTTGCAAACACTTCAGCAAACCATAGGTTAAGTAGCGACATAAGTGCTAGAAGATGATCTACACATCACACTTTGTGGGGAAAAAAATAATAATAATAAAAAAAAAGAGTCAAATGGAAAAGATTTGTCACTTGGAGAGATGAATGGTGGTGGAGGACATCTTTACACATCAGCAATCAGATATGAAGCAAAACCCCAAAATAGCCAAAGTGAAAACGAGTAAAACAGTATGCAAAATGTGTGTCATAGCTGCTTTTTATATCCTGCCTTGACTCTAAAAATCTTTGCAGGTTCCTTTGAAGGTAAAAGACTACAGATTTTTTTTTTAATTAGTTTAATGATGTTCCTCATGGACAGTGAAATATTTTCTAGCTTTTACACAAGAATTTTCCAGCAGAGTTTTATCTGGAGCGTTCACTAGTGTCGCAAAGGACAACTGTAGGACTCTCACTTGGATATTCAGCTACTTCAGAAACCACAAGCTCTACCAAGTCCAGAAAATTAAGATGTCTGAGTACTCTGTGCATGTACACCTCCATGATTCCAAAGGCTGTAGGGATTCACGCTCCTATGACATCAGCATACCTTTGGGAAGAAGTCACGCAACATTTGGAGTGTAAGTTTAGGCTCATATTTTTGAATGCTCTGCCTTTATACATCTAACAAATTAGTTCTAAATTGTTCAGAGGTTAGTACAAGAAAAAAATAGTTAGTTCTTAACACTACTATAATTTTACTTCGAAGTGCCAGATGCCATATAGAAAATGAAAAGAGTTTACCAGGCAGCTGTTTGCCTCCCCACCCTACTCATGACCAGCTGACAGACCACCATAAATGAGCACCCAGAAAAGCAAGCTTTTAAGATGCAAGCACATGGACAACACCTCCAAGGCCAACAATGCCAGAAGTGTGAGTAGCATTGCCTATCATATCTACCTTCTACAGACTCATAAGCTTCCTTTGCAATATTTTGGCTTTTGCTATACTGGGATTTTTGAGAGATTCAAAAGTGCCATCAGTGAGGACAGCTTATTAATAAACAGAGATTAATCCAAGCTTTATACCACAATCTGAAGATTTAATCAACCTGTGTTTTTAAATAGAACACACTTAATAAATTCATACCAAAGAGCTTCAAAAACCACATAAAAGAGGATATTTACGATTATTTTTATTTATATCTGATCCGAAAAATCCTACATTAATTTCTTCACTGGACATTATCTTTAAAAAATAATAATAAAAAACCCCTAAATCATCTGACGTGTATAAAAATTACTTCCTAGAATACCACTTTAATAGTAATTTTAATGTAGTAAAACCAGCTGTGAAGTTGTGACCAGTTTTCAGCCTGTGTTCTGCCTGTACTTGGATACAGAGTCAGGTAGAAAGGTGACTGGCTAAAGTTTTATAAGGAAGAAAGGATGACAAGCACTCCTGGTGTTTGAGGGAATGGGCAGACATGAGAGAAGTTTCTCAGTTCTTAACAATCCTCATGTCAAGGAATCCGGCATGTCTAGTCAAAGTGCTCTTTCCCACATTGCTCCTCCAGATAAGTGTGACAGAGATGCAACAGTATGACACATGGGACCAACAGGTGACTGCAGGCAAATGGACATTTCTATTAACTGCCTTTTTTTAAAATTTTTTTTTTTTAAGAGATTGATAAGAGCTTGATATTTAGTGAACTGCGTGGTGACCACATAGAAGTATTTCTTCATTGTGTTGAAGGGAAGACTGACTCCCTGGCAACTATGTTCACAATGCCTCTTTTATCCAAAGCTAGCTCAAGAGGGCTCAAAGGGGTGAGTGGGCTGATGATGACAATCTCTTTGCGAGAACAAGCAGGAATCTGGTGACGCACTAATCACTGCCTTGATTTTTTACTGCCGAACCCCTCGTGTGCCTGTTTCAGAAGCTAACTCTCACCCTGCTTTGCTGTCACAGCAACACAGAAATCATCATGTGGGAGTGCTGAAAACAGATTTCCTTTTATTGCTGAAACCAAGAGAGCCAGCAGCAGATGGGGAACCAGGAGCCACTCTTCTACCATCTCGTGGACTCCCCACACCCAAGTCCCAGAGATAAGACACAATCTGAAGCTTGCCTTTATTCACCCTTAAAACAACACATGCACACACACTCCTGACCCCAGAGATAATACTAGACAATAAAAATACTCCTGGACTTTTCTTGTGCTTTGAGGAGATGGCTGATTTTTTGAGCAGAGCCTTAGGCTCACTCAAAGACCTATAAACTTGCACAGCACCTCAGTGAAAAACAAAGACTGTTATTGGGGTTTGGACTTGCTTTGCACAGAGATGCTGCTGCCTCTTTTCACTTCACAGAAGAAAACACAATGAAGGAGAAAGAAAGGCTGTGTAGATCACTGAGACATCTAATTACACTTTGCTTTTTTAACTTGTAATAGATTTGCAACTTTTTGACAAGTCTACAATGATAGAGTTTTTCATTTTGCATTATAAACGTTCACAGTCAATACTCTGACAGCTACTGAAACAGATAATAGGTTTCTGAGATTGTGGTAATGTAGAAAATTCAATCTGTGGGTGGTGTTTTAAAAGTAGCAGTTTCCCTCCTGTGCTCATAGGGAGGGGAAGGTAACAGCAGGACATGCACTAAAAGCCCACTGCTGCACACCAAGTGCTTTTGTCATGCTTTATGCCAGAGGCAGAGTAAAATGTGGCCACCATGGGAATTCAACCTATTCTATTAGCATACACCCTCATACATTTTACAGCTACTAGTGACACTACCACCTTGCTTATCCTGAAGTTCTATTTTCATGCAGGAGAAAGAAACAATGTTTAAGATAAGTCACTTAGTAAAAAAGGAAACAATTAACTGGGAAGTTTCTAATTTCCTTCGGCCAAGTCAGAATTGAAACATCTGAAAATCAGAGTATCCCTTAATTTGACTGCTGCAGTGTATTCTCTTAAATAGGAGACTATTTTCCTACAAAACTTTGTGGAGTTTGTTACACTCCTTATGCATTCCATCTTTAATACAAGCACTGGTTTAGAAGCATAAAGGAGACTGAGGACTAACTTCCTTGCAGTTAAATCAAGAAACCACAGTTTCCACTTCACATGGGCTTTCTTCAGGGCTGGAATACTCCACCATATGGTATCAATAATAAGCTAAGAAACCCAACCAGAAAGGCCTTAATCAGACTACAATTTTAGACAAACTTTAGTTCAGCACTATTCAATTTGGTGGTTGTTTAATTGTAAGTGACAAGTAAAAACTTATTGTATCTGACATTTTGAGGACCAGAAGATTCCAGATGTAGCTCAAAACCAGGAATATTTATTTATCACCATATGAATACAATGTATTGAAGAATTAAAATATGTCACATCTCAGGATGTATCCAGCAATGTGGTGTGGCTGCTGGAATCACACCATCCATGCACAGCATGCCCACTAATAAAAAATGACCTTGATGTAAAATCTTACAGCGACAGAGCCAGAAGCAGAACTCCGTGAGGATCCACCTTTCCCCCTTACCAACAATGGGGGTTGTCAGACAGTGCTGTGAGCAGGACAGTTGCACCACAATGGTCTTTGGTGACCCTCCAGGTCTCCTGAGGTAGTTCCCCATGACTACAGCTCCTCAGCGGCTCATCACCACAAGAAAGCAATAGGACTGTTCCATGCAGGACTGGTACTTCCTGACATTGGACTTGCTTTTCAGATATTTTATCTTATTCTGACTTCTTTTCTTCATGGATCAATAATGCTGCAATTATCAGACTAAGCTCCAAGAGCATAAAAATTCTGCACTGGAGACATAATGAGGGGGTTTTATATCATCTGGTTTTTATTGCCAGAAGCATTCAAATCCAACATCTTCAGGGAAGTTCAATATTTCTCCAGTGAGAATGCAAAGAGTATAGGATCCTTATTGTGGTATTTCCATTTGCAAGTAAGTTAAACGCCCATACTAGCTTAAAACTGAGATTGAAAAACACTACACATACCTAATTTGAAGATATATGCAGAAAAATCACAAGGCAATTGGAAAAAAGGTTTGTAGTCAAACTGTCTCTCCAAGAAAAACTTGGTAAGCAAAGGGAAAAGGAGACTGATTGAGCAGCATTGCCTTTATTTAATTAAGTTCAGCTGTATTAATTTAACAGATGTCAAAGATAGCAAATCATTATTTGTCAGTTTAGAGCAATTTCCCAAAGCAATCTTTAACCCTCAGTGGTATTATCCCCTTTTGCTTTCTGACCACTACAAAGTTGCTAAAAATGTACTTTAATTAGCCTGTTATCAATATTGATAGCATTATGAAGGTGAAAACAATGCATAAAACCCACACAGTTTACTAGGAAAATTATCCACAGCAATGAAATGAGGTACTTTTCTAGTGTTCAAATGTTTCAACTCCAGCTTTCCTAGAAGTTTCATGAAGTCAATCCACAAACATACTGGTAACAAACAAGCCTGCCTACTAAATTAAGACTCCTGCACTTGATTTGCTCCCCTCTCCTTTTAATTACACCTAGAAAAGAAGGTTGAGATTTTAGTTGCAAACATATATTTTTTGCCTGCAGTCCACTATGTTTAAAAGAGAAAGCAGAGTGGATGCTGTATAAGTTTATATAGCAAGAATCATGCCTCATTCAAATTTTGCTGCAGTACGTTATCTTATTCTAAACCATGGTGAAAGAGAGATCTTGCTGAAAGATGTCCTCTGAGAAAACACAGTGAAAGAGTAGTATGGAAAAGACAGAACACTGAAGCAGCCTGGAAACTGGTTTAAAAAGCAATTTGTTTTTTCTCCATACTTAACAGAGAACATTATCTTCATCAAGTCACTTTTTAAAATCAATTGGATTCCATTTCTCCTTAGTGCTTTCATTCCTGATGCCTCCTAATGACTGTATTTGCACCTCAATTTCCTTTGACATTTGATTTAATACACACATTAAATGTTAGCTGAAGGTGAAGGTATCTTACTTAACAGTTCCTGTATATGAATATAATGGATATATCATCTTAATTACAGCCAATCCTCCCTCCCAAACAACAACAATCAAAAGAGCCTGACCAACAAGCAGAAGCAAGAGCTGTAACACTGCATTAGTTTACTACAGTGTCATAAACAAAGGATAGTAGTGGGCAAGCTTTCAAAATACAGTTTTTTCTACTGTGAGAGTCCTCCTGTCTTCAATCTGTTACAGTTAAATGCGCGTGCTCATTAAAAGCTTGCTTTGCACAAAGAGGGCTTAAAGAGCAATGAAATGTTCACTTTCAAGTAAAAATGTGATTGCTCACAAGTCAACATATTACAAGCAAGCAAAAAGGCAATGTGATAACACAAAAGCAGCACCACTTACCTGTCAAGAACAATATAAATCAAACCCACACTGCTTAATTCCATTTTTTCCAAATACTACATATAATCTTTCACATTAAGCCAATTCAAATTTGCTTAGATGACCAACTTGGTTTTTGTGGCCTTTTTAAAAAGTTTCTTTTTTAAGGCTGTTAGCTGATTTAATCATTACAGTAAATGACAAAAATTTTGGTAAATTGCCATAATTTTTTGGTAAATATTTTGGAAAGTTATTCAATTAATGCCTTCAATTAGACTTTTGTCCTGAACGTAGAAAAGGTTCACTAACTACATTAGCCTGCATTTATAAACTACACAGTACACATGATTTCAGACAACCTACTCACGGAAGAGGGGGCAAAAAAACTACATAAGGGAAGACAGAGCAAATTTAAATCTTCAGAAAATGTCTTCAACTAACTGCATGAATATTTGACTGCAGGGATGTTTTTCTCCTGGGTATACAACATACAAGAATACTGCAGCTCTCAACCCCTTATCCCTCATCTGCTTTCATGTGTTGGGCTGGGGAAGAAGACAAAAGGAACAAATGTACAGTTTCCTTCTCTTGAGGACAGAAAGCTCCTCTTGGCACACACCACTGGAAAACAGCATTGATGCAATTATCACAAGGAAGCAAAGTATACAGAATTTCAAGGTGTAATTTGATTAATTTCCGAGGTTTTTAAATGGTCGCATTTTTTCTCCAAGATACTAAATTCATGTAAGTACTAACAAAATTGGCATTTCAAGCATGTTAACTTGTAATGGACAGAACTCCATATTCAGCTGTATCAGAACTGTTCTGAGCTCCTTCAGCAATAGCACACATCCATTTTAGGACTCGGGATTAGGCAACACACATCAAGGAAAGGATGAATATCAAGGAAAGGTTAGACTCAATGATCTAAGAGGTCTTTTCCAACCTAGTTGATTCTATGATTTTGTGAAATGAACCATTAAGTCAGTCCTTTTCCCCAGAGGAAGCTTGGCAAGAAAGATCTGGAGGGTCTGCAGATCTGTCCATTTAGTACCTCTCTTGCTCTCTAACTGTATCAGTGCTATCAGAATATGACCATACTGTCTGGATAGGAGGAGAAAAACTCCATTAAGAATGTTAATATTCATAGCTACTTTGAATAAAGACATTTATTCTTTTAGTAGCCTCGTGATCACGTGTAGTGATTCTTCAACTTTACAGGAAGTAATGCTAAAAGGAGAGGTCTACTTGAATTAAAGAATACTGGTTATCACTTTTTCCAAGCCCTGGCTTGTTATGAAAAAGAGTGAGTGTGGGGAAGCAGGGAAACCAGCTATAAATACTGATGCATCATGACCTTCATGAGGTTCCAGATGAGATTCTAACTTAGTCTAAAGCTAATTCATTTTTTCCAGAGAGAAAGATCTATTTCCTCTCTCTTCTTATGTCAACTATAAGCTTTTTGCTCCCCTACCTCTTAGCAGTATCATTTACATAAAAAAGCAGCAAAGAGTCAAGCTCTTCCTTGGTTTAAATTGCTGCTTCTCTGGTGCCAATTCTACAAAGACAGTCCAAATTCTGTATACACATTATAAAGAGGCAAGATGGGGGTCAGTACCACTGCAATATCTACAGAGTATTAACCAGAGCTACAGAAGAGCCGAACACTTGCAAGGATGGGCAGATTAAAAATGTACCAGTAGTCCCCATGTGTCTACTCAGTAGATTCACATTCTTGTTATAAGTCATGATAGTTGTTTTAATGACTTTAAATATCAACTTTTCCATATTCCACACATCCCAATTATCTTTCCAGTGAACATATCTGCAGCAGATTAGAAAGAGCACAAAACGAACACATTTGCTGGTGTAAGGAGACAACTAGACATCCCAGTTCCAGCCACTTTTCAGCCATAAGATTTTTGAAAAGAACTTTTTCTCAAGATAAGAAAACTATCTAACCAGAAAACTCTTCTCCAGGCAGTTCTGGGAGCACATGAACTCAAGTTCAATGTAAGCCACTGTCAAGTGTGGTAAATTGTATCTAGACAGCAAAGGGAATATCTACAACAGAGCATGAATTACCACCAACCTTCTCAACTAACCACTTAAAACTAGATATGCTCTTAACTGGCCAGTCATTTTATACTTGTTGAGATATCAATAAAAATGAAGCAAAATATTAAAATGAACCAACTCCACTATTGAATGATCTCTTTGAAAAACTCTATTGTCCTCAAAAAACCAAACATTTTGCAATTATTCCCCTACTACAATGCAGGTTACAGTGTCCTTTAACTGACAACAAGCAAGGCAGAGAATTGACTAACCCATTGATTTCTGTTTGTGTGTTTGAGATGGGTTTTAGCCACATAAATTTAGGGTTATCCAGAGCCAGAGGGTAGGTATACTGCACCTGATAGATCCTCTGTGACAGAACTCAGTCACTGCTTTGACTAAAACCAAGTATCAACGCTGGGAAATGAGGCTGAACCACTAAAATGTGTCCTCAGGCAGTTTGGGTGGGTTTTTTAATGGCAGCTGCAAATATTAGTTTACAGATCAAAGACTCCTGAATGATGTATATGGTCTGAGCTCAAACCAGTAATCCTATAAACTGCATTATCTTTCGTTGGGTCCTGCAATTTACTAGTGTGACTACTGAAATAATTAAACCTATTCACCTGATTAAACCATTATATTGACACTCTAAAAGGCCATACACTCCTTTATACTTTTAGAGACAGTTTAATCTACACTCAGTCTCAAAATACACAATTATTACAAGGCAATTAGAAATATTTCACTGTGGCTTGGATTTAAGTAAATCAGACTTTAAAATAACAGATATATTTTTAAAAAAATTAATTAAGGAATAGAAATAGGATTTGCCACACCAGATCAGGCCGCTACTGTATCTAACGTGGTATTTGCCTTTGGCATTGGCTCAACACTGTAGACTGGCAAGAAAGTTACTAAGTCAGCCTAATTAAAAAAAAAAGTTGCATAACACAGACATATGAAATTAAAAGAACAAAGGATAGGGCCAAGTGTATTGTCTTACATAAAATCATGTAATGAATTATGCATTTGTCCAAGAGCTAATTCACTGTTCAAGGTTATATCTCTGCAAGCAGTCCAAAGAACAATTAAGAACAGTGCCAAAGTATTCTCACAAGCACTACGAGTGGGAGCAAATTTAGAAATACAACAGATAATGGTATAATGACAGATGGGGCTTCGTCTGTCAAGCACTTTTAAAAGAACTAATGGAGAAAAAAAATTTCCAGTGGGTGCAAGAAGAGACATTCTTCAAATGGTTCCAGAAGGGACATACCCATGGTACAGTTGCATTTACTAGGGAAAAACCTCTGCAGACCTTTGATCCACTCCACTTCCCCATATATATATGGGCTGATTAACAGACTCTAGTTAAAAAACTTAATTAAGAAGGGAAGGATATTTAAAAAAAAAAAATCAAGTCACTGACACTGTGTAGTGAGTGGTGATGGTGCTAGTACAGCTGAAAGGTGGTGCAGAAGAGAGATGAGTGGTTGGGGTCAAGAACAGTGGAGTTGTATCCCAATTTTCATGTATGCAGAAATAGCATATTCATTCTTCTTACACAGTCTTGCATTTTGGCAGATGAGAATAGTTACAACATATAACCTTTAAGATGTTTCATGGTTATCAAGAAACTTCCCATGATGGAGTTATTTGGATAACCAGGAAATAACTCCCACATCCATTTTACTGCAGGAGGAAAAAAAAAATTTCCAGGCAAAAAGTTGCTCAGGTCAGACTGATTTAGGTGACAAATCTGCATTTCTCATAGATAGACACAGCAGCAAGCAAGGCACAAGACAAGGCCACACAGCAGAAAAAGAACTTGTTCTTAGTATCTATTTTTACTGCAATTTCGCTTGGGTTTGGTTTTCAACTAACAACCAATTTTGTCCAGCCAAATGTAAAAACAGAACATTCTTTGGCTGAAAAAGTGTTAAAACATTAAATATTTTTGAAAATAGCTAAATAGTTATTCGCAGTAACTTGGACAGACTTAGCTGTGTGTGAGACTTTATGATGAAGGGTATTCCATAACCCAAAGCATTCTTGCAAAATACCTGAAGGAAAATTCCCACTAAGAACCATGCAGAAAAACTGAGCTAAAAGAAAATATTACATTTTAAATGCGGATGTGAAATAAAGGCAAAGGAGCATGCAAAGGAGATTGAATTTCCCAGGATGAAGTACAGCATTCCAGAGAGAAAGACTGCTGATAGCTGTTCTCCACAGCCAAAATCTAGAGGTTTCTGCTGCTCTCCTGTGAAACTCAGCAACATAATGTTCCCAACTTAATACCTGTCCCAGGGTCCCATCCCAAACACTACGAATGGCAAAGAAAAAATTACCATTTCTGGAAGCATTACAAGCTTCTTGAAACAAATCTGATCACCTCCTCTCAAAAGCAATCTAATTTGTATAATAAACGAGTTGAGCTTCATTAAAACTTTATACATTTGCACAAAAAAAAATAATCTAATGTTTCTACAATTCTGAATTATCTCGGTTGCTGGTCAAAACATCAAACTATAGCTAAATATGACGTTAATTAGCTCTCCAAACATGGACTGTATCTCTGTTCTTATCTGAGTGTTCAGAATATTTGGATAGTCTTTTTAAAGCTTCAAATTATGCCACTTTATCACTCAAATGTTTTACACAACAAATGAGTACACAAAGAAACCCACAGACTAATGTTCTTCAAACAGATCTGCTGAAGAATACAGGCGTTACATACATTTCATTCCATCAACTCAAAAGGCAGCATGTGCAGCAGTCACACCTTTGTGTGATCATATAATATGCATTTAACAGACATTTAGCTTTTCCAAAAATTAGCAGCTGCATTTACAATTTTGCTTTGCTCTTCACATTCCTCTTGCTATCCAGTGGTGGTTTTGTATAAATGTTTTAACAACAACCAAACCCACCACAAACAAGGCAGCAAATTCTTCCACATTCAACTGTTGTTTACATCAGCCCTGAAATGCAGTTCGGTGTTTTGCTTTTCAGTTCCTTATCCAACACATTAATGACTTTCCATATGCACTGAGAATAAAACTGTAACTATTTTCAACAGAGTACAACTTGTTTGCAGCAAGAATGGACAAAAATTACTTTGAAAAAAGTAATCTCTATATAGAAATTTCGTAGAATACTAACATACAATCCCTAATTAGCTGCAATACAAGTACAAAAGTAAATCTCAAGAAACAAGAGAGTCACTTTTTCAACATCCTGTGTTGGATGTATTTAAATATTGATGTTGGATGTATTTAAATACTGAGTCACCTCAGGCCATTTTTAGGAAAGGGGTTTTTTTTGTATTCCACCGAAAAGCAAAAATTAAAAACAAAGGAAAAATAATTTAGCTGGATCTTCACTGTGCTATTACTTTTTTTTGCGCTTCTATTCTTTTCAAACTTGTTCTTAGTAAGAATGTTTTAAATTAGAATAAAGGACAGAAAGGAGTCTTGTGGGTAGTCAAATCCAGGGCTCTGTCACCAGAAGAAACATACATTACAAAAAAAGCTCAAGCTTTTCAAGTTCCATCTTAAAAAAGTAATTACTCATCTTCCACACCTACACAGTTGGCTGCTGTATCCAACCCCATTCCTCAATGGCTATTTCTTTTACCTGCATATTTCTCTCAAGGCCAAACTGTCAACTGTTATTCTTTCCTTAAACAGGTCCTTTCTATACCTGCAGAGAGAATCACCATTCACTTGTCTTTGATGACTCATAAAATGCTCTGTGACTGACCAAAACTCTTGTTTCTTCCCCTATAACTAACAGCTGATAAGCCTCCAACTCACAAATTAATGTTATTGGTCCCAAAAGACACGAATTCATACTGTAATATAGTTGCTTTGTGTTGTAAAGAATTTTTCAAAAATCAAAGCTTTACAAATGTCCTTATTAGAAATGTGAATGGAAAAAACACACTAGCACAAATACTCAGCAACCATTCACAGGATAGTGTGTTTGGTCACACAGTAATACTTTTGCAATGCCAAATGGAAAGTAAGATCCTTATGAAACGTTACTAACAGCTTTGTTACTGTATGCACAGAAAGGTTTGGGCTCCATAATCTTAAGAGGAACAACACTATTATCCCTTTCAGTATTAACAGAAACTTATGTGCAATGTTAATATGTTAAAGAAGAAAGATCCAAAATAGCTTTTACAGGAGTTTATCTATCCAAATTTCAGCTTTGCAGAAAACAACTAAAACAGTCACAAAAATTCTTTGTCACAACCATTTTGCAAGTCTTACAAATCAAGAGTAAAAGTAGTATAAAATGACAGACAATTTCCCTAACAAAATAAAGAAACAAGAAACACAAACAAACAACAATAAAAAAGTCCAACACCAAACACAACTCAAGGAATCTATTCTTGAAGCAAGGCAGCAGGTCATAGGGATTAACCCAGGGATGGCAGAGTCTGGCCTTCAGACAACCAGCTCGAGTAAAAAATATCAAGAAATCTTCCCCAACCCCCGACTCTCTTTTTTTTTTTTTGAGGGATAGACAGCTGACAGTACAGGAATGCAGTATTAGGTCATTCAAAGGAATTCAAAATTTTTTTTAATTCAAAGGCAATCAAAAAAGAACATAGCAATCTGTACTAGAGGAAAACTAAGTTAATTATGCCATGAGAAAAAAAGTACGACTGAGCAAGCTCATGTGTAGTTCAAAAGCCAGGCAGGAATGAACATTATAAGAACAAAAAATAAAGTTTAATAATTCATTTATTATCTCCAATCATCACACACTGATATTTCAATGATTATTCAGGGCCTCAAGTGCCTGTTTCCTCCTTTCTGTGCAAAGAGAAAATACTGAATATGATGGAGCTGTGCCAGGTGGCACAAACTGATAACAAGAGAATAAAAACAGTCCCACATGGCTTCACCAAGCTGTGAGCTCAGGCTAGCAATGGCAACCTTTTCTGTATAGGTAAATAACATTCCCTTATGATCAGCCAAAAGAATAAGACAGCTTCTTGAACAGGGTCAAATACTGCTGTAACAGCTGCTCACCGCACATACCAAAGGTGTACGAAACAGTGTAATCACAAACATCAGTAGGAGATGAAGATGCTTATGCCCAGCCTGCATAGCACCATCCCTCATCTGAATATTATTACTCCTACAGCTGAAGGATTGCAGAGCATTACTTGAGCACCTCATCTCTATCTGTGCAAAAGCAGCCAAGGAGTGACTTCAGGCAACAATACTGCTGACAGGTTTTAGGTGAAAACCAACTGAAGTTATCCAAACTGTGGAACAGCAATCTCACAATAACTGCTGACTCTGCCAGTCCTGAAAGAATAATATGATCATATTTTAAACTGTAAGGAGGAAACAGTATAAGGAATATGTTATAAAATTGCTTATCAAATAAGACATAGATGCCAACACATATGGCACTAAAAGCATACAATCAGGGCACCACCACAGCTCAGTGTATATTAAATTCTACACAGCCAGAGCACTGGATAGACAGATGCAGTGTGAAAACATTGTTCTTGAGACCAAAGGTAACTGTTAAACATCCAGAATTTCTGGCAGTTCACCTTGTATCTTTGCCCTTCATGTTTTAACAACGCTATGAAAGCAATACAAGTCTACTCAAAATAACCTGGCATACTGTAAACTTCTTGGCTTTGGCATGGAATTAACAATTTTGAGGAAACATGCAAGGCTTGATTTCCAAGACAGATATCTTCTACTCAATAAATAATTAGTAAAAGTTTGATAATTTTTCAAACACAGAACTTTCCACTCTGGTCTTAAGAGTAGCAGCACCTTCCAGCCAAGTTCAACTTGGAAAAACTAGCTTTGAATGTGGCATAATCATGTTCACAGAATTATAGAATATGCTGAGTTGGAAGGGACTCACAAGGATCATTGAGTCCAACCCTTAGCCCTGCACAGGACCATCCCCAAGAGTCACACCAGGTGCTTGACAGTATTGTCCAAATGCTTCTTGAACTCTGTCAGGCTTGGTGCTGTGACCACTTCCCTGGGGAACCTGTTCCAGTGCCCAACCACCCTCTGGGTGAAGAACCTCTTTCTAAGATTCAACCTAAACCTCCCCTGACACAACTCCAGGCCATTCCCTCAGGTCCTGTGACTGGTCACCACACAGAAGAGATCAGTGCCTGTTCCTCCTCTTCCTCTCACAAGCAAGTTGTAACTGCAATGAGGTTTCCCCTCAGTCTCCTCTTCTCCAGGCTGAACAGACCAAGTGACGTCAGCCCTCCTCATAGGGCTTCTCCTCAAGGTTCTTCACCATCTTCATTGCCCTCCTTTGGACACTCTGTAAAGCTTAACATCTTTCTTATATTGTAGGGACCAAAACTGCCATAATATTCAAGGTGAGGCTGCACCAGTGCAGAGCAGAGTGGGACAATCTCCTCCCTCAACCAGCTGGCTTTGCTTGATGGCCCCCAGGACACCGTTGGCCCTCCTGGCTGCCAGGGCACTGCTGACTCATGTTCAACTTGCCATCGACCAGGATCCCCAGGTCTCTTTCCGTGGCACTGCTTTCCAGCATCTCATTCCCCAGTCTGCATGTACATCCAGGGTTGTCCCATCCCACATGCAGAATCCAGCACTTGCCCTTGTTGAACTTCCCATGGTTGGTGATTGCCCAGTCCTCTAATTTGTTGAGGTCTCTCTGCAGGGCCTCCCTGCTTTCAAGGGAGTCAACAGGTCCTCCCAGTTTTGTGTTGCCTGCAAACTTGCTTAGTATCCCTTCCAGTCCATACATCACAGTTTTTCCTCACTTCCTACTTTATTGGAAAGATGATGGAGGCAGGGTCTTCTCAATGGTGCCCAGTGACAAGACTGGAGGCAATGGGAACACACTGAAACACAGGAAATTACCTTAGAACATCAGGAAACACTTTTTCACTGTGAGGATGACTGAGCACTGGCACAGGCTGCTCAGGGAGGTTTTGGAGTCTCCATCTATTGAGATACTGAAAAGATGTCAGGAAATAGTCCCAGGCCACTGGCTCTAATTGGCCCTGCCTAAGCAGGGCCCAGAAGTGCCTTCCAACCTCAATCGTTCTGTGATTCTGTAATCATAGCTCCACACTGTTTCAGCGCCTTCCTTTCCCCAATGTAATGGATTAATCATCCTTATTTCCCTCTTCAGCTTGTCTCAGCATTAACTTAACCAAATTCAAGTCAGAGCAATTGTACTGAGCTATGTGCAAGTTGGAAAACCAACTTTGTCAGAGACATGGATAAAATCTTTATAAAAGCCTCTCTGCTGTTTTTCAATTTTACGGGACCATGTGCAAGCTACATTCATTTGGATAACACCATAGAAGGAAAATATGAGGGATTATCCGGCTCTCACTAGTTTATCACCAACTGGATAGGAATTAATTGCTTTCTTTTTTGAACACCTGTGGCTCTGTATTGCTAAGGGTTTTCAGTATCTCTGTTGGTAATGACCCCATGTGCCCAATCTTTAATCTGTGAAAATTTTAATTTTTTTTACCTTGTTTTTCTTTTTTTTTTTCTAACATGAGGGTATTTGTACAACTGCAACTTTCACTGAACTCAACCAGATGGATCAAGCTGTTGGGTTATACCCCCACCTATCCACATCCCTGCCTGGCAGTGAAGGCCAGCAAAATGCCTTATTCCATGAACTATGACTTCACTATTTCAGTCACTCTTGCAGATAAAAAGTATTGAAAATTTTGCACTGGATAGTACAATATTACTAATAACAGTGAAATGCTTGGAAATATCCTCTGATTCACAATGGTGAAGTGAAGCAGAACTCTGTTTTAAGACGAGGTCAATCAGATTCAAGAAATGCTCACAAGGCACTCGCTATGGAGATGAAAATCCAGTCTGTTCCAGTACCATACTCCCACACTTTCATAGGGCTCATGATTCATATTCAAAACTGTGTTCCAAGCATATTTAGGTCAAACACAGAAGTTAACATATTGCTGCACTTCATTACCTTTCAGTGTCTACAGAAGGAGATGTGGTCACTCTTGCATACCACCTGTAATTTCTGCAGTACTGTGTTCACAGATTGGATGGTAGAGGGGCCATTTTGGTGTGATCCACAATATAATACTGTGGCAATTCACCCAGTCCCCACTTCTGTTCTGCATACAAGCACCAACTGCAACCATGCATACAATCTACTCACTCTGAAAACAACATGAAATGAGACAGACTCCCTTTACTTCCAGCTAGGAATTATTTGCTTTTCATGTTCTGCAGGTAACAATCATCCTGCTCCAGACTGAAAGCAAAGGAGACAAGGCAGACCTATGAGACCAAAGAAGTGGGGAAAAAAGTTAAAAAATAAAAAAATCAGCAACCCAAAAAATCAAGTACAGGCTATTGCTGGTGCCTATAATAGCTTTCAGAAAGTCAAATAAACACAGATTACTAGCAAGGAAATCTGAAGTTTATGTAATACACAAAGTCTTGAGACTATTAGCAAAAATTATGAAGTGCTCCAAAGTCTACAAATGGCCCCCAAGGAAATAATTCTAAAATAATAATAATAAAAAATTAACCAGAAATCACAAATTGCATTTTTTCTGGCATAAGACCTGTATATTTCTTGGAATTAAATATCTGTCTTTTTATTAAAAACATCCATGTCTGTTCATGCTGGGTTTAAAACATGACCGGAAGACATTTGCTAGATTAACACCCTTGCTATCATGTTTTAACTCTTTAAAGAATCACACAATAAAAAGTCAGCATCTGATTCTCATCAGTTCACAATGCAGTCCATTTTTTTTATTAAAAAAATATTAACTTTATTCTTCATTCGTAATATAAACCAAGACAGAAAGTAAAGAGTTAAAGCTGTTTGGCAGCTGTTACTTTAAACTCCTTTGGGTTTTACAAACTGCAGAGCATGTCAGTTCCTCCACCCTGGAACTTTTTTAAAACACCCAAGCAGGGGAATGTCATAGCACAATCATCTGCCATCAGTACAACAGTCAGAGATATGATATAGCAGAGGACCTCCTCCTCCAAATATGTCACTTGTAATAAATTATGGTGTAGCCAGGAGCTGACTGAGACCAGACAGACAGAGAAATAAAAATTAAGAGAGTATGTAGAATCAGACATGACCTATATAGAAGTGACGGGTAAGGCTGAAGAGAGCAGTATGATTTCTTAGAGGGAAAAGATATGTGGAGAGGAGGGACAGTGACAGAGCCAATGACACTCCTCACTGAAGGGGACAAGCAAAAGCATAAAACCTTGAGCACTGTTATTAAAAAGGAGCAGTCTGAAGCAGTATTCAAGCACACAACACACCAGTTTCATGTTAAAGGTGCTCAGAAAATAAAGATTAACATATGGCATTAAAACACAGCCACAGCAAATTTGGATCAGAGACCAGGTCAGCATTGCAAGACCTGCCAGGCAAGCACCACATAATCAGAGACTGTCTTTGAACAGAATGCCTGGGACAGAATGTTTTACACAAGTAAGAAACGCTTATGTTTAGAATTCTTCAAAGAAATGCCCTTATTCCCATAAGCTCATCTTTTCTGCACATATGGAGAAAGGCTATTCCATCATACAAACATCACATCACTACATTAAGCCCCAATGTCTGGGCAATACTAACACCCTCTCAAAGCAGAAAAACCAAACATGAATAAAGTAGCTAATATTTAAAGATAGATAAAATGCTATCCCATCATTTCATAACCTTGCACTAAATTTACCTCCTCTATAAGAACCCACTTCCATCAAGTCCAATAACTAAAGAACAGTAAACTACCCTCCAATCTTGTACTCAGTATTGCAGGATAGTAGTTCTAAACCAATCCTGAGCATGTCAGCCTTTGGCAAGTTAGGGTGGACACATTCCTCCCTTACCAGTTTAGAACAAGCAGCCAAAGCCAGTAAGACACAGATAAGTACCTTTCATGTATTCTCTTCTCTTTTGTTTACCTCTTTCAATCACTTGCATTTTCATGTGAACTTTTTCCCTCTGTTTCTACCTTACTTGCTTTTCTCTGTTGCACAGCTGACAGCATTAGAAGTGGTCACAAAGCAGAACATCTGCTATTTAGCTCCTTTCCTTTTAGCAATGGAGAACACTAAAAAACGCAAAAACTTGACAGATTACAGCCCAGCAGAACCTCAGTCACAGGCTGGGGCCCTCATGCACTACTGCTGTTTACAGATATCTAACAGCCAAGCAAGAAGTTACAGCAGTGGTAGGCAGTGCAAGCCCAGCATCTGCAAGAACTGAGAGTAAAACAATGAGACATTTGTTACAAGCTCACGCAGCAAGGCAAAAACAACTGCACAGCAGCCACCATTCTTCTGAATGGAAGCCAACAAGATGATTGTCTTTTCATTTCCCCCAATGAGTTCACAAAATGTTCATAAGAATCATCCTTTTATTTTAATTATTGCACAGATTCATGCAATCTGGATGCAGAGTTACTCAAAAGGCAGCAGCAGCAGGGCTGGGGTGAGCGTGAAGAGCAGGAGCACAGCCTGCTCATTGCTGTACGTTCTGCCATACCAGCCCACAATGAAGAAGTTGCAGTTTAGGATCCTCAGTTGACAGAAAGCCAACACAACAGACCTTTTAAGTCTGGATGCAACATGCCAAAAAGAAGACAAAGGACTGGTCAATACCACAAGGATAAGAAGCCACAGGATATCACCACGGCTGTCAAGCCAACTAATCTTCCCTCAAGTATGAACAACACAGAGAAACACAATGCTCGCTACAGCCCCATCTATGCACATCCCTCTGTGGTAGTAAAAGCCAGAGGAATGCCTTATTCCACCTACACAACAAGCATCTCTCTCCAGGAACTCCTGAGCAACCAAATCCTTCTCAATCACTTCTGATTGGGATTAAGAATCTGGGAGAAGAAAAGACACATGGATGAGAACATTTCAGAAGCCGAAATACAGATGTATTTCAAACAACTGGAAGGACAGGTTGAAACACTATCAAGTTTTCAGGGACAACTAACTGCTTTAAGACATGTAGATGTGGCACTCAGGGACACGGTTTAATGATGGACTGGGCAGTGTTGGGTTAACTGTTGCACTCAATGATCTTAAAGGTCTTTTCACATCTAAGCGATTCTATGATTCTTTGAGTGAACACCCAGGTAATATAACTTCTGCAATGAACAGTTGGAAACATGGGGCAGAAGCAAGTTCAAGTGAATCTGACGAACCATAAAGTATCTCCAGAGTTGACACAAGGACGGACAGTCTCCAGAAACAAGAATCAGGAAATAACTAAGCAACTCTCAGCAAAACTCCCCAATGAACTATTCATCTCCTTCATACTTCGGCCTGAGCGTGCCCCTTGCTCTAAGAGAGCCATAGAAGCATACTGAGGAGGACACACATTCATCTCCTCTGAAAGTCAAGGCCATCATTACTATGTGAAGAAATTATTGGTCACTTCACCGAGGCCATTATCTACACCAAAGCACCAAAGCTGCTGGCAACAGAAGTCCTGTCGTCAAAAATGACAAGTGTGGCAGAAGATTCAGCTACCAGATATATTCTGAAAGGATGGCTTGGAGTGTTTACAAACTATAAAAAAGATCAATATACAAGACACATCATTTACACATTTATCTAAGTAGGCAGCATAATTTTATTTTATATTTTATATTTCTGATAAAGAAAAATGACAGCCTATCAGTTCCAAACAAGTATACAGAGTGTACAGGAGCAGTTAGAAGTCAAGGACCTACTATCACTACCAAAGAGAAGAATCTACCAGCACTGATTTTCAGTAATGTAACTTGCAGAATAAGACATTCTTCTGTCACTTTTACCTGTATTAAGAATATCCATGAAATTCCCATTCTTTCATTACGAGGTATTGTGGCTTTAGTTGAATGTCTTGCCTTACTTCGAGGAAATATTACCTTGGAAGTATGCTTTTTATTTTTCCTTTCGTCACAAAACCATCACTACAGAATCACAAGGCTCTAGCACAAAGTACCACTGCTTTGGGAAAAGAAATGGAAATACATGGAATTCACACATCTGATTCATCACCTGGTCAATTTTAGGGTGTTTTAACCACCTCTGGAACCATACTTATCTTGAAACAGATAAAGATAAACAGTAGGTCCGATCTCTATTTTAATGCTAAGCATACTTGTGTTTCTAGAAAGGATAATTTTTAATAGTATCAAAGGCACTATCACAGCCTAAAAGATGAATTGTCTTGAACAATTGGGATGAGAGAAAAAATTCTAAATTATACAGTTTTATGTGAAAGATCTAAAAGTCTATCCGAAAAAAAAGTGAATTTTAATAATAAAGTTGCTAATTTGTAAGAACTCCTGATAATAGTATACAAATACCATGAAAACTGCAGGAAAAAAAGCCAACCAGAAGCCAGTGATGTGTAATTAGAGGTCTCAACAGATTGTTTAAAAATCCTGAACACGGAAGTACACATACTCGTACACTCAATTAGTTCACATGCCTTCTATCTGCTAGCAAGGGTTTATTGCAGATCTATTGCCACAAACAGGAAAGAACAAAACACATCTGTATGCATTTGCAAGCCAAAGCTGCTTTGAACAAAGCCAGGGAGCAGAAAAGACGACACAACTTCTGGTGTTATTGAAATAGCCACAGCAATCCAAGGACAAAACTGAAGCCAAGTGTCCTGGAGAACACATTAATTTCATAGAATAATGACCATTTACAAAGGACCATCACTGTAAATTGTTCAAAGTACAGAATATCATGCCATGAACAAATAACTGAAAATGGTGGAAAATGCATTGCAGTTTTACTACTGTGAAGTAAGCTTTGATTCATACCATATGGGCTTACAGGACAAACATGTGTGCATGTCTGCACATGTGTGCATGAATGCTGAGGTCTCCAACGTGCAATTGTAGCCATCCCAGTTTCTTAGGAGAAGTAAGAAGAAGACAGGAGGATCCCAACAAACAATAAATTCAGAGTTTTTACAGAATCGGTCAGGACAACTAATCATACTGACTCGCTATTTTGGTCTCAGAAACCCGGTAATTAACTAAGACAAACTAAGGTGTGAAGACAGCTAGGTATTATACTGATACTAGGTATTATGTTCATATTTGTTCTTCTCTTTACAAGGTTTTTACAACCCCCCTAAAACCTAACAAAACCAATCACACCAGTATGTGAATAATTCATGTCAAGGAAAGGGATTGATGGACTTATTATTAAGTTCTTTTCTTTTTCCCTATTTTCTTTAATGTGGTATAAAACATACAGTCTTTTTATTTTGCCCTCCGGCTAAGAGGTCCAGTGAATGCAGTACATAGCTACCTCATAAAAATCATAGATCATCAGTCTAGGTTTAAAGCACAAAAAAGTGAAACCAAATACTATACTAGAAGCAAAGGGAACATTCTTTACGAATGCAATTAGTTATCAGCAAACTTCCTGAAATCAACATTTATCAGTGTTGCCTCATTCTTTGAATTAAAATAATTGCTTCCTATGGTATTTTCTTGTAACTACAGACAAGTACTAACTTTTTAAAAGCACCTTGAATTTGAAGGGTTTTATCCTCCAGCTGCTTCAGAGCACAAAAAGAGATTCTGATGTTACCTGTAACATCAAGTTTGCAAGTACATTTGAAATACAATTTTAAAGCAGTCTTGTAAACTACTCTGTAGGTTGTCTTTCATCAGCTGAAATAAAGCTAAAAATTAAGCTCACCTCCATAGAGAAGGGAAGGTGAGGAAAAAAGCAAGGAGAAAAGGAAGATGTATCTTAGTACTTGTAGCTGGAATCCATTCAAATTTCATTTCCTACACAGGAACTTTAACATGCCTTCCTATCATCTTTATGCTTTCTCTTTTTGCCTCCTTTTTTTATCTTCTTACTTTCTTAACATATATATATGTTCAGAAATCAAGCTTGCCATTCATTCTGAGGGCAAGTGGGTGTGTATGTACTTATACAAAAAAACCCCCTCAAATTTGAACATCAGTGCAGCAGGTGGGAGCTGCCTGCCTCCCCAGGAGGCTGAAAGCAAGCCCAGAGAGATGACACACCACTGTGCTGCCCACTGCCAGGCACCTATATGGCTTTACCCTTTACACTCATGCAAGTGCAATGAAGAAACTCATGGAACTGCAAGAAGGTGGCAAATAAATATGAAAAGTATTTCACAAGGGTCCAAGTAGAAACTCTATTACTGAGTATAGGTAAATTCACTAAAAGTTCCCTAATTGTTAAAGTAAAAATGGCATGAATTAAGACCCAACTGTTGTGTGGTCTTGATTTACTTCCCAGCCCTGACCTAGACAATAGATCATCATGGTCACTGCACTTTCTCTTTACTCCTGACTTTATTTTCTGCACAAGACATATCTTCCTCATCCTGTGACTAAAGTGCAAGCAATGAGTGTTTCTTCTCCAAGGAAGATACACTCTTTTATTAATTCTAGCTTTTATTATACACTCAAGAGGCTATAAGAATAACTTAAAGATGCAACTTAGCAAGAGAAAGTGCTATTCCTGTTGGCAAACATACCCACCTCCTTCAAAGCCTTTGGGCTGTTAAAAGCTGTTTGGAATTTTAACAACATTTGGAGTAACTAAGGCTGCACTTCACTGTCTCCACAAAGACACACCAGAAAGTAAGCAATGATCTGCAACATGATACTGTCAGATACCATTTGTTTATAGCCAGCTCCAGATGTAGCAAAGCTCTTTCAGGACAGAGTATTTAGAGTATATCCTTACTATCTGTTAACCTTATAGCAGTAGACAGAACTGCATGAAGTAACAGTGAGGCAATGATATTTTCTACCCCATGTCAGCATCATGGTCAGGGAACACTGCTGAGCATTTGCTTTTCTCCCATTCAATATATTCCTCCTTGGAAACGTTGACATCACCACAGGCACACAGAGCACCTGGACTGAAGAAACATCTGAGGGATTTTGGCCATAAGAATTTTAGCTTTAGTATTTTCCCCCATGCAGTTAGGCTAGGGGTAAGGGAAGATGACTCTTGATCATTCTGAGCAGGTAACTGATGCAAGACTTGATACCTGAATGAATTAGGTATTAAAATGCATCTTTGTTTATGTGCAATCATCCATGGTAAGCAAAGATTCTCTATTGCTCTGAAGGAACCTATAGGGCTATCACTTATTTATGAGTTTGATCTTGAGAGCTTATATATACTCTTTTTGGATTTTTCTTCACCACAAAAGAATTTATTAAAGTACGGCATATTCTTAAAAGCATGCGTTAACTTGCACATGGGAATAAACATTACCCCTCTAGGACACCACCACAAAAACTCAGTTACCTAGACTCTCACCCCTCAAAACCCAGGGATATTTTTCTGTGCATAGAAAGTCAGCTTGTGACATGACACTACTTGGATCCCTTTTCTAATGACAACATCTGCAGAGAGGGCTCACTCAGCTCTTTCAACAGCAACACTAAACCACACCTTAAAAAAAACAACAAAAAAACCAAATGAAAGAAAAACCCCCAAGAATCACTGAAAGATTAATTACATACTCATAGGTAAAATTACTAATTAAAACAACATCTCCATCAAGATTCTGAACATAGCTAAAGAATGTCAAGTAGTTTTTGCTGATGTAAAGCTTCACAGAGTAGATATTCAAAGCTGAACTAAAGATGGAAGCCTTATCAAATGTCTAGAAAAACTAATAGTTTTCAACAAGAATTTTAGTACATCAGGTTCTTTCCCTTCAACAACTGATTTTTAAAGTACTTTTACTAGCCTGCTGCAGCTATAACTTAACAGCTTACAGCAATAAGTAAACTGGAAATTCATCCCATTAGAAGTTCTTACTCCTACTGCTTCAGGCTGCTTGAAGAAAGTGTATCTTTAATTTTCATGTAACCTGCTAATGTCAATACCTACATTAAGTAAGCCTAATGCCATAGTTCCCTCTAAAAAGTTTTAACTAGTAGTATACTAAATAACGAAATAACTATCTTATAAGACCAAAGGAAATTTTAACCTTTGAAGAAAATGAGTGTCTTCAAATTAAAGTTTTTACAGTACGGAAAAAGTAACAGTCCCACACACAGGTACACCACAGAACAAAAAAACTACAGCTTTCCTTTCAAACATCTGTGTTCATGAGTCCTGTAAATCATACATCATGAACCTAGAGACTGGCTCTAACTTATTTGCCAGGACCTCAAATGCAACACCACATGCTGAAATAAGCTGAGTTGCAAGAATATTCTGGGTACTAGCAGTAAAGCTAAAAGAGCAAGTATATTGCTGTTTTTCACTGTGTCTGTCAATGTTGTTAGCACAAGTAGCTTTTTTAACTACTGTAATATTTGCCCAGGTCAGCATGCTACTCAGCAGGTTCCAGAAGTTGCCAGGAGCACGACTCAGAGGGAAGTAAAGCAAGCAACTGTTGCTCCCATCTTGAGCTGATGTCTCCCATCCTGCAAACACAATGCAATGCCTGGACAAGTTTATCCCCTCCCGTCCTTGTCTGCCTCAACCCCTGCAGACCATCAGTCCTGTCTCCAGAGCTCCTGGATCCATTTATTTCCCTAGCAATGCTTGCCCAACTCAAACAAGGAAAGGCCATGAGCAGTCCCTAGCAGGCTCTCCTGCCTGTCATCAGCAAAAGCAGTCCAAGTCTTTCAGGACAGGAGAGGGCCAACACAAGGACAGAAGAAGGAAGGGTAGGATTAGGAACAAAGAGTTCTTATCTCTCAGCAGACACTCCAATCTAAGAGACATCACTGCAGAAGTGCAGTGACTAAGGAAAGCAAGGCAATTATCTGCAGGAAGGTGGGAATCTCTCCAGCTGACAGACAGATCAGAGGAGTTACTAGGCACTATGAGGCCTCATGTGCTAATTACACCAAATCATATGTTGATGGCTAGCTGGCAAAAGTTACTTTACCAGAAGGCTATTCTAAGTGCCTCTACTGCTCCACCACATTTCTTTGACATTCAAATGGGCCAAAATACATCATTTTCTCTCAAGCCATTCAGAACATCCAGGTACTAACCCATCTGTTACCCCACGAATGGGAGAAACACTCATGAGCACTACATCTCACAGTTCACTCGAGTTGAAACTGTGGATGAAACTCTGTTTAAACTTCCATGAAGGGTACAAAGTGCAATATCCCAGGCAGGGACAAAAACCAATTCTGACAGAGACATAGACAGTTGCAACTGAAAGTGTCTTAAATCATCTGGCAGGACTCAGATCCAGGTCTGCCAGCATTAACTGCTACAGTGCAGTTTTTTGTCTACTGTAGGCAAATTAGTTTTTAAGAAATTCTTTTGCTTTTACTTCGAGCAATGAGGTGCTATCCTGTTTTTGGACAATAGTAATTTCCTAATTAACTTTTAAAACAGTGAACTTGCTAAATATTGTACCTTACATATTATGTTCTAGTTCTACAAAAAAATTTAATTATGCATTCATGGGCACTGCTGCCATGAAGTCCCTATTTTCCTTTACCACCTCCTCTCAGCCCTTTCTTCTGCACCAGCAACAGCATTTGTATAATTCTGATTAATCCAACCAGGGAAATGATCCAGGTGAAGAGAGAACTGGTACATACAGGAGTTTTCAGTTGGATAACTTCCTTGATCTGGTTTACTACATTGATGCCAGTAAGAGAAAAGAGATAAAGGTGAGAGTAACAATGCAGTTTAATCCAAAATAAATCAACCCTTGGGAATACAAAACTAATTAAAAGCACAGCAAAAACACGTAGACAAGTCCAAACAACTCTGCAAGCCTCCATATTTGTTTCTAAAGATTTCTTTTTGTTTATTTACTCCTGGGAGTGAAACACCCAGGCATAATAATAAGCATAACAAACATAATGCTACAAAGACAAATGGTTTAGAAATGTAAATAGACAATAACTCTTGTTTGAACCTTGAGAAACACAAGATAACCCAGCCAGGTAATCCAAGAGTGTGTTCCTTTACACAGTTTATTACATTGTATGTATTCCGTAGCTCAAGGCCAAGCCAGAGGGCAACACCGACCTCATGAAACTTTCAGTTACAGTATCTGAGGGAGGATTCATCTGACTAAATGAGGGCACAAACAGTGTTGTATAGGCTGCCACGCTCCTCAGTAGGGATTCACACAGCAGGATTCCTCTGACCAAATGTACTTACTCCAGGTTACAGGAATGATACTCAGTTCCATTAGCTGAGAAGATTAGATATTCAAGTCTGTAAAAGGACCGCGGGTGACTTGCCAAGATGCAGACGCTGCAGACACCCAAGTCAGACGAGACACCTCCTACCCCGGACGACAATCACATATCCCCGTGTGAGGAATCTTACATCCACATAGCAAGTACACACAGAGATGACATGTTTGGATCTTAACCTTTCACTTTGCACAACTGTTCATGGTATGGTGAAGAACAAGAGGGCTAGACAAAACTGCTGATACATTAATTTCCTCCCAGCAGCAGTACAAATGCAGCATTTACCTTAATATGGTGCTGTTTTCTTACCAAGTCTCACTAAATCGCTTGAGAAATACTTGTTGCAGTATTAATATGTGCCCTTGCTTATAAAGGATGAAAGACACTGTGTTTTCAGTCATGACAATCACAAAGGTGGGATGAAATAAGAGGGAGCACCAAACACCACTATCACCTCTGTTAATTACTGCAGGAAGAAGAAAGGGCAGTTTCCTTTTACAAAACGAGAGTACTTTCTGCCTCTACCTCTTATTTATCTCAGCATTCACTGACTGTCAAGGCAAGCTCCCCTTTACTGTTAAAAATTGCTATTGTATTACTTACACCTACCACACAGTACAGCACCTCTCAGCACTCCTGCAGCTAGAACTAAACTTGAAGCATTTTGCACCTTATTGGATTGAGCTCCTTTGTTGTCCCCAAGTCAAAAGGATGCTGCTACTTCCTTCCCCTTGGCTTCCCCCCATGCTCCATTTCCTCTCTGCTGACTGCAGTTGCCACTGTGTCTCCTCAAAGTCAGGTTCCTACAGGGCAGAGAGGCTGAGGGTGGCCCCTACAAGTCACTCCAGTTCCACCCACAATGTGGTGTCCATTCTACTGTTATGTGCTCTTGCCTCCCCATCTGAAGAGCAACTACAGCAGAAGAGAGAGTTTTCCATGGCGCAGATTTCTACTCACAGTGACAGGGAGGCTTCACCTCCCAGTGCACGAGATGTACAAATAATGAATAAAGACAGGATTTCGCTCCCTAGTATGCCTCCACAGTATGGCACAGGCAGTGACAGCTCACAGAACTGCAATAACTAAGAGTAGGAACAAGTAAAAGACAGCTTTGGTGTTGGATTTCCAGGGACTTTTGTGTGCTGCCTGCAGAAACTGCTTCTATTCAAAACATACTTTATATCTACAGCAGCTCTGTTTAAATACACCCAATCCCTCAAGTAGCAGGGAGCCAAATTTAGAGACTATACTGCATATAAATTAAATTTTTCCTTCAGTTCATCTCAAGATCTCTTGCTCTCCAAGCTAGCAAGAGTGGAATGGATATATCTGAGTCAGAACATCAGCATTTTACATTGAACGAAAACGTCGCTCTATGTTGAAATATACTTAAATACTCCTTTCAAGGGCTCAGATTCGCCATTATGTCAGCTGTGACTGTCTTACTATTTTAAAGTGAAAGATTCAATGCACAAAGCAACAAGAAATTGCAGTATGCTCACATTCTTACGTCTCTATAATTAACAAATACATACATATTTTCCAGTTTCTAATAAAACTAAAATATTTTTACAGTATTTGTAAAAAGCATGTGTATAATGCTTATTACCCATGCACAGCAAGCCAGACATTGCATTAACTGAAAGCTTAATGTAAACCAGCTTTCAGGAAAATGTTTCTGGAATTTCTGAAGTAAAAAAAAAAGCACTCTGTTCTCTTTGTCATTTCCTAAAACAAAATGTTTTAGTGTTTATTATTAGTGTGTATTATACTTAGTGTTATTAAACCAATATGTTCTAGTAAAATACAACAAATTTACACAGGCTTCTTGCCCCCTTATTTGTGCTCCCTGGCAGGTAAATGGTAAAACCACTGAGACCTGTGGGAGAAGCAGAATACCAAAGCAACAGATCTCTCCGAAGTTGCCTTTTTTCATATCCAAAGGCAGAACATATATATACTGGAGCAAAGGAAAATTAATCTTACAAAAATGCAGCTTGCATAAGGTAATGAGTGTATACACCAATAGAAATACTGAAAGTGCATATGTTGATTTCAAGTTGCAGGTATTTTTTAGAGATTACTTTGTGTGCCTTTGGCTGACTGGAAAAATAACTCTCCCTAAATTATACGCTTGAGATATGCAACAATATATTGATTAAATGTACTAGAGCGATTTGAAATGTGGAAGAGAAACAACCACACTGCTATGCAATGGCCAGACTTCAAGCAGGATTGTTGAGAAATGCCATTAAAGCTGAACCACCAAGCTACCAGGTACTGCACAAACCTATTGTGACAAAACCTATGCATTGAGTTTCCTTGCCATGCATTTTCCTCTTGGTTTTCTTCATGCACCATGACTGGCTAGTCATTGCCAATAGAAGACAAGAGTAAAAAACTACTCTGAAGTTTGTACTAACAGGAAGCAGATTGACATTTCTGTTCCTCCATGCACCAAAACCATAAGAGATTTCCAAAGTTTTCCAACAAATCTAAATGCACAATCCTTCTTTCTCCCCAGCACTCAAATACATATAGCCAGGCTTCTGTTAAACAAACGACTACAATTAACAATGATAAAATTGCATTTTATTGCTACCAGAAACCTCTCCTGCAGAAACACGAGTGCTATTTGAAAGCATTCACCTGGCCAAAAGTTGGCACAGAAAGCAGCCGTTACTAAAATTTCATGAACCAGGTTCTAGTCTCAAGCAGGAAAAGCATCAGTGTGGGGTTTAAAAAAAAAAAAAAAAGACAAGTGAGGAGGAAGGAAAAAGGTTAGTTTAACCTTTGTGTTAGGTAACAGATGGCAGTTTACACCATCTCAAGATGCAGGTGGACAAATGACCACAGGGAAAGCCAGCCTGTGAATTTGCCATCACTTGACACGTGCATAAACACATTATTTGAGGTAAGCTGAATCACTTACTGGAAGGTACCACAAGCCGAAAGGGTAAACACAAATGTTTAGGAGAAAAAGACTGCAGTTTTAAACTCTCAGATCACCTAGGTAACTTGTTCATCTGACTGAGAGAAATCAGTTACTAGGCATTCACAGGCACTAGCAGTTCAAGGGAAACAAGAAAAAAAAACCCAACAAACCAACCAATGAAAACCTAGTGCTTACGTGGATCTGACAACTGATAAAACCAAAAAATACCTCATTCTCATTAAGACTTTACAGTACTATCTAGAACTAAGTAAACAATTTGCTCCTCCACTAAAATAAAGCAATGTCTTTTGCACTGCTTTAGAGCAATTTAGCTTCTACTCTGATGAGTCCATTTGTGGTCTCAATGAAATAAATGTTTGCATTTGAAGGTCGTTAGTAATTTGCAGAGACGATACAGCAGTGCAAGAGGAAAGACTTCATTTCTGCATCATTTAAACTCTATCATCATGGCTAAAACTGCAAGGTTGGGATAACTGACTTTAAAAAACAAAAAAGCCAAGAACTTGAGGGCCTCCTCACAGCTGTTACTGTGCTGTCCAGAAAAGAAGCCTTGCAGAATGTCCAGCTGAAATGGTTGTGAAGTTAGCTTCCACAATGTCAAGTACTGTAATGGCTGCTTGCAAGCAGGCAATTCCAAACAGCAGCACTCAAGCATCAACGCTCCTGTCCTCTGTGCACACAGAGGGAGGAGATACTATGAATTCTGACTAAGCAGCAACAGCTGAACTTTTATTCACCACCATACTGGGGAAAAAAGTATCTGCCTTATCTCATTCTGGGAGTGTGACGGTGGGACATCCTGAGCATATTCATCTACTGGGTGCTATTTATTATTCAAATGTTATTTTATTATTCATAACTTCTTCTAACTAATAAAATAGGAAGATCAATTAAGATAAGAGTTAAAACCAATACCCACCACAGCAGACAAAAGTAATACCAGATTTCTGCACTATGACACAATATTCTAAGATTTCTCTTAAAAGAGCCTCCCCAGTATCTACGAATGAATGATCCTCATCTTTACTGAGAAGCAAAGTTTGTAGGCAGTGAAGAAATTTAATCCCTTCTCAAATTACACTGATTTTGCTTACATTATCCCTGGGTTAGTGCTACTTCTTCACAGAACTGTTGAATTCCTATTTGCCAAGGTTCCCTAAGTTTAAAAGCGAACTGTTCATGTGAAGAACATGCACTGTGTATTTTGTGTACTCATCAGAAAAATCACCAATGTCAACAGCAATGCAGTTTAAGGGTTGGCTTGGAGTTTCTTAATTAAAATTGCTACACATTCATTTCAGCATTCAAACAAGTTTAAGCTCTGGAATACCTGATAAAACAATTAAAAACCAACTAAAAAAACCAACAACCAAAACCTCAAAACCATCATTTATTCCTAATCTGAAATACTTGTCAAGTTTTATGTATTTGAGAGAAGTTACAGAGGTAAAGCCTTACCAGTCCTAAAGTGTGCCTTCATGGATGTCTAATGACCTCTGTGCTGGGGCTCTAAGCACCAACACCAACAAAAATTAACAACTCAGCTGTGAGGATTTTACCATATGAAAGAAAACAAGGTACTGAAAGTTAGAGGGTACCTTTGTGACCTTCAGAGGCCACAACAGAGCTGCATAATGAATCAAATAAGGTAACAGTTGTGCCAAAGTCATTCAATTTTCTAAATAGTGTGCTAAGTGCAGAGCTTAATTACCAGTACTTTCCATATTCACAAATTACATAATCAGTCTGGCTGAGGAGAATTTGAAGCTGGGACTGTCTGAACATCCCTCTGAGAGCAATGAAGGGGAGAAATGCTTGATGCAAAGCATCCCTCCTCATCCCTTCCTTAATCAGAACACTGACTACAAATCCTACCCTTCAAATAGCTCCAAATCCAAGACTTATTTATTTGGTCTGTTAACATAGACATCGAACATCTTAACTGCGTCTCATCTAATCTGTTCCACCACAAGGAGGGTTCTCCACCCTAGTCTTATATAAACTGTCCAACAATAAATACTGCAGCTGAAGCAATTATTCCCTAATGGCATCCTCTGGCTTTCTCTCATCCACCTTTATTCCAATCCCTTGGTTTTTAACTAGTATATTCCCAGTAACAAAGGGAAAGCCAGTCACCTGCAACCATCCCTGAACTTTCACAACAGCCCTTCACCTGTACCTACAGCTATCACCAGGGTGCTAAAAGGGCAAGAGGGAAAAACAGTTGTTTTAGGATTTACAACCATTTAGCACTTCCCTTCTGTGCTGTGTGTATACGTATTGGGAATGTACCTGGTGCTAAAACTGTTTTCCCCAGAAAGTGTTCACACCTGATATTCAGAAACTTACTCAAGGCTACAAGCTGGTATGACATAAACTTTCAAAAAGAGATTCACAGTAAGTAGCTGGTAACTAGAGAGCAGAATAGACTTTGATATGAGATCAGTTATACATATCCTCTTTTACCAATGTACATGTCCAAAGACTAAAGATTAGGCTTGTAATTGGGCTTTGGAAAATGAAAATATCTCTGAAAACTCACATGTTCTTACATGGAAGATAAAATTAGACCATTCTATTTAGATAAGAATGTTCTCTACTCACTGACATAGCTGCTATTACTCAAATAATCAGCCATCAGTCTTGATGTAGATGTAGCAGCTACAGAGACAAGCCTTTCCACACCATCTGAATTGAGTTTGACAACAGCAGATGAAATCGACAGGGCAGTTGAAAGGCCACTTCGATGGCTTACATGAAGGAGATCTTCCATATTATACAGAAATTACAATAGATTTTTATATTATCTTAGTATCTGAAGTGATAGCCTCATGGGAAAAACACAGCTCTGGTTTTCTGGTATGCTTATCAATACACTCAGTATATCCTGAGTTTAGTGGCCTTTGAGTTATAGTTTAGTACTTCTTATCCAAAACTCCTATTGCTTTGTCCTTTAAAAAAAAAAGGCAGAGTCTGACATTACATTTAATGTTAGACTGCCTAGCATGGTAGGTTTTTCCACAAGACACCTTTATCTTTTGACTACTCTGTATGAGAGCACAGGCCCACTTAGATTTTACTCAGTGTACCATAAACACAACCACCAAAAGAAAGAGTCCAAACAAGATTACCTCTAATGTTCTCCTTCTTGCAGCAAGGAATCGCTTACTGATTCTTACCGACATGCGAGGCAGGAAAGCTTTGAGGAAGCAGGACATCACCCTTCGCATGGTGCACTCCCACCCCAGCACAGCGGGAAGGGTGCTGCCAGCCCGCTGCCACGAAGGCTGAACCGGCGTATGATCGGTCATCCCAGATGACACGTTTAGACACTTGACAACACCCGCCACAAGGCCAACACTGACCACCGGGTAAGGATGCACTAGCACGTCTCGTACACAAGTTTTCTGCTTCCTAACATACCCACGGTCCCGGCAGGCACGATGCTGCCGCAAGATCCCTGTCGGAGTCCGTCGGGAGGAGCCCGACAGAGGGGGTACGCTCCTGCCACCAAACGCAAGGCGGAGGATGAGCGGGGCACGAGGGTGTCTCCCCCCTCGCCAAATTTCCACAGGACCGAGGGCTGGAGGGCAGGTGCACCTCGCCGGCCGAGGGGCTGCCGCCCCACGGCACAGGTGAGGGTCGGGGCAGCGCAGCCCAGGGCAGGACCCGCAGCCCAGCACAGGAGCACCAGGAGCAGCCTCAGGTGGAGGGGGAGCCCCCGCGGCCCCTCGGGCACGGACTCGCTGTGGCTTCTGCTCCACGCTCGGGCGAGGGCAGAGGACGACCCTGCCCGGCCGGGGAGCGTCTCTGCCCGGCTGCCCAGGGGCGGCCGTGACAGACCCCGCCCGGCCGGCGGGAGCCACCGCGCCGAACAAAAGGCCCGGCCGAGGCCCGGAAACGTCCCGGGGCCGCGGGCCGAGCCGCGCCGCCAGCGCGGGGGGCGAACCCCAGCGCGGGGGGCGAACCCCAGCCCGGCGGCCCCGCACGGCCTGCGGCCGCCGCTGCCCCTCGCCCGCCTCTCACCGCCGCGTCGGGCCCTGCAGCGGGCACGGCGGGGAGGGGGAAACCAAGGGAGAAGGACGCAATGCAACAGCTCCGGCGGCGCCGAGGGACGGAGGGTGGGAGGGGGCAGCACAATAAGGCCAGTGCAGCCTCTGCCCCTGCCGGTAACAAAAGCTCCCCAGCCGCAGGGCTACCTTCGCCTCCCCGGGCTGCGGGTCTGCGGCTGGCGGTGAGAGCCGGGAGAGGTCTTGCACCGCCGCCCCCCCCTCCCCACCGTACCCCCGGTCCGGCCCCCGCACAATGCAGCCCCCGCCGCCCCAGGGGCCGCCGCACAAAGCGGACCAGTCCCGCCGCCCATCCCGCACCGACCTTGAGCCGCCTCGGGCGCCCCTAAGGTTTTGGTCACCGCCTTCCACACGTTGCAGCCCAGCAGGCAGAGGAGAAGCGCCGCCGACCTGCTCATTTCCACCCGCCGCCGCCAGCCGCCGCCAGGGAGGGAATCGCCGCCGGAGCCGCTGCCCGGAGGAGGAGGAGAAAGAGCCGCATCAGGGGCTGGCCCGCTCCGCGCCTCCCTCCATGTTGCCGTGCGCTGCCCCTCCTGCTTTCTCCGCCTGCTGCATTGTCGTCCCGCCGCTGCGCCCCGGCTCCGCGTCCCGCGCTGTCCCCGCAGGCGGCGGAGGCGGGGGGAAGGAGGGGGAGGCGAGAGCACTCCGCGGCTCCGCTGCCTGTCCGCCTGGGTTTATTCTTCAATTCCCCGCCGAGTATCCCCCCGCTCTCCCGGCGGGAGCAGCCCGGGCTCCCCGCCCGCCCCTTAACCCTTCGCGGCACCCCCTGCCCTGCCCCGCTTCGCGCCGGCGGCGCAGCGCCCCCTGCCGCCCGCGCCCCGCCCCGCCCTACCCCGCCGCGGGGTCGCGGCTGCCCGGCGGCAGCGGCTCGAGCCCCGGCCCCGCCGCCCCGGCCTGGCCTCTCCGCCCTGGCCGCTGCCCGGGGCAGCCGCACGGCCCGACCGCCCTTCGCCAGGTGCTGCCGCGCTTACCTGCCGCGGGGGGCCGGGTCCTGCCCGGCCGCGCCCGCCGCCCGCTCTCCCTCCCCGAACGGCTGCAAAATGGCCTCCCCGGCGATGCCGGCCCCGCTCGCCGCAGCCAGCGGGAGGGACAGGCGGGAAGGCGGGCGCGGTGCCTCGCTCCCCCGCACGGCTCGGACGCTGGGGTCGCAGGGTCCCCCACGGCCACGCGTGACCCCCGGCCGGGGTCCCCGCTACTGCTGCTGCTGTGGTATTTAAAGCGGGTTTTAAAAACACAACGAAACAAACAGCCACAAAGCAACAGCAAATGCACCCATCTACTGGTTTTAACGCAAAATTGTTTAAAAAAATGCTATTGCAAACTGCACGGGAACGGCGAACTCTGGGTTGGAAGCGGTGGCACTGAGGGCTGAGATCGGGCACGGCGGCTCCCGCCTCGCACCGTGCGGGGCACGGCCGGGGCAGCGCTGCGGACACTGCCCAGGGCAGGACAGGCTCCCTGGGGCTTCCTCGCTGCCGTGTTGCACCTTCCACAAAAGCATCTCTCGCAGTGCTTTTCTCCAGGCTTGCGGGGGCTAAGCACAAGAGCACAGCCGTCACTCCTCCCTTCCCGGGCTCTGCTGAGCATTATGTGTCCTAAGGGAGGGAGAACAGGCGCTCCTCATGTTTCCTCCAGCACAGAGATTGGTGCTACAGACAGCTATTATGGCAAGTCTTTACACAGCTGTGCAAAGCAAAGCCTCTGCCTCACTGGCTCACGAATTTCCCACGATCTGTTCCCAAATACTGACAATGCTTCAGTTTGCCTGTAAGACTGAAGTTCGTATACCTACAAGTTTAATCTCCCCAAGGTGTCTCGAAGCTTCAGGATTTATTTGTAATATCTATTTTTAAATAAAATCTGTCAATAAAAATGCAATGCGTTATACATTGATTTTTAGAAAGCAGTACACTTTTTTATTTTGTCACTTCAATATTTGGCCAGAGTAGCTATACCATAACCTACCACAAGGTTGTTCTTTTTATGAATTTTATGAAATTCTAGTGCCCCAGAAGTATTAAAACTGATTTTCTGGATTTTTTTAAAGGCACTACAATTGATTGCAATATATTTCACTTTGGTTTTACCGTTTAGTTTTTCAAATACATTTTCTGAGTGTTGATAAATACCATGTAGACACAGCAACTTTGTCTTTGTATCCTGAGAATCTGGAGGACTTAATTGTAAAGTTAGGTCCTATAAGAGAACAAGGTACAAAAAGGCAATTCTGTTCACAGAGAAGACCTAATGAGTGAATACAGATCATGTGATCTTACTCCTGCTTGTCATAAACAAAGATTTCAGTATTGTAAATTCATGGCATGTATGAACAGTTATCTTGTATGGAGCATGGCCTGAGGAGCCTAGTGGATTTATAAGAAAACTAATCATAGTTTAGGAGCTGTTAGTGACTGTGAGGCAACTCCTTCTTAAAGAAAGAAGGTTGACCATGTGGCAAATAATCACATATAGCATCTTTTTTTGAGAACCTGTTTCCCTTTCTCTGGACGTGCATGAACTTAAATTAGCATAAATAGAATGAGCACAGAGCTAGAAATTTATATAAAACCTATTTCTGTCCATAACAAAAGCAAGAGCAATTTGTTACAGAGAGGAAAATGCATTTTTCTGAATATAGGTGTATTCTTTTCCTGAATATAGTTGTATACTTTCCACAAAAAAATAAAACAACAACAAAAAACCCCCACTAAAACAAACAAACAAACAAACAAAACAAACAAAAAACCCACCAAAACCAAATCAGACCAAAAAACAACCAACCAACCAACCCAAACCAAAAAACCACACCCCCCCCCTCACATCTCCCCCCCCCCAAAAAAAAAGAGTACAGATACAACAGTCCTTGCAATATCAGTGGATAACACTTAATGTCTGGGCTGGAAAAGGAACGAGATATTGCACAGAGAAGACAAAGTCAAAGAATGGTTTGGGTTGGAAGGGACCTTAAAAATCATCTAGTTCCAACTTCCCTGCCGTGAATAGGGACACTTTCACAAGATCATGTTGCTCAAAGCCTTATCAAACTTGGCCTTGAACACTTCCAGGGATGGGACATCCACAACTTCACTGGGCAACCTGTTTCAGTGTCCCATCACCCTCATAATAAAGAATTTCATCCTAATATCTCATCTAAACCTGCCCTCTTTCAATTTGAAGCCATTCCTCCTTGTCCTATCACTACAGACCCTTGTAAAAAGTCCCTGTCCAGCTTTCTTATAGGCCCCCTTTAGGTACGAGAGGCTGCTATAAAGTCTTCCTGGAGCCTTCTCTTCTCCAGGCTTGAACAACCCCAACTCTCTCAGCCTTTCTTCATAGGAGAAATGCTTCAGCTCTCTACTCATCTTTGTGGCTTCCTCTGGACTCACTCCAACAGGTCCATGTCCTTATTTGGGGGCCCCAGAGCTGTTCACAGTATTCCAGGCAGGGTCTCATGAGAGTGGAGTAGAGGGCAGAATCACCTCCCTCACTCAACCAGCTGATCACACTTCTTATGATGCAGCCCAAGGTACCTCTGGGCTGCAGATTTTGAAAACACAAGCTATATATTGTGCCACACACTCCCTGCATTATCACTCTGTATTTCAGACCAGATATATTTACAGACTATGCTGGGCACACAGGGCTTGTCTCCTACCTGAATAAGCTAAATTTATCTATATGATTGTATGGTAGCACTCTCATAAATGCACCCATTCATGTAATGAAGCTGAGCTATTCCTCCAAAGAGCTTCTCTTGAAATGATCTTTTCTCCCTTGCTTCAGTGAGCACTGAAGTATCTAATACTGACATACTGGTAATGCCATTGATTCCTGGATGAAAACTCCCTGTGACACATGGGATAGTTGATGTCTCAGAGCTCAGTTCAAATCCTCCTCAAACTTAAGCAAATATCAGTTATACACCAGTCACGTTTTCATGCCTTGTTTGCTGACACCCACTGGCTAGACACCCTTAAAGAAAAAAAAAGGAGACAATTTACTGCAGCCTGAGTAAACACCAGAGGAGAGGTGTCAATAAATAACATTAATACAATAATATGACCAAAGTCAGGCTGTAGTGAGAGCTCAGCTCTGACTCCGGTCATGCATGAGCCAGCAGTGTGCCCTTGCAGCAAAGACAGTGAATGGTATCCTGGGCTGCATTAGACAAAGCATTGCCAGCAGGCCAAGGGAGGTGATCCCTCTCCTCTACTCAGCGCTGGTGAGACCAAACCTGGAGTGCTGTGTCCATTTATGGACTCCTCAGTACAAGAGAGGTATGGGAAGAGTCCAATAAAGGGTCATGAAGATGATGAAGGGACTGAACCATCTCTCCTATCAAGAAAGGCTGAGAGAACTGGAACAGGTCAATCTGGAGAAGAGAAGGCTCAGAAGGGATCTGATCAATGTATATTAATACCTGAAGGGGGGGTCCAAAGAGCTAGGCTTGTGTCAGTTGTGCCCAGTGACAGGACCAGAGGCAATGGGCACAAAATGAAACACAGGAGGTCCTCTCTGAACATCAGGAAGCACTTTTTTATTGTGAGGGTGACTGAGCACTGCCACAGGCTGCCCAGAGAGATTGTGGCGTCTCCATCCATAGAGACATTCAAAAGCCACCTGGACATAATCCCGAGCCACTGGCTCTAGGTGGCCCTGCCTGAGCAGGAAGGTGGACCAGATGACTTCCATAAGCTCCTTCCAACCTCAGCCATTCTGTGATTCTGTGATTTCTGTTCAAAAAAAATACTTGACTCCTAGCATTGGAGGTGCAGTGGAAACTAGATGGCCGGACCTATTTCTATCCCAAGGTGGGAATTTTTTCCTTTCTACAGCATTTCCTATGTGAAGCTACACACAGTACATTTTTACACTATACAAACAATATAAATTATATTTTAAATTGTACAAACACATTTTCAAACAGTTGACCATTCACATAATGAATACTAATATACTTGCAACATGACTACCTATTAATGGGTACCAATCATTACTAGACAGACATTTTCAATGAGTGCCTTGCAGAGTATACAGATTCCTTTGCAGTTAGGCTTATAGTTAACATTTGCAATTTTTAATTCTTCAGTTCTCAGACACTTTTGAATGGTGTATTGAAAATACTTAAGCAAAAATTGGGCTAATTAGTTCTTTTCTATTCCCTCTCACAACTTCTAGTACCGTATTTCTTGTGGTATTATTTCCACAGAGACAAATGTAAGTTATGAAAGCAGTGCTTGGACAGCCAACAACAAATCTATAATGGATTAACAGTTAAATATTTTCTATATAGCAAGTGAATTCATCGAACCAGGAGGTGTAAATGTTTGTAATAACAGCATATCTCTATCAGGTTATTATCTAGCCTTTCTGGCTGGCAGCATCAGTCTGTGCATTTGAGAATTGCTTTGGAAGTACTTTTATTATTTTTAGAAGAGTTCTTGTTTACCAGTGGAGAAGTTACTTTACATATGGAAGATCACACAAAACTAAACCTAAACCAAAAAAAGAGTGAACATCAAAGTACAAAGCCCTGAAGATTATTTTGCAATGCTCCTGACAAACTGAGACAGCTACAGGTTATGTGGTATTACACATTTTACATGAAAATTATAGAAGCTATTTATTCCTTAATATTTCAAAGAGAAAAGCGAAGTTTTATGGCCAAGAAAACAATTAGTTAATATTCTTACATGAAATCTAGCAGTGTTTGGGTACTCCTGTTGTTTTAGTTGTAGCCATACTGAATGTGGATAACAAAACAAAATGCTGTCTTTTGCATAAATAGCTTTTACCCTGAAGTTCCCACATGCTGTGCCATTAATATGAGTCAACTAGTGCCTACACATGCTCATAAGGTAAAGAAATGCTTGCCTAAGCAAGATCTAAGTACTTGTTCACGTAGGGAAGTCAGTGTGAAACAGTTGTGTGTGAAATAGATCCCCATACCTGACTGCACATTAAATCCCTTGGTAGACAACTGAATGTGGACCAGCTCGAGGCTTCAACAAATATTATAGCCAAAAGTAGCTTTTAATGCCCTATTTCTATATTAAATAAAATTATATGTGTCTTGTGGGAGCTGCTAGAATAGGACCAGGCTGACATAAAAAAAAAAAGCTCTGTAAGCATTGCATAAAGGTTGCACAGGAGAGGTTAGTAGGGAGTCTTGAAGTCAAAATGAGGGTTTTAGGAGGCTGGGTTCAGCAGCAGAGACTTGCTTAATGGCCTTGATCTGTCATTACAAGTTCAGTACAGATTTTAGTCTTTGGGGGGGAAAAAATGAAACCTCTTTACAAATCAGTACAAACTTGGCAAACATTGTTCCCAGAAACCATAATTTTACTAAGAATTTCGAAACAAAATTTCTCTGAATTTCCCAAATCAATTGTGTCTTTCTGTGGCTTCCTTTCCTCCCATGTGCCTGTTACCTCTGCTCTCAGACCTCCTGTCACCCAGGACACTTCACTTATTCTCATGGTTTCAGCTACTGCCTACATTTACCAAAAATCTCATCCATCTTTCTGCTCCAATTTTTTTTACTTCAAACTTTAGCTTCAAGCACATCAGTTTTAAATTGGACATTATGGCATTCTGCTCAAAAACCTTGTCATTTTCCTTATCATTTAAAACCTGTTTATTTTTCCCTCTCACCTAGACTTCTGAACAGCACTTTCTTGGGTTTTTTCATTTTCTTTTCCCACTTGTTTTATCTCATACATTTATCCCAGTTCATATTTCTAAACTTTGCTTTATCCTAAACATACCTACTGCCACAATTAGTTTTTTGACTGATCAGAATTCACCCCTTACCTTTGTTTGGTGTCAATACACCTGCTGACTCAAACAGACAGTGCTGCAATAGTTTGAATCATTGTTTCTTCATAAGAGCTAGAGACTTGCCATTTTTAAAGCTCAGGGTTTTTTTCCAAATGCAATTATGCAGCAGCTTAAAAATAGCTCACAGTTATTGGTAATTTGCAAATACAGAGAATTGTATTGTAATCCTTGAACCTCTGTAAAGTAGAACTTTCAAGGCTCTATCTAAGCTTTACTTTTAAAATATTTCAGATATTCATTCCACCATATTATACCACCAGTTCTTACTGGAAGTAATTTGGGAAATATTTTAATTTTAACTACCTAGTTAAAAAAACCCAAAGCATTGAGATATAATTTTTCTCAAATGACTGTTCTGCTGAATCTGACTGCCACACACATCCCATCAGGGCTTAGTAATCTCTTAGACAGTCACAGCTGTGCCAGCAAATGCAACTAGTTTCTTAGCTCCCAGGGGCCTGGCTTTGAATTAGCTTGTGCTAAACACTGTCCCTCCCACAACAATTAACATGGTGCACATTTCAACATCATTTTCTCCCTTCTGTTGCTAAACTCAAGCTCATTACTAATGTCTTCAAGCTCACAGAGTTTGCTACCATGTTTTTTCATGTGACAAATAAGTATTAAATTCTGCCATATTAGCATGTGGAAACTGCTCATTTTTTTCACATGAATTTATGCTTACAAATGGTTCTGATGATTTACTTGCTGTTATTCTGAGCCTTATGGTTCCCAGAGCTCATTGTCTCAGGAAGCATCTTGGTGTACTTGTGCCTTTTCCTTGTCCTGCTATCTCCCATCATTTTGGAAATAACCAAAAGCCAAACCCAACACCCTTAAGATTTCGCCATTCCCTGGGATTAAAGATAATTGCAGTCCTGCTGTTTTCGGATTGCCCCTGAAGACCCAGAGTGCACTTGTTGTCTGTGCATAGCACAGTGGGGTGAAGCAATGGAAATAAGATTGTACATAAAACCAAGTGTCAAAGCTGCATCTGGCAGGGAAGGAAGGAAAGCAATATCAGAAACCTGTTGGAGGAAGGTGATCAACGGACTGATGAACAATAGAAGAGTTTTTGTCGGGTAGGGGAAGAAGAGATGACAGTATTCTCTATGCCAGAGTTTAAGAGAAAATTAAATTAGTCCTTGCTCTAGTGAAAAGGAGATAGCAGCTCTTTCTCTATGTGTTTAAAATACAAATGCTAAACTTAAAAATAAAGGGGATTCACCTGCAGACTAAAAAATTGAAAGGCAATTCATTATTATATTTAAACACCCTTCCTTTTTTTTTTTTTTTTGGTCCACTGCTTTTCTTTTCTGAGTGCACTGAAACTGAACATTTTATGCAATCTAGATTCAGCCAAGAAGTTAATTACCATATGGCAAATATTTATACACCTGTGCCAGGACTTCTCAGGCTCAGGGTTTGCATATCTTCCACTGTGTTTTCCTGTATACTTATTAGAAGTGCACAGAACTCTGTCTGCACTTTGTTTTATCCCTGTGTTTGTCCAAAGCATGTAGATATGGTATAGCCACGTGGTGTGATTCTTGGTCCTGTGCAGGGCCAGGAGTTGAACTTGATGATCCTTGTGGGTCTCTTCCAACTCAGGGTATTCTGTGACATGACTGAATAGTCATTTGAACTGTGATACGTTTCACGGTAAGTTTGCATTATCCTTGATATACAGGAGATCATATTGACTGAAGCACAAATACAGAACCCAATTCCTGACTGCTAATTAAACCTGACTCCTGTGCTGTTGATTAAAAATGTACCAGAATTGAACATTTGCTGAAAAATTTATTAAATGACATAAAAAAATAGGTGAGCAGTTGTCTCATTTGCTATCCAAGAATCTGCTCTTCCCAATTTTTTGCAGGACTCTTTGTCTGAATCAAATGCTGCCACAGATTTCCAAGGGAGGGGAGCAAGAATGAGAGAAGGAGCATCTGCAGGTGGTTTTGCCTGAATTACTCATCATCTGGAAAAGACAGAATGTAAGTACCATGCAAGATAAATACAGTAATATGAAATGCTGAAATGATGGGCAGGACTGTATTATTTGTATTCTCCAAAACAGAATGAATGAAACTTTTCTGGGGAATCCCAGAAGATGACAGGTGAACTCATTACTCATGTCTTATAATGTTGTGATTTTATCTAGCTGGAGAAAATTAGGATAAAAATGAGTGGGTTTGACCCGAGAAAAGTAGACAAAAAACTGGATCACATACTTGCAGAGAGTGAGAGGTTCCTAGGAAGCCCTGCATTTGTTCTGGCACAGGGATGTTATTTCAGCACTCAGATTAGTCCCAAAAGTGAAGCTGTCAAAATGTGCCCTGAGTTTGTCTGCTTCTGTTTCAGACTGGCTTAGTGCATACCATCCTGCTTTTGAGATGTGCTGGCTTTGGGTTGAAGGACTTCAGTACCTCTGACTGTCAGACACAGTGTTCGCAGGAATGTTTAGACACACAATTCCCATTAAAATGAAGGATTCAGGCTGATCATAGCCTTCATAAACACTACTGAAATGATCACCATAGGAAACTGTAACTCTTTGAGTGGTAGGCCTAACTATGTAACCATGGTTGTAACCATGTAACCATGCATGCACATGTATGCATACACACAAACTATTGAAAATGGAAATCCAGTAATACCAACATGGAAGTAAAATTCATTGTAAAATTCAAGCATGCTTTTCTTATATCTCCTCTCCATGAAAAGCATTTCTTTATGTGTTTGCAATGTCACTGTGGAGTGCTGTTCTTTTTCAATCCTTATGTACATATTGTAAAAGGATACATAGATATATATCAAGACACATAAATACATATATGTATGCATACAATAGTATCTATGCATGCCACTGGTAGGCATATATATTTATACATATACACAAGGAAAGTATTAACTGAGTAAAAGACTTTCATTCTTTGTTCACTTTAAAGCCTATGGAGTTAGTTTAATTCTTTAAAAATTACTATACTGTGTAAAGGCACACATACATTACACTTTCAGCAAAAACATCTTGAAAAAACAAAAGCTCATATTCTTACTTTCCAGTCACTCAGGTGTGCTTCAGAATAGAGTCATGACATTAGAAGCAAAGCACGGCAGCGAGTGGAGTCCAGGCTAATAAACCCTACTGGGATAATTAGCATGACCTCCCTGCTATTGCCATTAAGAGACACTAAAATGAGGGAATGCACAAAAAAGAAAACAGAACTGGAAACCACCAGACAGAAAAAGATGAAGTCTAGGGACTGGGAAAGTGGAGAAGGTGGTTGCAGGGAGTTCCGGCTACAAAAATACTGGGAACAATGGTTTCATATTCTGTAACATCTAGTGATCCCAGCTGGCCCTAATCGTGATGGAAAGGCTTTGTTTAAGAACTATAAAAAACTTCATTTTTTCATAAACTATGTGTGTAATCTGGAAAGAGAGAGAATTTGTCTGATCTGAATTATGTGATCTTTGTTCATATAGTATTCCTTGGTGAATCCAGGGAACAATATGAGAGCCCTCCTGTGGCCAGCTGAACACCTGTAAATTCCCTGACTGCAGTCAAAGACAAGACAGCCCACTGGGTCTTTACCTACTGTCTGATTTCTTGTTCAATGGGAGTAAGTTGTTATTATCACACTATTCATTGTGTAGAGGTGTGCATGGAACTCTCAGCAATAAATCAAAGGTGACTGGCCTCAAGCACTGATCATCTAAGTTAGTGCACAGACATGGTGAAGTTGAACACAGAGGTAACACTAGCACAGAATATAATGACTTATTATCTGTTGCTGTAAGTCGGCACAACTTCACCGGCATAGGCAAAAGAAGATAAGTGGATTGAAGAAGAAGCCATATGGAATACTTTAACAAAAGGCAGCAGACTTGAGGTGGAAAGGATGTCTCTGAGCACCAGTCTGTCTTCTTACACAATGCACTGACATTTACGCCAAGACAGAATAGATGTGAAATTCTGTGCTCTGACTGGGTATTTTTGATAGATCCCTTTGCACAGTGTAGATACTGCACAAGCTACAAAGCAGGATTCTTGTTAATAGTCTCCCACCTCTACACAACTTGGATCTGCCAAGCTAATCCTCATTCACATCAACTTGGTTTACAGAAGTATCAGAACAAAAAAATTCAATAACATAAGAAAGGCTGAGAGATCACATTTTAAACATCCATAACTTTTCCAGTAAAAAAATTCCTTTTGCTACAGAGGCAGAAAGAGATTCTATGCAGCCTCTTAAAAAAGTGAATAGCTGGTCTAAGTACACAGAGAACTTAAAAGGTTAAAAAAGAACCACTTACATTATGAAGAATATGAACCAAAATAATCCCTTTTAAGCTAAGAAATTTGACATCAATTTAGCACTTTCATAATTATGAAAATGCCTTGCCATGAAATAATTATTAATTTATATAATCAAATTAAAAAAGACATACTGAGAAGCAGCAGCTTAGCTCCTCTGAATAGATGTGCTCTGAGCTTAGGCTGAAGAGCCAAGTGTGTGCCCTCTGCAATGCAATGCACTGCTGACCCCTTCAAATGGACATAGGCAGCCTTACACCTTGGGAGAGTTCTCAGAGATCATTTACAAAATATTGATGATGATTTTTATTAGCATGAGTAAAAGTGGAGAAAAAGAAAGCAGCATTTAATCCTTTCAGTGCAACATTAATCAGTGTTACCTTCCATACGATCACCATTTTTTCATGTTTCATAAGTCAAAGCAAAATACTATTTGAATAATCTGTATTTAGTTTTTCCAGCAGCAGCTGGAAATTGCTCCTTGAAATTTTTTAGTTTGATGGTTCTTCCAGACTCCTAAATTTAGCTGTCTTTGCTCTCCTTGTCAGGCATATTCAATGTGACAAACTCTGGTTCCGTACAAGAATTTTAATGTGTGAATTAAAATCTGCAAATCCAAATCAGTCTGAGTGGGGGTCTCTGTTGGTAGTACAGCCAGTTGATCAGTAGATGGTGGTGGTGCACTGTCACCTGATGCACTTGGCCAAGGACAGTACCCAGCTGTTAAACCATTTTTATTGTAGAGCAGTCCAGTAACAGTTTTGGAGATGACTGAATTTTTAACGTATCAGAACATTGTAACACTAGGAAGCGAGAAATGCTAAATATCTGCCTCTTACAAATGATAGAAAAGTTGTATTTTATTTCTTTTTTTCCACCTAGAATTTCAGGAAAATTCTAAACTTCCTTTTCCCACATCATTTAGCTTTTGCTGGGTTTCATATAATAATCAAACCGACAGAAACAAGGAGAAATATTATAAAGAGTGGGAAGATACCTAATGCAATTGTCAAACTTCAGAAATCCTGCCAGCATAGTTATTTGCCACTTTGCCTCCCACACTGACTTTGTCACAGCAGCATCTTTCTGGAGGAGAAGGGAAAGAAGGAGCCAGTTTTAGTCTCCTCCCTCCAGGCAGGTAGGATGGAGAGGAGGAGCACTGGGGACATCCTCTGCCTATTCCTGTACTGGATTCTGGTGTGCCTGTATCCCTGAGGCTTTATCTGTTTTTACTGCTGCAGATATTTTAGAGCTTCCTAGGGATGTATATGGCATTATGCATTCTGGAGTCAGTGTGCTTGTCATGGTGATGGACTGTATTGATCTTGGGGCCTATACTGAGAGTAAAAGAGTAAAAAGTGAAGTCTTGGATCAGAACCACAAATGAGTGAATTAGAGCTGCCTTTCTGAGCAGTAAAGTGCTGAAGCTTTATAGCAGGACCTCTGATGGGAGTGACATGTTGAAAGCATTATATGAAATATTGTAGACTAGGGGCCACATAGCAGGGGCGGATCAGATTTCCAGTTTGCCACCCACTGGCCAGGCTGCAGATTTGCCTGTTGCTGCAATGGGAATTAGCAGCCTGTAGTTATAAGTGCATACATATTATGGATGATTAGGATGTAGAAAGCATAGTTTAGCAGTAGAGTATATTTGAATATTGCTAGGCTTCTGCTTACAATTTTAAATGTAACAACCCCAGAACTGGGCAATGATGGGGCCAAACTTCTAGTTTGTGGCTCACACATGCCGTCAGAAGCAATTCTTTCTCTGTTCCTAAGTCATACTGGCTAAGAAGAAGGAGAGAGAAAGAGTCTGACTAACTGAACAATCAGAGCTAGAAGAGCAATGTCATTTGGGCTGTTCATAAAACCTATTATGGAGGTAAAACCAGATGTTAAGTCGAAGCTGAATTAGTAGTTGAGAAGAGGGTGAGGAAACTGTTCCTTTTCCTCAAGTATCTGGTGTCAGAAGGAGAATCTGGTGTCAGAAAAGAGAATTGAGGAGGAAATCCAGAAGACTTGGCTGAAAGTGTCTTCCAATATTATTTATTCTTATTCAGTTTTGGTTTTGGTCCTATCTTCACTCAGAAACAGAACTGCATCATGAAGGTGGATGAATCTTTATCTCATCTCAAAAGCACTAGTACAAGGTGGGCAGAGAAACAGAAAAAAGTGTGCCCCAGTGCTCGCAGACAAGAAACAAGAAATGACCTTTTCAAATTTCCCCAGCATGGGTTGGATTACTGTTTCTTTCTCCTTTCCCTCCTCCCTACTTCACTGTAATTTTTCTATCACCTAGAAAGTATAAGAAATGCATGTTTAAAGACGTCATATAAAGAGTCATTCCCATGCTGCCCCTTTTGGATTTGAAAGCTGGTAAGAATTTATTGCTCAGTAAGTTAAACCTGATACTATGACATTTCTGAGGGCAATGGTTATGTAAATGCATCCTTATACTGTCTCTGGGGTGCCACTGCAAACAAAAACCACAATCCCCACAGGGTAATGATTTCACATTTATGTGACTGAATACAGAAAATGGAAGATCATAAAAATAATCTTTTATGAACAGTTTCACCTTTATTAGGTCCTGGAAAAATGTGTATTGCTTCAAAACGAAACAGAGCAATGAAAGAGTGAGAAATTTAAATATTTTTTCATGGTACCTTCAAATATTAAAACCAGAATACAATAAAATACAAAGGAATTCAGAAACTTTAACTGCCCAGATGTAATTAATTTTGCACTATGAAGATGCCAGTACAGAAACAATATAGATGTCAGAAAAAATCAAGTCTTGGGATAAAATTAATATCTTAAAGAAAAATCATACCATGTCTTGCACTATAAGACTTAGTCATTAGTGAAGTTATTAAATATAGCTGTTTAATAATTCAGTATAATTAAAATGATAGGTTAGCCATAGTCATGACAGTTCTGCCTTGATTAGAGTATATTATTCTTATAATCTGGTGGTTTTCAATCTTAGAGTCATGAACTCTTCATAAACTGGGCCTAGAACCTCCATGTGGAGTCATGAGATTTTACATGCAAATGGCATTTTTAACCCTACAAAGAATGAAGAAAATTTACCTGTCTAAATTAAAGTATCTCCAGTCACCAGATGTAGCAAATAGTCCTTTAAGGCATATCAAAGTAATGAATATTGTAGGAGAATAAATATGTATTTGCTGTGTGTATATATATATATATTTGATGTAGTGTTAATGTTAGTTATCACAGCTATCCATTTAACGTGAAATCTACTTTTCTTGTGTAATGCATGACAAAAGATTCAGGGACAAGGCACTGCCTAAAGAAAAATATAGTTATCAACACTGCAATAAAAAATACCAAACTCCCTCTGTTCCTTACCATGTTGTAGGGCATAATACTGCACTCCCTGATCCTGTAGATGATGCCTGTCTGTAAAGAAAGGCAGATAATAAAAGTAAAAATTTAATCCTTAACTTTGACTTGAATTTTGTAATTTATTTTGTGCTGACTGTTTCCTAACTGAGAATGTTTCAAAGAAAGCAGGATGGATTATTAAAGGTGAATTTTGTACTTTCCAAAGCATGCTATGGGAGCTTTCCCGTTGCCTGAAGAGCTAATGAATTTTTCAAGACAATACTTCATAAAAGATTGCCACTCAGCTGATTACCTCTTTCTGCTGCTGTTGATAGACTTACAAATAGTACTGGGAAGACTTCCCGTGCTTGGAAGGACTCTGCAATGTTGCTCTTATGATTTTTCTGCCTTGGGCTATTCTCAGTCTCTGCAGCCCGTTCTCAGCTAGCCCTGTGATCCAGACCATACATCCCAATTCATTCCCTAGGGAATATGATTCCTATGCTTCACTGCTCTGCCTGTTCAGAAACACTTTCTAACATTTAACCTAAATTTCCCTAAGTGACATATAAACCTTTCTTTTTTTGTCCTATCCAACATGAACGTGGCAAACCAACTACTGCCTTCCTCTTGCAGAAGCAATGTTTTACATGTTGGAAGCTTAAGGCTGTCTACTTCCTCAATCTTCCCTCCTTTTGGCCATCAATCTTTCCAGACAGCTAATCATTCTTCTTGCCCTCTTTGGACTCCTTCTGGATCATCCACATCTTTTTCAGAGTAACCGGAGTTGCCAAACATCCCTTGCAATGTGGGATTTCCCATGTTTAAGGCTCAAATCTCTCTTGCCTTTATTAAAAACATGTGAAATATCAACTGCTCTTATATTTCCTCTTTATTTTAATAGGTGACATGGGTTTTGAGGTTGCAACATAGAAATCTGCAGCTGCTTTCCTGTCCCATTCTTGAGATCTGCCTTTAGCACCATAGAGTCATGACGTGGCCATGACTGTGACAGAAGTAAAAGTCAGAGCACCCCTGAAGAAGTTGGGGATGTCTGAAGAACAATGCACACCCTGAAGCACTAGGAATGCATATTAGTGTTTTAAAATTCAGAACAAGAACACATCAACTCTGATATGCTGCCCACAGATATAATCCTCCTGCTAAGGACTCATCAATATAATAAGAGAAGAAATACTTCCATGTTTTGTAGACAATGCTTTTGCTTATACAGCTCAGGAGATGACATTTTAGGTCCATGACTTCTGTTTGTCTTGGAATTCTCCCTGTTCTCTCCTCTGCAAAATGCTATCCAGCCAGTCATGCTCCATCCTGCATTTGTTCAGTTGCATATATCTGATTACCTAAGCACCTTGTCTTTACTGTGCTTCATCTTTATCTTATCAGAACACCTTTTTAATATGCCTAGATAATTCCGATTTTTTTGTCCTGTTTTCCATTATTCTTGTTGTTTCTCCCAGCCTGGGGTCATCTGTGAATTTAATGCCTGCTCTCCTTTCAAGTATACAAATTATTTTAAAAAAGCCCTTAAAACTGGAACCAGACCTTGGACAGACCTTTGAACTGTGTCTGATGTATCTTTAATTTCAACAGAGAATTGTCTGCTCTGTTATTTGGAGCAAGACAGGAACAGAACAGACTCTATTCCTCAGACACCATTTCCATGGAAACAATGAGACACAGAGGTATGAGTTTGCTTCTTCCACTTCCAGATGTATGGAATTACTGTGGTGCTTGTAGAAGCCAGTATCAGCTCTTGTCTCTGGAAGGAAAGACTGGAGAGGCAGTCTGAGTGTCCTCAGCCCTGTCCTCTGCAGGAGAAGCACTGGTTCATAAACAGATAACAGATATAGCTGGGGCAGAAAAGATCAACGCAAAGGAAGAACCATTTCCTCTCAAAGCTGAGAATAACCCAGCACTAAGACTCTCCTCTGCAAAATATCTGCTACAACAAATAGGAATGGTTTTTCTTGGGGTCTCTAGGTACCCTGAAATATAAGAGAGAAATTACAGCCTTTTTCAGCCTCTAAGACCTGTGACATTCAACTGCAGCAGTCTATCACCTCTGGAAATTTAAACTGTAGTAGATCCCAATTGCATAAGAAGTATTTACTTCAATATCTTCAAAATGTCTGGGATTTCTCATTTTATGAAGAGTTTTGGAGGAATCTTTTCATAATTGCTATGAATATGTATGAGTCTTTCCGATCTGGGGCCTATCAGAGGAGTGGGGTTTAGCCTTTAGGAAATACTTGAACCAAACTTACTACATTTTTTTCCCCAGCATTCAGACTGATGACTGATTTCAGTGTCAAAGAAACCTTTGCAGTTGACCTTTCTATTCCTACCAAGGAGACCTTACAGACAGTGGCAAATTCTGTCATTCCACAAGCTGAAAAAGATACTGTTCATCCTTATCCAGTCTAAATGTCTTGTCAGGATCAGAAATATACTTCTAATTAATTTAATCCCAATGCAAAGCTTCTGATAATGAAAGTGGGTGAAAGGAAGTGAAGAAAAGCAACCCAAACTAAGTTTTAAAGTTAATTTCACTCACTTATGTTATTTCCCACTTTATTTCTACCATTTAAACAAATCGCTATTATTTTCCAGACCATTGCAAAAAAAAAAAAATAAATCCTTGTTTTCCCTTTTAAAATGTAGACTGTGGTTTACACCATCCACTAGCCAATTGTGAGAACAGAGGTGGCTGGAAAGATATGGAATGTATAGTCTGTGCTGATAGAACATGGGCTTGCAGGATTTATACGCACTCAGGGGCCACTTACGGGACTGTTTGGTGCCTGTGTGGCCAGATATGTGAATGTCATGGGCTATTTTTTCTTTGCAACGATGCAAGAAAGTAATAATTCCCACATTTTTCTCTCAGTGTCAGAGGGAAGGTAGCTTTAAGAGCAGGAAGGCTGAGGATTGGGACCTCTAGTTTCTCTAAGGTGATATTAAAAGATTCTTTAACTCCAGACACTTTGTATTACTAAGCTCCTTAAAGATTTATGGCCTTTATGACAATCATTTTCCCCTGTGAAATTTCCTTTCTGCTTAAGTATTTACAGGAAGAAAAAGTTTTCCTTTTTCCCCCCTCAAGTCAGCAAGGCTGATCCTGTGAGGATTTCTGAATGAAAAAGGGAGATTAGTGTTTCAGGAACAAACCTTAACTCACTTTAGAAGCATTTACTGGACTTCCTGCCATGCCTCCTGTCCAGCTGGCTGGGCAGCCACTGCCCTGCCTGCCTCTGTGCTTCAGCTTTATTTTGCGGGAAGGAACTGGGGAAAACAAAATATCCACAAACAAGCTTTAAGATGCTTTACATCATAAAATCCCAGTAGAGATGTGATTGGTTTTGACTAAAGGAGGGAGCTTTACTTAATGGGATTAAGGAAATTTCGAGCTTCTAAGATCCTCCTTTTCTGCCTCTCATTGACAGGGAAAATAAGTTTAATCATTGTAATTGTATTGCAGGATAATGCATCCAATGGCTTTTGACTCTGTGCCCACAGCTACCTTGGCCTCAGCTGTACAGAAGGGAGACAGCTGCCCTCGAGGGTTTCTATAGAGACCTGTTTTTTGCCAAAACAGAGAATATTTATTTTGATCCTTGGGTACACCTTGACATTTGCCTGAAATTAACAGCTCCTTTCTTATGAAATGTTGTCCTGCTGGAGGTGTTTGGGAAAAAAGTGCAAAACATCACCCTTTGTTGTACATAAGTTCTTCACAGGAAATGACTTCAAACTAATTTCCTTTCCTACTTCTTTTGGGTTTGGAGTATGTTTCACTGTGATAGTGATGAATCTGCATAATGGGATCACACAACTATTTTGTTAGTACAAAGTAAGCTGTAGAAAGACAGGCAAACGTGGCAATCCAGCTTAAAAATAATGAAACCCCACACACCATTGCAAAAACTACATACATTATGTTTTTGAGACTCGTACGTAGTGTTTGGGAGGGTCAGTCCTCTTTATCCTTTCACCCCACCCTACAAGTTCATAGCTTAGTTTCCCTGAAATATTTAGAGGTGGTATTAAAAGTGGGCTATTGGCTATTTTGAGGCTGACAACTACATGATCAGTATCCCTTTCTTTTTTGTTTTTTTGCAGCATAAGTAATCTGTAGATGTACTTTTGGCATGCATGTTTTGTTAGCATAATTGTATCTTGCAGTAAGTTCATAGTTAGAAAAATAGCCCTACCCATAATGGTTTCTAAAATCAAATAGGTCATAGAGAAATGGTGAATTATTTTAAAAAGCAGATCAATACCTAATTATCTGCCAATACATGTGTAGTTACTTAAGGTTATTTGCTGTTTAACACTGTCAATGACCTTTTTATGATGGGAAATTAAAATTCTGTGCTCTAAGGAGCTTGTGAAAGGTTGCATCAAGAGAAAAAGATGTGTTCATTAGTATGCCTTGTTCCAGTTTGAAGCAGAGAAAATATATGTGCCACTCTATGTACTTAAAACTTTTCTACTTTAAATTCTACTGCCCCAAATCGGTTTTATATTTTCATTTCTCTCAAAGTCTGTCTCAAAGTCTGCAGACCTATCTCAATGACAATCTGTCCTCATGGAGGGGTAGAACTGGCAATGCTGACTGTCCACCAGGATGCTGAACACACCTGGTGCAAGGTGTGTGTGAGCACTGGGGTCCTCACAGGATCAGCCCACTCTGCTTTTGAACCACCTGCACCATGGACTGCTCTGTGCCCTCTCCCCTCTCCTTCTTCTAAGGGCCTCTACATAAACACACATGATTTCTCTGTATGTGTGTTTAATTTTTGATGTTTAATTCAATTTATGAAATGATTAAAGAAATACAGTGGTTTTAATGAGTGTGTCAGCTTTTTTGTTTTTCTGGATGGATCTGAAGAGAACGGGATAAATTGTGCTTTTACTTTACATGTTTTCAATGGAAACCTTTTTATTTTCAAAGGAAATATAAAACTCACAGAAACTTTTCAACAAAGTGAGGTATTCTCTTCTAAATAAGTTTTCAGTTTTTCCTAAAGAGTCCAAAATATTTGCCTTAGAAAGATCAAGAAAGTTGAAATTAATATTCTTTGATTTTGCTGCAAGACTTGCAGGAAGACTCAGGGATTTTTATGAGGAGCTCTGGCATCTTAACTGCATAATTTTTTGTGTAAATGAAGCTCTTGTTAAATGTTAAGTAAGGTTAAATCATTCTCTGCAGAGATTGCTAAGTAGTTTGACTTAAGTTTGGGCTTTCTTCTTGATTACCTGATTTACTTGTGAACTCATCATTTCAGTACTTCCCCAGTTGCCACAGATCTTAAACAATTCATTGAAATAAGCTAAAATTCCCAAATTAAAAAAACCAAACAAACAAACAAACACCAAACCCAAAACAAGCCTGCAGCAATATAGAAGAGTAGCAAGAAAAGAAAAGGTTCTGACCGGGTAGGTAAAACCAGAAATTTCATACTGTATTCTTCAGAGTGTGTCCCACTTGCACATCATTCTTCAAGTTAATCAATGCTACATAAATACCAAGAAAAAGTAGCCAACCTCCACACTCCTTAAAAAAAAAAAAATTAATTCATTAATTAATTTCATTAATATATTACATTTCACTGCTGTCTCTTCACTGTTCTCTAGCTTTTACTCACCCACAAGCCTGATAGAGGGGCCTCAGACTCCAAAGTCCAGCTTGAATGATGCCTGAATCATTTCATGAAGAATTCATCTTCATGCTGGCCTGGTTCCTTGGTACTTACACCACCTAAGCACATTTTTAATCCAAGTATCTCCCAAATGTTGTAGTATGAGACTTGGAAAAATGCCATTTTTTGATCTCTCTGAAACCCTCCACAGATTATATGCTTCCCAAAGGAGGAGTTTTGTTATTTAGTTCTTGGTAATGACTCCTGGCCAACAGGAAAAAACAACTTAGGTTATATTCATACGGACAGGTTGAAAATTTGATTAGATATTGGAAAATATCATATCCAAAATGTTCAGTTTCCATAATGCAGCAGTCTCCCCACAACACCAGGAGAGAAGAGATGCAAGTCGAGTCTTTTATGTAGAAAATACTTGGCAAATATACAAGCCTGCTGAAACATCCCTTGAGAGGCTAAACAAATTTAAACTTGTAATTCTCTTACAGCCTTAAAGAAGGCATTTTCTCCCCTAAACACCATGTTGAAATTCTACTTTTAGCAAATATAAGAAATATAAGTTACATTTTCAAAACTGAAAGAGAAATCTCTGTGAATAAATAAATCTCAAGAAGTATAGCTACAGGGGTAAAAACACAGGCATTTCACTACTTAAAAATTTCAAAAATACAGTATTTGAGCTTAATAAACACAAAATCACCTGCAAGCCAGATTAGTAAAAGGGTATGCTCTCCTGCCAAACTTCAGGGAAAGCTCATATTTTCAAGAGTTCATAAGTCCATTTTAAAATGTTAACAACTGTTTTCCAGATTTCTCTTTGGTATACAAGACACAGCCCAGAAATCCTTCCTTTTCATTCAAGTATGTTAAGGGGAAAAAAACCCCAACTTTAAATATATTTACAGAGGGTTCTTTAATAACACTAAAGTTCTATCACTGAGAACCATTGTAAGATATAGAATGCCAATAGTTATTTTTATTTGTACAAACTGAATAAACAATGTTAATTATATAAGCCCCTAGTTTTGCATACTACTTTTCAGCAGTAGATTTCATGAAGTCAGATGTCATACTCCATGTTAATTAGAAGAGCATCTAGTTCTGTGTAGTGCTTTTTACCAGCAGTTGACGACAAGTCAAGTTTGAGTCCCCTGATCTACAATCAAAGAAATGAAGAAACAAGTTGAGTGACATATATATGTCATTGATCTACGAAACCGGCAACAAACTTCAGAAAATCACTGAGGGATCTTTAGTCCTAACTGGATCTGCTCACTAGAAAGCAAGTTACATGTGCAGCAAATAGCATAATTCACTCTCTTCACACTCAAACTGTGTATTACAAAGGTCTGTAACCCAGACTGCTCACTTAAACAGGTCCAGTCATGGGCACAGCCATGGTTTGCTCTGCCAGTGATCAATAGCCCTACACGGCTCCATGGAGGGTTTCATTGCCCTGCCAGGGGAACCAAGAGTCTGTCATCCATGAGCTTTGGACATGCCATGCTGGTATTTTTCTTTAACAGTAACAGGAGATAATTATTATACTGTTGAGCTATTCTAAGAAACAGGTTTCAGATGGAAATTTTGCAATTGACCTAAAAACCTAGATATCTAGATACTAAACCTACAGTATTCAGTGGTAGAGAAATTCATTTCCCACTCATCCCTCTGCAAAACAAAGCAGGAAACAAAATCAACCAGTATTGTGCTTCCCCTGAACACCTCTAATGGTAATTTGTAAAACTCTCTTGTACAGTATCTATTGAGTATAAGCATCGTGCACTTCCTACAGCAACGTGTCATGTGTGAAATTGTTTTTTGTTGCATTTTGTACTTCTTAGCCTATGAAAAGAAATATTAAAAAAAAGAATTAAGTTCCCTAAAAAAAAAAATGAAGTAGTGGTCTGATTCCTTGCTGCAATATAAAGCTGAATCTTCAGTCTTCAATCACCTCTGTGAGTTTATTCATATCCCAGCCTAGGCACGCCTGGGACAGTAATGAAGGAACATCTGTCTATGTAGAGCATGCAATTATTACCCATTACAAAGACACCACTGGAACAGAGATATAATTAATTACAGTAAATTTAGCACCATGAATTGAAGGACTTGACTCCCATTAGCAAACAGGGGAGGGAAGCTCAGCAGGCAGATAACATCTTTTATAGACAGGAATCATATAAATGGCTATTTCACACTTATTTAATCTTCAAAAGCACTATTAGGGGAAAAAAAAGTTGTTCCTGAAAAGTAGACGAGCTACTTGAAAACATCCAGACAGTCCCATACAGAGTTCGTGTTTAAGAGAGCCTGAGCAGCCAGCACATCCTGTGATCCAAGCTGGCAGACCTGCTGGGACAGGATGGAGCCCTAAGATGCACAGCAGCGCTTCCAAGATGTACATCTCACCCCTTTGGATGTGTGTCAAGGTAAGGCTGTGCCAGTCCATGCTCTGCACCACGACCCCTTTGCACACAAAAGGCTCTCTGGGGTGAAGGATACCACCAGGATTTTTTTTTTCATAGTCTAAGAAATATAAATTGTAACAAAAGGCAATTTCACACATGGCACGTTGCTGTATGAAGTGCATAATGTTTATACTCAGGAAAAGGATGCAGGACCACACAGGCACCCTTCCTAGGGTTTAAAATCTTCAGTAAAGTTCTGAAGTAAAAATCAGCATGGGATTATTGGCATATTGATATTCTCTGGAGATAACAGCAGCCACCAGAGTGGGTATGTTCTTGTGAAGATTCCTGAAAACGAGACTACCATATTTGGGGCCAAAGCATTATAACAACTTTCCCTTTATTTTCCAACTATGCAGCAGGACTAAGCAGAAAACAATTTACTGGGAAAACAGCAATGGCTTTGAGATGGAAGTGTAAAAAACAAAATTCCAGCCCACTCTACCATAACTAAAAACCCAACCATTCAAAATTTCATCTGCGAAAAGATATAAGAATTTATGTATGGACTGACCATCAACTGCTCCAGCTAGGCTGGAGGCTAAATGTTGAAGTTTCTACACTGAGAACACAGCTAGAAAATATCATAAATGCAGTCTTTACCCAGGACTGTCTCTGAACCACAGGCTGTATCAGAGAATGTAGAGCAGGAAATACTTCCACAGATGAAAAGGTCTGTTACATTCCTTAAAATATTGGCATCTCGTGCTGGAACCTTTTTCCTCTAATAAGGTACAGGTGAAGAGAACAGCACAACCATGAGGAAGGTCCCCTGCACTCTCTCTGCAACACTATTGTCAGGGAAGAACTGACAAATGTGTAACTGCTGAGCCTTTGATCCAAGACTGAGTATTTGATGCTGAGGATTCTGGCAATGTCTGGAGCAAGCAGCAGTACTCTTTTGTATAGCCACTTATTTCATAGCCTGCAGGTGTGAAAACTTTAGCTTAAATCTTAATGGTAACATATAATTAAAACAACTATTGACTTTATCAACATGCAAGATACTTTTAAAAGTTATTTTGAACATCTTCTTAGTCTTCACAGATAGCTATATTTCTATTTTGCTTGTGAAAGAATATAATTTAGGTGCAAAATGTTTCACTTAATTCCTCTCTGATACTACAAACTTTTTCTTACTTAAATATGTAATGTAAATTGATTATAAGCACCATCAGTTGCAGAATTATGTAATCATATGTAATCATTATTAGTAATGTAATCATTAGTTACTCAAAACACACCAACATTTCTCCAAATTATTGTAAGTCATGTAAGGGTCTAAGTTAGCTGCTAACCCTGTGTGGAACTGAAACTTCGGCACCAGGGATTTTGTCACATGGTCTAAGTGTTTGTTAAAAATGACAGAAGGAAGCAAGACATGGAAAAAAAAGATGTAAATTCAGAAAACTAAAATCTAAATCCAACACTTGGTATTAGTCCCCCAAGATTAAACCCATTGTTTCATTTGGTATCAGTTAAAAGTCAATGTAAGTGTTCACAAATGAAGCACACATTTTGAAATGCTGTTGTGTCAGAGTCTCATCTTTTACCCCAGACAGTGCCAGGCTGTGCATACTAAATTGTTTTGGCTTTAGAGATGACACTGTCTTCCTCATCTTTCAGCCACAACTTCAGCCACGTCTTTTCAGCCACAACTTCTCCTTGCCCAACTAGAAGAATCACCAGCAATACCAATTGCTGGCCTGGCAAGTGCATTGTCCAGATCAAAATGTCTGAAAAAATTAGTGTTAGTGATTAAAGGGAAACAGGTCTCCCATGGCAGCATCCACAGAACTGGCTTCTATGTTTTTCTATCATCAAAGGGCTAAACAGTGATCAGTGTCTGACTCCACAACTGTTTTCTTGGACATTTTATAATTCCGATATCATTCCCCCAAGAACCTGTCATAGGGGGTCATGTAAATGAGAAGGTGTATTTAAAAGCCTGTTTTTTTATGAAGCACTCAAAATCATGTTCTGTGCCCTACAGACAGTTACACGCAAACACTTCCAGGACAAGTAAAACGTATGTAGCAAAGTCAAACTGGGTATCCACAATCACTCATAGTTTCTTTAAGTGAGGCCACCTCAGAGAAGCAAGAATAATGGTCTAGGAAATGCTGAAGAGACTTTTTTCCAGCCAACATGCACAAATATACAGTTACTTTGTTCCCAGGAGCCAACTTTCCTGTACCACATAATGAAAATTGTTGCTTAATTTGGCCTGAATTTTGGCATACATCTAACACTGCTTTCCTAATGTCACTGTTCATCTTAGACTATTATAAAACATCACTTCTATCTTGTTCCCTCCACTAATTACATTAATATATTCTTCATAGTATAGTTTCCTACAACAATTCAGGAACTACCACTCTGCTAAACCCGAATGACAATCCATTACAATCCTTCCCAGTCTGAATTTATTTCTGCAGGATTTCACCAGCAATTGCAGCTTTTGCAAATCTTATCTAACACTATCTCATCTCAGTAATGTTCTAAAATCAGATTCATGCACATGTAATTTATATTTTTTCCTTGGCTTTCCTGCAATTTCTATCCCGTAGCAAAGATAGCATTTGTACTTCTGACAGCTCTCAGAGTTTGTACCCTATTTAAAAGTCATGTATTTGCAGATGGATAAAAAGAATCTCTGCATTTTAATTACAGTATTTGCAATGTCCCTTCTGGCAATGGCAACAGCCAGTTTCATCTAATGATACTTTCCCATAAAGACATGATATTTTTACATCCATAGACCAACCTCTATTTATTTAATTTCTGATAGCACCTCTTGCACACATCCTCTTAATGTCCAGTTTTCACCCTACTGCTGTCGAAGGTCTGTATTAATGCAATTTATTGAAATCTACTTTAGACAATCTGGGTTTGCTCTTACCATTGCTGGTGAATCCCAACAATTTCGTCTAGCACCAGTCCCAGATTTTCTCCAGTTACAGTCATTTTACCACTTCATATTATCCTGCTTGTTTTAAGGGACCCACCTGGAGTTTAAATCTCTAATTGACTGGAAAAGCTCTTCCAGCCTTCAGGAGCTCTGTATTGACCTAAATGGTTCAACTAGTCAGGCAACTAACCCCAAGCAAGTCTCAAGGTAAGTATGGATGGATGGGAGCCCAGGGGGACAGGAAAGACAGTGGGCTGGAGAAAGAGCTCCTGGTTGTAGGCAATCTGAGCTCTCAAGTGTCCTGGCTTTTCATGTGCATTGAAGAATTCCAGCTGCTGATACTGTCAATAGGCCAGAAAAAGGAGCAGCTGCAAGAGAGGGAAGAAGGGAAAAGGACTGCGTGGGACCTCCTGACTTGAACCCACACTTCTAGAGTGTAAATTTTTTCCTCCCTTTCCCCTGCTATACTTCACCCACAAAAAATTTGATAACTATGATTTCATGCAGGTGAAGTGAATTTCACTTTTAAGGCTTGAAAGTTGTTTCATTTTCAAACCCTAAGGTTTTACAGTGAAGGAGTGGAAATGAGCTCTCAGAGATTGTGGGTGTGATTTTACATGTGTGGGGTTTTTGGGCACTCAGGTTCAGAAGCTGGCTTTTTAATACTGCTGAATGAACTCCAAACCGAGGATTGCAAGCTATCAGGTGAATGCCATAAAATGAAATGCAATCTCTGTAGGAGGTAGTTTGTCTTTTAAATTTTACATCTGCCAGTCATAATAACATCCTTGAAAACCTAAAAAAATTTCAACGTTCATGTTATTTTGTCTTTAAATACGAAACATTAATTAAAACCCTATTCTAAAACCTTTCGTTTATTTATTCATGTCTTGCAGAATAAGCTATGAATCCTCAGCATGTATAATGACTATAAAAGAGAAACTGTAATTTCCTATATAGTTAAATTTTTTCCTGAGCACTTATTGCTTATCTAATGTAGTTCCATAATCTAATTATTACATTTCCAAAAGAATGTGTTGTTTCAATAACTGAGCTCTTGATTAGATATTTCTCTTGTAAAACAATTCAGAACTTTCTGTTCTAATTTTTTTCCTACAATGTAAGACTGCATAGATCGCACATCTAATTGGACATATTCATGTTTTAGCAGATTTCAGTTTTTTCTTCAAAAAGCATTGATCCTTGTTATTTTTTAAAATATGTTGATATTTTGTAGACAACTTTACAGCTGATTTAGACGGGTCTGTAAAAAGAACTGTAGCCCTTCATGACAGCATTATGCTTTGGGGACCCTGTGGGAGGCTGGGAAACAAGACCATGGGCTACTGGGACCACAAGTCTGCTCAGGCAGACCTTGGTCCCAGTTGGGCCAGAGTGCTGCAAAGGCTGTGAATGGCTCTCGGACACAGGAAGCCTATGGGCAGCATAAGAAGAGCCTGGGTTTGTTAGCTACAGTATGATCCAAAGACAGTCAGGAGAGATGGATGTGTGGTGGTCATTGATCCCTCACTGTGGAATTGGCTTGCATGCTCCAACATGGGCTTTGGTTTCCTGTCCTGCAAAAAACACAGTGTATGGCAAGACAAAGAGAACTGGTCAAGCCATACATCCACAGCTCACACTGGTAAGAGACTTACCAGTCTGGATGCAGGAACTTGTTTCAAGTCTGATTATTTAGATGTTGCTTAAGGACTACAGAGCCCTGCTGTTTCTTCCAAATTCCTCATTTTCCCGTGCATAAAAAAAGTTCAGTCCTTGAAAATATGTGGTGGAGTCTTCCACCCCAAGCCCTCCTTGCTGCAGCTCCCAAGGGATGGCCACTGCTCTCTGGCTTACTGATTCTTTATCTAGAGGGAAGCTGTTCTGAAAACACTGCTTAATAAAAACATGACATCTATCATACATAGTAAAAATGAAATAAAGGGACATCAGAGAGCAAACATAAACACTCCCACAGACCTCCTGCCACTGTAAAATAATTTATGGGGTTGGAGCTAGACTGGCATACTGTGACTTTTAATGTTCCAAACTGGCTTACCAGCACCTATACTTTCCTCAGCTGTTTGCACAACAGTCCCAGCTCTAGTTTCAGTTCAATAAGTTACTTTATTTGGGCCCTGCTCTTAAGAAAGTCTCAGATGTGGTCAACTCTCCCTCACTGAATGGAAAATTGTGTTCAGGTATATCAGAATAGCCATCATTAAGCTCACTTTAAGCATTGTGGCTTTTTACAGAATAGTTTCAAAAGAAAGAGTTTACCTGTTACCACCTCATTTTTTCCTTTTTGAAATGTCTCTCACAAATCGCTGCACAACAAAAATCCATTTTACACAAATAAGCCCAAACAGAGCAAATAAAAATAGGCTATGTACAACATTTAACATAAACCCTAATACTCATCTACCTCTAAATCTGTAACTTTGTCAAGTCACATGTGAAACTACAGAACTTTCCATCTTTTCTTCTACAGGTGGTACATAATATTACACTTTTCAGTGGGGCCCACATTTTTCTTGCCTTATGAGATTTTTTTAATGTTTTTATGGCTCTCCCATTCACAATTTTTTTTTTTAAAGAATGCTAATAATAGGTCCCTTAGAAAGTCAAGTCTATAGGAAAAAACCTGAATGGAAAGAGCAAAAAGAGGGTGTCCATTACTGTAAAATCCTTTTCTGAGGAACAGCTCTGAGTCCAAATGAGAAAAACTCAGGCAATAAGTAGAGGAGTCAGTTTGCATACACTAAGTCCCTAAGAAGATACAGCTAGATGTGGTGCCAAAGAAATGTCTATTATCTTCTTTTACACACGGAAAAGTTTATGACAAAGAATGAAAGGAGAAAAGTGATACAGAAAGAAGGTGCTGGTGGCAGACTGGGCCTCCAGAACAAGAATACTGGTGTTGCAGTCAGAAATTCACAGCAGGATAACCACAGAGTATATCAAATATTTATGCTGAAGAATTTCTTCTCTGTTGCTTTTTGACAAAATCATTGCCATAGACTTTTTGTTCCCATATGGACACAAAATCCATCAAAGGATGTGAGAGCAAAAGGTCAACTGAAAGCACTCCTACACTTGAGTGATAAGTGGTTTACGCTAAGACACAACCAAAAGGTGGTTCTAATATGTAACATAATATTGGGCTGTTATGAACATAAATCTGATGGATACACAATGAAATGCTCATTACAAAATCTGCATCACATGAATGAACTACTTTTACTTGAATGCTCTTTCCTAGCTGTGCATGTCTCTTTATTTGTCTATTACAATGAGGGGTGTGGCTGCCCTGAGAAGCTGCACTGCCAAAGGAGTTGCAGTGTGCATAAAACCCGCTGCTGTATCACTGCACATTTTTCCAGCCCTAACGAGAGAACACTTGAACAAGAGTCTGAAAAGAATTTTGTTCCATTATAAATTCATAAACTTTGAAGCTCAATTGATTCTTTATTCATTTAAATCCACTGCAAAAATAGGGCTGAACCCAGTGTACTTTGGACAGAGGGGGAAATGCATTGGCAACACATCATCTCAGAGAGTGTTTGCTGTGCCAGAAGAGCCTGAGCTGATGGGCAGAGCCACACTATGTAAGCATCTAGGGAGAGGGAAATATTTTAATGAAGTCACAGAAGTTATGATTGGCAATCTGGATCCAAATCATAAAGAAACCAGCTTTTCAGTAAAATTCTCTTGTAATTAAAATCCCCTAAGTTCAAAAGGAAAAAAGAATGTCTTCCTGCATTCTTAGTGAAAGCCAGGATATTGGAGTGTCATTACCTGAAAATAAGTATGCTGAAATTTTGAAAGCCTCTGGTGATAAATATAAAAGTCAGCTTGCAGTGAGCCAAGACCAGACTTTCTTGTTGATAATACAGTTAAACAAAGTAATACTTATTTGATTAAGTGTGGCCTGGAATTTTTTCTGTTTGCATCTCTTGAGTCACATAAAAATACATTGTAAGTTAAAAATCAGAATAATTAAAGTAATGGCTATAAAAGTTGCTACTTCTTTTGCCAGGCCATTTGGAGTGTTTTGCAGTAAAATAAACAGACGTTGAAAATATAAACACACTAATATGAAAACAGCCTCTTAACATTTGAAAAAAGAGCCATTTGAGAAAAACACAAAAAATAAAATAAACCATCAGAAAGATGAAAAAAGAGGATAGAAGCAAAAACTATAAATTATGGACCAAATTTGACATAGCTAAACCATCTCTGGTGCAGAATGTGAGGACAGCCACAAATGCCCAGTAAGATGTTGTCTTTTGACAATGTATAGGAGAGGGGTAAAGCACTTACTGATGCCATCCAGTGCTAAAACTCATGAGAAAGACACACCTTGAGGTTGACCTCTGTCATTGCAAAAAGAAGGAAATGAGAAAAGATGAACATTTTCTCCCTTGCAAAGCGAACACTGGCATCCACTCTGCCCCCAGCCCACTGCCCTGCTCTCCAGCAATGTGTCACTGCCACAGCACATGGAGAAGCAATCTTCACAGGACAAACTATACCCTAATCTCCAAAGGAAAGAGATACCTCGAGAAGGGTCACTGCCTGGAGGGGACTTTCGTGTACCTTAGCCCCGCTTTACTCTCTTCCTTTCCCTGCCTTAACCTGCTGCAAAGCTGGAAGAGGGACAGTCTGATCCAGAAAATGTCTGTTAAGAATTCAAGACTAGAAGGGATTGGGAGTAGGTGGCAACAGATCACAGTACTCTTGACACAGAGCACATCTCCACAGCTCCTAAGCTGAGGCCCCTAAGACAAGGGTGAACTACCAACCTGCTTAGCATTGTAAAAAGCCTGCAGAAAATCTCCTCTGACAGGGACCTCCCAGCATTGTGGATCTGCCACCAGCCATGCCAGTGCACTAACCTCTGAACACTCCAGAAACTGCTTGAAATTTCCAGCTTCAGATATTGAACTTAAGAACAGAAAAAAAATCCAAACCCAAATCCAACTCAAATACATACTTACATAGTTCTTTGCTTTTTTCTTCATAATTTTAAGTCTTCAAAATTAACCACAGAAAGTTCCTGTCCAAGAATAAGCTCTAAGTAATTCCATGACACTAAACACTCTCTCACGAGCATCATTCATTCACCTTTCTTTAAAAGAGAAACAAGACTTATTTGTCTCTTCAGTAGTTCTGTGAGGCCTGAGGACCTCACCTCATGAAATATTTAAGCACTTGCTTAACTTCAAGCATTTAAACTCAGGCCAGGCCCAGAGCAGTAACATGAAAATGAGTGTGCAGAATGAAATGTAACATTTTGTGCAACAGATAAAAACAATGTATTGTTTTGGTACAAACTCTGATAAAGAACAAATTTTTAAAAGGAAATAGCAATATTCTGAAATTAAATTAGATCCAGATCTGAGCTTGATTCTGTGTTCTGATACACATAGAGAACTCTAATGAAGTGAATAAATGTCATTAATCTGAGTGTAACACTGAAATTAGAAGATTGTGCGAAGATCAATTAACTGCCTCAGAAGAGAAATTGAGCTTGGCAATGTAAGGATTGACTAAACACAAGCATGAAGTTATCCTCATCACTGGTAGCACCAAAGCACAATAGAGTCTTGAAAGACACATCTGAGCTATGGGTAGAAAAACCTGATCAATGGTGTTTTTATAGAAGCTGTTCAAACTTTCGTTAGGAGGAACTTTCACAGGAGGAACACTGGGTACTGAGCGTACTGAGGCCTAGACTGAGTGCAGAGTTTCTGGCTTCAGAAATTTAACTCTTCATAAAATGCTAACAGCACTTTTCCCTGGCAAGTACCTGAATGAAACCTTGAGTAGCTTGAGAATACTCAGGCTAGAGTGCAGTGTCAGACATCACTGTACTTTTAAAAAGTCCTGATAGCCTGGGCACACAAAATAGGTTTGCTTCCATTTATACAATGCCTGAAAGATATTCTATTTGAATTTTACACAGTAAATTATCTATAACGAAAATTCTGGGAACATTTGGTGCTCTGTATTCTTCACTGCCTTCATGACAGTTCTGCTTTCTACACTTTAATCCATCTTCCCCTCTTAGGATAACTTATTTGATCTCTCTACCCCTAGAACAACTATGGTTACCACATTTGAGGTGGTTGGAGTGAATTATCACACAGTCTGCCTGGGCTTTAGCCAGGCATTAACCCCGAGGGAGGGATGGGGGGATACAGCTATGGGCCGTACATGCCTCCTTCTTCTGTCCCTGGCTCACACTGTACCAGGAAAAGTGCTCTCAGTTGTGGAGCTCCTGGTCAGAAGAAGTACCCAATCTTGAGTTGGTTAATTTTAAATAACCTCTGCTGAAGAACGGTCAGGGAAGATCTGTTAGGTGACTCCAAGAGATTGGCCTTCTCGTGGTTTGGCACAAAGAGAGACATCAATTACAGTAGAATCCCCACATGCCTTGATCCTAAAATCATGGGGCCAAATTTATTCTCAGTGTAGCTGTATTGGGACTAATGAATTTACATCTGGGATGAATTTGGCCCTTAGCCTGTGAAAATGGAAACCGTATAAAAATCTATTGCTGAATTAATGACAATGCTGAGCAGTAAGCAATTTTCCAGTATGTTCCAATACACAGTGGTAGTAAATTGTTTTCCTTCTTTATTGGCAGCCAGCCCTGTTTGATCAGATTGCTAGAAGGTGGGAAGTGTCCAGAAATCGTAATTGCTCTTTGCTCCTCAAACACAATATTTTTAGGGCTGGAAAATCTGATTGTATGTGAACCTGTGATGTACCAGCAGAGCAACCTCCCCTGACAGGTCTGCTTTGCACAGCAGCATCCAGACTCAACCACCACTGTTTTCAAAAGGCTGGGGTTGGTGGAGAAAGCAAAACTGATGTCCTGACAGAAGAGGAAGAAAGGTACAGCTCCGTAGTGCAGTATGGATTACTTGAATAAAAATAACGGCTGGAGAACAACTGTCAGGAGAGAAGAGAAAAAAAATCTGTAAGAAGAGAGTCCCACCAAAACATCGTCTCTGCCTGAGTTGGAAAAGCCTGGAAGAAAACCTCACCTCAGCAAGCAGGTGGAGAAACACCTGTTCCCACTGCAGCTCCATTTTACCCTGCACTCTTGAGAGCAACACCAAATGCACAACTGGCTTTGCAGAAGGTCTGTGTGAGGTGCAGATGTGTTCATCTCCCTGCCCAAAGTTCTCAGTTTTGGTTGGAAGGGGATCTGTAGTTATCTCAGTGGACTTTTCCACTGAAATCAATTTTGCTCTGATTGCAAGATACTAGGATTCTTTGAGTTGCTGTACAATATATCAAGGGAAGAATAAAATACTTATTCTAAAAACAATTTAATATAATGTTCCCAAATATTGATGAAAATAGAATTTTAGAAAAAGAAGAATTTCTATCCATAGAAAAAAGGCATTCTAATAGTCTCTGTTTTTTAACCTCTTTCTTACCAGCGAAAAGAGTGGCTTCTGTCTCACATTTAACCTTGCAGCTCCACAGAAACTTCAGCTGGAGCACTGAAAACCCGTAGTATGTGCTGTTGCTTCACAGTAACCATGCTCACATTATTATGATACAAATGGATGTATTTCACAGCAGTCATCATACCTATAAAGAACACCAATGGCAGTAATATCTCTAAAGACCTCAAACAATATAATGAATTATAAACCATTCTAGCTTTCCTTAATCGGAGTGAACCTTTCCAGGTGTTCTTTAGCCAGATCACTTAAGCAGTGTTCAGGTTTATCTACAAACAATGTTCCATTTGCTAGTTTATAGTTTCCTGTCCTTTGCCCTCTTGAAAATGTGAGATTCAAATCTGCTACTTCTTAATCTTCAGGAATCTCTTCCTGACTCTTGTGAACTTCTAGAAAATGTCAGTGAAAGGATTGCAGATGTGCCTCTCCTGAAAACTTACAGATATACATTATCTGGACTTCAGGCTCTGTTTGCTTTTAGTACACCTAGAGTTTTTATAGCTGATACTGCTGTTATCTCTAACACTGGGTAGGCTCTCACCCTCCCTTTCCTGTCTGCAGACAGCTACAAATGAGCTGCTCAACAAATGTTCTGTTTGCTATCACCCAATATCTATTCCTCACTATCATTTTTCATTGACCCCATGATTATACTTTGTCTGGTGTGTATATATATATATAAGATCATTTAACATTTATCACGCTAACCACATATAAATTCCAGAACTGGACAGTTGTAAGACATTATTTTATGTGGAACCAAAGTCATTTATCTGAATGATTTGCAGATGTGATCTCAGAGCTATCTCCAAGTGCAGTGGGAGGAATGGTTACTGTGACCAAGAGCCTTCCCCTCCTGCTGGAGAGGGACCACTGTTTGCAGTGTTAGAGTCAGCCTCAGCCTCAGCTGCTAAGTAGTATGATAATCAAGTTATGCAAAGTGGGCAAAAGAATCTTTTGATGACATAAATAGGAACACTTATTTTCAATTCCTTTAGGAAAAAACGAACTAATGTTTGTGCTTGGATGACTATACAAAGAAGTACATGGTGGGTTTGAGATGCTTCCATTGATGATGAATCTGTCTCTTCATATTGAGGTTCTCCATGTGATTTCTGGAGCATGTTGGAAGAGCTGACAGTGCCCTAATTGCTCAATAAAGGACTTTAATGATGTCAGTGGCAATGGGATTATTTTTAGTTTGTTTTTGAAAAGGCTTGATATATTTTACCTTCCTCAGCAGTTTCCTAGAATTCTGCAGCCTAGATTTCTACACAAAATGTAGTGTATTTTGTATTTACTAACTCCTTTTCTTGTTTATTCTCAATATTTTGTCTGTTCCATATCTATAATAACCTGCAGTGTTCAATGAGGATGGAAAATGCAAAAAGTGATTAGTAAGCCTAAAATTTTGTCTGTTTTTTAAGAGGTATCTTAAGATACAGTAGATATATTTAGCATACATTATAGGAACTAATTTAAAAATCATGACTGACAAGTAAAATCATTTCTACTCATTGTGATATCCTTCTTTGTATTTGCCAGTCCAAAAACATCTCTGTGTAGAACTACAGTTCATTGTTTTCAGGTAGGCATAAGCACCAAAAGCCAACTTATTTTATTTAGATAAATGTAATGAATATGTATTTATTTCCATATCTTCAGTGATGGATGTTTATTTGTGCAGCAACAAAGTAGTGATTGCCGGTATGAAATGGACCAATTGATGTAACTTGTGTGCAGCCACACAGCAGACACTAAGTAAATCGCAGGGGTAATATGACTCTCCTGAAAGGACTGACATTTACAAGAACTTAGCCTTTAAATGTTCAGTAGGTGTACAATGGGATGTTATCACATCTTTTCATTTTTCTAATTTTGTTCTGCATGGTTCTCCTTTGAGAGAACCTTGCTTTATACTGGGTTTGAATAATAATTACAGATGTGTTGCCATCTGATAAGTGACACGGTTTACAGATTAAGGGAAAATTTATTTTATAGTAATTAAAATGTAGTAAAGTCAAAAGATTTTAAAAGAAGTTGACTCACAGTCTCATTATACGATTTTTTGCAGTTCATCAAATTTTATATTCATGCAGTAAATGTGGCTTTTTCCATACAAAAACAGCAACAAAGTTGGTCATAGCCCATCAGATAAACCTATTTTTCTCCAGAAACACACACCCATGACTTTGCTTCAAGGTGTCTGTTTCTCCCTGACAAGAGTCATCTTAAGTTTGGTGATAACAAATACGAACTGTGTTTTACAGGTAATATTTAAGCACGGACATTTGATGTCCCGCCGGTTGCACCGCGGGGCCCTCACACTGTTATTTTCGCTGTTTAAAATGACCGAGGTCCTTACCGCCCATCCGGAGGGAGAGCAGGGCGGACACTGCGGAGACGGGGCTCGGCCCTCGCGTCCCCACGGCCGGGGCTGAGGGACCCGCCATGCCGGGCACCGGGGGCGGCGCGGCCGCCGGGGGGCGCTGCAACACCGGACATGGCGCGGCCGCCCCGGCGCTGAGGGCGGGCGTGCGTGTGGGGATGGGCTGGGCTGGGGCTGGGTTGGGACTGGGCTGGGCTGGGGCTGGGCTGGGGCTGAGACTGGGACTGGGCTGGGGCTGGGGCTGGGGCTGGGGCTGGGGCTGGGGCTGGGACTGGGCTGGGGCTGGGGCTGGGGCTGGGGCTGGGGCTGGGACTGGGCTGGGCTGGGGCTGGGACTGGGCTGGGGCTGGGACTGGGCTGGGGCTGGGCTGGGCTGGGCTGGGGCTGGGGCTGGGTTGGGTTGGGACTGGGCTGGGGATGGGGCTGGGCTGGGACTGGGCTGGGGCTGGGGCAGGCGCCCGAGGGCAGCGCTGCGCCCTCCTGTGCCCTGTCACTGGGCGGACAGAGCCGTGTGCCCGCAGAGCTCCCCCGGGGCGGTGCAGGCTCTCCCTGCCCGGGGGTGGGCGCAGCCCGAGCCTGGCGGCAAAATGTAGGCAGAGGTGGGCACCAAGGACAGCTCTGGGCCTCAGGGCAGGCATCCCGTTTTGTTGGTTCTGGTTTGAAGATAAAAGCAAATTCTTTGGTCTCACCGAATCCATTTAGAAATTATTTTATAGCTTAACATAGAATGTTTGTGGAATCGTCAAGGTTGAAAGGGACCTTTAAGGTCATTGAGTCCAACTGTCCACCCAGCACTACCACTGTAACCTCTAAACCACTAAACCAGATCACCCAGCAGCAGATCTAGGCGCCTCTTGAACATTTCCACTTCCCTAAACAGAGGGGTTAAGGGGTGAGAATGGACCTTAAAGATCATCTGGTTCCAACCCTCCTTGCCATGGGCAGGGACACATCCCACTAGACCATGTTGCTCGGAGCCCCATCCATCCTGGCTTTGAACACTGCCAGGGTTGGGGCATCCACAGCTTCTCTGGGCAACCTGTTCCAGTGTCTCATCACCCTCACAGTAAGAATTTCTTCCTAAAATCTAACCTAAATTTCCTCTATTTCAATTTGTACCCATTACTCCACATCCTATCACTACAGGGGAGGTGCTCTAGTCCTCTTATCAACTTCATGGCCCTCCTCTGGACTTGCTCCAACAGTTCCATACCCTTCTTATGTTAGGGACACACTTCTGTGGGCTTTTTGCCCTCCTCTGCATTTTTATATCTCACTCTAACTTTCTTGCATTTTTTATTTCTACTCTCAAAGCAAACAGAGAAAGTGCTTTCTTCTGTTTCGAGTGCACTCTTTAGATATCGTTCCAAGTATTTTTATTTACTTTTTTTTTAATTCCGCATATTTCATCTGTTTCTTATTCAGAGGGAAAACAAATACTTGAATATTATGTCAGTTCCTCTCAACTCTGCTGTTTGACTGTGATTACACAGCACTATCTGAAACATCCTTGAGACAGTGAAGTGGCTCAGAAGTGCTGTTTACAGCCCCTGACAGAGGCCCTGTTCCTCTTACAGCCCCATTTCCACAGCTGATTAAACCGACCACAGCATAAAATGGAGGTTGGGGTCATTTGTGCTACCATCCTGGTCAAACTATATGTGGTCCAGAGTCAGAGAATTCTGACTTTCTGGATATTATATTCACCTCCGAGAGTGAGTTGAGAGACCCACTAGTCCTGGGCAGATGGCTATTGTTGTCAGCTTGGTTTGTGGCCAAAACTGTTGTATATCTTCTTATTTTAAATGTAACATTTAAATATTATACATAAATATTTAATAATTATTTTTTTGCCCCTGAAACTTCTTGAAATATCATAAACAGGTAGAAATGAAATCATGTGTTGCTTGCTATTTCTAATATTTAGGCAGTTCTGCTGAGTCTTTACTTTAAGCTGCGCCAAGGAAGCACAACTTCAAACTTTCTGTAACTGAGATTACCTTTGTGTGAATTAAAATATTTTTATTGATACTACCTACCTGCCATGAGTTACATCATCAAGGGAAGAGCTACTAAATCAGAGTAAACATTTAGAAATATCAAGTTCCGGTGTTTCAATTCTGATTTTTTTCTCTCTTTCACAACAATCATAGTATCAATTAGAGAATCCTGAGAGCTGCCCCTTGAAAGAAATCTGAAATTTCCTACAGTCAGGAAAAGTTTTCTACTTATGTTTTACATTGGAATACCATGTTATATTTGCTGTCTTTTTATGGGGAAACTGTACAGGTGACCGGAGAGTGAGGAGGACTAGACCTTGAGAAGCAAGCTGAGAGCAGGTGAGTCAGAAGAAAAGCCTTGAAGAGATGAAAATTTAATTAAAAATATTAAGACCTTTTCTTCTTTTTCCAACTTAATATTGGCATGTGATTAACTCAGCAATGTGTGATGCTCATGTATTTTATGACCTTGCAAAGAAGTTGTATCCATTTCCTATGTTTGACTGGAGTCACGGGGCTTTATAATGAACAATATGGAACTGTAACACAGACCAAGTGCTGGGAGGTGGGTGTGTGCATTCGGTGTGTCACAGTGCCACACTACTGTGATGGTGCAACTTCCAGATAGGAGCTGGCTCCTCTCCTGCCAGCTCAGAGTGCAGGCAGAAAAAACACATGTCTGCCCAAAGCCTCTCCAATTTCCCTGAAGGTAAGCAAATGCATTATCACACAGAACATACGGATTGCCCTGTGCGTTCTGGTTCACATTTGTGCAGAAGGTACAAATTTCCATATATTCCTGGTTCATCTTTAAAACAGCAAATCTTCAGAGTTTACTAGCTGAAGCTCAGCTTCTAAAACAGACTGTCTTGCTGATGATTTGCTGGAGTTCATGTGCATTTTCCTTCTCCTGGGGAACTGGTTTGAAAAGGCTATTTAGGAACCTTAGCAACAGTGCTAAGATAATATGAAGCCATTTTTGTCTTTCGTGCTGAGTGCAATGCAGCATATGGGTTATGCCATCTTGTGCAATGCATGACCACATATTAATATACACAGAAACAAGCTGAACTGGAATTCCAGTTCCCCATACTCCCATCTGATAAACACAAATGAAGCCCAATAGAACATGATTTTGCCCTCCTGACTATACCAATAACCATCCCACATCCTCTAGAAAGTTCTTTCAGAGTGCATTTATAGGATAAAGTTTTCCCACTAAAAATTGCTGCAGGAACATTCTTATTCATCAAAACAAGAAATCAAGTGGCTGCTGCTTCTTGAAAAACATGAAGACATTGTTGTGAACATTGCTCTAGTATTTACAGGGGGAAGAAAAAAATAGCAGCCTTTTAGAGAGCTTTAACTCAAATCCCCAAGAGCAGCAGTGTTGCCTCCAGCCTAAAGCTGATGTCGTTTTTGATCCTAAGCCTTGCAATCTGAAGCTATCCTGTGGTTCTGCAGTTGTGTTTGTTTTGGAAGACACACAACAAATAACAAGAGGAAGGATACATGAGTTAGCACAGAGAGCTACAGGGAAAGTTGTTGCAGCTCCAAGGAGGGGGGAACTTTGTGCATGTGGCCTCTGAAAACCAAAAAAATGTCTGTAGATAATATTTGCTTTTTCTACACTTCCTTGGGCAAACAAAAATAAAAGGCAGAGGAAAATGAGTTTTTTTAAAAACTATAGCCCTTGGCTACTACAGATCAGATACTGTTTTAGTCATTTGATCTACTGAGGAGGAGAGCAGAAAGTTTTAGCCTCAAACTCCTAGAGAAGGTTGTAGAGCAGACAGGAAATCCTTACTGTAAATGAGAATCTGTTGTAAACTAGTTGAAATGCTGAAGTTCTGTTCTAGGGGAGAAAAAATATTAGCCATCTGAATTTGCTTCCATCTCAGTTGGATGAAAAGTTAGAATTCATACTCCCCCATATACCAAGTATTCCCCAAAGTTGAGTTCTGGGAATACCAAAGTGGCCTTATCAGAACATTTCATTTGAGTGAAGTCACAGCATTTTGTCTTGATAAAGTCAACAGACTTTGTTTCAGTTTTTGATCTGGAAGTTCTTTGACACAGAGAATGATGGAAACTTGTTCTTTGGAGGATGTGTTGCTCCCTGAAAAATCCCATGAATTGTTTTTTCAAGCAAGCTGGGGCAGAAGTAGTTAGTTGGAATCTAACTCTGCAATGACAGGCAGCTTCATAGTAATCCAAAAGCCACTAAAGCATTCTAGTAAGGGGCAGTATTAAGAGTGGCAGCTGCTTGAAAATCCTTAGTGCTGGCAAGGAGATCAGTAATGACATTTTATATGTATATATCTACATATATCTATATAGCTATATATGTCTCTCTATATCTTTTTTTCTGCTACAGTATCATGAAATCTATTGAAAAACTGATATATTTTTCAGTTGCATTTTAAATAAGCATGATTAAGCAGACAAGGTCAAAGAAAGCTAGTACCTGGGCAATTAATTGTGACCAGTCACTCGTTTTAAGTTGTAACTAGCAGTTGTTACCCTGAGGTCAACTCCTTTAGAAAATGCCAGGATAGCCTTGCCAAGCAGCCAACAGCCAGGGCTGTGGGATGAAAATAAAAGTGTTACAAGAAGTAATGATGAAAGTATTACAAGTAGATTAAATGTTCATCAGTGGGAAGAAGGTGAGAAAGAGGTCTCAAGGGAATTATAAAGACAGCAAGCTCAGGAACCTGCAAGCAAGGAAGAATGGGATTCTGACTAAGAACAAGTGAAAACCCATTATCTTAGCCCAAGAATCACTGCTAATTTTCATGAAAATAAAATCAGAGGCAGATCCAAATATTCACTAATTATTAAAGAGATAATTAAAAAAGGTTGTGTGACTAAGTGCAAGTGAAATTTCACAGGTGAGTGGGTAAGGGAGAGAGGGACTATTTGCCACAACTGATAAAAACAAAGTGCACAGAAGAAGCAAAAAAAGAAGATTGAGGACAACAGTGAATAACTGCAATTGAGCTCTTAGTGGAAACAGACTAATTTCATGTTCTACAAGCGAAAGACATGAAATATGTACTCTATTATCTGATCTGATACCGAGAGGAGGGCAGTTATTTTAAAGGAGATTCATATGGTTGATAGCAAGAAAGGAAATAAGGACAAGTTTAAATTAAGACATGGGAAACCAGGGAGTAACAAAATAACAAACGCTGTCAAGGAGATGGACTGGATGACCTTGCAGGTCTTCTCAATCACATGCTTCCTGGACTCCTTATGAAGAGAACAGAGTCTCAGTAGCAGATATTTAAGATATCACGTTAGTAGCCAACTTCAGGAGACTTGTCCAGCTACAAACAATCTGCTTTTCTGCAACCTCTTTGTAGTTTTAGAACAATGAAGTTACTAAAATGCAGCTCTGAGTTTTATCAAAGCATGTCTTTAAAATACTGGCAATAAGCAGAGGTGCAGCTTTTCTCTTCTTATTGCCTAAGTGTGGTGGTATCTGAGTTGTGAATAATTTTGGTGTTTTTCCAGCTGCTTTGCGTGCCTTTGGCAAAACAGGCATTACTGCTGGAAAACAGAGCTGCGCTTCACCCCCTAATTTCCTTCTCTGTTGGGTAACCCTCTCACTCAAACCCCAGAACCTGCACAAGAAGAATTTTAGAATCCCCCTTCAGGGGGGGTAGGTGGCCAGAAGGCCAACTATTTCTGTCTTTTATTTTCATGCAAAGGCCAAAGTGTTTCAGTACAGTGGGAAATGGTCTTATTAAAATTCATGTCCAGCTCTGCACATGTGTGGACTAATCAATAGTAAAGCAAGTGCTTGTTCTCTCTCATCTGCACTAGCACCAGCCAGAGCAAAGGGTGATTCCATCTCATGGCACATGGTCACCCTCCATTTAGAGGGAAGACCAACTGTTACAAATAGACAGACTGGGTCAGAGGCTTTCAGTAGCCCCTGTGGCCCGACAGAAGGTGCAGCTCCCAGACTGAAATTCACTGAGGTGTAGAAGGATGCAAAGCAAACCATGCACTTCTAGGACTATATACTCTGAAAGCCGTGCTCTCCACTGTGGTGTAAGGCCAGTGCCAGCACCAACATGTCTTGCACAGTGAAAGCATATGTAGGACGTCAGTTGACATTGGCACTGCTGTGTGTTATTAATGATAATGGCACCTGTGGTTACTGACACCATCCTCTGCACTTTTCTCTAGTTCTACTATCATCATCATCATCATCATCAAAGAACTGAGTACCAGGCATGCCTTCTAATGAAGGACATACAGGAAGTGGTAGACCAATGAAGGACAACAGGAGTGTAGAGTCAGTTTCCTGCAGGAGCCTGTCCCTGTTTTGGTTTAAACAACAGACCTTGATGATCTTGAAGCTGTTTTTCCAGAACCCTTTGGAGAGAGAGGTTTTGTACTAACAAACTCCAGACAACGACTCCAGGCAATGTTTACTAGTCCTGTGGTGCATTGACTTGCTTGTCAGTGTTTGTAAACTTCAGTCAGTTCCTCCTGGGTCTCTGAAAAGCTGCTACAGCCCCCCAGTGGTGCAGTTGACACTCAGCTCCTCCAATCTGTCCTTTGCTGGGACAAATCTCAGTAGTAAACTAATTTGAAACCAGGATCAACTATCAGAGAATTTGTGAGCAAGATGGAGGCACAGGCTAATCAATCTGTTGCAGATAGTTTGTCCAGCTTTAGCTTTATAAACAGTATGCACTCTGCTTCCTACCACTGTGTGAGGGTGTGGGAGACAATGTGTACAAACAGAACTGGAAAAGCCCTTGATATATACTGTCTTGTAATTGAGTATGTCCTAGAGAGGGAAAGAATAAACATTAGCAAACAATTCTGACTTTCTCCTAACCTTTGCAATGAAATCATCCTATAATTTATGGCTTGATTTTTTAAATTACTTTTTATTGGATGAACAAGCTCATGTGTGCATTAAAGTTCATCAGTCAAGAACACATATATATAAATATATATATATATATATACACGCACATAAGTCTTAAGGACTAGGAAAAACAGGCTCCTTTTTTTTATTTTATTTTACCCACAAAAAAAAGCAGAAAGTCATGAAGAATACCTTGTGCATGAGTTGGAATTCAGACAAAAGTGGAAAAAACCTGCTCTTTTTGTGTTTTATGGCAGTCTGGTATCTTTTTAAAGTTACATTTTTTGTGTCAGCACTCAGCAGATTTTAGGTGAGATAAACTGCCCATTCTTTTCTTTTTGCCTCCTTTTTTTTCCACTGTAGCATCTGGGACCTTAAAACTAGAAAAAAAACTCCAAAAAACCCCCCTTGTGATTTATCAGCCCTAATTGTATTGCAGTGGGGTTTCAGAGAGGAGATCATTAGCACACCCAGACATAAGGCAGATGTTCCAGTGATGACATGTCAGCAGAAGGAGTGCGTTTCTCTTTTGCCTCCTCCCTCTTTCTTATTCCTTATCTAATCTCATTCCCCTCAACACATTTGTCATTTATATCGGTGTGATGTTTGCTGGTGGGAGTGGAGGGGCAGGAGCAGCTCTCGCAGCTGTGAATCCAGCCCATGCAGGGTGTCCTCTGCTGTGCCTGGCCATGGCACATCAGCGCACAGCATAGTGTGGATCAGGATGTTAACAAGGATTAATAAGGCTGCTGTGGATACGCAGGTGAGTGGCTGTGTTTGTGTGTCACACCTGAGAAGACCATCCCACCACAGTCAGTAAACATCTCAACTGCTGTCCTGGCTTCATGTTCCCTTTCCATGAGGCTGTTCATTCGCAGGCTGCCTGGGTGGAAAAGGCTCAGAACAATTCAGTTTCTGTAGCACATTTGTTTAAGCAAAGTATTATTTATGAAGATTTTCCATTAAAAAAAATAGATGTCCTCTGGCATCAGGGAAAGTAATAAAGGCTCTAAATTATGTTCTCAATTCAGAATTAATCTGGGTGACTGGACAAGGGAGTAAAGAAAGGAAGAAACGTGAGCTTCAATTTATAAAGAAGCATTTTTTCCCCCAGCTGCCTGGCAGTCTATGTTGAGTAGGGTAGAAGCTAGGGCACCTCTGAGTTTGTAAAGGTAAAAAATAAAAAATTGTGATTATACCTAGAATTTTAAAACATTTTCTTTAAGAAAAAACTCCAAGGAACAGAAAAGACGAGAAAGATCCCAAAAACCATCTTGATAAGAAATATTTCCCAAAGAAAAACCAATGGAAACCCAGCCAAATCGGGATCCTTAGAGCATGGTTATATATAAAATCCTTCTCCTTCCCCCCCTTAAACCTATGCTGCATGCAAGGTTTATTTTATTCTTGTCATGGTAAATAATTACATGGCTGCTTTCCATTTTAGGAGTAAAGGCCAAACTTTAAGTATGATTGCACCAGTTTTGTGTCAGTATGTCTGTACGCACAGTTATAACACTTAACACATTTACAACAGAAATGTCATACAGAGGCATCCTATCTCCCACTACATTTTGTGTGTTTCTAATATGAGGAAGCCAGAAATGGGGTAAGCTAGAATGCTTATCAACTTCCAGTTTTCAATTTCCCTTTCCTTGTTCATTAAGAAAGCTGTGGAAGGCTTTGAGAAGAGCAGCTGCTCTCCCACACCAGTCAAGATATCCACAAAGACATACTCATCCTCTTTCTTCCAACCCCCACCACATGTGGAGAGAAGGAAGGTTTTGGTGGCAGCTCTGACTTTGTGATGACAAAGGGATGTAATTTTCTTTTCAGTGCTCCTGAGTCTTTTATAGCTTTTATAGTATTACCATTAAAATCAGTGCCTCCAAAGAGGAATTCTCTTTTACATTTGACAAACAAGTCCAAAATTAACTTTTTGTAGCATAAATGCTCACAAGCTTTTCCTGCTCTCTTTGCACACCACACCACCTCCCTGAATTATTTTCTTCAGCATTGGTTTCAGAACAATGCATTTCCCATCTAAATGCATTTCTTTAAAGCAGAAGAGACACCCATAAACTCAGGGCCCAGACATGACTGATCTGGGCAGGGCAACCAATCTCCTGCTAGACAAGGAAACAGGGTTGTCTTTATCATTGGGACTGATTAAAACTGTCACTGTCAGTGGTACACGTTTTCTAAATGTGGGTAAAATGTAATGATTTATCCCTTCCTTGCTGGATGTCACCTCAGTAGGTCAAGAAAAGATTCTGCATTAACTGTTAGGGTTAAGTTAGTACCTCAAAAGGAGGTTGACATGGAACAGTTCCATCTGGAATAAATCCTGTAGTTTCCTGAGTAACCCTGTGTTCTCTGTTGCTAATGGCTCTGGCTTCACATTAGTGTGTTAATAGCCCCATACTTTTTTGGTCTATCAAGAAGCATTGATGGGAAATCTGCTCTTGTGTACCTGCATCTCAAAAATGAGACTATAAATGTGTTTGATAAAAGCTGCAGCAGTGATGAAAGGCAGAGTTCTTTAAAACATTAGATTTTGTAGGGTTCTTTGACTGCAAAGTAGCTTCAATCAGAATCAGTGTGGCTCACATTGGGTGGATTACCAACTAAATAGACAATATATGACAAATTATGATTTAGAAGCAGAACAACATTGGCACTGAAGTGTCTTCAATGAGTGAGTGTATTTCTAGAGGTATCCAATTCTGCTCCTGTGTTATTTAAAGTTTTTGATCAATAATTCCATAGGAAACACAAGCATTACTGTAATACTTATATAAAATATTGATATAACATTGATAGCAAACTCCCTGTTCAAAAGTAAAGTGTAAGAAGAGGAAGTAACTGCTGTGTGCTGAAGTAAAATAAATTTGGACTGCAATTGAGACATGAATTTTCAATAGTGAGGACAGCTAAATAGCTGGCAAATCAGAATATCTCTCAGATGAATTTAATAATTAATTCCTGCATAACTGGATGCTCAGGAGATGCAAATAAGCACTCAAGCATGAAAAATGGCAAAATCTGAGGTACAGCATAGTCTTTAGATTCATCATGATGGACTGTTAGACCCGTGCTTTCAATAGGGACCACTGGATTTGTTCCAAGAGTGAGCAATGAGATCTCCATGTGTCTGTGCAAGTTTTTCCACAGTGATTTTCCCTGTTTTCCAACATAATTTCTCCTCTACATCCATTCTCGTGACACATATAACTACCAGGAATAGTTGCTGGAGATGCAAGTCAAGCACACATGGAAATGTTTGAGAAGTCAGTTGCTAGATGCACTACAGATGTTGCTTGTTTGGAACACTGGTAGCTGTTCTGCTCACAGTTCTTTCCAAAAATACACTAAACATCATCATGAATAGCAAATTCTTTTTTTAATCAATACTTTCACTTTGGTGTAGTTTTGTTCTGTATTAGACACTTCAGAAAGGAAAGAAAAAGTGACTGCAAAGAGAAGCTAGAATATCTCAGGCAAAAAAGGGAAGATCCACAATGGGGAATGGTACTTTTTGTTCTCCACTGAATGGCATTTTTAAAAACAAGTAGAGTTCAATATTTCTCACAGAACCTTGTCCTGACTCTGGCATGCTGGGGAAAAGCAAAACAAGAACAGTGTGCAGGATATTCTATATACAAACACTCTATGCCTTTTGAATGGATAAAAATAAATCCATCACTCTAAACGTTACTGCCTCATAGTTTGTTTTATTATCTTCTCTGATTTTCATTATTCCAAAATTAGTTTGTATATGAACTAACAAACTTACAAACTCTGTGTAAAAAAATTAAGAGGCAATAGTTTTACAGATACCACATGAATTTAAAATAGCTTTGTAAATTTTGCTGAAATAAATATTAATAGTTTAAAAAATCGAGCCTTCTTAAGCGTCTGGATGAGTTTCTTCTTTTAAAAACTTATTTTAAAAATAAAAGCAGATGCAGATAAAACTTGAATTTCAGAACAAGAAATCAAGTTTTTGTTTAAAAACAATTTAATGACAAACTACATCAGCTTGGAAAGGGAGTGGTTTTGAACTGCATATCATTCACCTGTGTGAAAGAAAAAAAGTCAACCCCAACTCTTGAGAACTGAAGTCAGAGGGAAATCCTAGACATGCAAGAGATGTGAGCTGGATCCTCTGTATATGTACTCCCCCGTTGCTAATTTACACTGAAAAAAAACATTTTCCTTTCTTCATTCCACATGCTCCTCAAAATTTGGAGTTGAGCTTGAAGGTGGAAGATGTCACCCTCCAACTAATACCTGTAACAGGTGAATGAAGTTGTGAGGCTGTGGTGGACTCGGTGCCACTGATCTCAGAGTTAACATCTGGGTAAAGGGTCTTTACCTCTGCCAACACCCCCAATGCCAGCTGACTTCAGTGGGGCCTGCAAGCACTCAGCTTGTCAGAAGTATGTACCAAAAATTATGTACCAAGAATTAGCCAATTATAAAATTTGCTGCTACTATTATGGCTGGGGCTTCCAGTAATTAGTTTCAACACAGGCAGAGTTTCTGATGCTGAGATGCTCCTGATGGTGTCCATGAGGCTGAGTGGGTAGCACTGCTATAAATCACCACCGTGCTCTCAGCAGGGATGCTGTTGGCATCCCTCATTGGAATTTGCACTGGGGCTATGCTCTGTGAACAGCAGCAGCCTGTATCTGTACTTCCCAAGATGAGGAAAGAAATGACTTTGTGGAAGGAACTTCCGCATTACAGGCATTCCAGTTGTTCCTTTGAGCCACAGCCATAACTCTTTCCAGATGTAACCCTTCACTTCTCCCTCTTTACAAGTTTATTTTCCTTGTAAGGAAGAAAAACATGGAAAAGATTTTTGGTTGGTGTAAGCCAAACTGAGATGTACTGAATGTAAAGAATGAAGAAGGCTTTATAGAACATCTGACAACAGCCAGTGAGCTGAGTCACACACACAAAGCCATGGAAGTGCTAAACCCCATCAGATGCTTCTGTCTAGGTGAAATTCATTTTCTTGCCTAACATTGCATTGGAAAGGAGTATGCATGTGCTGGTGCAAACACAGGAAGGGAAATCTTTGCCTAAATTTATGGCTTGAGCAAGGAATTTTGTGGCCTCTGTAGCTCCTGCAGCAAAGAAATCTGAAGGTTCTGGACACATCCTGCTTGGGAGGATTTTATCACAGCAAACATGTATGTAGAAGGCTGTGGCAGCTCCACAACTCTCATTCTTCTCTGTAGCTTCTCTCTGGAGCAGGAAGAAGGTACACAGTGAAAGCACTCAATTTTCACACTTAAATGTTCTTCTGGTGAGAATATGGTGATAATTCTGAATTTCAGTTAAGGTTTTGGGCATAGGCATATGCCCTTCCAGTCTTTGTGTGAAAAACACTTCCTGCTTTTCATGTCTGGAGGGTCACTGCAGCTGAACCACTTCCTAGGCATGATGAAAGAGTTCCCCAGCCTGAGAGCCCTGTCTGACACTATGACTAAGGGCGGGAATGAGGGGACCACAACTGGATGCTGTTTTGGCTTTTTTGTTGAGTAACAGCATCATGGTAAAAGCTGAAGTGCTGATAAAGATGCTCTGTCTTTTAACTGAAATCCCCAGCCTGTGCTCTCCTCCCAGAGGAACTGTGGATGGACCTATCCAAACATGCTCACAGCTGTGCTGTTCACCAGAGAACCAACTGTGGAGAGAGAGAGGTAAGTGTGGTCCCCAGAAGAAATTTGGGATTTTTTGGCCTTTAGTCTACTGGATGGAGAAATCATAGCAGCAGTCTCAAATCATTCAGATAGTGTTTCCCCACCCCATTGTATTGACTCTGCTGATGTGGTGGTGTGCTGTCTGCCCCTATTAATGAAACAAAAAATGTGGGTTTAATTTTTCTGAACAAGCTTAAAGCACAGCTGTTCAAGGGAGCTTCAGGCAGCTTTTTTCTGATGTTGAAGGTAAGCTGATGAGCCTACCATATTTGTAAGTTTAAAAACAAATCCCAGTGGCAAATTGCAAATTTAAAACCAAAGTAATTTCTGATGCCAGCAACCCTGGGCATCTCCTCTGTGCTGCCAAACGTGGCATCATAGCATTAACTTTTTCTTCACCCAGAAGCCCTCCTGAGGCTGTCAGTTTGCAGAGTGGGCCTGATGCCCAGAGCTGCAGCCCACTAATACAACAGCATAAGAACAGAAAACATGAAAACCTTCACTTATCAGTGACACCAAAATTCATCTTTGAGAAATGCCAGGAAAATAAGGTAAGGACATGGGAGCAAGTGAAGACCTTCTGTTGAAGCATGGTGTGCACCTGAATTCCACTGCAAAACATCTCAGTGTGGGGCCTGCTGTTTTGGTAAGTGTGAGATACAGTAGTTCTCTTCCAAGGACACTCTGAACTACTGATTCAATAATTCACATTTGAAAGAAAACTCTGCACACATAGATGCAGTAGGCAGGGATTATTCCATATTTTATGTCAACACATAGATATCCTACAGAGTATTGGGTTTTTTTTTTCTTTCCCCTCACTTCTCTCTTTTTTGGTCTGGTTTATGTTTAGATTGTTATTAAAAACATGTGAAAGTATCACAAACATGAATTTGGCTGCCAAAACTTAGGTTCCTAAAGCCATATGTAGGTATCTAGAGCGGCTGATTTTCAGACATGAGGGTTCAGAGCATGGCAGAGCAAGGCATTGATATACAAATACAGGTGCTCGTTGTAAGTGATCAAGTTTGAAAAATTTTGCCTGGTATATTCAGGAAATTAAACATGAAAATGGTGAATCTCTGAGCATCTGACAAATTAAATGCTTAAATGATCCACAGAATGTGGCAAGGCTGTAAACCTTCCAAGATATTCATTGGGGATCTCAAAGAACATAGTTGGAATTCCAGACTTCTTCAAGTTCATTTATTGACAAGGGACCACATTTAGACTAACTGTTAGCAAACCTAAGGCTGATTTAAGAGGAATTTAGGAGCCTTATTCAACAAAGTAATTTGGACCATATACTGTTTGGGGCAGCAGCCTGTGGAGGTATCCAGCAGTGCTGCTTCTACTGCTGCTGTCTGTAAATGCTCACGCTTTACTGCACATACTCAGAAGTGTCTCAGCATGAGCAGAGCTTTTGCAACTGGTGCAGAATAACTTAAAGTTTGTGGGAGGCCCAAAGCCACTGAGCCTGTTTAGATGACGCCACACATGGGCAGGCTCAAGAGGACACTCTGCATATAACAGCCTCTTGGCTACTCTGCTCAGACACAAAGCAGTGCAAGTGAATGCTAGAAGTTATTCAACCTTTCAGGATCTGAACAACCTTTATTTTTCAGAAGAGCATAACTGTGTGATGGACATGTCTGGAAAGAGACATATGCTTCAACCCTCTCATGGTATTAGTGTCTTCGACGCAGAAAAGGATGCTGGACACTGAGGAACCACAGGAGAGCAAGCGTCCTTCTGGCACTTAGGGAGAGAGGACCATCCTAGGATGCATGAAAGTCCATGCTTTGGGCCTCCTTGTGCATTTTTGTAATACAGACGATGCAAACTGCTCACTACTATGGGCACAGATCACAACTTTCCAGTCCCACAATATCACTCCATTTGGATGACTGCAGCCAGAGACCCCCATTACTTCTACCTGCAGCTCTGTAGTCCCACTGCACTGTGGGCTGCTGTGAACTGCAGCATGGCTGAGAGCAGAGCAGGCAACACAGGGCTGAGATGAGGTGGGCACAGACTCTGGCTGCTTGTCTACCCTACCTTGCACACCAGTGCTCTTCTGAAAAGTGGCTTTGAGACAGCACCCAGTGCCTCAGCCCTCAGCATGGCAGGAAAAAAAGCCCAGCTTGGTGCGTGCTGTTTCCTCCTTGGCACCAGACTCGAATGTTGCTGGATGGGCTCAAGGGAGTTGCTGAAGAGTAAACCCACAGCTGTCACTTCTACTGGCTGTATAAGACATTGGAGTAACTAGGAGAGATGCCTCGGATTGCCTTGATGGGCCAGATGGCTTCTATTTAGGTATTACGATGCCCAATTTAGGAATCCAGAATAGGAAGTCTGCTTATGGCCCTGGCATGCTATGACCATTGCCTATTATGCTGTTCATAATTGTGTCATTGTTTCCGTATGGTTCTGTTTTATTACATCCATCTGCTGCTCCATATTTTATATTTGAAGTGCAGGCTTTCTGTGCCACAAATTTGCTCAATGCTTAGCACATAGGACAAGCATGCCAACACCCCAATCCTGCACTTCCCCTACCAGTCCTGGTGGAAGCCCTTAACAGTTGAATGAAACAGTTAAGACAGTAGATCGTATGGAAAAATGTCTCATTACTCCTTAGAGCACCAGCATTCAAGGTGTTTGTCTGCTGGTGTCTGCTATTTAGTGTAGCAAAAATTCAGGACTCGGAGGGCAAATTAAGAGATTGATTCTGCAACCAGTTTTTTAAGCTGTAGACATCCATAGAGTATGTGGAGAAGAAAAGACAGTTTTCATGAAAGCTTTACATGTCATCTTTACATCTGTGACACAAGCCAGGCAAACCAAGGAACTACATTGTTAACACACAGGCTCCACTGCCACCCTCTTCTACTCCTGGTGGTTTCATGGCAGCTTTCGATGCCAATATGAAATGATCCCCCTGGGTTTCACAAAAGGCCATGCCTAGGCCAAGATTTTCAAGTGTTATAGTTTCTGACTGCTCAGCTTCAGGCAGGTCTGATTTTTTGGAGGGCACCTAGGGACTCAATGCTCTTTAAGCACTCCTTATTTGAGTCAACACACCAGCTTGGCGGTTGCTCAGGGACACACATTTTCATTCCTCCAAAGCCTCTTCCATGATCAGATTCATGGTTGCTTGTGTATTTGTATTCCCATTCTCTGCTGTGCATCCCTTCAGTTACAGAAACAAAGAAGGTGGTGCAGTAGAGCAAAGGTGAGGCTCTACATTTCTAGCTCGTTGCTGAAAAGCTCCAGAGTAATTTGTGAGAAGTTCTAGATGTGACATGTAATTCCTAGATAATTCTATGTTCAAAAGAAATACCAGCTTGATCCTTTCAGTGTTCATGGATCCAAAGTTGAAAAGAGAAGTATTTAATATTAATTGTTCTTCCCACCTGAATTGTTCTACACAGCAGCTTGGAAAACTATTATTTATATGACATTTCAGTGGCTTTATATGTACTGGATTGATGATAATGGAATACGTTCACTTTTTCTGCAGGCTTGAGGTGAATAAATGGCTGCAGTCACAGTACCCGCTACTACTTTCCTCAGCAGTTTGGTTTTACTTTATTCTACCAGCTATAACCAGTGCCTCTAATAAAGCAAGCATAAGCTGCTAAAAAATAACCCTGTATGGTTTCATGAGTCTGTGGGGAAAGAACGGGAGCAGTCACATGCTTCTCCAGTACAGGCACTTGAACTTGCAGCAGCTGGTCCATGGATGCTGATGTTACTCAGTACTGATATGGCATTTTAAGTTTGCTTCAGCCTTAGAGAAATAGGACAGTCCTGGTTTCCACCTGAGGAGTTTATTATTTACAAGATGTACCTGGCACTGTTCTTTGGTGGCCTCACTGCAGATGACAAAGAAAGGAATGAAGTGCTCTGCCCAAAACTGTGTAAGTTTGTGGACAATCCAACTGCCCAAGTTAGCCCAGCACCCAACCACAAGGCCATCCCTTCCCTTCCATGTCCCTGATGTACAGTGGCAACAAGCTGAAGAGCCTGGGGTGGTGATGAGGAAGATGTTATAAAGATACAAGGTACGTGGGCAGATTTGGGGACTGGTCCTGCCTTAGCAGCCAAGAGAAACAGGCAGAGCTCAACTAGGAAAAGATCACTGGGAGAGGTTGTTTTGAGAGGTGATCTGCAAGGAATGGGCCAGGGCATTGTTCTGGGACATGGGGGATCAGCCCAGAAAGAAAAATGGTCACAAGACAGTACATGGAGCAACAAGAGCAGACCCGAGAGATGTTTTATATTTGAGAAGGCATATGTGTGTGTGAAACAGCAGGATATGAGTCATTTGGGGATGCCATCCCCGATGTGTGCTTGGGTACCTGTGTGAAATGGCAATTAGAAGCTGCTCCTCATGTATCCATTCCATAGCCCTGTGAGAAGCACATAGTTGTTGTATCCTCTCTGACTGGACTGAGCTCAGCCCAAGCCTCCCTGGAGAGGAGGTAGGGAGTAGCCATGGAGTGAGATCAGTCTTTGGGAGACCTGTGGTGCCCATCACAGTGCCAAGAAGAAGCTGGTGAAGTCAGAAGTGGGGAGAGAGGGAGAGAGAGCTGGGGAGCTGGTGCCACTGTGGTGGTGGTGGGGATTTACACCTGGAAGAACAAGGAGGATCTGTGAGGTAGCTGGAGGGTAGACAAGCCAGCAGCCTGCAGGAAGGAGCAAGGTAGGAAGAAAAAGGAAGAGAGTGCAGGGAGGAAAAAGGGAGGCCAAGCACAGAGCCTCTCAGTCCTATGGCAGCTGAAGAAGCCCCTCTTCATGCCAGGTCTGGGGAAATGTTGTATGCTGGAGTCAATCTGCATCTTTCCAGGCACTGCTCCTCCTTGATGCTGCTAACACCCCTCTCTGCCATCTCCCCTTCTCCTGCAAACCTGCCCAGGAGGTCCCTTTGAGGGGCATATTGAGGGGATGGTAGTTAAAAACTCATCGTCTCTTTCTGAACATCCTTGCAAAAGACAACTCACAGTTTTTTCCTGCACTTCATTCCCACTCTCCAGATAAAGCATTTTTGAGATAATAAAATGAGCTCAACGTGATCCACCTAAGATCAGTATATATTTGATACAACATACCAGCTGTAGTGATGACACTGAGAAGTCCACAACATGTTATGTAAGAAGATTTTCTCTTAAAGACATTGCAGTGAGTCAATGTAGTGGAAATCTAATGGCTTCACACAGATGTTGTTTGCTTAAAATGGCTGGAGGGTCAAGTTCAGGCTTACTTTGTTCTACTAAATTACAGAACAAAGACCTGGCTGGTTGCTTAGTGAAATAATCTGTAATAGATACCATAGGACTGATTTTTTTGTGTATATATGGGGATTAGAAAAGTGGGGTGGAGACTAAACATGCCTTATCCTCAAAATCAAGTAGAATAGATTCTCACCAATCATATGGGAATCAGTGAAAAGCTGCAGACATGTTCACGAGATGGGAGATATCCTCAGCATTTTAAACAAGAAGCAGATGCAGAGGAGATGGCAGTGATTATCTGTGATCCAAACCCGTTGATAGTGGATGAGCCAATGGATCAAATAATATTAAATCAGCTGCAACCAACAGAGCTGATCAAGATACTCCAGGAATCTTTGAGGCAAAAGGAATATGTCCAAAGGACGTTATGGTGTCAGCATTTTCCCTTCTTGTGGGAGTAACTGCCCTGTCTGATCTGTTAGCAAGTATCTTGTTACATTAAACACAAATATCACTGTTTATAATGTCTAAGTGCTTCATTAGTACCATAATATATTAAATGTAGAATTAAAGAAACAGTAAAATTCGAAAATATCAAGCAAGACACTCACTACAGCCAAAATAAAATAGGACTGTCATCTTCACTACATCAATTAACTTTTCAATTCCATTGCTGACTTAGTTGTGCCTCCTTCATCTGTTACTTCAGTTAAACTACTTAAAACTGTATATAAGGACTGAAGCTTCCTACATGCATGTAGAAGCTTCTTAGTGTATGTAGCAACAATTGATCAATAAAAAAAATCCCACTTAAACACCAGTTTACTCCTCGGGTCTGCTGGGTAAGCCAGACATAGACAGAAAGTTTCCACAAAAGATGTGGTTTTTACTGGTTTGAAAGAAATGTCTTTCTATTACCTTCGGACAGCACAGTCTGTACTACTGCAGTGAAAGATGTCACACAGCCTCAGCAAATACTGAAGTCATTCTGAAACAGCAATGAAGCCAAAAGCTGGAAGAAATTCAAGTGTCATGTCTTTACCACCTCCTTCCCTCTCTCAAAGTCAGTGAATATGGCCCTTCATTAAAGAATGAGAGAGATTCACAGTTAACTCAATAGTCCTGTCACAGCTGTAGATATTTTTTCTTTTCGTTATCTAATTACTAGGGAAATGGTTTTCCTTAAACTTTGCATGAGCAATGAATCATTTGGCCATTGTGAAAAAAAATATCACTGTAGTAGATCATTAGTCTCATTATTTTCTGGGGTCAAAACTTCTCATATCCTGTAGCTGAGCCTTATTTCCAAGCCATCCATCCTAGTAATCAACCTTCTTGTTGTTCCTGATCTACTCTGTGATAACATCTATGTGTTTAAAGGTTTGATTTCTCCTCTAGAGCCTCCTACTCCTTCTCTCTGTCATTTATAGTTAATGTAGTATCCTGCAGCCTCCTTAACTGCTTGATATGAAGTCCCTTGTGCCCAGACACCTTGTGTTTATGCTTGTACCCGTGGTGCTTGAAGGACAGGACTTCCGTGGTGTCATGTTCTCCTCAAGGAAAAGAAATCTTTCCTAATTTTAGGCACTGAAAAAATTTAGTCTTCGTCCTTCTCCACAGGGAAGTTTCTTCCTGGTGCACCAAGTCAAACTGTGAATAATTCATCCTACCCCTAGTTTAACTGTGCCATTTACCCATGCTCTGGTAAATGTGTATATATATATATATGTATATATGTATATATACCCTCATATACAGAGCACATAGGAAGGGATGACTGTTGGATCCTCAAAAATAAAGTCTTGGTTTTCTTGTAGTTGGCATAGGAGTAGTTGTTACAAAAACGCTATAACATTCTTAGAAGTCTCAGCAGACATCTGAGATAACTCCTGATGCCTCTTCTGTGCCTAAAATGGAAAAAGATTAATCCAGATCTAAGCCTGTGTCTCCTGTGAGCCTTCACTGAAGTCTGCTTTACAAATCTTTACTGAAACACAGAACAATACACAACCAAATGAAATGTGGTGCATTGGTTAAGTAGAGAAACATGTTGAAAACAAATGAAACCATCTGAAAAGTGAGTTGAACAATTATTTCCATTCTTCTTTTCTAAAAATCACTGTGTACAGTAGGATAGCATCTTGAATAGTTAAGTGCCCCTCAAATACAACACACAGGCAAAACAAGACCAGTCCTTCAATATTAAAAGCATTCCTGCTGTGTCACATCATGGCGCCTGCACGAGCTGAATTCAAGACTTTTTATTGTCAAGAGGCACTACCATTACACTACATTTTAATATGGATCTTTGCCAACAATCATAAATAAAACACGCACTCATAAACAATTCCTAAACGCAGTGTGTCAGACGGTATTTCATTAAAAAAAAAAACTTGCTGCAATGTAGTGGAATACTATAGGCCATGGCTGGCTGGGGTTTTCTTTCCCCTTTGTATGCTTAGGTGATTTGTTGGTTTCAAAAGGCTTTTTAGTTAATGTATGCCGTGCCCACCAGAAGATCCTTCATGCTAATGAATGAGAAATTCACAGCTAAAAGGCAGAGAGAATCAGTGCCATTTTCAAGAGCTGTCTAACGTGGGAAACCTGCAAAAGCTGTCAGCAGAAGATAGAAAAACCTGTAAATGAGTTACAGAATGGTGACAACAAAAAATTAACCTGTGGTAAAATGAAAACTGTAAATATGCAAATGAAAACATATTCAAATGTACTGATCCCTGTTATGTAAATTCTGAAATTTTCATGAAACAGAAAATGCCACTTGACACTAGATACAGTCTGTTGCATAGATTAAATAACCCGACAGCCTTTTGCAAACTCAGCAAGAGCATGTGAAATAAAAGACGAATGTCTTTCTGTTTACTAGAGTGCTGTGGTGGTCATAGCAATGGAGCTTTAAAAGACTTTAATTTTTAAAGTAACCTTTTGCTTTTCCTGCTCTCTGGACTACTGCTGTGTTCCCAGCCATCAGCAGCTCGCCACATACATTGGGAAGCATAAGGCTGAATTACCAGTACACAAAGCTGCATTTAGTAACTCATTACAAGGCTGATGTCACTGAAACAAAAGTTCAGTCACGTAGGGATGTGGCAGAGGTTATCATGCAGCACGTTACTGATATACTTGGAGGGAAGATTATGTCAACTGCTTGCTAGTGTCCACATCCAGGATGCAATCTCCCCAGGGAATAAACACTCTTGGCAAGCACTGAAACCCAGAAATCTTCACAAAGCTGTTTGCAATTTGCAGCCAAAGCTATCCACAAATGCTGGGAATAAAGACTACAGTCCTTGACAGCACACAGCTCCAGACATTTCCATGGGGGAAGTTTAATCTACAAGGATGTAGAAATATAAAACAAAGTATTGCTCAAAGTAACTGTTTGTCAGATCATGTGCCTCTAATTTGGTTTCCAGTGACATTACACAGCTGCAGCCAATGGATTCCAGCCAGGCTCAACAGTCACTGAGGTTCTTTATTGTTTAAATTTAGTATCTGAACATGTTTTGTCCATCATTAAAATGGAGAGTAATTGCTCAAAAGTGAACTATAGATGTTACAAATGCAAAGAACTTATTAGGTCACCTAGTCCCATCCTCAGAGCAATGTAGGATTGAAAACACATTGCAACAAATACTGAACAGAGCTGTGTTTGTTTTAATTTTTGTTCCAATCCTTTTTTCTTTATTGTAATCTTTATCACTATATTCAAAAGTTTAAAAAACAAACACAAATGCCAGTGTAAACATGCTTCAGGTATATAAGTAATATAAAGTATTGCACATACAAAAGTCCTACGTTCGGTATCTCCTTATGGTGCTATCTCATCAGAGTAAGAGTTGTGCAGATGATGTGATTGCAATGAGCTAGCTAATCTTGTTTCAGAAGCTGCTACACACAACAATTAAATATTTACAAAAGCTAGAAGCTCACTGTCTTTCATGGAAGGACAATTTTGCCTGGAATGCATGGGATACAGAGGTGTGCAAATATGGGATAGCCTTGCGTTGTGGTGATATTTGTCAGTTGATCTCTCTAACCTACAAGGAGTCAGGTCAAACCCATTTAGGAGAAGGAGTCTGTTAATGGTTTTCTGGAGGACTGGGAAGTGGTCAGGCCTCCCCAGCCTTAGAAAATGGAGGTTCTTGCTTGTGTGAAGCACACAGATGCTTCGCCTCCATTTTTAGAGGCATATATCTCCTCCTCTCATTTAATCTCATGGATACTCTGCATCTGAGAAGCTAAAGACTCCATAAAGGTCTTCTTGCAAATTTGCCTTGGGTATGAAGACATAACACAGCTCCTGCTTGGATTGCACAGGTCAGTCTGCATGCAGGAGATGGTAAAACTGTAAAATCTTGTGTCAGACTGACAGAAGTGACAATGCCTCATGGCTACTCCTGTCCTGAAGTATTAGGAAGCAGAAGGGCAGTTTTCTAAAAGTGACAGAATGGATGAGGCCATTTGCCAATCAAGAAGCTGAGATGGAAAGGAAAGAAGAGGAGCTCAGGAGAAGGCAAGTGTGGTGTAGATTTCAGAAAATGAACAATTCCTCACGAAGTTTACACAATGTAGCTAATTTCACACTCACAGGCAGCACTGGAAGACTCAAGCTTTCAGGTTTGCACATATCAGAGCTTAAAGCCCCTATTGAGATACGGACCATTTGCCATAGAACAGAAATAATGAAACCTCTTCTTCAGAACCCTTAACCGGGAAAAAAATAATCAATTCTAAGTGTGTTTTTTTACTCTTTAACTCAAAATATTTTTGCTTTTTTATGTTCATGTTTGGTTGGCCGGCATCCTATTTTTCTGCATAAATACAAATTCTGCCCACCTTCGCTGCAAGATTTTGCTTAAGAAATAATTATATTCAGCCCTAAACTTTGCTGAAGTCAACAGTTTAGAGTTGTTGTCAGCTTGTAGACTGTAACATAAAAAAAGGCACATATTTCAAGTTACAATTGTGAGTAGCCATTTTGAGGCAATTTCAACAAAGTAACAGAGAAATGGAAAAGAAAATTTACCCCAACCCCAAACCCCTTAAAACTTCACAATATCACCAGTGTGGCTGTGATAACTTAAAACAGTCTTTCAGAAATGACTGTATCCTGTGTCGGCTGTACAGCAAGAGAAGAACAGGGTACCTTATCCCCTGCTCTATGCTGTGCATGGATTTAGTTATCTGGGCAGGATACTGCCAGCTCTGGGCTGAAAGAGATACAATATGTACTTGTTTGTCATATGTCTCATCTTGTAAAGCGTTGCATAGATCTTCTGCTTTGCAAAACTCCTTGTAGCCAAGAAAGTTGTGTTCTGCGTGTACAATGGGTGTACTTTTCTATTTACATGTAAAGTAAGGACATGATTTCTATTTTTTTTACTTTCTTCTCTCAAAATCTATGTTGATTATTATTACAGATACTTATTCCAAAAAGGTGGAAAAATAAATAATTGTGCCCCATCTATAAAGTTTTTTACAGACTACCTTTGTTTTTCAGAAGTACTGTCACAGTACTGATACGTTGCTTGTCTCCCTGAGCAATAATTTCATAAAAGTTCTTATTCTTAGGGAGGTTTCAAAGGTATTCTGTATGATACAGTAGCATTCAGAAGGTTTGTCCTGGTCCATCTTCTAGACAAAACAGCAATGAAGGCATTCTCTCCTTGAGAGATTTGGGCTTGTTCTGGAACCATCTCAGTATACCACACGTGTTCACAGGCATCTGCTGAAATGTAGACTGACTGGAATTGGGATAAACATTCTGTTCAGCGGTGAATATCTTTGTAAGGCAGTGAAAAAGCTGCTTTCTTTGGCAAGGATGGCCGTCATGTGGCATGTTATCAGAACATTGCATAGATCAGATTAAGACACCATGTCAATTGCAGGTACAAAGGAAGGCTGGTGGAAGGAATCCTTCATTTAATCCTCATTGTGTTTCTAGTCTCAGGCAGGATTCTGACTTTAACTGTCGCTCTCTTCCTTTATGCATCAGTAGTCTTGTTATTTGTCAGCTGTTGCCTGTCAGCCATGTCATCTTGAGGAGGTCTAGCTCTGTCAAAGAAGCCACACTGCAGAAAACAATCAACAGAAACAAAGATGTCATGGTAAGACAACCACAGGAAGACTCAGCTGCAGTTTGATTCTTCACTCAGTCAACCTGAAAGGTCAGGCACAACCTATGGCAGGCAGACAGACTGTGAAGATATTGCATTTCTATTCAAATCATTCCCTATGAAAAATTAGTTCTATGTACAAGGCATTGACTTCCAAAATATAGCTTTAAAAATTCAAATCATATGAAAGATGTCTTTGCAGGAGATGTAAAGTTGGTCTGAATGCTGATAAGGACTGATGCTAATGAGAAAACTGCTAATTTCAGTTCAGCAAGACGCTCATTCAGAAAAGGTATTTAGATTGACAAGCAGTAACAATAACAGAGGTGGAATGTGTGTTGGGAAATGTGTACAGGACAGCGTTGTAAGCTAGCTAAAGATCACTAAAGATGAGATCCTCTCACCTAACTTTAACTGCCAAAAAGTTACCCTTCTAGTCACCAGGTTGAATGTTCACATGAGGTCAAAGAAAGGTACCGCTAAAATTCCTCTCATCCTTGCATGTTTTAGACATAGCTTTTTGCTGCTGTTACTAGACTGCACACCTAACCATAACCTTTAGGCTGCTAAAGACAGATGAGCCATGTTCTAACTTAAGGAATTATTTAGAAGTTATTTTTAATGTGAAATGAGAGGATGGCCAAAAGCTACACTTGCTCCCTGTAATATAGCAGTTTCCAGTAACTTATCTTAAAACTTGTGAAGGGAGTGTAACAACTAACACAGAAATAGAAAACTTTAAAACCAGAAGATATGATATACTAACATAAAAGGAAATCTAAAAATTAATTCTCAGAGCTGGGAATGTTGTTCCATGCTGACAAAAACTGGAAACCCCTGAATTATTCAGAGAAAACAAAAGTTAGAGTAACTTCTTTTTGAACCTAAACATCCTGAGAGAGAGGATCATAGGTCTTGGGAAACAGAGCCAAACTCTGTATGCCCATTTATAACTAGACTTCAGTAATAAAGGAGGACTTTGAAAACAAGTTCCCTGCAAAAAGGTCAGTGACACTAGCATGTCAGAAATGCCAAAACAAAAAACCCACGTGTATTGTTGCTTTTGCTCCAAGCTGCTAAAGATCACAAAATTCCAGCCTTTCTTTATCTTCTCTTCTAGTATCTTTCAGTATCTTTCAGGGTTTTTTTAAGGCAACAGTAACAGTAATAATACAGCATACCTTCCATAGAGCTAGGGTCAGCAGAGCTAGTACTAGTAGTCCAAGAAGTATGGCTAGTATTATAACCCATAAAGGGATTTCAAAGGAGACATTTGGGGTGGACCAAATAACAGATGTTCTGATCTGAAATGAAAAGAATACATTAAATGAAAAAAAGTGAAGCAAGGAAAGCAAATCTGACAGTAGAATACAAAGGTTAGAAGCATTCACTTCAACAGCATTTTGCTGATTAGAAATGCACATTCCCTGAAATTCTCCCATGTTGGCTTCTTTTACTGTAAGTTCCTTTCCACTTGTTCATGGTAACTTTTAGAAATGGGATTCACACATACACCAAATTCATGTCAAATCAGACAAACAAACCATTTTCCTTTAATACAGCGTGGCAAAAAATACCCTTCTGAGCAGATGCTTCAAGAATATTCAAGGAGCAAAGTTCTGCTCACATCCATACTGGCACAGCCTAGGCCAGTATAACTGAATTACACTGAACTACTCTGAAACAATGGTTGACTTCGGCCCAAACTCTTAATTCAAACCACAGTAGATACAAGTTACATTTTTTTATTTTAATTTCTGCTGACATACCAGTATACATTTTATCTGATGATTTGCATTTCAGCTAAGCAGTCCAAAAATGAAACTCAAGCAGCAGTTTATTGTCTTTGTGATAAAGCCTAATGCACAGTATGATATGATGTTCCTTAAAAGAAGTCAAGCATACAGACTATTACATAAGTGGGAAATAAGCATGAAATGCACTCTTTCCTTGTAGGAGGCTCTGGAAAGCAGCAGGTGTTAACATGAGTTATCAAAGGTTTTAACTGACTTGGCAAAATTCTCTCTTTAGACCTTCATGTGGACAAAGAGTAATAATAATCCCCCTGTTTTTCTCTTCTGGGGCCATCCATGCTGTCCTCCTCACTCTCCCTTCCATATCTTTTAACAAATTTATTTTATGCTTTCAGACTCTGCTTGGAAGGTTCCTTGTCAATCTCACTGAATGTTTGCTCTGTCTCTTCTCCCAAGGGGGAAGGAATGAATTTGAGCTTTCCTTAGCTCTTTAGTCATGAATATGTCTCTTCAATCTCAGTTTATTTTCTCAAATTTTCCTCTTTGTTGTTAGCCTAGGAAGTTATTTCTCTCTCAGGTTTTCTGTTGGACTTCTCTCATCTACTCCTAGTCTCCCTTAAACAGAGTAAGTATGTGACAGATGGAAGTTATTTTCTTTATGACATGATGAAATCAGTTTGCAAAGCAACTGATTACACAAACTCTCAAATGGTCTTCCTCTTCAGTGCTCAAGGTACAGTTAGGAAATCTACTCTTAAATTTCTTGGCTATTGCCCAGTCCCCGAGCTGCACTCATCGCAGATTCTTTTCTAACCTTTTTTTTTTCTATTGCTATTAACTTACTGCTTGATGCACCCAAAATTTAACACAACACTGTTTTCTAATTTGTTCATTCATGGAACAGTAGCCTAAGTTTGAAGACTGGACACAACTCTCTGATTTAGCTCAAAACTGATTCCATTCCCGTGCCTCTCACTCCTCTCCCTGTAGATGGCCAATTTCAGTTTTTCAGTGACATCCAGCCCTTTCCTCTCTCCCTCTTTCTTTTGCTAGACTTTTCATTCTGCAAGCACCAGTGGATCTGTCTCCAAGCTACTGTCATGCTTAATTGGAAGACACTTTGGAATAGTCCTTTGCACTCTGCAGCCAACTGCTCCATCCTCTGACATGGTGTTTGCAAAGATGGCAGTCTGGTGAGCGTTACTGTTGTACATGTTTTTTTATGGTATTCCTCATCGTTATGGGGAACAGAAATTGGTGACAACTTTATATGTAGTATACCACTTGCCTTCTACCAAAGCTTACCCTGAGAGTTATGCAGAAAATTCCAAGACACTGCTGAGTCCTTCTGCTGTCAGCACTTTAACATTGGTCTGTACCCTGAGGATGAAGTGCTTGCAGTGCTGGCCATACCACCATTGATATAACAAACACATTCACCTAATATGCATCTCTGGACCAGCTGTAAATACTTATTAGTATAAAATGTTTCAAAAGAATAGCATATACAAAGAATAAATATGTTGGCTAATTAAACTAAGAAAAAATATTTCAACACATGAAATCTCACCCCTGTGTCCCAACAGATATCGTGTTGGTGTGATCAAGTGATCAACTATGCCACTGTAAGAATACAGTTCCCTTCCCCAGCCTGCTCTTTGGGTCACTTCTTAACCACTGCAGAATTTCATAGGCTCTCTGTATCATTAGATTCAGCAAGAGCAGTGCTCATTTAGTAAGGATAAAATGTTTTTGAATAGCTCTACTTGTGGCTCAGAGTGGCATTTAAATACAAGGGCAGAGAAAATGAGAAAAAGGTCATCTGAACTGTCTGCAGAGATTCCTCCCAGAGAAAAGCCAGTTAAGGAAAAAGATGAACGCAAGTAAGAGGTTAACTGGCCAGGGAAAACAGAAGGGATGCAGTTATGATGGGATACATGAAGCCTGTAGAAAGTAATGAGCTCAGTTGTACCAGGAAGAAAGCATCTCCCTTCTACTGCTTGAAAATCCTCATGAATGCTGTCCTGAAGCAAGCCTTGAAGATCTGATCACATACAGCACAAGAGCTGGGAAGTGCTGATGAAAATTTATGGGCTCCAAGACAGCAAAACCAGATTGATTAAAAAACCCCAACTCATCCATGCTGTGCACTTCCTCTGTTGGCAAACTCTGAGGTACCACATGGAGGAAGATACAAATTTTAATTATGGTTTGGAAGGAACCTGACACTGTCAACATACAGATTACATATATTAACGTTGTTGTGAAGCTGGAGCAGTAAAGCGATAGACCAGTTACCAAAACCATCTTAACAAATATTTGTAAAACAACAGCAAAAAGCAAACCCCAGCAGTACTTTCTGTCCTCTCAAGTTTGACAAAATGACTCAATTTTAAAGCAAGATCAAACCTGAGGGAAGATGCAAAGATTTCATTTCATCATTTCTGGTACTGATAGCTTCAGCCAAAGTCTTCTGAAATTGTTCATCCTGAATGTGGAAATTATCAGAATGGGCAACTACTTCGTGGAAGGGGTTTTCTTTTACATATTTCTTCAGATAGTATTTGACTGAATCACTCCTGTCTCCTTGGGCTACTCTCATCCAATTTGGGGAACTACTTCAGCTCCACAGGTGCTCTCAGACAGAAGTGAAGTAAACTGCTGCCTGGTGTTTGAATATTTCACACAACCACTTACTGGTAGCACAGCAACAAGACTCATGTGCACCAGTTCACTGTTTGAAATTTGGTATAGTCAATCCAGACTTCAAAGCCTTATTGAGATCCTGCTGAAATCAATGGAAACAGTCTATTTCATCAGGGTCAGTGGATTTCATCAGGTTTTGGACAAAGCTGATAGCAGTGTATGCAGCTACAAGTATCTCTGCTGCCATTCCATGTGTTCTTTTATGTGCCAATCCTAGAGGTTTGCTGTATTTGTGTGTTGTTTTCTTTCCTCAGGCTACGAAAACAATAAGGCAAGTTAGCTCTTATGATAGCTACAGAGCACCAGCAGCATGGATGCAGATAAGAACATGTGGATCTTCCTGAGGATGCTAAGCAATTATGAGTGTTGCAGGAACACTCAGCCTTGCTTGTCCCGCCTGCGTTCTGAATTCTTTCTCCCTTCTTCCCTCTTCCTTCTGTTGCTCTGCCTTTGCAGACAGTCGAGTGAAATTTGCAGTGTAATTTCAGTAGCTCAGCTGGAGCCTGACAAATGTTGAAACATAAACAAGAAACTGTAATCTTATAGAAGTGCAGAGCATCATGTTTATAATCCTTAGATTATCAGCAATGAGCCAAACAGACGACAGAAATTAGGTCTGTCTTGTATCAGGTAGAACGCTGCTGCAAAGCTGCCACATCTCTCTCCTCTTTTAGCCTGAGTGGGGCCTATGCTAATGAAGTATTTGTCTGCTAAAATCTTGAAACCATCCTGTCACACCCATACCCTTTTTCATGAATCCTTCTTTGTCTTCGGTTTTGAAAGTAAGGAAGGGTTGTGCTAAGTGCTCGAGATTTATTTCCTGAGCAGTGGATTATTTGTAGACATCAGTCTCACTCCTGCCTATATACCAGTAGAATACGCAGCCCCTGGGCTGCCCCCTTTAAACTCTACACAAAGACTTGCAAGGCTACTAATGCAATTGCTGGTGAACAGTTTGACAGGACAAGTCCTGAACACCCACAGAGTTGAGGCAGAAGCTGGAGGGGAATTAAAAAACAAAGCATCCCTTCAGTTTTGCCTGCCGTGTTTCACCATTTCCACAGAAGACTGTCCCTCCTCCACCCCATACTGTCCACAACAGTATTACATATGATTTTGATTAAAGACAAGTCTGCATTATTCAGCTTGGATTTCTGAAGTTCTTCTCCATGTGGTAGGTTTAGTACTGCAGGATCAGAGCCAGAGAATTTTTTTGGGGGAGATTTATCTGTTTTCATCTAAGGTGGCCAATGCGAAGAAGTGGAATTTTTACACAAGTGTTGCATATTGGTCGTACTTAAGAGGCATGTTGGCTTTCCTCTCTGTTCAGGACAAGATTTTCTTATGCTGAACACTGGAAACAGTGGTTGCTTCTCTGTCAGGAGGATGAAAAGCACAGCTCACAGACTTCAGAGGAGCCATCTGACTTTTGGTCTTCCATACTGCTGAATGTCTCACACCTTTTTGTATGGAAAGGGTGCCAAAGAATGCCATCTGGCTCAGGTACTGAGATGAGGGTGAAGCCAACCCAAGAGTTATGGACAGAGCCTTTGTTTGCAACTGGAAATAAAATCCACACACAGATGCTCTCTGATAGTCTTAACTTCAGAATCCCTGTTGTGGTTCCATGAAAGTCACTTGTTAATCGTGAAAGTGTTTCTATAGGGGCTTTTATTTTCCTTTTTTTAAAATGTGACATGCTTAAGCACATTGTTAGTAGATAAAAGAACTATTAATTTTTTGGCTGCTGTTTTTTGTACATTTTGAATTCTGCTCCTGATTTTGGTGCTACTCAGAGTGTCCTCAAAATTGTCTTTGATTCCTTTGGAAGGCAGCACAAGGCAGAGAAGAACATATATGGTAAGCTGCTGGTTCAATGGCAGTCCCTTGTGGAAAGATAGGAATTAGGTTTCACTGGTGCAAACATCCAGCATCTATAGTCAGAATTCAGTGCAAGCTAGTGGGATTGTCACAAAGCTATTTTTTTCTCTCTGGTCCTTTAAAAGACACACTTTAAAATATAAAAATAACTTCTCCGTAATTTATTCTGCTACTTCAAGAAACAGTAGCTAAATTGATTATTATTCTAATGCTACTACTTTTACTGCCCATGATGACCTTTCTCTAGTCTTCAGCAATTTTGGTTACAGAGGGTGAGAAACAGGGATTCCAGCCTTTGAAGCATGATGTTCTTATGTGCTCTGAAAAAATTATCAAAATAGAATGTAAAAGCTCCCTTGAGCTTGGAGTCATAATTAATATTGAAATTTATGCTTACACTTTACAAATGTTTATGCAAATATATGTCATAAGCAATATAAGCATGTCTAAAATGAAAGTACTATCACCATGTAATAGCTAAAAAAGGAGGTATAAGCCTTAGTCTGAAACAAGTTTTACTCACTGTAGGACACTGGTCAAACAGTTTACATTAAAGTATCCCCCCTGAAGATGCTATCAAACATTTAAGAAAAGCAATTATAATTTATTAAACTCCCAAACTGGCTCAAGAATCATAAAATAAAATAGAACAAATTGCTGCTTATTGTAACTCTGTACTTTTTGTAAAAAAAAGTATTTTCAATTTTCACATGAAATTCATCAAATAAGATAGTATCATTTACTATAATAATACTTCTAAGAAAAAATGACAAATTTCTCTTGAATGATAGAGCTGTTAGCAAGGAAATCCATTCAGTTGTATAATATATAGCTGCAATTCCCAGCATATGAAAATTAATAGAAATACTATTATTGATGTCAGTGGATTCTGGTTTAAGCTCCACTAAATTTCATGCTAATTTTCCATTTGATGCATTTTTACTCTAATGTTTTACTATAAAAGATTAAGATTTTCTTACATTTATATACCTTTTCACATACCTTTGTTATCATGGCCCCTCTCTCTGTTCAAGATAAAGACCTACATTCCATGATGATGGAAATAAAGACTTCAGTGCTGCAAATATGACTACATGACTCTGTTGATTACTGAGTATGGGATTATTCATGCCATTAAAACTAAACACAAATATCAACTTGCATAATTGGAACACAGCATTGTATGAGTTAAATGAAGGACATATGCTCTGTTCTTTTAACGATATTGTCTTCTCTATATAAACTTTAAAGTGTTAGCTGATTATGAGATACATACTTTTGACAATTAATTTTAAAATATTAAAATCTTTATTCCTCTTCCATCCTTTCACTGTCTAAAAGAAAACCATAAACTTCCAAATAAATCTTTAGAAACTTTTAAAACACAACTAGTGATCTTTTTCAGAAGGAGCAAAAATATTAAGCTTTGCCCAACTTCAAGCAAATATTTCTTTTTGCAAGTGGAACATCAAAGAACTGGTGCATATAACACATCAAGCTGTAGAGCTGGCAAGTGTCCACTGCCATGTCCACATATGAAACGACATAAAAGCACTATCATTTTTCAACATTTTACAGTTGCCATTACTTGCATTTTGCTGTAAATCATCTGCAGCAAATAACAAGCATTATACTGGCTGGAATAAGAGAATAAAATGCTTATCTGATCATTTGGTAGATCATCTGACACTTGTTGAGAACAGCAGGCTATCACCTGGGATAAAGCACTTCAGTCCAGATGAAGGCACCACTACCAACAGAACTCTGCACAACATGTGTTTCTGGTATGGAACACATGCTGCAAGAAAATAAAAAGAGCCTGAGTATATCTGTCAGCTTGGAGCCTTTGAACCTTTCTGGATGAATACTGCATTAAGCACCAAATCTCTGTGGTGAAATCATGGTTCTCCTGATGATGGAGGTTGGAGTCACTGTGCATACAGGACCAAGATTTTACCTTGGGTCTTCCCCGAGCACGTATCAACCATGTAATCTGTGCATATTCAAAACACAACTTTATACCTTGTATCCTCTAAAATACACTCAAAGTAAGCTATAAAGTGTTTTATTCTGTTTTCCATATAAGAAAATATTTTGCCCCTACTACCACATCTCAACAGACCAGTATGATGTATTTTCACCATGATTTAACTTGGAAAAGTTTGAAAAGAGCTTCAAAAAAGAAGGACTGTAACTGATAAATCTTCAAAAAGATAAGAACAATAAGCCATAAAATTTCAGATTACTCATAATAGATCCAATTTTTGCACTCATATTTTACTTATTTCTACCAATAATGACAAAATAGAGCGAATTTTAACCACGGTATTAGATACCATAAGGAGTAAATTCCTTTAAAGTTCTCCCAAAAGTCAATGCTTTGTCACAAGAAAACAAGTAAATCAAACTTATGCCTCCAAGGTTAATTTTTCACATAGTAATTGAGGGCCATACAAATCTCAGTCTGCAAATAAGGCAAGTACTTTAGCATCTATCTATCACATCAGTTGGTAAACTTATATCTTGCACTTGATGTGCTGTGAGGTTGAAACCCTAGAGAGGTATGCAAATCTTTCTGAAAATCAGAGGGTATCAAAGAAGCTTAATACAGATAAGAGAGGAATTGCTGTAGATAATCCATATGCTTGTGTGAGAAAACTGCTGACTGGGAGAAGAGTGAGATCTCTAAACCTGACAGAAACATGATTTTGGATTTTGCACAAAAATTTCCTCCAGACTTATTTTACCCCAAACAAAGTAACTAGACACTTGCTTTCACAGTTCTGTTGTTTTCTTCTGGGTGAAAAATCCATCCTGATTGCAATAAGCAGTCTGCACACTAGTGCAGCAAGAAGTTATTTAAAAATGTAATCAGTGTCATATATCACCACCTTCCACAGGAAGCAATAAAGGTATTTCCTTTAGGTATTATTTCAGGAATTTACACTAGAAACACAGGAAAGGCCAATCTCAATATTTTCACCTAAAAAAACTTTCACAGCTGTGATCAGAATGACCAAATACATATACTTCACACAAAGATATAATTTTCAGTTACTTACTGCTATGCTTCCTGTGGGGAGCTTTGCTGGTTGCACCTTATATGGCATGCTCTTAACTTCGAAGGAAACATTGGAAGAAAGACTATAGAGATCGTTCTTTCTCTGGAATTACAGAAAAAAGAAATTATTAAAAACCATGCTTATATTTAAAAGCATTATAAAAAATAAGCAGAGAAAAAATACAGTGCACTGATTTCCTAAGGCAAAGATGGTTTCTTTTGGTAAAGAATGTGGGAACACTGGGACCTGTACATGTCCATGGGATAAATACAGCATAAGGCTGCAATACAAAGGCCACATGTTCAAATGGGGAAGAAGGGTTAGCTATGCAGAAAGACACATACAGTTGTTTCTCCTATTTCTCTCTGAAATAGATGAGTTAGAAGCATGGGCCCAGTTGATGGGGTGTCCATGTTTTAAAACCTTGGCTCTGCTCACCAAGCCTGACAACCGACAACAGGTATCTTGAGAAAATTTCCTGGGCTACGTTGAGACCAGGTTGGTAGAGCTTCCTGATAGCATCAAAGAAATGGCTGTGCCTTCCCATCAAACAACAATAGGAACAAGCGTCTTTGCACTTCATTCACACAGAATCACAGAATAGTTTGGGTTGGAAGGGACCTCTGGAGATCATCTAGTCCAAATTCTCTGCCAAGGCAGGGTCACCTAGAGCAGGTTACTATTAGAATGTGATTCATTTCCTATTGCAGTAGAGCTCAAAAAACCCCACTCACCTTGCTTGTTTACTAAATTGTGCCACTGTGAGAGGAATGTATAGCAGCCATTGTTTAACTGGCTGCCTAATAAAATATTTATTAGCTGTCATTAAGCATTTCAACAAACCCAAAGATGCAAAGACAGAACAAAATGTGTCTCTCTGTCAGTTCTCTGTGTTTCAATTATGCTTGCTTATATTTATAAAACATTATTACATTAGATTAGATTAGGCATTATTTTACCTAGTTTAAAATTACTAAAAACTGTTACATCACGTATCTCATGCAGTGACTTAATTAGTGCTTTCACCTCATTTGGTGCCAGGTAGGCAGTGACACACTACACCTGACCAATTGTAAGTCTCATTGTGCTGTTCTGACCTTGAGAATACCCTCCCACTCTGTGAAAACCGCCTTAAATGATAGTTAAGTGCTGGTATGTCTGCTGGAAGAATACCTGCCGGTATTTGTTAGGAACTGACTTAAGCTCTGATACGTGGAAAGTGCATATCCCTTAAAGGAATGGTTACAATATTTACTACAATGGATACATATATTTTCCACACCCATATTTTGAATCCTGTTGAGCTCTTGGCATCATCAATATCTAACTGGAGCTAGTTTTGAAGGCTAAGTCCATCAGGTATCAAGTAAATCTTTCAGAGAGAAGATCCTGCACTTAGAACATTCTCTTTTTCTTTGATTTTATCCCAAGGAAGGATGGCTGAATAGTTAACCATTCTGTTCTGGTAGTCAACAAATCTAATTTCATCTCTGCAACTGATTTTTTGGGTGGCACTAGTATCTTGTATATCCCTTCCCATGTAAAGTTGGGGTACTGATATGGATCTCCTTTGAAAGTGCTTTGATATTCACTGAAAAGCATTAGACAGTTAAGTGCTAATATGGTCAATGGAATCCAGATGGCTAGGAGTTATGGTTGTTAATATATCTCTTTTCTATCTCATTATTATTATTATTAAAATTATTATGTTCCAATTTTGCTACCTGTATCGATTCTTTCTTAAATACCATGACCAGATTTGAACAGAAAGACAGAGCCTTGTTAGTAAAGCAGTCTCTCATTTTGTCACCAGGTTCTTATCGTATTTGGAACATTGCTGTCACTTCCTAAATGCCCTTCTGCAAAACTCTTTCTCCTTCCTTCTATTTCTCACACACTTAGGAGTTCTACTTTGTTGAGAAGATTTGGTTTCTATATGATTACTCAACATCTTTTCCTCCCTGGTGTTTTCCCTGGCATTCCCTCTTGCATCAAAGGCATAAACCCTCTCTAAGAATTGCTTTTCCCCTTTCAGCTGTCTTGCTGAAAAAAGACTGAGGTGAGAAGATCCCATGATAATCTGGGCTACTATTCCTTTCCTTCACTGATGGAGAAAGGTTTGTTTGTGAAAATGACCTGAAAGAAGCATAATCTAAACCTGGGAGCCAACTTGGATGAAGTTGGATGACCATGGCTCAACTCAAAGTTTCCACTCCTGTGGTTTGAAAGAACATCTGGAGACTGTCTACTCTAAGTACAAGCTTAGAGCAGAGTCAACTAAAGCAATATACTCAGGACTACATCCAGTTGGGTTCTGAATATCTCCACAAATGGAGACTCCACAAACTGAAGAAGTAACCTTTTCCAATGTTTGACTACCCTCGCAGTAAAAAGTTTTTTTTTATGTTTAAATGGAATTTCCTGTATTTCAGTTTGTGCTTCTTTCCTATTACTGGATATCATTGGGAAGAGCCTGCTCTGTCTTCCTTACTCCTTCCTATCAGATGTTTATACACACTGATGAGATCCTACCTGAGCCTTCTTTTCTCCAGACTGAACAATCCCATCTCTCTCAGTCTTTCCTTATATATCAAAAGCTCCAAGCCCTTAACCATCTTTGTGGCCATTGGCTCCAGTATGCCCATGTTTCACTTGTCCCAGGGAGCCCAGGATTGGACTCCAGATGTGTCTCACCAGTGCTGAGAGAAAGAATCACCTCCCTTGACCTGCTGGCAACGCTCTTTCTGATGCAGTCCAAGAGGCTGTTGACTTACTTTGCTGCAAGGGCACACATAGTGGGCCACACATGTTCAACTTTGTGTCTAGCAGGACTCTGAGATCCTTTGTTAGAACACAGCCTTCCAGCAGGTCAGCCCCCAGCCTGCACTGGTGCATAGGGTTGTTCCTCCTGTGGTATAGCACTTTGCATTTCCCTTTGTCACTCTTCACGAAATTCCTGCTGACTCAGTTCTCCCACCTGTTGAGGTTCCTCTGAAGGGCAGTACAAACAACTGCTGTGTCAAAGACTCTTTGCACTTTTCTATCATCTCCAAACTTGCTGAAAGTGTACTCTGTCCCATTATCCAAGTCATTAATGATGTTAAACAATCAATACCCCAGTAGTGATCCCTGGGGTATACCACTATTGACAGACTGACAGCTGGACTTCATGCTGCTGATCAAACGCTTGAAGTTCAGTCAGTTTTGAATCCACCTCTCTTCATTCATTTTGACAGTGTCAAAAACCGTGCTAAATTCAAGATAAAACCCAATGACTTCTCTTGCCTTGTTCACCAAGATGAACCTCATTTTTCTTATTGAAGACTATCAGGTTTGTCAAGCATGATTTCCCTTTCGTAAATCCACACTGACAACTCCCAATCACCTTCTTGTCCTTCAGATGTTTGCAAATGGCTTCCAGGGCTTTTTTCTCCATCCCCTTCCCAAGGCTGAAAGCTGACTGGCCTATAGTCCTCTGAATCCTCCTTCTTGAAGATAGATGTGACATTTGCTTTCTTCCAGTCCTCAGGAACTTCCCCCATCACTATGATTTTTCAAAGATAATTGAGAGAGGTCTCACATTGCCATGATACCTCCTTCAGCACTTGTAGGTATATTCCATCAGGTTTCTTGGAATTTTGTATGTCCAATTTGTTTAAATGTCCCCCTGACCTGATATTCCTCCATTGAAGGTAAATGTTGATGGCTACAGGTTTCCTCTCTGAATGCAGAGGCCTCGAATTACTGTATGCAGATTTTACCAGTAAAGACCAAAGCAATGGAGGCATTAAGTAACTCAGCCTTTTCCACGTCCTGTTCAGCAGAAGACCCATATTTTCCCTAGTCTTCTTTTGGCTGCTAATATAGAAGCCTCCCTAATGTCCTTTAAGCCCCTTGCTAGGCTCAGCTCCTGGTGGGCTTTTACCTTCTTAACTCTGTCCCTGCATGCTCAGACACTGTATCTATATTCCTTATCCAGCCCCTGCACCGGGTTAACTGACTCTTCTTGCACCTCCTTTATGTTTCATAGAATCATAAAGATTGGAAAAGACCTCCAAGACTGAGTCAAACCTTTAGCCAATCATCACCTTTTTATGTTTGACTTTTACCATGTCAGGATGGACAGTTCATGAGTTAAAGGAGGTGATGGTGATCCTGGAGAATCACTAGTTCTTCTGGACTCCTCTTTTTTTTCCAGGATCATCTCCCACAGAGTTCTTCCAATCTGATCCCTGAAAAGGCTGCAGGCTGCTCTCCTGAGGTCCAGGGTCTGGTATTTGCCTTGTCCATTCTGTCTTCTTTTTAAAAACTACTTTTCTTTGCAAATATGTGAGTGTTTACTGGTGATATAAAGCCAGCACATTTATTGCCTTCTGGAACTCATTTGGCTATGCCATAATTTTGTTCTTTTAAAATATTGAGAGCAGCTGAATGGTTACTATCAGAATATTCAACCTCTCCTCGGGGCTTAAACTAGGAAAGAGCAACATGAAAAAAAACAGTCTTAAATGACTACATAGGGATAGTCAAATCAGCTCTTTAACACAGATGGCATCTAATGAAAGGGAACTACCTTTTCTATCAACATTGTTTGAAATAAAAGATTAGACTTTGTAAATAAACAGTTTTATACATTTTCATGGTGCTGAATATTTATGAGATGATATTCAGAAAAATAATTTTTCCTTATCACATTAATTATTTTCTGTTTTCAGACTCAGGCCATTTTTCATCTCTTATTCTTCAGCACTAGACTTCTCACACAAAGTTCCATCATGTTTCTGTGGTTGTGCAACAATTTGCATTCAGAAAAAAGTGTGAATAAAGCCTTATGTTTTCAATTCTAAGCAACGGATATTAAGCAGGATTCTGGATATGATTTTTATGGTTTATAAATGTAATCTGTAATGGGGAGAGCAGGATATGTTATATTATTAAAGAAGTAGGCATTAGATATTCAGCCTGATTGGCTAAGGTACAGTAAAGGCATTAACTCTCTTGAAACTTCATATAAAGGAAACATAGCATTAGTGGAAAAATAAATCCTTTCACCTACTAGACATGGCTTATTTAATTTTCAGCTTATATCAGCAATAAGAACATCAGAGTAAGGTACTTCCTGTGGATTAATGCTTGGCTGGGGTTAATAAGCTTGGGTTGTGACCACAGCTATCAACTTGGCTCAACCCTTGATTAGGCTCCTGGAAATGCTGGAATACAGGAATGAAGAATATAACAGACTAGAGAGCATTTTCCTGCATTTAAAGACTTATGCATTTGTGCAAAGGGCTTCCAAACAATGACTGTGGTCAACATCAGTTGCAAACAGGATTCTTACTTATACCAACACCTCAGAGATACAGGCAGCTGTCTCTCCTACAGCCTTGTTTATAATTCTCAAGCCAATTGTAAGAAACAGCATTTCTTTACCATATCATTTTTTAAATAGCATATGTTTAAATATTCAGTGTTTACTGGAAGCAGCAGGACCTGTGGTTTGAAATTCAAGCTGAGGACTTATGGCTCAGAGGAAGGGGAAGAAAGAATTTGGTATTTGTGTCTGTGTCTAATGACCAACAGTAGGGAGCCCAGCCCTAGTACACTGACCTTTTGAGGTTCCCCTTGTGTTAGAACAAGCAGAGCCTGCTCTTGTACACGTCGCCGAGACAGTAGTTTGCAATAATCTGGGAAGCAGGCAAAGCACGGCTATCCCCTGTGTTGCCTGGGTGGTAGATCCTGCTGGTGTATCTATTAAGGCTTCTCTCTCCCTGCATACTTTTGTTTTACAAATAGATTTTTGAACTGAAGCCTTTGTTTTCTTAAAAGTTGTGAGACAAAAAAGCAGCCAGAAATGAAGGAAAATATTCCCAATAAATATTCAGTTTAGTGTTTCCCTAAGTACAATTGGGACAGAAATTACGTGAGAAGTGCTGGAAAATCTTCGACAAATCAAAGGACAGTTTTCCAGATTCCAGTGGAATGCTGGTGCTTTCTGAAGGAAGCTCAAGTACAGACCTGAATTCCCCCCAAAGTATCTTTAAGGTATGTGGTCATCCTGGTCAGAGAGCAGACTGAAATGCCGGGATAAATCTGGCTCAAAGGGAGCTGGACTGAGGGTAGAAGGAACAAAACCTTTAGCAGCTTAAAGTCTGACAGATCATTACTGTTCTGCAGGTTTGAAGAGTTCAGCTTCTGGAGAGACTCCCCAGAATGATTCTGTCCATTGCCTCTATGGAGAATTGTTCAAGCTCACAGAATTTTTTTTCTGGTTAGATGTAGTCCAGTGAAGCACCCCTAACAGAAGGGCACATACTTTCTCTATGGCAGGCTGCATGCTGTGGCGGAATTTTCCCCCCAAGAACTTATGTCTACTGCATATGGAGTTCAGTGCTGTTATAACAATATTGGCCATACTTGATTAAAACTTGTTTCCCTTTGTGTCTTCTGGAATCTGGCACACTTAAAGGAGTAAGCAATAGCTTTTAAATATATGCTTTGGGAATTCATTAGCTTGCTTTCTTTGACCGATACCTCCTAAAACCTGAACTACTGCCAATAGAGTAGCTTACATAAATGCTGAGAGTAGAGGTCATATAACTACTTGTTCTTGTATTAATCTGTTTAAAAATGTGTATATGACTCTGCACATGGTCAAAAAGTATTTGTGCTATTTGTAACAAGAGGGTATGCCCACAAAAATGTATCTGTGACCAAAGACAAAATTCTGAAAATCAACACATCCTCCTCTCTATCATTAACTTTTTACACTTCACATATTATGTCTTTTATATTCATTTAAACAGGTTATGTTAAATTATAATAGAGACAGATATTTTCTTGTGATTCCAGAAGACTTCGGTATACAGATTATAATAGTTATTTATTTAAGATGCTTATTTCTTCATAAACCTAACATTACCCAGACTTTAGCACAACTACCAAAAGTCTCATGTTCTGCTCTTGTTAATAATTAAAATATTTTAAATAACAATGACATAAAACAAAACTAGCCCACACCCAAAAAACCTCGTTAGTTCAGCCCCATGCAAATATCTCTTTCTTTGTAGCCTTCATTCCACATAAACAATGAAATCCAGTATAATATAGTATTTTTGGCCACACACAATTTTATTTTTTACTTATTTTGCTTTTTCAAATAACAACAGTTGTTTGACGTAAAGGCAAATTTTGTCGACGACTTCCTCCTTTTGTTTTTATACAGCTCGAAGGGCAGTTCATCAAATTTTTGGCTTTTAATTCTCAGTCTGAATTAAAAAAATCTACTTAAACTCCCGTATATGGCTCATATATGTCAATGAATGAGGGAACAAGATGTCTCTCTCACTAACTTCTCTGCTTCCCCACTTCCATCCATGGACAGGGAATTTAGGTTGGCTGCAGAATTATTCTTTGAAAACACTAAGCAATCTTCCTTTGACTGAGGTGTTTTCCACTGGGCACAGAAATAGGTTCTGTGCTGGGGGATACTGAGGATAGAATTATTGTTCCTTGGGGTCATATCCCACTTAAAGGTGGAATAATTGCTCCCATAGTAAAGATGAGAGGAAGAGAAGTGATTGCATAAAGGATCTCATACAAGAGCTAGATCTCTCAGACCACCTTCACCAATTCACTTCTGTTCTGAGTTCCAAGTCTCTGCTAACAACGTGTGCTGCACAGTCTGTGTGGCCCCACTGCACAGGCTGTGTGCATTATGTCTCCAATGGCCTTTGTGCAGCTAAACTGAATCCTTGTCTCACAAACATTGCCTGGGCTAAAGAACTTCTATCACACTAAAGAATCTCTGAGTTCACCAGTAATAAAATATGGAGATTCTCAACAAGATTTCTCATCATGGAAATACAATTAGAGCATTCACTCTAACAGTGACGACAGCTCCAGGTCCAGGCAATGAAGGCAAAGGCGGATGAGAGGACTGGAAGGACTTGTAGCTGATGGTCCAAAATAACAAGGCATTATATCAGGCTTTTCCTTATTTTCTATACCTTTCCAGATGTCTCAATTTCTTTTTATGTTCCTGCAAAAGTGCAACTTCAGCAGAAGGGAACACTATCATTTTTTAAAGCAGGACTCTCAAGCTGAAGAGAAATCAATTTTGAGTCTTCTAGTCACCAATTCTCTAATCACTAGACTGCCAGCTCTAGCTTCTCACACTGAATATTGAATAAAAAAAGTCTTTCAACTAGTTCCACAGGTATCTCCCAAGTAGTCTTTGGATTCTGCGTTCTGAGAGGGTGGGCATATTCCCACTTAATCCTGATTTGGGTGCCTATCCCCGTGATAAGGGATAGCCCTCATGCACCACCCTGATGATTAGAGCAAGTCAATTTGTCTGAGGTACCTCATTGTCTCCATGCGTTGAATAGGGAGCCTAGGTATTTAGTTCCAGGTTTTGGATACCAGTCTGAGGCCAGGCACTTAAGGTACAGCTGTTGAAGCACACACCACCTTTATTTTGTCAAGCATATATTTCCATTTTTAGGCACTTAAAGAAACAGGATCAGTGCACGTTCAGAAACACTGAAACAATCAATATTTAAGAGAGAAGCCAAAACATGACTTTGGGTACTAAGAGCACCCTACTGCAGTGTGGCTGCTGTGCTTCTCTTGCTTTTCAACTTTTTCTGATTTAAACTAGATTTTTCTCCCTTCTAGCTATTAAAGTTCATGCAGTTAGGAGGGCCAAATTCACATATCTAGAACTGTCTAAAAGTCAAGAGAGAAACAATACAATTATATTCAATAACATTAAAAGAAGATAAAATAAACTTTAAACCTCTTGGGAACTTCACACACCCTCTGTGGTCTTTTTACATAACTGCCTCCCCAAGCTCTCCCAGAAAGAGATTTGTATCATTGTGAGGAATTTTCAGTACAGGCTGAAATAATAGCTAAAAATGAGCTGAGTTCCAAATCCCACAGTGTTATAAAAGTTCCAAAGAGCTTGGAGCCTGAAGGATGTCAAAAATCAGACAGATGGTACAGATTCATCACTTAGAAATTCATTTTCAAAACAGATGTTTTACTAGACAACTCCCAAGTCTTATATTAAAAGATACCCACCAGAGTTCAAAGAACTCTGGGCCAGATCCCCTCAGGTCTCCCTCTGATGACTCAGAAATATCATGATTAGACAAATGGGGACATAATGGAGCCCCATCAGAACACAACGTAACATGACCATGTAAGGTTGTTTCTCTTTTGCACGAATTAGGCTATTATTTGCTTGATCAGCAAGTCTGAATCCAAAAGTCAGCTTTACTAGAGGGTTCATATTTACAGCCAGGCTTTGAAGTTAATCCAGAAAAGTCTGTGATTCTTCTTGCCCTTTGCACAATGTCTGTCTCTATCTTTGCTGGCTGGTTGGGAAATTTGGGCCGCTTTATTTACTCAAACATGTCTAATCATTGCACGTCATTTAACTGTTATTTGTAATGGGAGTTTGAGTTTTAAGGTGACAGATTACAACTGTCAAGAGACAAGGGGTCAGCTGTTGTCAGTTAAACTAAGTGGAAGAGGAAGGAGTCACTCAATACATGACAGATATTTTGTGGCAACAAAATATACAGGCTGATCCATATAACTTTGATGAAAAACATGAATTATTTCATCCTAGCATAAATCAATCATTTTCAATAAAATCCTTCTCAGGTTTGCATTAACATATCTATAAGAAGAAAATACATCATGACTGTGTTCTTGGCTTTAATGAGCACAAACAATTTCTTCTGCAGATCATCATGTCTTCATTCACATTATAACACAATTCAGGAATGTTGTATGTCACCATTATCCTGCTTTCTTTGGCATATGAAAATTTTGTACATTAATTGCATGTGCAAAAGAGGTTGGGATGTTGCTGTAGGGACTTTCCCCTAAGCTTCTTTACAAAACCTTCCTGGTTCACAATCACCACATCCTGATTATTTTGACTGCATTTTAATCCTCAGTTTGAATTTGCAGATTTCAGCCTAAGTAACAACAGTTGTTTTTTAAATATACTTCAGTTTACTTCTGGAATAACTTCAGGAACTACAAGTTTGCAGACTTACTAGGAGCAGATTGTGTCCTTTTTAGGAAACTGTGCTCTACAGTCTTTTATGGTGATGGTTGTATAACTGTTGATTTTAAAAGGGGCTGTGAAAATGGGAACTGTTTTGAGGCGAGTGAGAGGAAGGCAACCAGACCCTAGGACACTATTTACTGTCTTTCTCTCAGCTTGCATGTGAAGTAGGGATCATGTTATTCCAGCAGCTATTTAGACATAAATGGGAGGATACAACAATTCTCTGGGGACTACCTTTTCCTACTTAGGAAAAAATCCTGTTGCTTTAAGTGAAGTTTTCTGAGTCTTTATAAGACTTGCAAGTTACTATTCAAAGGAAACAGAAATGTTTGCAGAGAAAAGGTAAAATCACGGCCCATAAAAGCCTTGTTTGATACCAAGGGTATGTAAGGCCAGTGGAGTAAGCAGATGATGTTCTTGTAGGAGTGTTTCCCATGAGGTCTCTGCACTCAGGGAGTGTACAGGATGCCTCATCCTTGCCCCTGCCCACAGGCTGGTGTAAGGTTCCACCTCTGCCTGGAGCTCACTGAGTGAAGGGAGGTGCAGGCATAGCAAGCAAGATTTATTAAGGAGCAAGGAGAAGCTAAAGGGACTGCAGCACTGGCACTGCCTGGTGTGTTTGCACACACCCATATCCCAAGGCCCAGCTTTGACCCTTCTCCCCTATACAGATCAGAAGGAGAGCAGAAAAGACGTTTCAAATCAGCTGGATAATGCATGTTCTGAAGATACCTTTCTGTCTTGTCACTGTCTACAGTCAGGCAACCAGTTTTGGCATCTAACTTTCAGATTACTAAAATTACATGGTGGGTCCCACTGCTCCTGCTTTAAACGTGCTACTGAATTTCATGCAGTTATCCTTGTTCTGAACCAAAGTCAAGCTAACGAAGGTTACATCCAAGAAAAAGATTCTGGTTTTAGTAGGAATCATTAAGAAAAGGAGATTTCATGTCTTCTGTAGCTAGCTTGATCCAACTGTTACACATCTTCTGTCACAGCCAAAAACTCAGAGAAAACTCTCTGTTTCTCATTACAATTGTTTAGCTTTAATCTCTTACAGTTATTTCTTGTTATATACTAAACTGGACTTAGAAAAATCTTTATGAGGCTAATTCCCACTGAAATAGCTGTAAATAGCCTAGAAAATTGGCATCTAAGGATCTGTGCACAAGGTCTCATTTATGAGTTTGTTTTTTCACAAGACCTTGTTTTTGCCCCTTATGGAGTTAATTAGATTTCACCAGCAGAATGATGAAGAGAAAGACTTGACTGGATTGGGAACAGGTTGGGTTCAGTTCCCAATAAGGTAGCTAGCTAAAGGAGCTAAGCTTTATCTTTTGCTTGGTAAAAAAAATTATGAACACTCACTGTGTTATTGCTTGCACACTGCAGTGCTCAAAATTGTCACACATTGTTCCAGTCAAAGATAATATCTCTGCATCTCTGCTTGTCTCTGCGTGTTAGGAACAGTGAACTAGTGCAGTTAAGTTCTTACCTGAACTTAACAAGGACTAGCCAGTGTGCGACTGTCAGTGTCTTAGCGGAATTAGAAAAAACTGGAATAAAATTCCCATCCTATTTTCCAACAGATACATTTTTCCTATTTCTGCAGAGATGCTTGCATACTGGCATTTTCCATGCAAAATTCTGTAAGACCTTTGTAAAAGCTTGCACCAGAAGATGTCCATCCCAGTTCTCAGATTTGGAAGGACAGAGAGACATTCAAGCTGTCATGTTTTTGTATTTGAACCAGAATATGCCCTTTTTCCACACTTTTTCCATGGTCTGCACTGTCCCTTCCCTTTGGTAGCAAGACACAGATTGTCACTGTGTGAGTGATGTATATCATATGAGTTTGATACATGTTACTCTTCCCTAGATTAACAGAGAATGCATAACAATGCATTTTTAAGATGGACATAGTGTATGCTGTTTGGCTCCAAGAAAAAACTTCCATTGGGAAAGACGTTACGAATACAGAGCACATCATGGGGACCTAAGAGATTATTGATTTGGGCCAGTCCAGGAAAGATGTTTAAAAATAACCTTGGAATTTCCAGGTAGGATTTAGGACATAAATTTGAGAGGAAGTGCTAGGGAAAAAAAGAAAAGTAAGCAGCATGCATACAACCTGGACAGGAACCAGTGAGATGTTACCTTCAAAGAAAATGGTAGCAAAAAGCATTTGCATTTGACCCATTTAATTTAATAATTTATATTTTTAAATATCTGATCAAATAAAATATACAGGTGTCTTTGTGTATAGACAGAGAGCTTTGTGTGTATTACCTCCAGGAATGTTTGTGCCCAGAGCCGGGACCTGATTTTTAGCGCGGCACTCTTTCCTCTTTCCAGTTGTCCCACAGTGCATGAAATTAGGACACACTTCACGTTTGTACAGTTCTGTGCACAAAACAAAGGGAAGTCATACTCATGCTTTGAAAATGTATAAAATCATAAGTAAGTGAAACCAAATCAACTTTCCCTTAAAGAGCTAAGCAGTCTGAAATCATTAATTTCATGTAATATACACGAGGTACTCCATGAGTCATTGTGAGAACTATAAACCAAATGGGAGATCCTTTTTGTGTCACCAATCGGTACAACCACCTATCTGTAATAATGAAGATAAAAGTAAAAATTTTCAATAATATCTGCTCCAAAGAACTCTTAAGATGTCTAGGTATTTACCAATCTTTTGAATCATGCGCTTTGTCTTCACCTATCAGTAATTTTATGATTTCAACACTTTTTTTCTGCTCTTATGCATGGAAAAGTGTTTATTTATGTTCCTAAATCTTTTCTAACTCTCCTGATTTTCCCACTGATATTTACATTATAGCAGCCAGAACATTTGCTGAGATTCATTAGTTGCTTTACTTCAAACTTATTGTCCATGAAACATTCCTGATGAGCAGTGATTCTGGCTCATATACAGGTTGGAAAGCAAAAGCCAAGCAATGCAACTCAAAACTATATACTCTCAAAGTCTGCCAGAAAAATGTTACAAAAAAGGTTAAAAGCTGACTGGAAGCCACTGAAGGGAATGAGCAGAGTCTTGTGGAGTAACCACAGAAATTATGTGGTTGTTTAGTGCATAGAATGGGAGAAAGATCTCAAAGAAAAATGATTAAATGTGTGTACAAAAAAATAAAAATGTTTTATATATACAAATGGGTTTTATCTGAAAAGTTTTTGTTTAATTCAGGAGGAAGGCTGAGGTTTTAATTGATTCCTATTTTTATAACAAAGCAGAGAATCCCTCCCATGACACAAGACCTTGTGACCTCAAATGCAAAGCTAAGTTTTCAGAAGTAAGTATATTCCCTAGTGAGAGTGAGAATGCACTACCAGTGCCCATATTTCAGGAAATGAGATGATGATGTATGGAACCGATCTGAAAACACCCTTAAGGAATCCTCTATCTTTATAGACAGCTTTCCCACAAATCTCTATCATATTGCAGGATAAGCAGAAGCTGTATGCTTAATTGCTGTTTTCTATATCTGCTTGAAAATGAAACTGTAAACTCTGGAACTTGCAGCTATAAATTTTTTTTAAATGAATAATTTAAAGTATCTGTTTATTTGGCCTTAAATATCCTCCAACCAGATTTATTTATGTTGCAGGATGAAGAAGAGTTGTTTTCATTAATATAGTGGCCAAAATCACATACTAACAAAATAAATCATTAGTATGCAAAAAGTCTACTTTTGGCTGACATTTTAAGACCTGAATACATATTTCTGTTTTTTTAAGTAATGTATTTAGCCTGTAGTGATTTTCAGAACAATGTAACATTAGAACTAATAGAAGAGAAACCAAATGTTTAATAAACAGTATGAATAGAATAAGAGGTCCTCGGAACATTTTGTCTCTCTGTGAAAATGCTTTGATGAAAATAACAGAACTTCTTCTAAAGAAAAATACAAATTTTAACAAATAATTATCTTTGGCCAATCAGTCTTTTCCGAGAGCAGCATTCATTTTTCATGTATACTTCTACGGTATCAAATAAAAAAAATTTTTTTGCATCCGTAGCACATAATGTTGAAGACACACAGAACTGGGACACCTTCTAACTGAACTAATGACATTGCTTTTCTATGCTCATCTGAAAAAGTCCTATTATATATCCAGCGGTAAGCACTGCACCCAATCCTATCCTAATTTGTGCTAATCAAAAGCACGTTGTAGTAGAAGACTGCTCATCAAAGTGCCAATTTCACATCATTAAGTTCTCAGCTAAATATATTTGATCTGTCTACATCAAGCAGCTGAAAATTCTCTGCTTCATATTTTAAGTTGCAGGCACAGTGCATACTTCAGAACTTTGTTAACCACTTCCAGTTGCTTCAGTAATTTTTATGTTTGCAGCCTATGGGCCTAATCACTAAGAAAGATAACGGATAATTAAGGTATTACTGAAGAATAGATTATGTGTTCTGTGATATTGACTGGCAAGTCTTCGAGAGCCCAGGCATTTTTCCTTCAGCCCCAGTGGAATCAGATTCTTTCCAGGGTATTGGGTTGATGAAAGAATGACATAGGAATCAAGAGTTATTATTGTTTAAAATGAGTTCATCTGTGATTTTGTTCTTAACAACATTATGGTATTCATTACTTTCAGATTCTATCTTCTTCCTGTTACAAAAATTGCCAAATTAACTTTCAGAAGCACTCTAATTATTCTATTACTCCGGAAGACTTAGGTCTGTGAGGTTCTTTTCTTCCTATCAAAATTCTAGTCCTGTCAAGGAATTCAAACATGAGCTTGCAGTAAGCAGCTTAATAAGAGACTGGAAAACATGAAAGAAACTCTGCCTGAGGTTCATAAAAATAGATGGAAAGCACTGACTGCATGAATCCTTCGACTGACCTCAAGGTCACCAAGTTTGAATGCTGCCTCTAGGCAAGGGGAGCTGATACCTACAATGCTGAAGTATGCTAAGGATGGGACTTTGAATACAGGAATGGAAAAAAACAACTTCTCAAAATACAGCAAAGTCTAAATACTCAGGTACCAGACTGACTAATTAAAGCTATTTAGCTGGGAGAGAAATCATTCCTCTTGCTCCAGCATTGTCTGGATTTTTAAAAATGCAGTGACCTGTCCGATTTGCCTTGCTTGTGGCACTGTAAAGGGAGAGAGAGAGTCTCACTTTCCCATGTGTATGTAAATACTTACTGGGGGGAACAAATATACTGCAAACTATTTGTCTATCGGAACTGTTATTCTACATGAAAATGTTAAAGCGTGAGCTACTCCTTAAGAAAGAGCCAGAATGCTAGGAGTCAAGTTAAGAAGAGACCCAGTTGTCAGAAGTAAGAACTTGAAATTTATTTTGTGGATGAGAGCCTCATTCTCTAAATCAGTGATTAAATTCCCTGTGATAAGTGTGCATGACCACAGAGGTTTGTCTGCAAACAGCCTGGAGTCAAACAGCCAGGAATTTGGCATGCATGATCTTTAATGTAAAAATCTGTCAAATTCTCTAACCTGGGGAATGGTGATATGTAATAAACAGCGTTTTAAATTGAGGGGTTAAAATTGCTTAGAAAAATATTTAAAAGTTTGTAAATAAATTGCAGTCAAATCAACAGCCACCTTGATACACTGCATGCACAGTCTCAGTTTATAGTTTTTAGACAGCTCACCAATATTTTTGCAGAGTTTTTCCTGTGAGGTTCTGCCACTGCAACATCCCTTCTCCTGATGTAATGAGAAATTGTGGAATTATACAAAAAAGCAGCAAGTTCAGGAGTGTCTTGTGGAATAGCAAACTGCAAAGACAAAAAATGTGAATAATAATGACATGCTTAGGAATGATTCTAACAGATTTATTCCCTCTCGGAGGTCTTGAATTTTGGATTGACACTGTTTTCTCAATTTAACAGCACAACCATGAGAATATACTATCTTCAACTAGGAGCACAATGAGTAATAGCACAGCAAGATATTGCTCATTTATAGGAATTACAGTAGATAATATTTTTTCCACTTTTTACTGATGTCAATTTCATTGTTTTACTGAATTTTATTAGACTCTTGGGGCCAGATTCTGATATATATGACAGGATAAATTCCAAGTTGTCACATAGAAATCTGATCATTAGTTCAGATCACAATCTGCCTATTGAAATATAATGATTTTACCAGTTTTAAAAAGTAGGGAAAAAAAAGGGAAATCTGACTTCAAACAACACAATTTTTGATCATTATTTGTTACAGATTTCTTTTCTTCAGCTTTATATTTACAGATTTTTATTCTCCAATTAAAACCTGCTTTTTTTTTTTTTTGTTGGCAATTTGTCTTTAATTTCTACACAGAGCATTTATGGCTTCTTTCATGAAGCCTCAAAGAACTCCTGGGAAACAGATGGAAAGATAAATTTTAATTCATGACAATCTAATCATGTAAAATCAGAATAAGATAGATGTGGAAGTTTCCAGTAAGATTTCAATAGGAACTCCCCTAAACATAGCCAAGACTGTTTCTTAAGGACCTCAGATTATCAAGAGTTACATCAGATCCTTCTTATCAAATAAGTTCCTTTAACCTTGGAACACAAAATATCTTAAACAAATTCCTAAAGAAAATTTTTGTAATTGTAATAAATGTTGTAGCACTAAAGGGAAGAGAATAGCTGTAAACACACAAAATCTTCCACACATTAATGCTGTGTAGTACTAGATTTGGAAAATTTGTACCCTTTGACAGTCTGAGATCTTCAGTCAAAGGCATTCTAAAAAGTGAAAGATACTGTAATTCATTAACAGATGAAAACCCATTAACAAAAGCAAGAATCCTCTTTTTTCTGTTGTTTAATGAGGTTAACATTGTCTATTTGCAAGAAGGGAACACTTAAGTAGCTAGTACATCTCTCCTTTTCAATGTGGTAACATGGGAATTCTCCTTCCAGAATTCTTTCACCAGCATATATAGGCTTCTTTAATGATGAAAAATTAAAAAAAACACAATATAATGATACGCCCGTATAGAAGCTGGCAATATATGATCAGAACTGATGTATATGTAGATCCATTTGAACACAAGATGATTTTCATATTTACTTTTTTTTTCATATATCCTAGACTGTTATCATCTTCAGTAATGAATTATTACAGCAAAGGTTTGAAAACAGCTCTCTATGGTTAAGAGAAAACATACCTGTCCCCTGAAACAATTTAAAATTAGAATTTCTACAGTGGCCTAGATGTTCAGTTTAAAGATATTATTTTATCCTTCTTGAGCCATGGAATTGTACAACTCTATAGATATTTTATATGCCACATACTTAGCACACTATGGACTATCGCCCCCTCCCTTTAACTACAACAGACTGTCTCAGCTTCCCCACCATGGAAAACTGTACTGCTTTCTTCTCCTGAGCCTTATGACTTTGAGCAGGTTTACAGATCTCCCCAGTTCTTCACTTTTCATTTCAAAACACTGTTTAGTTTTTCTCTTTTTCTAGCCAGGCAATACCCTCTGCTGCAATGAGTAACTCCATCAGAAATGTTCTGGAAGAGGACTTTAAGTAAAAGCTACTGTACAAGAGGTGTCAGTGACCACTGAAGAGCAATGCACTGGATGGTATTATTTTGTTCCAAGACCAAGACTTACACACTATAATAACAGTTTTGCAGTGTGAGGAGACAGTGGCTCTGGGAGACGTTAGCTCCTGCTGGTCATGCTGGTGGATATACCTTGCCCATGTGGTGGATTTTAGCTGCTATTTCACTGCTTCCCTGACAGGTGCCTCACTCATGGTACTTCAGTTCTCAGCTATTGAGAATGTGCCATGTGTGTCACCTTGTATAGTCTACCATGGAAGTTGGAATTAACAGGTATTAACAGGTATAGGTTTCATAAAATTGCTTTTTGCCATCAGTCTGGGACTAAAAAACCAACTCATCAGGAATACTGGCTCAGGCCATCTAGCTGAGCCCTCTTCTCACCTCAGCTGCCTTTAGGAAAAGTAAGAACAGGGCATACATACACAATACTCTCCTAATAACTTTCAGCTCCCAAATGTTTTCTGCTTGGGGGCTTACTTATTAGTATGAAGTTTTTATTCATTTACTAATCTTCACTGGACTTCTCTTTTGTGAATTTGTTCACTTTCCTCTTAAAATCATGTAAACTTTAACCATGACTACTTTCCTTTGTCCACAAGTTCCAGACACTTAAGACCTGTCATCATGAACCATCACTTCCTTTTGCTTGTTTTGAATCTGGCTCTCCAGACTTCAGTAAGCATTCCAGTTCCTGTGCAGGAATAGGCAGAGGACAGTAAATCCACAGCCATGCTCTTCCCACCACTACTCATTTTAAGGATCATATTTGTGCATAGTCACCTCCTTTCTAGATTGATGCATCCTACTGCACTGAGTTCTTCTGCAATGGAATTCATTCCGTATCTTTGATAAGTTCTTTTGCTCCTCTTTACACCTTTTTCAGGATTCATAATTTTATTATCCTTTCAAATCCCTCGCTGCCTTCAGAGAAAGCTAAGCTACAGAAAGGGAAAAGTCCCCAGAAAAGAGTCTTCCCATGTGTGCACAGGTTTGATTCATTTTTGTGGATGAAACAAAAAAGCACGAAGGAAACTTTTTTACAAGATAAGAAATTCAGCAATGGGGAGGAATACACTTCTTTGACTGAAACTGAACAGTCTAAGTAATTTCAAAGGGGAAATGACCGAGTGCCCTAAGAGAGCTGAGTTCAGAAATCCAAGAGAAACCAGGCAAATAACATCCTCGGCCTTATTTGGAAATTTGAGCCAAGCATCTTGCTGTTTATACAAAACCTGAAGGAAGCTATCTCTGCATCCTCTTCCCATACGAAGTAATAGATAAGCATTACATATTTAAAACCTGATTGGTGTATTCATGCTGTTCAGTGCTTTGAAAAACTGAAGTAACAAAAGGATATTTAAATTCTTGAAATAATAATTGTGAATCTAAAGCCATATTCTGCTAAAACAGATGGACCATTATTATAGGAAAATTTCTCACAAGCTTCACAAGAATTTAGTCTTGTTTATGTAACATATGCAATCATTATCAAGTAGGAGAAGCAAGAGCAAACTAAAAAACAAACAAAAAACCAACCAACAAAAACAAAACAAAAAAAAACCACCAAAAAAACATTGCCTGAAAATGTCCTTAAGATCTGTGGCAGTATTCTACTCAGCTTCTTAATTCAAAACTAAAACAGAACACAGAGGCTAGGGAGGGAGGATGCTGAACTTCTTTACTCCTTTTCTTGTGCTTGCAACCTGATCTGAGCAGTGAGATTGAGATGCTACGCTTGCAAGTACAAATGCAGCACCTCAGCTTCTTCCTTCTTGCTGCTTTTGAAAAACATGTGGAAATGAGGTGGAAAAGATAAATAAAAAAAAATTCTGTTTCTAAACTTCTTGTGCTTTGGGTATAAAAGGCAAACATTTCCTGTCCTCTGTTTCCTATCACTCATACCTCCTCTAGAGAGCTAAATAAAATGGTGGAATCCTAATCCCTCTCTGGTTTCTTGGGTGAAACACAAAATGCTAGCCATAATGTATTTGGTATACATAAATTTTTCTTTATTCTTTTAAGTATGTATTGTTGTTCTCTCTCCTTAAGCTAAACATTTGACTTGTAGCTGCTGTGGTTATGAGCAATCCCCATCACTAGAAAGATGTCTCCACTTTCATCCATTATACTGAATTCAAAACCCTCCTGGTATGCAAAAGACGTAAAGCACTTTTAGCACTTAGAATGCAGGTCTCTCTGTAAGATGTTTAATAGGCTACTGGTTAAACTTGAAAAGTGTTATTTGCTTCAGAAATGTCTGGCATCAGTTATGCTTAATAAATTGGATACCTTGTTTTTGATGGGATAATATGTAGAGCTGTGTTTTGCTTAATCTTCTGACTTTGAGCCAAACCAAGCTCTTTTGGGGGGATCTGCCATCACAAACATAAATCATAAAATAGGAAATTGTCCAAGCAGCCAGGGATCAGGTTAGAAAACTAAAGCCCTGACAGAATTAAATCTGGCAAGGGACATCAAGGGCAATAAGAAAACCTATGCATACATTGGGGAGCAAAGGAAGATAGGGAAAAATTTAAGCCCTCTTCGGAAAGAAACGTGAGACCTGGTTACCCAGGATGGGGAGGACACTTAGGCAATCAACGCCTTTCAGTCCCAGTTTTCACTGGCAAGTGCTCCAGCCACGCTGCCCAAGTGACAGAAGGGAAAGGCAGGGACTGGGAGAGTAAGAACTGCCTGCTGTAGGAGAAGGTCAGGTTCGAGAACATCTAAGAAGCCTGAAAGTGCAGAAGTCCATGAGACCTGATGAGACACATCCACAGATCCTGAGGAAATTGGGAGATTCATTAGCTAAGCAATTATACATATTTAAGAAGTTGTGGCAGTCTGGTGATGTTCTCACTGACTGGAAAAGGGGAAACATAACCCCCTTTTATAGAAAGAGAAAAAAGGAAACCAAACATGTACCATGCAACACAACTGTCATACTAGAAATATTATAGACTCCTGGTTTTTACCCAGGAAAACGATCTTAGGGTCTCTGTTAAAAATTCCCCCAAAGCTCCATTCCATTGTGAAGTGTAGGCAAAAAAAAAAAAGATCAAGCATATTACAGACAGAGATAGAAATAAAATACTTACCTTTATTTGCATTGTATTAATGGGGGAGCTTGTTTGACAGTGCAGTGGTCCATGTGTCTGAATGTGAAGAATATAAAGAAGAAATTCTTCTCGACTGGACACAGGCCAACCGACATGGAGAACTGTGTTGTTGATGGCACTTGGTCCTATATTGTGCAGCTGTCAAAGAAATATCATCAGTACTTTCCAAGGCAGTAAATAACAACAAAAGACACAGCAACAACCACTTAGATATTTTCAAATTCTTAGTGTCCACAGTCTTGGAGTATTTTGGAAAGAATGTATAGATTATTAACATCGCTTTATTGATGGAGAATCGCTGGTAGGTAGGAGACGAGGACCTCTGTACATTAGTCATAAAGCCAGTGGCAAATCTGGGAGAACAGCATTTTCTGTCAGTCTGTATTCAAGAAATCCGACCCCTTTCTCATTTTTTCCTACATATGAAGAGTTGAAATTACCTAAAAAAAAAAACCCAACACAAAACACACTAGCAAAAAACCGTTAAAGAACTATGAACAATGAACCATAACAGATCATAGTTGAAAATAGTAGTCAAAACTTCAGAATACAAAAGAATTATACTTCAGGGCACAGGAATAGAAGGTATAGCAGAACTTTAGCTTCTCTGGTTAAGAACTCTATTTTCAATACTTGCCAATTCAGATTTCCTCAAAAGAAGAAAAGGAACCAGTTTTCCTAAGGTAACATCCCAGAACATTATTATTTCTTGGAAAAAAGAGCAAAGATAGAAATAATAACATTTTAAAAATCTGGGCTATTAAATAGTTTCCTTATACCAGTTTACAATATGAAAATATCTAATGACCTCAGGAAGTCTGGATATGTGTTATAACTGGGCATGAAAATCTAAAGAAGCTGAACACCATGGAAATTTATGCAAAGTTTCTAGAGATGTGACAACCTCCTTTTTTTAAATGTGTAGAACTTTTGTGACTGATGAACTTTATTTAGAACTATATAAAACCCATTTTCAATCTTACATCTTCTGAGAGGGTGTTTGGCCTTTTTTATGCTTTGCTGATATAAACCATGAAAATGGTTTCCTTAATCAGTGTAACTAATCACTGTAACTATTTTAATAAATTTGAAGTCACATATATAGTTTCACAAACAATCCAAATGCTTGAGACAGAAAGATTTTTTAGGGGTTCTTCAGTTTAGAGAAATGTGTTAAGATGAGGAATTCACAAATGATAACTTGTATTTTACAGTCTGATTCATTACAGTTTAGTATGTCATGCAAATTGTAATCTTACATTACTGATTAAGCTCTGTTGCTTATGTTTTCTTGAGGGCTAGTTTGTTAATTATAACCATATGTGAAGCACTCTGTTTTTACCCTCTAGAATAAAGGTTATCTATTAGATTCTAAGGATGGCCTGTATGCCATGTAGTTTAATCAATGGCCTTTTTCTATGCTGAACTCTTCTCTTTTAATTGACAAATCATCCATAAGAAAAGACCAACAACAATAAAAGGTAGAAACATGTGTTCTTCAAATATTGAGGGTTATTTTCAGCAGATCATTTTCTGAGCAATGAAGTAACAAGTTACATGTATGTCCACAATTTTTTCTCAGTTAGCTAAATGTCAAAGAAAAAATTTTTTCCTGTGCACAGCACTCACAGCTTCTAATGAAAAGGTATTTGACACCGATTAGAATGAACTTTTAAGCACTGTTTTTAATTCTTGTCTAACACCCAAAATGTTTATAAATCTTTTAAATATCAAAGACAGACTCCTAACATAAATCAACATCTCCTCCACTCACATGAACAGATAATGGGGTTGTGAATTCCCAGATTAAATTTAGGTCATGTGCTAAAGTCAGAATATTTACATTTGTGGCTTTATCTAGCTGCAGATAAAGAAATTAAACCAAATTCATCAGGATTTCAATGGGGGCAGTGTGGGGTCCTGTGGCAACATATATAATTTTTACCTCATAGATGTGTTCTACTAAAGGACCAACTTCTTCTTCTTTTGTAGGTTCATCTTTGGGTTCCCAGTTGTGAAGTGGCAAAATAATTGTTGGGGGGTGAGACACTCTGTAATACACAAAACAGGTTAAAAGAGTAATTGTTACCAGTGACTGACTGCATCACTTTTAGAAAAAAAACTAAGACCAAAACTGAACTCTCAGGGGCTTGTTATTTGGGCACATTAATTCAAATTAGGTGAGGTGAACACTACATTGCTTTCATAAAGTACTATCCAGTCCTTACAGATGACTGGGGGTGTATTTATTTTCATACTTCCTCTGATGGATGGTCCTTTCCAGACAAGAGAGTAACTCTGTTGGTAGAGAGGACACCAGTCTCTTGGGCATTTACATCATTCTCACTGATATTCAGATATCTGAATATATTATCCAAAAAACTGGAGTAATGATACATAAATAAATGTATTTTCCCATTCCCATTTAAAGCCTGTAGCTGTTTAAAGCTATGCATCTTTCTTCCCTGCATAACATTTTTAGGTATTTAACTGTTCTGATTATAAATTTCTATAACCTCCGTTCTTATTCCTTTAAAAAACCTTGCAATTTAAAAACCCTTGCAAAGTAGTCTATCTCATTTTACAGGTGGGAAACTGACACACTGTGACTTCCATGAAGTCATATTGGAAATTGGTGTATTGAGAACTGAACTCAGAACTAGAGCCTGAAATAGTGCTCCAGGCTTTCCAACTGCTTTGCAAAGGAAGCGACAGCTAAGGCATTCCCTGAAATACTGTTGCAACTTGCAACACATGAATAAAACATAAATGAAGAAAACAGTGACTTAATATTTGATATCTTTCTTTCGATCTGCTATTTTATCTTTCCTTTCCTTCTCTATCCGATTGCAAGAAAGTAGTCATCTGTTAACATTTCTATTTGAATCACAAACATTTTACTTCCAATAAAAATTGGAAGTTCCTTGTACAGATCCCATTCAGATGCCAATCTAACCTCACTCAGGTGTTCAGAAGTTGGGGTATCAGAACCCAAGAATTTCTTTCAGCATTGTAGGTGAGTTTTGGCACAGACATCTGTCATCTGCTAGTACTGCAAGTAGATCTTGGTGCTAAAATAGTATTACCCTTTCTTTGCAAGGGTGAAATCTCACTCAGTTTTGCTGGTTTACAGAGTCATAGAATCATAGAATCATAGAATTATAGAACCAGCCGGGTTGGAAAAGACCTCCAAGATCATTAAGTCCCACCCTTGATCCACTACTACCACGGTTACCAGACCATGGCACTAAGTGCCACATCCAGTCTCATCTTAAAAACCTCCAGGGACAGAGAATCCACTGCCTCCCTGGGTAGCCCATTCCAATGCCTGATTAGCCTCTCTGTAAAGAATTTCTTCCTAATATCTAACCTAAACCTCCCCTGGTACAGCTTAAGCCCATGCCCTCTTGTCTTACTGATAGCTGTCTGGGAAAAGAGACCAACCCCCACCTGGCTACAACCTCCTTTCAGGGAGTTGTAGAGAGTGATGAGGTCCCCCCTGAGCCTCCTCTTCTCCGGGCTTTAGCTTAAAAGCCATACAATTTCAATGCTTGTTCTGCCAAAGCAGGAAGTTTGCTGACAGAAAACTGTTAAAAAAAAATCACTAAGGACTTTTTTTAGAATATAACATTTGAATAAAATGATGGACTTCTAGGCATTGATGTTAATCACTTTGCACTGCTGCAGATTGCCCCTTGAAGAAGAGAATATTGGATGGTTCTGTTGTAAATGCTGACAAAATACTTTAGGAGGAAACAAACTGTTCTTGCTTACAGTTCTTACGTCACATACAAAGAATGAAATGTCTGAAAGAAAGTTTCCTACAGCATACAGTTTCTCAAAGCACCAAGGAATCCCAGAGAACAATTTAATATCATCCAGGTTAAGTACAACTCTTTGTGAAATTTAGGGTATCCTAAGTAGTTCCTCAGACTTCAAAAGGCCAGCAGTTTGTACTAACAAGTATGCCAGAGGACAAATTCACAAGCTAACCCAAATAATAAAGGAAATTAAACATATTTATTAAAAAAGACATTTCAGATTAGGTACTTAGCCTAACTTGCTTTATTTCACAAATGGTCCTGTTTCCAACACGAATTTTAATTCTTGATTTTTGTTGGAGAATAGGAAATTTCCTGTGTTGATACAACAGCCAAGGCACATAGACCCCCAAGCTACAGCAAAAATTTGCAAATCAGAAACTCTACACAGACAAAAAGAAGCAGGCATGGTTTCAAAAACCAGTGGTTTCTATTGCATTCACGGGTAAGTGTTTTTCTTATCCACAGAATTATTAAATTCAGAGTGTAAATGTCGACATTCAATTAAAATTATTCTAAAATATAAAAGGACATTTATTTTAACAGATTTCATAGTTATTTTAAGGACTTCTGCTATTGACATAAAAGTAGAAACACCAGGTCAAATGAAAAAGAAATCCTTTCTTTTGACTATTTTATTTTGTATTTAACTGAGAATATTTTTAACATTTTAATGATTTGTTAGGCAAGGATTTTTCCTAGACTTTTATGTGACAATTAGCAGTCAAACAAGAGCACTGAAAAATAAGATAAACAAAGTATGCTCTACAGAAAAGGCTTATGTGGGATATACAATAAGAATTCTGCCAGCTGCAAATCCTCCTAATCCAAATGACTTCCTTCCTGAATTCCTCATTCCTCTGGTGCTTTTTTCAGCAGTGGCAGATAACAATTACAACACTAAAACTCTTACATTTTTATAGAAAAAAAAAGATAAGCAAAATAATCAAATCTCACTTATCAAAGCAACTGCTCATTGAACTATCTAAGGAGTTCTCTTAATTTTCTTTAGAAGACGATATTGGAGAAGATTTCTTCCTTTTTCAGAGAGGAAATATTTGCATGGTTCCACTGTACAGGTATACATGCATGTATGCATATTCAAAATTTCCAAACTCCTTACTTTTCCTCAGTAAAATGTACAACATATCCAGTTCCACTTCATGGAACTTTGTGCAGAGCAGTAGAGAAACCAATGCAGGATATTTTTCTGTCCAAATGTGGACATAGTCTGTTTTATTTTTATCTAGGAAATAGTGAGCAATTCCCCTGGAACTGCATGCTTTAGCATCTCTGAATAATTAGCAAAATCTGTGAACAAAGCACTTTGTACACGCATGCTATAGCTAAGAAAATGAAAAGACTTAAGGGGAAAGAAACTGGAAGTCATTCAGTTAAGTAATTCCTCTGTATTTAATGACCTGTTTCTTAGCATTACAGGCAGCAATTCAAAACTCTTTTTCTGCTTGTTGCCAAGCTCTTAAAAAGTGAGGATGTTTTGGTCATTTTCAGTCTATCTATTTACCTGTTACAGAACTTTTCATTAAAAGGAACACACTACGGAACAGAGAGAACACGTTGGAGACAAAAAGTTTCCAAAATGTTTGCAAAGAAAAAATGGTTTGCAAAATTTTTCTGTGAAAGTGACAAGAAACCTCACTAAAAGACCAGAATCCACAGCACTGGAAGCAGCCCTTACTGAGAAGTCCTGTGTGTGTAACCACAACTCTTCCGCTGATACACTGAGAGTCCAGCCAGCCTGTAACCTGGGTGTTCACCCATGGCAACATCTGAGCTGCTGGCTCCCAACATTTTCTCACACATCTGTAGCCCATTAAATAACACCTTTGATTTTTATTTCCTCAGCCTCTACTTCTGTTTCTGTGTTACCCTCATTTTGTATTTTTCACCTCTCTTCCTATCCAGCTCATTTCCCTAGGTCACAACTAAATACAGAAAATGAAATAATATTCTCACTTCTGTTCTTATTAAACATGTTGTTTTTCAACTGCTCCTTTTCAGAAGTTCAATCATTAACATATATCCACACAGTCTTTGAGTGCTAGTCCTTCTTTTTTCCACCTAACTCTAGTTTTAGTCTTCTTCACCTGGAATACACTTACAAAATATGATGAAAAATACTTTTAAAATCTCACCGATTTAGCTTGAATATTAGAGAAGAAAACATGGTCTCTGTGATCTGCACAATTATTTGACTTATTGCTGGCACTATGTAGTTATATTGTCTTAAAAGAGATAACAATAAATAGTTTTTATAAATACATACATTTTTATTTGTTTGCACCTAAGGTAGTCCCTTGAGGTGCGTTGTATAAGAGACATCTAGCCCTCTTGCATCAGCCAAGCCTCATGGCCTGACTATGGAAATGAAGCTGGCCATGACCTCCCTATTTTCCCCTTGCAGAGCTGATAATGGTTAAGGTCTTGAGCTGCACTTTGGAAGAGGAGATATAGGAGATGTAATATCTCAGCCAAAAAGCATTTGGGGCAATTACGTGCTTTAATAGAGTATCCTGCCAAATTCCTCTAGGATGCCAGGATAGAAGTCTAGTTCCAAGATTTTACAGGGTAGTCTGATATTCTTATAGAATTATATAATTTAGGTTGAAAAAAAATCTTGAAGATCATCAGGTCCAACCATAAAATTAGTACTATCATGTCCACCACTAAATCATGTCCCTCAGTGCAACATCTACACAGCTTTTCAATACCTCTAGGGATGGTGATTGAACCACTTCCCTTGGCAGCCTCTTCCAATGCTCGACAACCCCTTCTGTGAACAAAATTTTCTTAATATCCAACCTAAACCTCCCCTGGTGCAACCTGAGGTTGTTTCATCTCATCTGATCTCTTATTACTTGGAAGAGGAGACTGACCCCCACCTGGCCACAACCTCCTTTCAGATAGTTGTCTCCCTGAGCCTCCTTTTCTCAGACTAAACAACTTCAGCTCCCCAATCCATTCCTCACAAGACTTGTGCTCCGGATCCTTCACATGCTTTGTTGCCCTTCTCCGGACATGCCCCTGTATCTCAATGTCCTTCTGGTAGTGAGGGGCCCAAAAAATGATCCCAGTATTTGAGGTGTGGCCTGACCAGTGCCGAATATAGGAGGAAAATTAATGCCCTAGTCTTGCTGGCCATGCTATGTCTGATACAGGCCAGGATGCCACTGGCCTTCTTGGTCACCTGGGCACAGTGCTGGCTCATGTTCAACTGGCAATTATCAACTAATTGCATTTTATAGTTTCCAAAACCAAGCTGTATCTGAAAATAGACATAGAAATAATCATCTTTTTCATATCCTGTGCCTGTTTAGTTTTGGTATCCTTTGTGTCAGTGGATTTGCACTTGCTTCGGGCAGAAATGAAAGAATCCTACAGTAGTACCTGGTTGACTTGTTGTCATAACTCATTCCTTACTCATCCTTTCTCCAAAGACCTCACTCTGCTCCCTATTAGTATATGCCTTGCCATAATGTGTTTCACATTTCCAGTTGCAAAAGCAGTAGATTCTGTTTTAGTATTCAGCATTGAGTGTCCAAGTGGTTGCACAAGCAGACCTAAGCATATGAAGAGGCATTTTGTGCTAGTAACATCCATGCACAATTCGAATGCCCAACTAAAATGTTGGCTCTGAGTTGTGTTACTACAATGTGAGATTGTACAGGTTGCTGTATTTGCACAGAAACTAAGGAAGTCCTTAGCAGCTCTATCCTGCAAGGCTTGCAGGGGTGAGACTCAGGTGTACTAGGTGGACAAGGTATTTGCAATTATGATATGGCAAAAGATTCACTACATGGGATTATGCAGAAAGATTCAATAAGAAAGTACTTATCTTAATGAGTTGAAATAGTTGAATACTTACCCTCTGATCTGTACTTGAGCCACAGCACTGACGTTGATATGGAGGTTAACTAAATTGCTGGTGGGATTTATCTTGTTAGAGCTGGAAAAGATATGTACAAGTGTTAACAAAGGTTATTTATCAGAAGTCTAGATTGTTATGATGATGAGATTGTCATAGATACAGCACTGAATACCACAAGGCCCCAGTTAGGATGCAATGCCATTGGACATGTTACAGCATGGGCTTCCCATTGCCACTCTTTAGTCTTGCAGGACACTGGTATTTAAGTCTGATATTACTTGAGCTCATCACATGCTTAATAATATAATCAGCTCAAGCTTCCTTTAGAGAATCCTATGATGAATATGATGATACAAACTTACGCAGCTCAGAATATCATGTAAATTCCCTTGTTCAACTTGGCTATCTGTCTGAAGTATCTTAATAAAATCCAAGTTTATTAATGGAGTTTTTTTCTCCATTAACACTGGAGAAAGGCAGTGTTAATGAACAAGACAAGCTTTTAATTAAAAAAAATTGGTTTTATGGCTCTCCAAACTTGTGACTTCTGAATGACAGTCTTTGAGGAAAAAGAACACAGATCAACTGTTTCTTTACTTTTCTTGTTTTCTTCCCTCCCCTCCCCTATCCAGAGAGTGTTTACACTCTTAATCCCACTAACCAGTGAAAATAGATCCCTGTGTTTAAAGTCTAGTGCTCTCACTCACTTGATTGTCTTTCCTTATTGCAAATCCTTAGTAATAAAGGTAATTACTCTTACTTCAAAAGACCATTCCTATGACTATAGCCACTTATGTAAAGGAAGGTTTTCAGGTTCAAATTCATAAAGACAGAGAAAGTAAGTAATGACAGACTTAGAATTTATTTAATACTAAGTTTGGTTGGTTTTTTCAAGCAAGTGTGTACTTCCTTGCTTCATGAAGACTAAGTTTCTACTGCTGTCACAACTTGCTGTTATCACATCTGGGTAGCATCAGTCAAATGGAAATGTTCGGGGGAGGCCAGCATTCCCAGTGACTGACTCTTGAGAATTAAAGTGCAATACTACTTTGATCCAGGCTTTCTGATTTCTAAAATTAAGAGCAGCTCTAATTTGTTTGTAAACTAATGCAGATTCACCCCAAACATTATTTGAACTTTTAATGTGATCCTCTATAGCCATTGTTTTGAGTACAAAAGTAAAGAAATTGTTTAAAGTATAAAAATTACTAAACCACTACTCTGTTAGAATAAGCTGCTCTCCAATTTGTATAGTGGCCTCACTTTCCATGGACCTAAAATACAAATTTTGAGCATATATATATACATATGGTATTTAAATCTTGGTCATAATTTATGGTATTTTTTTAGAGAAGAAAATAGTTTAAATAAAAGTGCCAGGACATCTCCCTTTCTAAGGAGTATATAATTGCCTAGTAAAGTCCACATCAGAAAAGGAATCAGATTTCAAGACACTACTCAGACTGTTGCTTTTTTACTATAAGTAATAAATATTTATTTTCTACTTGATGTTTTGAAGTAAATGAAAGGTCTCCCTTTTGAATAAATTAGACTAGGACACAAATTCAGATGTGTTCTTCCTTTTCCTTCCCTTTAGGTAATTTCCTCTTTCTGCCTCATGAATTTCTGTTCTCTTTTCCTTTCAGGATTCTTTTACCTGTTCACTAAGGAGACAGAAATGCTCAAACTGTAGTGCTGCTTGAGAAAGAATGTACCAAGCAGTGAGTTTTAAGTGTAGGGTACATTCCCCATGCAAGATGTTTTACTCTTTCTTTTGGTTTTAAAGTAGCTGGGTGCTCTTCAGCACTATCATACCAGTTTCTGAAAATCTTTGGTTTTGGTAGCCCAACAGATTTCCTCCCTTTTCATTTTAGTGAGACACACTCATGGAGGAAGCATGAGATCCTGTTTTCTCCTGAGGTTCAGACTTACTCCTCAGTAAATTCATGTCACTTTTTCTAAAACAGTGACCTACCCTCAACTCTTATCACCTGGACAGATTTAGCTATCCAAAAAGCTCTGAGCCTCCACAATTTCATAGCATGAAAAGGGTTTAGAGCCATGAGCCTCTAAACATACCCATCTAAAACTGTATTGCTTGCACTAAGAAGTGACCAGTGGCATGGCCAGGAGACCTACAAGTTATTTGCTGTATCTCTCTCTGGAGTAGCCCATGTCCAGGTTTGCATGAGCTCCAGCTCACCAGCTAGATCTCTGGGAGAGGCCTGAGGCCTGACCGAGCACCTCACTGACTTCTGTGGCATCGCTGTGCCCTTCCAAATTTCTGCATGCTCTTTCCTTCAAGGGTTACATTAGGGAAACATGACTTAGATATTTTAAATGTCTCAGTTATTTACCATAATGAACATGATCAAGGCCCTCATTAAAGGCCAGACATTAGCATTTAAGTCTCTGTGTGTGGGGCAGAGAGGGCAGGAACTCCAGCGTGTATTTGATGAGGACAGATGAAGCAGAAGCCCTGCCACCTTCAGAAAAAGTCCCAGGCTTGTTCTTGCTTTTATCCTAACCCAGCCTGCCCTGTGCTTTTTGTCCCTGTGGAAGAAGTACTGCTCAGCATAAAACAGAAGATTCTCCAGTAGTAGTATGTGAGGCCCACAAGGGACCTGAGGGAGGAAACTAATGGACAAAAGGACAGAGGGTCACCTGCATCAAACTGAAGCAGTTCTTTCTCTTCATGTCTGCAAATTCGTTGAGCAGATTTTAACTGCTCTCCTTTTATTTTCTAAATTGCTGTGAAGAAGAGGTATGTCTTTTTTCTGAATTTCATAGCTGATATGTTTGTACATATGCAACTTTGTTACAAAGTTATCACTGTTCATTAATTTGGAAGTGGAAAACAAGGTAAAATTTTGGCAAAACTGTAGAAGATCCTTGGATTACTGACCAAAGTCAGTTAATCTGAATTTTAAAGAAATGATCTGGCTAAAAGCTAGCAAGGCTCCAACATCACAAATCCTCCTGAAGTAAGCTACCATAGGAAAGCCTATGAAATTATTACTGACACTCAGGAGTTAGAGTGACCTTCTTATATATTAAAGTTTATGTATCAATAGATATTCATAATTTAAATAACCATGCTCTTGATAAAATATCTAACCTTTTTATTTGGAGCTCAAAACTGATGCTGGACTCTGCATTTTCAAAATGCTGAACAGAAAATCGAATGCCTGTGGAGAACTGAGAAAGAAACAAAACAGAAGGTTATTAAAAATGGTTGATCTCCCAGATCAATAAAGCAGTACTGTTCAACATTGCATTTCACAGACATACTGGATACTGTTGTTTTTTAAAATTAGTATGAAATTACATCATCTAGTTTTTCTTAGGAAAAAATACCATCCTGCCTGTGTATGTCACCAGATGGAAAACTTGGCTGGACAGAGGAAAGATCAGAGGAACAGAGATTCATACTCCCAAGAAAACAGTGGTGGGTCCTTCTTCATTCAGCCAAAAGAAAATAACGGCTGTCTGGCACCTCTCTTCCCTGCCTCCATCTATGCATGCCTTTGTCCAGGTCTCCAGGGCTTCCTGCTCCCCACCTTGTCTCTGCAACTGAGACCTATGAGATGCATGCTTTAGGTGTTGTGGGGCTGACTGATCACCTAAGGCTAAACTAGCAGCAGTTTTAATTTAATTTGATTTGGGTTTATTGCAGTTCTGTTAAGAGGAATACAGACTCAAAGTTATATTTGCAATTTAGTTTGCCACAACTTGCAGTGTGTGAGCAGAGGAGATAGAGGGTAAAACACACAGCTCCCAAAACTGAAGGAGACAAGTGCTTCCACCGGTGTTCCCCTGTGTTTCTGCAGACGTGGCTTCCTCCCTTTGACAGTTTCCATTTGCTTCTCACTCCCTGTCTACCTCTCCTATGGCTGAGTCTTAATCCATCTCCAGAACAAGACTTACCTAACATGTTTCAACTACTACTTTCAGCTGGCCTATGCTGAAAGCAATATTGTCATCATAAAGGAAATGGCAAGTTCAAATCTTTGAATTCTGATTATTTTAATGTCACAGTTATAGTTGATCTCTCTCTTTGGAAGCAGAATCTTTCAGATGAAAAGGCAGTGCTTGTTAAATTACTCAGAAGTTGAAAACTGAGTAATAGAGATGGAATAGAGATGTAAGCTCTTTATAAGGTCTCTTTTTGGAGATGATGTTAACAACTGTATTGAAATTCCATTCACCTTTAAAAATATAATGACTTTCTTTAGTCTTTTAGACAAAAATTTCCAAATATTCAATTCACCATTTCTCTTACTGTTTTTACTAACCAGTCTAAATAAATTTATTTCCACTTATAGAAGAAAAAAGATGTAGTGAACCAAAGATAAAATTTTCATCAGACAGAGCAGACATGAACTGTAGTTTTGATGATCTATTACTCCCCTGAGGCTTAATCCCCTATTTAATGGTGAAACACACTCCTACTGTACAACTCTAATAAGCTGCAGATGTTGACTTTGTATAGTTGCATGACTTTGTTAATGTCAAGTAACCCTTGACACTGCTACTAATTATGGGGCAAAGATGCTCACTTGCCCTTGCTGAAAACCCACTGAGGCCTAAGAAGTTTAATTTGCTTGAACTTGTAGCTTAGCAATCACTCAACCTCCTTATTTTACTAGGACATAAATTTTATCAGAATAGTTTAATTTTATTTAAAATTTTCCAAGTGAAGTTAGTTTCATTAAAATTGCAATTTTTCCATGTTTGTAACATCATGTGTCTTTGAAATATATGACATTCCTGCTATTAGTGATCAGCCTTAATCTGTTACCATGTTTGACAGGATTTAGAAGTATGCTGGGAGGCAGAGGGAAAGTTTTTTTTAAAGTGTCTTACAGTGCATAAGAAAGATAAAACCTCTGTGCTCTTGAAGAATTAGTTTGGTACATATCAAGAAACAGGCAAGATCTTCCAATCCTCCAGTCTTATAATCTTATTACTATTATTTCCTATTAACTTCCTGATTTTTCTAGCAGAATTTTTAATAAAACCTATATTTCACTTGCTAACTCCACTGAACAGGCACTAGGAAGCTTGTCGGCCTGATCCGTTTAAGAGTCATAAATAAGTACATTGAGCACTCTTTGCCAGTGAGATGGTATCAGCCATTTAATTTGCATTCTGGGTCATGTGGTATTCTGATTTTCCTTACCTTTTTATATTCTTTTTCACTTTTTCTTCTTTTTTTAACCTCAAAGATAATACTGAAAAGGTTAAGTATTTTTTTGTGGTCAGTAAAGAGTTTTAAGGACACAGATGACAATAATGCATTTTGAAGATGCGAAATGTCAGTCAACCCTGTAGTCCACTACAGTAATATCCCATGGGTTACATCACAAAATCCCAACATAATCCTCATACCCAAAAGTTGATCTTAAAGAGTTCAAGAATTCTAGGATTTCAGGGTGCCGAAAAGCCATGACAGTGACTCAATAGTTAAGAACTTCAGCAATGTTCGATTTTGACCTAACCCTTCCTTTCCACTCACAACTTTCACAAAGAGTCCCTTTCTAACTGAGTATTTTGAGAATAACTGATCTCCTGCCAGTGCAGAATTGTTTTGCAAAATTGGAAATAGATCAGAGCAACCTTTTGTGATTTATGCAATTTGTGCAAAGGGCTGGTATTTTGCTTTTGGAAGTACATTTGCCATCATAAATATGTTTGGACTGAAAAAGCAAAAGTCCTTTCACCTTTCCTGAGTGTCCAGGAGAGCTGGTTTCAAAGACAAAGTTTGGATTTAAGATTTCACTCACTATAATCAAACAATTTAGCCATCTGTCTTTGTAATACTGTATCTTCACATGCCTCAATTTTAAAGGGTTGGTTTACTTTGTTATAAACCAGAATATCCTTAAATATGTTATACACTCTGTTGTTTTATTCTGCTACTTCTAAGTCACTCTTTACAAAGTATTTTGCTTAGGAATATTTGGTAACAGCAAACCATAAATGGCAACCCTGGAATTGATTCTGAAGAAAAGAAGGATCAGTTACATTGTGAAAATTCATAAGGACACAGGTGAGAGTAGTACTGCTTTAATAGCCACCAAAGAGCATTCCTGAAGTCTTCACACTGCTAGCATTTTGAGTCAAGGATGATGTGGAAACATGGCCTTGGATTCAAAGAGAGGAGTCTGAGGGTCTGCAGTCTAACATGTGAGAGTCTCTCGTGTTTAGTCTTCCTTTTCTCTTCCAAACCCAAGGGGTTTTATGCTCTCCTGCCCTCCTTCACTGCATCCTGATCATCCACAAGATTCTTGTCTACTTCCATCTGTATCTTGAGAATTTGCTTCTGCCTTGAGACTAACTGGGAAACCACTAAGCTGGTAACTAAAATTGCTGGTTTCTCAATACAAGAGACTACAGAATCAGAATTACAGAGTATGCTGAGTTGGAAGGGACCCACAAGGATCATCGAATCCAACTCCTAGCCCTGCACAGGAGTCACACCCAAGATTCACACTGTGTGCCTGAAAGTATTGTCCAAACACTTCAACTCTGTCAGGCTTGGTGCTGTGAACCACTTTCCTGGGGAGCCTGTTCCAGTGCCCAAACATCCTCTAGGTGAAGAACCTCTTTCTAATATCCATCCTAAACCTCCCCTAACACAACTTCAGGCCATTCCCTTAGGTCCTGTCACTGGTCACCACAGAGGAGAGATCAGTGCCTGCCCCTTCTCTTCCCCTCATGAGGAAGCTGTAACTGCAATGAGGTCTCCCCTCAGTCTCCTCTTCTCCAGGCTGAACAAACCAAGTGACCTCAGCTGCTCCTTATACAGCTTCCCCTCCAGACCTTTCACCATCTTCATCCAAAGGCCCTCCTTTGGACACTCTCTAACAGCTTAATGTCTTTTTTATATTGCAGAGACCAAAACTGCACACAATATTCAAGGTGAGGCCACAGCAGTGCAGAGCAGAGCAGGACAATCCCCTCCCTTGACCAGCTGGCGATGCTTTGCCTGATGCCCCCCACCGTTGGCCCTCCTGGCTGCCAGGGCACTGCTGACTCATGTTCAACTTGCCATCGACCAGGATCCCCAAGTCTCTTTCCGTGGCACTGCCTTCCAGCATCTCATCCCCAGTCTGTACGTACACCTGGGGTTGTCTCATCCCACGTGCAGAATCCAGCACTTTCCCTTGTTGAACTTCCCATGGTTGGTGATTGCCCAGTCCTCTAATTTGTTGAGGTCTCTCTGCAGGGCCTCCCTGCTTTCAAGGGAGTCAACAGGTCCTCCCAGTTTTGTGTCATCTGCAAACTTGCTTAGTATTCCTTTCAGTCCTGCATCCAAGTAATTTATGCAGATGTTGAAGAGCACAGGACCCAAGATGGAGCCCTGCAGAACCCCACTAGTGCCATGTCAGCAGTCTGATGTTACCCCATTCACTATTACCCTCTGTGCTCAACCTGTGAGCCAATTGCTCACCCATCACACGATGTGTTTATCCAGCTCTGTGCTGGACATTTTGTCCAGAAGGATCCTGTGAGAGACAATATCGAAAGCTTTACTGAAATCCAAAAAGGTTACATTAACTGTCTTCCCTTGGTCAACTGGGTGGGTAACCTTGTTGTAGAAGGAAATCAGGTTCGATTAGCAGGACTTTCCTCTCATGAAGCCGTGCTGGCTGTGACCAGTGACTGCGCTGTCTTTCATACTTCCCAAAATAATCTTCTCCATAACTTTGCCAGGTGCTGAAGGGAAACTGACAGGCCTGTAGTTACTGGGGTTCTTCTTCTTCCCCTTCTTGGAAATCAAGATAACATTCTCCACCTTCCAGTCAGCTGGGACTTCTCCAGCTTCCAAAGACTGCTCAAAAGTCCTTGAGAGAGGTTTGTGATGACATCAGCAGCTCTTTGAGGATTCTTGGATGAATCTCCATTTTTATTTGACTTGACTTGGAATTTATCCAGTGCTTTGGCCCATCATTGCCTCCCATAATCCCACTACGAAAATTCCATTCCTCAGAAATGTTTTCAATTATTCTTACATTTTAGGAGTTTCATTTAGTAGAATAAAACAAAACCTTCAAAATCTTTTATCCCTCTTGTCTATGTCCTTCCCAGAAAATGTTTGCAGTATTCTCTTGAGACTTCTAGTTCACAGTGGTTCTATGGAGAAAGAAACTCACCAGGAAGATTCTTCTTCCCAGGAGGTCCATTACCGAGAGTCCAATTTTCAGTGGTTTCCAGCTCCTTGTAATCCCAAAGAGTCCCTGGGACTGTTTGTGACCACGCAAGCAGATGACTGTATGAAACACCTGTTCACATTCACTTTCAGTTCTGTGGCTGATCTGAGGCTATCCCTAGGATCCAAACAAACTTATTCTAGTCCCAGTCTCCCATGGGGAGTATGACTCTTTTGGTTCTTTTATCGAGGGTCAGACATGAACTACTTCAAGATCATAAGAGACCAAGAAAGATCCCCTCTGTAGAGAGTCTGAAGAATGAAATACTGATCTTCTGTAGGACAAACCTTAACTTCGTAGGAATTTTGAAAATACTTAGGAAATTTGCTTTAGTTTCTTTGCAAAGCCACAGGCCCAATATGAAATTCAAGCAGTGGTAGTTTTCAGTCAAGAACTGTTGTTTATTCCTGATATATGTTCATGCTGTTGACCACTTCATTTTTATTAGGACAGTTTTTTATCTAGGTATAAATGTTTGGATTATTTGCTTTTAGTTAAATATTTGTAACATTTACAAATTTATAAGAAACACTAAATTCCTCTGCAAGAGCATCCATGGCTGAATATTCCTGAGTTTACAATTCTGGGATTTCCCAGACTATTATGTCATGAAATAGGGACAAAGGATGACAATTGTGGAAAAGGTAGCTCTTTTTTATCTCCAAACCTATTTTTAATCCTTACCTACTGTCCATCATTAGTCATTATTCAGTTCCACTTTTGCCTAAAAGCAAGGCTACCAACATTCCATCTAATATGTAGTCTGATTAATGAGAGGCTGTCTTAGGAAAATCTTTAGATTTACAACAATAACTTGAAGTAAAACTTTAAACCAACCCCATTTTCCTGGATATAAATTGTGATATAAACAGATAAGACAATCCTTATGTGCACTGAAGATAAGAATCAGACTAAAGAAGTTGTCATTTACTATACATACCTTAAGTAAAGGCAGTACTAAAAAAGAAAAAATAAACAGATCACATTGCAGACTGGGATTCTCTTCTCATTATAGTAGTGTAACTTCTGTGACTTAAACTGAGTCACTCATTTTCTTTACAATAAATGAAATAAAACACAGGTTCTAGCATAATTAATCTTTTAGAAAAACAAATTGTTAGCTCTTTAGAAGCACAGTTCTGCCTCTTATTACAAAAACAATTTCCTGTCCAACTAAATAATTTGGTTTATATGCTGCTTATTGGGACTCCTTCTGCTAATTGAATAGATTTCCATTTGTTCCCCTTTAAAATTCAATTAGATAAAAATCAGTAAATGCATCTGGTTTTCCCTTACATTTGCGCCAGCCACCATGGGGTTCCCAAGATCACAAACCACCATTCTAGTTTCATTTTCCATCTTGTAATCACAGCTCAATACACGCAGTGCCTGCAACAAAAGGACACCAATATGGAGGTCAGAGATCACAGTGAAATGTATCCAGTTGGGAAAGTGATGCCTTTTTGACTGTGACATTTCTTTTGATTTCGGACACCTGCTCAGTGCACTATCAAAACATTTACTTGCTTATTGTCAGAAAACAGGGGAAAACTGATGCCAGGGAAAACCAAACAGGATAGTTTCCCAGAACCTTAAGAATCAGGATGAGATCACTCTATGTCTAGTTTTAACATACTGCTCTGTTTTTGTGAATTATTCCTATAGCCATAATGACTCAACAGAGGAAAATGAGCAGGCAAACCTGGGTGAGGAAAAAGGTCTCATGCTAATTGAAATGGTTGTGTTGTCCACCACCAGAAGTCTCTATAGTGAATTTCTGGCATTGGCAGAACTTTATAATGGATCAAGTCTAGACCCTTATTTTCCAATCTATGTTAAAATACTTAGAACGTTAAATATTACTGTAAAAACATAAACTGTTATCTGTGTTTATAAATTGGCAACAAAGGATATAGGTTTTCACATTATCAGAAATTAAGGTTTTTGTTGTTTATAGCAATCTTTATCACTAGTAGTGTCATCTGTAAACAAAACAGACTGTATAAAAGGAGGAACAGCTATAGAATAGTGCAAATTAGGAGATACAGAATAAGATAAAGCAACAAAATGTGGGTGTTTTTTTTTCTGTTTTCCTCTTTGACATATTCAATAAAAGAAGGTATTTCAATATATGTGCAGAAGTAAACAAGCTTTGTAAAAGCAGGATACAGCAAGTTACACTACCTTTCCTCTCATCTGTGATTTTCATGGATGAAGTAGTATGTGTAAGTTATATAAAAAGACCTGGGAAATCTCCAGACTACTGAATATCAATTTGTCTTATCTGTAAAAGCCAGCATGGACATGCTGTCCTCATCATTTCCTGAATTTAAATGGATAGGGCATGTCCTAAACAGAGCCCATATGAAGCATGCCCTCAGCACACACCTCATTGTACACTGACACTTTTACAGTTTGCTAGGAGGAAACAAAGTTGGTTACACAGTGTGTCCAGTTCACTAACAGCCTTCCCAAGCCTCTCTAGGGTTGGGAAGGAAGGATTTTTACACTCTTTCCAGCTGGTTAATTAGAGGTGGGAAGCAACACACGGGAGAAGAGAGGATGTTAACACAGTTGAGATCAAACTTGTCTGGAAAACGAATCATTTTAGCTTGATGTGTGGGTTTATAGTTTTGCTTTTGTTAGGCAAGAAGGGTTGAAATTGAAGTCTAAATGTTATAAAATAAATATTCATCGATATAGGACATTTGGCAGTTTCTTTTAAAATGCTGTATCATAGACCTGCACAGAGTAAATTAGCCCTTATCACACATTTTTTTGTCCTTCTAAGGCTGAGAAAATAGGGAAGTTTTGTGAATAGGTTTTCTGCAGTTTGCATGGCATTCTCTTAAGACAGAAAATGATTAATGGTACAGAATTTATACGACCAGCAACACAAAACCTAATTTGTGCAGCATAAAGATGTGACAAAGGGTCAAGTTTGATAGAATTCTTTCAATAATGAGATTTACTGCCTTCATTTTTGTACTGATCACCTTTTTGAGGTGGCTAAATACAAAATAGGAAAATTAAAACCAGGCAGGAAGCAAGCAAGCTCAGAGACTTGTACACCTACTATTGTCAGTATCAGTGGGTTCATATGTAACTCAGCCAGATGGAAGTGTTTGCCACAAAACTCTTCTACCTGCCACTGGTAGCAATTTATATTTTTACAGCAACACATGGTCTTTTTGGCAGTCTTGAGCAGAAATAAAACCCCAACAATTAACACATGTGCTCCCAGGGTGCATTTTAAGTAGAAAATGATTGGATGCTTTAAGTAATCCAGGCAGTCTACAAACTCAAAACTTTTTGGTGGTCGTAGTGATGAGTTACTAATTGATGCCAGAATAGTTAAGCACAATAGGCTGAAGAGTAAAACACCTCCTCTCCTTCCTTGATCACCACATTCCAATTTTATTTTCTGAGAAGAAGTGGATGGATTAGGTACCAGGTGCCAGAATTTAGCTTCTCTTCTAGTTGATGTATAAAGAAGTAGTGTTTGTCCTCATAAGGCTCAAATCACATCTCATCCAGCCAGCCATTATGTACTTATTCTAAGAATTTTCAGATAATACAAGAAGGTTTCAGGTTGGTTTTTTTTTATTTTATTTTATGAGTGTCATGCTTTAGTTCAGAAAGAAAGTGGCTCAGACCTTATCCATTGCAATATGTATCTGGATGTGAACCCACCATTCCACAGTTTCCAGCCTGAGCAGAGACAGTTCTGCCAAAACACATAATGTTTTTGGTGTGGAACAAATATCTATTAGGGCTTTGCATTTGCCTAATTTACTTCTAGTTATATAACATAATATAATGTAGTTATATGTTTTTCATTGCAGCTAATTCTAGTAACTCTACACCTTATCCATATGAACAGTTATTACAAGCCGATTGGTTTCCAGTAACTACTAAAGCTGTAGTAATTTATTCATTTACCTGGTCTCTGGACCTTCTAAGTGTTTCCACAATACAAACAAAAAACAACACATTTGATTTCATTTTAAGTCATTCTACTTCAATAATCAGCTTCTGCCTGAAGGAAGTGTCAGCATCTTCAGGAAACAATGAAGGTCCAAAATCACATCCTTGACCTCAAACTTTAAGAATATGTACATTCACTTCCCACTCCACTTTCATATGATCACATATATCCCTGCAAAATGTTACTCATTTTGGTAGAGTTGCACAGTCCATGTACAACATTCTACAGAATCAGTCCTGAGATAACAAGATGATGACAACCGAGGCAGGTCAAACACTGTATTGCACAAAGCTGAATGCAGGAGATAGAGGGCAAGTGAATTTTCAGTTAAGTTGTTGACTTCAACAGCTTCTGAGTGTAATTCAAATGATATAGAATAGCCCAAAAAGTAGTTAAAATAAAAAAAAAAGAAGCAGGTTGTTTCTCTATTAGGTAGACTAAATCCAGAGTAGCCCCACAATAAAGTAGATAAATATCCTCTATGAGTATCATAGAGGAAATTATTTGATTCTAAAGATTTTTCAGTTCACCAGAAATGTATCAAGTGATTTATTCAGCTGATTACATTTCATATATTCTGGTCTCAATCTGTCTATTTTACTGGCTGAGGTGAATATTATCTCTGCCTTAACACCAGGAATCTGCAGTTTGGAGAAAAACAGCTACACAGAGGACTGTAAACACAGTAGAACCAAAAGTCAATGAAATGTTAGAGGAAGAGCTTTAAGAGCATGACTGCAGCAGGCTCTACCACAAATCCACCTGTCTGCTGAAATTACTCTGTATTAAATTAAGTGCAGAGCAGAGAGGAACAATCACTTCCCTCACTGGCTGGCAATGCTTTGCCTAATGCCTGGGCTTTTACAATTTTCTATTCAAAAGAAAAAGAATGTTAGCACTCTTTCCTAACCCATTCTAGTTTCTCTTTAGTCTTCCAAAGCACCAGAATATTTAATGTCTTTTTTCCTTTCTTTCTCCATAAGTCTATCCTGCTGACGCTATAAAATTTAAATATTCCTAAAATAATATAAAGTCCTTAATTATCTCTCTCCAGTCCGAATCATAGAATGGTTTCATTTGGAAGGGGCCTTAAAGATCACCTAGTTTCAACTACTCTGACATGGACAGGGACACCTTCCACTAGACCAGGTTGCTCCATCCAACCTGACCTTAAACTCTTCCAGGGATGGGTCATCCACAACTTCTCCAGGCAACCTGTTCCAGTGTCTCACCACCCTCACAGTAAAGAATTTTTTTCCCAATATCTAATCTAAACCTACTCTCAGTTTAAAATCATTCATCCTTGTCCTGTCACTACGTGTTCTTGTAAAAACTCTCTATCTTTCTAGTAGACTCCCCCTTGGTACTGGAAAGCTACAATTAGGTCACCCTTCTCTTTTCCAGTTCTCTCAGCCTTTCCTCACAGGAGAGGTGTTCCATCCCTCTAATCAGATGGTGACTCTTCTCTGGACTTGCTCCAACAGGTCAATGTCCTTCCAGTGCTGAGGACCTCAGAGCTGGATGCAGTTCTCCAGGTGGGATCTCACCAGAGCAGAGTAGAGGGGCAGAGTCACCTCTCTCAATCCACCACCCACATTGCTTTTGATGTAGCCCAGGACACGGTTGGCTCTGACTGCAAGTGCGTGTTGCCGGCTCATGTCTAGCCTCTCGTCCACCACCACCCCCAAGTCCCTCAAATGATAGACATATGCCAATATGTGCTGTGAGTTTTGGATTAAGTGCCTCCCCTGACATCCTTTGTAATGTCCAAAAGAGCAGCTGAATATTCCTAAAGAGCAACAAATGAAAAATGTAACCATGTGTAGTATATCAAAGAGAACTTTTGTTTTGTAAATCACAGTCAAAAGAACCAGAGGCTTTGCTAACAGAACAAAAGAATAGGCAATAGAAAAAGGCTGGTTTCTTTAACATATGCTTCTGAGATGTGAAGTTGCAGAGAATTTCCATATTGTCATCTTCGATGACATCATTACCTCTTGTAATTTTTTTTCAAATTAGGTTAAAAGCCCATTAATAAAGTCACTGACAGAAGGAGAATAAGGAAATACCTTACTTTCAGCCTTAAAAACATTTACCTTTAGAAAGGAAATTAACTTGCTTTCTCCCACTCTCACCCTTGAGGCCCTTCTGAACATTCCAGGCACTAACAGAAAAAAGCAGGCTCATGTTGCAACAGCTTGGGAGATTTATGTGCAGATGAGGTGATTCAGACTTGCTGTCCAACAGAGAATACATGAACACTCTGCTTGTTTGCAGGATAGTGTTTCATCTTTGCTCTTAAAAAACAAACAGACCCCAAAAGGAAACACTGCATGTTCAGTACAGCTCAGCAGGACTTCAGTCAACATTAGTCCTTCTGTGAACACTGGCACATTTTACATTATGACTGAGTTTTTGGCCCATCCATAATATAAAATAATTGATGACAAAGGAAAACAACTTTGTCAAGTTTATACTGCAGTTAATGTTCAACTGTCGAGGATATCAGACTGGGACACCCTTAATAGTGGTAAAACACTGCTGTGCTGGGAGGATGAGACAGCAGTGTCCAAGTTTCTGCTTTATTATTGATAATATTTTGATTTTCATTTACCTTATTGTTGCGTTCAACCCCAGTGTAATCTGCTTCAGGCGGAATCTTTATGTGTAACTCAGCTTCATAGGCTCCTTCCCCATCATTCCTTGGATTTATTATGAGCATGACACAGTTTTCTTCTCCAATTATTAACTGATCTGTATCTCTGTATAGAAAATACTACTTGTCAGGAGTTAGAACATGCACAATTTTTATTTACATATGAATAAAGCAGAAGGACATTTTGCTCTCCCAACATCTGTTCTGGAAAATATTCTGTGAAATATAATAAAACATTTTCCAAAAGAAATGACCCCATGGAAAAGTATGCCACCACCTGTGTAGAAAAGAGGTAAAGAGAAAACAGTACCATGGACAATCAAAGCAGACTACCACAGAACTTCTCAGTTACTGGTATAAAATTTCAGAGTCTGACTAGTTTCTAACCAATAAGAAGTATTTAGTGGAGGAATTACTTGCCACAAGGGTGCCATCAGCATTGTTTTGGCAGGGTACAAAGGTGGTAGTTTTTCTCTCATGTCCATTGTAAAATGAACAATGACAAAAATTCTCCTGAGATCTGCAACAGTGCTGTGCCCTTTCCTTTCACAGGAATGATGGACTGATTTTGATAGCACAGAGTCAGAGGTTCCCATTTTTCCTGCTTAGCCCACTTCCTCCCCCACACGAGATATTGTTTCCAAGTTTTGAAATATTTTTAGTCTGAAATTCATTTACTTCACTTTATACTCTCGCTGTATACTGAGTTCAGGAGGACTGTGTCCCAAGTTCAAAGTCACTGGCACACTGAAATAAAAAAATTTGAAACCTCCTACGAACACCAATTTGCATTATCTCTTGGCATTCAGAGAACTAGAACCACCTCTAATGAACACCTGCAAAGTCTGTTTTCTGTGACAACCATTAAACATCATAAACGTGATTTGTAAGTGCATATTTCTCCATTTCTGGGTTTTCTAGATGAAATGGATGCACAAATTAAAATCTGGAAAATTATTAGCTCTAGTAAACAACAGAACTGTGTTCTACATACTTCATTCTGTTACAAGTCAGCAGTGTTTGGACTTCCTTATTCACAACGTCATTTATTTTATTTAACTTACGGCATAGCAGAAAGCTGCAAGTCAGGAATGCACAAGTTGTCCTCTCCACAGTCAACTAGAATGTAAGCCTGTATTATTGCAAAGTGAAAAAATGGTAATACAGTTAGTACATGCCTCAAAGTCCAAATCACTTCCTTAAAAATCACTAATCTAAGTGTCTTAAATATCACTAGCACTGACCTCATGAGTTAATTCTCTGTCTCCTTTCTGTAAGTTCCTTTCCACATGGTAGTTGGAGACTAGACTGTCAACTACATCCTTAGCAGAACAGTATCATCTTTCAGGCCCTTTCCCACACTAACTTGGCTTACATATTCTAGAAGGCAATCAAAACTAAGAGCACAACAAAGTCTTGGAAATACTTTAAAGGCCTGTCGGTTCTATATTTATATTCAATTTACATTTTGAATTAATTAAATCCTTGTTGTGTAATTTCTGGTCATAATTCTCTGTTTTAAGGAAAATGACACATAGCATTTGTAAATGCTTTCATGTTTATATACAGAAAATGTGGCATGCAAAATTCGTACCTGCTCTGTTAGTGAGCTCTTCTGGTAATAGTTCAGTATTGGCTTCACAGTCAAACTATCTTCAAAACTGGATTCATCCAAACTATAATTGAAGTTTATATTAATGGGAGATAATTTATCTCTAAATTCTGTTTCATCCTGTGAGTGACAATCACACAATAAAAAACAGTGGTTTAATACAATTATTTCAGATTAGTATGGTATGTCAACAGTTTCAGACTTCAGTCTTTATTGAATGTAAAGACATGGTTCTTTGACAGCTGCTGGCCAAATTCTGGCTGCATGTAGTGTTATCAGTAAAGTAAAGTGACTCAGCAGTGACTGGAATGCCCAGAACACATTGCCTCCACAGCCCCTTCTGGAAGAAGCCGGCTTAGCTTAGTAGACTCAGAAATTTTTCAAAGTCATTAGCCTAAAATGAAGCTGTTTAAAAGAGACACACAGAACCAACTCCTATCAGCTGCTGCCCACCTTCCTTTTGAACTGGAGGTAGGACATGTGTGGATTTGTGGAGGTAATACTGGTGGTTTGTACTATAACCAAGAACTTATGTGAGTTAGCAATGGTAAAACTTTCTTGCCTAGGTACTTCCTTACATGGTGCTTGAAACTTCTCCACTTCAACTCCCACTGCATTTCTTGGACCAAACTTGGAATCTACTTCAATTGCATGAGGTAATTCCAGCTGCAACTGAGTAACTATTGACCCTTTCTTCTTTACAACTTCAGATCCATGGTTTTATTTTTTCTAAAAGCATTTTTAAATACCTTCAAAGTATTTTTTAAAATATATGAATTTTAGGCCAATATTTCTAGTGAGGCTCCTTTGAAATATCTGTTGCAACTGAATTGGCATTGACATGACTAGCTGATTATCCCACTGTGAGTACTAAAAAATAAAGGGATACTGAAAATGGAAAGTAATCTTGCATTTTTGTATCAGGAGATGCAGTATTTGATCAAAATTTCCAGAAGACCATGAAATTAATGTATTTTTACACAGAAAAACTGTACATTCTTCAAAAGAAGTCTTTATTTTATACTTATATTGACAAAAGATCAGCCAAAGATTTATATAGGGAATTTTTTTCAAGGTAGCAATATGTTCTGGACATTCTAGACATACAGATAAGGCCTATCTTATCTCACATTTCTGTAATTTTGGAAATTGTTCTTCCTTTTCTGGTGGTTACTTTTTTACTACTATCTTTAGATCCCTCATATTACTCAAAAGATGATGACAGTCCAAAATCTTTTAAACTACTTACTCTGAGATAAACAAGGAAGTCCTGGCAATGGAGCTGATTCTGTCTTTCTATCACAATGGAAAAGTAATGATGCGACTGATGGTAGTCAAAGAAAAGGGTCCTCTTAACAGCTCCTTTCTGTTTCAATGAATCTAATTGCAATTCACCTTTCAGCACTAAAGGATACAAATAAATCAAACATTTATTGATTTAATATAGAAAGAGAAAATACTAATCAATTAGTTATTATTGTATTATAATATTATAGTATTATAACATAGTATTACAATTGATTAATCTAACAAAGTCTTCCAAGGAAAACTAGTCCATGCTTTAAGTGCCTGTCTCTTTAGCAGCCCACTAGTTTTTGATGCAAAGTATGGAAGATGTGTAATTTAAGCTTTCTGATTTCGCTGACAGATCATACATGTACAGGACTTCTGTTGCTTTAAAGTTGTTTTTTTTCTAAACAGAACATTCTCCAACAAGGTACATTCTTGATTTTATTTGGAAAATGGCTTAATCGGAATCAAAAATCCTTTAACTCAGTTATAGAAGCTTTGTGCCATATATATACATATACATTTTTTTTAACTGCATTTTCTTGCCTTGGGAGGATCTCACTCTTATCATCTTTCAAAGTGTAAGAAAAAACTACACCTGAAATGTAGCAGGACACAGTAAATTATAGGAATAGAAAGCATTTCTTACCTATCTCATCTGAAATACTTTGACCTTCAAAGTCTGCGCAGACTCTTACAGTAAAGCTACATATAAAAGAGTAGAAGTGATTATTAGCAGAAAGAAAACTCCCCTGGGAATCAGCAGTTCCCAAGTTGTATCTTTAAGTTATTTTAATTTTCTTAAAAAGCTGTAATTGAGATCTGTATTTAGCTACCTATTACATTAATTAAGTTAGCAAGTCTCCTAGGCTTCAGTATTCACAGAAGAGTCTCTGACTATCTTCCTGGCAAAAGTATGGAGAAGAGGCTCTGTTACAGTATTTCTTGAGACATCCTACAGAGATTACCCTTCTAATACTATTGCGAAAGTTAGTGCTGACCGTCAGCAAACCACCTTTGTAAGAGGCTGTCTGCAGAAGTCCTTCTGGTTCTTCATGGTCAAATCACAAAAATCTTTGAGCATGTAGTCAATACTCAAGCTGTTTTCTAGCAAATCAAAAAATACACAGGATAACAATGTGTTCCACTGGCATTAGTATAATATCGTTACCTGTAATCACATTCTATTTGGATGTTTGCTTCCTCTGACCAACGTAATGGAACTGTGCCACATCTGGGATACATGTCACTCTCATGATCTTAATAAACACTTCTTTATCATGGGGTTGAAAAAAGGCATTTATTCTTGAGAAAAAAAATGTCACTATGCCACTAAACTGCTAAACTGTAGCTTTCAAATGACAATCCAGTCCATGCAGAAATTGCAAATTCAGTCATATTCCTACTTCTTTACAGAAGGATGAATTAACACATGAAGAACCAATTATTTCCTAATACATAAGGACGAAACAATAAAATTGAGGAAAGCTTGTGCAATTGCACAAATAAAACTTAGAAATCAGGCTTCACAGGCCAGTCTTGTATGTCAGAGCATAAGTGTATTTTCTCAAATGCAAACTCAAGAAAAATATACTCAGCGATGGAGAAGGCAAATAATTTTTACACTACCATGTCTGAAAAAAGGTTGGGTTAAAACATCCAGCTTGGAATGCTTTACTTGTTCAACAGAACAATTTCAATGTACATTTTATTTACTACTATGAACAGAATAGTTCATCATACATACTTGAAAACTGAAGTTATGTTTTTAAGTACTACTGTAAGAGTCAAGATTTACTCCTTCCGCTCCAGGCAGAGCATGTCAAAAAGGGAATGGCAGTGCCAAAGAGCAAATATGTGAAGTGAATAATCTCCCAGATTCTGGCCACACAAGAGGCAATGCTATGGCTTTAGCAGAATTCTGCCACACATTTGTGATTTTATTATTTAGTTCAGAAACTGTTCTAAAGACATCAAAGATTTCAATCACAAACCCAGATGAATTTAGATATGCTCATCACTTTGACAGGAAGATGCTGTGGAGAGGCTGAGGGATGCTTCAGCTTCAAGAAAAAGAAAAGCAGGGGCAAAGACCACAAAAGAGGACAGCAGTCTAAAGGATTTATGGAGATTCAAGATCTGACTCCTAGACACAGTAAGAAATAAAATAGCTGAGCTTTTGAGCTTTCTCATAGGAACAATCAACCAAACAATGCAATTAACAATCAAAGGAAGAAAATTTCAGCAGATAAGAAACATCTGGGAAATAGTCCATCATCCTAAGGCATATGAATTTTTTATGTGCTATCAATCTTGTCTCTCCAAAGAGATCCCCACATCACATTTATTCTCTGCTGAGTCTATCATCACTATAAGGACATGGTTTGAATAGTATTTGACTGTAATTACAAAAGCAAGGAATTACCAGACCATTTGTCATTGTTGAAAATTTCTTTAGCACACAGGTTTGCAGATGGAGAGAAAGAATGGATAATGCTTTATCAGAAAGGCCATTTAAGCTTTAATGCTATGGACTTCCATTCTGTTTGAGGCTGATACCCATCCTGCAAGGTCACAAATCTCTACAGAAGAATGCAGAGACTGTTATTGTCTACTGATAAACAACCTTTAAACAAACTTTTTCCTCTTTGAGGTATAATATGTAAAAGCAAGTCAATATATTTCTATTATGATGCTCTAATACTTGCCTTGCTTCTAGATTTTGCTATGTCAAAGTCTAAGACAGTGACCAACATAGAGCTTTAATGCTGAAGGCATCCCATGGCTAAGCTACACCACGTGGACAGGCCATGGTAACACTAGGGCTGCTGGATAGCTCAAAAGACTGCCTTTTAGATATCTCCAGGGCTACTGAAACTACTACCTGGCTCAGAGATCTCCCACATAGCAATGCAGCTGTGTTGGTAGCAACTGTCACTACCTGCCTCCTTCCCTCTGAGAGCTGACTCTCCACCTTCTGACTCTGGGCCACATGCCTTTGCTGTCTGACCCATGGAGTCAGGCTGGCCAACAGTCTATGGAAAATCTCACACAAATCCATCTCAACAATGGTCCTTAGGTCCATATCCATGGGGTACCAATCACATCCTGTTCCAAATTAGGTCAATGGGAAAAGAAAATACTAGCAATAGAAAGGAGCCAAATTAGAAAAATCTATGCAGTTAGGATAGGCTGAAATATTATTATATTTGGATTTTACATTTTCCGTAGGCATTTTGTATTCAGCTTTTTTTTAAAATGTATGTAGAAATGTCTCGTTTACTGAATCTAACTGACCCAAGATTATAAATGTTTTATTACTACTTTAATAGTAGTACATTTGGAGATAAAATAATGACAAATTTTTTCAGAGTATTTTTGATAGTAGGAACTTGAAGACCAGAAATTTTAAACAGTCTACCTCTGGTTTAATGGGTTTAGAAAAGGTGGATAGCTGGGTTGCCTAAAGAAGCCTGCAAAGCACATCTCAAATCAGACATCCAAACCCAAAAAGTGCTTACAAATAAAAAATATATTCTACAACTTTACTGTTTATAATGATTGGACAATTCTGTACTACTTTTGGTAAGTCAGGTAACTTCTGCGACCTCTTGGTCCTCTAGGAATTGGAAATAACAATATTTACCTTAAATTAGTGCAAAGTGAGTAAATAACACTTTCAGATACAATTTAAGCACAAAGTAGCAATAAGGTAGCCAGGGGATTATCTGACCTCAAATAGTAATAAAAATACCAATGCATGGGTAAACTAGACATCTCAATAGCTAGAACCCAGTCTTGGACATAATAAATCACATGATGTGGAAACAGCTCTTGAAAACTTAAAATGTTTGATTTATTTGCCCCTTTTTACAGATATTAACTTCCATCTCTCACACTTAGGAAAAAAAAAGTCTTTTTCCCATATTCTTTAATAGCTTCAAAGTTGCAGAATTTGTTCCAGATTTGCTAGTTTTGGGAACATAGAAACAGCCCCACTTTACACACAGCAGAGAATGAATTATATGCTTCTACAAGTTCAGGACAATTCCCTTAGTGCTGTGTATAGAAATTACTGTTTGTGCATGGTTCCTCTGTGCTTCAGCTTTTCAATCATGGCAAAAATAATATTTTCCTAATACTTGGAGATGTACAATAATCCACATTATTCACACACACACTTCCTGGAACTTTTCTGGTAGGAGGTTTCCTTTCATTCTAACTTTGCTGTGTCAGTCAGTAGACTTTTTATACAAGTTGTGCAGCTGACTAAGAGATACACAGATTCATCCCATGGGACTGAGGAATTCTTTGCTTGTTGGAGTTTCCCTACTTATTGTTTTAATATGTGCAATACAAGTTTATATCAACTAAGGAGAAAAATTACAGTGTGGAAAATAGCAGCTGCTCTTCAGTCATTTTGTAATACAAACTAAATCTTTAGGGAACAGTATTTTAGAATTAAGCGGACAGAAATTAAATTATGCTCCTATTAAAGCTCTTGTAGATATGAACCAAACATCTTCTGGCTTACTGTAGCGGAGAAATTAAAAGTAATGAAAAAAATATGCTACAGGAGTATTTGTTTTTTACTCCCCTTTTTAAAAAATACCTCACAGCAGGAGTATTTTTTTAACAGATATTTTTATTTATTTCTCTTGTGCAAAAAACCACCTTTTTTCTTTCAATACTCTCTTGGTAAATGTTATGGTTCCAAAATCTTTTTCAGTATGACATTAAGCATTTTTTAAAAGTCTTAAAACCTGAAGTTGTGAGAAAAACATAATTTTGATCAATGAACGTGCTTCAGCCAAGAGTTGATATTTTAAATTCTGTATTAACTATTAACACAAAATGTACTTAAAAAATTAGGGTGGATCTTGATCTCTTCTATTCCATGTCTTGTCCTTAATCTTGATCCTATTCCAAAAAGGCCAAAGCTTTGTGGAGTTTTGGGACTGTGTAGTTCTACCAAAAAATCTCTTGACAGCCCCATCCCATATACATTGAGAGCCCACATATATAGGGGTTTAAGTGTACCAGAGTTTAGTTCCTTTATGGCTTTTAAATGAACTGCTTCTGGTCATGATTATTTTTTATGGTTCATATTTATCAATGTATTCTAAAGATTCTTTTGGTGACTTTTACATTTGAGATAATTTTCAGAACTCATCTCCTATAAAGAACATCTCCAGTGTGAGGAATCCCTCTGACCATCTCTAGTGTAAAAGCAGTGAAAAATTTCTGCAGTCATGTATCTTCTGGAGTCCTCCTTTACACTGTAATATTGTTTTCATCCAGCCCACGTCCTGGCAGACTTTCTGTTTCTAATGTTTCTATGTCTGAGAAATCTGTTCCTCGCAGTCTCTTTGGCAAGACATACTACTATTTTATATTCAACGTGCACATGTTTATGCTCTGTTTTGATTTTAGCTTCCTCATTTGTTATGGTTTCCACTTTTAAGTAGTATCCTTTTTTTGTATTTGTAATAACCTCTTTTATCAACTGTTCTGAGGTCCTTTCTAAGCGACCTTTTTCTAGTGCAGTAAACGGGCCTTTATGTGGTATTATGTGCTATTAGATAGCCTCCAACTGTCCTGCAAGCATTTTATATTTGTAACTGATTTTAAATTGTTTTAATTAGCTTCAAGTTTCTTAATGTTCTTTTTCTTTTCAAAGTTAGATGCTACTGTGGTGAAGGGTTTCTCTTTTAAAGATAGATGAAACATTGTCCTGTGTGGTGCACTAAAAAAAAAGCTTTCCTCTGACCAAAGACAACCAGAAACAACATCCTGTGAACTTCTCTCAGAATTGTCAGCCAGATATATTCTCTCTTCCACAAAGGACCAAGATCTGTCTTTCTCCAACAGAAAATGGTGGGCCCACAAGTTCTGCATCATTTTCACTGTTACATTTTGTCAACAAAGGTATGTTTTTTGACAGATCAATGCTTATGTGTTTCATCTGTTTTAGCTGGTTTATCTTTCATTCATCCAAACATTGCATATAATTTTGCAGCTTGACTGTAACTGAGCATCCTCCTAAGCAGAAGGAGACTCAGTATATCAAAGGACTCAGCTTATAGCTATGGCACAGTTTGACAATCTGTGAAGTATTGGAATATATAACAAAAGACCTCTACATAGGAGTTTTTTTGTTGTGCTCGGAGCATGTTTGAACATTTTGAACTTCGAACATGTTCAAAAAAAGCTGCAATAAAAGTTTTTAATAAGAAGTTATTTGAGAAAGAAGATAAGGATGGTTTCTGAGTAATCATGAACTTACCAGGCCACTAAAAGCTGAGAGTCAGGGAGCTGACAAGTTTTGTTGTCTGGATTCACAATCATAGGGTTCAGAATAAGATGAGCATTCACTGTAACAACAGGTCTGGCTCTGGGGGACAGAAATAAGGTTCACTGCACATAGAAAGAGCACAAGAGTACCCGAGTTGAAGCAGAGAAAACACTTAACTGAGATGGCCACAAAGAAGCCAGAGATGCAGGGTTACTTAGGAGAAAACACTATTATAATGCTGCTCCTACCCAAAAGAATTTTTTTTTTTTTTTGGCTCAGAAGCTGTGATACGTCCTACTGAGATTTTGACAGTTCTTCATGAAAAAAATCACAGGTTAACACATCACTGAAACAGTATCCTATAGTTAACCAGTAGATGAGTCCCAGGACTAAAGCACATCAGACACATTTCATCACACTGAGTTTTCACAAAGGGACAGAGCCTGCCTTTTTGGGATTTACAGCAGTCCTTTGGACATTTGTTTTGTACTGTCTCCATTAACAGTGACATATTCAGACTCGCTAGCTCTGTTTAAGATTCTTAAAAAAAATAAAAATAATTTGGTTAAAGTAGAAGTTGATGTAGGGTATCCTGAGTAAACAATGAAGTAAATTCTGTCTGATATTTCTTGAGAAAATTGACTTTGTAAATCAGGAATAATTATCAGTAAATTCTGCTGAGTACATGGATATATAGTTGTGGTAATGGGAACCACCCCTCTGAAACTGTTATTTAGTAATGAGATAATCTAAAACCGTGAGTAATTTAGAAGAGAAATGAAAACAAGTAAGGGTCCAGATTCTGTTATTTTTAAGGCAGAAGTACTATTTTACAGTAACTTACATAATTCTGGCTAACTCAGCTTATTACAAAATTACTTTCTTCATATTTTAGTACACATTTGAGCTTTTATGATTACTTATCTATATTACTTCAGCAAGACATTGAAAAATAAAATTACTCTCTTCATTTTTGTGCGACAGGGAAACCTTTTTTCTAGCAAATTTTGGTTAACAACATTCTATTTCACCAAAATGACAGATTGTATATTTGGTACGTTCTGGCCAGGAAATGGCCATCTGCTACTCACTGTCTTAAACTAAATAGAACAGATTTTATTGTTATTGAAAATACACAGTGGATCTAATTCTCCAACATTTCACATCCTGTGCAGTCATTCATGGCACTGCAAAGTGATGCATTGCAAAGTATTTGCATGATTCTTTAACAGGGAAGTAGGAAAATCAGGTCTATTCACTGCATTCTACAGTGTTAGTTGAAATGAGCTAACATTCCTGTTTTACAAAATTCTTATGCTTTCACAAGCATTCAGTTGAGAAGTAGAACATGCCTTCTCTCCATCAGGTGCTGCTGGGAAGACAGACAGGAATCAAGAAACATGACTACTTGGTTGTAGCAATGGATGGTGAATACTCAAATGTGAACAACTGTCAGCCTGGCTGGACAAAGAGAGCAGTAACAGATTTTTGTTTATGTACTTGGTTTAGTTTTAAGTTATAACTCTAATTAAAAAATGCATTTAGTGGAATTCCATAGTCAGCAAGAACTTTTTGTTTTGTAAAACGGGATCTCGTGCATTTTTTTTAAACTGAGGCTAAAAGGAGTAGTCTTTATTCTCAATAAATAGTTCATCTTAACATATATGACCTCTGAAGAACCAGAGTCACTTTGAAATTTCTTACTAGCACCATTCCCCGTGAAAAGAAATTAATTTTCAATTCTATGCCTTTTAATTTTTTTATTTAAAATTAACTGAGGAGTCAAACATTCCAGAAGCTTCTTAAGCTATGACTAAGCATGGAAATTTTCATTAAAAATTACAAGTTCTGAGCATGGGAAAAAGCATTTGTTTCTCACAAGATGTTTAATTTATCATCTCTAGTGATCTGTTTTTATGCATTGCAACAGAGAAACACAGGAATCTGAAATTTGTTTATTTTCAAATCTCTCACCAAAGCTGTAAAATATAAAATCCATTGTATTTGCCACATACCTGTAAACAACGGCTTTCCCAGCTCCAAATGCACCCACAATTAAATCTGGAAAAAACAATGGTTTCAGAAGAGATATATAGATATCTCTCACACATTTTTTTCTGCCTAAATTAGATATTTACATTAAAAATGCAGTAACATAAAACAAATACAATATTCCTTTCTAAGCAATTTTTTTTCGAAAGTGTACCTGAAAGAAAACACTTCACATTGTCAGAGACTGCCTCAGAAATGTCTCAGTTGTACCCAGTAAATGCCAATCAATCTATTTAACACAAGGTCACCCAATCCACAATCTCACTTCTCTCCAACTTGTATCTCAAAGAGATGCAAATCAATTCTTGTCACTTTCATACAAGTCATGTTGAAAATTTATGATGTTCCTTCCTCACAATCTTTTCCGTCCTGCTTTGTGTTTTAAGTAATTTGGTCATTAATTCAAGCATTACATCTCTGTGCACATAAAGACAAGGCAAGGTCAGAGGATGGCTGTTTTCAGAGCGCCTAATATTTCCAGTATTGCAGCAGCATGTACTAAGGCTTACAACAGTTGTCCATCTAAAGCCATCTTTTTCCCCAACACTCACCGTTCCAAACAGATGGAGTCAACAACACAAATGCTATACTGGGACTTGGGCACTTCTTTGTTAGTGGTCGTCAGCTTGGGTTTGGGAATCTACAGGACCAAATGTTTCCTCTTTTTGTCTCGAGCCCTCTCACAGGGCTCCCCAGAAAGATCCAGACTGGTTTGCTGGATCCATTCAGGCCTGCTGGAGAAAAACTGGAGCCAAGCAGTGATGAAAAAAGATCAAGTTTCCTGCTGCCTCTGACTTTGGGAAGAGCTTTGTTTCATTTTCAAGGCCCCCAGATGTCCATCTGGGCACTCCTTTCACTCCACTGTTGTTACTATACGATTTAATTGACACGTGTCCGATTCAGTACACTGAGCCTTACAACAGACCTTGCAGTGGTACAGACTGGCAACCTAAATGGATTTAAATAAGTTAATTAAACCAGTACTCAGGGTTGTAAACAAAGCCTTACTTGCTGCTTTTATAGTTTTAGCACTGGTTTGCTTAAGAAGCCCAGAAGTAATCGAGCATGATGCAAATACAAAGCTTTGATGTTAATTAGCTGGATCGGTTTGATCCAGGGCTGGCAGCCTGTTTTCTAGTGCTCCTTTGTCTTTCAGATGGCCAGGATTTCACAAGTTTAAACAAGTACTTCGCATGGGCATCAGCTGGTCCTACGCTGAATTCCACTGAATAACATACTAATAGGAGAAGGCATGGACAGTTTACGGGTCTGATCCTCTTTTTGTACAACATTTACATTTTTCTAGTTTCATTGGCCTTAGAGAAATATGCTTCAGGGTCAGGGACACTTTAAATAGCAGAAGAAAATGAGTGTTGTTTTTAACTCCTTTTTGGGACATTTATGTGTACTTTTAATTAGTAGCTTTTTTAGACAACTTGCACACAGTACCAAATCTAAAGATGTTTAAATAAATAACTATTTGAGACAAAGCCATCATCATAAAGGCTACACCACACACGAGGCAAAACTTTTCCTGGAAGCTCACTGATAGCAGCACCCACAGCAACCCTCCAGAAACATTTAATAGTTTGTTGATTTCTTTTGTGTTTGAGGTTTTCTATGGGTTTTGTGTTAGGTTTTTTTCCCTGTTTGTTGGTTTGTTTTTTTTTAAATGAAAAAGAAATGTTATGTTATTAACAGAAAGTGAAAGACAAGAAGGAAGGGGTTTCTATTCTGTTGTTCCCAGGTGGATACTCTTTATGAATTCTGCAACAGACTTGACTTACAGCATGTACTGTTTTATACTAGACTTGATAAATCAAAAAGTTTCAGGGCTATGTTACGGCAGAGACAAAACAGGTAGACATCCAAGACTTATCCGGACCCTGGTCTTGGGATGATTTCATAATCCAATCTTTCATTAAAAAATCATAGAATCACAGAATATGTTGAGTTGGAAGGGACCCACCAGGATCATTGAAGTCCAGCTCCTGGCCCTGCACAGGACACCTCAAGAATCACACCATGTGCCTGAGAGCATTGTCAAAATTCTTCTTGAACTCTGTCAGGCTTGTGACCACTTCCCTGAGGAGCCTGTTCCAGAGCCCAACCATTCTCTGAGTGAAAAAACTTTTCCTGATATCTAATCTAAGTCTCCTCCAACTCAGCTTCATGATGTTTCTTCAAATCCTGTCACTGGTCACCATACAGAAGAGATCAGTGCCTGCCCCTCCTCCTCCTCTCATAAGGAAGTTGTAACTGCAATGAGGTCTCCCCTCAGTCTCCTCTTCTCCAGGCTGAACAGACCAAGTGCCCTCAGCTGCTCCTCATACAGCTTCCCCTCAAGGCCCTTCACCATCTTTGTTGTCTCCTTTGGGTACTCTCTAACAGTTTAATACCTTTCTTACATTGCAGTGCCCAAAACTGCCACAATATTCAAGGTGAGGCTGCCCCAGTGCAGAGCAGAGAGGGACAATCCCCTCCCTCACTCAACTGGCTTTGCCTGATGCCCCCCAGGACATGGTTGGCCCTCCTGGCTGCCAGGGCACTGATGACTCATATTCAACTTGCTATCGACCAGGACCCCGAGATCCCTTTCAGTGGCACTGTTTTTCAGCCCCTTGCTTCCCACTGTATTCACAGAACCAGGGTTGCCCCATCCCAGGTGCAGAATCCAGTACTTGCCCTTATTAAACTTCATAATTTGGTGATTGTCTAGCTTTCTAACTTATCAAGGTCTCTCTGCAGGGCCTCCCTGCCTTTGAGGGAGTCAACAGCTCCTCTCAATTTAGTGTCGTTGGCAAACTTCTTTCTGGTTTTCCATGAGCAGTGTTTCCGCACTGCCACTTCAGCCAGGTTTGGTGACACAGTAAAAAAGATGAGGACCTTCAATCATAGCACCACCACAAAGGCCCTGTTTGAGCACACTCTAAGGGCAGCCAGGACTGTGCTTATCTTTCTTTTTTGGAAGCTCTTACTTTTACCCTGATGTGTCCTTCGTTCTCTGTTCTAAACCACGCTTATTCTTGATCCAAAGATCTTGAATGAGTGAAACTACTCAGTAGAGAAAGTGGAATTAAGAATGAATATGCAAACAATAAAATATATTTATACCCAGTAGTGACATCTACGATCTAATGCAAGGACAAAGTGATTATGTATTCAAGCAAAGTATTTGCTGGAAAATTCATTAGGGAGTTTTCTTTGCTTCTACTTGTTCTATTACAGAGCAGCAGTTTTATTCTTCTTTCTTTCATTGCTTTGTGAGGTGCAACTTCTATACCTATCACTGGAAAAAAACATTTTTGATGTTGATACGAATGCATGAGATTTGAATATACATCCAATCAGAGCACTTTTATAAGCAGAAGTTTTGAATTTGTTGTGTGTTCTGCAGAAGAATGTTGCTAATCATTTTTACAAAAAAAATGCATGAGACGTCTAAATTATCTGAAGTTTGGCAACTTTCCCCTCCTAAAAATAGAGAGAAGTTGTCTTTATTAATACTTGTTAATGCTATGCATGCAACGTCACTGATGCAAAGGTCACTAGCTTAAAAACAAGGAAGGCTTTAACAACCAATTACACAGCAAAAAAAAAGGCCAGCTTTAAAAAAGCAGCTTAACTCCTTATAACCCTTCCAAACAGAGCCTGAAGAAAAGCATATGAAAACCTTAACTCCTTTGCATTAGTGAGGGGTTTTTTTAAGCTCAGATTAAAATGTATATATATAAAGAGAGAAACAAAGAAGGAGAAGTATCAGAATCACGAAGTCTCCTTCACTACTTCTTTTCTCATATTTCATGTTTTCAGGATGATGAGGGGCCTCATCGGTTTAGGTAAATGACCACTTTGCCTATGTTGTCTCTTTCAGAAGATTTTTTATCAGCTGCTCCCCTTCAGAGAAGCCGAGATCCAGAAGAGGGAACTGGTGGCAGCAGCCGTGAGCTTCTGCCTCGTTGCTGTTGTGGGATAAATGAGCTGTGGGGTCACAGTCACACTGCAAAAACTAAGAAAACAAGCTTGGAGTGACTCCACAGGAATTCTTATCTTCCATTTCAACACAGCTTACGGGTTGCATACATTAGTGTCCCAACTGGTAGAGTTCACAGAGCTTAATCCTGAAACAAGTGTCTTTGGCATGTATTTAACTGACGTCAAGGAGCACAAAGCTAAGCAATCCTAATGCTTATTTCAAATTTTACTTTGCTCTGAAGAGAAGGGTTCCAAGATGCCCTCTGGTGAATCCATTTTCTGAGATAAAATTATCATAAAAAGTTAAGGAGATGGCACTGAAAGGCACACTGGAATTTGCAAGCTGGTCTATTTACCTGCACCTTCTGCCATGTGGCTTTTCCAGACCTGAAACACCATATGATAAAGGGCAGAAACTTGCCATGATGCTCCCTACCTAGATCTTCAACCAAATGAAATAGGAAGATCAACAAGGTCTTACTTCCAGTCTCAATTTATATATTCATTTATTAACTTGAGAAAATTCTTTGATACCCTGGTATTTTTAAAGGACATCTCCATTACCTGTGAGAGACACAGGCTCAGGGAGGAACATGCATCGTGCTCAGCACCCTAGATTTGGTTTGAGTTCGTCCAGTAACCCTAAAAGAAATTGCCAAGGCATGGTATCTCATCTTGCTTCATGGGGGACAGTGACCAAGGAAAACAGCCACGAACAACTACGTATCTGGCACTCACCTCACTTCTGAGAAACATAAAAATGAAATGACAGCTGGGTCACCTCACCAATGCAACTCTATCAAGATAGGCAGGAAAACATTAACTTCAGGGAATCAGAATGATTTGCTGACAGCTTTAGATATAACTTTATGTAGTCTGTCAGTTTAATTGGACAATATAAAAAGGGACTGGAAAATAATTAGGATTATATTCTATCTGAGTACAGGTGCTAATAGAAATTTCATAAAAGCGAGTGAGAAAACTGCCTAGCTGCAAACCCTGTTAAAAAAATCTTTGTGAGCCTTCTTGCTTTTTATTTTCCTCAGCAGATCAGCTTCCAAAAAGGCTAATGATCATATTTCTATTTGTTTTCTAGGATTTCAGCATCCATTATGATCCCAAATCTCAGTCGGAAGGGTCCAAATAAAATTTCCTTCAAATGGCCATCACTTCAGGCTTGACCATAGTAAAAAACACAGGGCCATCCAGTTTAGCCAGCTTTACTCAAGAATTTTAGTTAAATACTACAAACAGCCACCAAACAAAACAGAGTCACTTTCTTCCAATCCTACTATTCTCAACTGCCTTGATCCTACTCTGTTTTTCAATCATTCTGGTAGCAGGTCTGTTAAGTATACTACCTAAGGCTAATTCATATCAACACTTCTCCCTTTTGTCTGAATGAGTCTCTTTTATAATACAACTATATTATTTATTATATTACAGATAAATCCCAAAGAGGGCAGTTAGTGTATCATCACTTCAGTAAAACATTATTTATTGGGATCAATGGCTTTACTCTTGTATTGGGCCCAATATGGGGATTTCATTAAGTATCTCGAAGAATTTTGGAAAAGCACACCTATAAATTACACGGATATTAATTTGCCATAAAATGAACAAATTTGTAGGCAAATCTGAGGTTCTCTCTACAGTTTTGATCGATTACTCATGTGAAAACGTAATTATCTGGTAGAAGCAGTTCAGCTTTTCTGCATTTGCTGGCAAAACCCAAGCCGTTGTTCTGGCTCCCACACACAGCAGTCTGCTCTTGGCAGAGCAGATGCAGCTTCTCATTGATTTAATTTGTTTGTCTTCCACAAAGCTCCTGGACCAACTTCATAATTTAATCATGACTAGATTCCGATTTGTGATATTTTTGGCACAATGCCTATTGTTCACAAAAAAATTTATGAATCTGAAGAACCCTTGCCTCTAAGAAAGAAACTTGAGGATTTTCTTCCTGCAGTTTAACGTACTCAGCAGATGGAGCTGTTAAATACTCCTATTTTAATAAGATTAGACTGGATTACTGAAGTTCTGAGGAAATGTTGTCTGATTATCACACTTCTTTCCTTCTTAAAATGTTTCTAGAGTAATCTGTTTATATTAACTACATGATATTCTTAAGCTAATAATGGAATCCAAAATAACAAGGCATGAAGGTGCCTTACCCATTTCCCTTTGCTAACAAAGGCTTGACTAAAAAGAACAATCAAAAGAACAGGCCAACAACTGTATTTGAACTAAAGCAGAATATCTTGAAGATGAAGCTTCAGTGGTACTGATTCCAGAATGACTCTCTAAATTACTAAGGAAGAGTTACACAAGCATCTAAACAGCTAGGGAGAAGAAACAACAGTGCATAATTTATTTGAGCAATTAACTAATTAACTAATCAACAGTCTTTGAACAATGATTTCATCTAGAGCATTGTTCTGAATCCACCCACACGGTTAAAAGAAACTGGATAAATCATCCTGGTTCACAAACACATTTGAAAAAAACCACAGTCTGCGGGAGGATATGCCACAAGAAGAAAGTAACTTTAATGAGTAAGTTTTTCATTATAAACTATTTGCTTAGCTATAATCAGCCATCAAGTGACTGAACATATGCTGAAATGTGAGGGTGGAAACCTTACAGCCTCCAAATGCCTGAGCTGTGCACAGATAGATGAACCAGCTGGAAGTGCGGCACCATCACCTAGACAATCACAGGCTCCAAGCACTCAGTGGGGACTAGCTTTGAACGGATGCCCAGAAGCCAAAAAAAACAAATTTCTTTCCCATTAAAGAGATTTATGGATTTCTTTGGTTTCTATGAAAATTGAACTATGCTAATAGAAAAAGACAAATAAAATTATAAATAAAATAAACTATAATGCAAAATGCATGCCTTTGCTTCATTCCCTGCTCCAGGCCTTGATGACACACATAAAGCTCAGGATGGAGCAAAGGGGCCCTAAGAGTCCCAGAATTACAGGAGAGTGGAAGCTGTCTTGGAAAATTACCATCATGGGGTTCAGATGTCCCAGAGGAGAAGAGAGCCAGGAAGACTGTGCTGAGAAATTTCATAATACCTTTATGCAAACCTTGAAGAGCTCTGTCACAGGGAATCCCATGGTTATATAAACTGTGTTACGGGCCTCACCAGTACGATCTCAGACACAGGACAGTGATGCTTTGCGATATCCTAACCTCAGCACTGAAAACAGCAAAACAGAATCTCATGCAGAATTCCAGCTACCACTGTATTTGCACTTAACTGATGGAAAAAGCCAATCTTTTGCACTTTTTCACTCCATTCACCTCCTTTTTTCTTTAATCCCATTTATTCTTTTTATATGACTGACAATCCAGAGTAACAGTGTTGTTAGTATTTACTACGGAAGCAGAAGTGAGATTAGATCCCCTTCTTTGAATATGACCTTAGACATGAGCTGGCAGAAAACAGTAAAATGGATCATCTGTTGAAAGATGTTACAATTATGTCAGTGTTAGTAAATTAGTGGCAGAGAATGTGCCTGTGTGCTGTACCTTTACTGTCTGCAGTGGTATCATTAGAATGTCCCTAAAGCAGTTGGTCTATGCCAATTATTAGTCTCCAAAAGGGAGAACGCAGTAACCCTGTTTTGGCAAAAAAGTGAGTTTGATAGTATGGACAAGGAGTGTTCGGTGACAGTTCAGAACCAAAGACAGCATATTTCATTTACTAGTGTAGATGTAGCTTAAGAGGATTAATTGGTCTTTACCTTCTAACTCTTACATGACTACAAAGATGGGAGCATCCATCCATTCATTGCCACCATCACCCCTGTTTGGCACTGCAATCCTTCTAGGTGAGGAAGAATACTCTATTTGGGGCTGAAGGTGATGAATACCAACACAGAGAGAATGAACAGCTGCAGCTGCATGTCTTTAGAACTGTTAGGATGATCAGCACAGCTTTCTGCCTCTGCTGCTTCCCAGGGTTGAAAGTTTCCCACTACCTCCAAAGCCTGCAAAGCAGCGACTACCATGTTATCACCCTTGTCTGTGTTGATAAAGGAACAGATTTGTGCACATAACATCTGGAGTGTCTGTAAGTATGACACAATTTACAGAACTCCTTTCCTGGAAAGCTGTGGAGATGTAAACTAAAGGTTGTGCTTAGTAACAAAAACTCAGTCTTCCCTGTTGAAAGGCTAGAAAAATCTCTGTATTTTCACAATGCTGACAGTAGAGGTCTGTTACTCTTGCAGTGGTAACATCTGTGCCAGGACAGCTGAAGAGAGATGGTCATTACACTGACAGGACTGCTAATGAGAGGGAAAAGCAGCCCTGTCTGCATGCTGACCCTACCAGAGAAAGTTCCATTTTTAGGTACGATGTTGAACAGGTAGTCATTCAACTGTCTGTATCCTGTGCTTTGTGCAGTGAGTGGCTACACAGTGAAATTAAAGTCAGGGCATGAACTTGAGCACTGTGTTGGTACTGTCCATATTTTTGTATTGTTAGTACAGATTCAGCTGTGATTTTAGCATGTGCAAGCTTCATCTTCTCCCTCTTTTCTTCTCTGTCCCTGAGCTTATACTGGCATTTGGGTGAAGAGAGAAAGATATCACTTCCTGTACCAAATGGCTGCTGTTCTCCAGAAGGCTAACAGGTTAAATTCAGACTGAATTGAACTCCAAGCCAAGAGGGGCTTTAACCTTTCTCCAATGGGAGAAAAATTAGACTGTGGTCCACCCTCACTTTTTAGGAACTGTATTTATTCCTCAACTTGTAATCAAAGAGCACTGGTTCATGGGCTCAATACAGTGATCCCAGGATGAATCTAAGTAGTTGTGACAAGAAGCCATATAAACACATGGTATTTTCTGGCTTGGTCAGTGACCTGGTCCAAAACCATGAATACATGATCTGAACTAATGAAGGTCTGAACCTCTAAAAGCTCTGAAAATGTTACACAGTACATTAAAAATGAAATGGAAGATTAACTCCCATCTCTCAGCCTCTCAATTCCTAGCAGGCGTTTGCCTGACTCATGAACAATGTTAGGCACAAGGGTTAGAGTAAATTATACAAGAACAGTTACAGTTATACAAGTCAGTCCTGAACACTTGAACTCTAGCCATGGAAGAGCTAATTGCTTGGAGAATCTCACCTTAGACAGTGGCAATACATGTTTATGCCTGCAGCCAGACATTACAGCTGGCTCTCATTTCTCAGTCTACAGGGTCAGAACTTCTGAGAGTGATGTGTCAGCATAATTTGGTTTTATTACATTGTTCTTCTTATAAAATACAAACATTAAAAAGCTTTAATTAAAATTTTTTATTATATTTTTTCCCTAATATTTCACAATCCTCTTTGAATTACAGGCACAAACTGTAAGTAGTTTGGGAAGCATGGAATTAAAGGCTAGTTTTCTAGACCTTCTATAGTCAGCAAGACTCAGTTTATCTAAAATAAAACTTACTTCTTATTCCTTCCAACTTCAGTACCTCACTTCCTCCTTGTACAAGGATTGCCCTTCAGCACTTCCGTCAGGAGGCAAAGAAGAAAAGCTCTTTGACACAAGAAGGATTACTTATTTCATCGCCTAGCATATTTGTTCTGTGCTCCCATTTCCCCATATTATTTCCTTTCTTTTTTTATCCCTTTTTCCCATAGGAAGGCTATTTTTGTGCTAGTACTGTACCATGTTTGTGTTATTTTTACAGCTCTGTTTTGGTGCTTCAAGACTTCGTGAATTAAGGAAGAGGTGGTTGACTGACAGTAAGGGCTGTTTCTTCTCATTTTCTGAGAGATCCTCCCCAGTACTCTGCACTGCTCATCCAGATACTCAGCTGAGGGATGGAGGGAAAAGCTAGTTACAGTAAATGCAGGGTGGTGGATTTTTACTTTTTTTTTTTGGAAATGAATAATTCATGTAATAAAACCAAACCATCAAACACATAGTGAGCTAACACCACAATGTCAAATTCTGGTAGTAGGATGCATGGTGGAGCCAACAATGACAAGTAGAATAATTCCAAGAAATCTCACAACTATAGTTGTTCCTCAGTATATATTAGGAAGATCAAGACTCATTACCCAAACTTTCCACAAGTTAGCTGAAAAGATGCTCCATATAAAGTATGCTAATACAGTAGTGAGATTTCTACTCCACTTTCTTCCCTATGTGAGTCAAAGAATCTCTCCCTTCCCTCTATCTTTTCAATCTTAGAAATGTCAGGAATGCCATATCCTGTTTTCTTTGGTTTTGGTGGGGGGCCTTGTGGGTGCTTGAGGAGATGTTTAAATGTTGAAACTTTAATAAAGAGTTCTGTTGTCCAAAAGAACCTCATTAGTCATGGACAATGAAAGACTATTAATAGCAACATCAACAATATGCATACAAAAAGTCAAAACAGCGTTTAAAAGCCCTTTCTTCTCTCAAATGCTAAAGATCCTCTTACTGCAGTCTTGTGATAGCCTCACTTTATTACTCTGTGGTCAGCTTTTCTGTTTGTAAAACTGTGATTTCTATTGTAAACACCCCTTCCCAGAAATTCCCTTCTGCGTTTTTAAAGGCACCCTTTTCAAGGTTTTTACAATTCATCACAAAAAGGTAAAAAAGATCCCATTTTTGTCCTTTTGAAAAATTTTTACTTTTGAATAATACAACTTTTAAGAACTTTAGCCTTGAAATAAGCCAGGATAACAAAAGTGATTTTGTAGTAAGTCAGGGAAGTGCAGACTATTAGCATTTTACTGTGGATGAACCTTTCACAATAACAAAATACGATGTTTTACTGCATGCCCTTGCTAAGGCTTCTGAACTGTGAAGAAAAGAAACAGAATATATTTGTTTCCAGAGGAGAGAGAGTAAATACAAGTACACTCACACTACTTAGGTGCTAGAAAAAAATTTCTTTAAAAAATAAATACTTCCCTGTGAAACTTGTGTTACAAACTTGATAAATGTAAATACCGACTTTATTAGATAAGCTAATAAGGAAGAATCAAAGCTACCCTAAAAATGAGGAGTCCATGTAGCAAAATGAAAACAGAGACAGAAAGGTCCAAATAAAGTATTTACCTTTAAGCAATTCAGATTCTTTCTGCTTTTTTGTAGTGCAATCAAAGCCATTAACTATATATAGCTGTGTCTCTTCTGACAGCAAAAAATAACTTAGCAACACAACCAAGTCAATCCCTTATTTACAATACAACATGTTTCTAATTAAGAAAGAATGCCAGGATGAAGGAGACCTTACAAGTTGAATAAGCTGAGAGCTTTCAATTTTTGGAAGTGGGGGGAAAGGGTTAAGCTTTTTATTGTCAACTTCACATGTTTTATGTTAATACAACTATTTAAGCCCTTTCTTGACTTTCTGATCATGTCTTTTGACAGGAAAGGGAGTATTTGTTTTTGTCTGATTTTAACTCTCAGGAAAGTGAACAAGAACTATCCAAAATGTCTGTTCTTTATTCTGACCTCTGCCTTCCAAAAGGAGCAGTGTAGGCATGATGTATTTTCCAGAGAATGGAAGTATAAAATTCCATTTCTAATGGAAAAATCTTACCTGGATAATCATTCTTGTCTACATCTGAGTCTCCCCTTAGAGTGAAGCCAAATCCCGAAGGCATGGACTGTGAGGCCCAGGCTCCATTGAGAACCTGGGAAGGGTTAGTGTTTAACCCATTACTGTATCCATTGTAAATGAGAACTTTCCCTCTTCTGTCTTCTCCTGCAAATGGTGCACCAATAGCAATGTCTGCAGTGAAGGAAAAAAAAAAATGAGAAGAAAAAAAAGAAAAAAAAGGAAAAAAAGAATGGGCACAGTTAAAAATTAAAAAACCCTGACACAAATGGCTCCTGCTACAAACATGCAAGATCTTCAACATTCTATACTTCTAGTTTTAAGGCAAATATACAAAAATGCTTGCAGTGTCTTTTCTGTGTCAAAGTTTCATGACAAAAGCTTATAAAATAATCCTTTGAAAATGTTATTGAATTATACTAAATAGCCAGTCCACACTGGATTCCTCTACATATTTCCAGGGCAGTTAACTAGCTTTAATAAACCAAGAACTAATGAATGCCTGCTTCTACTTTAATATTTTTAAACAGGCACAAATTTTCCTTGATTTCCTCTATCATCTAATTAAAAAGGAACAGCTGTTAGATAAAACTAATTTTCTTTTTCCAGATAAAATATTCTACATAGACAAAAAAATTCCATCCCTTAAATATGCAGTGCTCTAGTATACAAAAGAGAACAATAGAATATCATATTTTCATTTATACTAAGCCATCATCTTATTGAGAAATAAGAATATTTCCAAGTCAGGAATCTAACAGGAAGGTTTGGGCACTGTGCAATTAAACACTTCAGTTCTTAAAAATGAGGTGCCATACTGAAGAAGCAGAACTCACAGTGCTCTTCTTACTTCCTATGCATGGGATGTGGAGACGGTCATGTTCTAGACTGAGATTCAACAGCCACATTATCTGAGCTAGCCAATAGAAAACACTAGAGGATACATATCTACAACTCTAATTTTTAGGTTCTGATGTAGAAGCTGATGCTGAATTTCTTTGTTAAACTTAAATCGAGCACCTGCAATCTGTAGCTTCTCTCTAAAGGCAGAAATGCACCAATGTTCTATAACTGGCATCTTCAGTTATGAAGCAGAAGACTTGGGCTCAAGATTCTTCTTAGTCTTTACACAGTGACAGAGAAAAACAGCAATGTCTCCTGCCTGCCTTATCTGAATTCTGGAGAGCAGACCAACATTCCCTGCCCAGAGTAGCTGAGGGCATCTGCTATTGCCACAGGTAGAAAACAGGAAGTCTCCACCATGGGGTTCAGCTGTCTGAACTCCACTGTGGGATTCCAGAACAAGCCAGTGAGAGTATTCTCAGCAGTCACAATCCAATGGCTTCTACCCACAGGATGGTATTCGTATTTTGTGCAGTCTGAACCCCAATACAATCCTATGACTCCCAACATGACTTTTTCCTTGCACAGCAGCCACACAGTGAGGACCTTGCCTCAGAATCTAGTGGCTAGAACACTGTGAAAAACAGCCCTCAAGTTATGAAGGAGCAAAATCCATTAATTTTTCCTTTGTGGGCCAACTATCTTAAATGCTACTGTGCAAAATAGCTCCTCTAGGAAAAAATTCTTGCTGTTTTAGATGCAGAGATGCCTGCTTTGAAGATCCCTAACACCCTGAAAATAAGTAAGGAAATGCATGCAGAGAAAACCAAGGTGCTACTGACCACGTCTAGGAGACTGACTCTAGGTGCTCAAGGCATCCCAGTCATCGCAGTTACTTTACTTGTACTGTTTTCTTGAATGTAGGCTGCCAGTTAACCTACATGAACATTTTGTTGTGTGTATGTGCTATAAGCATTTGAAAAAAGGACCCATTATGCAAGTGTTTCTTTTGGTGCCTAAGTACCAATGGAAGGTTGATTCCAAATTGTATTTCTGTACTTGTCCAATTCTTTCATTGTTGACAAAATGCTTCATGTGCTGAGCCTCATTCAATTCTCAAACTCTTCCCAGCATTTGAGAACTCTGCTTTTAAACAAGTGCAAACAGCTTAACTAAGTAAATAAATGAAATTATAGTCATAAACCAAAGAATAATATTTTTATTCAAATGAAAATACTAATGTTTAGTAAAAGTAGCACTATAGTCAATATGACTGTCCTCTTATTGGGAAGCTTTTCATGATTTGGCTCTCAATATCAATTTCATTAACATTAGTGTAAATTCTCATGACCTTCAAAGGCTGTTACAAGTTAAAAAGCCTTTTTCAGCCACTGCACAGACACTTCATATTCACTGCTTAGCTATTTTTAATTTTAATGTTATACAGAGATATACTACATTACATACAAATTACCATTATATCCATCTTGATTGAGATCTCCAAGGTGTGTGATTGCACTGCCAAATCTACCAAACACTTCCATGCCTGTCAGAATTTGAGGATCTCTGAAGAGGAATGCACTTTCTTGCAGGTACAGATAAACTTGCCCAACTTCTTTAGGCTTGCTCTCAAATTCTCGTTCCATAAAGAGAGGGGCACCAACTAAGATATCATCTAAACTGGAACAGTCAAACAAAAAGCAGTGTCACTGAGAGACTGAGTGCAAACAACACATTTTAGGCATTTGCTAAAGAGGAAGCTGATAATTATCATAGAGTCATATTCTAACTGAGGTAAGAAGGCAATTCTAGATTTCTAGTCCAAACACTTGTTAAAAGCATGGTCAATTAGAGAAGGCTGCCCACAGTTATGCCCAGTCCAGTTCTGAATATCTCCATAGATGGAGACTCCACACCTCCCTGGGCAACTGCTTCCAGTGTTTGATCACCATCACAGCAAAAAAAATTATTTTTAGATTTAAACAGAATTTCTTGCACTTCAATTTATGCTCACAATAGACACTGAAAACTTATACTTTGCAGTTAACAATCCTGAAGTCAGCAATTTAACTAATGGGGAATCTGTGTTACTAGAACAAATTCTGTAGATCTGTTCTGTCAACAGTGCTAGTGAGAGACAAATCTTAGTATAAAATTTAGTTTCTGCAACTTATACATCAGTAAGTGAACAACAGAAAAAAAACACTGCCACTTTACAGCCAATTTTTGAGTAATATACATGAAATACAAGGTGAGCATCAATTCACAGAGAATGCCTCATGACTAATTCAAATAAAAGTTGGGAGGCAAAGCCACAGCTTTATTTCTGAAAACACTTCTGTTCCATATTAGGCACATGAATAGTTGCAGTGCTCACATAATTTGCTGTATGGAGTTTTAAAGAGAAAGGACATCATCAAATCACAAAAATACGATACTTAAAGGGAAAATAACAGAAAATTTCTGTCCATTTTGTTGCTCCAAGAAGAATCAGTCAAAGAATACAGACTAATCAAATATAAACAATATTTTGCATGTTGTTGTTTTAAGTAGGTATGTTTCAAAACATGTTATCAATATTTATTTAGTGGGAAAACAAGACATAAACAGTGAAGAATAAAATCAGTGAGATTGATAGATACATAACAAGCAGAAGTATTTTTAATGGATTATTCTGAGATGTTAAATGAGAGTATAAAACTGCTGAAGGCTTCTCAAGCCCATGCAAACGAATAAAGTAATTCCCATTACGTTCAGAAGACGTTGATGATCTGTATTAACTAGTACTATTTGATACCAGAATATTTAATTTGGAAAAGTATTTTCTCTTGCTCTAATATGAAACTTTGTTCAAACTTCGTAAAACTCATAGAAAAACTTTTACTCCTAATTAATCTTATTCCCAATGCCAACATTTTCCTGAGGCTTTATCTATTAGTAAACCAATTTAGTAAAATTGCACTACATTGTTTTTCCCAATCCTGGCAGAAAAAAAAATCTGTATGATTTAGATCAGCTACTACTTTACCAGAAGTATGTATTATGATTCTAAGATAGATACCACAGAATTTAGCACAGAATATCTCATCTAGAAGCCTTTTAATCACATTGTAGAACATACACATTTTATAAGATGTGACAAAGTACTTCTAGAAATGTTATTTTCTTATTAAGTTTTATAGTATGTTTCCATAAAGGAAATTGTATTTCAAAATGTCATGTCACTTTGGTACAGCTGTTCGTTTTTTGTGTTGGATTTTTACCCTAAGGCAAGAATAACTAAAAAAGGAAGGAAGCAGATGCTGACTTGACATCTGTGGTGGGAATTTTCCTTTTACATCAAACATCAAAAGTCCTGCTCTACTAATGGAAGATATTTGTGCTTGGGACAGAATATCAGCTGAAATGGTTGCCATGGAACAATAGCAATAACAAAAACTAATCACAAATACTACTTTTAAAATAACTTATTTTATGTATGCCATGAACTGAAAGCATTACACAGTAGCACTATCAGCAATTACTATTTTATTACATTACAGTCCACATATTCCCAGTAAATTGGGACTCCATGGAGTTATGTGCTTTATAAACCATAAAGTAAAAGATGAGCTTGGCTCCTATGAATATTCTACAAATGAACAATGGTAAGACTAAGGAAAGATTTTTTCAGAGGTGGTAAGGAACCAAATAATTGAATCAGGAAGCTCCCAGTACACTGATGTAAAATATATAGATACCCAGGTAACTTTATTGTTCATAGAGCAATATCCAGAGTGCCTAAAATGGTGAAAAGAGAGGCAGACTACCTATCACGGCCTAAAATTCTCTAAGCAGAAGCCTAATCCAGAACACAAGATCCACCAGCTGAGGCAGAAAGCAAGCAGACAGGAGCTGGAGCTTGTTGTGCAGAGAGCACAGTATCTCAGCTAGAAGGGCACAGTGCTGGGTTATTTTTCTAGGAAAATTTGTACTTTGCTAAAATAAATGACAATTACTGCAAAAAATGCATGAATAGTCCAGAGAGCAGGGACCAGAACTCAGTAGCTAAGATGGCTCATCATCTGATGTACTGAGGGAAAGATGGAAGGAAGGCACTCATCCAATACACTGACCTATTTCTAAACTGGTTATGGGCAGCAGAGCTCCCTGGAACACCCGCAGGACTTGGTTTGCCTTCCCTCCAGGTCTTCACATGTACCACCCCTACCAAAGCCTTGCTTTCCTTACTGTCTTGATTTTTCTTGATTTTTCCATTCTCTGCCAGTGCTGAACTCTGTAGGTCAAGGCGAGCTGCTCAGCAAGTCCTCTGCAAGATGGAATTCTCCCTCAGGCAATTTTAAGGGTTTGTGTTCAGAGTTTGGGTTTTTTTTTGAGCTAACACATAACTGTACTATAGCTGAAAAGGAAGGATTTGTCAGCTCTCCCTAATCCTCATTCACTTATTTCTCGTTCCTCTCCAAGTGGACAAAATGAGCAAGGAATTGCTTCTTACCATACTTTGGTCAATTTTGCCTCTCAGATTCTACAGTTTAATTATTTCGATAACAAGCAGCCAAGGGGGTGTGGCTGTGTGTGTGTACTTGTGTTCTAAGTACCTATGTGATCAGTATTATGCATTTTTGTTGGTGAAGGAGGGTATTTCAATTGTTCTTTTAAACTGGAGGAGTTTATGTTTACAAAATTGAGAGTTTTGAGACAAATTCAGGTTGATGTGATTCTTTTTAAAAAGTATAAGAGTAAAGCAAAAGCAAAAGCCCTTGGACAACCATGAAGTGCAGTTCAGTTTGCAGTGGTATTTTGAACTGGTTCACTGGATTTATTTCATTACTGCATTAAGATGTTACAGTTAACATAAATTATATATTATTTTTTGTTCCAACACAGAAAGGTAACCAGCCAGTATGACTTCCCTTCTGATAAAAAAAAAAATCTTTAAAAAGCACAAAGCTGACCACCTGCTGAGACTGTGTGCCATTCCTTTGTATCCTGCCGAGTAATAAAAAGCAGGAGTATGGGAAATGTCAAGAGGTCAAAGTATAACTACAGAAAGCTTTGATATAGGCCAAATAAAAAAAACCAGTAAACAGTTTATTTCACTATTTTTATTGGACTGTTTCAGCCTAAATTGAAAGTGTTCTCTTTTTCTCTCTTTACTAGGAATGTAGCCTGTTGATGGCAAATCTTGATTTGTTAAGTTTCATTGTGGATTTCTCATTATTAGAAGGAGACAACTAAACAGAAGTTCAAACAGTATCCTCAATTTCCCTGTCCTGCCTGCAATCCTGATGTGGTACAGATAAAACTGCAAGAGTCACCGTGGAATACCTGCAGAACTGCTGGAGCAGAAGGTATACAGAAGGCTTTTTTTCCTAGGATGAGCCTAATCTTTGAGCTACAGCAAAGCGCCATTCCTATGAATCTTTTATTAATCTTTTCAGCAAATAATTAGGTTTCTCATGATAAGGCTATCACTACCTTCTTATATTTAGCTGCAAAAAGCCTAAGTGCATTTGAAGTGTTAATTTCCCTTTTGCCTTTTTTTTCTCTCTTTTACTCTTCAGATAAATATTTCAATTGACAATATGTGCAAACCAGCAAAGACAGACTACATATCTAATCAGACATGTTTATCAAGTAGAGCTTTTTGTGTTTTGTTTTCTGTGGGATGTTTGGATCTCAGGAAGAGTCATTAGATTTCTTTTAAGATATAGACTGGGAGACCACACAGGCCTCAATAACAGTTTGATTATATTATTGACTAAACTGTGGTTTTAGAGGTACACAGAAAATATGAGACCTGCCAAGCAACCCTACGGTTAACAGGAAATAACCTGCCAAAGAAATAGTTTGGTTCAGTGAGAAGTTAAATAGCAAGTTCCCTGGAAGTCTAATGACTGTCTATTGGAACTTAGATTAATGTTTCTCCACCCTTTCACATTTGTAATACATTAGTAGGACAAAATTAATCCTGACTCTCTATACAATCACAAAAACACGAATTTTCAAAAGCTGTGGTACTATGAAAATTTGACCTCAGCAACTTGAAAGATCTGAGTACAATGAAGCCACTACTGAAGCTGCTGAAACTTCTGGTTTTTTGTTGTTTTGTTTTGTAACTGCAATAAGATTTTACCACCTTTTCACTTTTCTCTTTTCTTGTACCCCTCACTCTTTAAAGGGTCACTAGTCAATGATGGGAAGCAATGATTTAGCCCAGAAAAATTATTTAATGCTCTACATTTAAGCACCTATTAAGAAATGATCACAAGAAAAAAATATGAGGTAGACACATCTGAGACACTTTGCAATAGACAAGAGTATGCCACATCTCTAAATCACGGTCCTGGCTCACCTTTTGTGCAGACTACCAAGACTGAGCTTCAGGGATCTTTATCTCTTTGCTAAAAAGCCACTATCAATATTACCTCACTAAAGTCCTAATCTTTTGAAATATTTAATCAAACTTTACATGAGTTGAAAGTTAACAAGTGTTTTGTTCAACAGGGCCTGAAATATCCAAGTGTCTGAGGCACGACCCTGGGAGCTGAGCAGTGTTCTCCCTCAGACACGCAGAATGCCTGCCATAACAGCTATGGGACACAGACACTTGTTAGTCCTCGGGATGATAAAAATGGATGGCCAACCAACAGGTGCTGGAATGAGGAATGAGGAGCTGATGATATTGGAGAGATTTAAAACTGAGAAGTGAAGCTATGGATGGCGTACATGTGAGAAGACTTACCTGCTTTTGAGAATGGGAGAATGAACTTTTCACTTTCACCTATCTCTTCCCAATTGTAGCTAGTGCTGTTTATTCACTGTTTCCCTACTGGGATCTGTTTCCTAAGACTTTGGACATTCCCACTCTGACACACTCCTATGAATAAATATTCCAAAAGACAAACTCACACAAACTAGGCCTGCAAATACTCGTGCCACTGTGATTACACAAAGACAAGCCTATGTGAAGAATTAAAACTAGAAAAGCAGAGAAGCCAAGAAAAGCATTTTGAGGTATGAAGCACCTGAAAACCTGCATTTATTAATAAATATCAGGCATTGCTTCTATGAATGTTCAGTGGAGCTGAATATATTTGGTAACCTACCCATCATTGTTAACATCAGATACTGCAACTGTGTACCCAAAATAAGACGCCATCTGGAAATAAAAAACAACAGATAGGCTTTCATATCAGATATCAATTTTAAAATGTTTTTACTGATAATCCTCTTTGTTTTTATGGTCATTAATACCAAAAATTATTTTATATATTCTTGAAACTATGTTAATGAAACTATATCCTCTAGAGATATAATATTTCATCACGTAGTTGCTTGACATTACCTGTTCACCAGTGAAGTTCTGCATAAAGGTCAAGTCTGAAGAATTAATAATTGAGACCTGGTAACAGAAAAATACAGAAAGTTTCAAGCCCACATGGAGATGCTACAACATGACATCAATGCAAAACAATCTGACACACTGCAGGATGGTCCAAGTGGCCAAGAAGAAACAATTATTTTCTGTCTCACTACGGTTTGCCTGCATGATCTTGAACAAATCACTAAGATTTTATGACTCATGTTCCCCATGAATAAAATAAGGAAAAGACTACTTCCCTTCCTTACTAATCACCGAACAGCAGCAAATCACAGACTATCAGCTAATCAGTAACTAGGCATGAAAACATGAACTTAAAACATAAAGAAATATATACATACATACATAAATACATATATACATATACACCTTTCTTCTGAAAAATTTTAAGAACAAGTTCCAGAGATACATGGAATTTTGTGTCCACAAAACTAGAGAATATGTCTGTGGCTGGGATCTCTTTTCCCAATCAGGTTAGTTGTGAAACTTTTTTTCTATGAGGTAAAAGCTGTATCCACAAATGTGTATTGTTTTCTCCCTTCACTTCTAACTTCCTATCATGATTCTTTGCATCTGGTATTCAGTGTATATACTTACAGCACTGAAGGTAAACATTGGGTATGAATAATCTGAACTTGGACTCCTTTCCACTGCAGACACAGCCTTGCACATGAAGTGTGCTAACCTAAGGGTAAGCTTAGGTCTGATAACACTCGGTGAGTATAGAGATACTAGTCACACTCTAAGCATTCTCATAATTGCCTACCGAAAACAGACTTTGGAAGGTACTAAGTGCTTACCATTCAAAGCCTAAACCAGTAAGGCATTCCAAGCCAGCCAGGTAAGACCGAGGGTGAAAGTCAGTGGCAGTTTTCTCTGATTTAGAAGTGTTTTATAAAAGAGACAGAAAATATAATGTAGCTTTTAACCTTTCAAATAGTCTAATTGCTTTCTCACTATAAAAAGGATAAAATGAGGGTCCAGTACATACATAGCCAAAGTTCTGTGCTCCCCTTGGGACTCCAGCAACCAGCTCTGAAAGGATAAATGATCGACAGTAAACTGGTTATGCTATCTGAGTGGTGCATGCAACACGCATCCTGTGCTACTTAAACTCTCGATATCTATCTATCTATCTATCTCAAACCCCTAAGGATTTTGATTTGTGATATATATCAGATCTGTAAATCACTTCAAGACATTAATTCATAAGATTTTAACATTCATTGAGTGTATCTACTTGCATAAAAAGTTACACCTTGACTTTTGAACACACTCATCCATAGGTCTCCTTCTGCCTAGCATTACTTAGCATAGCAGAGCATAATGAAACTTTTGGTACAATTCAGCTTGCTGCCTGACAGCTGTGGATTGCTGGAACCAGAATTAGTCCTAGCATCCCCTACTAGAGTACAGAAGCTGAATACAACTGTCCTTACAAATACTTCTTTTTGTTTTGGCTACACAACAATCTGTCTCATCCGTTATTTTGCTTGATGCCATGGAAGTGTTTGACAAGTTCTGCACAGGCTGTCTAAAAGTGTTATGAGGAAGTTTTTGTGAGCAGCACTGGAGACATCCATTGAACAAGAACATGAAACATTGGACCAAGGTGCCTTCTACGAGTAAATCTGCTCGATGGCGAAATTTTAAACAACCAGTAGAAAAAATGGGTAAAAAAATCAGAAGGAAAAAGCTAAGTCACAGCCTGCAGACTTATTGTCTAAACTTTCCCTCATTAGGATGTCCTTGCCAGAAGACAGCCAAAGGAATTTCAGATAGAGTACCACAGACTCCTGTACTGACCTACCATTCCTCTGTTCCTCTCTGGGTTTATATATTTCCCTGTGTTTGGTCAAGGGGAAATGGAAGTAATAAAGAAGGACCAAACAGGACGCTGGCTCAGGTCAGCCACCTATGCAATTTTCTGTGCCAGTCATTCACATGACTTACTGATTCAAGAATCATCCATTATAAAACTTTGAGTATGCATTAAAAAAACCAAAAAAAATGCAGCCTTCCATTACCAGAGATATATCATTTCACATATCCTAGTGTTTGGCTCAAAACTGTGTCTTTTTTTACTTATTTTTTAAATGCTTTTTAACGCAGGACAGGCAATTCTAGCTTCAGAGGGATTAAGCAGCAGTAGTTCTGGAGAGCTGGGTTCATTTGGGAAATGTATTACGTCTCTATTGGCTTTGTGAGTCTGGACCACATAGCTGCTCACCTGCTCAGGAAAGGAATATTTAAGGAATATTTTCTGGCTGTCAGCCTTACACAAGAAACACAGCTCTTCAGGTATGCAACACCAGGGATCACAGGTATTTTTAACTAACTATGTGTTTTTAAATCCTTTGCAATATCAGAACATTTGAAATAGCTAAATCATGAGCAATTTTCTATTTATAAATTGTTATTTTTAACATACTTTACTAAACAGACAGCTCTGACAGGAGCTTTTCTTCTAAACTGGAACCAACTTGCAGAGGCATAGGGAAAATACTGTTCAGTTTCTAAAACACAAGCAAAACTTACTTTGGAACTTAAAAATTAGACCATGTTCAGCTTGGTTATAGTTTTCCTGTGACAACACTTCATGTTATGAGTTCAGCACATCAAGCTGGCTAAATTAGGTGAGACTGAATGGCTCCATCTAAAATGTTGTCACAGCACTAACTTCTGACCACATGCATCAGCATGATACCATAAAAACAGATTCAGATTTTTGTGTACTTACATTCTATTTTGTTATGCTACACTGTCTAAGGAAATATTTGCCTTACAGACAGCTTAAGTCTCACAAGTGTTTCAAATGTATAATAGGTATGTTCCTGTGTAGAGACCCAAACCCAGGAATTTAATAGGTGCACAGCCATATGGTTTTCATTCAACTACATAGCTTCTTACCTTGTTCAGAATCACCAGTAAATTCCCCAGCAGCCACTGAGTATCCTGTTTAAAGATAAATTACAAAAAAAAAATCCTTGATAAACAATTTCTTTCAAAAAATACACAAGACCAATCAAATTTGTATGTTTAGCTGATCATCTGAATGCAAATTTTCTGTCATTAGTATACTAAAACTGTGGGGAAAAAAAGGAAAATTTTTAATCACATAATTATGACTAAATTAATGGTAGGTCTGAATGTATACTAAATTGATCCCTCTTCTCCAAAAATGAGCTTCTAAATCATTAATAATTTATCTGAAAAAAACAGCAGGTACTATGGTGTTTTACCCCAACACCTGTTGACACAATTTAAGTCTTCATTACTGTACTATAATGTATGAGTGTCCTGACTGAGCTTTATATGGAAGACAGATTTCCATAGATGAAGTTAAGCACCTCTTGGAACTTTAGTAAAACTGTGAGATAGTTGCTATTGTCACAGTAAAGACTTTTGGATGGTATCAGAGAGTGTAATTTCAAATCCATGAGCAGGGGTGAAAGGATGCATCTTCGCCTTCCAATTCCACTGACTCTTTTCTATAACTATGTGAAGAAAAACCTGCCTTACATGAAGAGACATGTGAACATCATGAAAATTCTTATAGATCAGTACTAATATAAGGTAGATAAGGAGCCTTTTTTCTATGTATTACACAATGTCTTCAAACTGACTTTTATTATTGCTTACTTCAATTGTATCTTTTAAATACCAATAAGAGTAAATTAGGTATTTGTGCAGCACTGTACAAAATACCACAGAACGGAATTTTCATTTATCTATTAAAAATTAAAATAGTCTTTGATTAGTTTAAGTTCAATCCATCATCTTGGAATGAAAAAAATTTGTATTTCTGATTAATTATTTATGATCAAATAAGAACCCTAATGAGTCATTTAAGATCCCAACCCTCAAACCCTGTTGCTGTGCATAATTTTAAGGATGTTAATAATCTTACTGAAGTTACCAGCAAACTACTGGTTTGCTATTGCGCTTAAGGCAAAACATGTTCAAACCCTCTCACAAGTGTGACAGTAGTAATTTAGGGTTTGTTTTCGTATTTATATGACTCATGCTTTTAGAACATATTGCTATCTTATGTAGAGCTTATCTTACCCATGTAATTGTCATCATACGAGGGTGGTGCCACTCCTGTTTGTTTCTCTCGTGCCAGTTTCCTCAGAATATCCTTGAAGGAATAGTTTGCAATGATGTCCGCAATACTTGCAGTGATTACCTGACCTGGATTCAAACAGCTTCATAAATAAAAGGAGCATAGAAGAGAGCCAGAGTCTATAAAATAGGGCTGGCAGAAGATCAGAACAGAGTTGAAGGGATAATACAACATGGATGCAAAGAATAGATACCTTCTCTCAATCTTTGTCCATTATTACCCTGAAAGTCTCAAGAGAACACATAAATCCATACAATAAGGCATTGAATTTCTATTGAACCATCACAAAAACATCTCCAGACCCATTTAAATGTGTTGATTCAAACTAAAGTCACTGCACTGCATGAATGTAGTAGACCAATGGAAGCAATTTCTCAGTGGAGAATTCAGAGCTATGAATTCCCTACTATAACAATCAATTAGCTCTTCCTTCTTTAAAGACGATGCAAAAACACACATCAAAGAGGCTGACAACGGGCAAGTTGGGAGGCAGAGGCTGGGAATCAGCTATATTATACATGTCAAAACAGGTTAAAACAAAAATAACCTTTTAACCCTTTACCAAAACAACTTTAGGTTTTATCTACATGAGAAACTACATCTTGGAAACTACAGTGATGCCACAAATGAACTTCAAATATATGCAGATAACTATAAAGGGTTGTGCTCAGAAACAAACAGTAACAAAAACTTTAAAAAAAAGTACATTTGCTGTATAAATACTAGGTATTTTTAAATCTGCATTATTTCTAGGGAAAAATACAATTTATTAATTAAATTACAAGTACGCTTAAGTGCCAACATAAAAATAGTTATTTGTATTTGTTTCACTTGCTATATAACCTACATCCTGAATTTTCCCTGACTTATTTTTATGCTCAGTTGTTTGTTAAGCAATTCTTCTGATTTACATTTGTTGAAAATAAGATCACGGACCGGTTATCTTAAACCGACAAAACAATGGAAATCTAGAAGAACAATACTTTCTGCTTCACTTCTTAGATCAAGTTACCCATCCAGATGAACATACCTTGCCAATAAAAACTACCGGGTCCGCCTACGATCAGGTCTCCATTCTACAAAAAGCAGAATTGAATAAAATTACACAGCAAAAGAACATCACAAAAGTAAGCATGCATGGGATAAAACTATTTAAATGACCAAAATAATAACAGAATCATGATAAAGGGGAATAGCCATGTTCAAGAAAAGGATGTACATGAACGTACAGAAAAATTCAGAGTTAAAAAAAGTTAAGATCACCCTGTGCAACTTGAATGAAAGCCGTAATTTTTTTACTGCTAACATAGCATTCTAAAAATTGCTGCTTATTTATAACAAAACAAAGTTATCATAAAAGAGTGTCTTTACATTCAATGAAGCAACAGCAATATTTTATAGAGAAGTATACTTTTGTCTACCCTACAAGGAAGTCTTAACCCCATAGCTATTAATAATGTAAATAAAAATGCAGCTGCAGAACACTGAAAACAATGACAATGGTCAAAGTTAGGTGAGGCCCTGGTGCTGTAACAATGGCACAGATGATAACAATAGCTGCAAAGTTTATCCTTTGTCCCACAATTTTGGCATTAAGAAAAACTAGTTCTTTCCTTTAAGCACTTTCACCGCCACATGAATGGTCTTAATGACTACTCTGCCTCCAAAAGCATCATTATACAAGCTATTTAAACTTTTTAAAACTAGCTGGTGCCTACCCATTACTTTCTGAAAGTCAAGTCCCTGTAAAGCAGTGTAAGTGGGACAGACTGAGAACGAAGCATATATAATTGTTTGCCTAATTATCTATTAAGATAGACTGAGCAGAGTTAGATTGGAGTGCTGCAAAGAGATAAACAGGTGCTGACTATTTCTTCTATTAATGAAACCAAAAGTTTGGAACTTGAAAAGCAGGAAAGACCTTGCAATAGCTTCACGAAACTTTCCATATGCAACAGCATGGGGATAAACTCATGATCAGTGAGGCAGCATTTGAACACTAGGGATATATCACAACTACATTTCATCAAAATACTTCAGAAGCAGAATCTCACCTTGTAAAAATCTAAGCTGAAACCTGCTTGACAAAAGCCTTGTCCTTCAGGATCTGCATTGCCTGCAATTATGAAGGTAGAAGCATTTTATTGATTTCCCAGTGCATGTGGAAGATAGCATACACACCTCTGGAGCTATAAGGCTGTAAATGCAAATCTGCCAAAATATGTGAAAATATGTATTCTTTTTGAGAAGAGGCAGAGCAAATCAAGACCTTCTACAGTACCCTGAACATGCAGCCCCTTGTGAAGATTTTGAAAAATAGGACCTGCTGCTTGGGGCTTTCTCCCCTCACTGCCAAGGAAGGACCCTTGCAACAACTATCAGGGAATAAGTTTGAATTTGGCTGGAGATAAAAAAGAGACCTTTTAATTATGCCTACTTTTTCTGTAAAATGCCTGTTACATTCCTGGCAAAATAATCCATGAGAAAGTTTAAGGCAGGAGCACAGTTTGCAGCAGAGGAACAGTTAAAAAGTGTGATTTCAAATTAGCCCATGTGCACACAACAAGAACATTATCTGCAGTAGCAGGGTCTCTTACAAGGGGTATCATGACAAGGAACTACATTCAGACTCCCTGTGTTATCAGCTGGTGCACACAACTTGAAGCAGCTACTCATCAGTGAGACTGAACACCGCCATAGCTTTGCTGTGAAGGGACAGGTAAGCCCATCATATTTGGTATCTTACACATGCTACCTTTAGAAAAAGTAACCGAAAAAAAATTCTCTGATTTGTACTGTAGAAATTGCCATAGATTCAGCTCAATCCAAAGCTCAGTAAAGTCATTGGATACTTCATATTGTTTTTAAAAATATGGAGCACTGAGGAAATGAGGGTATTAATAATCATCATAAACACTTAGACATAGGATGCTGAATGAGATGAATGACTGATACAATCTAATGTGTGGTATTTTCTCCAGATTTCTAGGTAACTGAATGTGGTTCTAAATATACATGCAGTTTTCCCCTATTCCCCAAGAAGCAAGGCCCAGGGATGGCTACTGCATCCTCAGAACAGCACAGAGAAGAGTGTGTAGCAGCAGTGCTAATTTGCACGTCTTTCTTCCATGCTGAAAGTTCTTCACAAATGAGATACTGTGGATGGTATTGGCATGAATGGTGATACAGGCTTGTGTGTTTCTGTGCAGGGTCTGGTCTTTAAATGATGATCTTGTGATGAGAGATTTATACTCAGCATAAGTAGGAATAATTGGTTTAAAATGCTGTCTGGTTCTTATCTAGATCTGTCTTATCTAGCTACATTTTAAAGCCATTCAAATTGAACCAATTATAGCTCATCACTATAACTGCACACAATTTACTTGATTTCTCCTCTTTCAATTAATTATACAATAAAGCATCCAATTACAGGAATATAATTTAATGTTGATTTTTCTTTACACTCTCATTCATTGCAATAACATCATATAGCAACATTCATTCAACTAAGACTGTGTGAAGACTAAAAGGATGAAAACATTAAGTGCAATATCAGTTCCTTCAACAGAGGATTGTTCATATTAATACGTACTGTTGCGACAAGGTGAATATTCTGCATAAGCACTGAAGTTCTGAATTGCTACATAGCAGGTGCCAACGGGGTCCTTCTCAGGGCTATCTTTAAGGGTTCTCCAATGATACAAAGGAGCACAAGCCTATCAAAGTAGAAACAATGTCACACATACCTTTTACATGCTCACGCATCTGGCAAATGCAGTTTTTAATAAACTATGTACAAAGATTCTCTCTGGTACTGAATCATTCATGCAGCAATGATCACAAGACATTGACAGAAGAAAATGCAGGACCACTGCTTCAGATAATTTCATTATTACCTGAAAAGCACACTGATTTTTACTTATAGCCCTTGGCAGGTAAAATCTGTGAGGGACTACAAGGCACATTTAAACATGTTACAAATATGCTCTAAGCCTGCTCCACAAGTAATATCTTTGTTCTATTACTGCTCATTGCACAGGACTTGATTCTGTAGCTTAAGATGTAAATCACATATATGTGGCTTAAGGCAATCCCAGTTCTGTGCTGATATGTCTTAAGATAGAAGGTATTGCAGCACAACTACTCTACTCCACTTAGCAGAAGGAGATTTGTCAGGGTTTTGTGTCATATTATCTATGACAATAATCAAATTGTCTTTCTTCCTATAAATCCCTGGTTCAAATCTTTGTAGATATGATACAGCTATAATGCATTCAAAAGTCTGAACAAACAGTTTTTTGCTACTTAAGTTTTGGCTAGAGAACTAATATTTAATCTGTGTTACACTAGTGGCGTTACAAACATGACAGTGTAAGGATAAACGATATACAAGTTGTGTAGAGAAAAGCATCTTTTTTGGAGATAATCTAGATAATTAGAAAAATAAAAATAATAAACAGTCAGGTCTGCAAGTCATGCTTCGGTGGGTCCTGCGCCCTAAAACTTTTCACTTCCTGGGAGGGTGAAGACACTACCTCTCCCTACAGCTTTGCCTCTGCAAGATACAAATAAATTCTTCATTCATGTCCCACCTTATCCTACGTTTTCAACAAGAAATCTATCTATCTCTGGCAAAGTATTGCTATTATTTACATTATTGTATAAGACTTTGATTTGCAATCAGTTCCAGCTAGATGAATCACTGTGCTACTCAGAGCTTGCCATAAAAGTCAGAGCTTCTGGAGCAATTGCTGAAGGAACAGATACTCTTAACATGCCCCTGCCTAGAAAGCCTTACATATTAAAACAGAGAGCAAAACTGGAGGCAAGAAAGAGGAGCAAGTGTCATGTGTGCGTGATTTTAGGTCCATTTGATATCTGTAGCTTTAAAAAGTTCCTGACAGTTTGATGTCATTTTCCTTTCAGCCTACCAAGATTAACAGACAAAGTTTTTGAGCTTTGCTGTCCAAATTTTTGCCTGAAAAGTATTGACTCTATCTCCGTTTCAGTCGGAGAAGAGTTATCAGAAATAAAACAGTTTTGTTGGTACAGAGACAGCACATCAGTTTTTCTCAGGTGATGAGGTTTTCTGCTCGCTTAATTAAGACCTAGCAAATGGTGGTAAAGAAGTACTTTATTTCCATTGGTGAATTGTTGTACTAAAACGAAATATCTTCAGCTATTTCTAGAATTTTTATGTTTACTTAGCTCTGTAACAGAATAGGGTGATGTTTTATTCATTACCTGTTTTATGTCAAAATCCTTCCATAGGTTAACCATAAGGCATATGATACAAGGGAAAACATTTCCTTTTGATACTTCCTTATGACTGCTTTTTAAAGTAATAATTGGGAGTTTTAAGCAAATCCAAAACCAAATTATTGTTTTTGTAATTGTAAAAACTAATAAAACTAATGACCAAACTAATTTTTCTTATCACAATTACTTCACTGCCATTTTCAATGAGTGCATAAATTGGAAATAAAAAATCTCTGTGTATAAGAAGCATCACCACCACTTTACTAAGCAATAAAAATACTTGCTCACTGCTAAAGGCCTCTGTCAATACAGGAAAAATGTTCAGTGAAAGTGGAAAACAGACATTACAGTTTGACAGCCATCTTGTTTGGAGCTTTTTTTTGATGACTTTTTTCAGCTGTTTTAGCATGACTATGACAAAGCTGCTGAAAACAATGTAAATGTGACAAAAGAGATCAGTGCTTTCTCTTACTAACTGAACTTCAGCAGAGGTTCTTGGCTTTCATTACATTTCATTACATTCCAATACATATAGTTTCTTTACATTCTGTATTTAACATTCCACATATACCTTCGTAATACAAAACATTTTATAGCATAGAGCTATCAGTAACTCTGTATCTCTAAAGTATGTCCACTATCTGTTTAAAAAATATCATCATTCACTTCCATAACAATATGGCATTCTGCTGTTTTCATATGGCAACAGAATCATCTTAGCTTGATCAGTTCAACCTGATTCTGTAAGTTGCTTTCATTTTCTGAATTATATACATCATCTGTTTTACAATTCATGCATAATCAGTTATTTCCACAATATACACATAGAGAGCTATTAAAGATACACATTTGAGAAAAATAAAGGTTATTTCCAAATGAATACTAAATGCATGAGACTTACCACAACTTTTTCTTTATGAGCTTTGACTGTTGCTCCAAACCACTGATTTGTCTTAAACTCAATAGGTTCCCTGGTGCCATTGACTTTAATTTTCCTGTTGTCTGGCAGAGGAAGAAGCAGTATATTGACAGCTTATTTTTAAAAAAGTATTACCCTGTGAGTTACAGACATAAGTGAATAGACTAATGGATATATTACATTGCATCCACTGTTATCATCCAACCTGTTTAATAGGAAATGGACATCCTAGTATCATTTAAGCTTTTCACTGGTGAATGGAAACCAGCTTAAATTCACATGTGAACATTCAAAATAATTACACTTAAATTTTAGAAAAAAATACACAGGATTGCAATAAGAAATGCTGTGTTTCCCCCTGACAAAAACCTCCAAAACAAACTAAAAAACAAACCAAAAGGAGACAAAAAAACCCCACTTTACCTGGAATTTATGATGAAGAATGAAAAAGAATCTACAAAAATAGGTGAAAAGCCCTAAAAAGTTTTTTCAGATGTAGTAGAAACTTTCCATGAAAAAAGCATGTTCCATAATTAGTTTTTGTCAAACAAATGACATTTCTCAGCACGCTTATTCAAAATCCAACACTATAGATAGCAAACGGCTTAGTTTTTAACAGAATTACATGTGTACACAGTGTCACAAGAGACAGCTTCTTAATGTTGCTTTATATACACTCTTGCAGATGTCAGCATAAGAGAAGCCATCTGGGCAAAGATTCAGGACAATTATAATGCATTTCAGGTTTTAATAAAAAGCAGACATCCCTTCCTTTCGCCCTCAGTTTTCTGAAGTAAACTGATTTCCCATATGTTCATGAGCCATGCTCTTCCCTTACCAGTCATTCCTAATGAACTTTACACATAAGCAGGGCATTACTCCTTCCCTCTTGTATCTGCATTCTCTTATGTTTGTTTCTGGTTCTTATCAGGAGGGATTTCAGAAGAATCAATCCTTTTTATTCACTCTAAGTGAAAATAAAGCCATATACTGTCTATCTTGGAATGTTAAAAAAAAAAAGTAGTGTCATATTATAGTCTATGGATTTCCACACATTTTTAAATAACAGAAAAAATGCAGCCAACACTTTAAAAAGCCACCATTCATTGGGATTTCCACAACAGGAATACAGGAGATACCTGAATGCTTTTCTAGGACATCAGATTGCAAGTGACTTCAGTTCATAGTAACCTCATAAATGTAAATATAGACTGAATTAGGAAGAAAAATGTATCGTATTTGGAGAAAAAAGGGTATTCTCTCTCTGTGTTTTTTTCTAACAAACATGAAGGAAAGTTGAGTAAGAATGAATCTTTTAAAGTTTGAAAGTCTCTGAGGAAACATCTTCCTTCATACAAGTATTTGTTGTAATTGCACCAATTACAGGAGCTACTATGGAAGACCATGCTTAGTGAGAAAAGAGAAATAAATTTCAGGAAGTAGAATTTAAAATTACTCTAAAAATATTAATTTAAAAAACACATTTTATTTAAGTTAGACCTAAACTCGTGTGAAGTGTGAGACAGTGTATCTGACACACCACTTTTTAAGAGCTGCCAACTTCTACCTTGTAGTTGGCAATACTTCTTTTGATTAATTTTTCCAGTGAAGTCAGACCTTTTCAAATTTTAAAGGTTTCTCTTTTCTTTTTTTAACGCTCCAACAGATCTGAACATGATCAATGTCCACAGATGAGGTCTTGATAGAAACAAAGGCTTTGAAGCTTGAAAATCAGCCATGGCCAGCTTACGGCAGCCAACCCTACCCTGGTTCTGAGGATAGTCATAACCAGTATTCTAATTTAAAAGGAGCTTACATTTTCAATCAAAACAACATACTTGTCTACTGGCAAAGTATACCAACATTTGAAAAGAAGTTAAATTTTAAAACTAGGACAGCCATTCACAGGATTTATAAAACCACAGCTGAATTCACCAGTAAATCTGCAAGAACTATAGACAGATACACACACACTCCCACCCTGTTTAGTGGCCCATGGTGTAGTAGGAATATTTTGTCACGTGGCATGGGATTTTCATTATAAAATTATTAGCAAAATATCATAGACAAACAAATTAATAAATAGTTTTTTCCCCAGATAATCTCTTCTGATAGAAATTTTCTAATCACCTTTGTTTGGCATCCTTGCTGGAGCTATGGATTCATACTCCCAGTTTCTAAGGTTGTGCCTTAAAATTCAGTTCAGTCTTTTGTATGTAAACACCAGCCAGTATTTCGGATTTCTGTAAACCATTTACTGCTTTCCCTATAATTTTATCAAAATGAAGCTATATACACAACTAACTTGTCTGAATACACATGGGCTGTCATTACTGTGCTGTACTATAATTGTCCATTTCTGAGCTAGCCATCCACTTGCATCTCAGGACATGATCTAGGCTAGTTCTTCTCCTAAAGCCAATACCTGAGCAGGTCAGAAGAATCATGGCCTATAAGTACTTTTTTTTTTTAAGCAACTGTAGATAACCGTGGATGACCAGCTTAGATTAGACTCAGATAAAAACTATCCATTTACCCATATAAATCCCACTCCAGCTACAAAAACAAAAAAATTTGTCTTTGGTACATTCCTTAAAACAGCGTTACCTAGGCATTTCAAAAAGTAGCATGTCTGTATCCTGACAACACCTTTATATGATGGAGAAATATCTTTCCTTGTGCTATTTATGGGGATCTGAGGCCTACAGGATGTGTCTATACTGTACCTTACCCATGGACTAAGCTATATTTCTGTGAACAGCAAAAAGTTGGCTTGAATTCAGATTGTGTTCAAATGTCATCTTCTCTTCTGGAAGAGAACGCCTGGCCCCGTTTAGGAAGGAGTCCAAGCTATCTTGTATCACGATATGTGACACTAATGCAAGGATAGCTGGAATACAAGGCAGCAGCTGGGCTGGGCACACAACGCCTGAGCCTGTCCACAAAGCGGTCCAGGGAGTGCCTGAGTACCAGCTGGACTGCTTCAGAGCCAGCCAGGATCTGTTCCAGATGGTCAACAGTCTGGATGATTCGCAAATTTGGCTTGAAACGCAGCTCTGGAGTCACTCATAACTGTACTGCCTAAGACTGTGTTGCAGACTAAGGCCGAGACAACCAGGAGTATGCAAAGAGCAGAGAGACTTATAAATAGGAATTTAGGTGCAAGGACATCCTTAAACTGCATCTCAGCAACCCAAAGGACCTTATTTTCTACTGCAGGAGCCATGAATCCTATCCATGGTACTTCCCCACAATCTAGCTTCAGAAGCGTCTCTGGAGATAGTGAAACATGATTCTTTACCCAGTCTTTTAGTCTTGAGGTACCTAAAAGCTACCAAAGGGAAAAGGGGCCCTTTACATTGCCAAAGCAGTAGCTGGACAAGTAGAAAAATTTGACTTTAGACAGTAAAAAGCAAACCCATGTTAAGAGTAACAGTACAGGGATCATTTGCAGGAATTAAATCCTGAACATGGAGCAAGTGTTAATGCAAATCCATTACTTGCACACATTAGACTAAATTTGGTGCTTTCTCTGGGGATTGGTCTCCTCTCAGTCACTGAGTCAGCACATTATAAACAGTTTAATAAGCATGAATCAAACATTATTCTTACAAATATTTCCTTTTTTTGTACTAATCAAGATCTGCATAAGAAACAGATGTATTTGTGAACACTGGTAGTGGCTTATTGTGATTCATTCGGATCTTGAACACAATAAGTAAAAAATGCATCATCTTTTATAATTTGAAAATATTCAAATGAACAAAAGCAAACCAAGGTGGTGATGGGTCAAAGGTGGAACTTGAGGATTTCAGAGGTCTTTTCTAACCTAAATGATTCTGTGAAAATATTTTAATCAAACAACATGGGAAAACAATTTTTCTAATCAAAGCAACAAATCTGTCTATGCAATAAACCTGCAACTCTTTCAAGTAAGTTCTCACCATCCAGGAACTTTGAAAAGTATTATCTTTACTTGCTCTATGTGTATTTGCCTGTATGTGCTGGATAAACACAAATGGCTGTTGATGAGGCAGCTGCAGCAGGCTCAGTTATACTCTTCCCTCAAATCTGTACCTACATCCAGGATGGCAAATCCCTTTCAAATACCTGTTTTGAAATACGTGTGTACATACCTATGCGCATTTATACATACAAAAACATAGATACCATAAAATGAAATATATATATTTCATATATTTCTACATAATTATGTATATACAGAGTAGAGGTGAATAATCACCTCAATCTGTTCATATTTATATAAAATGGGAATATAGACATATAAAACCAACAAACATTTATATAAATTTACACAGGTAAGGGAAAAGGAATATCCCTCTGAAACAGAGTCAACACCTGGAATGCTATGTACAGTTTTGAGACATCAGTAGAAGACTTGGCTTGGAGGCCATGGTATCTCCACCCTTGGGTGGTTTCAGATGTTGACTACACAAGGCTCTGAGTAACCTCATTTAACGTTAAAATCAGATCTCCAGCATCATAAGGGTTCTGGTTTATAGAAGGGAAGAGAGAGAAGGAAGGGTTTGATCTGGCATACATGCTCCCATATTCTAGAAGTGAGGGAAAAGAGGGAATCATGTCAACCCTATTACCAGTGATATCTTTTTCATATCACTACAGTAAAAGAGTTCAATGATACCACCTATTACAAAGCAAAGGTAACTCAGTAACCTTCACAGGGTCATTGATATTAGACCCTCACCATAGGGACGGAATTCAAATGCAAAGCCAAACACTATGTATGGTCTAGGGAACCAAGCAAAGCAATTGTTCTTAATTGATGTTGAGGGGAAAAAAGGACTCCATGGTGTTTAGAGACAGTAAGGATATGCAAAATGCTTGCATGATGACAAGAGTTGCTTCCATTTTTAGATTTATCTGGTTCTGCAAACATCTATTTAATTCCTGGTTTTTACTGAGACTTAGCTGCTATTCATATGAGTTATTTTAATTTGATAGATCATATCTAGGGAGCTTTATTAGGACTTTCATTCCATGAATAAAAAAAAAAAGAATCATCAAACCCAATAGGATTTTTTTTCCCGTAAGTAAAATCTGATCAAAACCAAATTAAGACCTCAGGGCTTGAACTAACATAGCTAAGAGTATTTTTTTCCCTTCTTTAGATAAGGCTGAGACTTACAAAAGAAACTCATGAGAGTCTATTATAAATTGGAATGCTACAAGTGAACCATGAGGCTACAGATAAGGTCTTATTGGCAGAGTGGACTGAGAAGTGTCAACGTTTAAAAGTACAACAAAGTTCTCCCTCAGCAATTTCTCTTGAGATGCAAATTCTTTTTTTATAACGGGATTCTAAGTTTTCCCCAGAATCTTACCATCCCCTCAGCTAATGATTTTTTCATGTAACTAAACCTCTTGAGTCCCACAATACATCTTTTCCTTATACAGTACCTGGGTTCTGTTACAATCAGCTCAACTGCTGGCCAGATTAGCTCATGTTTTTTATCAACTGCACGCTTGGGCAGTACTGATTTACATCCCCCTCCCCTGCTCCTCTTCAGAGGCTGTTCAGATTTTTCTCCAGCCAGTTTAGAAAAATATAACCTATTTTACTAAAATTGGTACAGTTACCAAAGACAACACCTCAGTGAGTTCTGGAAACTCAGAGGAAGTAGGATCTAAAATTCTGCCTTAGGGAGCTAACTTAAAACATAAGAACTTGATGCACTCTGTAATGTATTATAACTAAAAGTGACCATTATAATGAGTTTCTGAAATCTGAACTAGTAGCTTTTTACCAGATTTCAAATGCAATAGTGCATTTTAGGGGCTATTTAAGTTTGCTTCTGGCTGCAAGAGGTTTTGAATGGTTCAGAAGTTCCCCAGTTAATCAAGTGGGGAGAAAGTTTCCTTCATATTGCTCTCCTGCTACCTCTCCTGGTGGCTGACTGGAAGAGCACACAGCTCAAACAAAGTCTTGGTAATTCTACCTCAATGCTAAAGCAGAAAAAGTCATTGTAAACCTCACTTCATACAGGTAAAACTGAAAAGAACTTAGCTTTGTGTAGGTAAGAGAGGAAAGACAGATCACAAGCCTTTAATATGATGCCAAAGCTTGTTTCTCTGTCCTCTCATTGAGTTTGAAAGAGTATCACAGCTGTGCACTGCAATACAGCCAGACAGCTTTACAAAATAGGGAAACAAGGGAGAAGAGTCTCTGCCCTTCAATCCGTATCTCCCGAAGTAAGTGGATACTAAAAGCCCTTCCATTATACTTTACCTCAGCTACCTGCTGCAATGGAGCAGGTTAAAGCACCCATTTGCTCTCAGGGGCAGGTTCTTCCCAGAGTCTTGACCCCGGCAAACAGACTTACGGAGTTTTAAAGAACTGCAAACATGGGACTGCAGAGTCAGTGCTGTATCAATAGCAGGAAACACAGAGTTCCTGCTAAAGCCCCTTCTTGGCTGGAGGCCATATCACTGGCAAACCCATATGGGAATGTCCAGTTACATGACTTGCTTATGGATGGGTTGGCTCAAATCCTACAGCATGTCAAAACTTTATCCTCCTTCCCTCCTCTGCCCCTCTGTTGCATTTCAGGAACTATATTTCAGCAATAGGACTAATTATTGATGCAATTAAATCATCTCATTGCTTTGGAAATCTCTGGATTAGCTACTATAAAGAACAGAGGTATGTTCCTTGTGATCTGAGAAATTAGTGACAATCTGGGACAACTACTTGTAGAACAATTTCAGTTAGGTGGTATGATTTTTTGGAATGGCTGCAGATACTCCAGCACCTCTATTAACTTCAATTAAACCATCTTCTCAGCAGAGTAGTTTAGCCCATACGCATTTCCACATTAACACAAGTTATGCAGCTGCCCACAGCACTCAGATTAGCTTGGGCTTCCTGACATATGCACAGGGCCACAGAGATGATTTCAGGAGTACTCTTGGTTTTGAATATCATTGCCGGTATTAAGGTGCCCAAACTCATCGATCTGTGTTTGACAGGTAGAACATGGCACTCAGAAGTAATAATACGTTTTCTAAAGTTTTTTTGATATCTTTCATTGTGAATTGGGTGAACACTGTGTGTTCCTGTTGGGTATATGTTATTCAATGCAATGTCTACTCCCTCATGTGATCTTAGTTTCTGAGGAGAAAAAAAAGAGCAAGAGGGCTTCACAAACCATAAGGATTTTTCTTTTGTCATTTAAAACTTACATGAGCCAGAAAAAAAAAGTTTAGGACTGAGTGCCACAGTCTTTGTGGTGACAGGTAGGTTAGCTATACTTATTTGTGGCAGTAGAAGTATGAACACAACTTGCATTGAATGTAACATACTTGAGCTTCATTTGCGCATCCAGTCTGCAGAAATGGAAGACATGAGCCCTCCTGCTCATATGTAATTTAACCCAGTGGTTGTCAATCTCTTGGACTGAATCTTTTGAATTTTTATGTTATAGTGGAAATTTCACAGTTTGTGTTACCTGAAGCAGTTTCACACCTCTAACGTTGGATAGAGTATATATCTGCTTTACTTTTACAAATTCTTTAGAAGTCCTCCATTGAACTCTTGGCTGAAAAATACTGATTTAACAAATTCTTTATCTACTTCTTGGTTCACACTGTCTTTTAAGTGTTACATTATACTCTCCCTTTCTTTCTAGTTCCACTTAGTTTTTATGTCTGAACTTAATTTAGAATGCTTCCAATTATTCAGCAGTTTTGTTTCTTCTATTGTGCTTAGCGAATCTAACTGAAAGAGCTGATATTATTTAGAGTCAAGAAAAAAGTATTAAAAATGGAAGCTTTGTATAAAAATGCATCAAAGTGAAATCTTCCAGCCTTGTATCAGCCTCTGTCATTTTTCTGTTTTGTTTCAGAAAACATTCCCAAAGCTTTAAAAGACTTTTAAAGATCTGCTATGAGGCATGAAGCATTAATCTTTAAAATTAAAGCTGCTAGAGCTGAATTTTCAGTCTTCTAACAACTTCTGGGTGTTTCTGCTTTGGAAGAAAGAATTATCTTGTGGTTCAGGAACAGGAGGAAGAAGGAAAAAATCTCGAGTCAGTTATCAGTATCATCACCAACTTCCTGTATGATCTTTGACAACCCAGAATGACTCTGTTTACTAGAATAAGTACTAAAATGGAATTAAAATATGAAATGGGAATAGCAACATTTATGAGTGATGTTGTAGGGAAAACACATAGTGAGTAGAAGATGCCTGTACAAGAAACTGAAAACTGAACTGAAAACACTCTCCACATTTACTAAGGACTAAGTCCCACTAGGCATAAAATGGTTAAAGGCTTCAAAAGGAACTGTGTCACAGACTATTTGAAATAGTTTCATCTAGGATAGAGCTCATGTGGACTATATGTCTGCTTGGGGGAAAAGTGGAAAAAAGGAAAATTTGCTCCTGTAAATAGTGGATTTTGGAGAGAAAAAAATTACATGAAAGCACATCCATACATCAGCAAAACGTGTCATCTAAGGCCTACTGGAGATGGCCTTTCTGTTGTTGGCAGTGAAGAATAGAGGTTGGTACAAGCTATGCAAACCTTCCTGGGGTACCTGTCTATAAAGGCAGCTGGACACTGCTGAATTGTGTGAAATGACACCTTAACTGCCCTTAGAACTGGAATTAGACAGCCAATGACAACACTGCTAAACCTGCCTATGCTGCTGCCTCTTCTCTAAGGACCATGCACTTTTATCTACACAATGGGCTCCTTCTGGCTTAACTTCAGCTGCCTACAAGTCAGGATTGTATCTAGAGGACACAAACAGCCATCTCTGGAAGACTGAATGAACCATGCTTTGGAGATTCCAAGCTGAATAGTTGTGTGATACAGTCCAAAGCCTTACTGATGTACTTATCAGTCTGCTTGTGCCTTTATTCAAAACACAGTATCTGCAAAAGGACATCTCTGTCAAGAGTATAGAGTTGTCCTGAGTTTCCCACAGGAAAGTTAGATGTCCTTGTATGTTTCATCAATAGGTTTTCATTCATTTTTCAAAAATGCCTCTTTGAAAACACGACAGAGTTTTCATTTGGTCTGTAAGTTTTCTATTCAAACCTGCAATTCGTTTGTATAGATAAAACATTCCATTTTTGTTACACGAACTATCTAATCATAGATGGAAATACATGAATATTTTCTCTATTTCCTAGTTTTATTTGAAATATGTACACTCAGGGCATATTACAATAAAAATAATGCATGCATACTGTCTGTGTGCATTTACATTTATACATATTACAATATGCTGTACATAGTTTCATATGCCCAAGTAACCATATACACATACAGGAACTACCACTTACTCTGTTTTAAAGAATTCCCAGCGTGATTGGACAGTCAGCCTGATCAGAGTTCCTAGACACTAATACAGTAATAGGATGTGGGTGGTTGGAGCTGGGAGGGGTAAAGAACTGCACTGCTTACTTGCTACACTTAAGTAAACTTCTCTTATTTAACTTGTGCTCTCAGAAAAAAACAGAGTTATATTGTGTTTCCATTTCAATAAACCACAAATATTAAGAATAAATATAACCTAAAGAATACCAGCTCTCGCTTAATGGTCAAACTACCAAAGTCTATCTAAATAAAGGAATTGGTTTTAAAGTCTCTGCAAACACTAGGTTTAAATTATTTTCAAGACCTATAAAGAGACAACAGAAAACATAAACAGCCTGAATTGTTTAAAATGTGTGTTCCCTCCAATTAAATAAGAAACATCTGTCTTGGGATTTTAGAAGTGGATATCATCTATCCTCACTGTGCCTAAATGGGTTTGCATCTAGCTTCCAATGTTCTGAAACAAAATTCCTGCTTTCTGAAAAGAATTAAATAAGCATGCCGCATGAGGTCCTTCATCCATCTGAAGAGCCGGAAAGCCCCTTGCTGAAAATAACAGCAAAGACTAGAAATCCTGTTATTTCCAAGACTCAGAGAAGTGTGAGATGTGGGTTTTGGGGCTTTGCCTTCTGAACATTCAAAACTATTTTCAAAAGGAGGAATCTGACACAAATACCTTTCATTAAAGAAAAAGAAAAAAGGAAAAAGAAAGGGCAGTTATTAAGATGAACTACGTGCCGATCCCGGAGGTCATACTCCTATTATTTCCCTGGGGACCATTAAGCCCTTCTCTGCAAGCGCACATGCATTCGGACCCCCAGGAGGGGGATTTCTCCGGCCAAGTGCAGATCCTCGGATCAAAGTGACCCAAGTGAAGGGACCGTTGCACAGCGAGCGCTGCGCTGGGACCAGCCGATCACTTACTGGTGTTGTCGAAGGGGATCTGCCGGCAGCGGGCGGCGGGCCAGGCGCAGTAGTACACCGCTCCTCCTTCCACGATGTCGGGCTGCGTGGTGTTGGCTTTGGGGGCTCCCACCAGGACACTGACCCTGCCAAACAAACCAGCAGGTCACCGGGGCGATGAGGACCGGCGGGCGGTGGGCGCTGTCACCTTGTGGCCGGGACGCCACTGTTCTCCCACCGCCTTCCCAAAGGCTCCTTCCCAAAGCGCTCCCCGAGCCCGTGAGCCCCCCGGCCCCGGCCGGGCAGGGCGGGCGGCCCCGACTCCCCCACCCCCGGCGGCGGCACTCACGTGCTGGGGTCGGGGATGTAGAAGTCCACCGAGTACCCGAAGTAGCTGCCCGGCGGTCCGCTGTACACCGTCCGCTTCTCCTCGTCCAGGTTGAAGGCCACCAGCGCCGGCGCCCACAGCAGCGCTGACAAGAGGAGCAGCGGGCGCTGCCGGCGGCGGGGCCGCCCGCGGCTGAGGCGCAGCATCCTCGCCGGCTCCCGCTGGCAGAGCGGAGCGGAGCGGAGCGGAGCTGGGCAGTGCGGAGCGGAGCTGAGCACTGCAGAGCGGAGCTGAGCGGGGCAGAGCGGATCGGCGCGGTGCGGCTGCCGCGGTGCGCGGGCGGGGGCGGCGCGGGAGGCTCGGCCCCGCTCGGCCCTGCTCGGCCCCGCTCACCCTCCGCGGGGGACGCGCGCTCGGGCGCCCCCTGGCGGCCCGCGCCAGGCGCCCACCCGGCAGACCCGGGGCAGCGGCTTCGCCCTCAGGCGACCGAGTGAGGGCTGGTGGTTTCCAGCCGAGTTTCTCTGGACCTGTAGCATTTTCAAGAGTTTCAACTCTTGAGTTTAAACAAGTATCAGAGCCTGACACTTGAAAATCCCTTTTGGGAAACTGGAGTGCGTTGAAAAAAATCGTAGACCTTCATCAGACTGTTATGCCCGGCGTGGCTGTTATGAAACAAAAACCAAACAACCACAGCAATGAAAAAACCCCTTCTAACCACTGGAAAGGTGTCAACCCGGTCACACAGTTTTGAACGCACTAGAAAACGCATTCCTCACAAGTTTCTCCGTGGGTGCCCGTCTGGCTACGTAAAGCTTTCAAAAGCTGAAGGGGGCACCTCACACCGGAGGGAAGCCTTGCACTGCTGCGAGCCTTCAGCGCGGCTCCGTGCAGGAGCAGGTGTCCTGCCTCTTCTGCCGCAGAAATAACCAATACTGGTACATCGCACGTGGCATACAATGGCACTTTTAAAAGGCTCCTCTTGTGATTTCTTCATAAAAGTAATTAAAACCGATGAGGCTGTGTAACTCCGGTCCTGAGTTGTTCTGCCCCCTGCAAGCCCCACAATAGAGTTTTAACTGCTTAAGAATATATAAAAACTCCCTGACTGCCTGAAATGCTCCCTTCCCCTACAAAGCTAAATGGGGTGTCACATCCACATCTTGAGGTGACAGCATGATTTGTATTTTTCCTGGCCAACTCAAAGCTAGGAAGAAAAGGAGAAACATTTTATTTCCTACATAATCAAGTGTTACAAGGAAAAAAGAATTGTTTTTCATAATTTAAAACACAGATGTGTCCAAAACAATATCAGAGAAAGATTAGAAGGACAGAGAACCCATTTATAAACATGTTACAGTAGAGCATACCTATGAACGCAGCTGAGAGTAGTTTTGTTGTGAGGTTCTGGTTTCTTCTGTGTTTGTTTTATTTTAAGTGCTTTATGGCAAGATTGTTCAGATAAGACTAACATTCCTTTTCACAAAAATAGAACTGTGTGTTTATTTCCAGCATTAACTGTGTGACCCTTAGCTGTCCTCACAGGCTTGTAATATTCCTTAATTCTACTTGCCTTACAGTTATATGAAATTTACTTTTGCCATTGGAGTGAAACATCACCATTGATGCTATTTCACTCTTTTACATTGAACAAGTATCTCTTAGAGATCTAAGCACCAGTAATAAATTCAGGAGGACCTCAATCACTTGTAGGACTAAAACCTACTCTTAAAAATCATTCAACTTTAAGGCAATTGAAGACATTTAAAAGTTGTGTTGCCTTATGCTAATAATAATGCCTTGTTATTTTTCAGCACAACAACAGTCCGTTACAGGGCTGATTGTCACAAAGGAAGTTTCTGGGGCTTGGAGCACTGCTCAGATTGCACTCCCGACCTGTGGCACTCAGGAGTGAGAAGGCAGCACGTTCTGGTACTGTAGCCATCTTGTAAGATATATCCAAAACAGAGTTAAAATTCAGTAACGAGCACAATAGGAAATAGGTGAGTATTCCCACAGGTGAAAAGCCAAAGGGGCATAGTTAGAAAAATATGCCATCTAACCTGGTTGGTTTGAGCTAAAACAGGAAAAAAGTGCTTCAAGTGGCTAAAAGTACTAAAACCCACATGGAAGGCAGTGCAGAATGAAAAGAAGGAAAACTTTCAAGATCCTGTTACCTCTAAAATGTTAACATAGAGCAGTCTCTCTCCCCTTACTCCTTTTTTCCTTTTTTTTCCCCCCTCTCCCTTCATATAAAGAAGAGATATATGAGGGTAGGATATTCTAAATCAAAGAGAGAAATAAAAAGAATATTAATTTTTGTTTTTTAAGGATTTGCAGTGTTTCTCTAAATAACCTGGACCTGTTCTGATCATTGGAACTTTATTCCAGTTTCCTCAGACCTTAGAAATGTTTGGAGTGGACACTGATCTGCACTACTTCAAGGGTAAGCAACTGGTCCAGTTATTGGTAGACTGAAGTTTGGACTTCAGCATACCTGTGGCCTAGAAGATACATTAATTGCTTTGAATATCAAACTAAAAAGTCTTAACAGGCTCTAGGACCAGACCTGAAGCCAGAACAGAAAGCTTTTTTATGATCATTTAGCTAAGAGTCCAAAAGTCATTATCTATCTTACAGAATAACTGGAAAGCCAGATGTGGGACCAAATAATTTAGGCGGATAAATGTAAGATTCATGGTGTGGATTTCTATAGCTTAGACTATGTGCAGTTGGTGAAGTTAATATGTCATTATGATCTTTCCAATCTTAAAAACAGATCAGTCAAATCTTCTATGAAAATTTTTGCTCAAGCAAAACTTAAACATTAATATTTCATAGAAGACTATTATCAGAGCTTTAATGTTTTTTATGCCATTATTTAGGAACGTTCCTGCTAGCAGATGAAGAGCAAGTATTTCAAAGAATCATAGGGGCTTTTAAGATGAATCTTATCAAAATTAATGACAATTTTCTAAATCTTTTCAAAACATGGCAATACAGAAGCTGAAGTATCCAAATTCCATAAAAAAAACTTACCTTTTCTTTGTTTCCTAGTTTTGTCTCTGTAGGCTAGTGCCATTACAAAAAGACAGTATTTTGTACTTATTATCCTATCTTAAAGCAAGAGGATAAAACAAGGATGTGACCATGCTCTACAAACAGGAGCTTGTGGGAAACAAATTCAGGATGACATGCCAACAGATGTTCAGCTTTCTGTTTTAAACCTTACCTTTGTGAACATTGCCCAAGTTAAAAATCTTTGCAAAGCAATTCATATGTGAAAAGCATTAAAGCTAATTTTAGAGAGAGCAGACTACATCTTCTATCAATCAAAGCATATAGACTGTAGAAAATTTTTTTTCAAGAGATCTCTTCTTTGCCCTAAACTCATACTCACAGGAGAGAATAAAAAAGCATACTGATGGACCAGATAAGCAGAAATTATAACTATCTGAAGGATAAAAATTATCCAGAAACCAAAATGCCCAGCCAGTATTTAAGTGATTCCCTGCTTTAAAGGGCTCTTTGTGTGGACTGTAACAAGGGTATTTGGATTTGGCTGCTTACCTTGAACAGTTCAGACTTTAACAAAGCAAATACGTATTTGTTAGCCTTCAGCCTTCAAATATAACTCACCTGGGCTAATATGATGCACTGAAAGTAGTCTTCCCATTATTTATTTAGATAATTTATTTAGAGTATCTTGACTGTGAACCTCAGTATACACTGAAGTGGGAATAATTTCTTTTACCTTTTAGCCAGCAGTTGACCCCAGGACCCTTCTTTTCCCCCCTCATCATTTTATTAAGAAAGTGAATTTAAAGTGAAGAGCCACCAACATGTATCTGAACAACTTTCTGCCTCTAAAGGCTTTGAGACATGGGAGGAGGAACCCAGTGTTCCAGACCACCTGTCCAATGTCCTGCTAACTGTACTATGTTGCCAGCTGGGACATCAGTTGTTTCCCAGAAGATACTGATCTTTCCTCTAAAACTGAACCACGGTGCAATATGAAAAAAAATCATTCACCTAGAGTATTAATCAAAATGTAATTTAACTGCATATTTAGTTCATGTGCTTTCTTACATTTAGCACAATCAATTTGCTCTGATTACTTAAAGCATGTATTTAATCCCATAGAATGCTCTGGTCTTATTTATCGACTTGGCCTCAGTTGCAAACTGCAATATATACACATACACATACGTAGCACCTGGAGCACATCAACTTCTGAAAATTATTTAGGTTTCTGGTAATTTTTCCATGAAAACAAATCTAAATTACCAGACATTAATATCCCACATATTATATGAATCTGTCGTTTAAATAACCACACTCTTAGGGGAAAAAGGTGAATCTTCATAAAGGTGGAAGCTCTCCCATCTTGTTTATCAGGGAAGAAAGGTTCACTTGGCAGAGGCTCAGACTAGCTAGTTAGCCAGTGTAGTCCAAAAATAAGAAGCCAGGCCTCTAACGACTAGGCAGTATGAAGGAAAAGGGATACAGGAAGAAGGGGTCTTATACCACACCACCATCAGCTAATTTTCTCTGGAGTACAGCAGAAGTTTTAATCCAGAGTAATGCTTATATGCAGATCTCACATCACCAGGGCTTCTAATTTTTTTTTTCCTGTGAGAAAGAACATAAATTTTATCTGACAGTGGACTACAAAAGGATGTTTATTCTAACAATCAAGCTATGATTAAGTGCAAACTCTGGTGTGAGATACTCTTGCACAGACCAAGACAGACAACAGAATTCGGGAGAAAGAGCAAGAGAAGCGAATTTTCACCTTGCAAGGCATCAGTAGAACGCTGCCTAAAGACATTCATCTTAAATGTGCAAAACCACTTAAAGGGAATACCTATCAAGTTGAGTATTTACTGAAAAGCAAAGTTTCACACTTGCCAAGCAGATTATCTTCATTTATTATCCATACTTTTGAGTAGTACTACCACTGTTGCACAAGCCTTTTCATATCAGGCCCACACCACAAGACAGGAAACTTGTGTTCAAAGTAAGTCCTAAGATGAATTAAGGAATCTTCTCAAATTATTGTTATCTGCAAAGGAATTATTTTTTTCAGAAAAAGAAATCTGAAAAAAAGTTAAGATACTCTGCTGTCAGTTTACATTAAATAATGGTCATGGTCATTTCTGAAGTTAGGAAATTACCTTTTGGTGTGGGTTTTTTTCCACCCCCCCGAGATGTATTCACATTGAAAGCTGACATTTCTAAACCTGTGGTCCCTTTTCATAATCTCAGAGATGCAGCAAACAAGTCCAATTGAACCAAACTTTAAATAATATATGATTCAAGGAAAAGATTTTATTTTAGGGCTAAGAAGTTGATAATAAATAAAGGAATATAATAATGTAATACCAGATGTTCTCATGCACTTAACACATACAGTAACGCTGGCTTACACTGCTGTCTGGACAAATTAAGAAGTATTTGGCAATATTATAAGTTTGAATAGTTTATAGAACAAGAAATTCTTTCTGCTGTTTTTACATTTCTTTTATACAAATTCAAATAAATATTAATACATCTATTTTTTCTCAGAATTTCTCTTCACTTTTAACATGCCCAATAACTAAGCCACAGTAATATACAACTGCCAAGAAAGAATATTTAGAATTATACTTATTCCTAAAAATGTATCATATTTATGTCACATTGTGCAAGCTCTTTAGGTAAAATTAGATTTTAGGAAAAACTGCAGAAAATTTAAACTCATTAAAACATATCCAGTGCAAAGGCCAGTCTAGTCCACATATTATGGTACTGTAATGTAAGCTAGTATAAATTAAATAATAAAACATGCCTATATGATTCTGAGAAAGCTGAATATGTTTTATGTTTTGAAGATCTGACATCTAATATGCAGATTCTGCAATATTAGAATTTTTCAAATCTTCATGAGATGGCAAATGGTAAGACTTTATAAGAAGGCTTTTTTTTTAGGATAACTCACATTAACAGTACTACAGTGGCCAAAAAAGACAAACTATTATAATAGAAATAAATCTGATTAAAAAATTAAATATTCCAATTAACACTGAAAAAGTGTTTGTAATCATTATTTACAATTCATCAATGATACCAGTGTATAACTCCACACAAAGTATACCACTTCCAAGCAAATACCAACTCCTGCATCCCCCTTCGAGGATCCGATAGCAGTATGTTCTTTATGGGCAACATATCAGTTTAGAGAAGGAGATCGATCTGTGGTCCAGAGCAGTTCTATATATGGCCATTTGGTTTGCAAGCAGCGTTTCACAGGAGTGTCGTCGGTCTGTAGCATTGGTTCTTCAAATCCCATAACAACTGCTGTGCCTTCTACATACATGACCTGTCAAAAGAAACCCCATTATGTCAGCCTGGTTAGAAACTCTAAGATAAGGTGACTCTTTTCATCACTTTAGGAGGAGAGTTGTTACAATACACATTTTGGGGTATGAAACTGCTGGAGATTTCACAGGAGTAATTTTAAGGACTTAACTAAAGCTATTACAAAGACTGAGTATATACATTTTCTCAAAGAGTCTTTTTTACTTAAAGTAATTTTTTTCTTATGTCTACTAATGCCTCACAATCTTTTACCCTCAATTCTACTTCAGGAACTAACTTAGAAGCAGTCATGGTGTGTCACATATACCCCTCCCTTCACGAAAGCTGAAAATGAAATAGGTAATTTTTTTCCTCCCACTAAGTGGCTCCAAAAAACACTGATTTTTGATGCAAGTCTGGACTACTAAAATATTTCATAGAAAATTCCAAACATCTTAATTTAGATGTAGGGTTACTGATAGAAGTTGCACTTTGTGTATATTACGTCTCCATTGTCCCTTACAGTTCAGATTCCCTTCTGACAGGTAAGTGCCCTTTTCAAAACACAGAGCTTAAGAGATGTGTTCTGGTCAAGTGATATGCTAGCTCAAGTATACTAGCTCAAACATCATCAAGGGTACAAAGCAGTTCCCAATTCCAAATTCATCACTTTGGAAGAAAATTATCAAAATAACAGCCTTGTAAAAAGTCTGTTTCAAGTTAGAGTATTTGGCCTGTAACTATATTCAGTTTTGCACACCAACTGTTATTAGGGTTTAATTGTAAATCTTACCTTTTCGTTGTAGTTAGATTGCTTCAGTCCATTGTAATGGTAAACAGTGAATGACTCTGAAACCCTGGAGTCCTAGTAGAAAGAAGACAGTTCGTTTCATGGGACATATACATTGTGCCTTAAGTCTCCTCTCTTTACAACTAGATAGATGCGTTCAAGCAGAAAGACTCAAGGAAACTGTAAAATAGTACAGTTTCTTTTCAGTGGCAATGTTGAAAATTTTGTTAATTTCACCTTTCTCATCAGAAATAAAAAGAACAGATGTCAGTAAACCAAAGGGTAATACCCCCAAGGGCAACTTTGAACTTTAATTTCAGTACTGACCATGTAGAAGGTCAGATTTTTCATGCAGTAGTCATGTTCACGTGTATTTACGACTGTTTCGATGAAGTTTTTTACTAAGGACCAGATCCAATCTCTGGCCCTCCATTTGAGAGCAAAAAAGTAATTTACACCCATGCCTGCTTGAGTAAACTAATTTTGAAGACACCCGTTCAGTCGAGTTCTAACTGCAAATGTACTGCAGTTGTTGACCTAATGCTTTAATCCTAAAAGGACTGAAAAGCTTTGGATTTAACTGCACCAGGAACCACAAACCAGGTGTAGTATAATCTCTTTTATGCCTACTGGACCAGGCTTCAAACAAAAACTTATCCCTTTTTTAAGCACATGGAGGTAAAGGCTGGAATGAGAATAGATCTGCTCAGGTTACAGTACATCCATCAGATTACAAAAAGCCCTCATTCATTTTTCTATTCTTGAATGATTGACAAACTATCAGTGTATGGGTCTCTCAAAGCAACTCGTTATTCAGTGGAGGGAGGGTAGCAAAAGGAAGGTTAAGTGGTAACTGCTTACAGAAGTGGCTTCAAAGAGGTAAGTAAAATAAAGCTTTGCTGGGAAGGAAAGAGGACACTCACTCTTTTCCCTGAGGAAGTTATGCTCACCCTGAAGGAAAAGAAATGCTATTTTCCACTTCCTGTCCCCTGGATATTAAGAATTTTGTGCAGTTGTTGTTCCCCCCAAAAAAGGGCTACTGGGGAATCCAGGAATTCCCCTTTTCAGGTGACTGCCCTAAGCAGTAAAGAGTCAGGCTTGCTCTCTCAGGAATAGCTGAACAGCTTTGAATAAATTTCTTCTAAGCCAGCAGCTTTGAGAAGGAAAGATAAGATACCTTCCTGCTTTTGAGGTGGAGTTTAGTACTTTCTAAGAGAGTAAGAATAAGGGTTTGAATATTCTCAACAAAGAAGGAACTGAATCTGGATCTCCCGAGCACTAGCTACATGGTCAAATATTGTATAAAGGGGAACACAACAATTCCAATTATAACTGGTATCTGCTATTTACTCACAGTATTTTAAAGAAAGATATTAATCTTCATTTCTGTAGAATTTCACTTTCAGAAAGAATTCTGAACAAGGTGTCAATATGAGTAAGGGCTATTGCTACCTGATCCACAGAGCACAGAAGGACTGGATATTGTATCTATGCCCTCAGCATTCAGTAACGGGAACTGGCAGGTTCCAGTTCGAAACACCTGATGGTTCAAACTGTACTCTTAAGGCAGTAACACTTTCCATATTTTGTGCTGGAGTCAGCAAAGGTTTAGTAGCACAGGCAAAACTGGTGGGAAATCACATAAAGCAGGGAATTAGCACTTCACAGACAGGCATTGAGTTGGGGGCTCAACCACACAGCAGGTAAAGAGTTGCCCCACCAACTCTCTAGCTAGTGGACAGTTTAGGCACAATTATGGAGGATGTGCTTGGCTTTCTGAACTTCATTCTAAGCATCTGAGGCCTAAAATTAAGCAGTGGAGTCTTCCAGATTTGCAAGTGTAATATAATTTTTAGAACAAAACTATATTTAATTGTACATATATTTCCACTTCTGGATAAACAAATGAAAGGAACAAGAAAACAGCTGGCAAATATACAATGCAGATATAATTCTAAAAGTCCAGGGAAAATGAACACTAACTCCTTCTCTTTCCTCTTGGTGATGAATAACCTCTTAATGATATACTCAGTCCCTATCATCTTTGGCAGCACAGTTCTAGTGTCTTCTAAATGACCAGACTGTTTCATAGTACAGAATGCTACATCCAAACAGTGCTGTACAACCTTCAACAAAAAGAGTCTTGCTGCAGGCATTTAAAAATATTAGTTTCACATTTCCTGGGTTGTAAAAATTAGGTCACATAGTTTCAGTGACACGTTAGGCTACAAAAGCCTCCAAAGAAGTACTTCTCTCAGGAGCATTTGCATGGCCATGGAACAAGCCTCCATAAACCTGCACAGAGAGCTCTTATTCCGACCAGCTCCCTCTTCTGGTTTACCACATATCTGTACAAAGACGCTCCTTGTGGCAGGACAGAGGCAGTGTAAGGGTAGGAAAATGTGATCCAGGGCAAATGGAGAAGAGGAATAATAGAATCATAGTATGCTGAGTTGGAAGGGACCCATCAGGATCATCGAGTCCAACTCCTGGCACTGTGCAGGACACCTCAAGAATCACACCATGTGCCTGAGAACATTGTCCTTCTTGAACTCTGTCAGGCTTGGTGCTGTAACCACTTCCCCAGTGGCCTGTTCCACTGCTCACCCACCCTCTGGGACAGCAGTGCTAAGTTAACACATGTGTCTCAGAGGTGGTGCTGTCTCAATGAATATATGGAACACACAGAATTTGAAAATAATTTTCGATTACCCTGGCAGATACTGACTTCCACATATGCCAAACATAAGTCTATAATTACTTTTTGTTAAACTGTCACCAACTTCACACTATTAGAGACATACATAGTTATAAATATGTTTGTGACCTTTTTCCATTTGCTAGCAACATCTGTAATATTGATTATTGCAAACATTGAGGTCATTTATTCTCAGAAAAACCAAACTCAGATGAACTTTCTGAGTAGGAAACCAGTTCAATTCCATATACAAAATGATTATGTATTTCTTGAAGATAAATTTAGAACTTGTCACTATAATGGAGTTTCCTTCCAGTGTAAAGCTGACAAAATCATGGCCATGTTATGCAAAACAGAAGTCTACCATTTGTTGTGCAATATAGAAGTTATTTGCTGGTCAGCTGTGTCAAAGGAATGGAATACTTATTAAAAATAACTCTTGTGATATTGACTAAAGTGTTTAATGAATCTCAAAGACAAACAGAATAGACAATGCTCTTCAGCAATAAAACTATATTGATTACCTGCTCAGGGAAAAATTCTTGCAGAAAGGGACCCAGCAATATGATGCCCAGTCCTTCTGGGTCTAATTTGGTCTTCATGAGGTTTACACTAAGACAAAAACATTGAATATAAGAGTATGAGTAAGACACTTTTATTCTTGCATGACTAAGTTATGCTGTGCTACCACAGTACTTACTGCCAAGTATAGCAATACAATTCTATTTTTAATCGTAAGTGACAACTGCACCAGAATGGCATGCAAGTTGCCAAAACATGGTTATTTTTAAATAAAAGTAATCAGTTATTTTAAATTAAATAAGTGATAATTCTGAAGGACCACCATATTAGGTAAAATAATTTGAAACCCATATAATCTAAAACCAGGTTTACAACCCAAAGGGCATTTTGCTGTCTTGTAAGCATTCTTTAAAGATACAAAAACCAGTCATCTTTCAAAAACAGCTCTGTAACTGCCAAACAACCTGTTTTTAAATAGAGATTTGAAAAACTTCCAAGATTTTCTAAGAACACTGAAATAAATTCAAATTTACCAGATACATTTCATATTTACATCGCATACTTGATATCAAAGAAGCCAGAACCAACAAACAATGGAAATACTAACAGTATTAATCCAAAAGCCTTACTACACAACTATGGCATAATTCCAGGTCCCTACAAATGAATATCAATTATAACTCTATATTTCTATTTAAGCAATATATTTCTACAGGCATGAGATCACATCTATTTGCATCTACACGGCCTTTTGCCTAAGTTACAAGTTGTACCGTACACAAGAACGTCCTCACTGGGTCAAACCAACAGAGTGCCTTGCCCAGTGTCCTGTTTCTGACACTGGTCAGTAGTGGGTGCTTAGACAAGAGTACAACAGGGCAAACATACATCCTTAGTTTACCCTCCCCATTTCCAGCAGTCTGCTGCTCAAAGACATCTTCAGTGACAGGCAGTATCTAAAACACAAAGATATATATTTTTCTTTCCATGCATGTGCCTAATTGGCTATGAACCCATATATACTTCTGGCACTTATTAAACTCCACTCAGAAAATTGAAATTGAGCTGTAGATTATGGAAATAAGTATCTTCTCTGTTTTGAACCTGTCACCTGATAATTCAGTTTGACACCTCTTTTTTTGTATTGTGTGAAGTAAGTAACAATCATTCCCTATTTACTGTGCCAATGGTTGTCTATCTTTTCCAGGTCAAACAGTCCTAACCTAGTTTTTCCTTGTACTAATGGCACTCTGTACTTTCAATTAAGCCTTGTTACCTTCCTGATACTCATCTACAATATTCTTTTTTTAAGATGGGAGTGAAACATCAGGCATGTATATAATGGCATAATTCCTAGAAATCCCACTCCATATGTCTGTCTATCACAATCAGTTTAAACCTAAGATCTGTTTCCTGACCAGTAATATCTAGTTCACAGGCCAACAATGCGTACGTAAAATTGAGATCGTTGCTCAGGGGATAAAACAATTTACATTTACTGTAGTGAGACTTCTCTGTTACTGTACCTTCTAGTAAGTTCTACTGCTCTCACATATATTTTTTTTAACATCTTGAACACTTTTGTATCAGCAGCAAACTATTATACAAATCCCTACTGCCATATCCTCACTAGTGCCACAATAAACTTCACAGACGTAACACAAAGCCCTGTAAAATTCCTCTAATGATCTCCCACCACTATGAAAAATTGTTATTTTTTTTCTTTGATTAATTCTTTATCTACAAAAAAAACTTCCTTCCTATTCCATGCTTACACATGAAATATTTACATGTGAATTTTCCCCAGACTGGCCTTCTAATCTTTTTCTAAGTGCTATTCTCCATTTGTCACTTCTTATTCTGATACTGTTTGGTACCAGCAGAGTTCACAGTGGTATGTAACCTAAAATAGTTCAGAAATTTCATTCTGATGTTTCTTCAGGATTTTGTTTTTTTTTACTGTCCTGACATTTCAGAATCTTAATTAAAAAGGCTGAAGTGTGGAAACCTCTCTGTAATCTTCTCCAATGCGGATGTGAAGGGCTCCCTAGCATCTTCCCCAGGGAATATGAAGAACTCACTACACTTGTCTAACTTATTTCGAATACTTTCACACACTGAGGATCATCTATCTGAACTACAGACTTCTTGCAAGTCTCCTGGTTCTGACTGACTCATTTGAATACTATTAGTTTTTATAACTTTATTATTTTATAACTTTGCAGATTAGTCTTCAGAAGATTTTTAACTCTGCTTTACTTTGTATTTTACATTTAACATTTCATAAATCCAGATTCTTCCCTATTTTTTCCATGTAGGCACTACATTTTCCTTTCAGAAGACACACTTAGCTTCTCATAGATCCCTCTTTTACCACCTAGGTCTCTAACTGCCAAAAGGTGCCTTTTGCTGGGGGCTGCAGGCAGAAGGTATAATTTCTAAAGTCTTTTTGATTGTTGTGTGGAAGTATTTTATCCTTTGGACAACCACTTATGTGTCTTCATTTTCAAGTAACTTCCTTTCTTGGTCCTACCACAGCACTAGTAATAAATGATTTGGCTTATTTTTGTTTCTCCCTCAATACACACAGAATACATTATGCAAATCTTAAGAGAGTGGCTCTGTTAAGGTCCTTGGAAGAGGAATTTTAAAATCCATAAAACTGAACGTGATATCCTATAAACTGTTAATTTAATATCTTAAAAAAATTTACTACTCAAGTGAAACTGCAACAGAGGATTTGCAAGATACTGGACTTCAATCCTTCTATTCCTCATTCTCACTGCTCTCAAAGTACAAAATTTTGGATGTTTCAGTGGCTGTTTGAAACCTGCTCGAATTCTTCAAATGCTGTAACAGTTGTAAAAACGTTTGTGTTTGTAAACAGAACCATGGCAGTTCATTTTGAAAATGCACTTAAAATCATGTAATAAAATTAAAGCAAGCTATATACTCACTGATGAAATACAAGAACTGTTTAAAAATACAGAGCCATTTTAAGTTTTTAAGTGTGGTCAGTGTACAGGGAAGATTTAATAAACTTTGACTGTGAGATGTTTCAGCTGAAGCTTTTTCATTCAGCAAATTGCTGATGCTGTTCAGTGCTACTGGTATTGCAGCAGAGCTACAAACACGCGTGTTTGTGCCTTGGTCTCCTCAGGCACCTGAACCGAACAGGTTATGGATGTTGGGGTGATGATACCGATGGCCTTTGTACTCTCCTGGCTGGGAAGTGCATGGGGACAAAAGCCTCCACTATTGGTCAAATACAGAGACAGGGTAAAATGTTTTAAACAAGCTAAACCTAGATTGATAGATGTACTGAAATCGGTGCCCTGAAGAGCATCAAATGATTTTTAGAAACAAAAAGGCAAAACGAGACAGCTGGATTCTCAGATTATTTACTAAAAGACTAGAAAATTTTACTAAAATCCCATGCAATGGCATTCAGTATTGAATAATCCACCCTTCTAATTCACATCTGCTCTACAGAGTTTTCCCCTCTATAGTTCTAAAACTCTAAGCAGGTCTGACCATATACATCCTGAGATTCTGAGAAGCTTAACACCTTGAATTAGACTAACAGAAATGTAAACAGTATACTTAGAGCCAAGGCCTTTAATTTTACTTTAAAACAAAAAAAAAAAAACCAAAAAAACAAACAGAAAGCCTATATGGAATTTGAAATGTGTGATTTATACTTGTGTTCCACATTAAATAGATAGGACATCCAGGACCAGAACAGAGCAGGTCCTCCAGACAGTAATATTAGGCAATATATTTATTTGAGAGGAGATGATTCAAGGCTGCATATTTCATGGTTTGATCATGGCTTTTCAATATAGCTATATTCATATCAAGTATCAATATTCTGACTGAGTCTTCCTATGTCAATTTATATTTGATGTACTATGCACAATAAAATAGGACAGGTCTATGCCACAAATAACCTAAAAGCCACACAGCCAAGTGGAAACAATGCTAAATGAGGAAAGAGGTTTTCTGAAGATTTATTGAGACAGCTGAATAAAAAGGCCAAAAGAAAGCTTTTCAGACCTATTAAACTATGCCTTTTTTCTTTCCCACCCTTTAAAAAAATATCTTCTGCAGATTTCACCACTTATTGTTAATATGAATGCGAACCTTTTGTCTTGTACTTCCTTTTGGTTTAGTTTCATGGTATCTCTTTATTTCAATTTTCACTTCTATCCTCCAGAGAACAGCTCAGTAAACTTCATTATACTTTAACATTTGAAAGGAGAGAAAATGGCATCAATCATATTTCAGATGGCTGTGTTAAGTAAACTTGCAGTCTCCACCACAGCCATTCTGCAGAACAACCCGTTTAGTCCCAACTAAACTAGGCCACCTGTTTACAAAAGGGCAGAAGCATCATTTGTAGCAGTAAGAAAGTTCAAGTACATAACTCATCTTTCTGGGTTAAGCATTTAGTGGCAAAACATGGTAAGTTTTGACACCAAAAGACAGCTGTTTTTATTTAATGTTAGTCCTGTCTGTCCACATTAGATTCAAAATAAGTTACCTTTTTAATTTGAGAGTTTTAACTCTAATCCTAGGAATCAATGTGTCATTTCTGGAAACAAATTACAATTATAAACACCACAAGGTCCTGAATGGTGGTGGAAACAGAAGTGTAACTGAAACAGTTTCAGCTACAAACTCTGCAGACAGATCCAATGGTAATATAATGCAAATCTGCCTCTGAATACCTTGACTGTTTGGCTCTCCTGTCACACAGTTTCACCCTTATTAACACACAGAAATACATTAATGACTATCTCCTCAATATATAGTAATGCAATAGGTCTGAGGGTTTTTTTGGCTTCTAGTTTTCACTACCAAAGTTAGAGATATCTTAATTTTCATTCCTCCCATTTAATTTAAAGCTGACTTAAACACTTCGAAATAACATTCTGTTCCCAGAATGCAAGATAGGAAGAAAAAATCTGAATTATGAAAAAAAAAAAAAAAACAACCCTGAAATGATAATAAATATATGGTTAACTGAATCCAGAAAAAAGGCCTATATTATAATTAATGTGGTTAATCGATATTTCTGTATATTTAAATTTTATTATACTTACTATTCAGGATCTGAAACAAGGTCCAGAGCCTTCATTACATCTTCTAACAGAGTGTCTGGTATAAAACCATTATCTGAAGAAACAGCAAAGATTCTTGTGAGGAAAAGAAACAAAATGCTTTCCAGGAGTAAAAATTTCACTCAAAAATACAGACACTACATATTACATATTACATTTACATCTGTAAAACTTGCAACCAAACGGTGGGGTTCTAGAGGGAACACAGTTTTCAAACACTTCTCTCCCACTGCATTTGACCCAACAGAGTGCAATACAGAAACTGTGGGTTTATCATTAATACACTTAGAAGCTTAATACTTGCTAAGAATTCAATCTTGTATAGTAATCTTCACCTCCACTAAATACCTAGGGATAATAACTGTACATTTTTTCCCTTTTGATTAGATAAAATAGTACCTGAATGTCAGATATCCTCTGTTTTCCAAACCATGAGAAAATTCTCAGTCTATGTCATACACATTCAAGAACAAAATCTCATGAAGAATGAATCACATCAGATCAGTTGTGTTATGAAAGTGTAATGAAGGAGAAATCAAATTATATTTAACTTTATGCTAATTACAAAGAACATTACAAGGTTAAAAAATGTATGTTTAAGAACTCTAATTCCTATTGCACAACTTCCCTTACTTCAGAAGTCTCAGAGAATTTCTTCATAGTATCATGGAATGGTTTGGGCTGGAAGGGACCTTAAAGATCATTTAGTTCCAACCCCCTGCCATGGGCACCTTCCACTAGACCAGGGTGCTCAATGTCACTTATAGACTGACTACTGTATTGGACATTTCTTAAGTACTCAGCATTTCATTCCTCTCTTAATGAGTACATTTCTATTAAAAATCTTATTTCAGTAAGAAGTACAGCCCTTACCCTCAGGGTCATATGTCTGGAAAACCCTTCTAGCTTGTTCTGAAGGCGCTTCAGGAGCTACAAGGGCCATATCCTGTGGAGGGGGGAAAGAAGAAAACCTTCAGAATACTCTTACTTCACATACAGATTACTAAGCCATACTACACCTGATTGGAACCTAAATTAATGAAAATTTAAATACAACAGGAAAAAAAATTAAGGTAATTTGGCAATTTTGCTTTTAGTGACATAAAATGATCAAGAAACACACTAAAAATTATGTCACAAATTTCTAGACAAATTTTATGCAAGTATTTTCATGCAGATGTTGTAGCACAAAAGCTAATTGGAAACTACAATTCCAATCATCCTGTACTTGAGAGCCCCAAGTGAAAAAGCATATGGAAGAAACCAGTTTGGGAAGAATCCCTTCATCCTGCTAATCTCTCCTGGTGAGAACAACTTGAAAATTCCTTGCTTTGCATACTGAAAATAGAAACACTAGATTTTTATAGTAATTCACTATCATAATAATGTAATTTTAAAGTTCCATAAAAATTACTTATTTGGAACAAACTCACTATTTAATGAAAAGTTTTCCAGTGATTTCACAAATTAATAACTAGAACATCTACGGAAAACCAATACTTGTATCCAATACAGTGTATCTTCAAGTTCTTTAAAGTACTTTCAGATAGAAAGACCATTAGTTTCATGATGCCAGATGATGCATGAAGTTGTGCAGTTGTTGACCACACACCCTGTCATAATAGGTAACACTTATGTGATTATATAAGCTACATACATAGACTGTAAAATTTCATAATATGTGATCAACTCTTAAATAATTTAGAAAACAAAACATACTAAGCAGGAGTAGATTTCACTATCACAGTGTATTAAAGTAAACTAATGCAAATAGTTCTAAGTTTACAATTGATACCATAGCATATAGAGCTTATTAACAACAAAATTATCAGCAATTTTAATATTCAGGATTTACCTCTAAAGAAGGGATAATGAGAGGTTCTTATTAATGAATTAGCAGCTCATGGAGCCAACGTAACAAGAGAGAACTATTAAAATTTCCAGTGGCATGGAAGGATATAACCCAAAGTAACTTCCAACTGCACATACAATTTCAAATGTAAACTCCATATTTCTACTTTGGTTTATGAATATGCAGATCTTTCCATACAATCTTAATGTAATACAAGAATAAAGACTATAATTTGGGTTGTCTACCCTCCCTGCAAATTACCTTGTTAATAAAGTACTTTCTACAGTGTCATGTGATGCAAAATGGATTTTTTAAAGTAAGTTTTCTGCAACTACCAACAATTTTTTTTGATAGTCCAATTGCAAATAGTGTATATTTCCATTGGCATTTTAATTTTTCAGGTCCTCCAGGTCCTTAGTTATTTCAGTTCACATATGTGTACGCAGGAAAAACTTCAGAGATGAAGTCACTGAATGCATTGCCCAATACTGAAAACTCTGTCTTTCAACTGAACTTTTAAATATGATACAGTATCCAAGTTATTACATATTATCACTTTTTGTTCATTAAATGTGATTTACTGATGTTCTAAGCAAGTAGTTTCAGAAGGAAACTTAGAAAAGTTACCTGCCTTGATGAGATGACCAAAAAGCCCACTCCTTTATCCACAAAATAATTCTAACTTTTCACTGAGACTGTTGTCTTACAAAAAGTTAAAAATGCAATATTTCAATTTTTTATATACAAATCCCATACAACCTCTAACTTAGCATATCATTCATTTACACTATTCATAAACCTTTGAAAGTTCACTTAGTCCATATATTTGTATCCGGGGGGAAAAAAATACCATAGCTCCTTCATGTAATAAAGCTGAAAACGTGATAAACATCTAACAAAAACATAGTTCAGCTGCCCAAGCTGATATTTCACCATATGTGCCAAAATATATTCCCCATCCCAGCCCTACGAATTGTATTTTGATGTAACCCATGCATTGAAAGTTCCATATAAGGGTATCCCATGAACAGTCAATTACAATAATTATTTCCAATACTAAGTACAACATGTCCCAAAAATCATGTTTCACTCGTTGGCTTTTGTGATACACAAACAAGTCATTTTATATTACTTTGAAAAGTTATTCTCATCAGTAGTACCAGTTATTTTAAGATCCCATGTTTACCCTTACAGGCAAAAAATATTCTTCATAAGTTTTAGTGAAAACATACCAGAAGTTTTCATTCTACAAACCAAAAGCAGAACATAATGGCTAAGCCACACAGAAATCCTGGTTATGAATTTTTACAAAGATTGTACCCTGAAAGCCTTGTATAATGAAATCAGCCCTCATACTCACTGCTTTACAGTTCTACACTACCACTGTTGAGTGATACGTGGAAGAATTATATATTGCAGTACTTTCTTCTTAAAAATTTGCCTAGAGACAATACAGAAACATTTATTATTTATCAACTTTTTAACTTGCTATAATTTAATCAGATCTGGAGGAGCGAAGTTTATTTATTCCAGTCTTGTATTACAGAGAAAACTGTGTATTTTTCAATGCTATAATCAGTGGCTTTAAAGGCATCAACTTTTCCAAAATGGTTTCCTAAGAAAACAAGGTTGATGGGATCTCTGTAACCGATTTTCATCTCTCCAGCTGACTTTTGAATCCACTGCCAATTTCAGTTTTACAGAGGAAATGGAGTCTCACAACTGATGCCAGGCAGGGCATCTCACTGTGGAGTTGGTTCAAAAAGAAATTTGATTTTATATATCAGTAAGGTTCCTTTGGAGATTATCTTCTGAAAGAGCAAAGACACTTAACACAATCCTACTGATGTACTAGGTAACTGTATCATTATAATGTGGATGCATAAGTCTTTCACACATGATCAGAATGCATTTCAAACTGGATAATGCTCTGAAATAAGAATGTGAAGCTTCAGTTCCTCCTGTGGCTGTAATCTTTCATTTGAAATGAATCTCCACATCCTATGTCAGTATCCTGGAGGACACAGAGGTTTATTCTTTTTAAAGGTGAGGGAATCCTGCTCCCAAGCCAGAATAGAGGAAATGCTCTTTACAGCCTGAGATAGAACAACCCACTTAACTGAGAATAGATTTGAATGCAGCTTTACGTGGAGGCAAGGAGCAGAAGTGCCATTTGTATCACCACACATACAAATGAGGTTATGTGTCCTAAAGGTGTCAGATACTTTTTCACTTGTAGAGACTGGCTAAGAAGTAAACCAAAGAGTAAAATTTAACATAGGCTGGCATCAGTTCACAAGTGGGAAAGCTATCATCACTACAGAAGTAAAAAGAGGTTCAAAGTCTTGCAGTGATATAAAATCTAGTTGTTGATTCTCATTAAGATGGAGAAGATTAAATAGAACTTGGGCATTGCTTGAAATTAAATAACAGCTTTATTGCAGGTCTTTCTAGGAGATAATTATCAAATCAAGGAAAGGAGAGTCCTTAAGACCTGAATCAGGAGGCCATTATTACCATCATATAAAGAACAGAACAGGTATGGGAAGACCATAGATCTTGTTTCCTCTCAGGCACCAATGAATAGGTATTGAGATTCCTGAGGCATGAAGTTACTTGTTCTAAAAATACTCACCAACATTCTACTGTCAATTTAGGCAGACTATTGTAAAGAGTCTGTCTGGAAAGGGACAGAGTTGCAGAATTATGCCATGGCAACAAAGCAAGTCAAATCCTAGAGCCCTAACCTGCAAAGTCTGTCCTAAGGCATTTGATGCTATTTGACATAAAAGTAGTTTGAAGGAGTACAAGTCTGGCTCTGAATAGGTAGATTGCCAATGAAGACTAGTTCAAAACTCCCATTTGTTTTCAGGGAGATCATTTGCACCATAGTTTGGACAGTCACTGGCCCATGGTTGTAGCAGTGATGGGAGTATCCTGTACAGACTGCTTACAATTATTTTCTTGTGCTGGCCAGTGGAATATGAGATTACTTTGCTACATATTATCTTCTATGAGAGAAGGCATTAAAAAAATGACAAACAACTGGAACACAGCCAAAGAATACTTGAAGGAGTATCAGATTTTTCCCCCCTTGAGAGTTGTATATAGAGGAACTGAAGGAAAGGTCCTTGACTCATCTGTCACTATACAAGAACTCTGCAGCCACTTCAGAATGGCACGTGTTAAATGTCATATACTGTATCCTCCTCAGCCTTGAAGAAGGGCTATGAGTCTATCTGGGATTCAGAAAATGCCAAAAGAAAATCCTTTCCTTGAACAAGAGAGGAAAGAGGCACAAAAGGAATCATGGCACACCCAAAGTAGCTGAGTTCTTATTAGGGGTCAGAAAATAAAATACAGGCCTTGTAATTCAGACCAGAAAAAGATGACACAGTTTATCTCAAAGTGTTCATCAAGGGATAGATGTGGTGGGAGGAGAAACATTCATGGTAAGCAGTTTGTTGTAACATGGCCGTTAAAAAGAAGCAAACTGGCACCAGCTGCGTGTTGTCTTGTAAGAGTGAAAGGACTGCATTTACTCAACAGGACCTGCAGTACCTTGCTGAGAACAGAAGAGAGTTCTCAATAGGGCAGAATGAAATGCTACATGTGGACTACTTCTTCAAATCCTTTTTCACCTTCATCCATACTACCCTGACAGAAAAGAGAGCCTACTTGATCCAAAGGTGAGGTGAGGCTGAGGAGGAAAAGCAAACAGAGCAAGAATTAATAACAGGAATCTGAAGACCCTGTCAGCCTACCCATCTGGAAATCTGGGCTTTTAACATACACTCAAGTTATAGAAATCACAATATATCCTCCATTCCTGTGGGAGAGGATGGTTTAATGAGACAGCCAACAAAAAAAGCCACAGCAGTGCAGTTTTTAAAAAATAAGAGAAACTCAAAGTACAGTGAATACATGTTAACAGTTATATTGCCGAAGATGGTTGTGGTTTAGTTTAAAATATTACAAGAAGGCAACAATTCACTTGTTGACCTATTAAAAAAATAAGAGCTTCTTCAACATGTTCCTTGCTTTGACAGACATATTACAAGACATTATTGTAAATCAATAAAGATTAGGTAGTCTTTTTGTTAGTTACTAGCTTGTTTTGCTCAGCAATACAGAACGAAGTCTTTATTTTGAAAGCAAAAATACATTACTGGAATTATAGACAAGGAGTCAGCAAATTTGAGTTTACTGGAATTCTTATCTAATTACTAAATTACATACTACCCTCCAATCACAAGTCTAATCTGAAAGGAGCTTCTCAAATTATCTGTTGCCTAAAAGGGATCAAGCTGTAAGTGGGTAAATTCCATGTTTTACAACTTCCAAAACCTTCACAATATTATTCACTCAGTATTAACTTTAGCTTCTATTATCATGTTACCTTTTTTTCTATGTAAAAAACATAATATCTGTATTTTGTACTATTTCTATATCTAATATTATTTCAGCCTATAGACATGAGCTGATTGCTATACCAGCTGTGGTATTAACATACTAGTTCTATTTGGCAATTACAATAAGGATGTGGGAAATGAACAAGTATGTCAGGAACATTTGATAGTGAAGTTTAAAGCCAGTGAAGATTTACTGCAGAAATTCAAATCTTCCTAAATACAGTTCTCACAGTACTAAAAGCTGCACTTAATGTTGGAAACCAACTTACAGTGCTCAGTTTCCCACTTAAACCACATAATTCTCCCTTGGCATGACGAAAACCCTCTGGTTTGCTTTAATCCAGAAATGATGAAATGTTTTTTAAAACAGACCAGATTACTATTTTATAACTCAAATAAGACAAAAGTGTTTCTAAAGGACAATTATTAGCCTGGTTAATTATTCTAACAGTAATATTTTATGTCTTTACGTGTGAAATGTATGAGCTCTATGAAGCAATGAAGAAAGCAAGACACTAAATATTCACAAACATCACAGTTTCACATATTACTAAAACAGTGTTGCCTTTGAGTTTCATATTTGAATGTGGTATTTCAGGTAGCTAATTCCATCAGCAGCAGAATAGAGCAATTAGCTTCTATGAAAAACAGTATAATTCTTTTAATTAATACAAAAATGGTGATTTTTTTCATTAAAGCTGATAAAGCCCATCTCACTTCACACCAATTATGAGCTTTCTTAACTACACGTAGGCAGTGACTGAACTTGTTTTCTAAGTACATCTGTGCTGTTTCAGTATTTCCATATCTAAGTGTCTTATCTATGTCTTTGACTGACAACTTTGGCACTACTCTGTAACATAAAGCAGCTATTTTTAAAGTACATATATAAATGTATAAGTATATAAGGATACTGTAAACAATCCACTGGTAAACGAAAATGGCATTGGACTACCCATAACACAAATTACAAAGAGAAAACAGATTTCATACTCTTATATAAAACAAAGCAATATTGGGAAAAATGCACTTAAATATTGAAATGAGGTTACTACAGTCTTAGAAACAAACAAATCTATTATTCAGATGTGACTTCCGATGTTATATAAGTGGAGAAGTAAAGACAGAAAATGAAGGCAAAGTCTTAAATATCACTAGATATGCTTCACCTTTGCTAGGAAGAGTTCAAAACTTCCTCCACCACAGACAATCCTTGTCCCCCTCTTTTTTTTGGTATATTTTTCCTCCTTTCATGTTTAGACTTTCAATTCTTTCATTCACATATATCCTAACCTGAAAGTAGAGCTGCCTTATCAAAAGAGGTAAAGATGTTATTCTGTACACAAAAATGTTGCTATTGGTATGAAAAGAGTCAATAAAGGGATTAAAAACTTATTTTTTAATACTTAAAAAGTGGTTAGAAATGGATTACTAAAGGTCTTTGTGTTTGCACTTGTAAAGGATTAAATCAGATGCTGTATATGGATTCACCCCAATGTTCCTGGGGATTCAACAGCTCTCATATGCATTAAGGTTGTGTGGTTCAAACATCAGCTACAAACCAAACTGATTTAGGTTCCTGCTGTTCATAAAATTATCTTAAGTATCATGACACTGATTCGCTACACAAGTTCAGTCTGTCATGTCACGCATTTCTTAGGCAGTTTGTGAGTTCTGCAAAACGCAGAACTTGGCATATGGCTTCAGAACAGGACCACAAGAGTTACTATTTTAAAGTATATTTTTATTATTGAAGCATATGGTATGCTGGCAGTCTCATTCACTGTTTCTAGTTCCCTGCATCTATCCCAGTAGGGTTTGGGAACATGGGAATAAAGCAGGCTGAACAAAGGATAAAAAAATATGTCAGCCTCCACTTTCAAGGATACATGGTGCCCTGCTCAAAAAGAACATCTGGTCTTCAGACATTTTGGAGAAAAAATATGCATAGAGACAGAAAATGAGAAAATGGTCACAAAATAATTTCCATGTTGTTTAGCCCAAGAACACTTCACATAAAAATATCTTTAATAGGCATTCAATAACTATATTTAAAACTCTATTTCCAAAGTTCTGCAATACATTAATGCCTTCAGGACATCTTTTTTTTTTTTTTAGGAAGAAAAACTGTAAGGGAAAGAAAGAATCTGAGGAATCAATCTAGAACATGTATTTATAATGTGTGCACAGATTAACAGCCACTCATGGAGATTAATTTTTTCAAACAGGAGATACGACAGGCAGATAATCAGTTCACACACTGGAACTGCTGTTTGGTAACACAGTGAATACTAAAGTCCCAGTTATAAGTCTTAATAAAAAGGGGAAAAATAGTATTCCCAGTATCATTATCCGGTAATAAAAATCTGCAGTTAGCAGGCTGCAATTAAAAGGTAAGGTAAAATAAAAAGGCAGATGGCTTGTAGAGCAAAGACTCTGCAGGCTGACTGGTGTGAGCCTGGCACTATCAAGGTTTATGACATCTACCTACTACCTCGTCTAAAGGTATATGGAATATTCATTCTACTTGCCTATGAAGTCTCTTCACTGTGATACTATAAGCATATTAAATTAGGTAACTTGGAAGAAAGTGGTTTAGATTTTAGGGCTCTTATAAAAAATTCTGTGTGGAAATGACTCAGTAACATTTCTCTTTTAAAATTCCATTTCTGAAATGGTTGCATGAAGATAATCCTGACTACAAATACACTATTTGCTGTCCTAAATTCATTTATTTACTGACCTGCATTGGTTTAGAAACTTTGACATCTATGCATACAAACATTTGTTAAAATAAAAAAAAAAAAAAAAGGAAACAAAACTCAGCTTTTTTCCCCTCTCCATTTGCTGAGATTGCATCTTATGACTAGAACAGCATCTTTGACCTCTGCCTTATCTCCTTCATAAATACACCATCACGTCAAAGCCTGATATGAACACTGGAGCATACCATTGCATTTACAGAATTTCTGGAAAGGAGTGTTCTACTGCAGAAAACTAACACCCTTCTTTCCATTCTTCACTTGTTGCCAGATTAACTATTAAGCTAATGTCTTCTTCCTAACTGTTTGTGTACCATTCAATGACTTGTAAACTAGTGGGAAATGAAAATGCACTAAATTTATTGAAGTCAAAGCTTTTGGTCTAAGACTTTAGAAGGCCTTTGAGGGAATCAATGAGAAGTTTATGCCTCTCCCCTCCACTTACTCACAAATATTGAACAAACTACAAATTGGTTAGGATGTAATAATACCTCCTCCACTATCAGAGGGCTCAAATAAGAAGGACAGTATTATTATTTTGGGGAAATTTGAGAAGTCTTTTAATACATGCAGAAAGCTAAAGTGTAGTGCAAAATAATTTTGAACACTAAAAACCAAGACATAAACATCCAAACAAGCAAAGGGCTTACGAAGAAGAGCTTTATTTTTCAGGCCAAGATCTACTATGAACTAACCATTAACTCATTCACTATCAGACACCGGAAGGATTCCAAGTTGTGCCTCGTAATATTCCATAACAATGACCCACCGAAGGAAGGTCATTGTAAAACAATTAAGCAAAGACATATCTATAAACAATACCTAATTTCAGAACATTACCAGCAGACTGCAATAGCTACAAACATAACACGCACCAAATGCAGAATCAAGTGGTAAATATTAATGCATTAAGTGAGGTGGATATGCTTGGTGCCCCAGCAGGAATAAAAAAAGAAACACAACATTCAGGAGGACATTATATTACAAAAGGTGTTTCTGAGGAAACTTCAGGTGAGTTCTCTATGGATGGCTGCATCCTACTGCCTTGCTACCCCAGCAACAGTAGAAACAATATTTTGTTATTTTATGTAGCTGAAAATAAAATAATTGTGTCAGAAATAAGTGAGACGTACCTGGAAAGGTGAGGGCACCTGACCAGTGGAAGAACCAAATGATGGAGGAAAAAGCCATCAATATTCTGTTTTTCACTTGATTTGGAATTACGAATAACATTTTTTTATACAACATTTCTTTAAATATCAATTTGATTGATATTTAAATACTACAATACTATTACAAACTCTTATCAATTTATTAATTGTGTTTTAACAATGAGCCAGTATGTCTTTCCTCCAGATTTCAAAAACAGAATATCTACCCGTCATGTGATGACTCAGGCCCAATGTCTTCGCTACTGTATCAAATATAGCTGGAACCAACATTGTTTTCACACCTAAAAGGGATACAGAATGATACAAGTTCTCAGCCTTTGTTTCTATGCAATACTTTTACTTTCAGAGTTTACTTGATACAGCGCCTTATAAATTATAAAATTGCATTTAGCAATTTCTTTGATATATTTACTATTTGCAAGCCACTCTGCATGGTCTACCAAAAAGAATGAAACAACTAAAATGTATTTCTTTAAATATCAGTCTCTCACTTGATAGGCTAACATACATGCAAACTAGATGTTGTTCATACCCTCCTCCTTCCAGAAATAGGAGGCTGCAACTCCTTCTAGATGCTAATAAGTACTCCTATGGGGTAGGACCCAATCTGTTACCTTCCAATCCCCAATTTCAGTTTACATATGAAAATCATACATTCTAATATGAAGAAAAAGAAAAAGTATTCCTCAGGACAGCGCTATGAACAGGGAGTAAGTGATCCACCATTTCTATACCGCTCTCTGCCTTTTTTACAACATGTGCTTTACATGCTTACCACTACAAGCTGTTCAACTGAAAAAAGAGCCAGCTAGTTGACAAGTTATTGTCAAAATACTGTCTCATGGAGATGACTGTACATTAGTCTCAAATATGTTCCCATACTATCTTAAAAATCAGACAAAAGTTTGGTTTTTAACCAACTGATACATATTCAGCAAGGGGAAGGTCAACAGCGCACACACTTGGAAGGGAAGTAGGAAGCTGGAAAAGTGAATTGATAAATGACCTCTAGAATCACTTTTCATCCTAACTGTATTTAAAACAGGCTTAAAATGATTAAGGAGACTCTAAAAATATCCTAAAAATGTTTAATGTGATATTCATGGTCATTAGTTAGGTATATTTGCTTTCTAAGTTTTCCAATTTGGAAGTGCTCCTACAACATATTAAACTGAGAGCTTAGCAGTTTGTAGGTAATTAATTTTTTCACTTGTGGATCTAGAAAAGGTTCTTGCATTGCACTGGCTTTCTAGCCTTCCATCTTTCAGGCCTCCTTCCTTCCTTCATTTCAAAGGGTATTTCATTCAACAAGTGGTAGTGTGTTTTATTTTGAATTTTTATGAGCTAAATTTTGGTGGATAAAAAGTTCCTACTGGAACTGCTAGAACTACTCCCCATACCCCATTTTACAAGTTTTCATCTAGGCTTTGAAACTGTGTGCCCTGAGTCAGTACAAAGGTGTTCTCATCTACCTGAGTACAGAACAGTATCAAAATGTGTAACATTTCAGGATGAATTCTTTTCAGTGACACAAAAATTGGAACAACTCAAACACATGACAAGTGGTATCCAAACAGACCTACTCTCAGCTACTTCATATATAAAAAATGAACCTCCCTCTCTGAAAGAAAACAGATGGATGAGAAGTTTTTTCCCAAAAGGAAGTAATCTGCTTATTTGCTTAGGGGCACATACAATTACATTTCATGGACTGTACCACTCAACCATGAAAAAATGCCCTTAAATGATCATTGTGAAAGCTGTATATAATGGAATGAAAGTTAAAAATTTTCTAAAACTTTAGAGAGCATATAGATATGACTAAATAGCTGAAATTAGTCAGACAATTGGGGTAAACACAGCAAATAAAACTCTTTTAGGAAGGTAAATCCCAAATAATTGGTTGGATTAACATGCAGAGTCTTGTGTCTCTCAGTTTAATGATCTCTACACTACAATTTCTGTGTCTAAGAACAAACAATGCAAAACCTCATGACTGAGTTACCTCTTTATGATCTAAGCAGCAAGTCCTCATAATTGCTACTCATTACTATGGGATGCACAGCACTTCTGACAAGAGCAATACAATCTGGACCTAATTTCTAAATGTTCTCGCTTCAGAGCTTTGCCACAAATTGTCAAAATGCCCACCACTGCCCAAAGATTCATTTCTCTGTTGTTCAAAGACATCGAGTTTTTTACCCAACCTCAGGAACTGGAGGACCACCAAAGTGCTCTCTAAAACTTTTTACATGCAATTTCCTCAACATCTACAGGTATACAATTGTACTCCAGTCTTGATAAAAGTCAGCTATGAGATCTTAGATTCCATGGTTATGGCTTGTTCTTCCTAGCTCAATATTTTTAGCTACTATACTAGGCTAAAACCTAAATAAAATCTCTACATCTAGATCTCCACTTCAAAGTCTCTTTATAACTGTGTGACAGGAACTTATATCCCACTCCATCCTTCTAATAATACCTGAAACATCCAAAAATGCTGAGCAACTAGAGTCCTGCCTGACTGGAATAAAGAGTGACCACCGACTCTAAAACTTGAAAATCTAAGTCAGGTCCACTAAAACTCCTGGAAATTTAGTATGGCCTCTTGACTCTCTGATTTAAGATGTAACAATGTATGTCATCATCACGGTGTTTCCAGCATTAGAACATTATTTGGCCTCTGTAATATGCATTACTGAATTTCTTATAGCACAGTGATCTATGAGCCCTACCCCTTAGCTCTGCAGATCAGCCCCACCTGTCTACCAGAGACATAAACCTCAATCTTCCCACTCGACCTTTCTGTTAATCCTCCGCATATCTCTGCTCTTCTTGGAAGTCGAGTTCTCCAAGACACTTTGTAGGTCTGAGTGGATGCCAGGGAGGTGGCAAAACCAGAATTAGTTCTTTATCTCTTGGACTGGAGAGGGCATACCTGGGTCTTCACAACCTTTTTCCTCTCTCCCTAACTTTGTGCAAGACGTGAAAATGTTCTGTACAAAGCTGGTATAGCCACTCAAAGGAGCTTTGCTTTCTCCACTATTTAAAAATTCTTTTAGTAAAGCTGAAGTACAGACCATCAAAAACTAAGAGCATACAGGGAGATCTGGTATTTCCTAGGAGCTATCCAGATTTGTTACCTTCAGAGAAGATAAAACCACAATGACTTTGGATAAATTGATATTATGAACTGGTTTCATTAGAAACAAATATGCCACCACACACTGCTGCATCACATATAGTCTCTTTTACTACAATGAAAAGTGTAGACAAAATCTGAAAGTTACTTGATAATGCTGGTTTGAAAATCACTTACATGAATGAAAAAAGCACAAATTCTCCCACAGAAAACATTTCAAACAATCAATAAAGAAACTGTCCAGAAGTGCCTGTTCATAAAAAGAACCACCTGTAGTAGGAACAAATTCATGGCAAGTAAAATTGGAGTAGACCCACAAAGAGCAGAAAAAGTTAAGCTCTGTGAGCTCACAAAGCTAGAATAGGGTAGATACCTTTCAGAAGTATTTTATTTTGAGGTGCCCCTTGCCAACTGCGATACTTCATGTCTAGAAATGCTACAATACCATAACTGAAAATGGATAGCCAATTCTGTTGTGTCCTGTGTGCTCCAAAACCTAGACACAAACTAAGGGAATTTTTTTAAAACTTAGACAGCTGAAGTGTCCCCACGGACAGTTTCAATCACCAGACATTCATTCCATGCTCTTTTCACTTTCAAAGAGTCTGAATTCAAACTTCCAGACTGTGTGGATTTGCATGTCAGCAGATAGTATTTAGAAAGCAGCTGTTAACCTGCTGTTGGTCTTCCTATTGTTTGCACTGGAACATTTTCTTACTATATTTTGCATAACATTTCAACCTGTTGGTATTCTTTTATAAAGTGTCTGACCACACTTGGACATTCCTTAAAGTTCTGAATAGTCTCAGCTTGTCATAACTTCCTATGTTACGAGTATCATAAAAATTAAGAACTGCCCATACAGCATTTCATCAAAAACATCACAGCCTTAAATAGAGCTGCCCCACTTCTCACTCCTCTTCCCTACAATAAAGAAGACAAAAAAATAAAAAAACCCTGTAGTCTTAAAGCTGATTTTTAGAGGACATTTACAATACCATATATCTGCCTTTGCACCATCTGTCTCAGCATGTCAGACTGAAAGCTATCTTGTTTGCTTTTGTTGCACTGAGGCCATTTGAAAGTTTCCCTATTCACTGAAAGGAAGGGAGGGCAGGGAGAGGCAGAAATGATGGCTGCTTTGATTTAGTTGCCTATGAAGAATCTACATACTCACCTTTACAGGGAAACTCTACCTTGTTGCAAAATGCAGAGTCCATGACCGCTAAGAGTAATAGCCATGCTAATTTTTTCAGAAAATGTTAAATTGAACTGCTGAGCATTAAGCAACTTTCTGACTTTACACACACACAGTTGTAATTGAAAGAAAATGATTGTACTAGTGACTTAATAATTAATTACTAATTAATTCATTGCTAGGATTTGTCTGCCCTCCCAACTATTGATGTTTTTCCTGCTCTATTACAACACATATAAATATTAGAGTTCTGAAGAGTTCTGAAGAACTACTTAGGTAATACAGATGTTCACGTGGCCTTTGACTTCATAACATACTCATCAGCAGAACGTGCTGTAGTACTTTTGGCCAAGACAGTCAACCTTAGAAATTAATACATTGAAGACGTGAGGTTTCATTTCAGATGTTTCCAGATTCTATTTTCTTTCCAAAAGATCTAACTACAAAAAATTATTTGGCTGATGACAGGTCAACTAAGTGCCAGGTAGCAAAACTATTGATATTCTCTTCAATAAAATGTGCTTCAGTCAAAATTGCACTTTTAAGGAAGAAATTATTTCTTGTTATTTCTCTCTACATCCAATTCTTTGTAGTAAAATGAGGCTAATAATTCTGGTATGTACAAAATGCTATGACAATCAAGACATGGAGATGAAGACCATGCAGATAGAATAAAACTTGTTCTTTTAGGAACGAGAGAAACTGCGACCCACTGCAGACTTCTGTTAAAACTAGGAGATGACTCAGCTGTCTCCATTTAAGGCTATTTCATGCAGCAGCAGTTGCAAGAGAACTTAAGCCAAATTGCATACTTTAGTTAATTTTTTTTTTTTTACTTTAAGCTGTGTGACCTTCAGCTCAAAGATACTGTGCTTCATTTTGCTCATTTATTACAATCCATTGAAAATACAGAAAGTTTTAAAATGGCAGCTACGAATAGATTTAATTATTTTAGAAAGTATGACTGGAAAACATTTTTCACAGTCACAGCTACAGAGGAATGGTCCACATTTAGAGAAGTGCAAATATATTCTGGCATTCAGCAATAGATGTCTACAGTGTTTAAATCAAAATGTTCCAAGATAGAAAAGGTGGTTTATCATTCATTCCACAATGTTTATCATTCATCAAATGTAAAAAATCTGAGTATTAAAGAACAGCAGCCAGCCTTTTTAAGTAGGGTAGTATGCAGAATTTGAGTAAAATCTTTTGCTTGTTAAACCTCCATGCTCATGAAAAGTCCCTGGGATAGCAGTGAAGACCGTCCTGTTCCCTCATTTTCCCATGCTACTTGTCCATAGTGACAGCAGCCCAGGAATATTGCTGTTTCTAGACTTCTAGACCCAATTACTCAGTTAATGACAAAAGTGACTACTATTATGCTTAATAATTGCCTAACATTCTTCTACTTAAGCATAAGGAGTTAGGCTCCTGTAAAACATACACAGCTTGAAAGAATTTAAGTTAAAAAAAAATAAGCTTTATCAGCACTGGTTTTGACTCCACAGTTCATTTTTCTCTTTCCATTCTGAAAATTTCTTTCTCATGTAATCAAACTCACCATCAAACTAGAAGCTACATCCTCAGTATCAAACACCATCTACACAACTACACATGCTATTTTAACATCTTGCTGACTAGCCACTGGCAATTAATTCAAGTTTCTTCCTGTAGTTTTTGGCATGTAGCTTCAATTGATACAATAATGGATTGCCAACATGATTCATATTTCCACTGTAGTCAACATCTCTGCTCCACCTGAAATACTCAACAACCACTACTTTACAAAGGGTGAGGTCAGACATGCAAATTCAAGGACTCAAGAGCTTTTACACATCTTCAGCTCCTGCTTTGTTTAATAATAACAAAAAAAAAAAACCCTAGGGAATTCTTTGCCAAGACCGTGTCAATTCCTTATTCTGCTTTTTAGTTCCTAAGATATGAACCACAAGCTGAAGTTTCCCACAGCCTAAGTAGAGTTTTTTAGTAAGAAAAATCTTAGCATTTGTGTTGTCTTTTTAAAGATTAGGCAAAAATTTTCCTTAAGGAAATTCAACAGCTCAAGAATTTATAGCTTTATCTTTGTCATATGTTTTACTATCTATTTTTAAGATTTTTACCTAAAATATTAATTTTTAAGGTATTAAGTACAGGGAAGTAAATTCCTAATAAGTACTAATAAATACATTAGTAAGTACCATTTGAAGTTTCAATAAAATTTTTAATCAGAAACAAATGTTATATAAAAATAAAATGTAGGGAAAACAACTTGCAGTTGTCCAATAAAGAAACAGAATTTGTCTCCTTGGAAAAGTTGGTCTAAGATTTTAAACTGAGAGGTACTCTCAAAAGGATGTCTCACAGATTACATACCTGACAGTGTAAATATAAGGAAATATCACAACAGTCCTGATATCTATTTTTAATCTAGAACAACCAACTATCATTATAGATTAAAAATTGTGTTAGGAAGATTAAACTACTAAAGTCACCTACACTAACTACTTTCTTTTTATATTTCTCTTGCACTGTAGAAATTTAAGATAGTACTTACCCCAAGCATGGTGTTCTAAAGCATACCCCACCCCCAGCCCAATAAATTAAGCTAAAACCAAAAGACTTCACTGAAATTTATGAGGTATCACTAAATTATGTGAACAACTCTACCTTCAAGGGAAGGCTTAATTGAAAGGTTTGGTGACTATATTTTTACATTAAAGCCACATGAAACTCACACGGTAGTAAGATTTGTACTTTGAATTTATGTGGTGTTTATCTGCCCGAGGTTACCAAAAATCACATCTAACATACCTTGGCAAAGAAGACTGTGAGGTGCGTTTCACTGCCAAGTATCCAAATAGGAAATTTTGGAGACTTCAAATAGGAACCAACCTAAAAAGACACAACAAAATCAGAAACACAAAGCAAACCCAGAAAAGTCACCTAGTTAGTGACCAAGTTAATGAAAATTCAGTCAGTGCTCTGACAACTAATATAATATGTTCAATAAAATGACATAACTGTGTAAAATACTTAGGTTCCAATTTTGATCACTGATTGCTGTTTGACTTGGAAAACAACATAGCTTAGGATAATTAATATAGTTTAGGATATATAAGACATCAGACATATATAAGACTGTGGTATCAATGATATCCTTCACTTCAGCCGTGGTGACATGCTCCGAACACTGCACACTACTCCTGTGCTTAGTAATACTAAAATCAGATGCTAAATGAGGTACAAGTCCACTTGACTTATTAGCTGGTTTTGGATGAATCAATTCAGAATTGACATTTATTTAATAAATGAAGGGACAGCTAGTTACAGTCAACACACCAACGTTCTGCCACCTACATTAACCTCTTTAACCCTGAGATAAGCTAAAGGAATTCAATAGAGATTGAAAAGACAGCAAAGAACAACCAAAAAGGCTTTTGAAACAAAGAGTATTAACACTGTTTCAAAAGCAGCCTTTGCTTTCCCTATTAAACTGTCTTTATCTCAACCCATAAGTTTTCTACCTTTTACCCTTCTGATTCTCTCCCTGATCCCACTGGTGGGGCAGTGTGTGAGTGGGTGCATGGTGCTTGGCTGCTGGCTGGGGTTAAACCACAACAGTAAGGCACAAAAGTTCTCAAGTAAGAACCTGAAATCAAGAGATTCTGTGTCACAACAGGAAGAAACAATATGGACTAGGGTGTCCATCAGTTACTTTCAGATGTTCAGAGATAAACACATTCACAACAGCAAGCCACTTTGGGACCTCACAGTTTTATAACCATCTACACAACTTGCATTAAGAGTTATTTCAGTAAAAACATAAGCTTCTAACTAGCTATAATAAATGAGTGCAATAAAGTTCTAATTTAAATAGCATCAAACAACATTTACTCAGTAAGATGCATTTAACAATTTTATTATATTTCTAATATTTTAATATATTAGTCTCAGGTTTAATTTGAACATAATTTGAAAGTTAAGATCTCAAATTGTACATAGTAAAGCTTTCAGTAAAACTGTTAAAAAAAGCCCACAACACCTTAATGAAATAAAATTTTTAAATTATATAGAAAACAGCTTACCTTACAATATCTCAGAGATTCCATCAATGTCAAAAAGCCTACTGTTGCCTGTTTGTGTATGCCAAGAAGTTCTGTTCAAAACAAAACAACATTTATTCGAGAAAAATCTGCAAATCCTATTTTAATCCATTTTTTCTTACTTTTAAAATTAGTCAAGTAATAACTTTAAGGCATGCACTTTTAGTAACAATGGCAAATCATTAAGGTACAACCAAAATTATAAAGGTTTAATAACTTCCCTCTCTAAAAAGTAAGAGCCAAACTCATGGTTTTTAAAAGCTTACTGTTGATAGCCTCTTTTCAAAAATTTTTGGAATTAGTAGAAGATGAAGTACTTTCAACTTACACCACAATTATTCTCAGAAAAACCTATGAAAAACAGCTATCTTGGAGAGGAAAAAATCCCATATACATGCACATATGTATTTTTCTTCCTCCCTCCCTCTTTTTTTTTTCTTAAAGAGTTCCTTGGCCATATTTATCCAAACATTTCACATTCTGAGTAATAAAACACAATTTTGCAAAAAAATAGTTTCATTAGTAGGAAAATTAATTTGATTTTCTGTACTGACTTCCACTTAATGTATCATAGAACTCTCAAACACGCACACAGCTGTCAGGAATAGCTCAAATATTTATGTACTACTGATTGAAAGAGCACTTACAGAGCCTTATTTGAGGTTCTCTAATAAAGAATGAGAAAGTACTTCAAAATTCAAGCTTTGAAACGAATTATAAGGATTTGGAAGAATGTCTGGGATTGCATATACATCATCTCAACAGTTCCAAGTACTGTCTGCTTGGAACAGCTCTGCTAGGTCCCCAAACACTGCCTAAACAAGAGCAACACATACCTGGAAACATACATCATGATCAATTTAATAAGATCTGGATTTCCTTTTTTTCCAGTGAACATTGACTTTCGCATTTGAAAGTTCTTTCTAAAACACCAAGTTGCAACTATATTTTTTAACATTGATGATTCACGTACAACAGCATAAAACTATGAAGTCTTTATGAGCTAAAGCCTCAGGACAATAGCAAGTGTAAGAAACCATTCTAAATCTTAAAAAATTCTGGACTGGAAGAAATCAACTCTGCATTTCATTGTAACTCACAGCACTAGGCATGGTATGCCATGCTCCCTTCACCAACTCCAAGCTTATTGAATTTTGAAACAGTGCAGAACAATTATTATAGTAGTGGTTTAACTTTTCCCTCTACTGTTAAGTGAAAAAAAATTCATCCAACTCTGAAAATCAAAACCCAAAAAACTTACAAACTTGTTCACTACCTTTGTGGCCTGGAAGCACAACTCCTTCCCTAGAGTGTTGGCTATACATATTAAAAGGCTCTTGCAGTGCAAAATTCTTTGATCTGAAACTGTGCTTTCATGGATTATCTTCAAATTTGCTTGGAATTAAAACATTCAGGGGTGCACAAAAACACTTTGCAGAACCCCATTATCTCACTGACTTATAGGTGTGTTGCTATAAATTGCCCTACACTGAGGCAATTCATCCTTTCTTTGAGCTGAGAGCAAGAGGAGCTATAGCCCAACTAAAAAAAAATAGTGAAGGATCCTTCAAACTAGTGAATAGCTATCATACAGAAATAGTACATTTGTATGTGCAGTGACAGGAAACAAGTGGCAAAAGTAAGCAATAGTACGTTTAAGAAATAATTTTACACATCACATATATTTCTTAAAAATATCACATGTATTTCTCTAAAACAAAAATCAGTGTAAGGTTCAGTCTGCTAAACAAAGGCTTCAGGTTTAGGGTCCAATGCTTGGAACAGAACAATAAAGCCACGTATAAACAGTATTTATTATTCAGAAAATTACTTTAAAAAATTCTATGATTCTATTATCACGTACTTTGTTCCCTGACAGATAACTACATGAGAATTTTGACTGATAAGGAGAAAGATGGGATTCTGGGTACAACAGTAGCCACAGAGTGTGAATATCCTGAATAGTTAGTAGTTCAATTAATTGTGTGTCTGGAAGCTACTACGTTAACGTCAGTATATAGTTATTGGTGTCTACTCATGCCTCCTTCAGAATTAGCCAACAGAGAAGACAGACACAAAAGCAAAAATCACTTCTGGATGACTTACGAGCAAAAAAAAAAGGAAGACTAGCTGTCCTAAATGAAAGTTCATCCTGTGAATATCCTCACTCCACAAAGAGAAAAGACCCCTGGAAGAGATCTGATAACACCACAGATCACCTACGAAAATCAATAACTATGCCCCTTGCAAGAAAGTTAGTTTCTCTTTTTTGGAAAAGTATTTTACAAAGTACTCAAATTTTTAAACAGATGGAAAAACGGAGCCTTTAAAAAAAGTCAGGCCCAAACTAAGGATGGTTTATCAGTCAAACGAAGGACGGGAGGATTCTGGTACCAACCGCACCGGCACATCGCCACCCAGTGGCGACACCAAACACCACAAACTCCGGGCACTGCTTGGGAAAAGCAGTTACAGCCTCCTCTGAACTCACAGGAAATTGATACACTGCACATAAGAATCACAGTCCTGAAAAAAGCAGAAAAAAAATCTACTTCCCCATATCTTCCCACTGTGGATATTTGTGGCAGGAGAAGCAACTACAAGTCAAAGAAGAGGTATTTTTACCACTGGTGGCCAAGAGCAATTCCAGCTAATAACTCCTACTGTATTTGGAAAATATGCAAGTGTAAAAGTCAGAGCTCTAAGTACAATCTGCAAACTACCTGGTAATTCCTCAAGTTTGCAATTCAGTATGTTCTTTGTCACTGCTAAAATTACTGACAGTACCTTTAAAGTGGTTTATTAACTATTTTAATGATTTACTATTAATTAAAAACTGCTTATCTAAACAGCTGAACAAGAGGTCAAGTGACTTCAGATAACTTGTGAATAAAAAAGTCACCAAACGTATTCAGTCCTTGTTATTTTGACATCTGCAACTCTTCCAGATGAGAAACTCACAGCACTGGCCCGAAAAAAGCTGAAGGGTACAAAGAGACACAAAATACAAAAGAAACGATGGAAGAAAAAAAGATGACAAAAAGGATTGTTAGATGCATCCAAAATTTAGTCTTGTCTAAGAAGTTGTGAACAGTACTGGCTGCTCCTTCTTTTTGACAGACTTGATAGATCTCTTGATCAGTTGATAACAGATATGATTATAGACTTAAGACAGTGAATAAGCTGGCTTTGACTATAATTAGCCCAAGGGCTTGAAGAAAATGGAGAGCTCCCAATAGTAAAGTCCAATCACTTGACTGGTCAAAAACTAACAGGTCATATAACACCAAATCCTCAAAAAGTACTACAGATCATTTTCTGCTCCCCCCAAAAAGAGAGAGATGTTTCTTTGGGAATTCTGCTTCTGGATTTTTAGGGCAGAATTGACTAAGAATCTAAATGTGGAATATTACTCAGTGCAAAATGAGTTCAGCATTCTCAGAAAAGGAAAGAATTCCAACTTGAAGAACTACGGAATAAGGCCTGCCAGAAAGATAATCTGAAAGACAAAAAAGGGAATGAACTCACAGGTTTCATAAACAGTTTACTGAACTGCAGAAGAGAAAATTATCCCAATGTAAAGGAAAGCTGCAAGAACAATTCAGATTGATTGATCATAATCTAAAAATTCAGAATGATAAAAAATAATCTAACTATCAAAAAGGGGAAATTAAAAATACTTAAGAGAACACACAGATAAAACCCAGAAGGCTAATGACAACAAATTTCAGTTAGAAATAGGGGGGATAAGTGACAACAATATTTTATACATGCAGCAGGAATCAGGGTAGCAATTGAGTGATAAAACACAAAATGAAATGAGATAAAGAAAATACAAGTATTGAAAGCCATCTCTGCTTTAATTAACAAAAAGGTATATGATATACTTTTATATACTCAAGATGAGTAATGATGAGATAATGTTGTTGGTCATAAAAAAAAAAATAAAATTGGCTAAAAAACTGCAAATAAGACAGGCCTGTTCAAGCTTGGAGATCTTAATGAAATTCATTATATAATACTCAAGTAGCTAGACAAAGTCAGTCTCTGAAGCACTAATGATTACCTTACATATCAAAGATATAGGAATTGTCAGAAAACTAGAAAAGGGAAAACTGGGTCCTTACCCTAGCAAAAACAACATAAAAAGCTAGAGGAGAAACCCACAAGAAAGAGATTTTAAGCTCTAAAGGGTTAGTAATCAATTTGCATTACTAGGAAGTAAAAAAAAACAACAACAAACAAAAAACTAAAACCAACCAAACAAAAAAAAGCAGCCACTATTGGCTCATCAATAATACACTGCAATAATCCATTCTGAATGCCCTGGTAAGAAGTCTACCGAACAGAAAAATGTTAGATAAAATACCCAAATGACATTCTATACATTGAAAAATACAGACCAACCTTCCCAACTTGCAGAGACTGCACTCCCATCATCCAGGTCATCAGGTACCTTATAATTTCAACTTGTAGCTGACAATCCTTTATTTCCAGATACTAACATGAGAAATTTCATGCAAGGATGTTTTATTTATATTTGAAGTCTGCTTAAATCAAAGGACTGTAAGCAAAGAGATTGTCCAAACAGAAATGGAGCATACTCCAAATCAGTAGGTCAGCATCTCATAGTATGTAAAAATTACAAACAAGCATAAACTAGAATCAACTTACTCATTCCGGAACATTCTCTGTCTCCATCCCACACGTTAGAAACAGCATGTCCCGTCAAGAGCAGGTTAATCAAACTTTGGCTATATAATAGAAAGAAATTATATAAGAAATTAAAAGGGATGTATAATTTATTTCTGAAAATGTGTTTATGTCTAACAAATGAAAAAATTATTGCATTACCCAGCTAATCATTTTGGAACTATTTGCCATTAGTTAGCATGTGTTTGTAATTCAGCAACACTAATTATCATCTCCATTTTTCAACTAAAAACTTCATATAAAAATGTGGCCCTGAATTTGAGAATTATTCCTCTGAAGTTCAGCAATAACAGAAGTATTTCCTCAGAACTGATGCACTAAACGGAGTTAGCAGTGAAAAAGGCACACAGTTTTCAGTGTGGCTTTTAGTTGAAGTTATAATTGAATCTGTGTCATGTCAGTGATTTTCCAAAAGAATGATCAGTTAGAAAAACATAAAAAATTAGCCCACGAAGCTATTTTAAGTGGTAGCTACCATATTTTGCAGCTTACCTTCCATGACCATAAACAGGATCTATCAATGGCTCAGTTGCATCTTCAATTTCATTTTTTATGTTTTCAATACCCTGCAGAAAAATTACAAATATTTTTTTCTATCTGAAGGAACAAATTAAAATATTTAAACAACAACAGAATTCAATAGTAAAACATTAGGAGGCTGATGTTCTTATATGAATTGATAACTAAATGGGCAGCTTTCTCTTGATATATATAAGGAAGGATGTTTCCAAAACATGTAATTCTCAGGTCAGAAAAGGAAAAAACCAAACCAAAACCCAAAAAGCAAAGGACTGAGCTTTTCAAGCGTTTAGGTTGGAAATGTACAGCAATATGGGTGAAGATACCATTCCATACATTTATCTAGATTTGACTTAGTTTATCAGTTTATTGTTCACCTTTTACAGAAAAAGGGTTACAATCAAATCTCCTCTTAAAGAAATAAAAAAAATTCACACAAAAAATATCAAACAACCCACAAACCTTTGTCAGTATTACAGAATACAGAAAGAGTAATACTCCAAATCTGTTTGTCCATGCTGAATATTGATCCCAAACAGCATCCTTCAGTTCAGGGAAGCTTTTGAATGCTCGTTTGCTAAAGATAAAAAAACCAACAAACAAACAAACAGCAGAAAAGAAGAATGTATTTAGATGAAGCATTAGAATAGTGTCACAAAGCACAAAAAAGAACTACTAATACCTAATATGAAAATATCCAAGTCATAGTAGATCTGCTGTTATATACAGAATGACAGAGCAGCTGTTCTGAAGTTACTGTAACTGTCATAGAGTCATTAGTATTTACCCATCAGAAGATGATAAATAATTCTGGAGCAATATGCAAAAATGAATGTGTTTTTTTTATGCAAACACTAACCATGAAGATACATTTACTTGTGAAAGAGCTGGGTGGCTTGAACCAGTAATTCTACAAAACACTGTTACTGAAATTGCAAATAGACTGTATGTCACCAAAACAACATTTGCCTTATGTGTTTTGAAAGACATTCAGCCCATAAACAGTAGAGAAAAAAACCCCTTCTACTTAACCAGGTAAAACTATCTTCCAGGCTTTTGAAGAAATTATTACATTTCCCATCAGAATTTAACTTTGTTAGACTCTAGCTTTGGAAAAAGCAAAATGTACCACAAGTGGTACATTAACATTTGGGAGACTATCTGGTTGTGAAATATGGTGGCTGCCTGGACGACAAGGTAACACCATGGGATCATATGTTTGAAAGGAATAAAGTAAAACAAAAACAGAGGAAAGGAAGATACCATCAAGATTCCAGTGAAGCAATACACTTTCTATTTCTTGAGATATTTTGAGCTAAATACTGTTTTTCAGAACATGGACACTAGTTTTTATTAATTTGAACTAGATCATACTCTCTGCTTATCTTACACAAACTTAGATATATTATTTTCTTTTTGATTTCTTGCACTTTTAGTAAGTTTTGTTTACAAAAGAAACAAACGTCTGCAAAAATATATCCACAGACAGGTTTACTCTGGCTAATACTTGAGATTTTTAAACTACCTTTCTGCATCAGTGGAGTATACATGGCATACGAGGTACACAAGGCAAAGCCAGTTCTGAAATCCACTGCTCTGCTTGCTCTAAAAGCAAATGCCAGAGCATTCATTTCCAGTGAGAAATACAGAAAAATTAAGTGGGTATCACAAGGCCAAAGATTGAGGGAGTGAGTAGGAGACAGAGGGAGGGTAGGAAATTACTGTTTTGATAAGGTTAAAAAAAATTTATATTCTCCTTTCCTTATAGAGCAATGAGTTTAAAAAATAAATTATAATTACTAATGATACAATAAGCAATGGTAATTTCAGTTCTAGTTAGCAACATTTTCCATCTCAGGTGTTTTCTGGAATTCTATTGCTCTTTATTTCCTCTTTGGGAATTTATTTGTCCACTCTGAAAATAAAAGGTTGTTCCCTTTAAATATAAACTCACTAGAACTGTGAGCTCTCTATTTACACCCCAAAAAGAAAATAATTTTTTAAGTGTGAGTCTTGTATATGAAATAGTTTTACAAAAGTTTCTTATGGTATCTCAAATCAAGAAAAATACTAGATGACTTTTTTTTTTAGTACATATATCACAAATATTTGAGATAGAAACATCTGAGAACACGGTGCATAAATATAGAGAATTAATATCTTTAACTTAAATGTGAGTCTTGATTGGCTGTGTTCACATACTTGAAAGGCACAAGCTATCTGGCCAATACTGCACATTATATTGCTCCAGTTTGATTTTAAAGCCCAATACTTACGCTTAAAATAATATTCCATTTCAAATGGCAAAATGCAAAGAAAAACCACCAAAACCCCCAAACCAGAATTTGAAATCGAAGTTTAACCTGAAGTTTAACACACCAAGTGCCTCAACATACCCCTTTTCAGGCCTGTGAATATTAATGTAACTTCAAAATATTGTATTTTAAATGTTCCAACATATTACTTACTGAATTAATGCATGAAATCGCTCAAAGCCAAGCTCTTCGACAGCCAAGGCAGCTATACACAAGAGACACTTTTCAGCACTACACATGGCAAAAAAATGACACAAGATACACACAGCAAGCTAGTATACTTTCAAGCTCTAATTATATTTTTAATCCTCCCTTGACATTTAACTGATTAGTATAAACTAATTTACTGCAACATTAAGATTCCAGCATACAAATTAGTGAGAACATTTCTATTTGGACTAATCAATTTATTAAAAGCACTAAGCCACTGGAGTGTATAGCCTTGGAAATATTTGTCAAATACTAAGCTGTTGATTTTGTACAAAACGTGGCTGTTACCAAGTCACCAAGCATATGCATACTAAGATATAATTTTGCAGGTCAGCAAGAAGTATTTCTTCCTAAAAAAGCAAGCATAATTATTTGGATCATTTTATTAATGTAGGTAAGCTGTATTTTTTCTTCAAATATACATTTCTGTTACTAAAATTTAGTAGGCTCCTTTCTCTTTAGTGTTCATTCTTACAAATGAGTAGAATTATTCTATACAGTGTTACACATTTTGTTTGTAAACAAATTCTATTTTCTTTTAATAATAAACAGCCTTTCAAATAAGTGTTGTGCCCAAGAAAGAAAAAAAATACAGCATTAGTGTCTTCCCAAGTTCAACACAGGCTTTATACCTTTCTTTTATCTTTTCTTTACCTTTCTGCTAGTAGAACAATACACAAAATAGATCTGCTTTCTGATGGAGGCCACTTTATGCTGAATATTTAAACAATGTCTGATCATCTAGCTACTGAATTTGACTGCATACAATTTAGTTAAGACCTGAAGCCATTAGGGCTAATACTAATGATCAAATCTTACCACAAGATTCCAGAAAGGGCTTTTTATGCCCATTCCAATTGTACTTTGACAGATGTACTTGATTTGCCTACGTGCAAATAAAACTGATTCTCCAACAATAGAATGCTTTAATTTTCTACTTCAGAAATATGGCAGCAGCAGTCTTAAGAGTGTTAGTTTTTATCTGTTGAAAAACTACAAGGAATTGATAAAATTTGATTACCACAGCAAAACTAGACTTAAAAAAATGTATTTGTAAGACATTTTTAAAAAATATGAAACAATGAATCCAAATTGCATAAAATGCTGCAGAAACTAAACCTGCTTCGAGAACATATGTTTTTGTAAGCAGAAAGTTAGAGGGACTACATCATATAAAGCAATTTTGAACCTGGGAACTTGCACTACTAAAGCCAACACATGGCCAACAAGTCACTGCTATACACCACAAAAGCAGATGAAAAATGCTATTGCATTCAGTAAGTGTGCTCGAATCCGCCTTTTGTTCACACAGCAGGATGACAGGCAGTTTCATTCTGTTACTAAAGAACAGAGTGAAATGGTAAGAGAATTACTATTTGAAATAAAGGGAAAGAAGTAGAAATTCTAAAGAGAAGTGTAGCTATACATAACCCAAACAATGCTAAATAGAGACAATACTTAATGGAAAGAAAAAGAACTAACAGCAAGAGAACATGAGATGTATGAGAAATTCATCTGTATAGAAGCTCTTTAAAATGATACTCTATCATGCTGTGTCTAACCATATTTCATGGGTTTATTATAAATATATCCCCATAATTAATTCCCAAATAGCAGTAGCCTGCCATATGGAACTGTATCTGTAATACTCCCTATCCTCCCAACTCATCTCTTAAGTCCTACCAACTATGACAATGCCAGTTTCTATTTTTATTGAGAACAGTAGCCAAGCAAGAAATAAATTTATTCTTTTGCACTAGTAGTTACACAACTCTGCATTAGTAACAATATCTTCTCCTCCACATCTTCGTCCCACACCTAACCAGGTTAAGAAGCTGGTTTACAGTTAAATAGCAGGACAGAAGAGAGGAAAAAAATCCCAAACCTAACTAATGTGTCTTAAGTCAGCAAGTGTATTGCATTATATGTATAGAAAAAATACAGTTTGATCTGTAGAGTACATACAAGAGGTACATTCAGTGTCTAGCAGGGAATGTAGAATAGGAACAATGAAAGAGGTTAACGTTGTCCATGACACAAGCACACTGTTAGTGGTAAATGCATCCTGCTCTTCCTAAGCACATTCCATGATATTAAAGACAAGTCAGGCAGAACTTGGAAGACTTGTACAGAAGCATGAAAAAAGTAGTTATGCAATAGAATGGATTAGGTCACAAGTGTCAGTGTTGAGAGTTCTGAGTGTGTATTTAAAAAGACTTTCTGTTGAACATTTTCTACAGTTAAACATCTTTAGGAATAAGGCAATGCATTAAAAAGCACGACAGTAAAAACCTATAGACAACTAGGTTCTGCTTCACTTTCTCTTCAAAGGAAACTTCATAATATCAGCAAGAGTTTCAGAGACAATTGGAAAATCCACAGAAATTAGGAATTTGAGTTACAATTGCCTTATCTTGCAAAGGAAGATTCTTCTTTTTTACAGAAGAGTTGCAGATATAATTTTCTGTATAATACTTTTTCTTACTTAAAAAAAATGCTCAGTTTGGAACACTTAAGTGCTGATATTCTGTTTTTTCAATTAAGTAAAGATTTTTATTCTTATTGTTTGAGCCTTCTAAAGCACATGGAGCGTTTGCTAGAAGCAGATGAAGATGACTTGTAACATAAAGAGCTCCAGCACTACTAATTGCTATAGCTAGCTGCACAAGTATAAATCTATTTGTACAATTCTTACTTTGTAGTTATGCCACAAACTGCTGAATAACATATTCCTTCCATCAAAAGATGGCACCTTATAGGCATGTTCTCATGTGAAGAGTTTTTCATACTTCTTAAGGGACACATTGGGGACAAAAACTAAAAGAAAAAGAAGCTTATCTTTTAACACATTAGATCTCTCCCATTAAAAGATTAATAAATAAATGTCTCTCCGATCATATGTGCACAGATAAACTTTCCATGTCACTGGCTCTGCAGCAGTTAGATATGACTGGATGCTGTATCTTAGTGCAACAGATGATGTTCCCTAGATCCTTGATGCCAGCAACTAATGAAGGAATCAAGACGTTTGCAAAAAGCAGGCAACTGAAAAATTCCAACCTACAGAAAAATTCTGATAATCTCCTAGAAGGTGATTTAAGTGGTTTGGTACTGCACAGGACCAAACAAACAGAAAAAGGCTACTTCTCCATAGCAGGGGATCCAAAATATTTTAGAACAGATAAAGCACTGCAGAATTTCCTACAAAAGCTCCTCTGAAATAAAGTAACAAGTGACAAGTTAAAGTGTTATTCCTGTGTTAGGAAGCACAGATGTTTCAATGAAAAATACATCAGGTGCCAATAGATTACAAAACAAAATTGAAAAGATTACAGAAATTGCTGAAATTCAAAAGAAACATGTATGTTAGAACTCCAGTGATAGATAGCATATTGCTCTCAATAAAAAAGGATCAATGTCTCTAATTACAAGAGAAAAAAAATCTGTCTGTTGCTAACAGAATTACAAAGGCAAAAACCCCATCTGTGAATTAATAAAAAGCAGCAGTCCCTCAAAAACTATGTAATAATTCACTAAGTGACGGGTAATTGAGTATAGAAATACATCTTACAAGGTTGTTCCTCTTGACGACTAGATTCTGCAGGACTTTCAGAAATACTAGCAGTTTCTTCAGTTGTTTTTCCTCTTATCCACGTTGCCAGACAGTATGACTCAGAATTATCAGAGCAAGCCATTTCCAAAATATCACATAATGTATGACAGAGAAGGTTCTTCTGCTCCTCTTCTGAAAGATCAGAAACCTACTTGAGTTCAATTGCTGATAACCAGTGTTGTATATAAGATATTAGTATCTTTTTTTATACATGAATGCTACTTAAATAATGGAGTTTAATAATGAGATAAAAGCAATAATGTTAACTGCTCTTTGACCATACTGGACCAAAGAATTAAAAAGTTCTCTTTAGAAAAATGTAGTTTTATATGATTTCTAATCTATTCTCTTTTTTAATAATAGATTTCAATTAAATATTTATAAAATGTAGAAGTATTATGAACAAGCACAGACCTCACAAATGGGAATTTAGAAGCATTTACTATACATGTGACATGGGAGCACACTTAAACAAAAAGAAAGTGTGGAATATTTTAACTTCTTTGTACTAAGACATGCTTTACAAACATAAAATGGAAAAATAAAGAGGGGGGGAAAAGAGGTCTCAGTACCTGAACAGTCTCTCCAAGTAGACTTTTCACTGGTAAAAAGCCTCTTCAAAAGGAATGCCTTTGTTATCAAAGAATAAAATAATATTAAAATACAAAACATCAACTTTTACATTATGTCACAAACTTTATACCAAAGCATTTTTGCATGTTATTAGAAGGGTTTCAAACTGCTCATCGTTCATGAGACCATGAGCCTGCACTGTTTACTGACTTTTCCCAATCAAACCAGCTACAAAGGTGGCCTCATAACATTCAACACTGTTGAGTTTGATCCTTCAGTACACCTCCAATGCACAGAATGCATATTGACACAAACACCTCCACACTCGCAGGACTGCAGTAATGGGGAGACAAATATATTTCAGGATTACTGACCAGTAGTACCAGACATCCCTAGTTACTCAGACAAAACCCTTTAGCAGTTAACAACCCCACCTCTTTTAAGCCATTGCAAGTCATAACTTGCTGATCAGTTTAAAGAAAACCTATGCATCTCCACATCCCTGCTTTGTTTTTCCATCAACACTAATGCTGCAATTAAAAAAAAGATATGCTCTAAGTTATAGAGAAAGAATAATGAAAGAACAAACTTTGAGAAGCAGAGTCTTGGTCTTTCTAATTACTCTATTAGATGCCATTTCAGTTAATCACAGTACCTCAAAAACAGCTGGTTCAACTTTCACTTCTTTCCTGATACACTCACCCTGTTTTCCCATCAAAGATCTTTTGCCCACCTTTTTAGTAATTCACAGCAGCAGCAGGCACTGCAAGATCTGTTTGATCCTTTCCTCCTTCCCTAGCTGGAACTCAGTTCACTTTTAATCATGCTTTAATCACTTGATTTCAAGGGAGTTGAACTATATATAAATCTGAAAAAAACACTGTCTATAAGAACATTTGATATGGTAAAGACTTGGTATTGCCTTAGAGGAGCTGACTGGTCCTATTCTTTACTCTCTCCACTCCCCACAAATAAAAGACTTTTAAGTCTAACATCAGAGACCAGACACTCTGCATCTGGTTTTAAGACCACAGAACTAGACAGAGCCATACTGTGGAGTGTAATTCATAAAATTATCTTTTTAATTGATTGTTTGCCACTTAAACAAGCAGTGCTCCTTCCTGTAGTACAAGTTTTTTGGTGGGACCAGTGTTTAGAGTGTCTTGAAGTAGCCATAACAGAGGTTATACGACAATCACATTGTACACACCAGAGGTGCAAACAATTCCACAGCATCAGTTGTCTGACCCAGATACTTCCAGTTCAGGATCAGATTCACTCTGCTACATTACTTCAATATGTCCCCTGTCAGTGGACAAGGCCTCCAATCAGACTGAGACATACCTGCAGAATTTGAATTGTCTTTAAGAGAAGTCAAGAGTAAGTTACCAGAAAAAGTAATCTGGCCCATGACTCAATACCTGCCTGTCTCTGCAGGGTGATCCTGGGAGAATGAAGAGCAGTCACAGTTAGACAAACTGCTCTACAGGTCAATTATTCTGCTAGGGTTTTGAAAGTATAACATTTCCCCTTTTATTACACAGCAAACCTTGTTAGGTTTGAAAATCAACTACTTCAAGTATTTCTAATACAGTTTGCTAAAGCAGTCATTGTGACACTGATACTACCCTTTTAGGCAGGGAGTTCAAGAGATGAGAAGGGATGAGGATTACTTTTACATCTGATCTTTTCCTTCTCCTCTGTATTCTGCATTCCCCACTTTGAAGTTACTTTTGCTTGGATCGACCTGCTGCATTTCCTCAAACAAATGTCCTTCTGCAAAATTATGCCTCAAAATCAGCCCATGCCCATCTCTGCTTTTTTATAGAGTTCTTTGTTTCCTCCACACTTCAGTTATGAAATCAAAATACAGCTAACCCTCCTTTTTTCATATTTATTTTAATTTCAAATATATAAAGAATAAATTTTGGTCTAATTTTAAACCATTCCTATAATAAAGGTATCTTACCTGTACAGGTGCTATCACTGCACAAGGGCCACCTTCAAATTGTTCTAATGCAGTGGATTCAGAGTCACTAAAGACAAATCCTGCCAAATGAAAAAAGATTATATTTAGTGAAACATGTAAATAAGAACATGTTTATGTGTATTCCTTCCCTAACAGAAATGACACCTGATTTATTCACCTTTAAAGATGACGTAAGTTTTTGTTTCCCTGATAATGCAACAGAATATGGTTAAGCTATCTGAAGAAAAAAAAAGTCATGAGTCAGGTGAAAAGGACAGAAATTAATTATTTATCTCAGCAATTAAATCATAACCACCAAGCACCCACAGCTAAGCTTTTAAACAAAAGAATTTCTACTTAAACCATAGGTTTTATTTTATGAGTGTACTTTTTATCGATACATTAAAATCTGTTTGTGATAATATTTTGTTTCACATCTATAGAAAAAAATACATCTTTGAAACCTTCACTGAACATGCATAATACATTTCTATTCCCTATGAAGGGCACACTATGCCTCCCACTGTTCTAATTTTTGGCCTACCAGTGTGTCCTATTAAGACTGAAATAAGCTGAGTAACAAATATTTTCTTGTAACCACTGACTCAAGCCCCTTAATGGTATTCTTTCACAGAAGATACACTAGGTTTATTGAGAGGCAACATCACCTATTTTCCCTCTCCATCTTTAATGTATTTGCATTTCAGAATTATCTTACAGTCACATAATAAAGCAAATGTCATAGAAATTATAGCAAAATTGTTCTGTAACCATCTTGCCCTTAAACTTGTCTTTAAGATATGGTGATTCATAGCTTTCATTTATCATAGATAAATGCAGATACATGGACAATTAATTTGATGAAGCTGATACATGGACACTTACAGTGAGTGATATTTTGCATTATTCTTGTAAGTGCTGAGAAGATTGTGCCAAAGTGACTCTAGTCCAATGTAATCTGGAAACCATGCAACTGTAGTCAGCAACCAACGGGCAAGTGGGGGCAGGCAAAAATACACATGCATCTTTTCACAGTGTCAGTCTCAGCAGAAGGAATATTCAATGCCTGTTTCTCACAGTTTCTCCTTTTCCCAGTTCTGTATCATTACATGCTGCCATATGAAAAGCATCTCTAATCCCTGGATATGAATTTGAGCTGGGGAAACGCATCCCCCCCACGCTGCAGCATGACAGGTACATCACCAAAGTGGCAAGAGAGAACTACTGCACGTTTTGTAGGCCACATTTCATCACAGAAATGGTAGTTGTTTCACAACAATGTGAATTTTTTTATTCTAAAAAGGATCATTGTAGCCATGGGGTTTCCCCTGTATCTGACAGAAGGTTCCAGGTCTGTTTTTAAGCACATGTGCAAATGTGCATTACAAAGATGTATTTTATATCCAAAACCCAGATGCATGTCAAGCCTACATACATAGATCTAGCTTCATCTAATGTAGTAACAAAGCTTCACTAATTCATACTTCAAGAAAAGTTTGCAGTAGTGTCATTTCACTCCTCCGTTAACATGCCCTAATAAGAAATATCACCAGTCCTTTAAACTTTCTGAATTAGTTTGTGCAGGCTTAGCATACTAAAAGGTAAGTCCTCCTCTACTTTGAAGCATTACTGCATGCCATCTAAACACAATGCAACAATAAGACTTTTTTAGTTGTTTTAATGATTCAGTCACTGCAGAAAAACAACATACTTGGATGTGGTACCATTAAACAACACTTTAGAAATCTTGAATTTGCTTCACATTCTTCAGGCTTCTTACAGAAAACATGAACTTTCTCAGTTTAACCCTGCCCTCTTTTTCACAATTGCTTCCTAAAAATAAAGAACATTGAGCATGATCCACCAGAACAAATACAAATTTGAGACAGACAAGGCAAAGTTGATACCACATAGAATTTGGCAGAATACAACCACAGAAAAAAAAATACTTGAAGAAACACTTTATTTCTATTTACTTATATGCTTTTTAATGCTTAATAAACATAAATGTTCTAGAAGCTTTAAGAAGCTTAAAGAAAAGTAGGCTTCAGATGGTGTGGTCATGCTCTCTTTTAAAAAAGTTCTACAAAATCTGAAGTCAGCTCAGATAAAATTTCAGAAATCAGCAGTCTGAATTCCAGCTGGATTCAAGTCTACCTCACCCTGCAATCAGACCTACTTACCTTTTTAACCCTCCACAACAGTCACATCTTGGGCAATCTCTGTAAATATTCATCATTCTTCCTTATGATTTGTAAGAACAGCCTGGCCACTTCAAGCTACCAACTAAGATGAACATCTCTGATCCAGATTAATTTTTACTTACTCTCACTCTTAACCAGTCATATCTATCATACAGCTCTTTTCACTCAAGATAAAATTTCATGAAGAAAAGAGATGTAATGCAGCCAAAATAATATTCTTTAATTGATTTGTCTGCCTTTTATCCATAAGTACAATTATCATCATTTATCTGTAAGAAACATAAAATAGTACCATTACCATTCATCTTCTGTGTCATTTATAACATTATTAAACGCTCCATTGACACAATTTTTTCAACATCACTACAGCTCTACTGCATTTGGGGCAGAAGGGGGAGGGAGTAGATCTAGATTCATGTTAGTAATCAGTGTATTGCCCAACATTTTGAGCTATGACATTCCCAAATCTGTCTTTATATCTTTACATCACAAAAAGATTTATTCTCCTTATTTCCCCCAAATATAGCATTTACCAAGGCCCATGTTTCTTTCTCACACCTAATCTCAGCTCTTTTATGTACACTTTGCCAAAATTAACCTACGACTTAGTTACCTACTCTTGTCCTTCATCTAATACACCACATCATGGTCCAAAGCACTACAAAAACCTCATTCTTCTATTATGACTACTCCACCACTTTTCTGCAACTTTTTATTATTAGCCTATTTCTAAAATTATTTTTTTCCACCCGAGGCACCTTAGACATTAATAACACCGTCATTTCACAGACGATGCTGTGTCTTTGCAGTATTTTCACTCTGTGCAAGAACCAACTCTAACTGAATAAAAGAGACAAGGGAATAGCAAAGAGCATGCAACACCAACCACATTAGAAAACCCCTTGCTCTCTCTCTGATCCAATCTAGCTACGAAGATGCTGTGCTATTAATTTTCCTATTCTCTGCTGAGCCGGCCTCTCACCATGGAACTCTAATTTTTTTCCTCTCTTTTGGGATACAAGAACTGCCTGACAGAAACACTAGAATAACCCATTATTACCCAAGCATGAAGTTTACAACACATCTTAATGTTTCACCCTTTCTTTAGAGCTAGGTGTAGAATCATAGAGACATTTTGCTTATGGCTTTGGGTGTTCCAAGAGTGTCTTTACAGTAAAATAAAACTTCTGAAATTTTCTGTAGGAAAAAAAATCCTCAACAAACCAAACAACTTCTTCCCACACACAAAAAGAAAGGAGCACTTACTAGAATAATACTACAACAGAACTCCACTTAATGGGTTATGGATAAAAAGCCAGGAAGTCCTGGAAGGGTTTGAGGAAAATATCCAAACTACCTAGTAGGCTACTACTAAACTGGGTAACAAGGTTCCAGAAAACAAGGTAAGATTTCAATGTGTCTTCCTTTGTTAATACCTTTGAAAAAAAAACAACCACGAACCAAAACAGCGACAGAATGCTGATACTGCAGAATTCAGATACTTCTGAAAACTTCTGAATCTGTATCCTGGTAAGAGCCTTCTATGTGAGTGCTCCTCTAGGTCTTTCATTTTCTTTAAGCCTGTCAGCCTTATTCAGAGTAAGGAATGAACTCACCAGCACCATATTCTTTCTTAAAGTAAGGACAATAGCTTCCAGCTATTCCTTTTTGGGCCCAGGCAGCAGAAGAGAGTTTCAGGTTCACTAATTATTGTGTTACAGGGCATTTCAAATTCTTACTGCTCTATGCATATTCCAACTACATTGGCCACCACGCCCACTAGCCAGAAAATACAACCTTCTTACCAGCTTAACTTATATGTTCACACCTCATTTTTTTCCCCAGTGAATGCTATCTCCTTTTCTCCTTCCAGTTTAACAGTGCTGAAAGGGCTGTTACATGACACAATCCCTCAAAAAAACCCATATTTCCACCCTAAAGCCTAACTTTTCATTCAGCAAGCTTCACACGAGGTTTTGCATTCTTCAGAATGAATTTATCAAGATAACTCTGCATTACGGAAGTATGAAATAAACATTTAAATGTCATATATAACAGAAAGGGATTGGACAATCTGTCTAAAACAGCAAGATGTGATTATTTTTTCTGTAAAGACAGTATCACTATCCCAAAACCAATACCTCACTCCAAGGAAGGAAAGAAGAAAAAAGCCTACAAGTATAAAACTGAAAACAAAAACTTCCCTGGAGAAGGCTGTTAGGTAGCTTGTCCCTGCTGTTTTTCCAAAACCTACTGTTGTCTCACATTTACCAACAGTGCAGCCTGTGTTAGCGGGACAGTCCTCCTCCTACTGTCAAGTACTACCTTCTTCTATTTAAAGAGAAGCTCAAAGTCAGTAATCATCAGTACTTCTGTGCTTGAAGACATCAGTATTTTTTCCCCATGAGGTGCAAACTCCGGGAAGCAGATTTGGCATCTAACTTCTTGCCTAATTTCAACAGATGCCTTAAAAGCTGTTCACAAACCATGACCTGAAGACCACTCGCAAAGGGTTCCTTTGCTAAGTGTGACCAGCATCAGTAAAGCACAGGCTCCAAAAGCAGTTCCACCAAGAGATCTGAAGAGGAAATACTTATGGCAAACAAGCAGCAGCAAGTAGGCAAAGCTGGGCCAACAGGTGTAATCACTTCCTCCAGCTGTCTGCACAATCCATACTTCTCTATACCCTAACTGTGAATATTAAATGAAAAATGCTTTTCTCCTCTTTGTGATTAACTGATTGCACTGAGTAATATGGAACTTGAAGAGATGGAAAGCACACAAATACAAATATTCTACAAATGACAGTCATCAAAACATTAAGAAAATTTACATAGATACCAACAAGCAAATGAATTAAACATTACTAAATTAAACTCAGAGGAGCACTTTCAAATTGCTACTTCTACTTAAGACTTTGAAGAACGGCAAGTGTATTCTTTTTACTCAAAATGTATCTGCTTGTCTGGTAAAAATATTATTTCCTACTAGCACTGCTGTGATCATAGTCTAACAATATTACAAGTCAAATTACTTAAAAACATTACAGGATGCAGTTTCTAAACTAACGATGTAATAAAAGCCCATCTGGTGATGTTTGGCCAGAAAGAAGAGTTCCAGGCACGTAAAAAAAGGAAACCTGGAAAGAATGGGAGAGAAAAAAGGAAGCCTGGAAAGAAGACTGGAGAAGAAAAGGAAAGTTTCAGCCCACTCACCCAGCTTTCAACCTGGAAACTGGAAGAGGATCCAGATAAAATGGACATTTTTACATTGTACATCACCCATATATACACAAACTGTACTATTAATACCTTCACACCATGCTTTTACAGATAAATGGTTGTTTTAAAAAGACTGTCCCATACTTTTACAGCTTATGCAATTCTGAAAGGCTACTGTGCTCAAACCTGCCAGACATTCATATTATAGATACGTGATGCCTTGGGGCTTATCTGAAGAGCAGCTTTATAAATGGAATTTGTCTCTTGGATCAATGAAGAAAATTACTCCTAACATGGGTATATTTCTTTAGGGTTCAGTGCTCCTACTAACTCCTTCCCAAGTCATTGTATCTATGCCAGGAAACACCCAAGCACAGACTGAAGCTTTTGCACTACATTCTTGTGTCTGCTTTGAGGATTCTGGTAAACAGACTCCACAAGGTTCAAACTGCAAATTCTGCTGCAATCGTAAAGAAAAAAAATTCTATAAAGAAACCCCCCACAAAAAACCTCACAACAATCGCAACAGCAAATCTGCAGCCATGCCTTTGTTAAGTCAGGAATAAAAACAATATACTTAAAGTTGCCAATGCAGCAAACTGAGGGAATTACTGTTGCTAACTTCCAACAGCACATGCACATGAGTGGGGTCAGTTCTGTTTAACTGCCTGCAGATCAGCCCATCTTCCTTCAGTCCTGACCAAATGAGGTCATGGAGTTTGATGCATGAGGGGGATTCCTGGAATACTGCTGTCTTCACTGAAAAACTGATTGGTTTGAGCCTTATATTCCTCAACATCCTCTCTACTTTTCTTTCCTTTACTCTCTACTTTTCTTTCCAAATTAAAATCACAGTTCCCAATTGCCAAAGGGCTTGAGAAAGGATCAGACAACATCTACCAAGTATCTGAAATAATTACATTACATATGAAAAAAAACAAAAACAGACACAAAAAACTCCCAACATCAAACTAGTTGTTTGATGCTTTCTGCACATATGTGAAACGAGGGCCTATCTTTTAAACTCTGAAGTCTTTGTAAATAATACAGCTTGATATTTTTATTTGTGGTTTTCTTCTGTTAAATCTTCATGAGTCAGTGTTGACATGACTGCTTTGCAGTAAGCAAATGGCACAGAACTTTTTCAACTGCATAGAAGCAGAAAGTTGGGTAAAAGTATTATGCTGCTATATATATAAAAGTATTATGCTGATTATACTAAGGAGGATATAGAGAAGGTAACAGATACACTACACAGTATAGTCACAGGACTTTCTCTGAAGACAGATAGGAAGTAACAGCTCCTTTGAAGAAGCCACCAAGAACACCAGAGACCATTTCAATTAATCCTGCACTATAATACACCTTTCAATACATTATAATACAGCTTTCAATAAATTTTGAAACTGCTAAAACTTTTCATACAAATTATCTTCAAAACGTCAATTGTGGCAATCCAACATTACCAGCTTAATAAATAATTAAGCTTTTTAATATCAATTCTTCTTTTCTGACTTTGCACAAACCTTGTACTGAAACAGCAACATTACTAAAACTTAAAAGAGATATTTCAGAAAGTAATTATATTTCAATAATCACTTCATTAGGAAAAGTAATGGCTTTACTATGCCTGCTTAAATTCTAGATCTTGGAAGAAATTTAGCATTTTCCCCCCAGATATTATCACTGAATTATCTGAACACAGATAAACCTAGGGAAAAAGATATGAGTTTGGTAATACACTGTGTCCTGTGATGAGGAGTAGCTGTGCAGCTCCCAAATCAACACCACACATGCATCTACTGAAACTACATAGATGACAACACTCTTATTACCAAAAAAAAAAAACAAAACAAAGAGCAAGGAACAGAAAACACCAAGAAACTTCTGTTTCAACCAACTTTACCCTGAGACCTGAATGCAATTTTTTTTTTTTAATCTGTAAATTCCACTATCACTTGTGAATCTTCTCCAGGAATTAGTGGTTTTTTCAGGAACATTGTAACCATTACTAGAACTCTTCAAAGCCCACAGTCACTTATAGAGAAGGCTATTATTCCCTTCTTTCAGCCAGGACAGGTTCACAAACTGATTTCTTGCGTATCATTTTTATAGGTAAGCCTCCATATTACACCTTGCAATTGTAGTTTTAAGAGAACACAGTAAGTCTCCACCAAGAAGAAACAATGCATAGGTTGCGTAATTTAAATATAGAAAAAAAAACTCTTACAAATACCCCAGGTGCCATCGTTATTGCTGCTTTATCTCTTGCCACATCCTAAAGACGGTATGCACCTGCTTCCTTGGCCAAAGAACCCGTTTAAAAAAAATCTGTGGGTCTGTCCCAAGCCTGCCCCCACTTTTGCTAAGTCTATTTGTGACTCACATATTTTTAGCAAAACAAACAAAAACCAACGAAAACCAAAGCAGACCTTAAGCTCATGCTTCCACAAGCTATGTAAAATCACGGCATGAGACGAAACACCCAAGAAATGCATTTCCTTTTTTTACTCAATTTTAAGTTCCCTTGGAGATTCGTGGCTAAAGACGAGCGAGCTGCGAAAAAATAAAATAATTATTTAGCAAGTGAAGCTGCCGCATCGTTCTTTTGGCGTGGGCCACACGCCGAGGTGACACAGGAACACGAGCAGTGCCCGGGGCACGGCGCCCCTCAGGACACGGACACGGAGCCACGGGCGGACCCCGCGAGGGCGGCGGGGGAGCCTCGCGTGTGACCCGGCGGGCGGGCCCCGGGGCAGCGGGAGGGCCGGGCGGGGCACGGCGCACGCAGGTACCTTGCGCCCAGCGGCAGAAGATGGTGTCGGCCAGCCCGCGGGGCCCGGCCTTCTTGCCCCACACCAGGTGGACGAGCTCCTGGCCCGCCTCGGACATGGCGGGGCGGCGGCGGCCGCGGGGCCGGGCGGGCGCGGCGGCTCCAGCGGCTCCGGCGGCCCCTGCGCAGGGCAGGGAGGGGCGGGGCCGCGCGCGCGGGGCGGGGGCGGGGCCGGGGCGGCTCTTCCGCTTCCCCAGCAGCCCCCGCTGCTTCCGCGGGCCCGGCGCGGAGGGGTGGTCGTCGCCTGAGGGGCGTTTGTGATTAAGCATTGCCCCTGACAAAACCGGGGCAAAGGTGTGCTCTTAGGAAAGAGCCTTTCGAGGAGAAGGTTCCCCAGGTGAAACGATTGTGTGTCCACACTTGGAATTCTTCGTGCGGCGTGCAGCCGAAATTGAGCTGCGGTGTTGCGCCCACCCGCTTCACAGAATCGCGGAATCGTTAGGGTTGGAAGGGACCTCTGGACATAGAGTCCTGGAGTCATCAGGGTTCGAAAAGACCTTTATTATCATCAAGTCTAACCATAAACCCAGCACTACCACTGTAACCCTTAAACCACTAAACCACATCACTCAGCGCCACATCCAGACGCCTCTTAAACACTTCCAGGGACGGTGACTCCACCATCTCCCTGGGCGACATATTCCAATGCCTGACGACCCTAACAGTGAAAATTGTTTTCTAATACCTAATCTGAATCTCCCCTGTGATGATCTTCATGTCATCTATTCCAAGGCAGGGTCACCTAGAGCAGGTGACAGGAATGCATCCAGGTGGGTTTTGAGTGTCTCCAGAGAGGGAGGCTCCACAAGCTCCCAGGGCAGCCTGTTCCAGTCCTCTACCACCCTCAATGTACAGAAGTTGTTCCTCGAATTGAAGCAGAACCTCTTGTTCAGTTTATGGCCACTGCTCCTCGTCATATTGCTGGACACCACCAAAAAGAGGCTGTCACTGTCCTCTTCACATGCTCTTGAGATATTTATATGCATTAATGAGATCCCCTCTCACAGTCTTCTCTAGACTGAACAGGTCCAGCTCCCTTAGTCTTGCCTCATAAGAGGTGCTCCAACCCCTTAATCATTTTTGTGGCCCTTCTCTGGACCCTCTCCAATAATTCCTTGTCTTTCATCATATAATTAGTGCTTTTATGGAGATTGAGCACATACTGAGGCAATCATTCTGAATTAAGTATGAGAGCAGCCAACATCAAGGGTGTTTATAAGTTTTCTGACATGTCATACCACAAATTCATCAGAAGGTGGGGTAGTTGTACTTCTGATTTTTAAACGTTTTCAAGTATGTGAACAATTAAGCATTTTTTTTAATAATTACTGAGAAGTTATCACTTCAATATTGATTAACAGAATGGATCTGGACTTGCATAACTAATGCAATTATAAGGACACGTTTTCATTTTTAGCATAAAGAAAGAACTCTGAAACAATGGGAAGGAATTTATTTAGAATTAAAGGCATCATAACAGCAAAATCGTGTTCTTTACATACTGTAAAAAAGGCCATCATGTTGCTAGTTTTTTGTGCATTTTGAAACAATAGTGCAGTAAAATACAAATTTTTTTGTAGTACTTTGAGTTTAATACTGGGTATACCAGACTTGAAATTGTAAACATTCCACGAGCAAGAGGAAAATAACAAAGTACATTTATTTTAAAGTGTGGTGTTGTATATACACTTGAAATATTCCAGAGAAGTACGTACCAAAATGGTCTGATGGTGCAAGTCTAAGTCAGCTAGCTCAACAAAGTTCAAACTATACATTGATAGGAAGGCTTTATGAGGTGGAGGAAAGAAGTGCAAGTTTTAGCCCATCTCTTTAAGTTCCTGGGCTTGTTCTAAGGAAGCAAATTTATGTTGTCATGGATACTCAGGGTGCAATCTGAAAAACAATTCAGTAAACAAGTGGAGAACAGAGAGGAGAAAGCACCGTCAAACAAGGATGCTGAACCTACAATTGGATGACACCCTCTGCTGTATGGCAGAGGAGTTGTGTGGCACCACCCAGAGGAACCAAAAGTCTGGAAAAGCTGCTCCTCCACTTCCATCTCTGATGCATTGAATCATCAGTTCCAGAAAAACATTGTGTGTGTCCAGAGAAAGGCAACAAAGCTGGTGAAGGGTTTGGAGAGTAAGTCATATGGAGAGCAGCTAGGGGAGCTGGGGTTGTTTAGCCTGGAGAAAAGGAGACTGAGGGGAGATCTTGTCACTCTCTACAATGACCTGAAAGGAGGTTGTAGCCAGGTGGGGACCAGCCTCTTCTCTCAGGCAACTAGTGACAGAATGAGAAGACATACTCTAAAGCTGCACCAGGGGAGGTTCAGGTTGGACATCAAGAAGAATTTCTTCACAGAAAGGGTTGTCAAGCATTGGAATGGGCTGCCCAGGGAGGTGGTGAAGTCACCATCCCTAGAGGTGTTCAAGAAATGACTGAACGTGGCACTTAGTGCTACAGTTTAGTTGACATGGTGATCAGTCCAAGTTTGGACTTGATGATCTTGGAGGTCTTTTCCAACCTAAATGATTCTATGACTCTATGATGATTGTGGAAAGCAAGTTAATTAGAATGAGAGCGCCCTTTGATTTCATGGGTGCAAACAGGTATCCACAATGAAACATATGGAAGTAAAAGCTCAGTCACAACCTGGAGAGCTGTGAGCAAGAAGAGATCCTACAGTTTAACACACTCTAAATTAAAGTGCAACAGTTTTACTTTGTCATCATAGAGTGGAAGAATGCTTATCAGCTGCAAATCTGTAAATACAGACCTGCAGGTGAGCTAGCAGCTAACACTCCTGTAAAGTCACAGTATAAAATTAGATCTATATTTCTAACCTGAATTATAATGATGAATAGCCACATTTTGGTGCAGTAGCAGTATTTTTGTGTAGCAGTGACAAGCTTGAATCTAATGCCTTGTGTTGTGTAAAAGTGCTTTCACCAGCAACTGATGTGTAACTAATATTGCTAATTTGCTCCATATAACTTCATATGAGAAAACGCTTCTTCAGAGTTAGTCACAATACTGACAAAAGCAAAGACAGTAATGAGAGACACAAGATGTAAAGTGATTTGACCCATCTTGATTTGGCTGGCATACAGCACACAGAGTTCAATATAGAAAAATAAAAAGTAATGAATCTAGGAACAAGGGAGCAATTTTGGGCATGCATGCCAGCTGGAACAATCTGCCACGTACTGGTTAGGAAAAGCAATAGGAAATTATTTTGGAAAAACCACAAAATAGCACTGGAATCATTAGCCTCACTAATACAAATGGGAAAAGGCAAACTGTACAGTCAACTGTAGCAATAACAACCAAATCCGAGTGAATAAGGCTGTGGATAACATCAGTTATGCTTTTTGATCTCTCACTGTCCATGTTTTAAGTGTTGGGCATTCATCAATTAGTGATATGTTGCATATGCATACCAAAGATTTGGACAGGAAGATTGGTGTGTCAGTTTATGTAGGCAGTTGAGTTGCAGTTAGTGAGGAGGAAACCAAAAAGAAGGATTAGGAGAAACTATAAGCTCACTTGTATCTAATACCAGGTTGACATCTATGTTGTATTTCAGAAATAAATGTGAGTAGATTGGAGTCAGAACTCTGAACAAAGAGAGTGCAAATCTGCATACAAATACATGAAAATAGTATTTTCTAGAATGATGAAACTGGTCTTTAAATCTTGTTTCTGTGGACTCTGGGATGTACAAACTGTACCATAAAGGTACAGGCCTTCATGGAAGGTAAACATGAGACTTATCTGCATATTGAGTCTTTAACTGCTTAAAATATTTAGAGGTATGCAAATCAAAAAAGATTCAAAATTACTGCTCTACAGCATTGTTTGATTATATTCTGAGTAGTATGCATAGATTTTTAACTACTTTTTCAAATAGTTTCTATTACATGCATTTTTCCTTTTTTTTTTTTTTTTTAATGTTAGACTGCCACCATGTGGTTGGTTTGGTGACTTAACGTGCACTTTTAAAAATACATGCATGGTGTTTTTTCTTTTAAACATTATGCACTATTCACTTTGTGTGTGTGTGTGCGTGTGTGAAATGCTGTTAATTCCCTCTGCAGGCTGGCGTGGTGGGGCTGAGGTTTTAGGAAAACACAGCAGCTGCTGTTGTCTCCTTTCTAATCTCTAATTCAACTCCACTCAGATTAGTTTGATTCTGTTGGTTGCAGTATGTAACATCCTAGAACACTTCTCCACTAGACAGAAGGAGAAGGTAAAGAACGTAAGCATATACTCCATATGTGTGCAATCCATTTAGATTTACTTAATTTATATTTTAAGTGTTAAGTCTCTTCGTGAGAAAAGTTTTTGGGTTAATTGAGAATTATGGGTTTACTGCTATGAACTGTTGACAGACAGCAGTACAAGTTATAGACGTTGTACATGTTTGCCAGACAAATCTCAGTAAAGTTCATCTACACTGAAGTAGCTTTGCCTTACTTGTCTTTAAAAGTACTGGCCTGGGTTGTAGCAAAAACATTTATAAATACAAGGCTACTTAGTCCGTACAGCTCCAAAGGAAATAACAGTGGTGGTGTGTTACTAAATTGTTCTGAGAAGGTAGAAATGATTTTTAAAATTAAAGTTTTCTCCAGTTCCCTTTTCTGTTTGCTCCTATCTTTTAATTATATCATCCTGTCCCTCTGTCTCCTTACCCCAACAAAACAAAAATCAAACTATCAAGTCTGTAGAGAAAAAACGTTATTAAGAATTTGAAACATTGTAGTGGACAAGAAAAAGGCTGTTGAACCAAATCATAAAAGTGTTTAGTTGTCTACCTGTTGTTTGGATGTCTATTTACTACTGATGTGAATGTATCTGGACTTCGTTTATAGTGCAACATGAAGTGTTATAGACCTATTTGCTCTCAGCGTGATCTCTGAGAAGAAATTTTAATATCAAAAGTCATACTCAAAATTCCATTGTGTGCACATTTGTGTCTGGGGAATAAAGAATAAGACAAAATAAGACTAATCAGCTTACAAAGTGCTGATTAGTCTGTCCCTTGCAGCAGAGATAACTTCTGGACTGTGGCTGACATTGATTCTTCCAGCTAGTTCTTGGTTAAGAGATAAAGATAATTGTAGTAGCAGTGATGGCAAAGTGAGATGCTGATCCCTGTTTTTTGCTTACGTTGGACAGTGAGGCACTATGTGGAAGAGATAAGACCATGGTGTCATGCTCATCTGCTTAGTGTCCCCATCCTGAATTGAGATAGCTCCGCAGGGTTTTTTTATCTGGCAAAGGAAAAGACCCTACAATCCAGAGAATGGGCAGAGTAAGTTTCTTTCTGCCAGCAGGAAGATGGGGAGGGAAACTGGGGCACAAAAATTAAATTCTTCAGCTGTCAAGGGACATACTACGGCCCTGACACTTGCATGGTCCCTTTTGTTTCTCCTTAGGCCTCCTTATTTAATAAGAGGGTAAAAATTATATTTTGACCTGTGTATCAGCACCAGATTCTCTGAGAAGTTAAAGTCCAAGTCTAAGAAACAGAAAGCTCTCATGTGTCTCATTTTCTGTTTTGAAATGATGAATTAGTGCTGAATTAGAAAAAGTTCTTAGGTGACTGACTCCTACTGAAATTATAGAAAAGAGAAAATGGGCAATTTCTTGATAGGTATTTGCCCTCAGAATCTGTTGATGAGACTAAACAAGCCAGTGATTGTCCTGTGCATGTGAATGTTTGGGATTGACATCCATATGGAATGGGAAGGAATTTCTGGAGAATCACAGCTTTCTGTGATAGCCCATATAGAAAGGTGAAAAAGGAGTTATTTCTTGTGTATATAACTTATATATAGTGTCTTAATACTATAGACAATAGATTTGTTTCAGGTAAGCTGTTTAAAACTGCTGGAGCTTAAACTCCATCATTTGCAGAAACACCAGTGAACGAATACCCCTGTATTCACAGTACAAGGTACATCAGAAGATAACAATTCTACTCACTGTTGCGTTTCATTTAAGATTCATAAGTGTGTGGTAAAAAAAGTATGACAGAAAATGGACTATTTTAGAAACAGTCATTTATTCACTTTTTGCAAGTTACCATGGCATTTTCATGTTGTTTAAAGACAAGAGTTGTCTTCTCTCTTCCAAAGTATACTGAGGTTTTCTATTATTTTCAAATAAAATGATCTTACAGAGAGAGGTAAATTTAAATATCTATTATTTTTATATGGTCAGTCAGTGTGTGGCTCACAGCAAACGTCTTTGGATTATGGACTGCAAATTTTTTGAAGAAAAATTTAAAAAATGGCATTGTAATTAGCAAGAAAAGGCCTGTAATTATTGAGACTATTGGGAGTATGATTAAATTAAGACTGTCAAGTTCCAACACAGTGATGCTAATACTATATCTCTAGCATTATTAGTAAGAAGTGGCTCAGACAAGCTCAGTACAACATGGATGGGCTAATAACTTACTATGCTGTCAATACCCTCTGGTTAATTGTGGAGTTTACCTAGCAATGATAATGCACAGAAGAAAACATAAGAGGTATGTAGAGTCATCAATTTTAGTTATGTGAACTACATTTCAAGCTAAAAAGTTATTTGATGCAAAAGACTGAATTGTTTGATTTCAATAAAGCTGAATTGAAATATATTAATTGCATTGAAATGTTAAAAGAATTAAATATGCATAATTTAGTCCATATTGAACAGGAAAGTTCCAGTCTTCTAAAAGAACTGATTTCCTGCAGAAAGTGCCATCAAATTATTTAGACTAGCTTTAATTCTTATCTTGGAGAGAGTGAAAAAAGTTGGTTTTAGTAGGGAAGTTTTGTTTCCAAGCAGGTAATGTGTTGGAAAATGAAGAAGGATGAGGTGGTTCAGATTGCTCATAGGAGAACACAAAGATACTCAGAAAGTGGTCTGTACTAGAGGGGCAGGAACCTCCTTCTCTGAGGAGGTTCAAAACCATTTAAGTGTCTTGCTCCCTAAATTCTTTTTCTTATTCTTACAGGTTTTCTGTTTCAAACTCCTCTTTTCTAAAAGCCTGACACACTGGTTCTCATCTCCTTTTCATCTACAATACTTACACTTAATGATACTTGCCTTTTTATAATTTTCCGTCCTTAACCATTTTTTTATCTCCTAAGCATTAATCTAAATGTTACTGCTTTTTTTATTCTTGCAACGTTCTATTTCTTCCTGTATGACATTTTGTCCCTCAGATCTGTGATGAAAATTCATTATTTCATCTCTTTTCACAGAGGTAGCTGAAAATCCTATCTGCTTTCATATTGATACCTTTTCTGCAAGTCTGTGAGTTCCTTGGGCCTGTGACACATTTATGTCTGCAATGCAATCTGCAAAAGTATTACATACTTGTGACATTTTAGGAATACATAGGTAAGAATGCAAGGATCAAATTCAAAGGAAGCAACCATGTTGGGAACAATTATTTTTTCAGAGGAGATGCTGGGCAGTATTGGGAAAAGCACCCATCAGATGAGAAACCTCAGGGAAAAGGATGTCACGAGTAACCTCAGAATTAAGTTGAGATGGGTCTTTTCTTTCATCAGAAGATGAATTCCTACTTCCTCTTTATGGAATGTTGTCATCACACCAAAACAAATAATAGGAATTTATACTTCATTGTAGTTATATATAGCTCATTTGTATCGACTGTATATGAGCACATCATGCACTCAAGCTCAGCCTTTGGAAGAATGCAACCAGTTGTTGCTTCAGTTCATTGAAATTAATTGGTTTACCGTATCTGCATGAAAATTCTTTGCCCAACAGAGGGTGTTGTAGTTCTTAGAATAGCTAGAATACTGCTACTTAGTCTAACTAAATTCAGTGAAAAAAAAAATCCTCGGTGCATTCCTGTGGTTAAGAAATTAAGGGTCAGGGAGTTTTGCTGATTTATAGCAGCTGAACATCTGCTTTGGAACACACAAAGGGAAGGATTCAAATTTACAGTTTCCCACAACAACCATGACTTTTCTCTGTTTTACAAACTGTTGGCATTTTTACTGACAACTTTTATTCTTGAACATGTAAATCGTTTTAGGGTTTGGTTTGAGGTTTGTTTGTTTTGTTTTTTTTTTTAATTTCTCCCCCCAAAAAATTATGCTGATATTTTTGTTTTCTTCCCATTCTCTTATTTTTTAAAAAAACAGAAGAATAAAGACTAGTAAAATCTAGTGACCTCTCTCCTATCATTCTAAGTAGCAATTGATAGACATCAAAGCTTCAAGAGATAATTGTGATCTAGAACTGTCTAGATTAATTAGGAACATATCCTCAGTACCACATTCCTCTCTCAGTTAAAAACTGTGTAGATGAATAGGAGCATTTCCTCAACACTACATTCCTTGTTAGTTAAAACCATCTATTCCTGAAATAAAATACTTGAAATGATTTATGGTCCTTATGGACCATAATTGCAAGTATTAGGGTTTTTTTTGAAATGTTGCCATTAGATGGAAATAAACAAGTTTCCCTGTTTTGTACAAATTCAGTTTTCTTTGGGTTTTGTGAAACTCTCAATTCCAGAACGGCCTGAACCTTTTAAGAGGTGGAGTTTTTTCTTTTCTTGCTTCCCTCCTGCTTCTTTGAAATATACTAAGTAGCTTTAGGTATTACATATGCTTAGAAAAAAATATATGAACTCCTGAAAATCAAGGCTAAGAAGAAAACTCATTCAGCACAACATTGGGACTGCTGCTAACACTGCTGGTACAAAAAAATAATCAGCAGATAAATCTTAAGTATTATGGCAATTTTCATCTTGAGGTGACTGGCTGTAGAAAACAGAGGAGACAGTCAGATACTCAAACATCTTGTCACTTGAGTCACTTGAAATGGTTGAAGTTTAAATGCTTGTTATTAAATTGTATGAAACTGGTAGCATCAGAGCCTGTTCTGCAATTTGACATATGGTACATCCTTGCATAGTGTTATACAAAACTTAGCATTGCTTGCAGTGTGTATGGATGAGTTTCAAAATCCATTTGTCTCTCCTAATATTTCACTAATTTTTTTGTTTTAAAAATCTTCATAAGCAGTTAGCATGAATATACTTTCAGCAATATCACATATATACAGAGAAGTCCCAGTGAAGCTTTCCTCTCCTCTTTCTGTGATAGCTTCATTCTGGAGCAGTGTAACTGAAAACAAAACTCAGGAGCTCATCAGGAGATGTGAATGTAAGTTAGTCCTGTGATGAATTGCATGACAGCAGAGAAACATTTTTGCCTTGGAACCTTTTTCATATGACATTGAAAAGAAATGCAGCTTAGCACGGCAAAATTTTCAACAAGCTTTGTGTATTTTAGTGAAGAAATACATTTGTTTCAGTCAATAAGTGATGAGGATGTATACCCTAGGAATCTTGCACTTCTGAGCTTCCACTGTTGTTGCATTTGCGTGAGAAGTTGCCACACTGTCAGAGAAAATTAAAATCCTAACTCCTTTTTTTGAATTTCAGGAGACATCATGTTTGCAATGAGCAGAACCCTTGGGAATAGAGAAGCTTCCCAACAAAATTTCGGAAGAAAATGCAAGGCCAGCAAGGAACTGGCTATGGCTTCCCAGATTTCTGGACTTTTATTTTCTAATTTTCACCAGTTGGAAACAGTTGCTGAGCAACTCCTTCCTGTGTACTCTGGCTGCTTCTCATGTGTGATAACTTTCTTTAGGTTACCTATATATCCTCTGTGCTATGTGGTCTGGGAGGGTCATCTGCCTTCTATTTTGTGTTGAGATGACTGGCTAAGCCCATAAGAGTAGAACAGCGGATGTTGTATACCTTGAATTTAGCAAGGGCTTTAGCATTGTACCTAATATTTTTACAGCCAAACTGGTGAACCATGGACTGGATAAATAGACAGTAAGATGGGTGGAAAATTATCTGAACCATTGAACTCTAAGGGTAGTGATCACTGGTACAAAGCTGGTTATGAGTGACTTGACCCAGAAATTGATGCCAACCATGCTTGTTCTCAGTAACAACTTGGATGACTGGATCAAGTGTATCCCTTGCCAGTTTGGAGATATATGTATTGGGAAGGGTGTTCAGTACACCGAAGTGCAGGGTTGCTGTTTGGGGAGCTTAGTCAGGCTCCAGAAATGGGCTGTCAGGAACCACATGAAAATCGCCAAAGGCAAATACGAAGTTCTGCATGTGGGATGGAATATGCCCATGCAACAGGACAGGGCAGCACTGGCTGGCTAGGAAGCAGCTTTGTAGGAAAGGACCCAAGGCCCTTGTGGGCAGTCGGTTGCACAGTCACCAGTGTGCCTTTCTGGCAAAGAAGGGCAGCTGCAGCATGGGCTGCACTGGGAGGAGGGTAGACAGCAGCTGGAGGGAAATGGTGTTTTTTTCCTTCTATCTGGTACTTTTGGCATGACCTCAAAAGTGGTGTGTCCAGTTGTGGGCTCCCCAACACAGAAAAGACATAGACATAGTGGAGCGAGTGCATCAGAGGGACATTTTGATGGGCTCTAGCACGTGATGTGCAAGGAGAGACTGAGAGATATGTTCCGTCCTTCTCCCAGGCAACCAGCAATATGACAAGAGGGCACAGTCTTAAGCTGTGCCAGGGGATGTTTACGCTGGACATTAGGAAGAAGTTCTTTACCGAGAGAGTGATTTGGCATTGGAATGGGCTGCCCAGGGAGGTGGTGGAGTCTCCGTCCCTGGAGGTATTTAAGAATAAACTGGACACGGCACTTAGTGCCATGGTCTAATAGACAAGCTTGGAGACTCAATGATCTCAGAGGTCTTTTCCAACCTAGTTGATTCAGTGATTCTGTGATTCTGTCCTAAGAAGAAAAAGCTAATGCTGTGAGGGGGGGAAACTTACTATTCTATGACTACCTAACCAGAGAGTGTTGAGGAGACAGAGGTGCATTCTTCTCAGAGGAGCAGTGGAAGGACAAGAGGCTGTGACCAGAAGTTAGAGCATGGGAAACCCATCTCAGTGCAAGTGGAAAACCTTTGCCTTGAGAGTATGCTGCAACAGGTTGCCGTTATACTTGTGGAATATCTATTCAAGGAGATACTTTGTGCTGGTTTAAAAGTTTAAATGAAATGAACACGACTTGAGAGATTGCAAGTCAGAGTTAAAATTCACTAAAAAATATTACAATAAATAAAATGATACAGAGAAAACTGGTTTTAATCTATAAATATAGATGTATAACCCAGCACCCTGGGACAAGAACAGAATGGTGTTTGTTAGCACCTGTGCTGAGAACCATGTGACCCCCCTGGGTGCAAAGTAAAAGGAAAGGAAACTTGTTGGTTCAGATGATGGTGGCAGTTCTGTTGAGGTAATGATCACAGTCTTGTTGAGAGTGGCAGTCGCAGTCTCATGGAAGTTCTGGTCCTCCTCTGGATCTGACGAGTGGTACCAGAAGTCCCAAAACTGAAGATGATATATGCCCAGGTTCAGGTGGGAACGCCCAGTACCTCCCCCAGGGCAGAGAAATTTACAACCAACGTTTTCACAGTTTTGGTTATGCCCACATAGTGATAAAGTTGTCCTGGCCCCTGTAACTAGGACATACTTGACACTTGACTAGCCACTGTCTTCAGCGTATGGATCTAAATAGCCTACACTGAGTAGGACGTTGGTGTGTTTTCCCATGGTTCCTTCCAAATGACCTGATTCTGTCTAAGGGATTCATTACATGGTAGTCATTGAATGCATATGGACTGATGCCACTAAGAGACATCTATCTCTCTTCATTCCTATTCTTGAAGTGGAAAGTACAGGTCAATGGATGTTTGTTTTTCAGTGGACAATATAAAAATGAAACAATTAAAATGAAAGAAGAAGAAATGAATTTTGAATTTTCATTTATATAGTATGTTACTTGAGTTTTGGAAGTGCATGGACAATATTATATGTATGTCATCTTTGTGTCTTTTTGATATTTAATTTCATAACTTCTTTTTTTCCTCATAAGAACTTTCTAGTAATTGCGTTCACTTTCATGTTGGAGATAATCACGCCATGTAACTTTGCACACACCGATAGTGATCCATCTGAAACCTAGACTTTTTGCTCCTACCGATCTGTTGGTTTTTTTCTGTAGCTTCTGATTCCCAGACTAACTGTAATTATGATGACAAAGATGATGATGTGTATTCCTACTGCTGAGAGAAGTTTACTAGTATTTTTTGAAGTCTCATCTTCAGTGGAGAGGTGAAGTAATTTCATCGAAGCTAAGTTCTCTGGAGTCAGCAACTACACACAGAGATATATACAGTTGTATATCTCAAGTGCTTTGATTAACAGCTTAACAGTTTCCTACTTGAACTGAAGTCTCCTGGTGCTTTCCCACCCCACTACTAGCTAGAAAATTTACAGGCTTTGAGATTTCCCCCACTGGCAGTCCAGTATTTGAAAGCTTAGAAGAGAAAGGTTTGTATGCAGGTAGTAATTAGTTATGGGATCATTGTTCTCTCAGGCCAATGCTCAGAGAGGAAAAAAAGACAAAAGACAAGACCAAGACAAAACCAGTGTGCAACATATACTCAAGTCTAAAGTCTGATTTCAGATAGGTTGACTGTTGCATGTTAGTAATGGATCTGTTTCTAGCCTTTCTTAGTTTTTTCTCTTGTAATGGTTTCCCCCCTGCCAAAGTTATATATTTATTTATAGTATCCAATAATTTTATTCAGAAATAAATGGTAAATGGTAGTTACAGAGACATTATAGTCTCACTATGGGGTTAAATACACAGACAGTTCTGGGTGAAGTTGTATAAATCATAAGCGTGTACTCCATCAACTTCCATTTTTATACCCATAAGATGAGGCATTAGGAACAGTTTTTACCTTGTAAAATGAAGAAAGAGAAACAATAAGAATTTATTGCACCCCATAAACAGAAGAAAAGAAAGGGAATAGAATTTAAGAAATAATATGCTTACTCAAAACAAACCAGAGATTAATATTAAATATATACACTATATATCCCAAGTAATTCAGTGTAATAAATAACACAGAAAGATTATTGTAAATCATAAGACCTAGTTTAATTTCCTCATATCGTTTTTTTATGTAAGATCAACCAGGCCTTATAGGAAACCACAGAACGTAATTTTGCAGTGCACTCTTTTGAACTGTGTTTGTGTAAGTAAAGACTGAAATAATAATGTGTTGAATGTTTCCCATATTACCAAATGTTATAGCAACCTTGCTGTTTGCGTATAGATTCTGCTATAGCTGAGTCTTTTGCTGTCTCTGAGCTTCTTAATGGTCATGGTCTGCAGTATTTGGTTTCCCTTCTTGACTCTATGTTTTGATATGTCAAAATTATTATTTTAGATTACTAAACAGAATTAGGATTCAGTGGAAAAATTTGTTATTGACATGTTGGAAACTAGGTGAGGTCTGTAAGCATTGTCTCCTGCAGTATGATTTTGGAGTATTTTCAATAAACATCTTACTAACATTTTTGCCAGCAAGTTTTTAATAAGCATGAAAATATATTATCCTCTTACATATAACTGTAAAGAAATACAGTAATGTCAACTATCTGATCAGAACCTTAAGGCCAAAAAGGCCCAAATTTGGATGGATTTTCAACGAATGGTTTTTAAGGGCTGTCATTTTTCTGTACTTACCTATGACTTGTCAACAAAACTGTGTTATAGAGCATAATTCAAGAACCAAAGCAAAACAGCTTTCACAGGGGAAGTTATTTAAAATTATATATTCACTTTTTTTAATAATCACACAAATACTGGTATTAGTTCCCTAGATAGAAGATAGTCTCTTTCCTTTTTCTGAATAAATTATATAAAAGTCTTGCTTGAGATGGTGTTGGAAATATTTTGATGTTGGATGCCAAGTACATTATAAAAGTCATGTTCAATATCTGCCCAAATTTCTGTTAGTTTGAAATTTAGCACAAATGCTGGTGCCAGACCTTCAACTTTGTGTTAGTTTAAGAGTCTGGCAGAGTTTTGCCAGATGGTCTTCCAGCCGCTCACCTGGAACACTGAAGGCAATAGAAAGTCTGCTTGGTCTTTTGAAATATAAATCCTGTTCCCCGTATCTCAGTATGGATTCCCAGTTCTGAATGCTGTCTTCATCTATGGAGGTTTTGGATAAAAATGCTTCTTCAGAATCATGAACAGTTGAAAAAATGGGAGAGAGAGAGCAGTTTTATTTTGCAATTAAAGCTAACTGAAAAGCTTCACCAAAATAATCCCCCACATGATATATTCAGCTCCAACTAGAGCACTCAAAAGCTTCTCTAAGCCATATTGCTATGGTAGACCTAAAAGGAAAAGCTTGAAGATCGGTCACCCAAGACCCTGAAGTGGTTAATAACTGCCAATATCATGTTTCAAGATGAAAAAGCAATAAGCTACTCAGTACTAGTTTCCTTAAATATTTGTGTCTTCTTAAGCTAGCTTCCTTAGATATTTGATTCATGTACGTTTCTAATGCTGAAATGGATAAAGAGTATAGGAGTCCACTGAAAAATACAATCCTCATAACACTTCATTTTTCTAAGTTCCTTACTAGCTGTGAGAGAAAGTGTTATGAAACTGTGAAAGTGTTATAGGCTATAAATCCCAGGAGGGAATTTTTTTCCTTCCCCTGTTCCACTGTAAGAAAAACCGAGTTCGAATGGGAAGGGGGAAGGGGGTTGATTAGCTTTACAGAAGGTCTGGCTGGCAAAGCCAAATTCCTAGCTAATGGCCCATCGGAGGCTGGAGTGGGAGGGGGGAGGAGTTTGGGATTTTTTCGGTAGCTGACCCGGCTCACGGGGGAGGAGAAGTCAGTTTTGCTGGGTTCTCTCTCTGGGACGGAGACAGGGTAGCTGTCTTTGTCTCCAGCCCGAGCCTGCTGCGTTTTCATTGGAGAGTTTTTGTGCTCATTGGGAGAAAAAAGAAGGAGCCTTGAGGCACCGTCATCTGAGGACAACAGTGAGTTCTGTGGGGGTGGACTGCTTTCCTTTCCCCCTTCTCCCACTGGGGAAGGGTCCCCATTTTCTTTTCGGCTTCTCCCGCGATCCGAGACACCCCCCAGACCCCCCTCCCGTGACCGCCAGAGCCCGACAGCGCCCCCTGCCGGCCAACACACAGAACTGCGGGCCCTGCACCTCCAGTGATCCAACAGCGCCCCCTGCCGGCCGTGATTGGAACTGCGCTGAAGACAGAGAAGTGTTCAGACCTTTTCTTTCGTTTGAAGGGGACTTTTGGGTACAGGACTATGGTCTAGCTGTTTTTGTGTGTTCTGTTACTGTTCTTGCCAACATAAATACATCTTTTAACAAAGGGTTGTTATTTCTTCTGTTTTTTCCACGCTTCCTCGATTAAAGCCCCGTAATTTTGATTTTACAATTGCTGAGAGAGAGGAGTTTGGTTTGTCTCATAACTCATCCTTTTTAGCAAACATTCCAGTCTCTTCAAACTGAGACAGAAAGGGAAAAAAACTGTATTAAAATGTGAGTTCTTCCCGTGGGAAAAGCTCCAGCTTGGGTCCCTTCCATGAGGTGCAGTCTTTCAGGAACAGGCTGCACTAGTGTGGGTCCCACATGGGGTCACAAGTTCTGCCAGCAAACCTGCTCTAGCATGAGCTCCTGCCTTCACTGGGCCACAAGTCCTGCCAGCTGCCTGCTCCAGCATGGGCTTCTCATGGGGTCACAGATCCCTTCAGTCATCCACCTGCTCTGACATGGGGTCCACCACAGGCTGCAGGTGGATCTCTGCTCCAGTGCCTGGAGCACCTCCTCCTGCCACTTACTGCCTTTGGCATCTGAGTTGTTTTTCTCGCATGTTCTCACTTGTCTCTTCTGTTATTTTGCAGCACTTTTTTCCCTCTTCTTAAATCTGTTATCCCAGAGGCACTACTGCCATTACCAATGAACTCGGCCTTGGCCATTTTACTGGCATTGGATTTGTCAGACATGGGGGAAACTTCTGGCAGATTCTCACAGTAGCCATCTCTGTAGCCCCCCCACTACCAAAACCTTGTCACACAAACCCAATACAGAAAGTTATGTCAATGTATCCTGTGAATGTTTTTAAATGTGTTATTTGTTCTGGAGGTCATGCTTTTTTTTCCATTTTTTTCTCAACCAGTCTTGAGTGTGATTTAGGGTTAAAAAGGCATTCCTCACCCCAGCCTGTAAAGAATCTGTGAAGCAGGGCCATTGGACATCATAACAAGTGCCCTGGATGCCTGGCACATCCTCTGCAGTGTCTGAAGTTTGCAGACTTGTTCCCTTTGTTCCCTCTGCAGCAAACAGGCAGAAAGGAAGCACCACAGATGTTGGGGGAAGCAGAAATCTTTTACAGTAACACTGAAGGGTCTCTGACATGCAATAAAGTACTGCTGTGCAAGCCAGAAGGTAAATATAATCATCAGTGTGTCTTAATTCCGTTTTTTAGAGCTTGAATTCCTAAAGCAAACAAAGCATATATAATTATTCTTTCAGCCTGTCTGTGCATCTTTCCTTCCAGCTATACCTAAAAACTTTTGAATCCTAAAGCTAATTTCAAACAATATGGACAGGGTGGATCTGAGAACCAAAAGGTAATGAATTTTGAGATGTTTTGTGAAAATTGGTATTTGGATAGCTAATATCTATGTCATTGAGGAAAAGACAAAAAAACCTTATATGTGTAAGTACACGTGGAACTGGTGACGTGCTGAAACAGAAACTGGCTGATTATGTGTATGATAACAGACAGCTATTGCACCTTTTGCCCAGACGGACAGCTGGGACAAAAGCAGGAGCTGTAGCAGCAAGCTTTATGAGGGATGTAGTATGCAACATGTTAGGAGAAAAGGGCTGATTAACTCTGCTGTTCATGAAAAAATATTTATGTTGTATAATTCTTAAATTTCAAAGTAAAATGTTTATTATCTTAGTTGAAAATATTGATAGAAACAAACTAATAGACTTATTCCTTCTTTTATAATTAATTTTAACTAATATATTGTAGTTATACATATATTTTTGTTTTCAACAACTTTTAAAAATATGAGGCTTCCAGTGGGGTCTTGGCCTAGTCAAGTAAGCACTTTAAAAAAAATAGAAAGACAGGTTCTTTTACTTGTTCACAAGACATATGATATCTTCCTTAAGAAATTTATATACTTTCTTAAAGGTGCATTTTTAATCTGGAAAAATGAGGTCTTTTTTTTCAAATCAGTGCAAACAGTGAAACTTACTTCAAACATGACTACAGTTCTCTGTTTTGCACAACGATTATTTTAACAGAAACTTCTTAAATCAGGCATTAGTACCTAATTTAGCTCAGTCACTCACTTGCAGTACTATGAACCATGTAATGTTATATTCTAGATCTTTGGTAGATTTTGCGTCAGTTTGCAGAATGTGTTTGTCTAGAATAAAGTTAAGATATGGAAATTTAGTGCAACCTGTTTATAAATTTTCTTACTATTAAAAAAAAACAAGAAGAACAAAATCAAGATGTTCTGCTATTGCTATTCAAGTGATTAAGTAATTTACACTGCAGAGATCCATTTCCAAACTTAAGCCCTCAAACAAACCCATTCTTTTGCAACACTGGGAGAGTATGTACAGCTCTGGCTTTGTTCTATTTTGATGAAATGTGTCATTGATAAAAGAGAGTTCAAGCTTCCCTAAACCAATTAAAATGTTTTTGCCTCAGGTGGTAAATAAAAGCACATGATAGAACTAAAGCAGACTGGGAGAGTGGTAATCAGTACAGTAGTTCAGTATTGAACAATATTGAACACTGTAACAATAACACATAATAAATCATTTTGAAAGGTACATTGGATATATTTTTTTCAAGGACAAATAAAGTATACTCAGAAGGATCAAAATGACACCTTAGCTATTTTTATGCTCTGTTTTAGAAATTATTGACAGTTTCTTTTTAAAGTAGCTCTAGCTTGCTTGACTGCAAAATGTTTATGAGGATACCTTTGGGTACGGGTCAGCTAGATGTAAATATGTTTTATTGAAAGCTTTTTTCTTGGAAACATCATGCAACTGTAATGTTTCATTTTTAAGAGCACTATCTTGATTTTTATACATTAAATATCTTGATTTAATAGATGTGAAATGTGTTCAACCTACTTATTCTTATATCACACAAGCCAATGGTAGAGCTCAGCCTCTGTTGTTGCTGTGGTTGCTCTACCTTTATAGAAGAGATTCACTTAAAAAAATTATATCTATTAGGAGGAAATTATTTTTATCTTTTCATAAGTATGTCACTGTGGAGCTACAAGCTGTGAAATATATGGTGTTTCTATTTAAGGAGAAGCTAGAATGGGATAAAACCCCTCTTTCCTTTTGGAAAATTTCCCCTTAGACTAAAGGAATTTGATTATTCTTTACTGTCACAAGTTTATCATAAAATGCCAGGCTAACCAGGTCAAAATATAGTTGGGATGCTGAAGGTAAATTCTGGAGGACCCCAGATTAGCTAAGAACTTGCTGAATTTGACATGGAGTTATTTACGATGTCAGTACACCTGGAGGTCCTGTGGGAAATGTCTTTGATTTGGGTTAAGCTCTCAGTGTGCAGCAGTCTTCATCAGAAGGCAACACACATGCTGGAAATGGAAGTGAGTTTGATTAGCTTTTGCTACTGCTTTGCAAAGCTAAGACCAATTTTTGTCTCCTTCCCAAAGGACAGTCAAGGTCAAGGACAGTAAATAACCTTTAAAAGAGGATTTTGAAGAAGTTCTTGGTGAAGCACTGTACTGTGTGGGATACCTTCTGCTATTATGCATTAGTTGACCTCTCAAGATAAAGATTTGCCTTCACCGGAAAAGCAGCAACAAAAATATAATACATATCATCTGCAGCTTTAAAATGTGCAAGATAATACCCTTTTTTTAATTTTTCTTTTTTTTTTTTTTCAGTACCACTGCTTGGGGACCTAAAAAGGGACAAAAGTTTCAGTATTCTGTGCACTGTATTAACAAATATAGGAGACAAGCCTTGTCCCAGAGAGTGTGAAATGCATCAAAAACCAGCAAATGTGATGGATCCAAGAAACAGAAAAGTGAGAAATTTTTTTGCATGAAGATAAAAGACTTTTAGATTTATTAAATTCTATCTGTATTTTAGCGTAGTCTGTAGTGCCTTTTGCATTTTTTTCTTTTTATGTCTCTGTTTTTTCTACAGACAAAGTAGAAACTGATCAAGTGATGAAAGAGAATTCCCAAATCATAGAAATTAAAAGTCTTGTTTCATCATTGTTATTCTCCAGTGATCTGGTCTTATTGTAATGGAACTCCATGACAGCAAAGCTATTACTGCTTTTCTGTATCTATTCCAAATCCTTAAGATCATTAGCGGATTTCTACTATTGGTTCCATATTTTTCCAGACTTTGAATATCTTTGTTCTAGATTATCCTGAGAAACTATTCTTTGTATCCTTCAAATATCTGTGGCCATCCTTCAAAACTTCATACAAGGTTTCATTTCTCATGCCACTACTAGTGGACACCAAGCATATGTACAATGTATTCCTGTGGGTCCTCTCCAATGAAGCATGAGGAAAAAAATATTGCTGTGTTCTAAGCAGTTCCACAGATGTGCAGTCCTAAAAAGACATAAAACTTACCCAAGATTTATTTTACTGTGCCATATTTAATGTAAATTTCTTTCAGTAGCACCCTTAGCTTCTCTGCCACCACTGTTCACTTCAAGCCATTTGCCCTGTTGTGTGCCTCCCCCACTGCCGTGCCAATGGGTCCAGTAGTGTGGTTCCCACTGGTAAGCCTGGTCAGGAAACTAGTAAAGGCTGTAGTTTGAATTTTTTTTTATGTTATTTTTAGGATATCATCTGTCTCGACAGCACCAGCAGGTGATTTGCTATTTCAGATGCTATTCTAATCTTCCACAAACGATTTTGCACAAAGTGGTTTCTTGCAACTTATTCCAGCTGTATTTTGTTCACTAAAAACTGAAAAGATAAACAGCCCAAATCTCAAAGATTCACAACTAAAGTGCCAAATAAACATGCATATTAAAAATATTGAATCGGTGTGATTTTCTTCAATGCTTTGCAGTGTAGCTATTCTTATTTAAGGATGATGATCTTAATTGTGCTGTGTTTTCCATTTTGCTTAGAGAAGACTGAAGAAATATTGCTGCTCTTACCATAACATATGCACTTGAGAAAACCCCAAAAAAGCATATTTGTTAGGTACTCCAGGCAATAACTGAACATTGATGCAGCTACTTTGGCCATCCCACATTTTGCATCAAAAGCTAGGAAATGGAAAGTCAGTCCCAAAGTGATATTAAAAGTACATCCTAGTGAGTCCACTCTGAGCAGGTATTAAACACCTAGCCATAGCTCACTGTCTCCAGATCTTGTCGTTGCTCAGAGAGCCATCCCATGTAGTTAAGCTTTGGATCCTTCCTCTTTGACCATGCTCTCCAACTACTTCATTGTTTTGTTGTACGTAGAATCATAGAATGGTTTGGGCTGGAAGTAATTGTTAAAAGGAATCTAGTCCACCTCCTCTTCCATGTGCAGGGACATCTTCAACTAGATCATGTTGCTCAGAGCTCTCTCCAACCTGACCTTGAATATTTCCAGGGATGGGGCATCTAGCACTGCTCTGGTCAACATGCTTCACCACCTTCATTGTGCAATGTTTATTCCTTATGTCTAGTTTGCATCTGCCCTCTTTTAGATTAAAACCATTAGCTCATGTCCTATTGCAAAGGTCTTGCTAAAAAGTTTGTCTTCATCTTTCTTATAGGCCCCCTTTAGGTGCTAGAAGGCTGCTGTAATGTCTCCCCAGAATCTTCTTTTCTTCAGGCTGAACAACCCCAACTCCCTTAGTCTGTCTTCACAGCAGAGCTGCTCCAGCCATTTGATCATCTTACTGCCCCTCCTCTGGACCTGCATCGACAGGTCTATGTCTTTCCTGTGCTGATGATCCCAGTGCTGGATGCAGCACTCCAGATGGGGTCTCATCAGAGCAGAGGGACAGAATCACCTACCTCGACCTGCTGAACACACTTCTGGTGATGCAGCCCAGGGTACGATTGGCTGTGAGCACACACTGCTGGCTCATGTCCCACCTCTCATCCGCCAATACCCTAAAATCCTTCTCAGCTGGGCTGCTCTCAGTTCCTTCATCTCCCAGCCTATACTGATACTGAAGGTTGTCTCAACCCAGGTGCAGGACCTTGTACTTTTTCATGGTGAACAAAGTGAGGTTCCCACAGACGCACTTCCTGAGCTTATTCAGGTCCCTTTGGATGGGATCCTGTCCTTCAGGTGTGCCAACTGCACCACACAGCTTGGCGTCACCTGCAAATTTGCTGAGGGTGCACTTGATCTCATCGTCTATATCCCTGACTAAGGTATTAGACACTACTGTTCACTTGATTGTCATGTTTTACAGAACAGAAATGAGTTCTGAGATGGAAACAGGGTAGCTCACTATCTTCCTGATTTCACTTTTTTTCAATATTTGTCAAATCCCTAGCAGTCTTAGAGCAGCTGAGTCTCTTTGTGGATTTGACTTCTGAAGAAATATATTTCCAACTTGAGATATCTAAAACATTCCTGTACTTAATGAAGAATGGAAAATGACCATGAAGTTTCATGTGCTTGTGGAATCCCTTCTCAAAAATTTTTATAAAAATACATATTTAAGAGCAGTCCAGATGTCTCTTTGCATGTTCTTCACTACATTGTGTGGTCGTTATGATGCTGACATCTTCACTTCTTCTGCTCCCCATCCTGCTTTTGCTCTGACCAGACCTAATCTCCTTCTGACCAAACTGCTTATTTGGCACATAAGTGAAGAAGACGTATGAACAGTACTGGAAAGAATACACCTATATCTTTTTTGTTGGCTTGAGAAATTGGTCAATGAGATATTTCTTCTAGGAGAAGTTGTTGAGGGAGTCAGGTGTCTTGGAATCATCCTTTTTTTTAGAAAAGAGTGCTCGAAATGACAGGAATTATAAGCCTCTTTCAGATAGCACTCAGCATAACTCTTGCTGGGCTTTTTTTAGGGCTATAATCACAGTGCTGTTCGGTGCATAGTGTTGATTTATTGATTCTTTCTCTTCATGTCTTTGAATTGCACAAAATGGTATTCTGCAAAAATCCCTCCACCCGCATAATTGATGTGCCTTTGTTTGGCTGTCATACGTGCTTGCTCCTCAGTTGATGTAACTATTGCTTCTCATTATGTTGTTCCATGAAGGAGTTCAATGGCATCTTACAATTCACTTTTTCTGCCTACTCAGAAAGTACTCAAGTGACCAAAGTGGAGCCCTTTCTAGAATGGATATTAATCTAAGTACATAGTGCACAGTAAGGTACATGGTTTGTGTGATGTGTTTAAATGTTTTAGAGTAACCTAATTTTAACAGAAATGTCTGATACAAAATTGATAGATTGCTATGGTTGGAGAAAATAGGAAATAATGGTAAAATTATGTAAAAGATGTAAAATAATGTAGCTTTTGTTTTTAAGTGGAAGGTAAGGAGAATAAACAAAGAGAAGAGTCCCATGCCCTTTGGAGATCCTAGCAGATATTAGTCCAGACCTACTGAATGAAGGGACCAGGATACCTGGGGCTGAGTGACCTGAAAAAGTCTCACACGTGAGTTTGTAAGCAGACTATCATGCTCATTGTAACTTATTCCAACTGAGAGGGGAATAGGTGAAAAATCAAGTTTATACAATTTGTCAGCTATTAAACTAATTGCTACATCATGTTGGTTCCTGCCTTTGTAATAAAAATTAAGTTTTTTTAAATTTTGAGCATTTTGAAGCCACTTGCCTTTGCCATTACCTTTCATAATTTTTACCATTGCCGTTTAATTTTTAATTGTATTTTCTAACAATTCACCAGGAAAGTGTCTTAAATGCCTGAACTTGTTGCATTGCTAAGTGCAATGTATCCTTTTAAGCTTTGTTAATGTCATGCAAAAGATAAGTATGTCACCTGGGAAAACATAGCTACTCAAGAATTATTTCATGGTGGGGTCTTTCTCCCTCAAGTCATATTATCTTGAGAGCAATAACCAGAATAGCCTGATTGGATAGAACAGTTCTTGCATTTCATTACAGAGCTTTTATTCTGAGACTTTTCTACTTCACTTTTTTTCACAGAACAGTGTTATTTATCAGGTGGAGTGTAATGAGATGAAAAATGTTAAATATTGTTAGGATGTTTTCTTCATCCACTTTTAAGTCCATGTTCCACAAACCCAAGAAACAATAGGAGTATCTCTCTGGCTTTAACCAGTAATTTTGGATCTCAAAAAAACAGACACTGACATAAGCAGAACTCTTTTTTTCCTCTGTAGAAAACTATAATGAACTTATTACTGGACTCAAGTATTGTATACAAGCTAAGTTTATTAAAATGTGCAATAGCTTGAACAAAAACAGTAGCAACAAAAAACACCTAGAATAAATGGGAAAAAACATGGCTATACCATTCCCAAAAATTAACATAAATTGACTTTTTTTTTTTTTTTTAGCATTTGCCAGGAATGTCAGGAGTATTAAATATCAAGAGATTTTAGGAACAAAGAAAATTGGTGTGATCGTTTTGTATGTGTGGTAACAACAGTAACACAGAACTATGCTGTTTTCAATTAACAGTGGAGCAATACTGAAATATATTTCATTAACACACAGGTAAAAGGACTTTACTGTTAATCAGAATGAATAGCTGCATTCAACACAGAGCTGCTACAGATCTTTAAATTGCTTTCGCTTTGCTGCAAGGATATAGCTGAACATAGTTTAATACATTTTTTACATGATGTAATTTTGTCTAGCTCATACAATGTCAGAGTAATAATAATGATATTCTAATATTAATGCAAGCACAAGATATACATATTGATGAATAATGGTCATATGTTTTTGGATCTCCTTGCCAAGTCATATTAAAATGACAAATAATTGCCATTGCTTCAGAGAAATGGTACAGGCTCTGTAGTCAAAAAGCACATTAGGGACCCACAGGGTCCATTTGTTATCCTTTGTCAGGAAAACATGGTTCTTTAATGAAAGTGAGTGAAAGGACACTGATTGAGGACGGTGACACTAAACCTCTTTCTCAATAGGAGCCATGACATGAGTATTAATAAGCAGATTGAAAGGTTAAGACTCAGCTTTGAAACTCTGGAAGCATGGTAGAATCTGAAATAACTCCCCCCTCATAATATGGGGAAAACCACAGTGTAAAATGCATTGTATAAGCCTTCTGGCCACAGGAGGATAGAGCAGATGGAAATTGGTTCCCAGACAATTCAGGCGAATGCCATTTAAAATCTTAACCCAAATATATTTTTGTTAAAGTCTTGCTTTTAATTCTGTCTTGATAAATGATCCTTTTCCTTTTCATTACCCCCTCCCTCTTTGCTCCCAGTACTATAAAAACACTAACAAAATCAACCTGGGCATTTCCTGAGCATTGGTGAGAGCAGCTGAGAAAGCAAGGGCACAAAGATGCGGCCCAAGTTAAGTATAAAACAGTCACCTAGAGCAGTGCATTTAGTAAGAATTCAACATATATGTTATTGGGAGAATGAAGGAATATCCATATAATAAAAGACTTTTGAATGCATAATGCGTTATGGTAATCACTTATTAATTGCTAAAAACCCAGAGGAGCCAGTCAGGGTCATGGAAGAATCTGAAACAGGCAGTTCCTGATCCTGCTGAGCTCTGTATGTACGTGTAGTTCTTCTGGAGTCAGTGATGTGTGCAAGGGAGCAATACAGATGTGTGTGTCTCTGCAGGATAATGGCTGGAGCTGCTGTGTCTTTATTGATAAGGTTTTTCCTCTGAAACTCTGTATGATCTTCACAAACTCTGTATGATCACAGTCTCTGACCACCTTTGCAGGTTTATGTTCTTTCTTATGTTCACTTTTCTATGCACAAAAAATATCCTTCGGGAATTTGATGGGTTTACTGTTATAGTAAAAAGCCCCGTAATACTAAAATATCAGTTTTTCCATGCCAGTAGCAAAACTGGGCAAAATGCCCAAAGTTTAGAGGTGTTTGAATGCAGAGACTGGTTCTATTCATCACAGCTCAAAGTTTAGAGGTGTTTGAATGCAGTGACTGCCTCTGTTCATCACAGAGATAAAGTGGGATGGGATGTTCACGATTAGATTTCAGTATATTCAAACAAGGTTAGAAGACTCTAATTGAATATCTCACCTCCTAAAGATCTGACAAAATGGCAAACCATTGCACACTTTAAAAATAATTCAGATCTAAATGTATTTAAGAGGTTGCAATAATACCAGATGAATATCTTTAAGAAAGGCTAATAATCATGTGATCCAAGTCTACACCAGAAAATTCAGAGGGCCTGGGGCTATTTTCTGATGAAGAAGCCAACAGAATAGCATAACCCATGTCCATATTATTAAGTGCTTTTAGTCTTCCAGCAGTTTGCCTCCATGCGTGCTCAGATTGACACTGTGCCAGCTTTTGTAAATTGTGCTTAGGAGTCGACTGAGACGGCGAGTTGGCACAGGGGAAAATTATACCATGGACTTTTCTAATAATTGCATGATGGAGGACTTTCACTGCTCACTGCTGATGTTTTGTTTAGTGGTGTATCTGTAGAGATCAGACTGATTTCTTCAATAAACAATCATTGAATCAATACAAGTTGATGGTTTATATTCAATGTAGGGGAATAGTGGAGATTTTAAGGGTGAAATGGCTACAAAAAATAATCAAAGAAGTGACTGTAATATTTTTTTATTAAATATAAAGAAAATGTGAAGGCAATTAGCATTGACCTGGTCATCGGAGAGCAATAGCAACATTTTCTGTCAAGTGAGGGGCCACCATCTTTTGGAAATAATGGAGGAAAAAGAATATATACATGTGCACTGGTGAAATGATGAAAATTCTCAGCCAATTTCTGGCTACTTTCCTCATCAGTTGCACTGCATGTATGAAGCTCTCTCTTGGACCTCACCGTTAATTCCTTCCTAGGGAAAATCCAAGTGTGTTATTAGTAAGAAGGTGTAGCTTACTCCCAGGACTGTTTCTCATACAGAGCTAGGGAGAGCTCAAACCTATGGGGCACTGTGTAACCATCCAAACCTGTTTAAGCAAACCCAGTATCTCTCATATATCACCCATCTCCAAACAGTGTCCTTGGTTTAGCATTACTCTGGCACACTCAGTTTCCCTTTTATTTTGGGCACTTTAACAGGAAAGCCACAAGAGAACCAGTATTAATTGTTAGGGCCACAGGAGTATCATACAGATACCAGAGGGGACCCAGATCAAGTGCTGTGCAATTTAGACTTGGCTGGTGGTCACTAGAAAAGGACTTCAAGCAGTGTGGGCATGAGTAATTTGGCATCATTTGTCGCTATGACCTCTGCTGTAGCCTCTAGAAGGTGCTTTAAACAATGTGGACACAGTCTTAGTTGGTCAAAGGATAACTGAAATGGGTTGGATGCAGGACTGTGAGAAGTAAAGAGTCTTAGGATATATCAAGTGAAATGTTTCCAAGACAGAAGGAAATGTGAATGCCATTTTATAAGGCCTTACATGAGATCTCATCTGGAGTACTGATCAATTTTGTACACTTATATGCAATAAAGCTGAGATCAAGTCAAAACAATTGCAAAGAAAAGTTTCCTGGATGATCAAGGAGCTGGAGATCATAGCTGGGTTTTATTAGTCTTGCAGAAAGTAAGCTGGAAGAGGATGTGATTGCTTTAATTACGTCAGGAATGGGACACGAAGAATTGAGAATTGCTTAAACTCAAGGGCAATGTTGACTCAAATGAGTATAGATGAGTAAACATGAATAAATAAATTTAGGCTAAAATATAAAGAAATACTGCAACCTTTAAGAAAGAGAGTTTGTGCAAATCTTGTGTGTGGGTGTTGTGGTTTAACCCCAGCCAGCAGCCAAGCCCCACACAGCCACTCACTCACTCCCCCGCCAGTAGGATCAGGGAGAGGATCGGAAGGGTAAAAGCAAGAAAACTTGTGAGTTGAGATAAAGACTTTAATAGGGAAAGAGAAAGCCGAGCATGCAATCAAAACAAAACAAGGAATTAATTCACAACTTCCCATGGACAGGCAGGTGTTCAGCCATTGCCAGGAGAACAGGGCCCCGTCACACATAACAGTTACTTGGGAAGACAAACGTTGTTACTTCAAATGTCCCTTCTTTTTCCTTCTTCCCCCCACATTATATACTGACCATGATGTCATATGGTATGGAATATCCCTTTGATCACCTGCCCCAGCTGTGTCGCCTCCCCGTCTCCCATGCACTCCCAATTTCCTCGCCAGTAGCAGTACAAAAAGCAAAAAAGGCCTTGGCTGTATGTAAGCCCTGCTCAGCAATAACAAAAACATCTCTATTTTATCAACCCTGTATTCAGCACAAATCCAAAACATAGCCCCATACCAGCCACTGTGAAGAAAATGAATTCTATCCCAGGCAAAACCAGCATAGTTGGATGTGGAGACAAGACATCTAGTTTCTCAGGTGGATCTTGAGGAATGTAGGAAAGGAATTATATGATTGATGGTTCAGAGATCATTGCATGACTGTCTATTTCATCTATGCCAAATACTATAGAAATATTGGTCATAAAAAGCATTCCAATGTTACAGTTTCTTAGTTGCTCTTTTAACCTGTAAGGATTTAAATAATTTTATTTCTTGAAATTTTTTATGATGTTTACATTGAACAAAGTATCTGTGTGATTTTGGGTTCTAGCTGTATCAAGTACAGGATAAAATACAGATACCTGTACCTTAACTGAGAAATTGGATAGGTACACTCAGAAATGCCTCACTGATGTATGTATGTGTTGTGCATTTTCATATAAATATTGTGTCACGTAATTTGAACCTTGCAAATTTTGAAAATTTAGCCCCTGATATGTCAGTTGTTTGAATGGAGTATCTGCTACCTGAAGTTTTTTAAGGTTATTCTTTTGTTTTGCTTCATTTCTGATCTGTGGCAAGGCTTGTTCTGGCAATGACAGGAGGGACAAATTGTTCATAGATCTTGTGTACCATTCCTGATGCAGTACATTTTCACTACTGTAGTTCTCATGTGCAGCGTTAGAAGTAGTTGAATGAAGAGACAGAACGCCAATACCTTGGTAAATAATGGACTTATTTTTCTTGCTGATACTCTGATCTTTCTGGAGCTCCCTCCCAGAGTCCCAGATCCTAATAGGACTGGCCTCCACAATTCAGTAATGGGCTTGCATTTTGACTAGCTTTATTTTTTCATGGAGAGATTAATTTTTGAAGAAATTTAAGAAATCAAAGTGCAGGATCTGAGGCTGGTTATATGGCATTGAAATTCACTGCAAAACACTTTTTACATTTTCTTATACTGTAATAATATATACTTTTACAATTTTCCTTTAAAAAATAAGAGTTATCTTTTAGTATATTCTTTTATGATTTTCCTTTAAAAACCAAGAGTTACCTTTACAGCTGCGAGATAAACTCATTCAATGGTGAATTCAATTCAATCTTCAAATAGGCAATAGCAGACACCACAGACATTCACAGTACTGGTTTCATATCAGTTTTATACGTACAGGAATAATAGATGTGCAAAATGTTTATTTAAATGTGTTATAAAATTCATTGTTATAGCAAAACATGTCAAAAATTGCTGCCATTGAAAGGAATTAGACAGAAATGTATCCATGATTCCCTTGTCATATCTGAGGTATAAAGAACATTCTTTTCACTAGTTAGGCAGTCAGTGTTTAACAACACCAATTGTTCCCGTTTGTCCTTATGGCCCTTCATGTATTCAGTGCCTGCCATTATATTTATCCAAAATAGCAGCCTGACTTGTGATAGTTGTATTCAGCCATTTATTATTCACAGTTTATCAGAGTGGGAGTTAAAGACAGATTGCTGTAGTTTTACATTTTTCCTGGAGGTTGGGCAAAAATATTTCTTAGCTTAACCAACACAGAGTCCCACTGTGGGAGATGCCATCACCTTGTAAACTGCGGGTCCTGTAACCAGACACTGCAGCCTGGGAATTCTCTGTCAACTGAAGAGATAACACCATATGAATACCCATACACTGGTTATCATTTTGGATATCATGTTCTATATGGTGGCTATAAAATTTTGTTACCCTGGAAAAGCAGAAATAGATAAAGGTAAGGACAGAGGCTGTTCTTTACTAAGCGCTGCTAGCTTCCATTGAATTTTGTGGATGGGCAGTGCTTTGATCTTAGGGAACCACCTTTATGAACTTTATAATAAATAATTAACATGTGTCTTAAGCAGAACTGTGTTACTCCTGTAGTGGAGAGCCAGTGAACCTTTCTGTGTGATTAGAGTTGGAAAGCTTCAGTTTGTAAATAAACAAATAATTAGTACTTCCAAAACCTATTTTCCCAATGTTATTTTAATGGCTTAATTTTTGCACTAACTAGACAGTGTGGTTTAAAATTAATATAAAAGTTTTTTTTAGTGAGAAAAATGCAAAAAGTCAAAATCAAGACAATACATTTGAATACAGAATCATAATATTTTTCTAATAAGATTAATCACATAAATTCATTAAAATACCATTTTCTTACAGCTTTGTTTAGTGGAGAAACATGGCTCAACAGTTTCTGAGTAATTTTTAGTTTCTCAGAGTTGTTAAGGTATCCAAATAATTTTGAAATTTTGGGAATATAAGCCTTAGTTTAAATGTGAAAAGAACTGAACATACAATTTTTCCCATGTTTAACTCCATCTGCTTTAATCCTGCCATGTCTGAAATGAAGCTGCTTACGTGCATAAAGTAAAGCCTATACCTAGATTATATTCTTGCCTGATCAGGATCAGAATCTAGAATTTTTATATGAAGTCAAATGCCTTTGGACTCTCATCTTGTTCCTGCCTAAGATACATTTTTTCCCTTTATTTACAGAAGGAGTAGAATTAAATGCAAATATTCTACACTGCTTTGAAATAATTTTCAAGGCAGTGTAAAAATGAAAAAAATGTAGACTTTTTTTTAAAAAAAAACGTTAATTCAGGTCCATAACTGGGACAAACCCAGTGGTTTTTTGGGCAGATTTTGAGTGGATGTAGAAGTCAACAACTATCTCTATTTGCCAATATAAAGAGAATCCCTTGAGCTTGTCTACAGAACCTGCTCCCATACACAGTCTTTGCTCCAAGTTGGAGGATACTCTGCATGGGAAGATAATAAAGGTGCCGGCTAGGCTGGGTGGAAATGAATAATTAAAGAAACTTATAAATTATATTACCATCAAATGCTAGAGGATATGGTTCTGCTGCCAAATAACTGGTTTTCATATGTCTGAGGCATTTTTCAGAAGGTATTAAGTATGAATATTGGATGCATAATTAGGCTTTCTTGAAGGTATATTACTACATTAGAGGTAGATTGTGCAATAATTTCTATTATCCCACATTACCTATACTTTGATTGAGCAGTTGTATCTCTGCTTGTATTTCTGCATCTCTAGTTGATATTTGTATTTTAGGAAATGGAAGATTATAGTAACTCTCTACATGCAGCATGCCTTTTTTTTTTTTATCTACATTTTATTCCCTTTGCATTTTTTCCTTCCTCCTTTAATCTAATGGAAACCATACACAGAAGCCAGACAGATAAATGTACTGAAACCTTGTTAGCATTTAATCTCTTTTTAGATAAATGCAAATATTGCTGTCTATGGTACTGGAGCCTTGTCCAGCAGTCATCTGAGGAACTTGCTCATCCATTTTTCACAGTGTGTCCATTATTATCAGTTGCTGAAGATTGTGATCCAGAATATTCGTTCCTGATGAAAACAATAGAATTAAGCCACAGGGCTTCAGAAAATTGCTTTCATATTCAAGCACTGCTACACGTATACAGACACCTTGTTGATGATTTTCCTGCCCCGAAGAAAATATATTGCTGCTGCCAGAAACCTGTCTTTTGGCACTTTGTCACTTACAAGTGATGATAGAATTGCAACAAAGAGACTTCTTTTTAATCTCATAGGTCATCGTTTGTACTCTGGACAGTCTTGCCTTTGTCCTCACATTCAGTTTAGATAAGGTGGAAAAATACTTTTAGTTGCCCCTAAACTTATCTTAAAAATACAAAATTCAAAAAGTCAACCTCAATGTACCCTCAAATTTTTAACATGACAACTTTTTTCTTCATGTTTCTCATTTAGATCAAAAGCTCTGTGTGCATTTTAAATATATATTTCTTAGGCAGCTGAATTGCAGGCAGGCTTTTTGAGTTATAGATTTGCATCAAACTATAAACCTTTAGAGAGACATTTAATCCCTTTAATTTTGTGAAACCCCGAATCATGTGATAATTGTATTACTGAAATGATATTATATCCATTTTTTGTGAAACTCCCAGAAACACGCGATAATTGTATTACTGAAATGATATTATATCCATTTGTTACTGCTAAACATTTAAGCATAATTTTTAAAAATTCAGTTATCTGGTCCAGCAATTCAAAGTTGCAGAAGTCTGGTGATGGATAGAAAGATGGAAAAATATTGAATAAATCCATGTATATGTTGAATATTTTGAAAATAGACTTTCACACCATTTGTATGCACAACAATTTATCTGGCTACATTAATTTTTTTCTTACATTTTCTCCATTTTCTGGGAGATTTTTTCTCATCTTTATCATCTCCTTCTTCAGCTTTATACCTCAATGAAACCCCAAACCTGTCTGTGACATAAAATTCTACTGCCAAGGGATTTTGATGAAGCATATGCAGTATTTTGTCTCCTGTCTACATTCTCTTGCAGTTTGAGTCTCTTCCAATTGGAGATATGAAAAGAGCAAAAGGAAAAGAGGCTTAAAATCTCCTGAAAAGAGCAGCAGAAGAAGGTACTCTTGCAGTGTGCTAAGCAGAGGCTGTGGAGGCATCACAAATTCCATAAGATGAAAGGAGAGTCGGGTCCTGTAATCCCCATTGCACACAATGGCTTGAAGAGTGTGTCCACAGGAAGAGAGAGGCAGAAATACAAGGTTTGCTGATCGGAGTACAATGTCCAGAAGCCTAAGACTTTCCCGGTGTCTCCTATAAGAAAGCCAAGCATTCAGAAACACAGAAATTGATACTTAGGTGCCTAAAAACCCTAAAAGGTCAAACCCTCTATAAGTGTCCAGGAGATACAAGACTCATCACTCCAGATGAAAAGATTCTCGTGTTCAAACCAATCACTACAAAGGATAATAGACAAATTACTCATTTACACTGATTTGAGTCCTGCAAATAGAAGTATCCTGGGCCTCTTGCCTATGTCACTTTCCTTCGTCTCCTAAAATCCCTGGAGATTTACCAATATAAACCAGCAAAAGCAGAAATAGTTACAATAAGCCTTCTTGCTTCCTTGTGGAATTCTTCACAATGTGGGCTTAACCTGACGATAATGAATCAACATTGTCTAGTTAGATTGTACTGCTTGACAACCTGCACAATCAATAAAGATGCAAGCTTAAATAGCTAAGCTCAGAAAATTTTTTTTTTCACTAGGTAAACTTCTCTTCTAGATTTACTAAATATTCTTTTTCATTCTTATATTTGCTCTCTTAATTTTATTTTTTAATAGGTGCCTATAGAGTAAATACATCCAGACACCCATTTCCTGTTCAGCATTTACACTGTCTTTAAAACTAGTAACTTAAAAAAGAAATGGCTTATAATAGAAACAGATATCCTGTCTAACTGCAGTGCTTTAGAATACTAATGCATAAGTGTCCAACCTAAGTTTCACAGCCAAAGAAACAGTCTATGGTAAGGAACAATATTTTGAAGAAATTATCAGGCATGAGATGTTTGGACTTCGGATACAAAATACAATTCCTCAAAAAAAAAAAGTGTAAATGTTGTTCAAAGTAATTTCTCAATATGATATTATATTGCAAATAATTATATAAGTGATAGGACGATGGTCTTTTAAGTTTACTCTCAAACTTTTATTACATAAGTCACCTCTTCCTGACTTTATGCTGATCACATAAGATTTTGCACGGGTATCATGAAAATGTATGTGCCTCCATTTAAGAAATAAATTAAATAAGGCAAAAGCAAGGCCATTTCTTCAATGAAAGACTATAAAATAGAAGCAGAAAAATGTGGAAAAAAAACCACAAAAGAAAATTATGAAAAGCATGAGCAGTTTTAAGACTCCAATAGAATTTTCTCAAAATTTTAGGGGGCTTTTGAAGTGGTTTTGCATTTCACAGCATCCAGTGGTAGTTTCTGAACTTATATTTGAAAGATATGTTTATCCCAGGAGCTTAATTCTGTACTCAGATACAAGCTGAGTAATTTTGTAATAATTAGGTTTTTTGTAATAAAATTAGCTACACTCTTGCTGTGCTTATATAGGGGTACTGGTGTGCCCCTGGCACACTCAGCAGCACGAATTCATGCCTGTGGTCTGCTGTTTGGCTTTGGGTACCCTGATATAAAAATCTGCTCTGCCAAAAAGGGACAATGCACAGCAGCTCTCCTGATTCAAACAGTACTTTATACTTGAACATTGAATTAACCTGTAGCTCAGCTAAAAAATTCCCGGATAAGACTTTTTATGGCCAAATGCAGGAAGAGCTGTGCTGAACCAGCATAGATGGCTGAAGCTGAGGCTTCATCTTGACCTGCATGAGGAACAAGACACCTCTGTCTCCCCGTGATATAGCTGGGATAAATGTGAGCATACTATGAGAGTGGTAAAGGGTATAACAGAGACAGCAGTGTCAACGTAATTGTGCAAAAAATTCCCCATAGGTTTATAAAACACTTTTAAAAATCAACATATAGTTCAGGATTTAGCGATAATTTTGCTGTCTCTGGCATTTTGTCTGTATGTAGTTGCTAATGGTTTTATTCAGTTTTATTTATTTCTGCAGCAATCCTCTAGTATTTAATTATCTCTCTCTATTCTGTTATTTTTTTGTTTAGTGAAGCAAAGCTTCTCTATTACAATCTTGAATCTCCACACTTGGGATGACTGTGGTAACCCTGGCAACCTTGCTGGTGGGGTGGGCTGCAGCTCTAGCACCTCTGGCTGAGCAAAGCCGAGTCCTTTCCCCAAGCCCTGCAAAGAGCTGCCTCCTGAGCTGCAGTGTCACCACTGCTGACATGTCACCTGCTCTTTTGGTGTTGAGGGTGATAAGGTGCTTTCACATAGTTCATCAAGACAGGTGGCAGGGCTGAGCCTAAATGTGCTTTGTCACCTTTTGAGATTTTGTCATTTTTACTCATACTGGAAAGCATAAGGCAAAATCCTTTAAGTTATTTTTAATTCTCTAATTGAGTAAACAGTTCTGTGTTTGCTGTAGACAAAAAAGTTTTTAAAAAAGAAGAAATTTTCTATCCTATTCTCTAGGCTCCTCAAGTACTCACTCTGTTAGCATAATCCATAACCTGTTAACATAATCTATATTAAATTCTCCAGTATCATCTATTAAATTATACATCCATAGGACATATGAAATTAGTATGCACCATAGAAATCTTAACTGATTTTTTTTTTAGATATTTCCCAAGAATTTTTCTTCACATTTCATATATGTATACTTGAAAAGATTTGGGAAGGAAATTTTGGACTGATAGGCATAAAATATGGGCTGTCCCTCTCTTGAGAGATGTTGACAGTTGCTGCGGCTTCAAGAAGGCACACTCTACATGGTTAAAATTTTCCAAACAGAACTACTGTAAATTTTTAAATCATAAATTCTCAGTCCTCTGATTCAGTCAATCCTGCTAAATGTTCCACATCTCTCCAATATCTTTCTAGTTTACAGCATGCTTCAGTTTTGTTGCTTTTCAGGGTCCTAACTTTAGTCTGTTCATGTTTCTGAGAACCAAAATAGTAGCCTTTTTTATCTAGGTATTTTTATCTGGTATTTCTCAAAAGAATTCCTTCCAGATGGTTCCAAAACAACTGAGCATTCAGAAGAATAAATGTTGTTTGTAGAATATCTTAAACTTTTGAAACAGATTATTTTTTATGGATGTTAGTGACTTAGTTTACTCTTCATTAAAGTCTCAGGGGATAAAAATTTGCTTTTAGTTTTAGTCTTCAAAATTCAGCATATGAAATAAAATGATTTATTGATAGTAGTTTAACCAAGCCAGGTATTGGGGCTTTCTGTGACAATCGAATTGAAATTGATTTATGACAAAAGATTAACATATAATTTCTTCTTGACCTATTGTTGTATATGGGAAACGCTGAAGCGATAGACTTACTGTTCAAATTTCTATTGTACAAGACTGTTCTATAGGACAAAACAGGAATGAGCAAGGGGCAAGAAGGACTAGACTCAAAGTTACAGTTTGAATTAGTGTTGAGACTGGGACTGAGGCCTGAGATGTTTGTTTTACTCCTCAATCCTCTGAGACCTTGTCTGTGTTGGTTTAAGAGCTTTGTGAGTGCTGCTGGTATAGCAGTGTCTGTACGGTTGTGGATAGTGTTATAAGTTTGTTAGATTTGCTTCATGTTTGAATTCTGCTTATCTCCTACAGTGGGAATGAGAGCTGAGACGCACAGGGTCCTACACTTTGTGTGCCTGTTGAGTGTGGGTTTTTGTAGTAAAGTTAAAGATAGGTTTGGATGTAGATTAGTAATGGAAAGTAGTTGGAGCTTAGTTAATTTGGGCATGTGGAATACACAAATCATAGAATCATAGTGCTATAGAATCATAGAATGGTTTGGGTTGGAAGGGACCTAAAGATCATCTAGTTCCAACAGCCCTGCCATGGGGAGGGATAGCATCCACTATATCAGGTTGCCCAGGGCTCCCACCAACCTGGCCTTGAAGATTTCCAGGGATGGGACATCCACAGCTTCTTTGGTCAATATATTGCAGTGCCTCACCACAGTCTGAGGAAAGAATTTCTTCCTAATATCTAATCTAAATCTAGTTTAAAACTGTTCCCCTTTGTCCTATCACTATCTGCCCATGTAAATCCTCATTCTTGCAGATTTTTTTAAAATTTATCATTAATTTATCCTGTACCAAGATTCAGCAGGTTGCAGTTTAGGCCACCTGCACTCCAGGCCAACTTGGAGACCATACCACCAGTGGCTTTGAAGAGGCCCTTCAGGAGGTCTGCAGAGGAGCCTCAGGCATGAATCCCTTCTCAAGTTTATTGTTAGGCACAATGCTGTAAAGGCAGTGGATGGCTCATAGCCATGTTGGGCCACATGAAGCCAAATTTGATTGAGACAGGGTGTGGATTTTATCTTCACAAAAAAAGAAAACTTTGGTTTTGTGTGAACTGTTAGATAAGTGGTTTGATACTGTTATTGATACTGATACTGCACACAGATTTAGCTGAGGACTGATGAGAAAATGGTGGTTTCTATTTCACTCTATTCTGAGATATATAACAGAGGCCAAGCAGAGTTAGGTAACAGGCAAGCAGAGGTCCCGCACATGTTGATTTTATTGCTCAGTCGCTGGAGGTCTTCACAGTCTATCATAAACACTCTTTTCCAACTATGAAAATGACTTGGAAAACTGTAAGCTGGGACAGCTTCGCTGGCTAACCTGTGGATTTGGCAAGATAGAGAAATAAACTGAGCACCTCAGGCACTGTTCTAATTCTTTTTGCCAGCCTTCGTCCTAATGTTAACAATAATCCTTAATAGCACTTTAGACACCTCTCCCCTGGCCAAAATCAAGCATAACTGGTTTTCCATTTCGCATCCATTGCCATCCTATCTCTTCAGGTGTTAAGTTTCATACAGAAGTAATAAGAAAAAAGTCAGTTCGTGATGTCTATGGCACTAATCAAACTCCACCTTTAGAGCTAGTAGCAAAAAAGGATAAAAAAAGTACTCCTTGTTTTGGCCCAAGTCCTTTTCCTGAGTCCTTGCTCTTCTAAGATCATGTAGCAAAAGTAATAATTTATCATCTACATTTTGTAGATCTAATCAGAGCAATTCATAGTGCTAACCATTATCCAGACACAGTTAATGGGAACAGAAATTGTTCCCAAACTGCAATTGATTTGAACATCAAGCTGTATAAATTAGCATGTTTCTGTGACCCTGACCTCAACTCAGTCCTAACCCTGAACTTAAAAACAGTCTGGGACACTTGCCATATAAACTGTTTGTTTTCCTCCCAGTGTCAGTCTTCTTCCTAGTTCTTTGGTCTTGCGGGAGCACTTTCTTTTATAATCTCGCCCCCAACCCCAAGATTAATCGTAGCAATTCCACCTTTACTGTTAAAGTACAGTGCAGATCAAAGCAGTCTCTGCAACTTTAATAAACTCTCAGGCACTAACTGTCATGCTTTACTCATAGTGAGTTTAAAATACAGGGTTTTTTTTCTGTGTTTTATTCACTTCTCAAATATTGAATAATGAGAGACTCAAATAGGGCTTTGGTTCACATTATAAAATGCATATGTAGATGATGACAAGTGATGGCATATAGTAGACCAGCAGCTTTCCTAGAGATAACAGTAGGATTACAGATAAATATAATCAGGGAATGTTTAAAACTGCAAAATGCCTCACAGTTAGAAACTCCCAGAAAGAAAATAGTCAGGGTGAAGCAAAAATAATAAATAAGTATTATTGGCATTCTAGTATTATAAATTTCATAATGGTTTCTTTTCAGGAACCTTCAATTCTCATTATTTCAGTATGAGAATAGGAAATTTCATATATATGACAGTATTACATCTGTAAAAATGTAGTATCACCAATTCCTACATTAGGTTTAGTTTTCCTGACAAAGATGACAATCATTCCATCTTCGGTTGTTGGAGTATGAGGACACTTTAGTATTAGGACAGAAACCCCCTGCAGTAGCCTGTTTACAAGTAATTTATTTTCTTAATAGTCTCTTGAAAAATTGGTGACAAGATTTGGTAACAGATTGTCATTTGGGGCATAATGTACTATCTGTAGCTTGCCAGTTTCTACAAACACCGAAGTGGGGAGATCCATTATGCTGGTACATCACCAGGTCTTTCAAAACAGCAATGCAAAGCACACTGTACCAGGCACATCCGTTCTCTTGTACAAAAACCTGCAGCACAGTCAGCCACGGGAAAAAAAATGGCAAAACTCTTAGATCCTTTACGTATCAATGCGTAGGGAGTTCGTCATGAGGTGATACTTTTAGAACACAAACTGTGATATACAGTCATTGCTTTGAAATGTTAGAGAATAAGTTGGGAGGAAAAATATAAATATCCACTGTCTTGAGGTGCCAGAAGGCATGAAAAATCACCATCCGATAAATCTTGTTGGGTTAAAAAATGAGTTCCTGGCACCTGTAGGACTGAATACACAGGATTACCTGATTTATGGGAGTTATGAAGTTACATGGTGCCACTTGAAAAGCCCAAGGCAGGGAGCTGTTCAGGTGGGAGGATAAATAGTGATTATATTTGATTTTCAATACTAAGATAGAAAGGAAGAAAAAGTTCCATCAAGCCTCAATCACTCTTTGAGATCCTGTTCTGGAAATATCTTTCTACCAGACACAATGGCATTAGGGCAGCTTCCAGCATCCAATCAGGGTGGTCCTTCGCTGAAAAAAAGTAATAGTCAAAAACCAAATCCTTAGTGGACATGTGGATTTTAAGCAGGCAAATTAGGGCCAGCTTTTTCTTCTACAAGATTGGACTGTTTAGATCATGGAAGTGGAGAAGAGTTCTCCAAACCTACAACTGGCAGCTGAACAAGGGAAGAATTAGTTTTTAGATTTTGAATGGGGATAACTGTGATTGATAAAGGATTATTTCAGATTTGGCCAAATCCTTGCTTGTATTACTCTTGAAAATAGTTCTAGTATCTAATTAATGGAGTAGTATGGAAATGGTTGTCAATGCAAGTAAATTGATATTCAAAATGACTGTGCAAAAGTGAGCATTTTCTTATTTCCTGTATGGTTTTTTGTGACTACTTCTGCACTTTCTTTATGACACTGTTAGCATGAAGCAGTAAGTAGATCAGTCTTTTTTCAAAGCAGATATGCCTGGTGTATCAGTAATTGAGAGAAAAACTATGTAAAGATTAAGGCTTATTTACCAGAAAGAAACAACATTGTAGTCTGCTTAAACATAGGTACCTAAACAAAAAAGCTGAGTTGTAGGAGATGCTAAGTGCTTGAAACTTTCCATAACTCCAGTGGGAATGCTGGAAATAACCAATAAGGGAAAACACAATCACTTCTGTTTAGATTCCTAGCTTTAGGTAACAAGATTTTTTTTTTCTTTTTCATTTTTCCCACCTCCCAGAACTGAAATAGTTTAAGAGCCTTTGATTGAAAATATGAATAATTTATACAAAGCTATTGACAGTACCTCTACTTCAGGTTCTTTCTCATCAGTATCAACTGAGGGTTTCAATTTATCTAAAACTCCAGTTCTTTGTCTTCATCAGACATAAATTGAAGATGCCATAATTTCTTTCCAAACATTTTCCCTTCCCTTCCCTTCCCTTCCCTTCCCTTCCCTTCCCTTCCCTTCCCTTCCCTTCCCTTCCCTTCCCTTCCCTTCCCTTCCCTTCCCTTCCCTTCCCTTCCCTTCCCTTCCCTTCCCTTCCCTTCCCTTCCCTTCCCTTCCCTTCCCTTCCCTTCCCTTCCCTTCCCTTCCCTTCCCTTCCCTTCCCTTCCCTTCCCTTCCCTTCCCTTCCACAGATTTCTGTACTTTCTTTCCTTCTTTTCTTCCTTTTAAATAAAAATATTTCAGTAACTTCTGAGAGCAATAAGAATAAAGAAATTGTTGCCCAAATTAAAAAAGCTATTTATGGGGCTTTTTTACAGCAATCCTTCAGTAAAAACTTGAAATCTGAAGGTCTACCATATGTCAACATGGGCCAGTCATTTTGATCTAGGGTTCTCAGAGAACAGAAATATTAACTTTGCAAGATAATTTTTTTAGTCTACCAACAGCATTTTCTGTGAAAATTCTGTCTTACTGTAATATGCTTAGTGGGTGCACAGGTGTGTGCTGGGCAAATAACACACACCCACACCACCCTCCCTCCTCCCAGCTGGATGACTGGCCTTATACTGTTTGGTGCTGTCGGCACTGAGAAGGACTTCCCCTACAATAGTCCCCCCCCATGGTGGGGCATCAGCTTGCCAGCAAGTATAAGAACAAATAGTTACTGAGAAATGAATGCTTCCACTGCTGTTACTTATGCAAAATGTAGATTAATGAAATGAGCTGTGGTTTGCAAAGAGCTGAACAGGCCGAGACTGATCAGAAGTCATGGGGCAGATGAAGAAGTATGTATTACTGGACTTTCCTTTCTAAACTCTGAAACTGAGTCCACATTTAGGAGGAAACCTTGTTTCAACTTTCTATTGGCAGAATAACTTTTTTTTTAGGTCTGTCAGATGTCCACATAAGAGATCACAGTTAATAGATGAGTTCGACCAGGAAAAATCTGGGCTGTGAATATAAAATTCTCCTTCTTGTTAAGGAATTACCTGGGGCCAGAACAATTCTTTGCCAGAACTTCCATTCCTGCAGACTGCATTTAAAAAATGTTAATATGAAGAAATCACAAAAAAAAAGAAAATGAAAGTGAATATTGTTGTGGAAAAATGCAAAACATATTTTTATTATGCATTCTTTCACTGTTTTTTCACATACAATTTTGTTCTAAAAAATTATGGCTTATGCTGTCTGTGGTATACACTTAGGTACATTCACTGGTTAGCTGCTGTATCTTTTTTTAAACCAAGCTAGAGAATTAAATTTTCCTACTAAGCAGAATTAAATTTTCCTTTCAAAAGGAATTAATTTGCTTTAGTTCTCAAAAATAAATCCCATGAACCAGCCCTCAGTCAAAACAGATCTTGATGAAAAATGGAAAATCTCTGTTATTCTGGTAATTTTATGATCAAATTTAGTACTAAACTTTATTAAGAAATGTTTTGCTTTTATAATTTAATAGAGTAACACTTTAGAAGTGTGTTGTACTTCCAGAGGTGTTTAAGAAGTCTACTTGTGCATCTCATATATAATTCTGGCAGGTAAGAGCCGAAGTGCTGCTCTTTCTATGTGCACCTACGTATAATTGTGTAGTGGACTTCCACAGGAACAACAGGGCATTATTGAAGATTTGTCTCGAAAGATTTATCTTATTTTGTTAAAACAAGTCATTAGATTTATCTCTTTCAGTATCATAGGTCTTCATTGAGTCAAATAAACCATATTTTGTTTACTACCCTGGAAAGATATAAATGCTAAATACTCTTTAACTTTATTTTATGAGAGTGAATATTATATTCCTCTTTCCAGTGACCTTTTATTGCCTTGTGAATAAAAAAATAATTTACCAGACAGAAATAACAGCCAGAGGAAGGTGGGATTTATGAGTATGCCAACTCCACTAAAACCAAAGGATAAACATAGTAGTCTCAGAATAAAAATGGTGAGTTATCTAGTGCTCTGGTCTCAAAACTTTAAAATAACTTTTCTCAGAAAATCAGAGCTTTACTCATGTCATCATGAGAGAAGGAAAAGAGTGTGAGTTCTAGTTATTTTTTCCTTTTTTCTGTTACTTGTATTAGATATATTCTGTTAGTAAGGAATTAGAATATGAAAAAAATTTCCTTCCAGTCTATAATATGTCATCAAATACAGGAGCTGCAGAACATGCCTAAATTCTGAATGCAGCAGATTTTTATATTATCCTACCAGTGTTAAGTATCTCTTAATTGAAAATAATTGTATGAAGTCTAGAACTTTTCAAAATAGGGCAAAAATCAAGTTTCCACGCTGGAATCTGTTTACATTATAGGATCTCTCTTTTTGAAATACAGTCTGCTTTAAGAAGTAACTGCAAAAGGGAAACTTCATTTTTCAGGAAATCATCTCTCAGAACTTTGTTACAGAAATATTATTGAGGTAACATAATTCTGTACTGACGTTCAGAGAGACTAGTTCTTCTACACTTTGGAGAGGAAGACGAAAGGGAGAAGGTAGAAAGGTGGGGGACAACGAGGCATCCCTTTGCAAGGTGCCAGCAAACCCCTTGTCTCAGGGGTCTTCAGGTTTCATGTGGGACATGAGGGGGAAGAGTGAAAGGAGGGGGAGAAAGGAACCCATGCAAATTTGAGAAAAATAAATAGTTTCAAGGGACCCAGGAGAACAAAAGACAGTTAGGGCAAGGTCTGACTACACTAGGTCAGGGCAGGAAGCAATGGTCAAGTCCTTAGTTAAATGGGATTCCGAATGAACTGCTGTATAAGGATGAGATAGCTGCTTCCTCCCGAGGAGTGAATGGTTGAAAGGGAAGCACACAGCAGAGCACTCTTTGCACCTTGCACATTTCCAGTCAAATTTCATGCTCCAGATTCCTACTTGTCTCCTGTGAAAGTGTTTGGACAGAGCACAGGGATATTGCATGCCACTATGGTGAGTTAGGTAAGGACTTCTTTTTTCTCCTAAAATTTTTCTTTTACATTGATTTTATTCTTATTTAAATTTTGTTCCTTGTTTCATATTTCAGATATATTTTCATGTTACCGTCAAAATAACACTTACTGATGAAAGGGTCACACCTGAGTGTATTTCCTAAGCAACATGTTCTTCCCTAAAAAAATTAACTTGTTCTTAGTTATCTCTAGTCTAGAGACAGTGCTCAGGCATAACTGACTGAGGAGATAAGCGAGCAAGGTTGCTGGAGTGTGTGACCTTTTTCCCCTGATACTTTCAAGGGATATTGTGGGGATTCCCATCATTGTTTCCTTGGTGGAAGACAAGTGAAAGAGCAGCTTTGCACATTACTTCTCTCAATCCCAGGCACGTGCACCTCTGAGCACTACACAGAATTTGCTACCTTTTCAGCTGCACAAAATAACAAAGTCAAAACCTGAAGTGAATTTGTCTTTTTGTTCATAAGATGAAATGAGCGTTCTCCTGCCCTAGGATTTCATAGATTTTTATGCAAAATTAATAAAAAAAGTTGTGAAGAAAATGTCCATTTTGCACCTGTAATAGAATTTTCTTGCATCAGCAGTAGCTCTGTATGTTCCATGTAGGTGACAGGCTGACAAATGGAAAGATTATTTCTGTTCCTTCTTTCATTTGAGAGTCATAAATCTGAAAAATGTGGAATAGATTTTTTTCATGCATCTTATAAGATTTTATAGGAAGATCCAAGATGGCAGAGAGGGCACAATTCCAGAATATAGATTAAGGTTTTTACTGGTACCAACAGCAGTCACTCAGCATGATTTGACAGTATCTTTGTCAAATCAATGTACAATGCTTTGTTGAACTAGTGGAGTAAGTGGATATGTCTGATAAAATAAACGCTTTGTCCATGCCATTGACATGAACACTTATTTAACAAGATGGTTTTAATTCAAAGTCAGTTTTCATATTTATACTATTGCAAATCCTGCAGAAGCATTTGTGTCAGTCATCTGTATGATCACATATTCCGTAGAGATGCCGATCTGCTCAGCTTTGTCTTGATGTTTGTGCTACTGTATTGATAGCAAAAATGATGATAATTTATATTCACTCCTCACAGGCAGACATGAAGCTTTATCCTTTCTTGGTGGGGATACAAAGATCGAGCAAAGTGGATGTTAAGTTATTGGTCATGAGGTATTTCACTCTGTGCTACTCTGGAGCTGGCTGATTTGGGGTCCATAATTACACCATGGACCTACTCCACAGGATTTTTTTTCTCGGTTTTTGATGCTGAAATTCCAGTACCAAATTTTCCTCAGACATAGAGCCACTAAATTTAAGAAAAATATAGTTCCTTCAGATCCTATAGATCCACATATCTCTGGCAATTCAAATGCAGTGCATTAAGTTGTATTTGTGCTGGTGAGCAGCTATAGAGCCAGGGAAAATGTCACCCTGGGCCACACTCATAAAGTCTTCAGGGGACAGTAGTGTCAGTAGAAACTGGTCTTCTAGATCACTGACACAGATTGCAAAATCCTTACTAAACCTGAAATGACATAGCTCATATACAATTATATTTAGCTGTTCTGACAACAGCCTAAACCATTTTTTAATGATAAACCTTTTCATTAGGTCTATCCTTGTCTTCTTTTCATTCCTATACATATATACAAGCACAGGTACTCTTTAGTCAATTGAAATATTGAGATTATCTAATCAGAGGACATTTAATGCGCACTTTTAGTGCGCAAAAGGACATATTACAATAAGGATTTATGGTTGTGTGATTACCCGAAGAAAATCTTTTTGTTGATAGTGTAAAAGTGAAAGCCTGGTGGCAGAAGGGTCTGTTCTTTGACTGTGTACTGACATCTCCATCACTATAAACCCTTCATATTTCTGGTAACATAAGAGATATTAGTTGCTGCCTGAGCACTGATGAGTCAAATATTTTTTTGCGTGGAATTTTTTAAGGGACAATTTTATTTATTTTTTTTAATAGTTGTAGCAGGACTGATATGTCTTTCTCACAGGTACTGCTTCCACAGAGCTAAGCATGCTCCTTTCTACCTCAAATATTCTGAAACTTTACCTTTCCTTTTTTTCATCTCCACAGGCAACAAAAATTGCCTTCTATGATGGATCTGTATAAAGACTGACCCCTCACATCTGAGGCTTTGAGCAGGATCCAGGGTTTGTGCTTAAGTTTTGCACACAGAGCAAGCCAGAGTGTGTTTGAAAATATCAAAGTATAAAATAGCCGTTTTAACTTGAATGTAGAATGTTTGCTTTGGTATAGCTCCCTGGTCTTCTTTAATATATGAAAGAACAGCCTAAAGCAGAGAGGGCAAGCCTGTGTGAGTGGGATGGTGCCTTCAAATGTGACGAGTGGGAGGTACAAAACTTCCCATGTGCCTCCCCTCTACCTCCTACTCCCTGTGTTCAACATCCATCTCCAGATGGAGTAAAACAGGGAAGAAGCAAAGAGGTCGCTCCATTCCTCCTCCATAGTGTGGCCGCCTTCACAGGATGATTCAGGAAATTATCCTTTTTCATATATTCCACCCTCTGGTGAGCATCTTTCCTACAGAGGATGCCAGGAGCATTTCTACCTCCAGGAGGAAGAAGATAAAATTGTAAATAACATTTAAGAGTTAACTATTTTTGGCTATGCTGCATAGGCTGAAAGTCCTATTTTCTCCTTCAGAAATTTGTTTTGTGTGATCTGACTGAGGCAAGTCAGGGAAAGAACGCAGAAGATATTTCTACAAGTACAAGTGCCACAGACCAGCGATCAGTAGCACAAGTGAGATTTAAATATAGTGAAAAATGGGAAATCAGAAAGGGCAGAGTTACTGCCACAGTCACGGTGGCAAGAATGCCATGCGTGCTGCTGCTTCTGTAACATCGTGCTGCAACTTGGATGTGTCCCACGGCATGAACACCACCCCTGCACCAGCCCAGCACTGTGTTAAACTGAGCTGTGATGAGTGAGCTCCGAGCAGGGGGCGGGGCCATTTCTTACCTGACTTAAAAGAGAAATATTTTTATTCTGCTCTGTAGACAAATGTGCTGGGGAAAGATAGCGATCTGATTACATGCAGTCTCCTGCAACCTGATGTGTCTTTGAAAAGACACTGGGCTCTACTGCTGGTCCCAAGTTCTTCTCAGCCAAAGGATTTTGGGCCGTAGATATTCATGGTTCTAATCTTTGCACACTCCCAATTCTGGATACTTCATTGTTTGTTTCTTTGTTTTTTTAAAGTAAGTTCATCTCTGCTGGCTGGTACCTCAGGTTACAAAGCAAGCTCCTCACTCACAGGCTCCAATTGCTCCCGTGTGTTTTCTCCAGTTAAGTCTAGCCTGCCAGGTAGCAATTCTGCACTGATGTCTGGGCTTGTACCATGACACCTACTGTGTTCCTGGTAGAAAAACTAGGCACACAAACCAGTAAAAAACAGATTTGTTTGAGCCTGATCTAAACTGCAGACTGTGCTTAATTTGTAGTCTAATTATAGCCTCTGAATTGCTTCTTGTGCTCCCAAGAGGCTTGAGAAGGAAGAATATGACAGACAATAATGGGCAAAAATATCTTAGAAAGCTTTTACTCATTCATAACAGTTTTTAACAAAGCACTTCACTATAGTTCTGTTTACAAAACTGTAAACAGCACTAAGGAGTTTCCCTCCTCCACCAAGGTGGATGTGAAGAGAACAGCTCTTGTCTCTTGGTGCTTCCTCTTGAGACTGCAGGCTTGGTAGATAATGCTAAACAATATAGAATGGGCCCAAATATCAGGGATAAAGACTACAACATTAAAGAACACACCATCTAGAAAGAGAAATTTGGGAAAACATCTTGGGGTTTGGAGCAGATGATCTGCTGCTCAGTGCTGTGGCAAGAAACCACTAATGTAGATAAACAGGACGATCTCGAGTAAGGAGTGGCAGATTCAAAACAAAAAAAAATAATTTTTAAAATGCTCCATAAGTAAACTGCTAAACTAATTGGCATATAATATTACTTTTTGCAAGGGCATGTAGAGATAGGACAAGGGATAATGACTTTAAACTGAAAGAGGGTAGGTTTGGATGAGATATTAGGAAGAAATTCTTTACTGTGAGAGTGGTGAGACTGGAACAGGTTGCCCAGAGAAGTTTTGAATGCCCCAACCCTGGAAGTATTCAAGGCCAGGCTGGGGCTTGAGCAGCCCGGTCTAGAGGAAGGTATTCCGGCCTACAGCAGGGTGGTTGGAACTAGATGATCTTTAAGGTCCCTTCCAACTCAAACTTTTCTATGACTCTATGGTTATAGAGACCAAAAGCTTATGCTAATGAGACAAATTCTTACTTCCATGGAGGCCTCTTCCATGGAGCACAGAGGTGTCTGTATTTTTCATAAAGTGGAGGCTGTTAAAGGAGTCCAGAAAATATCACTGATTTCTTTTCTTTTTTAAAATTCCCCTGAATCATACACTATGCATCTCTGTCAAATACAAGACATTTATCTAAATGGACCTTGGGTCTAACCTAGTACAGCTAGTCATATGTTGTTGTTCCTGCTACTGATATATGATCAGTTCTCTAGTTCTGATATTCACAGTCCAAGAAGGAAACTGAAAATTTGAAGAGTGCAAGAATATTTTTTAGTATTAGGAAACAAGTCAAATACTAAGGGACCTTGTTGTATTTCCCTTAACAAGGGCAGAGCTGAGGGATAGTTTGCTTATAATCCAAAAGTATCTAGATGAGAAAGGCCAAACTCTTCAGCAGCAAGAAGTCATGCATGATGGTAAGATACATCTGGCTAAATATAGATGTCTGTACTTGAGTTGGTCCATCTAGAAGCTCTGTATGTCAATACGGATCTAAGCAATACTCTCAGCGGATTGTAAAGCACAATTCATCTCAGTCTAAAGCAGATGTCTAAAACAGGTTAGATGAATCACTCAAAGTTTCTATTTGCTCTGTGGTCTGTGAAAGGCACCTATAGTATGACTGGCACAGTTGCAGACTGCAACTGAAGTTGTCCAAAGTTGGTTAAGTTTTACTCTTAATATCTATAAAATGATTAGTAGATATTAGTAAGAGTAGTAGAGTAGAGGACAGTACTACTCAGTGTGATAGCAACTGGAACACATTATGAAGGACTGAGATGGCTCTTCTTTCAAAGACTTTTTTAAAAAATAAGGTTACACTTTATTTCCTAGAAAATATGCCCTGGAAACATGGCAGTTGGCCTGGGGCCAGAGGATTCCTCTGATCCATGTTGTACAGGAGACCAGGCTATCGAGTCATAATGATTCCTCCCAGTCTTAAAAATCTGTGCCTTCAATCACTGCTAATAAAGAGTGGCATGTTTTCAATGCCTTTCTAAGTGGCTCTTGATCAATACAGATGTGCCATTTACCTGCAGGATTTTCCCCACAATTGTTAGCTGCTGCTGCTGTGTTTGTGTCAAAGGAGGTAATGTTACAAACCAGCTTATGAATCTCAGGCATTCTGACATTTTCCCATCAGTACCAAAGGGTAGATTTAGCAGTGGCTCAGAGGGTGGTAGACTTCCCCTCAAGCGCTCTGCTCCATGCTGTGCAGCTAGAAGTGAAGCTGCAGCAGACGACAGCCTTTTCTATCAATATCATGGCAACATCCAGCCCTGTGTAGTCAAGTTTATTCTTGTATCAGTTAGTCTGCAGTGAAAATTGCTGAACTTAAAGCTAGGAGTTTAAGGAGAGTCTTTCCCGACTCAGTCTTTCCTGCCACTGACAGGTTTATCTGTAATATAGGATGCCTTTATATCCATCCTTGTCAGACAGAAAGAAAAGATAATGGTGTGACCATGGCTATGGCATGAGTGTGTTCTGTGCTGCCCCTGGTTTCACCAAGTATAATGGCAAGCAAACACATTAATTAGTCTTAGTGTTCACAAATACAGTTTTACTTTGTATTACTGCCGTTTAGGACTTACACATAGTAATTGTGTTCTTGGAGTAGCTGGTATGAAATCACATTGTGAGTCAATACAACAACAAAAACACTTTTGACTGGTCTGAATACTTCACGAACCAAAAAATTTTCTACTAATCTTGTTAAATCTATGACATGCGTAATAGTTACTGACAGTATATCTTCATTATTATTGGTGTTATTAGAAATTTTGCATGTTTAACTTTTATTAAAGGGTTGATAAAGGATGGCTTGAGGGAAGGGGATGTTGAAGAATATTATAAAACCAGAACAATCTGTTTTTCATGTGCTGAATGGTGATCAGTATCACTGGTAATAATCAGCTGTCTCATCTGATTTGTTTTCATCTCACAAATGACCACTGCTGGGAAGGCTATACCTGAAAGGCTTAAATACCTGGTTCCTAAAGCTGGATCTTCAGCTGCGGGTGCTCAGACATCTCTAAGGTACTATCAGCAAGCCTGGTCATAAATCACAGAGACTTGCTGTTTACCACTATGACTGATCTCCAAAACCAGGATCAATGCAGCTCATTCCTGAAACCTGAGAACAAGTGTATATATATTTAAGGGAAAGTGGCAAGAAAGACAACATTAAAAAGAGGGTCAAACTTTAATTCACCTTGGTTCCCAGAAACATTCCTTTAAGCCTCCTGATGAGAATAATTTCACAGTCTGTGTGGATTGCATTACGCCTACCCTTAAACTGAGCCCCTTAAAGATAGTTACCGACTCATTTTTATTCTAAAAATCTTTACTGTGGTGACATCCCTTCTTATCCATTAAGGTAAATGCAGATGAATTGAAAGTAGTTTTCAATGGTATTTTTGCTGCTAGGAGGCTGACTCCTGGTTTTGCTTGAGTTTAGGGCAATGGAGGGGCATTTTTTGCACTGTTCCAGGAGAGGCTTGGAGAAAAGCAAGCACTTTGAGGCAGTGATGCATGGAGCAGTCTATATTTGCTAGCACAGGGAACTGCCTTGTTGTGGGGAGAAGGCAGAATCAAAGCTGCTGCCAATATAATTCCTTTCTCCTTGCACAAAGTAAAGTCATTACTCTGCAAAGAAAGATCGTTCTCCCTCTCACAATCTGGTCTTTAAATCCAGCATCCAGCTCTGAGGCACAGGAGGAATTTTCACAGCCTTTGGCTTCTCTTTGCTGTGTGCCAGCTGAACCACAGTTTGTTCCTTCCTGAATACATTCTGCAACTGAAGGAGCAGAAACTGAAGAAGCAGACTGTGCAATCATCATACTCGTGTAAGGTGAGATCAAAGATCCTTTCAGCCCCCTATCCTATTTCCGAGAGTGGACAGCAGCAGATGTTCTGTGGAAAAGTAAGAAAAAGGCAACAATGACACTTTCCTGGTGTCTTTGCCTGGATTCCAGGGGTTTGTGCTTCACCCATTTCCTCAGCTAGAGCCAAATTCTGCACAACGTTTTCTTCAGAGAGCTTTTGCAACCAATACTGTGTACTGTTTTCCCTGGAGTTGATCCTCAGGGCAGTGATGCCACCGTAAATCCGAAGTATCTACCGTTCATCCGGTTGCATTACATTCTCCACCAGTTGCAACAGAATAAAGCTTGCTCCTGGCAAGTTGCCTCTTTTTCCCTGGCATAACTCGAAAGAGGAATCTCAGTAAATGGGTAGGCAAACCCTGCTCTCTGAATGGACTCACTAACAGCAAATTTATATAACTTTGCTGACTTTGGTGAAGCTGGACTACGTTTTTACGGGACTCTGTGTTATGTTTAAAAGCTGAACTAGAACAAAAGTTTTTGCACCTGTTACAGTTTTAGAGTAGAGCTGTGCAGGCATGACTGGGTTGATGGGCAAAGGAAATGTTCACAGCATATTTTGGTGCCAACTTGAGCATTCAGAAGCCTTCTGTAGCCAAGAGAAAGAGAAGGCATGTACTTCAGCTCTACAATTATCCCAGAGAGATCAGCAGCCTTGTCTAGTTGCTAAATTTGGAACACATGAACAACCTTCCCATTACTCCCACATTTTCTAGTTACCAATTTTGTTTTAAAAATAAAACTAAGTGACTAGATCTCTGACAATCTGGGGTGGCCCAGCATCTTGCCCTGCAGCAGTTTCAATTCTGGCAACAACAACAGAACTTTTAGGAATAAAAGCTATGACTGATTTTCTAGTTAACTTAATTTATTGTAATTAGCTTTACTTAATTATACATACAGCTGTTCTGCACCCTCAACATAGCTCGGGGGACTGTTTAAAGTGCTTAAGTCTAAATGTCATGTTTTAGCACAGTATAGAGCACAGTATTGTTCTTCTCAGGAGCTGGTGGGAGGGAAGGGCATCCAGCAGCCCATCTTTCTTTCCTTTCACTTTCTCCATACATTCTCAGCACATCCTCCTCCCCCACACCCTTTTTTCTTGTGCAAGGAAGAGATGCCTGTTCCTCTGCTGTACCTGACACTCACTCAGGGCACTGAAGGGTTGTAAAGTTCACCGTCTTCACCCCTTTCTGGAGCACACACTTGCTGTTTCTGGTAAATCTCACCTGGTCTAGGAAGGAGGATGGGATATGCCTCAAAGGACAGAGGAGGAATATGCTTCAAAGACAATCTTAACCTTGAATTTTCTGCTGCTTTTACAACACTGGGATATAGAGGTGATCCTTTTTCCTTCTCACAAATAACCACTGGAAATATTTACGATATTGAATCCCATGTTACAAATCTTGTGTGAAGACCTTCTTTAAAGTAAAGCTTCATGAGGACTTTTTCCACCCTGTTCACAGAACATTCCTATGCCCCTAAAAGTGGTTAATAAAATCTTTGTCTAAATCACTTCAGCACAAAAGGCAGCACAATTTCAGCAAATCAAGCACTTACTCACGTAAACAATCAGCTGGATTCTTCCACTAGGTTTGTATTGTTTATTGAAAGTGGTAATGACAATAGTTGAGATAGATAGGAATTTTAATCTGCTTTTCTATCAGATGAGACTATGCAAGGTCACCTTCACTGAGGTTCAGATACTTGCATGTGCACATTCCCAGACAGATAACTAGTGCTGTTCAATTTTGTTTATATTGTCATTCCACTTAATTTATTTTAATTTTTTCCCCCTTATTAATCCAACAGAGTTTTATAGCCTTATCTTTATCAGGTCTTTCCTGTTTTGTCAAACTTTTGCAAGCAAGATGTAGAAGGTAACGGAACATCTTGGGGATAATTACTCTTCAACTAATTTGAAGCAGTAATGATGATATTATAGATTTTTATGGAGCAAATGTTTTATGTTTTATTAATTGCACTTGTTCTTTCCTTTGGTATTTTTCCTGATGTCTAATAGCCCTCCAGGTTTACTGTCTAAACTATTTCTAAGCTGTACATCTTGTACCCCAAAAGATAGGCTTTATGATAGCACTCTAAAGTCCAGATGCTGCCCTTTGGAGAAGGAAAGTATTTATGAAGAAAACTTTAGTCAGAATCATGTTCACTTCTTGTGATGGGGAATGTCTGGCAGATTGTGCCCTTTCAGAAACTTCAACATATAGATTCTGTTTGTCTAACCCAGTCATGGCTTGTACAACCACTCTATCCAGATACCTCAGAAAGTCTAACAGGTATAATCAACAAAAATCCCTAAACCTTTTCTCCATATCCATCTCCCTTTCCATAACATCCTCCTCCACTTCCAAGATCATGGGAGTATTGACTGAACAAGTGGGTAACATTGCTTTGTGTTGGAAATATCACATCAAAGGTTTGAGGCAGACAGGGGGACCTGGTGATGAGCCGAGTGGTGTCCTGGAGGCTGTCTTGGGGTAGCGTAAAGGTGGGACTGGGGAAGAGCTGGTATCTCCCTGGGAAGGAAGCTGTTTGTCCCAAACATCTGCAAATCCTTATAGGATTTTGCAGGTAAGGACTGGACAGCATATAAGGTGGGGACACCTAAGTTCAATAATAAAATAATGAGAGACTTTTGTAAAAATCATCAAATATCTATGTACCACTTAAAGCACTTGAATCTGCCTTTCCAAGACTTCAAACCAATACTCAAAGGGAAACTTGTATCTGTATCCTATTTTTTTGTATAAATCATCCCTGTTTTCCACACATTGCAAGGCACAGAATATGTCAGTGGCCTCGGCTCTCACATCATTCCTGTAGCTTAGGGAACACCATGGGAATAAAACTCAGAGCCACATAGCTTCCACATGGTCCTTCAAGATATTTGTGGTGGTGCACAAACTATTTTTTTTCATGACTCTTTTGTCTTCTCAGTACTACCGGTTGGTAAGGTTGGGGACATCAAGCTATAGCTTCTTAGGCAAACTAAGGCGTATTTTAAAGTGAAGGTCAAATTATTCTTTCCTAATGAAGTGTTGGTTATTTCCTGTATACCTTGCAGAAAAAAATGTAGCTCTGCACAACAGATGGAGGCCCAGTTGCCCTGCTGTGCCCCCGAGAGTCCCTGTTTTGCAAACAAACAAAACACATAGGCAGATATATTCCAGACATCTAATCACAACAGTTTCTTACTATTTAGAGGTTAAGAGGATGCAGGTTATACTCTTTGCCATGAGTTTGGTGTGTTTTGTCACAGGCGGGAGTCACGGAGCCAAACAGGATCAGCCTTAACTGCAAGACGTTTTCTCGTGCAGAAATTGTTGGGACTGTGTGACTGTTGTGGTGGTGCAGGAATATTTATAGACTTCTTACTTTACAGCCATCTTTTGCAATTTCTTCTTTAAAAAGCTATTGAAAATTGCTTTTATTTCCCACAGTACGAATTTTTTCCCTGCCTCTCTTTACTACCCAGAGAAAGACAGAGATTTGTGAAGCTCAGGGAGTGGCATGTGTCTCACAAGGTAGTCTTAAACACAGTGCTCCTCTTCCACAGTTCTCAAAGCCCCAAGCTAAACCTATCACTGTCCTTATCTTCATTTTCAGCTGGGGCTAAGTGAAGCACAGAGAAGTATTTAATTGCAGGGACAGCCAAATGATTAACTGGCAGTCTGAAAATGGCACTCAGAAAGACCTTGGCCATCTCCTGTAAAGGTGGGCCAAATGAAACATTTGAAAGAACAGCTAACGTTTCATAGAAGTCAGATTCTTCTTCATCCAAGTGTAATGATTTGAATATTGAGAGATGAGTACTGTTCCTCTTGCTTTATCAGAATTTGTCTTGGACCCTCAAACATACTGTTTCCTTGGTGTCAGCACCAACTCTCAGGTGAAGATCTCCTCCTTTTCAATATTCTTTAACATCTAGGTTTCCATGACTGGGGCAAGAGAAGCCCAGAGTCACATAAAAAGTCAGAAGTAGGAGAGAAATTTGTCACTGAAAGTAAAAGCAGCTCATTAGTGATGTATCAACTCACACTTGTAAATTTACATCTGACATTTGACTGTTGCCTCATCCTCCTGGGCACCATTTTTGTACTATTCACCATATTGCATCCTCTGATACTTAGAGAGTAAGGATCAAATTCACAAAGGGGCTGAGGGCCAGGTGCTCATACAAGAAATGGTTGCTATTGCATAAAATGTCAGGGTCCAGAAATGCTATTCCCAGAGCAAATTGGAGGTTAAGATTAAATTCATGATACCCAACTCTCTTGGATTAAATTCATGATGCCCAGCATATCCAGCCGGTTGGTAGGGAATAATGCAGAAATGCTGAGAGAACTGCTTTGGGATTTACATTCCAGAAGCCCCCCCTGAACCTGGGTACACACAACTGAGTTGTCCCTTGGATATATGCAACTATATGTCTTGCTTGGGAAAGATGATGGTAGGGGAAGGAGAGGTGTGAGAGGAGGCAGACTTATTACCTATAATAATTCAGTGCACCAGAGCAGGTTGTGCAAAACTGGAGATAATTTTGGGATTTTTATTTTATGTTTAGAATCATGTGTTCCATATCTTTACTGAGGATTGCCAGTGCTTCCAAGATTGAGGAAAAAACCCCAAACAACGCAATCCTTAACACCTCAAAACCCCAACCCAAACAATAAGGTAGACAGCAATAATCCCTGGTAGATTTTCAAATTGGCTGTTATTCCTGACAGGAGTGTGTTACCCTGAAATCGTAAAAAAAAGTAGTCATATCATTTTGCTACACTCTTTTGAGCTTAAATGCCTAAATCTATGTTGGCTTCCTGTAATACTAAAAAAAACAAATAGATTTTAAAATCACCAATTAGGCACATATCGGAGGAAAACTCTAGACCCAATGCACAACTATCTAGCAACTGTTTTCTTTTAGTGAACTTTACAAAACCTGTTGGGCAAACACAATCCTACCCAAATAATGCTGATTCTACTTCTTCCCAAGAAGAAATAATTGAAAGGAATCAAATGATAAATGAAATGAATGGTGCCCCATCAAAGCAAATGGTGATAAATAGAAACACCTTGGTGTTGCTAACACTCACACTAATGTGAACTGGTCAGTATAATTTATAATTTTTTTTTTTTTTTTACCTTTTGCAGTCTGGTTCTTTGTGCTGAATCTGATTTTGAAGTGATGAATTAGCAAGAGGGAGGTTGTCTAATGAGCAAGTAGGCAGCAATATATCAAAAAACCCTAAACAAATCTAGGCTTCTACCAATCTCTGGGGTGTTTTTGGTGTTCCTTTTAGGAGAGAAAAGCATACTCGATCTGAAGCTGCAGCCCCAAATATATAAATATTTTATGTTATTTTCCATACAGATGCATGATAGGCACACAGATATGCATGTCATCTTCTGATATGTGTAAAAGTCTGCAAGACTGGAAGGACAATCTCTACATGTGATCAGTGGGAAAGTTTGCAATTACTTGCCTATTAGTGTTTAAACATGCAACAGTACATCTGCATTTCTGAAAGTGAAGCCCTTCATGTTGTACTAGAAAAATAGTCCACTGAAATCAATGAGGAAATGCTCATTTAATCCATGAATATTCAATCAAATGCTTAATTTTCGTACTTTTAAGGTTGGATGTAGTTCCTCTAAGGAATATGTTTAATCACAGGCAAAGCACCCCTTTAAGTGTCTTCATTATCCCATTCAAAAAGACTTAATTAATAAAAAGGAGAAACCAATTTTTTGTCCTAAAAAAATTCAGAAATGTTGACAATTTAAACCAAAGAAATATCAGAAATCAAAATATTGAGAATTTTCATTAAGCAATAACATAGGTGAAATTGTCATTTCTGTGGCTTCAAATATTTTATTTTGCTTCCAACTTCTATGTTTTAAGTAACTTAAATGTCAGTACAGAAGTAACTTTGAACTGAAAATCTAGCATATCCTTTTCTTAGAATAGTAACATCGAAAGTTTTGTGTTGTTTATGTAAATATTCTTTTCTTTTAATAACCTAAAGTATAGATTTTTTTCCCATATTTTGGTTTAAACATTTTTCAATAAGAAAACTCTTTATCAATAAATTATCTACTTATTCAATTAACAATTCTGCAGATTCCCCACAACCAGGAAAACCAGGAACATTTTCCCTTTTTTCCTCCTATTCATGGATGACTTTCCTTCATGTGTCTCTAATCTTGAATGATATATCACATATAAATCTGAGCATGATTTTCACTATCAGTTGTCTGCTGAAAACAACCTGATAAAGATGATAATCTACCTCAGTGCTTTCAGCTCAGCGTTCTGCTCACTATCAGAAAGAGATGAAACAGGTTTGATATCTAAGATTTCTTCAAAGGTCTATGAATATCTACAAGAAAATCATTACAAGCAGAAGAGAAATATTATTTACTAAATTCTGACTCCCTGTGCTAGTAATGCTGAAGTAAAGCCTGTTCTTGCTATTAACTTTCAAATTTTTATTTAGTTTTGTTGCTTTTCTTGATGATGGTCCCATATTTTCATGATTTTTTTTGTCTGTTTGGCTATTGTGGGAGAACTCAGCTCTTTTTTTCATTTTCGGTCTCATCCTGGCATTTATACCAGACAACCTTCCTCAAACTATCTGCAAGGCTCTTCTTTGCCATCCCCTCAGCCCAATGTAAGGGCATTTGGTAGTGCCAGAGAGCATTGCTGGCAGATAATATGCAGCAGACAGCTGTGTAGGTAAACTTATGATGAAAACTTCAGAGAAATGGAAGATAACCTCCTGTGGCTGCAATATACCTTCTTATATATCTCACAGACTAAAAATAGGCTTTTGTGTTCATCTACAATTTGTATTTCTATTTTCTGTGGGTTTCCTATTAATAATGGAAAATAAGATAATTAAAAAAAAAAGCCTCTCTGTGTGCTTTGGCTCTCTTATAGCTGAGTTAGCAACTCTGGCTACATGCTGAGATGACTGGTAGAGCTGCAGGCCCTTATTGCCAAGGTCTGCATTATATTTTTCCCTCACTAGCAGCAAGCAGCTTTTCCTCCTCCTTTTAAAGCTTCTTGGTAAAAGTCTTGTTATTCCAAACTCATGGAAAGAGAAAGATATCCAAACAGACACCAGATAATAGCCTCAGTGAGTCCTGTATTTAAAATTTTTTTTTTATTTTCAATTAGAAAAAAAATCTCATAAAAATTCCTTTAAACCTTCAGTTACTGAATCCAAACTTCACCTTTACCTTCAACCTCACATTTTGTGCTTCTCCCCAGTTACCATTGCTGCTGAGAGCCTTGCCTGGGAGTCTGAGAAATACTGTCATTTTATCCACAAAACCTGAGTCTCGTGCATTAAAGGTACCATGTTTTACCTGTCTTCAAAAGTGGCTAAAATGCCTCTGATATTATCCATGGTTGTACAGGAAATCTTTGGAGAAGCAGAAACATAAACCTGGATCATTTGGCGTAACATGGTTTGTGAATGGTTGAGTGCAGCTTGCTGTCTGGCCAAATTACATCAGACCTTAAAAATCAGCAACTCTTTAAAGACTTTTTGTGGTTTTAGGAGAGAGGGACGAAGAATACGGACTCATTCATATCTGAAAGGGGAATATCCTACACTTTGGACAGTATGAGGGAGGAGCCTACCACAAAGCAAGAAGTGGGGAACACCCATGGAGTACTATCAGTAAGAAAGTAATAAGCTTTTTGATTTCTTGGGTATCATAAATTGGTTTCTGCCATTGGGATACTGCAGCATTAGATACAGTGGGTTTGAAAAATAAATATTTAATGGTTTTCAGTGTCTGAGAGAAATAATATAACAGATAGATGGTACAGGAATGTATATTAATCACTCTCCCCTATTTTAAACATTTTCCTCATACTTGCAGTTTGCCCTATGTAAATCTAGTTTATTCACACAGTTCTCATTAGCAGTTCATGTCTTCAAGAATCTACACAGCCTTTTCTCCAGCTGTACCAGAGCAAAAGTTTGCATTCAATTAGTGCTAGAGTATATTTGCCACTTAAAACTAAAGTGCTCTGTTTTGCTGAGTTGAGTCATCACTAAAGGGTAAGCAACATCCATCTTGTAACCAACTGTAGTCAGATCCTTTAATTAATGACTTGGGATTCTGCTTTGTCTTTTAAAAGGATAAAATCTAATTGCAGTTCAGATTAGGCTGTCTAATGAACATGACCACAAAGCAATTGATCAAAACTAATGGGGAGAATAGTTATGCCAACCTTAAGTAAATCTTTTGTTTGTTTTGCATAAGTAACCTAAGGAAGCATTGCAAACATTATTGATGCATTATTTGCTCCACTGGAATTTTAGTCAAATACTTTGCTGTAGTTCAAAGACAGAAACTCTAAGCCCTAATTTTCTAGTACTAGGAATATTGCTTTTTTGTCTTCCATTGAGTACAATATCACAAAGATGCTGTTCTGAGACTCTTTTGACATAAAAAAATCTAATTTTAATTTAACACACATCAGGAGAGATGCTGGAGCTGAGTAAGGCAGCCCAATCTGCTCCTCATAGAACAACCAGAGCAACTAAGAAAAAGTGAAGGGTGATGACAGGAGGCAACTCTCTTTTGAGAGGTACAGAGACACCCATTTGTCAACCTGATGCACACTCTAGAGAGGTGTGCTGCTTACCAGGTGTTTGTATCAGGGATGCCACCAAGAGACTACCAGGCCTCTTACAGTCCACTGACTATTTGTCAGAGACTGAAATGGTTAATGATTTATGCATTCTAGGATTGCCAAGGGACTTTTGCAGGCTTCTGCAGGACTTTTGCTTTATACCTCTGATGGCCCATCAAAGCCCATCCACCCCTCTGCCAATCTTGAAAGGCGAGAAAAACCCTTTTACCAGGCCCCACACAGGAACTCTGCACAGGCCCAGGAGATGCTGGAGGCTCGTGGCATAGCCCGTGACACTATCCATGGATATAATAACTCATAACTCCTTTAAGTTTGGGGCTTCCCTCCTTCACCCTCAACGGATCAAGGCCACTACTTCAACTGACAGACATGGAAGCTGCAACTACCAAGTGTCATTGCTGGACCCCTTGGGCAGTGACTATATACATCTTTCCAGTCTCATCTTTTCTTTCTCTTACTCTCCCTTACCCTTATCCTGTCTTTCCTTTCTCTCCCTTATGCATTTTCCCTAAAGGTTATCTCTATGCCATATTGCTATAGATGATATAGATGATAACACCCAAAATGCTAACATACCTATTTAAACAAAATTGTTAAAATAAACCCTACCTATATATGTTTTCAAACACTGATTATTTAGTGGTGTTTCACTCTAATCCACCCCAAGGGGATTATTGATAAGGACCAGGGTTACTCCCCCTCCCTTTTCTGGGGTGGGTCGTAACACTATTATGTGCTGCTGTTGTTACATGTAGGCACCAGTGATACAGCCAGGAGCAGCCTAAGGAGTATCAAGGATTACAGAGCAGTGGGAGGAGTGGTAAGGGACTCTGGAGTGCAGATAGTTTTTTCATCAGTCCTCCTGGTCAAAGGGAAGGGCCACAGCCCAGGGGTTCAGCTGCTTCAGGTCATGGGTCTCGCACTGAGAAACCCTGTCTCCTGGGGGCTGCTGGGGTCCAAGTGTCAGAGAAGGGGAAGAGCATCTTTGGTCATAGGCTGGTGGGGAGAGCATTAAACTAAAGTTGCCAGGGGAGGGGAACCTCAGTCCATCCCATTCCTACCACTGTGATGCCCACAGAGCCTGAAAAGGCATCACATGTCAGCAGGAGAGCTCCTGAAAAGCATCACAAGGCCATTCCAACCACTCCAACCAGTAAGTCAGCCTCATCTGGAGCATGCCAGAGGATACCTGACCAGGAAGACCCAGTGGATAAGGCCCTGGGTAGACTGATTGCAGCAGCCTTGCATTCACAAGCTGTGGTCCTCATGGAGATCTCCCACCACCCTGATATCTGCTGGAGAGACCACACAGACAGACATAACAGTAGATACCGAGTTGGCTGGATGGTCACACTCAAACACTTGTAGCCAATGACTTGATGTCTAACTGGAGACATTGCTTCAGGGTTCAGTATTGGGACTGACACTGTTTAACACCTTTGTCAGTGACATAGGCAGTGGGATGGAGTGTACCCTCAGCAAGTTTGCCAGTCACACCAAGCTGTTTGGTGTGGTTGACACACTGGAGGAAAGGGATGCCATCCAGGGGGACCTTCACAGGCTTGAGAGATGTGCCTGTGAGAACCTTGTGAGGTTCAACAAGGCCAAAGGCAAGGTCCTGCATGTGGGTCAGGGCATTCTCAAGCAGAAATACAAGCTGTAGGGAGAATGGACTGAGAACAGGCCTGTGGACAAAGACTTGGGGGTGTAGACGGATGAGAAGTTTCCCATGAGCCAGCAATCCAACGTATCCCAGGCTGCATCAATAGAAGCATGGCCAGCAGGTCACGCTGCTGGCTCTGCCCCTCTACTCCACTCTCATGAGACCCCACCTGAAGTACTGCATCCAGCTCTCTGGGCCCCCAAAATAAGAAGGACATGGACATGCTGGAGTGAGTCCAGAGGAGGGCCATGAACATGATCATCTTCTCCTATGAACACAGATTGAGATAGTTTGGGTTGTTTAGTCTGGAGAAGAGAAGGCTCCAGGGACATCTTAGAGCACCTTCCAGTATCTGAAGTGAGTCTACAAGAGAGCTGGAGAGGGACTATTTACAAGGGTTTGTAGTGACAGGACAAGGAAGGAATGGCTTTAAAGTGAAAGAAGGTAGGCTTAGAGTGAGGGTAGCAAGACACTGGAACAGGTTGTCCAGAGAAGTTTTGGCTTCCCCATTCTTAGAAGTGTTTCAGGCCAGGTTGGATGGGGATTTAAGCAATGTGGTCTAGTGACAGGTGTCCCTCTCCATGGCAGTAGGGGTTGGAAATAGATGGTCCCTCCCAATCCAAACCATGATTCTATGATTTTAACCTTCTTGCAATGGTATTCTACAGGTTTAACTTCACACAAGAAAGTAAAACAAATCCCAATTTTCTCCTATGGAATATTTTGTTTTTATTACTGAAAACAAGTCTTTTGTCCTAATTAGGCAGAGTTGGAGATCAAAAGATAAACTTTCCATTTTTTCAATATGTTCATGGTGTACTTGTAGGCAAGAATTAGGTCAGAGTATGAAATTCATGCTCCAAATGCTCAGTAAATTTTTTAAATTTACATAATGAGGCAATATATCTTCAAAGTACTTTCCTCTTGATCTTTAGTGAGAGAAAATTTCTATTACCTGAGCAAGGGTTTCAAGATAAAGCCCTGTACAAAGATTATATAAGATTAACTTGTATAGTGTAATTGTTCAGATACAAGACTCTCATGTTTAGATAAATTCTCAAGCAAAAGACCAAGTTCCTGTTACCTACCTTTTTTTGTGTCAGGAAGCCAATTTCTTAAATATTAGACAATTTTGTCAGGTTCATTATTTATGAAAATTTTTATGGGAAGGTCAGTTTAGGAGGATCATAAAATCTTTGAAATTAGAAAATTTTCATGAAATGTTATGCTAGAGATACGGCACATTCCTTAAGATTAAGGAAAACTATAAAAAGAAACAAAATAATATATAAAAAATTACTAGACTTAGCATAGATGCTATGAATTGGAATAATTTACACAGAATCACAGAATTATGGGAAGGCACTTCTGGAGATAGACTAGTCCAACCTCCTGCTCAGAGCAGAGTTATTTACAGCAGGTTGCTCAGGGCCATGTCCAGTCAGATTTTTAGTATCTCCAAGGATGAAGATGGCATACCTTTCTGAGCAGCCTGTGCCAGTGTTTGACCACCTGCAAAGTAAAAAACTGTTTTTTCTTATGTTTAAGCAGAATTTCTCATATTTCTGTTTGTGCCTATTGCTCCTTGTCCTGTCACTGAGTGTCAGTGAGAGGACTGTGGCTCAGTCTTCTTAATTCCCAGAGCTGCTGCTTTGCTCAGTTCTAGCCTTGTTGGGTCATTGTCCCACGTGACCACCTTCAGCACCTAATTATCCTAACTACACACAAAACAACTCTTAAATATCTTAACTACATGTTAAAAAATGGGTCTTTTGACTATTTCTGTAGCTGCAGGAACAATTTCCACTATTTTCAAGTGTCTTATCTATGCACACATATCAGTTCTACAGCAGAAGCAGCCTGGGCATCTCTAGGACATTCCAGTCAGGATACTAATCAACGCATGTGAGCATACAAATTGATGCCTGAGGAAAATCTCCAGCACTGCAAGAAATTCCCATCTGGAGAATTCCTGTCACGGAATCACATCCTGTCATGATCAAACACTTTGCTGTGAAGGAATGATGTTGAGCACCCATTTCAAACCCGTCCACTGTCTCAAACCAAACCATTATCTCATTGAATGGGTCCAGAATTTCTTTTCCCAAGAGTGTGTCATTCCAGTTTCTTGCCTGGGACATGCATTTCTGGAGCATGGTGACTCGCTCCAGTAGGAGCAACTGTGCAGTTCCCATTGTACCTGCTTCACAGTTTGCTTTCAGGGAAGTCTTCTACAAAGTAGTATATGTTGCTCTGAAATGCAGAAATTTCTGCAGGAATGCCAGAAATAAATAGACATCATGAAAAGCTCCCCATAGCTTACATCTGTAGTTCTAACAAAGAGAGAAATCAATATATTTCTCAAAATATTTCTATGGGGGAAAAAAGCAGGCTTTCTTCTTGTTTTGTGTACAAACCAATGTAGAAGTACTATTTTTTTGATTATATAAAATCTGCTATGAAATTGCAAAGAAAGCCAGCCAACAAAATGTAGAAATCAATGTTTTAGTATGAATTTCAAGGCTTTTCACTTTCATAAATAACTATATCAAAATATGAAGCTAAATTGATTCATTGATGAGAGAGAAAAATAGTGGAAAAAATATAAGAATCTCTGCTGTAATGAGGAGGAGATAAGAGGGATTAGAGGTGTGATACAGATTCTTTCTTATATGTATGAAATACATACTTCATTAAAATCACTGCAGAAAACCAATCTATGCAAGGGGAGTCAGAAAGTAACATATCTTCCTTTTACGCACAAAAATGCTAGTCTCCAAAATATAAGATCCCAAAATAAAAGCAGTGATTCAGCATAATAAAAATAGAATCACAGAATCATTTAGGTTGGAAAAGACATTTAAACCATTAAGTCCACTTGTTAACCCAGCACTGGCAAGTCCACCAGTAAATGATTCCCTCAGTGCCACATCCACATGTCTTTTAAATTCATCCAGAGATGGTGACTCAAATGTTTCCCTGGGCAGCCTGTTCCAATGCTTGACAACCTTTTCTGTGAAAACCTTTTTCATAATATCCAATCTGAACCTCCTCCGGTGGAACTTGAGGCTGTTTCCTCTTGTTCTGTCACCTGGGAGAAGGGATCGACCCCTACCTTGCTACAACCTCCTTTCAGGTACGTGTAGAGAGCAACAAGTTCCCCCCAGGACTCAGACTAAACATCCCCATGTCCCTCAGATGCTCTTCATCAGACTTGTGCTCCACACCCTTCACCAACTTTGGACATGCTTCTTCACCTCAATGGTTTTCTTGTAGTCAGGTGCCCAAAACTGGACACAGGATTCAGGGTGTGGCCTCACCAGTGCTGAGTACAGGGGGGACAATCACTGCCCTGGTCCTGCTGATCACACTATTCCTTATGTAGGCCAGGATGCCATTGACTTTCTTGGCCACCTGGGCACACTGCTGGCTCATGTTCAGCTGCTGTTGACCAGCACCCTGAGGTCCTTTTCCACTGGGAGGCTTTCCAGCCACCCTTACCCCAGCCTGTAGTGCTGAATGCAGTTGTGATACAAGGGCAGGACTCAGCCTCAGCTCAGTGATTCAGCCTGCCTAGATCCCTCTACAGAGCTTTCCTATCCCCCAGCAGAACAACCCTCCTGCCCAGTCAATTAGATCCAGGGCTAATTAGGTTGACTCTCTTTCCACCAATTGCAATACTTTCACACTTCTGTGAATACCTTCAAAAACACCAGCTGGGTCCATTCTGACATAAATATACTGTGCATTAAAATTTTTTCACTAGAAGGACATGCCTTGGTGATCTCAGGTGAGTCAGATGAGACTTATTACCTTGAAGTACCCACATTTGAAAGTGAATGTGCTTTCAGACTCCTTTGAAGGAATGAGATGTGCTAGCATTCACAAATGGCCCAAGAGGCAGGTAACATGTTAAATGAATACGCTTGAACTCAGTAGGTGGTATGTTTTCCTTCAAATGTTTTTTAAGCCTAAAATATTAAGCTTCCAAGAATAAAAAAAAAAAAATCACAAATTCCAAATAACATATTAGATTTTACTTTCAGGAAAACTCCAGATATTTTTCAAGATTTAATTATGTTTTAAAACCTTCTTGTAAAGTAGTCTGCAAATACATTCAAGGAATTTCGAAGGAATTTCACTGTCCAGTATAATGCATGGCATGATAGATTTGCAGGAGTTCTTAGGACTGGGGGACTGGAGAATACAGAATCAGAATAGAACACATCATTTAGGGACTAGAGTTTCCTAAGTCAGAGGACTGTTCAAGTTGAGGTGGAATCTGCCTGACAAATAATATATAGCTTTTCCCTCCCCAGTTCCTAGCATCAAAAGTCATAATAAAAGAACTCTTATAACTTCATAACAGAGATGGGTCTGGCACTCTGCTAGCTAGTGAGATGTCCCCAGGACACTACAAGAACATCAGTCTCTGACTAATAATTTGCTGCTGTGACATCTATGCACCTGGGAATGCATTGCTAAGTTTCCATAATTGTGAAATACATTCTTGTTTTGTATACGGATCAGCGTGCTCAACATAGCAACAATTCGGGCTTTCAGTGGTCTATGATTCACAATTGCCTGCTATTTATTCCATCCCTATCTCATGCTAATAATTGTTGTAGATATTAAAAAACTACTTTGTTGTAGCTTTTAGCAAACGATCAGTGTCAAACAAATCATTTTGCTGACAAAAAGTGATATTGCTTATATGAGGCTCTCAGATACTTGAAGGTGGAGTAAGAAGAATAAGATTAGGATCTAACAGAGATTTGATCGCTGTCATCTCAACAACAAGATGTTGACAGCTAGAATAAATAACTTCTCAGGAGCAACTTGTTAAACTGGGTTAAAAGAGGATCTGTAATGATGTGGCCTGCTTTAATACCTCCTGCCAATCAGATTATATTTTATTACTCAGCTGAACTGTACAGCATGATTCAGTTTGTGTGAAACTAGAGGGGGTCACGAGATACAGACACTCATATTTCCTGAAAGCATTTTGGCAGAAAATGTGGATAAAAACAAGAGCATGCTAGTGTCAGAAGAAAAGACAAAAGGCTTCATGACAGTTATTTAGGGCTCGCAGAGTGCTGGTCTAAGGCAAAGTGGCCACACTTTGCCATATAAAAAATGTTCTCTGTGCTTCTGTGGTGCACATCAGAGAAACCTCTGGAAGTATTACATATATACGTTAGCTCATACTACCATTAAATGTCCTTGAGAGTAAGTTATGGGGCACCATCAGCCACTTCAAGCAAGTAAAAGCCCTTCCTGAAAAATGTAGGAATGGAAAGACTTCAACTACCAATTTCAAACCCACCCAAATGGCCAAAAAGAAGTGAATAGTATTGGTCAGAAAAGGGTTATAGAGCCCGAACAGGTATGAAAATTTTGCAGCAATACTCTTCCTAGTGTCCCAAAAAATTACATTAGAGCATTACATTTACTTGTAGCATCAGATTTACTTTATAAACTGACAGAGCACAAAAAGAGCTTCTAGGTTTTAAGCAATCTTTTGATATGTGGCATCCTCTCTTTGCAAAAATATACATTATAGTCAATGTACCTTAGTTTCCTGGCTGGTAGCTGGGTGCAAAGATGTTCTGCAAGTGTTTTCTCTAGCTTTTGAATTGCTGTATCATTCCTCTGTGTTCTCCTTCAAACTAGCCTGTAAGTATGTGGATATCAGAACTAAATGCAGACTTTTGTGGTTATCCTTACTGATATTAGGTTCAAAAGCAAAATCAACACTCTCCTTTTAGTAACTGTCACCTCTTTAAAAGGAGATATTTGACCTTTCTGACTCAGCATCGTTCTGACTTGGGACCCAAAATAAAAGCCCACAAGTTAAATCTGGAGGAGAAGGTACCTGTCTCTTCCAGAACAGACTGGTGCTCAGACACTTTCATGGGAAGCAAGTGATTAACCTCTGGCCATTGTGGTAGGTTCAAATCCAATTTTTCATTTTTTTTTTCTTTTTTTTTAGAAATTGCTCTTCTGACCAGTTTAGCTAATCTGAAATGGTGTTCCTCTGAAGCTGTGCCCTTGCATTGCAAAAACCAGAGACTGGAAGTTACAGACGAATGCTTGGACAAGACAGCCTGGATCAGCATGTAAAGTTACAGCTTTACCAGGAAGTCTTACACTCCCATCTCTCCTTCAAAATCTGGCTTCGTTTCACACACACGGCTCTGTGTATTCTGTCATTAATTAAAATACCTGTGTTCTGTCTCATTGCTCTTTACCATTCTGCTGGCATTTGTGTCAATGCCAGTGTTTTTAACAATGGTTTTGTGTGTAATCATGAATGAAATCAAGTAAGCGATGATCTGTGAGAAAGTTCTTGTAGAAGCACAACCCAGTCAGCCCCACTAATAACCCATGCCCAAGCATTTTAGATCAATCCTTAAAACTACTTAAAATGTGCTCTACTACTAGGGTGCTGTTTTAACCTTTTGCAAATGAACATTTTTTATTTTTCCTGCATTTTTGTCTCTGTGGGCCCATCTGAAATACCTGCCTGCTGAAACAGCACAAGAAAACATCTCAGAATAAGTCAAAGTAGCTTGATAAAGATCCCACCAGTATTGTATGGAGCTGGTGGTGACTGAGTTGCTGAGGCAGATTAAAGAGCACAGAACTTGAGCTGATTTTCACAACTACCAAAAAGACAAATCTTTATCATAGTTACCGAGTCACATGCTCCTGTCAGGTAGTTCCTTTCAGTTACGTTTTATGTCTTTCCCTTTCAGTTACATTTTATGTCTTTCCCTCATGTTAATAGAGTGTTTTATTTCTTTCTTTCTCTCATCTTAACCGTTTCATGTCAGAGACAACGTCTTGTGCTCTCAGCAAAGTGCATCACGTGTTTGAAGCAAATTTACAAAACAAATGAAAAATACTTGTGGTATCCTTGTTGTTTCCTGTGGTTTGAAGAAAAGGGAACTGAGATATAAGGAAAGAACTGCTCTAGTCCCTTTTGTTTCTCTCATATCACAAAAGAAGATGGGTTAGGAAATGGATGAAGGATTTAAAAGCTGAGAGGCAAGTGCAAAAAGGATTTTCTCCTATGAACTTGCATGCAATGTCTTTGAAATCTTTTGGTTTGCTTTAGCTTGGAAAAACACCTGATTTGCAGTTGAGCTTATCCCATAACATCAGACATGTTGCCATTAACTTGGGTTAGAAAGACTGGGAATCCTACTCTGTCTCAGGCAAGTTATTAAGTTTCCCAGTCAACCTCTGTAGGAAAGGAAAACAACTGTGAACAGCAAAGCTGAGTTTGCCGAAGGACTCTGGGCTCTGCCAGTGCCCTGGGGGCAGAACGTTCAGGGTGGACGTGCTTGTCTGTCACCAGTGAGCATCCCGAGGGACTCCTGGGTAGCAAATTTAGGAGCAGGGGATGGAAAGAAAAAATCTGTTTATTTAAGGAGGCTATGCCAGAGTAAAGCAATCAGCCCTCACTCGCCAGCTCCAGGGTTCTCTACAGAGCTGCCTAAACCTATTTTCAGTGATGCCCCGCAGCTTTCAGATGCTCCCAGTCCACCAGGGCTCAGACTGCAGCAGCTGCTCATAATCATGTGAAAACAACAGGAAAGGACAAGTAACTTCCAAGGACTTAACACTGAATTTCTAAAGGTTTTCATCCTCCTTTGATTTTCCCCAGAAAAAGTCAGAGAGATTCCTTTTCTAAGAACATTTTGGTCAAAAGGTCCTGGCAGAACTGAAGGGTAACAGAGTTGTAATCAGCCTGGGAAAAATCATAGTTTAAGTTTTAGTGAGTTTACATAGGTAATCTAGACTTTGTCACAGTCTGGGTTTTGTAAAAAGTTTTCTTTAAGGAAATTTAGAAATTTAGATTTTAATTATTTAATATTTTCCTATAAGTTTTCAATTTCCTGCTACCTTTTCTGGAGCTAAGATTTTATCTTTCATTTTATTCTCATTATATTTCAATATAGAATTAAATAATGGGCATTTATTGGCAAAGCAAATAAATGCTTCTGCTGAGACACCTGTGTACATGAAACTCAACTACATGTCATATTTACCCTCTTGAATTAAAAAAGCCCACTTCCTATGATCACAGGTGTGCACTTTCTCAAGCCCTTATCCAGTAAGCTGGGATGATGATTTCCACACTCATTTTACAGAGTCACCTGAGGAAACTTGGTCAAAGAGAAGGTATGCAATGCAGGAGATCCATAAAATTCCTCCAGAGCCAGATTATCGCTGAGGTTGTCCTGCCTTTCTATCATCATATAAATTTAAACTGGGACATATAGCTGCTCCCTAACCTCTGTGGTCACTGCTAACCATAGCAAGGCAGTACACTTAGTAGGAAACTCATAGGAGCAGAAAAGGAGAGAATTACACTGAGCTCCAGGAGCCTCTGCACTCTAGATGCCAGAGGGCTGGATCTAGAGGCCACAAGCTGGAGCACACTTGCACAGCTGTGGAGACTTAGCACTGCATTTTAGAGTTGTCAGGCTGTTACCATTAATTACTAATTTGCAAGTCACATATGGGTTGCATTTGAAATAAGTATATTAAGTATCAAAGGTGCAAATTCCATGACTATCCAGTAGCCTGAAGGAAGGGTGACCAGATTGATTTTTCTTCACAGTTTTCTGTGGGAAAGCCTTGGGCTCTTTATGAGAACCCTCAGAATTATTTAGACATTTTGTTGTTCTCATCTTGCTGCTCTTAGAAATTAAAATGTTTGATTAATACACAAAATGAATTTTTATCCACATAGAAACAGGAGAGAAGGGTTGGAAGTGTCCTCCTTAATTATAAAATCTTCCTTACTGCTGTCTCAGTCAGTCGTATCATGTAATTCTTTTCATAAAATTATCTTGTTTCATCTTAGAATGACTTAGGTGATTTTTCTGTTCCCAGTTTTTCTGCAGAAGGGCAATTCAAGAACATAATTTTTCTTATGGTAGGAGACCCCACTAGTGTCCAGACTAATTTTGTCCTCAGCTCAATACTCTTCATAGATTAATATAAGTCTGTTAACTGGAACGGCTCTTTTCCTTCCTTCCGTCCTTCCTTCCTTCCATCCGTCTGCCCTCCCTTCTGTCACTGCTTGTTGCATCCATGGAGTGATCATGCCAGCCTACATGTTGAGAGACTTTGCAAATCAAATGATTCAGGTCTCAGGTTTTTAATTCCTAGCTGTCTTCCCAGCAGCCTTTCTCCATATCTGCCATTTGTTCGGTCATTGCTCCTGCCCAGAAATCGCTGCCACCTGCCATGGAAAAACAAGTTGTCAAGGGAAGATACTGGGTTATTCTGACGGTAGATACTTCTAGGATATCAGAAAAAAATTGGGAATCTTATCCTGAATTTTATCCTATCTTCTTCCTACAGGAAGAAACTGGAAACATCAGTGCTCTGAATGGTGCCTTTGCACAGTTATATGAGAGCTCGTCCACCACTGACTACCATCCTTCCAGCGGCTGTACCACCTATGTCACACCAGCCAGTGCTGCTGGGATAGAGGACACAGAGCCCCTTAATTTCTCTCTCCTGGTGTGATAAATCCTCATCTCTTTGTCTCTGAGTCTTTGATAACACCATTTTCATACTTTGTTCTCAAAGCCCCCAGACATCCAGTGCTCTGGGATGACCATGAACTATAGTGTGGTTGTGAGGATTACGTTTCTTCTGTCCTCCTTTTCCTAAAAATAGTTACCATATTTGCTAGTCTCCAGTCCTTTGATATAATCCCTGTTTTTATGAGTGTCTCAAAAATCTTTTTCTACAATTTATTTTTTTTAGATGTTGGAAAGATTTTTGGTATATCATTATTGAAAATTAAGGACTCATACTCATCAATCTTTAGGCCATACCCAGTCTATCTTTAATCACTCTTTCCTACTTTTAATGCATAGCAGCTAACTCCTTTTATTTTTGATTATATGAATCCTTTAGTTTCCCCTCCCCCCTATTTTCTTTGGGAGATCTAACTGTAGCAGGAGAGCCTACCCCTGATAAGACCTAAAATCTAATACAATGCAAGCTATCAGCTGCTGGGCTAGGATGCTGTCTTGGTGTTAAACTATGCTAAGACCATCCTGGTTCACCAGAGTTTGAATGTACGTCCTGCTATTGAATCACAATTGGACAGATAAGCTGCTCAGGTGGCTTGTAGATCTGTGACTAGCAGTCAATCACTTTACACTATAAAAGTTCAGTCCCCTCTCATAGTCAGGTTCTTCTAACATCACCCTTCTTGGTGTGTATGTGTGGAGATTCCTCCTTTGGCTGGGGACGCCCACCAAGGATGCTCCTGGAGGCTGAGAAAAAGAGATCTCCTCATGAGCCTTGGTATGGGTGAGTTACATCATATCTCTACTTGATAATTCTTTTTTGCTAGCTTCAATATAATTGTTTCAATAATTGCTTCAATAAAGTGCACTATCCCAACCTATCTTATACCATACTACTGGTAGTTTTAGCATTTATATTGTTGTATAGTAAATAGAATCATAGAATCATAGAATCAGCTGGGTTAGAAAGGACCTCCAAGATCAACAGACATTCTGCTTTTTTTAATGGTTTTCTTCTTAGCTTATCATGTAGGGGCAAAGGCAAGTAATGTTATGAAATTTTAAGGAAATGAGGCATTTAGAGGAAGAGCAACTTGCTTCAGGGGAGGAATTTGGTTTATCCTGATGTTAGACATATCTCAGATCCTTGGAGACAAAAGCCCTGACTGAACTAGCCTCACCACCACGCCTTGCGCTTCAGATAAATGCATCCCTGAGAAGAAGAAGTTCAAGCTAACGTGAGACATGGCTCACAGGCTGAGCATCAAGGATGATCAACCACTTGAAAAAGTGATGTATGAGGCAAGAACAAATGAACAGGGACTGTCTAAACAAGACAATGAGAGAATTAATGATAACAATCAGCACAACTGCAGCGAGGATGGGAGGAATCTATGAAGGAGTAAATAGAAAAAGAAATGATGGACTTGAATTGCTGCATGAAAGTTTTATAACATGTTAATATATATATATCATATGTGTGTACTAAAAAATGGACAAGAATTAATTGGCAAGGAAATCTGCAACACCTCCACTATTGGAGTTCTCTAAGAACTCCAGATTAACGATTAAAGAATAGATTAAAATAGCTTTTCTCAGAAGAGTCCTGGCTATCACTGATTTTGCCTTGATGATGAGCAGATTATAAGATCCCCACGGAATCTTTCAGGCCTATGACCCTGTGGCAAAGATTGGGAAGTCTAGAGAAGGTCTGACCTTGCTTGCATTTGCTGATCTATCCTCTCTGTATATAAAGACTCTTCACCAAGAAAGTGTATAAGTGAAATAAATTCAACTTTAACAAATGTAGCAGTCGAGGTCTTAAGCTTGTTTTCTTCTGCTCTGATGAGAAAACACGTTGGTGAAGGCCAAAACAAAGTTGCAGGAGCAATGCCTTTTTGTGCACAATGGAAAAATAGTTCTTTTTTGCTATGTGTGGTACCAGCTGAAGATCATTTTGTTTCCTAAAAACTATGGGATTTATTATCTTTTCCTTGCCAGATTACCATTCTGATATTGCTACTTGCTTCCCCTTCCTCGGTATTATTCAGATGAAGGACAAGATATTTTTTCTGATAAATTCCCCATCAAAGCCTCTATTCTTCCTCTGACAATTAATTTTCTGAGTAGTTTTAGATGGCCTTTCTAAAATGGCCTTTATTACTATTAATCTAGGTCTTCTGCAATATCTAATTGATATGGCTATCATACGCGTGAGTTTGCATGAAAACCTTTTATATTTAAACTCTATAAACTGACTCCATAATTAGAGCCATCAGATAGTTTTTAATCTCTGTCTGCCATTAGTTTTACCACTACTATTATCAGTTCACCAACTTGCAGCAGCTGCTCTGGCTGCTCCCTCTCTGGGCTGCAAGCCATGGTGGGATGAGACTGGGAGGGGCCTGCCTGCATCATCCTGCTCATCCCATCTAAAATGGACAAGGAAATTGCAACTTGGGCTCCCCACAGCAAAACAAGAGGCAACAAAAGGTGGATAAACAGAGATATATTTTCTTCACAGGTTTCCCCATGCCGTAGTATATTTGTGCTCTGCTTCCATTCAGAGCCTTTTCACTGTAATGTTTTACAAAAATTACCATTTCTACATTTACACTTTGGGAGTTGATGAGATAGTGGTTTTGGGGTAGTAAAATATTTTCATCTAAGGCATTTTCTATAAAAAAGTGGAACTTTCTTTTTCTGGAAAATGTTCATAATTTTCCTTTTTTTTTTTTTTGAGACAAACATTGCAGCTTACTTTAAATTAGTTTTGCTTTTCAGCTGTGAACAAGATAAAAAAATCAGTCATGGATACACTGGTAAGCTGGGGAGAATAGAAAACATCATTGAGGACAGACAGAGGACCAAGAATGGAAATAAACTTGGAAAATTTGGGCTTGTTGTAAGTAAGACATCCTTTTAATACACAGAAAATGACATTCAAGGTAGGGAAACATTAATAGTCTTACACAAAATGGATGTAAAGGAGTAAATAATCCATTGTTCAGCGTAGGGAAGGTTAAGATGACTTTGGCTTAATTTGCAGCAAAGAAGGTTTAGGTTTGACTTTAGGAAAACCTTGCTAATTCTAACAATAGAAAAGTACTGTTACAGGCTACTCAGAGAAATGGCAGAATTCCCAATGGAATGTTTCAAGAACATATTTCCAGAATGGCCTTGGCATGTCTGATTCTGCCTCATTATGGAAAGATAACCTGACCCAGACTTGTATTGTCCTGAACTACCTTCCCTGTATTGTTTCAAGAAGACAAAACAGAACCTGAGAAAATAATTTTCAAATTTTAGTTTCAGGTCAAATTGAAATTTTTCTTGTTTTTCTGATTAAAAATAAAATCTTGGAGAGATTTTATGAAAAAACAGATGGGATTTTTTTTCCTGAAGTTTTAGTGGTGATTATCTTTCAAACCCTTGAATTCTTTAATTTATTTAAAAGAGGAGAAAAAAAACTGTCTTAAAATTTCAACATGAGAGCCATTTTACCTGGGCTGTAAATGGAGGTGAACTTCTCTTTCTGGGTTTGACTGCCATGTGAGCCTGGGAACGCACCACAAATTTTGATTGATCAGCAAGACAAAGTGCTTTTCTCTTAGTCCTAAGACTTATACTGCAGGAAGAAAGACTCTAGCAAATTCTTCCAACTTGGCATCACCTTAGCCAATTTGGAAGAGACCAAAAAACCCATTACCATAACGAAAAAGGCAATTAGTTGGCTACCTAAAATGAACAGAGAGCTACCTCCTTCCAAGCTGGACGTGCACTACACTGCTATTTTGGAGATGATGTTGGATACCATAGAGGGAAAGGTGAGAAAAATAATACCAAACTACATCAAATCATGATTTCTTTTTCTCTCCACAGAATAATTCCCAGGAACTATAAGCAGCTGCCCCAGTGTGGATTTTCAAATGCTGTGTGTGTTGCAGCTTGCCACTCGGCAAGTGTGTTCTTCCTCCTGGTGTCTGCTGACAGGTCTGGCCCTGCAGCCATCTGGCTTGTGAAGTAATGAGACCAAATGAAATGGAGCTAGAAGAATTAACATTCTTTCCTTAATCTATTAATAACTGAAAAGTGTTGATTTTGATGACAGCTAGATACTTTATTGTGAAGCAGATTGGTTAATTAGAAGCATCGTAATGAAGGTTATATTGGATACGTGTTTCCCTTCAGAAACACACATATTTTTAAGAAGGAGAGTTTGGTTTTGCTGACAGACTTAAACAGTCACAGAAAATGCTATGTGTGAAAAAGACAACAAAATGAAAAAAAAGACTATTTTCTCCAGCTCTCTGTTACTGCTTTTTTACTATGCAAAAGATCTGTCTATTTTTAATGTGACTGCCACCTAAAAGCTGTCAGTATACAGAAAGAGGGATCAGACACGTGCAAATCTCTGCACCACTACCATGCCATCTCATTTTCCGGTTCCTGAGGGCCATCTTCCCAGCCCAAATAAGCACACAGACAGGCACCTTACTTAATAAGGAAATACATTCCCATTTACCCAGCTTGACTCCGGTCATGAGCACCTCATAGGTTCATTTGTGTGCTTCTGCCACCGGCAGACACAAGGCCCAGCTGACCCACAGGAATTTCTTGACTGTATTTAAAGAAGGTTCATATGATTTTAAAACAGTTCAGATTAAGTCTGTAGGACCTTTGGATAAACTGGAAGAAATAGAGGTTTTACTTGATTTAATTAAATTTATTTTAAGCTGATCTAAAGCCATAGTGGTGCAATTTTTAATTTAGCCATCACCTTCTGGTAACTTGTTATTCTAGGAGTAGCTTGTTCACATGTCAAGGCTTTCAGATTGAGGAGCTGGCTGTTAAAAATACCTTCCATTTTTCTGGCACAGTTATTAACTGGTACAAGTCAATGCTTGTAAAATTCGTAGTTGTTATTTTAAATATCAGCCTTTAAGTAAATGTCTTCTCATTACCACTTTCCAAGTGAGTAAGGTGCTGAGAGTGCAGGCACAACTGAGTAGTTCCAGCATATTCCCTGAGGACCCCTGGCACTGACGCCTCTGATATTTTCCTGACCACACCGCCCATGAAGAATGCACAGCAGTGTCAGCTGCCCAGGTTAACTTATCACCTGTGTAAAATAGCAGTTTCTTGCTCTTTATCCTTAAACTCATGCTCCTGTAATAACTAAAATATCTTGTTAAGATTCGCTGTTGTTCACCACGAGAGACACGCAGGCTCTCAGACCACTCCTTTCCTTTTCCGTCTCTCCACTGCAATGCTTCGTCCCCTCCAACTCCACCTCTGTACAGGCTTTACTCTGATCTCTGCTCCCACTGATGCTTCCATCACCTTCAGTCATTGCTTTCTCTCCACCTCTCACTTCTCCCCTCTCTTCCTGCAACCACTCCTCAGATTTTCACTTCCCCATTCTGAAAGCCCTGTCAAAAAGCCAGGGCATGTTTGGGAGGGCTCTAGCAGCCCCTGCCAAGCCCCTTGGGGCACCAGGCACCTTGGGTTTGCAGCTGCTGTCCCACTGTCACCAAGTTCAGCCCCAGAACCTTTTTTTTCACCTTTCACCTCTGGCACAGAAAGGGCCCAGCAGTACTAATCAGAGAAATATATTTGCACAGTTCTCGTTGCCCGCTCAAATCAGGTTCAAGTGTCTGTGGTGGCTCTGCCCCAGGTGGGTTAGTGGGTCCCAAAGAGGTATCACAGGCCCAGGTCTGTTGAAGGCTGCTTCATCCCAGTGATCCCTTCATCCTTGTACCAGCATGGGCTGCATCATCCCAGAAGAGCCCAGTTGGCCCCTGGCCCCCTGCTAGTCACTGCTGCTGGTACTGGAATGTTGTGATAGTGTCATCCTGCTCAGCAAGAGCTCAGCACTGGCCCTGTTAAACAGCAGTCTGTATTTAAGTAGGGGAAGCTTACATTACTAAACTTCACCAGAGAACAACTTTGGGATTTTTTTGACATTTACCACACAATCATCTGTTTCCTTTCCCAAATGACTGTTCGCATCAGTAAATTCAATTTTAATATTCCTAAATACTGTTTGGTTTAGGAGGGTAACAAAGTGCTCTTCAGGTTTGCAGCTGTAGATCTTCTGACTTACGCAAAATGGCTATATTTTTCCTTGGGCTTCTTGTTCCCCTCCCACATGGGTCAGTGGCAGCTGAGTAGTGTGGCCTCGTGGCACCAGGACTCCCTGCTGATGTTAGGGTTTCTTTTCCTGGGGAACAGACAACAAAGTGTATTTGTGATATACTCATTATATCAATGGGTAGGGAAAGGCAATGACAACATTACCATAAAGATGTTGCATTTCTCTCTCCCATCCTCTGAGTATCCCCATTTCATCTTCCACATCTCTCCAGCTTCAGGAGAAAGATATGGGGCCAGCACTATCAACTGGATTCATCCAAATTTGGGATCCTTTTAAAGTTTTCGGATATCTAAATAAAAGTATTGGCCCAATATCCAGGGAGGCTCAAACCCACTTCATTTTACTTCTGCACTCTTGGAAAGTAAGTATCTCATTTAGATGTCCAAAAATGGTTTTAATGCTTTAATTTGTGTTTAAATACATTGTCCCAGGAATATCTTGCTTTGATAATGAATATACTACTACTGCAATGTCTAAATAACGAATGCAGCAGAATGAAAACCCAGAGTATTTTTTTCCAATGGATAAGGTGTTCAAGTATATAGCAGGTGAGTACACTATATGGAAGAGAAAAGCAGATTTCGACAGAAAATGTGAAAGTGGACATCAGAATTGTACAGCAGACAAACACCTGAAGTTTTGCATATATTTTCTTACTGTTCAAGAGATGTTACAGCTCCATCAGTGACTTCTGATGAGGGATTCTTCTTGTCCATAGATGAAATTTAATTTCTATATTTGAAGACAATACTTTATTTTTGAATTTGAGGAAATGGAAGTGGAGAACCTGGCAAGCGCTGATGAAGAGAAAATAAGAGAAAAGCAACCAGTTTACAACTCTACCCTGGGTTTTGTTATGTACTCTGGTCTCCAGGAGACATAGTGTTACCAGAAAAGGTCTGTGGGAGGAATCATCCTCTTCCAACCTCTTTTTTTCTTTCTCAGATTTATAATTAAAGTACTATAAAAATGTCATTTGTTTTGGAGAGTTTTGCCTGATCCTGTTTCTGGCTGTCTTTTAAGCTGTGACTTACACCACTGGTATCTTGGTAGAAGATGTTCCTTGTGATTTAGTGTTAAGAATAAGCAAAGCCCATCATAGAATCTCAGACCATAGTTCCAGAACACTTACTCTCAGCTTTGCAGCAACCATACAATTTGGGTAATTTTGTGCACGTAATACCTAATCCTGCAAGTATTACTCAAGGGAATAGTACCACTGACAACAAGCATTTAAGTTTAGCACCAGATTTGAAGGCTGGCACACAGTCAATAATACAGTCCAAAACTGCTGCCCAGCACTCCTACAACAACAGGCATTGCTGAACACCACTGCACACCCACCAGACATTCTACAATGACATGCCTGGGAGGTGTTTCTGCAACAGTCTTGATAGTCAGTGAAAAAGCAGAGAGGAAAAAAAAAAAAACAGCTTCCAGATATAAAATATTTTGAGACTCCATTCAAGCTTTTATAGCTGTGCTAAAACTGGCCTTGAAAATTTTAGACCTGCTACTCATGGGCACGAAGAAACATTGTGTCACATACTAAACTGAGTATTGTTGATGCATTCACAAATGGCCATGCAAAATTAGATAATTTAATGAAATAAAAAGTTAGCGAACACTGCTAAGGAATTACATGTGGTACCATCTGTTGGCTTTGTTCTTCTTCCGCTGAATCTTCGCACGTCCATTGAAGGTTACTGTTACCGTCTGAATTGCATAAACTCAGCGCGAGTAAACAGAAGTGATTTATTTTGCGAATTTCCAAGTTCAGAACTTGTGAACTGCAGCATTTAGCCTTGTCACTGATTAAGCTGTTTTATAAAGAATTTCATTAATCTCACTTCATTGTATAAGTTATTAATTTTGGAGGATTTGTTGCTATGTGTTTTCATAGTTCAATAAAAAATGATCAGTTTAAAGTGGAAAAGGATATGGAGCAGAAGGCTTGTGCCTTTAGGGACTGACACCAGTTATTAGACACATATCTTAAAGAATCTGAAATTTCTCCTGGCAGGTGTATGATAAACAAGGAGCTGTAACTTATGCTCTGATGGTGCTGAGCTACTTGGCCATTATAATTAAACTTACATTAAAAGAACCCTCCTGCTGTTCCCCTCTCCTTCTGGAAAGGCTAGCAGTTTTCTTCAAACAATTATGACAGTATTTCTAACACCTCTGCATTAGTTTTCAGGATATAAAAAGTCACATGCTCTATTACATGGCCAGACTACAAATCTAGCAGAGGAGAAAGGAAGCACAGGAACAGGGAACAGAGAGCAGCATTCCACATCAGAGGTGGGGATTGCTGGGAACAGAAAGATAACAGCAAGAGTGATTTTTTCTTCTAATTCTGTTTTTAAGATAAAGTGAAATAGCTATGCAGCTCTCTAGCTAAAAGGAAAAAGAAAATCTAAACAAGAAAACTATGTCAGTACTACAAGGCCATTGCTTTCCTGGGATGGCCAAAGATCTGTGTGCCGTTGCTGTGCTGTATATTTAATTCATGATGGGGGGGAAGGCAAAGTCGAAAGTGAAGCTTCTCCGAAAGTGTGACCACTTTTATCCTTTCCTTCAGGCAATCCTAATCTTCAGTTTCAGACTCTCTCCTTTCCCCTCCCTGGATTTCAGTCTTTCACATGCCTGCTGACTCTGGATCTTTTTGGGATCTAGTTCATACCTCATCAGTAAATTGCACCCTTTCCTATCCAGTCCCATTTTTGTTCCTTCACATCTTCCCTTCATCTCAGTTTTCACCTACCTGCAGGCTCTCAGTTTGCTCACACAAGTCAGAGTTTGCATATCATGAAATAGTCAGTGCATTAAAAACCTAAATTTAAATAAACCTCAACTGATCCTAAGCCAAGTGAATTTTCAAATTGTAATTTGGGCAGAAATTTGACACATATAAACAGAGCTTTCTGGCTCCCTCATGCTCCTGCTTGGGGCACTGGAAGTTGTCAGCCCCTCAAATATTTTAACTTGTGTGAGAGCACCAGCTTTTCTGCAAACAGTTTTTGGCTGAGTCCTGCAAAACCAAATTTATTCTCCAAACAGAAATTCATAGACACAGCACATATGAGCACTTACAGCTTTGCAAATTTATAAGCAACCAAAAGAGGGGCTAAAATGGGAATCAATACCAAATCTTATATACAAGCAGTGCCAGGATCTTGTTTGCAATATGAAAACATACCTGTGTAGTATCTGTATAGCAGCCTCTCCACCTGCTGCTTCAAGAGGTATTCAGGTTATGTCACTAAATGCTAGCAATTCCAAATCTTCTCCAGCCAAGCCTTCCAACTGTAAATTTCCAAAGTGCACAGAAATATTTATAACTAGCATTCATATTGCTAATTGAAATATTAGTAGGAGATACCAGCTGCTTCATGTATCAAAATACTGACACTCATTATTATTGGTTGGCAAAGACTTCAGGGGTTTTTTAATTTTCGTATAAATTTGAGTGTCAATGAAAGCATACTAGTGGAGTTGAAAGTGTAAGGAAACAGAGACTTAAACATGAACTCTAACCCTTTGCTCTACTCCTGCCGTGGTTAGAGCTTTGACTACAGAGCCAAAGCCTGGGCTTGGTTCCATGGAAAGCAAAGGACCAGCTTTGCAATTTGACTTTTTCCAATTTCTTTTTCTCAGCTGTGCAGGAAGAGCACACCAGATATTTGAAAAGGTTTATGCTGCCCGTATGGCTTGGTGTGCAGTTATATTAACAAGAAGAATGAGAGAAATGGAAAAAAAAAAAGTCTTGGGCAGCCTTGAAAGATGTTGCTTTAAGGAAGCTTAACTCAGTCCCTTCAGGGTGAAGACATGTTTTATCCTACGCATTGCCAATTTGAAGTTGCATGCCATTTTCTTAATTGCATATTCAAGTGATTAAGAAGCACTGCTGCTAGCGTTATGATCACAAGTGAAATTAATAAGGGTCTCACTGTTTTTGGAGTGATCTGGAATATTATTACATATATAGCATTACATGTATATTAAATAAGAAAATAATGGACATTTTAGACATTTTACACAATATAGGAACAGCAGGTGCAATTTCATTATTCTCTTCATGCAGCCTTCCTTCTTGGAAAGACTGACTATATAATTCTTATCAATGTTGTAGGAGCAGTCTTGCCTAAGTAGGGGGACACATTACAGTTTCAACATCCCTGTCCCAGGCATTGTACAAACAGAAGGAAAAGGTGGATCCATGACAAACAGAAATTACAACTTTAGTCTAAGACAGAAGTCCATAGGCAGCAGGGTAAAGAAAAATTATCATTCTGTTATAGTGTATATTAGAAGCTGAATTGTCCATTGCCATGGCTTACCATGCTGTGATTTCAGGATTGATCTTGCCTTAGCAGTTTGTCAACTTTTCATTTTATCAATCCAGACATTTATGCTTTGTACTCATCACAGTGGTGCCCAAGAGAGTTGAAGGCTCATGACAGTCTTGATAACCAACCTTTGGATATATACATGGAGGAGCACTACACAATGAAAAAGCAGAGATTTCATTCTCAACATCCTATTAGTGAACATAAATGGTGATGGACTGTCACTCAAGTGTGACATTAGAGGGAGTATAAGACACTTGTGGCTCAGCATCCCTTAGAAACAGGTGGAGGATTATGGGTTAATCTTCCTTTACTGGTTACCTAGCAAGAATTCAGTAGACAATGTTAAATAACCTAGTTATTTTGTGTCTTTGACAGAATTATCTCTTTTGCTGTATTAGGACAAGGTGCACACTGGACACAGTGTCTCTGATTCTGAGTTTCCTTGTGTTTTGCTGCATTAGATCTTTCTGCTTTGTTTTTGACGTTACATCCAATGAAACAACACAAGTGAGAAAGCAAAGGAGTCTCGAAACTCCAGTGGCACTGGGGTAAACTCTGATGGTGATGGGACTCCCTGGGGCTCCTCTCCAGGGATCTGTGTAGGTGGGCTCTTTTGCACACCAGCTGAGTGCTAGAGTTGACTGGAATGTTTTGGCAACACAATTTTGTTTGAAAACTTGCATTTGTCAAAAAAAACCACTTGGAGGCAAAGTATATAGTTTCACTGAAAAAGATCTTTCAGGTTTTGGATAGAATTTTTAACTGGAAAGGAAGCTTTTCTCCCGATAATTGGTCATCCAAGGCATAGAAACCATGGTTCCCTTCCCTGCTCTGCATGAAGTACACGAGGATTTCAGCCTGCATTTCCCACTGCCTTTAGCACCCTAAATGCTTAGTAATTGGTTATTTCATGGTGGGTCAGTTTATTGTTCTTCAGTATTTGGAGTGTTTCTTGTTTCATCCTGCTATGAAAGGGTGTCTTTTTTTGCAGCCAGAATATCTGCTGCTGAGACTGAGACCGTCAAAACTCTACCATCAGATTTTTCTTCACAGCACATAGGAAGGCCATAGGAAAAAATACTGGTTTTTTAAAGTGGAGACGGCACACAGCCTTGCTAGAAACATCTGTTCAAAGCCACTGAGGATGTCTGTAACCAAAGTAGTATTTCCTATTTTCTCTAGCTATGAGGCCATTGAAAGCCACAAAACTTTCATAGGGATGTATAAAGATCTTCAGCAACTCTTGATCCATCGATTTCAAATGAATTAAATAACCTCAGTAACCCTGACCCAAGCTCTTTAGCTGGACAGCCCATTGCTGAACATAAATGACTTGCATACATTTGAAATCGAGACCTACACTTTATCTCCATTTGCAAAGACTTCTGCAAGTAGTTCCTGAAATCATGAAGGCAATATGATTGTTCTTTCTGAGAACACAGGAGCTTTGGTTGTGTTGGTTTGTTTGGTTGTTACTTTTTTCCCTCTCATCTTTTCTCATTGCCCTTAAGTTAATTAAAGTTAATTAAAATTCTGATTTGAAGATCAGAGACAAAATTCAGTAATCTTTTAATTGCTGTTGAAACATCTGCATAGGTGTTTCCACTTTCACTTAAGTTGGTTTCATTCCTAATAACACCTTGTCTGAAGAGTGAGGTTAGCAGATTCTTTGTTAGCAAAACAGCAGCTTAACAGCTGGGGAAGGCAGATCATCAGCTGCCTGTTGCTGTAGAGTCTCTCTGGCTGTTTTGCTATTCAAGTACCATGCCTTCACATTATGCCTTTTAGGAATATTTCTAAGACAAGCTTGCATCATATTGGATTAAATCAACTTCTGACAGCTTTTTCTGATGATATGTAACAGTTTATTATTAATTAACTATAAGGTATGAGAGCTCTGAAGTTTCTAAAATGGAAGACAGCAAGTTTCTTAGGGCTAGAGGCTAAGAATTTCAATCTGCAAAGAAATTCACGTCAGTGTAGTACCATGCTTTTGTACTTTTTGTTTCATTTTGTAACGTCAGATGCTGCATTCCAGTTGTATAAACCAGTTCATGTTACTAGACAGAATAACTATATAGACATAGGATACTGCTTAAACTTAGATGCAGCATATATTTACATTTGAGGTGAACATACAAAACAGAAACAAAATGAAGAGCGCAAAACAAGAAAACAACAGATATGGAAAAATAAATCTAGGAAGAGATCTGCTCCCTTCCTTCTCCCCCACTGCAGGATCAGCTCTGCCTTTGCTGTTCACAGCAGCTGGGCTCAGAGTTCTGCAGCTCCAGAGAAGCCATGCCTGTATCCTCTGCATCCTGCTGCCTTATTGTGTCACTGCCATTATGGAATTTAACTTGCTGTCTCACCTGGGATTGTTTTGCCATGAGTTAAACTCATTGCTCTTTTACTTCTTTGGACAATAATCTACTCGCTGCAGGAAGAAACTGTCATACTTCACTTGCTGCAGGAAGAAACTGTCAGAAATCAAAGATTTTAGGTTTATAACTTATCAGTGCAGACACGTGTTGCTCCCTATAGCTCTAAACTGTGATTACATATTCTGCCACAGGTTGGCCAGGGATACTGTTTCACTAGGTTTGCAATGGCTCTCATAGAAGCATCGGTACTTGGTAGATGGTGCCAGTGCTGTGTTTGCAATCACAGGTAGTTATTTTCAAACACATCACTCCAGCATTGATAATACATCACCAATTAGTCTGAATGGCAGCTCACACTCCCAGCTGCACTGATTCAGTACTGTACCATTGTGCATTTCAGAGTCATGGTTTTCACTGTTTCCTTTGTTGTGTTCTTTTTCACCCAGGCACTTCTCCATAGACCAGCTGCTACTGTTGGAACTTGAGCTCAGATTGTGGTAATTCCACTCACTAACAAAAAAAATATTTTCAAAAAATCCATAGGGCTTGTATGTCTCGTGGGACGATATGGGTCTTGAAAGACCAAAGGAAATCTTTACCTTAGGAAGGCATAAGATTTATTTCAAGAGCATTAGCATTAAACATCTTGAACATGTTTTGAAATATCACACTCACTGAACTCTTAATCACATTTGAACATGTAATGATGATGCCAATATTTTGTAAGTTATTACAAAAATAAATTTCTTCAGAGATCTACAGAGTAACCATTGACAACCAAAGTTTCATCTTGTTGAGTTCACTGCATCAGTTTGGGAAGAAAATTTTTGCAGGCAATCATGTCTCAAATGCACTCTCTAATTAATCTATTAATATTAAAGGCAAACAGTTGCCAATCCTGCAGTGCAATTTTACCCCTTGTGCATTCTCTCTATAGCAGAACCATTATTCTGATGCAATTAAGATCTTTGAATTTTTGCAATGATTTATTAATAGTAATTTGTAATGCAGCAGTTGGTTGGTGCCCCAATGAACTATATATACACCAAGGATATTGCTAGTTTTCAGAGACTTTATTCCAAGATTAACAAAAGGAAGAGATTGTGGGAGACAGAGCCAGCAGACAGTAAACATGTCTTATTAGTTGCACCTTTAAAAATACAGTGTGCTTAAGGTACAAATGATTTGTGGGAGGAGCAGCATCAAAGGTTGTATATATGAGACTTCATAGACCAGAATATGGCCAGCAGTCTTTTAAATACACTTCTGTCAAAGACAGGAAGTCCCACACGTTTGTATTTCATCTCAGGTTTAAAAGTAATTTATAAATGTTTAGATTATGTAGAACAGGCAAGAAATTCATTAAGTCATCCTTCAATAGATACACAGAGATAGGAGTTTCCATCTGGTACAGCCCAGTGGTTCCCACTGCAGTGAACTGATAGTACATATGGTTTCTTTTAGCAAATAGTTCTCTTTTTAGAATATTTCCTTTTAGGGATGGGGGGAAAAAGAAAAAAACCCCACACAATAAAAAGGAAGATCTACCTGCTTCACCTGTGCATTCATTATGCCACTAACTCTGTGAGAGTCCTGTATATTAACTCCACAGTAAGAACCTATTGTTAATGTGTCTTTCCTGCTGGTCTTTACTAATTTGAATGACTGATGCATCTGCCACAGGCATAGTCTTCTTGTAACCAGAATCACAGAGTCACAGAATCTGCCAAGTTGGAAAGGACCCACAAGGATCATTGACTCCAACTCCTGGCCCTGTACAGGACATATGCACAAGCAAAATTAGAATTATGTATTTTTCAGTTGAATTTGGAAGAAATAAATTTCATGTAACTAGCTGAGAGTAGTGATAAGAAATTTCTCACTTCCATACTGATGATACATGAGACAGCCAATACCTGGTTTTTGCTACAGTTCCCCTCCCAGAGTGTGGTGTTCCTTGTTGCCATTACTGGCTGTCTTTGCCATCCCAGCACAATTTATTTTAAAGACTAAGTTCCACAGTGCATATTCATGTATCAGTGCTTTTTAAAAAGTGTCAGAGCTTGAATATGATTTAAAAGAATGTTGAAAACTTTTTAGGTAAAACTAAGTTAAATAATGCTATTTAAATTTTAAAATAACTTAGAAGCCTAAAAACTGATTTAGCTAGAGTTAAAATAACAGAATAAGAAGACACACCCAGCAACACAACTCAAAAAAATGTCATTAATTTTTACTTCTTTTTTAGAAACTTTGCTTCATTGATAGTTGCTATGATTACCTGTAAATGGCATTAATTTCATTACTATACCAAAGTACAGAAACCAAGTGAACATCAATGTACACTGAGCTTCTTAGATGTTTTAAATTTTGTTTGAAACTTACTTTACCTTGGTGTATCTATGAAGTTATATGCAATTGAATTAAAGACAAGATAGATTTTTCTTGTGATGATATTCTGAACTGAAGCTTTAGAGAACATTATGTGTTACAGGATACGTGAAAAAAGATGTGATACTTGGCAACACTGTTTTTGTTTCATTACCATTACATCCGAATGCAGGGAAGCTGCTCCCAGCACTACTAACATTTACTTCTCTGGAAATCGCCCAGACCACCATCCTTCTCCAGGCAGCAAAGAAGAAAATGGTATCTGGAAGCAGTGATGAAAGCTGGCTGTTAAAAAGCATGCTCTGAGCAGAGATTTGTTTTGAGTCAGGTGGCAAAATATCTGTCTGTGAGTGAGACAGGCTTCTGAGGCGTCTGTGGGCAGCCCTCACTCAGGTGCTGGCAGGTTGCAGATTCTCCACCAGCTGGTCTGAAGGTTCTCCCAAGCCAGTGGAGCAGACAAACTCCTCCTCTTCAACCAGCTTTTAGCAGCTTTCAGTGTTACAGGAATGAATAAGAAGAACTTACCTGGTGCTTTTCAATGCAGAGTAGCAAAAACATCTTCTCCTGCCTTAGACAGAACGAGTCTCTCCAAGATTCTTGCACTTCTCCATAGGGTATGGCTAAGATCTTTTACCACATTGTGGTGTAATGTCACTGTTGTATGGCAGTTTGCCTGGCCCCCTAAGCCACTTAGGACATGCACAAGATGCCATTGTACAATACAACTGTTACATATTTCCACTTCAGACCTGTGGACTGGCTCGAAAACGCAAACACTTCCTTTCTCCTTTATCATATCCTTTCATGCAGAATGGGATATACAGCAATGAGACGCAAGGGAAAAATCATCTTATTTGGAGTTTAGAATAGGAAAACACAGAGAACAACAACAACAAAAAAAAGCTCAGAAATTAATGTTTGTTACAAAATTATATATAATTGAACTTTTGAAATTTTTTATGTTGATAGCCATCTCACCAGAGGAGGGTGGTTTTGGAGAGATAGCTGGAGGCCACACCAGTGGGGGTTTACTCCTGTGGTAGTAATGACTGGACCTTATAGGGGTCTATTTCAGGGACTATACACTGTATTTAGCAGAGTTTTAGATTCTCTAGGGAGTAATCAGTGGTGAGGGTGCATACGAATGTGATTATGGGGACCTCAAAATACCATATGTTCTACAGGTTCAATATATGGGAAAATGATTTCCTAATTGGTAACACATAAATGAAACAGCTGCTGTTTTAGAAGAAGCAAATCCATCACCTATGAGTTCCAAGAGGAGTCAAATCATCACTTGATGCGTCCAAGTGTTGGATTAACGTTTCTCCGTGAGGCAGAGTTTAACTGCTGCTGTATTTGTTCCACACATTTGATGGTCTTTGTAAATTGAACAAAGCCCCTGCATGCTAAAATTAAGTGGAGATTCAATCTAAAGAAAACAGGGATTTTCCAATTTTCTTGAAGGAGGCTTTGTGAAAGGTAGAAATCTTTCAAGAGGAGATACCCTCGAAATATCTTGCAAGATACTTGTTTGGGTAGGTGGGACATGCAAACTAGTTGTCAAGGTTGAAAGAAAGCTTTCTTGAAATGAGTACAAAACTGTCACTGTCAACTGAGGAAACCACTACTATTTCTAAAGTATCAAAATACCCATAGAAGATTACCTCCAGCTTAGTTTTGCTTACGCCTTGCAAGACATGTCCTAGTCAAAAAAGCAGCAATCTTTTTGAAGTATTCCTCAGATACTATTTTTGTCTTCCACTGCATTCAGTGTTCTGCAGTGAACCGTGCCCATCTTCAGACTTTGGTCAGACCCTGTGAAAACCAGATAAGCAAGTGACAAGGAACCAGTTTTCAGAACGCCTTTTTTTCCTGTTAACTTTCTAGGAAACCTTGATCTCTTTCCAAGCTGAAGAGCAGGCCAAAGTAATCGATACACCTGCACAAGGAATTACAATACCTAAAGTTGAAATTAAGATCAGCTTCTGACATCACAACAGCTTTATTTCTTAAGACAGCAATTAACTCAAGATTTCTTTTGCATGTTCAGTCAAGAGGATCTAATTTTGGAGCTGTGGACTCATTAATATTCCTGAAAAAGTCTTCTTTGCCAAAGAAGCAGCTTGCCATTTAAGCAACCTTCTCATTTTCTGGCCCCATTTTAAAAAAAAACAAACCAACAAAACCCACCACAAATTAAACAAAACCTAGGCAAATTTCTGGTTGAAGAGGTTCCTCATTTTGTTGGGAACTTAGCTATAGGTTTATATGAAAACTGTTCCTATGTGATAGTGGTGGAAAATAATTTAAAACCAATAGAATACAAAGTCATTTTGGTAACTTTGAAGAAGGGGACTCTAGGCATCAAGAGATGAAAAACATTCTTCTCTTAGGACAGTTATCTTGTTTTCTGAATTTTGGATGGCTAGATATCAAGCAAACCTGCAACTGTCACAAGAAGGAGAGAACTAGACAGTGACGGACAACTTTTTCAACTGCCACCACTCTGGATTTAAGAAAGCTTTGGAGTATCTAGGGCATAGCAGATAGACCATAAAGGAGAGGAACTGTAAGAAGGAAGGAAATCAGAGTTGAGGGACCCTATGAGACTCATAGTTATAGACTCAAATACGCATGTATATAATATACCTGTAGCTATCAATAAGCAAATGTCATGGGCTAGATTGATATGCTGGAGGGAAAAGAAAAGGATTTGAAGATTAAGTCTTACAGTGGCTGAAAGGGAAAGAGGGAACAGAGAGCCCATACAGCCCAGAGCATTGACTGATCAAGTACTGGGGAGATTATATGGAAGAACAGAAAGTCACAGAGGCAAAATTTTTCTGGAATTAAAGAAGGAAGCTAATTCTTGACCCAGAAACAAGAAAGAGGTTCAAGGGGATGCAAATAGCAGCTCTGAGACTGGTTCAGGCATAGGTTTCTGGAAGCAAGAGAGGAAAAACCTACGCACAAGAATAAAGAGAGCAAAACAGAGACGAAAAGGAGATCTAAGAGCAAATTAAATTTAAGGATTTCAAGAAGCTCAGAGACAAAGTGGAAAAGGGAGATGAAAAGATGGTTGGAAAAAGCTTGCTTTGTATTTACTGGGAGGAGTGTGCTAAAGGCCAAACTGACAGGCAGGAGGTGAGGAACTGAACAGAAGGAAGTGATTTTATGGCTTACAGAAACAACTAGCCAGAGGGGAAAAAATTAGTCTTAATTGATGCAAGGTGTTCTAGTTTATTCAGAGAAAAAACCAACAATATTTTTCCTGTTAATTACTAGGGACAATTCTTGAAATGCAACAGCTTGTTTTAAAGAGCATATGGTAGGGGGTGCTAGGCAAACGCAGCAGACAATGTGTTACCAAAAGAAGAAGATCTCTTTTACATAAGGAGACATATGTAATCCAAATTTATCCACACTGTATCATCAAAAAGGGTATTTTAAATCGTGTCATCTATAATACTAATATTCAGACTGCAATTAATCAGTAAGGTATGTGTAATCAGTATTTTCAGACATTAAGAGGCAGCTTGAACCTTAGATGTTTAGAAAAATATAAAGGAAGGGTAGCTAGGAGTTTGCTATGATAAGTGATGGGCTAACCTGGCTGTGATAAGTGATGTGCTAACCCAGCCTGATGACATGCCGAGGCCAATAAATGGTTTTGTCAACTGGAAGCTTCTCGAAACTCTGCAACCACAGATTTTACCTCTTTTACATAAATATGATTTTGCTGCCTTCTTCAAGTGCTCTTTAAATGTGTGCTCATAACTTAAATTTATTTTTCAGTAATGCTCTCTTTATGGCATTAGGTTTTTATCCCTCTGCAACAACATGGTTCTCTTACTGCCTCATTGCCACCTTTTGTCAGCTGCCTTCGAGTTTTATATTCTCTGGCAGAGTGTGAAGAAGTTTCTGATCTACCTTCTCCTATATCCACCCAAATACTTTTGTAGATGAGCGACAGGGGAGAAAACTGGCAGCACTCTGCACTTCACTCATAAAATTACCTCTGTTTAAAATAAAATTTTGTGTTTCTATAATAAAGTCACAAATGAACCGTGTCACAGAATGGATCTTATTAAAAACAAAAACTAATTATGAATGCCCATCTTTGCAGCATCCATGAGCAGGAGAGAGAGCTGAAGGAGGATATGAGGTAACAGTACCTGACAGGGGGAGTTGTGTAGGAGGACAGGTCCTGCAGTGGGATGTGCTCTGGGAATGATTATTCAGATGGCTAGCTGTGTGGATTGGGTAAATTATGGTGTGCACTTGAGTCCCAGGTTAGTTGGGATGATCGAGGGGTGCCAGGGGGTCTGAGTGAAAGGGTGAGTGGGCTGGCACACAGCCTGCAGCTCAAGGGGCTCTCTGCTGGCAACAGGTGCTGGCAATGGCACCTCTGAGGAAAAGGGGCTTCCATGGCAGCCTCTGTGTTCAAGTCACCTTTTGGATTCCTACCATGTGTGACCTCAACTCTTTGTGCAGGTTTCAAAGGTGGAGTTGGGGTGAAGAGCATAGTCTCAACCTCTCACTTTGGCTTTGCTGGGGAACCAAAAACCCACGAGGGGTGCTCTGCAGCCAGCTAGGAAGCCAGCCCACAGGTTGCATGGCAGAGACAGTGCCATGCACTTAAACTTGAAATGGATTTTTATCAGTATTTTAGGTGCTGTAGAATGAGAATGGATGACTATTATTTCCTGTTTTAAGATAAGATCACAACAGAACTCATGCTAACTTCAAAATAACAGTAAATCCCACTTAACCTAAAGAAAATATGCCCTTCCCACTTTTGAAAGTCTGCTTCAGGAATAGCAGATACTATGATGTTTCTAATGAGCAAAGAGAGCGAGCAATAATGCTGCCAATTCAGCCATCAATGTCCTCCTGATTACAACGTTTCTGCCAAAGGAGTTAGCAATACCTACAGCAACTGGTAAAGAACAACAGATTCAAAAATGAGATATCTATCCACCCCTTTCTGAGCTGAAGGGTTCCAACAGCTCTTTGTTCCGTACAAAGGCTAATCTGTATAGCAATATCTACCAAGAGACTATTAGCATTTCTGGAGAGGTCATTGCCACAAACAAAAAAATCATTCAGTTCCTGACACATCTTCTTCCTCCAGGATCTTGTGGTACAAAGTACTTTTCCTTTGTGAGGCGCAGTTTCCATACCAACCTTGCTCTCCTAAGCACACTTATAAAGAGCTGAGATGAAAAGACTGAAGTTGAACCTGACAGCTACTGCACCCTGTGCTCGCTACGATCGTGGGTTTGCAGCCCCCGTATGTGGAGGTGTTCACCAGGGAGCACTACATCAGGAGCATTGCTCCTCCATTGAGCTCTCACTGCCAAGTTAGGCATCTACATTAGGCACAGGGAGAACTAGATATGGAGGAATCACTACTGAATGAGGGGACACCTTATAATAGTCAATAGGAAGTGCTAAAAAAGGAAGAGTGTTTCTTCCAGACTTAGACATCTGTTCCTTCTCTGGCCCCAGACTCAAAAAACATATGTGAGATTCACAGACCAACACTCTGTCACTTAAATCATCCCTTTGGGTACAGACAACCAGCTCCCTTTGTTTCTTTAAAAAATATAGTCAGAAGCAACATAATTTTATCAGCTAGTCTGGTGTTCAGATCTGAGTCCTTTCCAGCATGAGGCAGATCAAGCTCATTTCCCAGCAGACAGATCTGTATGGCACATTGGGATGAGCCTCCTGCCTGGTACATGTTCCCAACTGTGCAAAACAGTGGGAAAAATTTTATGGTCAGAAGGAGAGACAGTAGGAGAAAGCAAGATGATGCAGATCTGTAAAGATAGCATGCAGCTCAGACAGAGCATGTTAATTCAAGCTTTGCCCTAACACATGAGTAAAAGCATGCATTAAACAGTATTAAATGGTTTTCATGCAGTCACACTGCATAAAAGAAATTATATGGTGATCAAGAATTAAACCCCAAGAATCCTTTTGAAAAGCAAATGCTATAAACATCTAGCACGTCTATATCCCTGTTTCTGAGCAAAGATCTCTCACTTCTATTCTAGCTGCTATTTCCCGCTCCTGCCTCTGACCAAGCCTCATACCAAAACCATCTTTGCAGTTTTCCCTTTGGCAGCCCATTTCTAGCCCATCTCCAGGTAGAGCTCTAGGCTTTCTCTGTCTTTCATCCTTACTCTTTGTCCATTTGTAGGTGTTTAAACTCCTTCGTATATCTGCACCATTGCTTCTTCAGTGATAGATACTTTGAATTTTAGCTTTGATGTCATGACTCTGGAAAGGTGTTTTCTCACTGTCATGCTGCTAATTAATTGCTTGCTCCTGTCCCTTTCATTTGGCACACAGTTATTTTCCAGGTGATTAGTTAGGGTATTTTAAAGTGGTTTTCAAAAACAATATTTGCTAGGTACAGTGCATTAAATCCACCATCAAAGCCATACTCATTATATTTTTAAGAGGAAGTAATTATTAATCATGCTAGTTAAATTATTCATTGTAATTTTGAATTTGTCTGCCACTTTGAAAATAAACAGCTTGTTTTGCCCTTTACATATGTTTTAGAACTGCATTACTTAACACCCAGCTGTAAGCCTGAGTAAAAATGAAAGAAACAGAAATCTGTAGGCAGATGTTGCATTTCAACATCCATTCTCACACTCAGCTCTGAAAATCTTATGTGCAGATTTCACTTTCCTCAAGCCAATCCACTTCATAACCAGTGACTTGGCATCAGCAATTACACCAGGGCAGCAAGCAGAGTACATGCATCCTTTGAATTGACTCCATGGATCATTGATCACAAAAGTCACTCACTGAAGGCAACAGGACAGTATTACAAGAAGAGGTTTATTGATTCAATTCCTTAAATAAAACATTGTGAAGAAAAGACTATTGCAAAAGATCTGCAGATTATCCAACAGGCTTGTGGCATGCATCTCACTCCTGATAGAACATATGCATGGTACAAATGCCCTAGGAGTCTGGTTCTTGTCGTCGGGATTGTGTCACATGACAGCAGCAACCCAAGCGAAGGAAGGATGCGTGTGAATAACATGTTTACACAGATAGGTGGCTGAGCATTAGTGCTGAGTTCATTCACTTGATGCCTGCTTAAAATCAAACCTTTCATCTGTATTTGACATTTAGTACAGGTTGAATCCTTCCATATACTTACACCAAGTTTATATTTCCAGCCTTCTCAGCTCTCACTGACTATCCAAGCTCTCCCATGCCATTTCAGGGCAAAATTGCACAGGTCAGTCATGATTTAAATTGATTTTGCTCTGAAAAGAAAACTCATACAATTAGGGACAACCACAAGGTGATTTTAAAACATCATCTCCTCTCAGCCAAGTTGGGCTCACAGGCTGTGTGATATTGGAGCCCAGTTGTTTGGCTTGTAAGTGTCTGGAGGCACAAGGGGGATGGGGTTACCCGCCCAGCCCTTTGGATGCAGCACAGAGGACCTGCTGAAATTGCCTCACAGCTGCAACACCTGGTCTGTTGTCTCTCTCAGCATTCCAAAGGCCAGGATAAGTGTTGAGGCTTAGTGCTGGTGTGCTTTCCACCACGGTCTGCATAGCCCAGACACGAATGCGATGCCTCTGTGGGGCTACGCAGCTCACCAAGGTAACAAGGAGCTCCCCATGCCATCACTGCAAGTCACATCCCAGTCGTGTCAGGAATCACACGTTGACACAGGCTGTGGAAACGATTCCTTCATCTTAGTGGCCCCACTTGCAAAAATATTTTTGGGAATGGTACTGACTGATAAAAATATGCGCTATAGTCTATGCCAAGGCAGTGGTAAATTTGCTATAGCAACATAGTATGTCTGATGGTTATGTTATTCCGAAGCCTCAGCTGTGGGCCAGGACTCCTCACACTAGTTACTGTACAAGCCCAGACTGAAAACTGTCACTGAGAATTTGCTTTTTAAAGTAAGTGATTTGATGAATGATGATAGCCTGAGTTGTTAAAAAGTACTAGTTCCAGAGTACAAATCCTGCTATTTTTATCTTCAGTTGTTTGCTAAATATCCAAGTAAACTTACAAGTTCCAGACCAACATGCTTTCTCACAAAATATTCTGAATAATTTCTGACTTTCCTTTTAACTCTGTCCTAGAGGTGCCTTAACAAAGTCCTGACAAAGAACTTCAAGAGGTTGTGGAAACACTCAGTCATTGCAGAATATTGATATTTGCAAAGATGTTTCACCATGGAATAAAACACTTTCACACGTATCAAGTAGTTGTTATTTCCAGTCTCTTCATATGTGACATTAAGCTTTCTCTGCCACAGCAGAAGAGCCAAAACATAACTCCATGTAAGATCATATAGGCTAAGGATGACAGAAAAGGTGCAATGAGAAACAAGGGGGTGCGAAGCAACCCCATGGGGACTGCAGCTGCCTCCTGTCGTGGTAAAATGTCTCCAGAGACACCAAAGGAAGCTATTTAATAAATGGGCCCTCCTGGACTATGAAAACCTATAGGCATCACACTGGCACAAAAAAAGCAAGTCATTCCAAAGGAAAGGGTTATTTTCATACGATATGGTCAAATCATTCTGTGTACTCCGTTTATTAATGCTTTAAATAGTTTTCTTCTTTAGCTTACTTGTTTTAGATTAAATCCTCTTTCCAGCTGGCAGTGTGAGCAAACAGCTGTAGGCTGAGGTTTACTTTCTGGTGGTGAGAAGCAGGAAGGACTCCAAACTTACAGTGTGCAGCTTCTAGCTAATGCAGAGCAGAAGCAGTTCCATTTTGCATAGTTTTAAAATATCAAATTAATCCTGATTATGGAAATTTAGCTTTTATGCTCACCTAATGAACCTGAACATGACATGTGTATCTTAGACAGCTATGTACACACAGGCTAAATTTTGTTTTTAAAAGGCCTAGTAATGTGAAAAAGATTGCTACAACAAATTTTCATCCAATTTGATAAATGTGCCTCTCTGTGTCAATCCAATAACGATTTTAGATAGAAGGTAAATGGTTATATGAATAAATGTATCCAATTCCAATGGAATTTATTTCATTGCATTCACATGTTTTGTTTAGCATTTTTATGAAACCATATGAAAAATGAATGAATGTTCAAACTAGTTTACATCACTCCTTAGTGATTAATTACAGCATAAACACTGTGACTCTTGTACGCTGAAATAGAAAAAAAAATACCTCAGAGACATGTTTAATCATTTGGATCTAATACTGCTGTGTTTATTCGTTCCTTTTTGGTCCATTAGAGAGTAAATTAGATTTGATTCACTTACTCTGATTGGCTTAATCGTACCAGTTACAGATGAAGTACAAATAAAACTGTAATACATCCAGCAGATGTTTAACCTGCTCAACCAAGATCTTTAACAGTCAATTCCAATCGCAATTTACATTCGGCAGTTTAACCAGATCCTTAGGAAATTGATCTGATTTTTCTAAAAACCAGACATTTTATTTCTGTGTTGCTGAAATAAGACGGTGTACAATATTTCCAAGTCCAGACTATTTTTTGTGATCATGCCTTTTTCTGCGCTGGGCATTCCCCACTGCCAAGGGGATTAGAGGAGCTGGTGTAAAAATAAATCATACGGCTTCTGCCCAAGGTAAAAGCACTAAAGGTCACTAGTACAAAAAACAACAATTTCAGAATAAAATTATAAAAGAACGGTTTTTAATGTCTTTGACTTAAAAATCTGAACATACTTACATCTAATGTATAATGCACTAAACTACAAGGTTCATCAGATCACAATTTAAATTGCTATGACCTTTAAATATACTGTTTAATACGTGCATGAGAAATTCTAATACTAAATACCGTATCTTAGTCAAATTGATCTTTCATGTGGTATTGAGAAACCATCTGTATCTATAGAACTAAAAAGGACAATGTGCATTAGCAAACCAGTCCATGCTGGAGTTTGTTATGCCCTACCAAGTCACACCAAGCAATAAAGTAGCTTATTAACATAGAAAAATGTCAGTTATTTTAATTATAACAAGAGGTGAAAGGAATCCTCTCTGAGTGTGAAATTACCGTGAAGCCATCCATTGATCCCTCGATTTAATCAGTCTCTTGAGAGCACCAGAAAGATGGAAGAGTATCTGATTAGTGTGGAAGTGTCAGCCTGGGATTAGCTTTGGGCACCCGGCTTTCATATTGAGGGCTTTCCCCTCTCCACTCACAAACCTGGACCGCTGGCTGGTTTCACCACTTGCCCCCCTGAAGCAGGTTTCCTCTCCCTTTGTAATGACAATGGAAAAAAAAATGGAGGATACTCAAACCTTTTGGTTAGGTTCCCTGACCAAAGACTCAGTAAATGAAACACCAGGTCCCAATAAAGAGAACAAAACCAGAGCTCCCAAATCAGCTACTCTGAAGCAATACAAGGAGGCCAAGCAGACCACTGTTCCTGGGATAAAACCCACTGAAATGGGTCAAGGACAGATCCTTCCCTCCCTGGCCATCTCCAGCAAATGAAGGGCTCATTGCGCGCAGTAGTGTGGGAGTTAGTTTGGACCGTATGGGGGAAGAGCTGTGCAAAACTTATGGGACATTTTAAAGGGATTGAGTGTGAAATGTCCTATGGGACATTTAGGGGAGGGATCAAGATGGGGAAAGGTGTCCAGGTGGCTCAAGGGTCTGGGTGAAGCCAGAAGGGAGAAGGCCAGCCAATATTAGGTGGCTCCATCAGTTCTCTGTAAGAAAATCTTAACTTGACCCTTCTGGCAGAGTCTGCTCTGCTCATGCAGGTGCCTGTTAGTGTGAGGAAGCTAGATTTCTCCTTTCTCTGTTGTAAAATCTTTTGCTCCTCCAACCAGCAGCAGAGGATGATGCTCAGCAAACAGTTGAATGCACACCTGTGCTGAAAACAAATGATTTGCAAACAAGATATAACCTGGAATATGTTCTGCTTATTTTGAATATTGAACAAATCTGTCAAAATCAAATTCTGTTCATAGACAATTTGTGAATAGCAGAAAAAGCTAAAACAGCAAATAAATGTTTGATCTGCATCTTTTATGCTGTTCTGTCAACATCTGCTTTATCAAGCAGAACTCCTACTCAGATTCCTCAATGTCATATCCAAATTTGCTTGCCCTTAAGACAAGTCTGATCTGTTCAGAGGAGGCTGAGCTGAGCTGGTCAGTGCCAGGCATGTATATGCCTTGTATTAGCACTATGCTGGGCATCTCTAGGAAAAATCTATCTTCCCTATAAACCAGCTTTCTGTTTTAAACCAAATAAAAGCATGCAACATGTCTGACTTTTTTTCTTTTTTGTGTGTATGTGTATGCATTACATTACACTTGTGGAGTCAGAATTTTCAAAGCATTTGAATTATTCACCACCCACATTATTTTGTATTTTATTCAGCTTGCCGTCAAAATTTCCTGTGGATTAAAACACACTAATAATATTCACTTCTTATTGCCTTTTAAAAAGTGTTTGCAAATAAAATCTATAGTTAGAACATAGAAGTTCTCAATAGAGCTCTGAATCTGTTAATATTGAACTAGACATCTTACTCTCAAACTTCATCCTTGCTGCAAACCCTATCACTTTAAAAAGAAGAAGCCTTTTATTAAAACGGTATTCTTACACCAGCAGAGCAACATGGGAAGCTGTGATCGGAGCTGACAGTTGGTTTACTCTTACCATTTGATCACAAAATTTCCGTGCCATCTGCGGGAAGCCACACAGGCAAATGTGTCATCACATCTAATAATGAAAAGAAGAAACAGACAGAACGTGCCATAGAAACAGACTGCTTTAATTACCCCCTGTACAATGCTTTGCAAAATTTACAGGGGAAAAGTCCTTTGCAGACAAGTTTCTTATACAAAGGAGAATGTTACAGCAATGGCAAAACAGGGTTTGACCTTGGCTAGAACACAGATTTAGTAAGAAAAACTTTCAAGTGAAGGATTAGCAGACTTCACGCCTTGCAGACCTCTGATTTTAGCAAAGGCAGACAATGCTGGGAGCAACTCCCTGCTTTGCCCTGCAAGAAGGCCACTGAATTCACCAACCACACACTGTAAGAGTGGGAGGAGACTTGAGAAGTTTACCAGCTATGCTGAGGAGATAAAAAGGCTGTGTTTGATTTTTACTCCTAATGGGGATCTCCAGTCCAATGACATGAATGGAAATAGGTGCACACCAGCACCCCCAGCGCCACTCGGGGTGAGGTATGAGGGCAGTATTGGGGCATAAAATCCCAGAGTGATTCAATCACAGGAAGTTGTTCTGAGGGATTGGCCTGTGCTGATGGGTAGAATATAGGCACACTTCGTAGAAAAGGTTGCTCTGCATAGGTGACAACACTCCTATGTAGTTTGTGTCTTAGCAAAGAGATGGTGCTATGCTGTGTTGTCCTGACTGTATGTCCCGTTTCCTGGGTATGCTGGGCTGAGAACCAAGGTGCTGGCTTGCTGTGCTGGTTCAAAGAGACACAAACCTCTCATTTCTGAGGGTGACCTGGGCGCCAGGACACAGTTGTAGTGTGAGTTGTTCTGAATGCTGACAACAGGGAAGGAGTGCAATCCCATTGTGGAGGGGTGGGCTCAGGCAGGTACAGTGGGACCCGCTTGGACAGTGTTTGGATGTCTGGGAAAAACAAGTCATACGGGATCATTCTCGTCTGCAAGCCAACACCCTGTCCCTGCAAATACTCGAAGTCCCAGACTGCCCCTCAGCCTTCCCAGGTGCTTCTTCACTCACATCTAGTCTCAAGTTCTGCTGCACTAATGTTTGCAAGAAAGAAAATGGTGATACTGCTATTACTTTCTTTATGTTTTTCAAACACTTTATTTTTTCACTGCCTTTGGGAGTCTGGTCATTCTGCCTAGGTATGATCTAGAGAGAAGACATCCAATGGCCCCTCATAGAGACTACAGGCACTGGGTTGTCAGGATTTGGTCTCTGCCAGGAAATAAAGTTGCTTGAGATTTTATTTCCAGTACAGACCAATATGTAAGAGCATAGCCAGGGTTGGCTTTGGGTGCTTTGTGGAGACATCCATATTGCTGCAGTGCCAGCTCAGCACAGGCACTGCCAGTGACATCCAGGTTTGGCAGCTGGAGCTTGCAGTCTGCTTAGACCTTTCCCTCCAAGCAGCAGGCAGCAGGCAGAGGGTATGTTGGCTCTGCTAATGCAGCTCACGCTGCACCCTGGCCAGGGTAAGGCAGATGAGGCTGGAGCTCAGCTCACACTGTAGCCCAGGACCCCCAGTTACCCAGTCCATTTGCCAATGCAGCACCAAAAATAAAAATGGAGGGTCTGTAGTGTGGCACAGAACTTTGCGGAGAAAGACAGCTGACAGCTTCCAGGAACCTCAACTGGTTAAAGCCTGGTGCTAATAATGCCAGCATCGTGGTTTGATCATCATATGGGCCATTCAGTTAAGAGACTCGATGATCCTTGTGGGTCCCTTCCAACTCCGAATATTCTATGGTTCTCTGATTTTGTAAACAATGACAGGGAAAATGCATTTCCTGTTCTGGCCAGCCTGTCCCACAGAGAATGACACTGTAATACTCACAGCTTATGAAAAAATTAGCACTTTCATAACATTCTTGTGTGATCAAGTGTGGCAGCACTATACCTGTGTGCAAAACTGGAGTAATTTGCTATCCTTGAATGCCACCTATAGGATAATGTTTTCTGAAATGATCTTTAAAAAAACCATGGTAGACAGAGGTCAAAGTGTAGTTTTGAATTAAACCTGCCAAATTTTTGTGTACTTACTTTGATTTTTGTAAGGTCACTAGTAACCATGCTGTTCTCAGGACAGTTTCATCTATTACCTGATCACAATTCCTCTCTATCTGATTTTCCAGATCTTTTAGCTCATGGTCTTAATGTCTCATCGATGAAATTATCATTCAAAGGCTAATCTTTTGCAGGAACACAGCCCCGTGGATTTATCCCTTATTGCAAAAAATCCTTTAGTTACTGAAAAATACTACCACACAGCATCCTTTGGAAGGCTGTCACGGGGCACTTTGCAACAAACGAGTTTCAGATCATTAACAGGGAAGTGAGTAATTTACAGCAGCTCTGAGATAGGTCTTGCTTTCTGATAAGAGACTTCTGAGCAACATGCCTTTGACTCTTCACTTAACATTGTGTCCTTTCTATTTATTTATATTTTCCTCATTAGAGCAGAAACTTGCCATTTCCCGACTCTGTAATAACAGGAGGTTCCTTTGGGAACAAGTTTATTTGGGAAGTTTTTGATAAAATACATGAAACCATCTAGGGATGGTCAAAACATTTCCAAGAGGACTCATCCTGCAAGTTGCTGGGCATGACCTGTGCTCAAGGCCTTCCCCTGTACACTGCCTTTTTAGAAGGCACCCAGCACACTGCAGGACCTCATTGCCTTACTCCAGCTCAGTTATTCAGCTACAATGACTTAAAAACATATTTGGTAGCATATTTGGACAATGTTGCTGTCTTAGTATTATGGGACAACCCAATGTAATTTCTTTTACAATAACCTCCCTGAAATGCTTTGGAAAAGACAAATACAGATTTGGTTTTATTGGTTTTTTTTAGAGCTTCTAAAAGATGTGGATGAGCAAGGTATTACTACAAGTATTTTCCATCTGAGCTCTTCACACCTGCATATAGAGTATATGGGAGTAGCTGTATAATTTCATAAAAAATGTTTCTTTTTTCACCTATAATATCTTCAAGGCACTTACAATGAGATCAGGGAGGGAGGTGTTTGACTTGAGCCAGTGTATCTCTAGTTTCATATCAACTTAAACTAGCAATGTTATTATGGAGGCATAATGCAGATTAAGAAATTCAGTTGATGCAGGAGGTCCTCCAAAAGGTCTAGAGACCTAAGATGTCTCCTAAAAATGTTTCCAGAAGTACATGGTCATTCACGACAACACTAAACTTCACTGATATGTGTCACAACAGTAAAAACCAGCCTCCTCATATAGATGTCAAATATTTTTTTCAAAAATTTAAAATTCAATTAATTACTGCAGTCCTTCCTCAAATCCTTAGATGATTTCTTAGAGAATACCTGAAAATGAGTATGCAAACAGCTTGAGATCCCTTTGCTGTACAATCTAATCAACTGTTAAATGCATGAACAAAGGTGTATAATTCTGCCTCCTGAACATTTGTTGCTAAAGTGAACACTCAATGGATCATTGTAAACATATGCTTACCACAAAGGCTGACAGGTTCCTAAAGGCCCTGCTGTCTTCAAATTTTCCTTAAAAGACTTGGAAAAATCTTCAATATTATGTGTTTGGATATAAGTCATGCAATACAGTAACAAAGTCAGATGTAACCAGCTGAAATGAGGAGTAAGTTCTCTTAAGATCAAGACAGCCTGATATTACTTGTATTATTAATATTGTTTTTTTATTTCTCAACTTAAGCTATTTGCCTATCATTTCCAAATGTCTTTTAACTGTGGTATTATATGTAAAAAATTTCTTTGTTTGAATAGAAGCTTGGGCTATTAAATTGATGCAGTGTTTCGTTTTCTATCACAAGTGCTAAAGATGCTGTACAAGCATCTGTCCATATTAGCAGGCTCAGCTGCACAGTTGCTCTCACATAGTCAAGAGAAGGCAGTATTTTCCTGGTGACATTCCTAGAGCCATCTAATTGTTTTTCCTCTGTAAAAAGTCTCTCCCAGGAGGTATAAACAACATGAGAGAGGAAAAAAAGTACTTGAGGCTCCTTCCAAGATGACAAAGCAAAAAAAGTTAGAAGATATATGACTTTTCCTTCTCTTTTTTTCATTTCATTATTTGCAGTGTTCCTTAGTAGGGCCTCAGAACCAATGAGTAAGAAAAAAATACCTCTTAAAATAATCCAGAAATGTTCAGAAGAAATTTATATTTTGAAAAATCTCAGAAATTTCTCTAATGACTTTTCGACTGGAGAAGAGAACAATGTTTTCCATTGGCCTCCTTGCTGAACGTATTGCCCTCCAAAATTCCCATCCTCAGCAACAGAGGGTTTGGGCAGGTCTGACCTCTCCTGTTCCTGATGGTGTATTTCTCACCCGACAGGCTTTTTGGGGTGGCAAACCCTTTATTCAGGGAGGACTTCACTGAGTGGACCAGTGTAGGACTAGTGAGCAGCCACAGTACCAGTGGTTTCTGCTGTCTCCAGATATCATCACCTTCACAACAGAGCCCTTCCAAAAGGGGATGAAGAGGAGAAAAAACCAGTATCATAGAGGGGGTTCCCCACAAGGGCTGCCTGTTACCATGGGGGGGGATAGCCACATAACCCATTTTCAAAGACACACATATAAAGAAGTTTCTCCTGAGCCAGGAACAAGCTTAGCTTTATCACCTCTGCAAGATCCCACATGCAATTACGTCTCTGCAAGTGTGTGACCTGCTAAACTGGATGTTGAGATAAGATAACGTGCTCTCATACATTTCTGTCAAGGAAGGCAGGTTTTGGCATGGCTAATGACAAAATTCTCTCTGAACAAAACAGTGGATTTTTGTGATTCTGATGCTGGCTGTGATTCAGCTTTTCTGTATGTCAGTTGCCAGCAGCTTCCTCAGATGAATGAGTTTCCGTTCCCTAAACTGAGGCAGACAGATGTTAGCAAAATATCTGTGCAGTACTTAATTCCAAATACTATAAAGAGAACTTTCTTGCTTTTACATTCTGTCAAGAGTACTGGTTGAGGCTGTGCAAAAAAATTGCCTTGGAAACAAAAGGAAGAGAAGGTATCCCCTCGTTCCAGCTTGGGCAGAAGTCTTTGGGACACTCACATAAACTATATTTCATATCTTATTCAGTCTCTGTGGGATTTAATTTTTTTTTTTCTACATGATTCTGAAAATGTTAAGATTCCAAATTATCTTTGGACAGAAAACTCTAGCATTACCTTTTGGCCAGAAGATGATCATAGAGCTTTTTGACTCATTTCTAGCAAAAATAGTAAACAAAGCTTTTTCAGCATTGAACATCCACCTACATTGACAGATTTTGTGACAATCCCAGCAAGAGTGGAATCCTACCAGAACAAGATTGTGCCAAGTTAACAGAGTACATCACAGAGGCCAACATCTGCAAGTCCTCTTCCTATTGCTGTCAGATACAGAAAGCCTTGGTGCTAGGTATTACATTTGGAAAAGTATCTTGGCTTTTCCACATAAACATACTGCTCTGGAACACATAGCTTGACCAACGAAGAAAATACACACTGACATTATTTTGATTAACCTTCCAGGGAACCATTTGTGAGGGAGCATAAATAATTCTATAGGAAAAACCTGAAGAATTTGACAGCAGTATTAAATTACACTCTACCTCAGTAGTTGCTTTTCCCGATTGTTAGCCTGAAATGGAAATATTCTGGGAATGATTACCTGATCACCTGTCATTTTTAATGACAAAGAGAGCTTAAGCCCAAGAAAAGCAATAGCATTTTTAGGAAAAAGAAAAATGTATGTAGAAACATTCTCTGTATATCAAATGCATACCCATTTATAACAATAAGCTAGAATGTATGGATTCCACTTTATGTGTCCTTAAAAAGAGTTCAGTGACTACTAAGGAAGCTATTATTATTCTTAAAATATCTTAAAGGACCAAAGGGCAAACAGATGGGTGATTCCAAGCAGGGTAGACAAGAAGCTCCAGTGGTACAGCTGGTGTTTGCAGTGCCACCACCTCCAGCTGAACTGCTCACCCCAGCTCCCCTGCAGGGTCATTGGAGAGGAAGGCATGACCCCCAAAACATGCTTATGGCATGACTCACCAAATCTTTTACAGTCAAAACTGGAGCATGAAAGTTCAAGCACTGGAACAGGCTGTCCAGGGAAGTGATTAAGCCATTATCCCTGGAGGTATTTAAAAGATGAGGCACTTAAGGACATGGTTTAGTAGTGGAAGTGGCACTGTAAATTTTATGGTTGGACTTCATGATCTTAGAAGTCTTTTCCAACCTAAATAATTCTCTCATTCTAATCTGAATTTCTCTTGCTGCAGCATGGGGAGGTTTTCTTTCACTGCTCGTCTCCGTGAGGAATCTGACTGCCCTCCCTCTAACCCCTGTCAGGTTCTCTCCCCTGAGAACAGCAATCGCATTCCACTTCCATGTCTCTCCTCCAGTTGAACAAGCCCAGCTCTTAGACACCCGTGTCAGGCTAGGGTGAAGCTCCCACTACTCTCACTGGCCAACACCACCTGCATCTCCCTGGAGCAAGGTGAAAATCTCAGACTCAGGCAGTGATGAGTAGCAGGTTTAACAGTGTCACTTGTCAACTATCCATCTGTAGTTAAACACATGCCTTACCCTGGCTGATGAGCAGGGAAGCCTGTCCTCCCACACAGACTGCTCCACGGACAGTGAGCATTGTGCTCAGATAGCCAGCTTAGCATCCCTTTTCAGACGTTAGGCATCACTGATAGTCTCAAAATTAACCAGCCACCGAACTGATATTTTGAAAATATCCAAAAGTTCATCTGTCTGGAGAAGTTTCAAAGAGAAAAAGGCAAGTGAGGTGTAATGGCAAAACACTGTTTCTAGAGTGACTTGAGTCAAAGCGCAGCTGTCATTGCCAGCAGTATGACTACGTTCACAAGGTAGGTAGCTTCAAAAATAAAATGATTTCACCAGAACAGATTAGTGTTGTTTCAAAAATGGCAGATACTATTTTAGCATTCATATGAGAAATGTTATAATTAGGTAGTTTTGAATATAAAGTATCCAAGCTACAAGAGAAGACAGACCCTGTTTTGTGCTGTTGCTGCCTGGATTATCTCTGCTGTGACTTTGCTCCAGAAGGAATCAGCATTACCAACATTCTCTGACCTCAAAGAAGGACAGAAATTATGTTGAAGACGATATAAGAGTCCATGAGACCTGCCCTCTCAGGGTCTCTTTTAAAATCACAATGGGTGATTCTCCTTTTTTTGTGTGTCTACACATCACGTTTTACACTAAAGGCTGTGGGTGGTCATCGGAGAAGACATGGAGGAGGAGAGACACACAAGCAGGAAAAGACCGAGATGTCATTCTGCACCTGGGCCAGCGTTATTTCCTTGGATGGGACAGAGGCTTTTCTCAGGAACTCGGAAGAGTATAGGTAGAGCCGTTTCTATACCTTTGTACTTTCACTCTGTCTAAAAAGTTTTCTGTTTCATGTGTTCATTTTTAGCATTACAGATTCCTCCCTTCCCTTTAGGGAATTTAATCTCAAAGTCTTGGTCCATTTGGGGTATGTCACAGGAGTTGTCTGTCCTTGTCACCATGCTAAACAAATCATTGACTGACCTGTACATGAAACCATGCTATATATTTGAGAAAAAATATATATGAAAATTTATACAGTATAAAAACAATCACAGGAAAGTTGGCATATACTGGGCATCTCATGAGGAGTTTCATTTAACAAAGCAATTTTAATTTTTTTTTCATTTGTGTATTGCAAGAAAGATGAGTGCCAGGGATAAAATTAAATGAAATAAGGCAGTAACTTAGCACCCTGGGACAAGGAGGACAAGAGGTGTTGCACATGGGAAAACACATGATGAGAGATTCATGGTGTGCTGGAGCTTTGCAAAGCTTTCCTGGCACAGCCAAGAAAATTCAAATGAGACAGAATGGGCAACAAGGAGTCAGTGGCATGAATCACAAGGGTGTAATGAGGAAAAGGTCAGGAGCCAAGTTCATGTTAACTAGCTGGATAGACTGAATGGGAACAAAGCAAATCTCAGGAAGGCTAAATTCAATGACAGCACAATGTGAGTTGATGATTTGTAATTTTAATAATGCAAAATTCAGTAAATAAAATGTTAAAATAAGCAAGTTTAATAATTCATTGCAACGTTTACTATTTTAGGACTGTTATTTTATAGCATATTTGATTCAATTGCTCAGTGTCATTGTATGTCCTTTCCTTGTAACCACGTCACAACTTAGACATTACAGTGTTTCATAATGGCCGGCTAATTGTAAGATATTTCTGTATTTTTCAATAAAGCAGGACCCTGTCTGTCACTCTAGAACATCAGCTTTGAACTACACTCTTGCTCACCAAGATTTTATGTTGCCTTAGGTGGCCTATATTTCTAGTGCTTGTACTAAACCAGTAAGTTTATGTAGGTTTGAATACCATTTTGGACTTCAGTAGTTTGTATCTTCAAAGCACTGTGTAAATATTAACCAATGTAGACATATTGTAACTCCACCAAACAATGCTTGTGGTAAATGCAGGAGTTAAGAGCCAGAGGCTGCATCAAAATTTAGAGGTTATGCTGTGATTATCTTTGCGATATTTGTAAAAGCATCTGTAGGTGCTTTTGGTAGAGCTGAAATTTTTGCATACAGAACATATATAACCTACACCAAAATCTATCTTTTTTATAGCAGTTGTCTGTGTTTGATGCTCACAATGACAGATGCAGATATATGAATAGGTAAAGTATTACTGGTGGGCAAAAATTCCAAAGGCTAAAAGGTGACACATGGCTGACTGCTGGCTTGTTAGCTTAGCACTCATCCTAAGCAAAATCTCAGGGAAGATTGAGCATGACATATGTATTTTTGTTAAAGACTGGTTTAATTACAATGTGAGATGCAAATAAGAAACACTGACAACACACCTTAATGAAAACAATAGCATCCCTGTTAAATGTAAATTTTTAAATGTTAGCATTTAACACTGAAGTACTACTAGTATTTTTGACAAGCTTAATTAATAAAAAGTGACAGCTGACATAATACACTTAGATTTCCAAAGGTTCTTTTACTTGATATAGTATGACATCCTGATTAAAAACATTTAAATGAACCACTGAAGCACAAACTAAAAAAGATTTAAAACTGTCTGTTGGGTGGATCTCAGAGATAATCATTGGTGGGGTCTCTTTTTAGGCTCAAATGTGTTCAATCTCTTCACTGAGGAGCAGAAGCCATCAGATTACACCTACAACCCAGCAAGGCCAAGGCTTAGGAGAAGACTAGCCAGCTCAGTTTCTCACTAGCACAGAAAGGTTCTCATGAAAGCCCCTACATCTGTGGTCATATATTCACATCTACTCTCTTGTTTTTCTTATCTGGCGTTTTCCTCATCTGACCTATTCAAGTTACACAGTGTTCAGGGCAAAGTCTTCACTCCTGAGTTGGAACAAAATCTCATTGTAGCCAGTACCAGGCTATCTGTTAATTTCAATGAACTTAAGATCCCCGGTGAGATATTCAAACAAACAAAATTCCATCAATTCCTTGTACCTTAACAGTGGTGAAAACTGACTCCCTGATGCCCCTGAGAACCTCTACAAAGAAAAACACTAGTCACAGAGATTTGGGTGAAAACAAGCCCCCATATATCACTCGCATTTGAGGGTACCTTCCAGCCATAATAGACAATAGGTAGAAGAAAAGTAGAACAGGTACATACACCTTGCACTGCACAGCAAAATACTCTGCAAACTCTGTGTGAAAACAGAAAACTTTGGCATTGCTATGCACACAAAATTGTGCAGATCCAGGCCTTGTGCAAACCTGAGTAAACTGATCTCCAGAGCCCTGATGATGGGATTAACAGCCTCATAGCTACAGTGCACAAACTGAGATGACAGATGTGATGGACATAGAGAATTAAAATGTGATTAACATTACATACATGATATATGCTTACATTAACTGCCAATCTGACTGTTGCACTATATAACCCATGAGAAAAATTGAGGAAGCCTGAGCATAAACAGAGATATTTTTTTATATGGGCACCAGTAGCCATGAAAATTAAATCAGAAAAGCAATGGTGATCACACAATGCTCTCTGAGCCTGTGGCACAGAAGCAAGAGATTTGCAATTTATCATGTAGTTAAGAAGACAGCAGGAACCCTACAATTCCTATTGTGAAGCTGCAGAATTGTCCTGTAGTCAGCAATTCAGTCTGGACCATTTTATAAAAATACCTTTTTGTGCTTTGCAACATAACTTCTGTTTGAGACAATATGCTTAAATTAAAAGTGAGAAGAGTCTCCAGGCTCAGTGGAGAGCTCTGCAAGCTCAAGAGGACAGATTGCTATTAGCACTCTAGCAGCTCCTCACTGTGGGTAATCACTATAATATGCTTTCTTCTCCTGCAGGGGCTGATAAATGTATGTATATATAACAGGTCCAAGACTCATGTTTCTACCATTTTTAAAGTCTGACTTCTTACTGTGCCAGTAACTTGCTTTCTGTTTAACACAGACGAGTAAAAAATTGCTAGAACATGGGCATCTTTCCCAGTTTCTTTAAACATAATGCCGCTATAGGAGGGATGACGCTTTATATGCTCCCACTACAAACAGCATAAGGAGCTCACTCTGTCCTTTGTTGTATCAAGCTTGTTATGGCTTTCATTTGACAAGATTGCATATATGTAAACCTCAGATAATGCAAACTGGTTTAGCTTGATCTGACATTTGTAGCACGACTCTACCTTGTTGGTTTGGAGTGCAAGGAAGAAGGATCATACAAATGGAGACTCCATCTCAAAACTCATGTACTTGAGGTTCCTATTCAACTGTTATCAAGCCTTTGAAAATGCCTTAGCATTTCAACGAAGATAAATAGAACTGATACATTGTGGTCTAGATCCGCAACTTTTTATGGCACAAAATACTGCTCCAATGAACAAGCAAATTAACAACAAGAGATGGGTCTCAGAAGAGGTCCTTCAGCCCCTTGTTTTTCCAGTTATAATGGGTCTTTACAGTAATTTTGAGATCCAGTCCAGTAATGCAGCACAACATAAGAACACAAGACTGGTGTTACTGTGGCAGATCACAGGTTTGTTGACCACTGCATCCTGTTCCTGACTATGGTCAACAACGGAGGAATACTAAAGCAAGGAAAGCAGGTAGTTATATTTTCCCTGAGTTCTGTCCCTGACTCCAAAAAACATTGAAGCTTAGAGACTTTCTGAACAAGAGTTGTTGCCATTCCATTTAAAGGATGCTCATGGATTCTTTTCAGTGAATTTTATCTAGTTGTGTTTTTAAATCTGTGCAAATTCTTAGTATTCACAGAATCCAGACTCAAGGGGTTACAGATTATCTCCTAGTATGCAAAAACCATCTCCTTTGTTTGCTTTGAACTTTCTACCTGCTGGTGAAGTTATATGTTCCTCAGATCTTGTAAGTGAATGTGTCAGAGCCACCACTGATTCCCCATTAACTCTTTCTGAGCTGCTCCTTATTTTATAGATCTCATATGCCCTGAAACTCTCATATCTTAAGGCATATAGATCTTCTTTGCAATAAACTTAGCTCACAAAAAGAAAACATTGTAAGCTTTAGCCTTCTAACAGGATAGGAAGAAATCATCACTATCTTCAGACATCACGACAAAATACACATTGGCCATAAAACATCTCATCAGTTTTTCTGTCTCACTTCAATACAAAACTTTTATTTGGAATGATCATACCCTGAGTGATGCAACATTGTTCCTCTTTCCAATTGTGTTCTGCTGCCATATGCAAACAGACCAATCATCAGAGGGCATCATCCCATCTTCAATGACCCATACACAAATTCTAAAGAGTAAGTGGAATAACTACCACATTTCACATAGCAGCAAGTAGTATGGGAACTTCCAATATGAAAAAAAATCTTAAATCACATGAATCTGCAGTTCATACTGACTCAGAATTATCTTCCATTTCTATCATTTACAGGAAATGGACAATTATGAAGTTTCTAAGCCTGAGTAGATATGGGCCCATTTCAAAATTACTGCTGTCTTTTCAAGCCTGTCTCCTTTGAGTAACAGAGGGCGGTGATGTACATTAACCAAGTATGCCTTTAGAACAAATCAGTACAACAATGAGTGCCATAGCTCAGAAGTTTCTCTCCAAATTATCTGCAATGCCTTAAACCACAAATCTTTGCTCCCTTCCTGACCACAGGAACATCAGAGGTGGATTTTATGTTCAGCTCCGAATAGCCAGGAGGTGGAGTCATGAGGCTTCAGCATGGACCAACCTAGCTCTTAGCCCACAAGCCTCTTTAAATGACCAGTCTACTAGAGATCTATCTTCTGAAAATAAAAAATATAAAACCATAAAGTTTTTAATGGATCATAGAAACCATGAAGCCCCTGAGCCAGCACATGCTTCTGAATTTGCTGCACAGACATATTTTGTGTCATTGGCAGAAGCCAGTAGTTCTTGGGGGAAAACATCGTTGGAGAAATGGTTCACAGAAAGGAAAACAATATGAAATTGTCTGCAGCCAGTCTTGCTCAGACACTATGGATCTGAATTTCAATATATTGTAAACAAGCAGCCCATCTCCGAGGATGTCAGCAGTTTTAATGTCATGTCATCCAATCAACCCAGGTTATGTTCTGGGAATCAGAAAAAAACACTTCTACATTCATGGGAGAGAAGATGTTTTGTCTTATTTTATAATTCCTTATACTAAATTGTACCCCATTTAGCACCTTGCTGATGGTAAAGACCAGCATTCACTTTCTGGCACTGTGGAATTCCTCTTTGAACACTATAATGAGCTCACACACACTTCCAGACTGCCATACAGAAAGAAGTAGCAAATCACTCTACAGAGAGTGACATCTTCTTCTGTGATGGAGTTTGAGTGCACCACTGCTGAACACACTTTTTAAGGTGAACTGTCTATTTGAAATCACAATTTGCCTGAAGATACTGAGCTATTTCTTCAGCTGCTGAAGTCTGTCAGAGCTCCATTTAATTCAATGGAGACATGCTAATTTAAACCACAGAACTGACCCTTTGTGCCTAACCATATTAAATTATTATTCTATTAGACAGATCACAGATAATTATAATCCTTCATATTTCAGTTTATTGACACTGTGTCTCTGGGAGCACTCTCTTAAAGGAATTTAGCCAGTCACCTGACATTTGCTTCAATTATAGAAACACGCACACAGGCTCACAAACTAAAACTGAAAAAAATCCAACCCAGAAATAAAAGACTATAAAACCACAGAAAGTATCAGAGAAATTATAGGCTGGTCTAATATTTGATCTGCTTTCAACTCATTGTAAAAACATTGCCTACCAAGCTGACGAGATTTGAATGACTCCTTAACAGGCAATTCATGATCCTTGTCATGCAACATCAGTCTGCACACATAAGCTCTGTCTCATTCTGTTCTTGACCAGGGTTGGTCCCAGCACTCTTCAGACCATAAGTTTTTTCTTATTATAATTTCTCAAGAACAGATGTCTCCTGCCTGACAGCAGCCTTTGAGCAATGAAGAGCCACAGACTACCCTCCTGCTGCCCACTGACCACAGCACAGAGCCTTGCCAGTGTGGTATGGAGGGCTCAACATGTTACAGAGATGCTGCCCCACTGCTATAATGGTGATGCTGCCTCATTGCTGCCTCATGCCCTGTCTCATTCCATGTCCATGATGGAGACTAACAAAGGTACAGTTACCTCCTATCTGCATGTTCTCATGAAAATCAGAAAGGAAAGGAGCTTTGTAGTCCACGTGAGCCTTCCTATTTGTTTGGGTTTTCTTCCCCCCCACTGTGTTCATTTCACTAGTAAAAGACTGTGAACTCGGTTTAACAGATAAGCCTAAACCCTCTTCACATTGTAGTTAGTCCTTGTCTGTCTTAGTAAAGCAGGGTTTCATTTAATCCTAAATCACTAAATAGAAAGGTGTGAAGTGCCCTGCACATCTTACCATGTACGGTGGGAGAGGTGCTACAACTACCTTGTATGCCATTTACACAAACAAATTTAATCACACCAAATTTTACTCAAAAGGCAGACCATCCCCTTTCTTGTACCTGATCTAGCTCACAAATCACTGTATTGCCGTACATCTGGCATGAAATAACCCCTGCAATAGCACAGGCTGGGTCCAGTGTGGGCACTGGTGGAGGGGCAGCTGAACCTGAGTCTGCAATGAGTTCTTGGGGCAGGGAAGGGCATCCATGTGCTGGGTTGCCTATGAAAAGCAAGTTAGCAGATCGAGGGATGTGTTTATTCCCCTTTTTCTAGCCCTAATGAGACCACATCTGGTGTGCTATGTCTAGATTTGCGTTCCCCAGTGCAGTAAAGACATTAACAAATGGGAGATTCCACAGGATAACAAGAAAATTACAGGGTGGGAGCACAAATCAGGATTTGTTCAGTTTGAAGATGAGCAGGCTAAGAGAAGATCTTATTGTCTTCTTCAACCAACTCCTGCGAGGATATAGGGAATATATCAGTAAGATATATTCAATAAGATATATGCAGTAAGAGAAATTTGACAGGACATAAGGAAAAGTATCTTAACAGTGAAAATAAACAAATTCTGGAACAAGCTACCCAGCAAGTTTCTGGAATTTCCATCCTTGAAAACACCCAAAACACAACTGGGCAGTCAAGCAATCTGGTCTAGCTTTGAAGTTAGTCCAGCTCTGACCATGGACATTCAGGATCCCCTCAAACCTGAACCATTCTGTGATGCTATATAGCGCAGTAGTGGAAGAAACAGATGTTTTGAGGGGATGTAAGGTGATGCAAGTCCCTGGGAGGCCAATGGACTCGTAAGGTCTAGATGCTACTTCTGAACCTGCCCCCAACCTCCCATGTGACCAACCACTCTGAGGCAGCTTAGGCATCATGTCTCCTGGTGAACCTGGAGACAACAGGAACACCTCTATTGTGGGAGTAATGTCCCACTGCCAACAGCAAGGCATTCAGCCTAGTCTAGGATCATGCCATCATCTGTCAGAACAGAAAACTACGGACACATACAGTGAGACAGATTAACAGTATTTGAAGGATACAGGTTCCATAGCAATGGAGGCCATCAGGCAATAAAGGAAAACGTCTACAAATAACACAAACTAACATCCAATCCTGGGGAAACCCATCCATTTTATCTGCCAACTTATCTGGAATGGAAATCAGACGTGAGGGACTGCAGTTAAGTGAGGAATGTGAAAACATGATTTTAAATGTTTGGTAAGTACTTTTCAAGGCAATATTAACATTAATAAATCCTGCTGGTATTTGGACCTCCGTTGTCACCCACTCATTTTGGCATCATATCATACTAAAAACTTTTGCCATTTAAGCTAGTTAGTAATGTCCTCCAATACTGCTACTCGCATTTAACTTTCAATTTGTCATCATTTAATGTTGCCAGGTCATCTGTTTGTACAATCTTTTAACTTATTCTTCCACATACTCAGAATCATTTACAGGCTATGGGCATCCAAATTTTACTAGACAGCCCTCTCCGTGAATCTGATTCATGAACTGCAGTACCATCTCTATGCAGGCTGGATCTAGGAGTTCTTTGTCATTTAAAAGTAGGAGCCACCTGCTGCCCTTTGCATGCATTGAAACTGCTGCTGAAACCAGGAAACTTGCGTGCACAGGAAGGTTCATACGACTGTATACACCATGGTCACCCTGTGGTACCTAATCACAGCTTAGTGGATGTATGCCTGTACAGGGCACCACAGTGCCACATAAAGAGACCCAAATCAGCTCAAATACTGATACTTTATTCTGGTGATCCATCAGGATGATTCATCTATTTCCCATCTTTAACAATAGGTTATATAGTATCTTCTTGCAATCATGAGAGAGCTACTTCCAGATGCTGATTACCTTGATCTTGGCAAGTAAAATTGCTGGCAGGCAGTTCAACAAGGTCAGACTGACCTCCAACACACTTGAGAGGAGTCTTTGGGGGATCACTGGCCAATATAAGGAACATGATGAAGCAGCTATATGAAATGTAGAAGTAATAATACTCCCAATAAGCACCTAGCTTTTCATTGCTACAGGATTTTGAGTTTATTTTCTTGTAAGGACTCTGCTGTAACTCAAGGTCAGAAGTGACCATCTCTTTATAGACTTAGCATTAAGAATTAAAATAAATACCAGTCAATAGCCATAAGCTTTTAAAAAGCCCTGGTTTTCATATTTTGCTGATATTTTACTGTTATCTTTATTACAAGAAAATGACACAAAATCAGAAGAATGACTGGCCTGTCTTTATTGCATGTTTAATTTTGATACCTAAATAAATGCATTTTCAAGTATATAGCAGAGTTGAGGACAACATGCTTGACTGTGGGGCATGTGCCTTTTGCAGTAAGTGGGGTTTCAGAGATGCTGCCTTGCACTGAGACATGACCCTAAGCTTGTCTCTCCACACGATGCTTTTCCCCATGGCCAGGAAGTGCAGAGGAAGCGCAGGAAGTGCATCTGCTGATGGCCACCAAGGCCACTTGCTGCCTGCCCTCCTCCAGGGATGTCTCAGCGGGTGGGGGCAGCAGCCCCCTGGCTCAGTGCATTGCTCTGAGAACTTCCCTCAAAGACAGACACCCAGCTACAGAGACCAGCCAGTCTCTGGGTCCCTGCACTTCTAACCAGGAGCATGGAGGAAAAGCAGAGGCAGAGGCAAGGTAGAGAGGAGAGATGTGGTAGTCTGATCCTGGGCAGATTTATTTTCTGAACATTTTTTTTCTTACTGGCTGCATTTTGTATGTAAATGTGAGGGGGTTTTATTGGAGTAGGAAGTCATGTGTTGTAATAGATAATTTACAAATTCATACCACCTTTCTTAGTTCCTTATGAGTGGCTCAAAAGTGCATAAAAGATAAATATATATTTATATAAAAGGTTAAATATATTTCTTTTTTTCTTAAGGGTATACATACTGTGAGAAGCTACAATTTAATGCCTAATACTGATTAGCAACCTGCACAGTCTGCAAAGGTTGAAGGGCTTTATCAGCTGTGTGATCTCATGGTCCAGTTTATAGCAAATATAGAAAGGCCAAATCTGACTGTTAGCAACAACACAGCCATGGGCAGAAAACAGTTACTGAAAATATCAGTCACTAGAACAAAACAAAATTCTCTTTTAGTCCCACCCCCACAAACACTATATTCAATGCAAACCAGGAAAAGATTTTAAAAAAAAACCCCAAACTTATTATTTCAAACAAAATAAAATGCTCAGCTCTAGAGCTAAAAAAAGACAGTACTGATGTGGGCATGCAGAAGATGCTACTTTTCAGGGAAGTATTTGCCTTGCTAACACCCTGTCTATCTGTGAGACAAAAATTACACAAACATATGAAGATGATAAAATGGGGTTATCCACGGGGGTAAGCACATTCACAAGAGGGGGAGGCTGAAAGCCTGCATTTACCAGTTACCCAGCACACTACTACTTGGTAGTGTGTCCAAATGGACAGTCTCTGCTCCTCTTCTTAAGACCTTGTTGCTGCAGAGTTTGTTCTTCTCTGCCAAGACCCTGCCTGGTTGCATCTAACCTGGGTGAGGATGGGCCTAGGGTGGGTGTCCACTGCTGCTTGCAGGAATGCCAGCTCTCCCACTTCCTAAGCATTGGAATGACGCCTCCCTCAGACAGCCCTTGAGGTAGTTCAGAGGGGCAGCTTCTGTAAGAAGGTGCCAGAAGCTTTTCCCATGTCTGGCAGAGCCGATGCCAGCCGGCTAAAAGGCGGGCTCACTGCTGGCCAAGGCCGAGCCCATCATGATGGTGGTAGCACCTCTGGGATAATGCAGGTAAGATGGGGGAAAAAATCCTGAATAGAACCTGCAACCAGAGAAAGGAGTGAGAATATGTGAGAAAACAACTCTGAAGACACCAAGGTCAGTGTCGAAGGAGAGGGAGGAGGTGCTCCAGGCAATGGAACCGAGGTTCCCCTGCAGCCCATAGGGGTCCACATTGGAGCAGATACTTACCTGTAGCTCATAGAGAACCCCACACTAGAGCAAGTGGACGCCCACCTGTGACCCCATGGAAAGCCTGGAGCAGGCTCCTGGCAGGACCTGTGACCCCATGGAGGGAGGAGCCCATGCTGGAGCAGGTTTGATCGCAGGGCTTGTGATCCCATGGGGACCCATGCTGGAGCTGACTGTTCCTGAAGGACTGCACCCCATGGAAGGGACCCATGCTGGCACAGGTCTTGAAGAACTGCATCCTGCAGAAAGGATTCATGTTGGAGAAGTTCATGGAGGGGACCCCACGCTGCAGCAGGAGAAGAGTGTGAGGAATCCAGCAACAGTCAGCCTGCTACTACAGTAAAAAGCACACCAAGTTTTTAATCTAAATAAGACAGGTGTAAAACACGAAAGGAAGTCTGATTAGGGTACCAAAATCTTTAGCAGGACACAAAGGAAAAGAAAAATTATTTGATTTTGTTCATGACCAGTGAAGGAATCTACAGTAATATTCAAAAGCCATCCACTCCTCATGAATCTTTACCACAGATCCCTCACCTAGTGCAATCTAAATTGAACCTGACTAGCCCTTTACCCAGCCTCAAAGTGTCATCCTGGAAAATCCTTGTGTATTTTGTCAATGCAGGCAGTGGGACAGTGCTGTACCAGGGAAATGGTTGCAGGTTCAGCACCAATCAAGAAAAGTGAAAAGGTGCTACCAAACACTTCACAATCTAGATAGAAAATAAAACACTTTAGTCCATTAGGAAATGGGCTTCCTTAAGTTCTCTTATTGGTTATTCCACATATGGAAGATTTTTAGAAACAGACATCAATAAGCTTATGCTCAGCTGCAGCAGGGCTCCATGGTTTGTTATTAACCACTTGTGTTCTCTAAAACCGTATGTTGACTTGTTTGTATTTTACAGAACTCTGTTCAGAACTGCCAAAATGAATTCCTAAGATATATGCTTGGGAAATTTTGTCCCAGTAGACTTGTTCTCATTTAGCTTCTACTAGATTATTTCAGTCAACTGAAAAAAGTTTTCCATCCCTTTCAATTATTCATTTTTTTCCAGAGATGTTATTTATACAGTAGTGTACACAGTGCTTTGCAGTAAGTAGGTATGTCAGGCAAAGAACAATGTCCTCTTGACAGCCTTTGCAGCACAAAGAAATTAATAAGGTACAGACCAAAACAGTAAGAGTAAGGAGGCAAGGTGACTGCAGTTCAAATATTTCATTGAACAAAAGCAATGGTAAGAATGTTTGAAAAAGCAAAAATACTTGTCACATTGAGAAGGGTTTGTTCACTTATCTTCACACATCTATAATGCAAGGATCCATGTCTGAGCTGGTCACCGGAGGTTCCTTTCTGGTGAGAAACAAGCATTTTAATTGCTGAGGTTCATCTAATTTGGATACTTTTAGGAAGAAAGGAATCATGCTTTATGCTCTACTTATCATATAAAGTGTTCCTCCATTGACTGCAACATAGTCAAGCTGACCAACTCAGATATGGATAGCTATATTTCGTTGGATGATTCCAACCTACTGTTCTAGCCACATGATAATATCTCTTTTAAGTCCTTTGTAAATGAAATTTCTGCTTGACAAAGCTTTAAGCAGTGGTTCCCATTCTTTTCCACTGTGGGAGAGCTTTTTTTAAAGCACTTGTTCACAAACACTTTTTTTTTTCCTAGAGGTAATTGTTAGATTAGCTCAACTAAATCATCTGTCTCGTAGGCTGCACTCAAAATCAGATTTGGTTATAGAAGCCTGTTTTTTAAAAGCTGTCTGCAGATATTTTTTCCTTTTTTTGTAAATAGATGCCCTGTAAGTGTCATTTACGGCTCTGCCATGCCAAAGCCTGAATCAGAGCAAACTGGAAGTGACCTGACTTAGACTACTACATGACTGGTCACAAGCTGGGATAGGGTATCTTGGGGGAGGAAGAAACCTTTTAGCTGTGTCTGTAACCTGTGGATCACTTCATGGCACCATGTCCTCAGATTCCATTGCTTCCACTCCTGTTCAAAATGGTCACCCACTGAGCAGGAACAAAGTGGGCAGACATCCAAAGCGGTTTTGCCTGACACCCTGTGACTACTGGAGCTCCAATTTGAAACTCTCACCTTTGAGAAAGAAAGTGGAATGCAGCACAGAGAACACAAGTGCACCCCATGCTGAGCACCTTCAGGTCCCTGTACCAGCAAGGAAAGCTGAGGCTGTTCAGTGCTTGGTCTCACACGTGAGGCTATGAAAATTGTCACTAGAGAAAATACCTTTTATTTTCTTCTGAAGCTATAGAGTATTAAGCCACTTGTGCTGTGGCACTGAGCAACAATGAGATTGCAATGATTTGGTGGCTGTGGTTACTGAAGCCCATTGATCTGGAATGGAAAGTCCTGCTTCCCATTAGCACTGCTAAACCTCAATCAGTTCGTCTCCTATATCAGACATCCTTTGTTTTTCTATTTAATAATTTCAGTAACTCTGCAATATGAAGCTTTCTCAATCCAGTCCTTGTGTGTGGGAGGGTGCGAATATTTCCAGCTCATAGTAATGAATGCTTTGGCACAGGCGGTTGCAGCAGGCATAGGCCTGCAAGCACTGCTTTCCAAGCCCAGCTCCAATATGCTTCTTGCTGCACCCCAGTGCTAATGCAATTAGCTTGGCTTTGCGTGTGCACCACGGTGAGACAGCACTGCCAGGGAAACAGAAGAGTACTCTAAAGACTCTGACATTTATCTGTGCTTTTTTACATACTAAACAGTAATTCACAGCTCTTACTTTAGGCTCTTCAGTCTGAAAAAGGTGCCTAAGAATCTGAGACACCCATGAAAACAGAATGTCCCTTTGCAGTGCCTTGGTGGCACAGAAGAATCCACTCAGATCAGCTCAAAACTGGGCCCATCCTGGCAGAACATGGGGCAGAAGGAAGCAGGTACGGATGCTGCCTGCTCTCTTCCCCAGAAAACAAATTCTCTCTCAGCTGCATTCAGGAGGGGTTTGAATTATCTCTCTGTTTTCAACATGCACATTGCCTTCCTTTTCAATCCTGAAGCCAGGTTCCAGCGAAGACCTGGAGCAGCCAGACAGTATAAAACGCTTCTGAGTTGCCTTTTCTGTGACAACCCCATGAATGCATTAACATTTTAGCATTTTTGCTGCATTGTGGAAACACTGAAGTGTTGATGCCATTTAAAATTGGTCCCAAGTAAGTAATGAAGTGATTAGATGCTGCCACAGTATGTAAATTAGATGTGCAGCACAAAACTTGTATATTTAGACAATCATATTATTTCTTCTAAAATGAAGCCTTAATTTCAAACTCTAAATAAATAGAATGAAAAATATAAGTTAAGGGGAGAAAAAAGCAAAATATCAGCTAATGAAATAAGTTGATAATAGATTATTGTGCATGGTTTAATCATGAAAAGCACATTGTTTTAAATAATACATTGCATACTAAAACTGGATAGATGTAGATGCTAATTGTCTGCTCCATTACAGAGAGAGATAATGCCATGGATTTGAGACAAATGGCACTTAACCTCCTGAACTCCAGATGAAGAGGGAGATAGATGTTTACTTTTGATCATTCTGGTCTTTTCATGATCTGAATCAATAAGTACCCCTTATAGCTTTGAGTCATGCTTCTAATTAGTCAGCCTCTTGGGCCTGGTTTACAAAATAAAATATAAATCAACGCACATTTGTAAATTCCAACAAGCATGCTGGGCCAATGCCATCTCAATAAAATAATTAAAATGCCATCAGCCTGTTAACTTGCTCTCATTTCTGCCAAAATATATATACTGTCAAATGCCATCTCACATTTTGAGTGATAAGGAGAAAGGTATTTTGAAGATACAATAGCTGCAATAAATGTAATATATGAAATACGTAAGTCTTAATATAACCAATTAAATCTTATTTTACTTTGTTAGTGCAAGGTATTGCAGAAAGAGAACTAGCAAGAAATGTTCTTGACTATGAAGATGATTGAATCACAGAATAGTTTGGGTTGGAAGGGACCTTTAAATGTCATCTGAGCCAACAGTTTTGCAATGAGTAGGGACATCTTCAACTAGACCAGGCTATTCAGCTATTCAGCTCAGAAGCCCATCAAGCCTAACCTTGAATGTTTCCAGGGATGGGATATCCACAGGGCAACCTGTTCCAGAGTCCCTCACCCTCATTGTCTACTTCCTAGTGAGTTAAAATCTACCCTCTTCTTGTTTAAAACCATTATGCCTTGTCTTTTTGCAACATGACCTGCTAAAAAGTTTGTCCCCATCTGTCTTATAAGCTGCCTGGAGACTGCTAGAAAGTCTTCCTGGAGCCTTCTCTTCTCCAGGCTGAACAGCCCCTACTCTCTCAACCTTTCCTCACAAGAGAGGTGTTCCATCCCTCTGACCATTTTTGTGGCTGTCCTCTGGGCCTGCTCCAACCCGCCTGTGTCTTTCCTGTGCTGGGGGTCCTAGAGCTGGATGCAGTACTGCAGATGAGGTCAGAAGGGCAGAGTAGAAGGGCAAAAATCACCTCCCTTGACCTGCTGGCCACACTGCTGGTGATGCAGTCCAGGATACAACTGGCTTTCTGAGCTGTAAGTGCCCACTGCCAGCTCATGTCCAGCCTCTCATTCAGCAGCACCCGCAAGTCCTTCTCAGCAAGGCTGCTCTTGATCCCTTCATCCCCCAGCCTGTACAGATACCAGGCAGTTGCCCTGACTCAGGTAGGTCAGATATCTATGATCCAGAAAAAACTCAGAGAAGTTCACAATCAGCTTCTCTAAAAGGCAAATGCAGCAGGTAAACTCTGCATTACAGAGCAAAATACATACAGTGCCGCATGGGGCTTGAGCTCTACAAAGACAACAGCCTGTGAGGGATGCCCCTCATTAGGGACCATCCAGGAGACAAATTGTCCATTAGCAAGATGATTAATTTTCCCTTTTTTTGCTTACTATTATGCCTCATGTGTACTAGGACAAATGTGTAAGGACAAATTATCAAAAACAGCCTCTGAAATCCCATCTGCCCCTCTCTGCATTCCCAGCTTTGTGTACACGCTGTCGCTTGCTGCTTCCAACAAAAGGCCAGATTCAAGTCTCACTGGCACCAGTGAAAGAAGGGAGATAGAAAATAGCACATTTAAAGTGGAAGCCAAATCCCTATGCAAAAGAAAGAAAGGACTGAAATTTCTCCATGAAGGGTCTCAAGTGAACTATTTGGGCAAGTGATGTGCTACATATCAAACATCAATTAATTGAAAATCTATAATTATGAGGGTCATCAACAGTATGCAAGACTTGAGAAAGAATTCTTAAGGAAAGAAAAGTGAAAGATATAGAAACATATAGGAAATGAGATATACTTTTTTTTCCAGAATAGATAAAGCCAAACTATCCTGATATTTTGAGGAGTTGTATGGTAATTGCTGATGATCTGTCCTAAATTTCATTTATCTAAATTTAAGATAATCTACGTATGGTGCCATATGAGAAACAGTTAAGCTGTTACTGAAGTGTAAGTGTATTAGTGTAAGAATCATAAATTTGCTCAGAAACTGACTGCGATGGCAAAGGGAAAAGAAACAGGAAAGTCACTGGTGGAACTCCCAAAACACAAGTCTTAGGATGTAGCATGCTTAAAATTTTTACTAATGGCACTGACACAAAGATAAGGATGCACAAAATGATCTGGGTGCTTCTGACACCCTACTGGGGAGTACCAGCATCGTGATGGGGATTCAAAACAACACAAAAGAAAAGAGCAGTAACTTAGTGACAGGGAGGAGAGGAACAGAATAGTAACACAATTAGCACAAGAAGTTTACCAGGATTTAGTAGGAAGGGGCAAAAAAATTCTTTTTTGGTTACTCCAAGATAGCAGTCTAAATTCTGTAGCAAATAGCTTATCTCAGAACTATGAATTTTTAAGTCAAAGTGATATAAAATGCTCAACAGAGATGTCTGTTGTCCTGTATCTGAGTTTTATCAGGATCAGAAGCTGATTTCCTTTCTGGGATGGGGCAGCTTCTCTGTTCTAAGGCCAGGCTGCAGGAGCCCTAGGAAAAACTGGGAGGGAGACAGGTGCTGGTGCTCCCATGGCAAGCAGGTCTGCATGGGCTCCTGAGCTCCAGTGAGAACTAAAGGTGATGTTTCTAATACACACCCCAAAGCTCAGTGAGCTTTCTTTTTGGCAGACTTTCCTTTCTCTTTTTGGCAAACCGTTCTGCTCTCTGCAGTAATGCCTCAGCTTTGATCTGAAAGCCCCGGGGCTTGAGAGCTGGGAGGAAGGATTCGAGAAGCACTAACATCAAAAGCCCTTTCCCTCTCAGAGCACCTTCGGCACTGGTCCCCAGTGGGATATACTGGGTCACCTCTCCAACATGCAGTGCAATGGGGAATGAAGGGGATGAAGAGGGATGTGGTCTTGCTGGGTGTCATGCTTGCTTTGACAGTGCTCTGTGTAATTCTGCATGGGTGGTTTTAGACACAGAGGCTCACAAAGGTTTTAGTCAGGTGCTGGTTTGGAGTCAGCTTTAAAAAATAATTGAAATAGTGTCTACCAATGAAATAATGCAGCATTACAATGGAAGCAAAAGGCTGGGGAGTTGGGACGGAAGCTCCGATTTTGTCTATGCTGGTGACCAAGGAATCAGTGTGCATGGCTACATTTTTTCATCCCAGCATAAAGATCTGTGGGACACAACATAACAGTCACTGTTTGGAAGACAGATAGAGGAGGATGTGCTTGAAAAGTAGCATCCCTTATCTGGACAACCCCAACCTGAGCAATATCTCAAGCTGGAAATCCCTCTGTAAATATGTTATGTATATCAACTAGTTTGAACACATTAATTCACATGTACTTCCATTTTAAGAAGCTTAAGAATTTCTAACCATTTATTTCTTTACAGAAAACATTGTTTTGTAAGCACACTCAGAGAAGAGTACAGTAATGGGTTTCTAGGTTCTTGGCCTTTGGCAGACTGTTTATGATAAAAACTTTAATACCTCAGTAAGTGATGATATAATCATCTTTACAGATAATAAAAAGGACTCACATCTCTGTTTTGTTGTTTTGTTGTTCTACTGCTCTGAACTTAAGGAAAGACACGGAGAACCAGAGGAATGCAAATTACACCTGTTTCCATGGCCTTCATAAACAGATAAAGCAGAGATTACAGGAAAGGGAAGGCAGTGTATTGCTCCACGGCTAATTGAGGAATCAATGTGCTTCATTGCCTTAAAAGACCCTAACATTCAGGAGAACTAGTGAAATTCAGAGCAAGAGGAAACCTTGCAGCTTCTGGAGCTTGAGGGAAATCAGCCTTCTATAGGATTAGGCACGAGAGGGTAGAGAGGGTACAGGAGGTTTTCGCCTCATCTCATCTTTACCCATCTACCAGACTGCTGCTTTGATCTTGATTTTCTGATTTTTAAATTACTTGGATATGATTTTAAGGTCTCCTAATTGCCTCTGTTTCAATTTTCCGCAAATAAGAATAATTGTATATATTTGCTAATTATCATTATTTACAACAATTATTTCAAAGACTAACTACTCTTAATAATTTAAATCAGTTTGAAAAGCTGGAAGCTGCTGATGTTATACGAACAGGACAGAAACAAAAGTTAGAAACCACTCAGTCTATTTTTTTTCAGTTCTACTCCTGGGCAACCTCAACCAGCACCAATGGACACCTTAGTGATTCCCTGAGGATAAGGAGAAGACAAAAGTGTCATCTGAGTTGTACCTATAATTTCTAAGATTGGTAGAGTGGTTTAGATCATCCATCGCAGGAAAGTGATATCAACTAGGTTGAACACAAACACAAGACCATGTAAAACTGACAATAAAATAAACTCTCTACAGAAGAAGGATAGGTTAAAAAATATTCACAATGTTGAATTGAACATATGCAGCCAGGAGAAATAGAGAAATTAGGCAATGAAGCTAAATTTATATTTATTTTATACTGGTGACAAACACAGATTTAAATAAATATCAAATACCAACAACACCCAAAGCAATTGGATTTCTTCTTGAGAAGAGGCTATGTTCTGGTCTTTTGCCTAATGAGGGATGCTAGGCAGGGACTGTAGGCCACTCCTGCATGGTTGGATATCATGAAATGCCAAATTTTAAAAATCACAGACATTCTAATGAGTGCAAAATCTTTATCCCATGGCTGTAGTTGCATATGCAGTTTTCTTTCACTGTAGGCACAAAATCAGCAGTACAGTTGTGTATGTCTTTTGTATCTTATTCCTAAAGACAGCTCAGTCTAGCCTGAGGCTAAGTGTTTTGAAACAGCAGAATCATTCCCCATTAAACAACTGTATTTTTAAGCTGTGATTAAGCTTTATAGCAACAAGCAAACAAGAATCTGATGTAAAGCACATATATAGCTTAGGATCTTAGAATTTATTTGTTTGGGGTTTTTTTCTTGTTTCTGAAGTACATTAGATGTCCAAGTCTTTGGAAAACCACACCTAGCTTCCAAATTTTTTGTAATGTTTAGAAGTGGAGTACAGAGAAGCGAGATAAAAGGGAGGAGTTCTGGTAGCAAGGTGGTGAGAGCATAATAAATACTTGGAAAGATTTCTTATACGTTAATAAAAGTTATTATCAAACTACTCCCGTCACATACCAGGCATATCAGCAGCTCTGCGAGGGCATACTGAGTGCATGGGGACTGTGCATTAAGGACAACACTTCTTCCTACATGCATACAGATGTGATCATAACTCTGCTGTAAAGGGAGCTGCTGGCCAGGAATCTCCAGCACGGCTGCACGTGTAAACCTTGAAGCACTGTTCCCCTTTCTCCCTGATGCAAAAAGCCTGAAGCCCCTTCTGCTCAACACACAGGGAGACCCTGACACATCAAGGCCAATGTCAGTGGTCACTACAAGGCCTGTCCTATGATGCTTTCCCTTAGGACTAGCTTTGTACATTTTCTTATAAATACTTTTATTCCTAGATGCTAAAATTCCATTATTTGCCTTGAACTGAATAGCAGAACTGTAGCATATTGTAAGATATGTGTTTCATTCTTCAGCAGATGCAGATAATGGCACAGATTTCTCAGATTAGGCTGGAGAAATTCTTTCATAATTTAAAATAATTAAAATGGTCTGGCATGCAAATGTCAAAATGGAAGAAATTTAGCATAAAATGGAGGAGAAATGGCCAGATCTTCCTATTATCACTTGCTGTACATCTCTCAAGACAGCTGATTCCTGGCTCTGTATGGGTTCCAGCATTCAGTGATTTATTGGGTAATTCAGCATTTGCCAGTATGTCTTGTGCTAATTAAATGCATCGCACTCTATTCAGAAATGTCACAATTGATTTGTCTTCTGCAAGCACTGACTTTATTTCAATCTTCTAAAAAAGATTTTATGAGCCCCAGATAACTTATCCTGGCACATTCATTTCCCAGGGCAGCTTCTGCATCTGAGGGCAGTATGGGAAGAAACCAACAGTGAACATCCAATACAAATGTCTTCTTTGGACAGCTTATTTATCTCATATATCCTGTACATCCAGGAGTGCATAGCCTATATGGTGAAATTACAAGCTGCTCCATTAATGTATAAAAACACTCAAACGTGACAGAAATTATATACTGTATTGGTAGATTTTATTGGCTGATAGACTGGGTCGAAGAGCCATGAGGATTGAGAACACTGTAATCTGTAACAAGGTGCTTATTTACAAGTGGTTTTGTGACTGAATTTAGCTATTAACTAAATTGTATCAAGAGGAAATGAGCATAAAATAGCTCCCTCTAAATATAAGATGCCAAAGCATGCTTAGTATAATATTCAGAGTCTGAGGACAATTCTGTCATTGTAATTTACTGCTTTTCCCCACATACTATGCATAACTGGGTGCTGGGGGTGAATTGCAGGTTTTGCTACTCAGCCATGGAGAACATAGTTACAGTGCACAGTAGAAAACTGCTTTGTTCTGAGAAAGTCCAATTCCTGACAGAAAATTGTGCTTGAAGCTTAATCAGAATTGAAAATCTGTGATGCAAGACCAGAAAGGGTGCTTTTCATGGACACAAAAGAAAAGAATTACCTGTTTTAGGGCAGGAATGATTATTCAGAGAGCCAGTAGGAGAGCCAATGCAAACATTTTGATTCTTTTATTATAAACCAATAATTTTTTATTACTTCTGTTCTTAGATTCTTCTGTGACAGAAATTGTTCCAGAGAGGGACTTGCTGCCTTGACTAGAAACTTTCCATAATAGGCTTGAATCAGTTAAACACAGTTTGAATTTGTCGTTTGTCACATTAGCAACTGAATGTTGCATTTGCAGCATTTTGTTGTGTACAGCAGAGGGAGGACCCTCTGTCTGTTTTTTGCTGCACAGGCTTCTGCTGCTGGGCCCCAACCAAGGATGCCTCCTATAAGTGGCTGCCTGAGATACTGCAGCAGTGATGACATTTAACTGGAAGACAGTGATTCACACAGTTTACTCCCTGGTGTCAGACGGTGACTCTTTACACACTGTCTGAAGAAAAGCCATTGCAATGGTCATGCACATGGTTATCTGGCTATGGCTGTTCATCTTTCGAAAACATGGATGGGTGAGGACTGCTGGTTGGAAGTTCCTGTCCTTTTGTAAGTCTTTGTTGTCTCTTCTTTGCTGACTTGTATGTGAAAGTGAGGAAACACAGTTTATGAACTGGAATAGGAAGATAAGTCTTGCGTCCTTTATTCTGCAACTTCAGGCACTTCTCATAAACTCACCGTGTTCAGACTGCTGAAACCACCTCTTGCGTGAGGCTGTTCCAGAATCTCATCAGCAGTTGGAAACAGGCTTCTCCTATTTTCCCCTCTTAAAATATGTATTTATTTGTTCTGTGCTTATATGATTCTTTTGCTTATATAGCTTGTCTTACTCTGACTACATATGTCCTTTACACATTTATAGAGCACAATCATATGTTCTCCCAGTTTCCACCCAGCCCGTCTGCTAAGCTGTACCAACCAACTGTTTTGATCTTCATTCCTCTGGCCATCCTCACTCCCTCCACCAATTCTAATTTTAATTCATGTTTCTAGCACACAGATAGCCAGAACTATTTCCAATAATCTATATTGTACAACGACTTTTATACTTTTCTTTTTTTTTTCTGCAAATGCTTCATATGCTAGCATCAAATTTGTGTTTTTCACAATTGCATGACAATTATTGCTTACAACCACTGTCATTGAGTGACACACTCCAGTTTTCTTCTCCTTTTTCATTTCAAACCTATGAATTCCCAGTTTACCTTAAAAGATACATCACTCTCCCTTAAGTGCAATTACATTTTACCCCATTTTATTACCTAATCTGTTTTAGTCCTCTGGTTACCAAGTTCTTCATATTATTCTGATTTGTGTCTCTGCATTATTTTCTGGTGCAACAATTTCTTTTCCTATATTCAGAATATATTTCATGTAAAAAACAAATATGCTCTTTACATAAAAGAGGGAAAAAATTACATATCAGAAGACATCTTTGCTGCAACCATATTTTAGTATTGCTTAATTTTTCCATGTCACTGATAAAGAAGGGTGCCATGTAAGTAACTGTCCCTTTACTATTGAAAGGAGCACCTGCTTCTGTAATAAAGGGGTAGACATTTTTCTCCAGGAGTATTTTAGGATATCATTACTGCAGAAGGCTGAGACTGCTCACAGAAGAGCAATATTTTCAAAACCACAGTTTTTCATAACTGGCTGTTGGAAAGTAAGAATCAGTAGTTCAGCAAAGTTGGTATTTTAGAGAACTGAGATGAAGGAACAAATCTGGTTAATGAAGAGGATAACATCACATATGGAAACCTAGCTGATTAGTAGAGTCATGGAATATGCTTCTATTTAATCAGAAAAACTTTCTGGTAATCCAGAAAGCTTAAATCTAATGCAGTATCTGGTGTTCTGGTAAGTTTTGCTTTCAGCTGCAATTGCCAATCCACTCTTTCAAGGGATCAGTTTTAGGTCCTGCAGGGAATCAGCACACTGGAGTATCCTCAAGAGCACTCACTATTCACTTGCCAACCCAAGAAATCATGGACTATTCCCACTTACGCTACTGTATCTTCCCACACAAACTTTTACCATCAGAGATCCTGTTTTCAGAAGGGGCCTCCAAATTTGCAAATTGCGTTTAATGTCCCACCCATTGTGCTTGGTAAGTCTTCATAAAATTTTCACAAACCTGGTAATGACAAAGATGTGGTTGAGTGAGATGGCTGAGGGCTGATACCCCTTGTCTGCTGTATGTGCAGCAGAGAAGGTCATGTTTAAATGCATGTCAAGCTGGAGACACTGACGACAGTGTCACTTCTTGGTCTGCCCTTGCTGGGGAGCACTTGCTGGGGAGGGATTGCAGGAATCTCAGTCTCTGAAGAAGGAACACCCTCATACACTCTACTGTGTGAGACTTCTCTCATTTCTTCTAAACTTAACTTCTGTCTTGAGCCTATTACATTGCATACAGGGAGGGGGTTAAAGGGACTCAGCCCAATTAAATCTTCTAATTGGAAGTTAGAGTAAAAACTTACAGTTAATGCCTGGAAGATAGAAGCAATGAATCTTGATTCCCTTGAGTACTCTCTAATGGGACAGTTGCTAATGTAGCTGCTTTTTCTTCTATACATGCAAAGCTGATGCACTTCTCCATAAATATTTCCCATTCTCTTTCCTGCCAATTCACTCCCATTTGTGTCATTGGCAAAACTCCCATTGATCACACAGGAAGCATGATCAATGCCTTCTGTACCTGGATGTTTTTCTTTTTAGGAGATATTTGACTGAGTTTCTTCTTACTAGCACTCTTGTTCTTTCTCCTTGAAGGGCTTCCCTTCAAGGCACTGTCATAAAGACGGTCATTTAACAGAGGTGAGCAAAAGCCCACCTCTGAGTCTTTCTCTGTGTAAGAACAGAGAAAGAGATAGCTAGGTAAGTGATAATACGCATATCTACTGGTATTTAGATTAAAAACTGTGTAGAAATATCTTGGTAGACAGGAAAACCTAGTTGCTGATGTGCAGGGCACACGAATCAAACACAAGCTTTTTCTTAGACCCCTAGGATATGCAGGCACCACAGACAAGCTCTATGTTAGAGCACTCCAGAGGTCCACAAACGCAGCACTGCTAGCTCGAGTCCTGGGAGAAACCTGTCCTTCCTCCCTGGCTATGGGATTGTTCTCCTCCACCTCGGAGAGGCCATAGCATGCTATTGCAGCTATTGTGAGCAGTACAGATATCACAGAACCATAGAATATGCTGAGTTGGAAGGGACCCACTGGGATCATCGATTCCAACTCCTGGCCCTGCGCAGGACACACCAAAAATCTCACCACGTGCCTGGGAGTGTTGTCCAAACACTTCTTGAACTCTCTTTCTTCACACACCATCTACACTTCTCATCCTGGAAATGAACTACCTTTCCTCTATTCCTGTATCTTCTTTTTGTAGTCCCTTTTCCTGTTACGTCTCAATAGCTCCAGTCCTGAGTGGGGTTCCCCAAGGCAGGTTGCAGTGTGCCATCCTGAGCACGGTTCCGTGCAACAGCATGAATTTTCACTGGATGAGAGGCAAACACTGAAGGCAGAGAAGGGTTCCCTCTAGGACTATGCAGGACTGTTCTGCCCTTATTTTTGTTTAGACTTCTGTCAAATAAAAGCAAGCATTTGCTGTCTGAGCTATGTCCCCTCACTATGGCAACAAACACGGATCTCAGAGAGGGGAAGGGAAAACGTGTTATGGAGAAATCCTGTACACAGGGTAGTGGCCCCAGCCTGCTTTTAATGGCTCCTCGAGATACCCCAGCTCAGAGGAACTGTTGCAGGATGATCCCACACGGCGCGGCACTCTCACAAGCCTCCTCTCCACCACCCACACAGCCACAGCGCCGGTGCCAGGGAGCCTCCCACGCTGGCTGAGTCACAACACCCGCCGGCCGCCCAACGGAGCCCCAGCATTACTGAGCTCGTCCACGCTCCTCATCTTCCCCAGGGTTTCTGAGGGGAAAGCCAAAAGAGCCTTCTCCTCTCAGTCATTCTTGGAAGGCAGGCATTCATCCCACGGAAGCAAGAAGGCTATGTTTCTTTCATTTGCAATTAAAATACAGTTCTTAAGCACCACATTTTAAAGTAGAAGCAAAATAAACAATAAATCAACAAAAGCATGGTTTGTTAGTGAGAGAAAACTGCTAAATTCTCCCTTTTCTTCTTGCTTTCTGGGATACGACAGAATCCAGTCAGTCCCTGGGTGCCAAGGATTCAAACAAAAAATATATACATAAAAACAGTTACTTCTAGCAGAAAGCCAGGATTCGTGCATGATAGGCTCTAGAATAGCTATTACTCACTAGTTGCATCTGCTGAAAGTCTGGATCTTTCCTTGGAATATGTCATCTTACCTTCAAGCCAAAAACTGAACCAATGAGTTTCTTAGGGACTGTGAGCTCCTATCTGCTATGAGAGTAAAGGTGGTCACAGGTCCTCAGGACAGCTGAGACAGCTGTGTGCAAATAGAACTTGGAAAAATATCAGTCCTACTGACACAAAACTGCCATGAAATAAAATTATTTTTTTCTTCTGGTGTACAGACAACCACTGAGTTTATTTAAATTAGCTATACAAATCTAAATGAGCTGCACTTGGCCTCATCTGACTCCCTGATCATTTTGCAGCATGAAAAATTACATGCAGAAAACTTTAAGTGGGCGGATTGTCCTGGGCAAAGGCCAGGGTTGTTGGAAGTTGCCTCAATAGGCAACTCAAAAGTAAACTTGCCATTTCCCTGATCCCTATGTTTCCCTGTTTCCCTGATTCCCTGGACGTGTTTCTCCATTCAGTTCTTCCTCTGTCTGTCATTCCTTTGGTGGTAGAAATGCTCCATACCAAATTTCTGCATTTTTCTTGCTCTCCTAAAACACCAGACATACCTTCTCTTGGTGTGAGTGTGACTATTCACAGTGACGAGAGTTTGCAAAGTCCCAACCCTGGCTGAGAAGACACCCACTGTAATTGATAGATGAGGTGATTACCATCAGAAACATTACCCCAAGGAAGTGAAAAAAGCAGCTAAGTGCTGATGAAATCCTGCAGTCAAGTGGCAACCGAGTTGCAGAATATCAGTCTTACCTGTTAATTGCTGTGATTTGCTTCTCAGACAGCTGGAGGCTGGCAAGAAATAAATTTGTTTTGTTCAGCGGAAAACAAAAGCACTTCCGGGGAGTAATAGAGAAAATTCTTTTGATTACTCACCTGGGCATGGTTAGACTTAAATCTCATAATTTTATTTCAAAAGGAGTTTTAATGGAGGAAGGATATTTTGGCAAGTGTGAAAAATCCCTCTTTAGGGTTCTTGTGACTGAATTTTGAGTGAGAATTAACCCTTGCAGTCTGAACAGCCGGAAGTGGAAAAAGCACTGACAAGCAAGACATTTGTTTCTCATTGTGCTGACTCTGGCAAGGAGTATGGTGACAAGCAAAAAGGACAGAAGAGATGGTCAGATGTTGCCTAGGAATAAAAAACAAAACACTTTTTCCAGGAAGTACAGAGAAATGAGTAAAACAGGGAATTAAGAGGAAGATTCAGAAAACAGATCACAAACAAACAGGAAGCAAAAAAACGAAACCAAAACAAACATCACACATGATTAAGAAGAGGGAAAAACCAACAAAGAGGGAAAAGGGACTACAGATTTACTATGGTCCAAGAAAAAAAAAAAAGCTGGCCTTTCAGTAGAAGCTGATCACTCAAACCATCGATAGGTAAAAGAAGTAGCAAGACAGGTCTGTGTATCTTGCCACATCCTCAGCTGCCTTCAGGAAATCAGTACACGTCAACTGAAATGACACCAGTGGTGTTTCTGGCCCAAAGATTTCAAATTGTTGTGATTAGCTGGCTGTCAATAGCAGATGTGTAACTGAAGGAAAATCCTTTCTTAACTAAAGCCACAAGTGTATCATTAAACACAAATCACAATGAAACCCAAAAGGTGGAGGAATCATCCACACTGACTCAGTGATGTTTGAGAGATCCAACTCAGACATGGAGTCCTGTTTTTCAATTTGGAACGGAAAATATTTACACAAAGAACCTGGGAAGCCTCATAGCTTTGTGTATAAGCAACTCTTGCATGAAGCTGGGCCAGCCGATCACATTCACTTGAACAGTGGGATTATGGTAACAAATAGGCACATCAGCAAAGTTCCTTGTTTCTGGTATCACTAAGCATGCTCAAATGCCTCTCAGCAACTAAATTGCAACTTTACATTTGAAATGCCTTGTTAGAAAGAAATTAAGATGGTATGTGGGAGGTCAGCTAACATATCCAGCAAAGGAACCCTCCTGCTCTTGTTGGAGGGCAAATGCTGAAATATGACAAAAAGCAAGAAATTTACAGCAAGCAAGGTGAGGATTGATCTAGCATACCAATTTTGGGGACACTTAGAAACAAATTGGGCCTGATGTCAAGCTCCTGTAAAGACTGTCAGAGAAGTCAATAAATGCGACTTCAGCGCCAGTCAGTATTGCCCAGTCAGTATTCTTAACAGTGCTAACAATAATTACAATTCCTCAACACAGAAAGTCTAACAGAAGCCTGTTAATGATGACGATGGGAGCAAAACAATTTCTTATCTCATTGCTAGTCCACTCCTCTTGGACAGCAGATGGACCTACCTGTCGGTAAGAACACGGATGGGCAGGCAGTCTGCATCACAAGCAACTTCATGCAATCAGCTCTGCATGGAGGGCCGGTCCCTTAGAGATCTCTGAAAAGTCTAACAGGAATGTCACTGAAACTTTGCACCAAGCAAATTAAAAAAAAAAAAAAAAGAAAGTTGGAAATAGTTGTTCTTTTCTATTTTTCCATGCTTTTACTTTCCATGTTATGAAGTCATTCTTACTCTTTTAAACAGTCTTGCGTTAGAGTATTTGCAATAGTTTCAGACCAGATGGAGTCACTCATTGATAGGCAATACTGTATAAGAAGTGTCCAATAATTAATAATTACTTGGCATTTCATAATTTGTTATAAAAATCATCATACACTAATTTACCGCAAGCAGGAATCCAACAGGCAATTCCAGATGACTGCTATAGCTTGACTGTTATAGCTTGGCATCAGCTCATGTTCTTCATGTATATATGGTACAGCATTTTAATTTTAAAAAAGAGCTCTAGCAAAACCTTACAACTAAAATACACAGAAAAAAAATCACCAGCTCTCTTCCCCACACTAGGCTTTTCTGTGTCAGTAGAGAGTGTAGATCTTCTGTTGTGAAAGGTGATATAAATGTTGCACCTTTCTGATGGAAACCTTGTGAGCACCTCCAGAGCAATGAAAATTTTTCTGTGCAACAGCAGTAGGCTCAGGTTTTACTGTCTTTAAAGTAAATCAGGATTTCTGGTCCATGGCCTAGTAAGAAAAGCTTCCTAAGGAATATTATGACTCAGGTACAAAGATTTTCAGCTACATTGCACAGAATGCACAAATATGGGCTTCTTTTCAACATATTGGTGAGACTTCGGTGTCACAGCAGAAACTCTTTTGAAAGGAGCAATAAGAAATCTGTTCACATAACTACAATGTGACCCTCACATGATTTTCATATGATACATCTTCATAGGCTATTTTGTAATCAACACATGAACCAACATGTGCACCAGGTTCATGATCTCTCTTGAGCCTAGATATTTGATCGTGCTTCTTAAAACTTCATTTCATCAAGTTAAACAGTTTCATCTAAAATTGTACAATGTTGGCTCAAAAAAACCAAACCAGCATGTCTCCCTTCCCAACATTTCTAGTCCTAAGGGGAGCTGCTGAGAAAACCCTCTGAACATAACCCAAGCGCTCACAAAGACTGAAAAGCTAAATGAGAGCTCAAGCTGCATGAACTCTCATCACTCTCTACAACTACCTGAAAGGAGGTTGTAGCCAGGTGGGGGTTGGTCTCTTTTCCCAGGCAACTATCAGCAAGACAAGAGGGCATGGTCTCAAGTTGTGCCAGAGTAGGTTTAGGTTAGATATTAGAAAGAATTTCTTTACAGAGGGGGTGGTCAGACGTTGGAATGGGCTGGCCAAGGAAGTAGTGGATTCTCCATCCCTGGAGATTTTTAAAAAGAGACTGGATGTGGCACTTAGTGCCATGGTCTAGTAACTGCAGCGATAGTTGATCAAGGGTTGGACTTGATGATCTCTGAGGTCCCTTCCAACCCAGCTGATTCTGTGATTCTATGAATTCTCGCAAAAGCACCCCTTTCCCACACTGCTGGAGAAACTCTTCCCATGACACTGGGGAGTGGGCAGCCCTTGCTCTGCTCCTGCTGCAGAGCAAATCCTTCACTTACCCAGTAACTCTTTGAGCAGGAGCACTCATTCCAGCAGCTCCCTGGCTGCTCCCACCCCAGCTCTCTGACACACAAATGTTTCATGTCTTGTTTGTAGCCCTGGAAGAGCCTTTTTGAATAATCCTAGTTTCAGTGTATTTTCCCAGTTCAGAAAAGCTCTGCAGACTTTAGATTCCAGCTTTTTCTTACCCTACAGGCAAATTAGAAATACATGCACATTTTAGGATACTGGAAATCTCAGAGGGACTTCTAAAGGGAACTGGAATACTTTCACAGTTAAGTCACACCAAGGGATGTTACCTTTATTCAAATAACCTTTACATAAGTGATCATTTGTACTGCCTGTGAGATGTCAAAGCAGTTGAGACAATAAGCAAAATGTCAATTCTCCTGCTTTCAACAGACTTCGCTACAGACCCCAGCAGAATCCTCTGGGCCTCTGGGAATAGAGTTGTCATGCTGCAGGAGTTAGAAGTGAAGGTGAGGTAGTTAATATCCCTAACAAGGCACCTACATTGATCTCCAGTCTCCTCCCGTTCATATTTCTCTCAGCAGGATTAGATGCAGAGCAGCCTCCCCGAAGACCACTTAGCAGGCAGTCTGTGATTTGAACCACTTCAGGGCTTCTCGATCAGGTTGTTACCAAACACTAACAACCAACAGTTCTCAAGCTGTTCTGCCCTTTTGCTTAAGGTTGCTTCGTGCCTGCTAACCAAACTGATATCTCAATCATGGCAGATTAATGTCACTTTGCTATACCCTGAGAAAAAGGGGAGAAAAAAAAAGAAGTGTGCTTCTTCCTTCATAAAGGCTACCATGCAAGAAGGGACCATGATGAAGTTGCTCTATCTATTTGCCCATCTGCTCTGCACCCTCTCCATCAGGTGCTCTTTAGCAAGGTAGACTATCCTGCATGATAAAAGACTCTGGGTAATAATTATGAACACCACCAAGCTTGTAAAAGGGTGTCCTGGTTCCAGCCAGGACAGAGTTAATTTTTTGCCATAGCTGGGAGGGGCATGGTTAGGACACAGAGGTTATTCTATATTACCTCACCTCACTGTCTGGGTTTGGGAAAAGGGACTCTTGCAGGGAGAAGGGATTCCTTCCAGTGGAGAAAACATGGTGATGGGATCCATCCAGTATTGTCTATTATTGGGAAGGCTTTTTTCTGTGTGAATAGTTTCTCTTCTTATACCCTCTGTCATACATTGTTGCTGTTACTGTTCGTTTTCTTATCTCATTGCTGTTTCCAGTAAATTGTTCTTATCTCAGCCTGTCATCTTTGCCTTCTGCACTTCTTATTCTCCCCTCCATCCCGCTGCAGCAGGGAGGGGGATGGGAAAATGGGGCAGTGAGTGAGAGTGGCATGTGTTTTGAGAGTCTTGGTGAGGGCACTGAATTGGGAAGTATCATTCCTAAACCATGAAAAACAGGCAGTGAGGGATAAATAATTTATTTTTATCAGAATTAATTAATCTTATTAGGAAGATCAGTAATTCCATGTCCTTCTAGTCCACAATCATGCCAAAAAAGCAGAATAATTTCAATAGTCTTGTGGTTAGATATATTGAGCTGCTGTACAAGTATTGAACTTACCACTCTTACCTCTTGTCCTTTGAAAGCTGATGAGGCTGTTATTATGGTGGGGCCTGCAAAACGCAAAATGGAAGCCATTTCAATTTGATTTTTGGAGAAGATTTTGTCATAAATCAGTGACAAACTGCCCCTGAAGGATGTTTATATCCTCACCTTCTTTTCAATCCCACCACAAGGCTTATTACATTTTATATGATCAGAGATATATGAAACTGCTCTGATTGTCTCCTGTTTCCCTCCCCACTATTAGTGTCTGTGTATATAAAAATATGTTTGGTCACAAAAGAAATTGGGCAAGGGAGACTAAGGGGCCCTCCATTAGCCCTACATCCTGGTTCTGAAGTGACAGCTGAAATGCCCACTGTGACACCCTAAACAGAAAAAAAATCTTCTGATGCCTCGGGACTGCCAAAAGACCTGGGGAAAATGATTGCACTCAAATTTCCATTCTGGGTTTTCATAACCAAATGGGGCAAAAGCAAAAAAGAAACCTCTCTCATCTCGTCTTCAAAAAGCTGGAAAAGACTTTTTTTACATGTTGATTTTCATCTTGACTCCAGGAAAGAAACAGCTTGAGAAAGCACATGCCTCCCATGAAATAACCAAAATTCCAAACCACTTCTCGCTGTCTGTTCTGTTCCTGGCCTTCTGATCTATGCTAATTGCTAAACTTTGAGTATGTACTTGAAATTTTCTGTGGGCAATGTGACTCTCTTCAAATAAAAATAGATGCCAGAATTTTTTTCTAACTGAAATACAGAGAATGACATTTAATGTAAGTGTTTAATCATTATTAATTGCTTTGGTATTCGTTGAAATTATGATGGGTTCATTTGAATGTACAGCACCATTTAAGAATAATCTGAACAAGCAAATATGCCAGATCAGTGTAAAAAAGCTCAGTGAAGCCTTCTAGGAATGTTATTTAATCCATAGATGTGTGTGCTGGAGATGGTTAGAAATTCCAACTAATTGCATAACATACCTTTAAGGAATAACCCTACCTATTTTGCCAAATAAACAGTTTTGTTGAAAATACGAAGTCTAAAACATTTTCAAAGCAAAATCACTAAAATAATTAATTTTAAAATTTGAAATAAATTTTTCCTAGCAATTTTTGTAATAAAGCTATGCTTTGTATTTTTGTTAAAATATCAGCCAAAAAATGTCCAGCTCTAGACAAGGTAGGCAGACAAATTTGTCAGCTAAATTACACATGACCTATCAGGGAATATGGCGTCCAAGAGCCTTGCCAAAAAGGCTGCTACAGAGCTCTTTCTTGTGAGTTCAGGGAAAACTGTCAACAATCCTGCCATCTTAGGGACACAGCGACTCCAGAGGACACTAAGAGCACAGTTTTCAGTTGCGACTCTTTCTGCGTAAAATATCTCACTGCAACAAGTCAGGACTCTCTCTAACCTCATAACACAGAGGTCCGGTGTAAATTTATCCACTTACCTCTTCTCCATAAAACCCTGTTTAGACTTATGAGCTCTTTACGACATCAGAAATACAATGATGAGAACTGGCAGAGGTAGCAAGCCAAGGACTTACAGCCACACAGGGCAATGTACAGCCATTTATTCACATGTTCATGCACATAGATACCATACAATTTAGTTTCAGAAAAAAAACAAGTTTAAAATGTTATTACTTCTTCCTCTTATCTGGTAGCTAACATTTTCTTCCAATTTCCTACTCATTACGTACACCATTTTCCATGTTTCAGCCATGTTAAGCCTTAGCTGAATGGGGTCAAACTTTTCAATATTAGACACCAGTGTTTTTTTATTGAGCCAGTTGATGGCATCACAATTTTACTTGGTTTTTATCGTTGAAAATTGGCACCAAACAAAAAAGAGAAACAGAGGCTGGATAAAGGGAAGGAAAACAGTTGCTCTACTGGAAAAATCTATCTTGATGATTGGGAAGAGCAATTGGTTTTCTTTTTAAAGTTGTATATCTGAGCAGAGCAGAGTTTTACAAACTGCATAACTGCAGCTGCAGGAATCTACAGCAATGGATGTTAAGAAATCAAGAGTTAAAAGCAAGTTATTCTGAAAGATAATAAATCTATTTGCATGATAATTTCTATTCCCATTTCAGAAGGTGAGTGCACAGCTGAAGACATGCAGTGGTGAACAGTTTGATATCTATCCCTACATTGTACCAGTGCTACCCACCATGTCAGCCCTCCTGCACTGCAAATACAACAGCAGAGTAATGCACTTCTCTCTATATTAATAACTGTATCTTAGCTCTCATGCTCCACATTTACAATTGCAAAAGCTTAAATGGAAAGAGTTATCTGGCCTTTTACATATAGAAGTTGTCATTTTATCTTAATGCGACAAAAGAATTGTTATGATACTAGATCATATATAAAGACTATTTTGAACCAGGCAGAAAGATTCAAATAGCAAAGTTTATATATTCTTCTACAAAATACGGAGATGTTTCACTCTGCTGGCTTAAAGCAGCTGGAGAACAAGCATAATGACATTTTGAAGTAAGAAGAAATCTGGCTTATTTGTAGAAGCAAGACTAAAGGTGACAGGAGATGTGAATTCTCTTCTCAAAAGAGAGAAAACATTTGAAAACGTATGCCTTAAATTCTCTACTTTTATATTTGTTGATTGAATTCCTGATAGAATTGGAGTCCTGCTACTGCCTTCCAAAAGATCAATATTGGAGTTGATCAGAATTTTTCTGGTAAAATAGCTTTCTGTCACAAAGATGTCAACTGCTCAAAGCCAAAAGTTTGTGCAAAAAATAGACATGCTTCAATAAAGATAACTTCCCCTATGCTGGGGAGGAAACAGGAGGGAAAAAAAAAAAGATTCAGAGCTAATATTTGCATCCCAACCCTTTTCTCTCAGATGACTGGCCAAAATACTGTGTTTTCAGTCATTCTAAGGTGAGCAAGACCAGAAAGAGAATAACAAAAGCAGGATAGGTTGTGCCCCCCTTATTTTGTATGGTATGACTTTCACTTTTAAACCTGAGACTGGGAATAAGCTTCCCCTTTCATGTCCCAATTCACATAATATTTATGTCTGTCCTGAATGTCCAATCTATCTTATTTTCTCATTTTTTTCATTTTGAAAACAGGTGAACACTCTTCGGTTAATCCCCACGTGGAACAGGCAATCAAGAAAACTTTTCCAAGGAGGCTGAAAAACATTTCTTATTTGGACTTTATTAATATTACTGGTGTCTAAAGAGCCCTTTCTGTTAAAAAAGGTGTTAAAAGAAAGTGTCCTTTCACAGCTAAGTGGAAAAAAAAAGCTTGACAGAAAGATAGCTACCTTTGCAATTAAAAACATTGGCAAAACTGTAGCTAAATGTGTTTCAAATTCAGTTTGGTACTTTCTAGGTGATAAGCTGCACAGCAGTTGAAAACCAAGGGAGATAAAGGAAGATATCCTGCTGGTGAATCAGCAACCATGGCAAAATCACTCTCCTTGGACTGATACATGTCTCCATCCCCAGGTTATCTCAGGTACTGTCCTGATATACCTGCCCCCACAGCATGATCACCACTCACTGAGTAAGATGTATGATTACAGTCACTCAAGCTCCACCTAAACATAACAAAATATTATAAAAGTGCATTAAGAATAGGGAGAAGTTAAGGAAGACTCCAACATAACATTTGGGATCAATTGACAAGCCAAACCCGTCATCTCCTCCATAGGGATACCTGTTGGGTAAGAACTGTACTCTATGCATGCTGAATCATTATCTCAAACTAGCTTTTATTTGGGATTAGAGCTGCTTAGTATATTGCTTTGAACTAGTATATTGCTTTGAATATATTTTTGCAGTCAGATACTGTCACCAACCATTCTTGAATCTTAACCTGTAAAGAGTGTTACCCTATAAACTGGTAATGTGAGTCCTTCAAGGGCACTGGCAGTCATTGGCAGTGGGTAAACACCCAAGAAGGTGTTTCTCTGTTTGGAATGTGGCCCTGAACAAGTCAGTGAAACCACCCTCCTGATCTAGTGAACTGCTCAGTGAAGGGTCCCCATAACGGGATGCTGACACACTGGTTGGGCACAAGGGCCTTTCTGGGGGCACTGACAGACTAATCAAACACAAAGGGTTTGGGTAAATCTCCCCTTTTCATGTGACACCTTTTAATGCAGTTACATGTGACACCGAGAAAATTCCATCTGCTTACTTCTTTTTTGATATTGGCAGACGTAAGCATGCAGGAATTATATTGCTCTCTTGCATACAGCATCAGATTGGGGTCTTGGCTTCTTATGATTGTCTGCTGTGACTCCCATGTCATTTTCATATTACTGAATCACACCCTGGCCTTATCAATACTTTCTTTGAGTCTAGATATGTCTTCATATAGGGATGAACTAAACCCCATATTTTTCAGGTAAGCATACCAGATATAATTTACTCCACTGTGATTTTTGTATCTGTACATTTTAGCATGATGATTCAAAAATAATTATCAAGACAAATGAACAGCAACAATGCAAGAACAGATATCTTCTTCCAGACAGATAGTTATTTTCCCATTTTCCCATTCTGTGAGACTTACTAAGTAGCCAAATTCCAGGTAATACAGGTAACATCGACCTCACCTTCTCTTCTCAGTTTATTTTTCAAGTTGAAAATTGAATTTCTAGAAATCATTATGAGAAGTGGTCAATTGTAAATGTTGATATCTTTAGATGTGAAAAGTAAAGAATTTTTCTTTTTTTAAAAAAACCCATAAAATTTTATAAAGAAAAAACATTTTGGAAAGCTCATGAATCTCAAGAACCCATCTTCTGTAATGTATCTAGAAAATTCAGGGCACTCTTTTTTTTTTTTTTAATGTAACTATAGAATATTCATCTGTTTTTGGAAATGTTCAGCCTATTCAAGGACTACAGCTAAGGAACAATATCTCAATATCAGCAAACAAGTATCATTCTTTACTTTCACTATTAACTTTGTTAATACAGCGATTACTAAGTCACTGTCTATGGTCTAAACAGGCTCACATTAATATATACATAGGACTATTTCAGCATGCAATTACCACTAATTATTTAATATGTCCTCATTACAAGATGCAGTTGCAAGCATGATGACTAAGGCTTCAGAAATATAAACTAATTTTTTATCATGCATATTAGATTATTTTCTGGAGCTTCCTTGCTTCAAACAAGGTTTTTCCCCTCCCTTCCCCTTCCCTCCCTTCCCCTCCCTTCCCCTTTGCCCTTCCCCTTCCCTTTCCCTTTCCCCTTCCCTCCTCTCTCCTTTCCTTTAGTTTTTTTTCTGTTTAAGTACCTTTAAGAGAAGAGATTATGTGAAGGAAAGAAAATTACAAATTAATTCAAGAACAAGTGATTTAGAAAAAGAAAATATTGTGTTTAGTCTACCATGAGGGTAGTAACTAAACTTTTGTCTAAGGTACCCAGGAAATTGTCTTTTTCAGCATCCACTGATTCTCAGACACCTGAAATACAGACATTTTACACAAAGAAATAAAAAATGAGAATATTCTGACAGGATCAGGAAACAGTCTTGTCATGAAAAACCACATTAGAATGAGCTAGATTACACCAAAAATGCCAATTCGTTCTCAGGAGAGGAAGTTTCTGGAGATATTTCATATTTTAGCTACTATTAGTCAATTGTGTCTACATTTTAAATGAGATCATTTGCTTGTATTTGCTCCCTCAGTTACAGAAAACATCTCTCTTTTATTAGTCTGCCATAGAAGGACACTAGGGGCACAGGTTTATCCTAAATGAAGCACCTTTCCCACAGTGAGATGCCAGACTGATTTATATGCTCTTGCAACACGTGCCTCATGGCAAAATACAGACACCTCTAATCTGAAACCTGAGAGCTCTTTAACAGTGTACATAGATAATAAACTACACTCCAAGCTTTGAAAGATAAGAATGTTTTATCCAAATCAAATTCCAGGATTTTTGAACAGCATTAGCACATACTTACCACATTTCATAGCACAAAACCCTCGAAACTGTAGGACTATCAGCAGCCTAGACCTAAGACCTTGTCTTTAAGTTAGCTACACAACAGCAAAGTCCCCTGAACATACTGAACTGCACCAATTACTTTTTGCTGCTTTAATGCAGATGTGATATACTCTGTAGGTTTGCATCAGTCTGGTTTCCTAGTGAAGGAGGACACATTCCTGGGTGCTTCAGTACACCAAGACTGAATGCTAACAGACTGATGGCCAGAGAATGATGGTGTGTCTCCTGATGCAGCAACTTACATACAGAAAGACTAAACAGCAAGGATATTAGTCCAACTCTTTAGTGAATGTCACATACAGGGGATCAAACCCAAGACCTCGGTGTTATTAGCACCAGGTTTTAAACAACTGAGCTAATCTCAGGTATTCAGATGGTAGAGGGGTTAGAAGTGCCTTCACTAACACTTCTGTGCCAAAAACCAAAATCTCTGTAAGCCTCATCTGACTCTTATTGGATTATTTTAGTATAGGAGCAAATTGTATCACTAGACTGGTAATCTAACTCTCAAATGTTGAGAAAAAACTACTGTGAGTCTATTGATAGTAATATATAATGTCATAATTCCTTCCTGGGTATTTCATCCAAACTAGTTTTAAAAATCTGCTGCTGCCCCTCTTCCAGCCCTTATGCATATGTAAAAAAAAAACAAACCACAAACCCCAAAGTTTTAATTAAGAAACAAAATGTGGGTGCTTTCATATGCACTGAAAGCCGGTTTTCTTTCTGCACATGAAAAATCAAATGCAGGTGCATTTGGGAGTATTTGTACTGCCAACTGTTTGACTGGTATCTTCAAATAAATTGTTCATGGTCCAAGTACTCAGGTGTAAAGTTTACACAATTGAGTTCTAAGTGTAAGAGGGAAGCAAAGCTTGACACCTTCTATATCATGGTTGCAAAAATATATCTCTTTGAACCTGAAGTCCTGTATGCACTAGAAACAATATGTTCAAAATAGTCAAGATGCTAGCTCCTAAGTCAAACACATATGGAAATGTCCTGTACCCTCAGACATCTGCATGCTTTGATATGTAAAACAGAAGCTTTTTCCTGGACTTACATGGCTTTATAAAGGGTTATAGGAGGACTTGATCACCACCCAACAACTTTTAATATTAAGTAAAACTGATTATTATCAGAGAGCTTTTAGTAAAATAAGAATAATGGACAGAGATCAATAGAATGCTTAAGAAAGGGCTTAAATTAAGACAGGTAGCCCATTCTCTTCTGCAGGACTATGTTTAAGTGCTTTTTTAAACTCATTCCTACAAAGTCATCAACGTGCAGCATTTTAACCAAACCTTGTAAAACACTTCCCCATAGCAAGCAACAGACCTGGCAAATGTGAGGAAAAGCTATTGACTTGTTATGAAAGAAGACATGGCAGACAGGAGAAAAATCTATGATTTCAGCTCTGAATGCCACAGAGCACTGCAATGTTCCTGTTGAAGCAGTGTGAGCAGGACAAGCAAAGACCCAGCCTGCATGAGTCTGAACTACCTTCTCCTTCCACTGGCTGGACAACTAAATGTCAAATTACTGGGGTAGCAAACACCGGATTCTCATTGCAGATATTCTGAATTTCCTCTGGAAAAATAAGTGAAAACCTCCAAGGCTGTTCATTTGGCATCTTTCATGAACACTAAATTCACACAAAAAAATTAAGAAGGGAAGAGTCACCAAGCCAGTTTAAGCGGAATGACACAAGTTGTATTGAGTTGTGATAAACCATTAAAGTGTGGAGTGACTCTATTTTCAAAGCAATTGAAAAGGTACTGTTCGAATGCAGCACTAAGAATAACTAACTTGTTCTGGTAGTGTCTTGAGGCTGCCAAATGCATTTTAAAAGAACCCCATTTACAATGCAACCTTATAGTAAAACGTACCAGTGTTATCTAATTGGACAGCGAAAGCAGGGGCCCACTGTGTCTCTTCCAAGCAGGAATGGTGCAAGAAAAGAATATTTCTGTTGCACCACAATACAAAGCTGTAGGTGAAAACTGCATTTTCCTATTCATTTCAGCCTTAATGGGTCAGTACAATCACTATCACACTAAACTTCAACTTGCAGCATCAAAAAAATTAGAACAGACAGGCACCATTTTAGGGCAGTTGGCACCACTTACCTTGACTTAATAGGGTCTTTCCGTGGGAGGATAGCTAGGGTTATAAACAGTCCTACAGATATGTTCACACCTTTCTTCGATGCTTCCTAAGACTGGCTACTTTCATGATATTGATCATAGAAATATTTATCCTGCTCAGTGCTTTTTTGAATATGTCTTCATTCTATTAAAAATTACCAGATTTTTTTAAATGTTCATCAGGTTCAGATGCAGGCAATGACAAAGGTTTTTTTCATGGCTGTTTTCTCTCAAATCTATTTTATGTGCAGACATATTTTGGAGCTGACCTAGTGTGTACTCCTTCTGCTGTGCTCCCAACAGCTAGACCTACAGAGCTCTACTGGCTGTGGAGCAGTCTCTTAGTTCCTTCTTTTGTAGACAAAAGTAGCTATTTAAGGCAACTTAGACAAGCAACAAATGTCCTGTTGTTTTACAGAACATCATATTTTCCAGTAATTAAAGGTGTCCTTGTTAGAGGAGGAATCCACTTCTCAGAGTCCCTGGGGTAAATGATATGACTGAAAGGAAGGTATGACCAGGATCCTCATCATCTGGATAGTGTTTTGAGGGCCACTGGCTGGAAAATCACATTGACTCTGGCTGAGTCCAAAACTCATGTAATCATTTCTGGGTTGTAAGTATTCTCCTAAATTTAATAGAGGAAGCCACAAATTGTTAGGACACAAGTAGCTGGAACTGGCTCTGCATATTTCTAACAAAGTGGCACCCATGTTACAGACAATTTTATAAATGTACCAAGTTAACATTTCTGAAATTATAGACTTTCAAACAGGAAACAAAAATATACTCTAAATTTATAAAATGTGTGTATTATCTCTGATTAGTTTGTCCCATTTGATTTCCTTAGAAAATGATCTCTCTGTAAACATGGGCTTCCATGTATGATTGTTGTCACTGCTTAAACAAGAGGAGAAATTTCACTAAGTAGAATATTCACACTCCTTTGCACAGAAGTAACTGGCTATACAATCTGCATGACAATATAGGAACTCAGACCTAGAGCTTCTGCAAGGCAATTAAACAGGCAGGTACAGTGTCCCAAGTGCACTGTCTGACATAATTAATATAATATTCAGAAACTGTAACTTTCCCTCCTAAAGTGCAAGCTCTTCTGAATTATCTATCACCAAGAGAGGAGAAAAAAACCACTCCTGTTCATAATAAGAATATTGTGGCCTGAGACTTGGTATCTTGTCAAACATAAGCAAGGCAATAAATCAAAGAACATAGCAGCCAAATTTTTAAAGAAAGAATGTTTTCAGCTGAAAGAGAACTGCCCTTGACTTTCTTCATCTGGATGTAAAACTGTGATTCAACAGCAAATATGAATAAAAAATTAAAATGTACATATAAAATAACTGTAGCTCTATCCTCAGAAATCAAAACATGAGAAAATGAGAAATCTCTCCCTGTGAGACGCTGCAATTGATAATGCTGTTTCAGGATACGAGGGGATACTGTCAGCTCATAATTTAGACAACACAAAAATTAACTAGAATAGCTTCTTTTGATATCTGCTTTGTCTTTGTGCATGTGTAGTTCCGCGTGTGTGTGGACGAGGATGCATGTGCAGCTTTCAGTTCTTTGCTACCTTTTATCTTCCTTTTTTTTTTTGCCTGGAAGATCAACATAAACAAGGGAAGACTGACTAATGCACCTCACGCTGAAAGTTTCTCTCCAGGGGGAATTGCCTTTGCCCACACAGCACACCATTAAAAATGGTGAGGCTCCACATGGGAGCACAGGGCTTCCCACATGCAGCAGCCAGCAGGATCGGGGGAATTAATGATGCAAAATGTTGTCTAAAGCAGGCACTTGACTAAAGATCAAAAAACAATATAGATCTAAAAACTCAAGGAGATCCTTGTAAATGGAAAATAAAAAAAAAAATGTTTTTCTTGTCCTGTTCTCCCACGAACATTCAATGTGAGAAAATCCCTTTTATTTGTTTGCCTGATCTCCAGTTGGTTATTCTTAAAGAACTGTCAGTTTTCCCCTTTTCCCATGGCTACACCAATTCCTGCATGGTGTGCACAAAGCAGAAGGGAAACATTTTTACTTTCAGAGCTGGATTCTTGTCCCTCTTAGAAATTTTTTAACTGAAGAATTATGCAGGAAAAAGGTAAATCCAGGTCATTCTCACTCCAACAATTCCCAGCAGCTGCTATAGCCCCTGAAGTGACAGTAGTCAGCCTTGAAATTTCTACAGCTATGTAATATGGCTGGAAGCAATACCATTGAGCATACAGTTGGTATCATATAAATTAATACAGTGTAAATTTTGCTACTTTGCTGCTCACCCCAGTGAACTCTTTCTTTCCCTTTCAAAGAGTAGCTGTGCTGATCAATAACTAGAAAATCTGTTAGAACCAGAGAAAATTGTTTGCCTTGTGAAAACTGGTTCTCTCCTGTAAACATTTGCTTTTAAATAGCACGGACTGCAGCTGCACCCTAGATTGAGCAAGCCAGCAGAAATGGCTCACCCTAGCTTGACTTGAAAGGGGCAGTCACTTCTGCTTCTATCAATCAGCCTAAAACTTGACCCCTCTCCCACCCAACTTATGGCCAATGCCAAGGGACTGCAGGATCATTAAGCAATGCTGAATGGACAAGTCCTAAAGCAAAGCAGAGGGACAGTCAATTGTAGGCGGAATGCAGCAGATTTATATCCACTAGGTGAAAGAAAAATGACTCCTAAGTGGGCTGGAGCAGCTGTGAAACTGGTCTGCCATAAGCAAGGATGAAGCATGGGAATCTCAGAGAAGAGCCTTTTTGCTTTCCAGCTCTAAAAGCAATTACCATAGATAAGAGCAAGTTCCTGACAAGGCTCAATTCTTAAACAGCAATCTGATCCCAGGGGAGCTTCCAGGTCACTTACAGACCTACCATCACAGTATCTTTACTGACTGAAAATATGACAATGGAGTAAGAGTGGGAGAGACTGTCCCTTCAAATAAACTGATATTGCCAGAAAGAGAGGGATTAAAGAGAGGATTCCACGTGGAAATTACTGTTCTCGATGCAGGTATCAGGAAAAAGCAATATAGTCAAGGTTGGTAAGAGTGAGCTGCAGTTCTACAAATCAGAAAGTAAAACTCTCAGGCATTTAAATTTTTAATCGAATCCCCTTTTGTTGTGCTAGATCTGATTGTGATTAGTGTTTTGTAGTTAATTTCACGGATCAGAACAATTGTTCTATAATCTGCTAAACACAATTCTGTAAGGCCTAAAGCTGTATTACATTTTTGCTGTAAGCACAAATTAATATAATTTTTTTAATAAAAGATGAAATAATAACATATTGTGTGGGGAGGCAACTATTTGGTCTAGTGGTAGGCACTGGTTTATTAAAAAAAAAAATCAGACAAAAGATCAAGGTTAAAATGAGACTGGAGAAAATACAATATCTTTCACTTCTCTAAAAGAAAGTTTTGAACTGTGTGACCCATGAGCCATGACAGAGAGCAAAAACTGAGAAGATAGAGCAGAGCAAGAAGCTGGACACTGAAGCATGGAAAGATGTATGTTTATTATTACTTAGAGAGACAGGTGAAAACAATGGGTAAGTGAACAAGTGAGAACAAAAATCTAGAAGATGAGGTTAAAGTTGAAGTGAAGGCAGATGGCCATGCTGCAAGAAGGGAAAATAAAGAAACTCTATTTGTGAAAAAATATATACCAATAATATAAGTTTACAAAAAGAAGCCAACACAAATAAAACTTTTAGTATGTGGATGGCTGGAGACAGAACTATCAAAGTTTTACTCAACAGGGAAATGGTTAAAGGCATCATGTGACAACTCCTCTATTGCCTGTGTAGTTTCTTGGATTAGGCTAGCTTAGTGCAAAGTACAGGCAAGCTAAGGCATGCATGGCTGCATCATCATCACCAGGGGTAACCTAGATAGCACCAATAAGCACAAATACTTGAGCTTTCCTTGATCTAGCATTAACCAATTTCAGATCCATCTGTTCCACTTTGGATTGCAGCCTGGATGTTTCATGTTAACTTCATACGCTTCTAAATTGCCATCAGTTGTATCTCCTATTAAATAATGTTCATAATTCAATAACCATCTGGACAGAACAAGGGCAGTGTTCTCCTCACTAATTTTAAGACTACTTAGAGAATGAGGCATAGAAGACCTGATCCCATGCCCCTGAATTCACTCCTAGGTTTAAAGAACACTACTTACAGCATCTTTCTGTGCCCAAATTAGCAGAGAAACATATTCAAACTAGATAGAAATGTGCTTTAAGCAAACAAAGGCTTGCAAGCCAATTTTTTTTTTTTAATATAAGCAATTTCATGACCTTCAGAGCCCTTTTCCTAAGTAATGGAAATTTGAGGTTATAAAGGACAAATCTGGTTTGCAATAAAGAAATGGGAGGTAAGGAACTGATTTAAGGAGATAGGATTTGATCCAGTGAGTTAGTGGGAAAACAAAACAGTCTAGGCTCTCTTTATGATTTACTTTGAACCTGTAGAGCCATCTCCATTTCAATTCCCCTCATTATGGAGTTTTCTCATTCTCAGTTTCTCTCATTAAAGATATAAAGTTTAAAAGGTGTCAACTAACTGGAAGAAATTGTGTTTGTACAGTGAATTGAAATCTAGCAGCCTCAAGTTTTGCCCTCAATTATATCCACACGAACATATTTGTAACTTTGGTACTAATTGCAAGTACAGATGGTATCAAAGTCATTTATTTGCAGCTCTTGGGATTTATCAAAAGAACAAAGGTAAAGTGGCAGGCTGAATTGACAACTCTTGGTTTACTCATGTGTGTTATCACTGATCACCAGCAGAAATAAGCTTGAATTTTGTGCTACTGAATGAAGTCATCCTAGCACTGAGCTGGAAACAAAGCAGGAATTGTTTCCAGATTTCCTCCATATAGTACTATAAAATGATGCTGAAATCAATAACAATGAGTGAAACAGTAAAATTCACTCTAATATTGTTTTGTTGTACCTGTAAAAAAAATATTTATTGAAAAGAGATGGAAATATTTATTTGGGAATTTTTTACTGTTGATCAGCAGCCCATTATAAATTATGCAAATTGCCTCACCATCCTGTCTTCCACTCTGGCAGTGAACTATTCCTCTCCTTCCCTGTTCCTTCTCATTCCTCTCCTTCTTTTTTTCCTCTACTGTGCAATCATCAACAGTAAAACACCTGCAGTTTAAGATTGTATGTGACTGCTAAACCTGTCATTTACTAAAAAAAAAGTCTGCATAGTCACTTGCTATCTAGATCGAATAGATTTACGTATATGTCTTTGAAAAAATTCCTCAACACAGAAAGTGAACATGCACTTTTTTGCTCAAAATATCTCAGAAGCTTACAGACTCCCAGGAATACTTGTCTGCATACTCCTCTCCGGGAAAAAATAAAATCTTTTTTAGATCAAACAAAAGCTTGAATACTTTGCCTTCTAAAATATTAATCAATAAGATAACAGAAGAGGTACCATCATATAACCCGCTTAGAGTTTCTAGCCTAGTCAGACAAAGAAAAAGAAGATAAAGGTGCTGAGAGAACTGAATTCAATGGCATTCTGAAATAATATTAAAGCTGAATTCCACAAACTTCCTTAATGATCAGCCTAGCTTAGCTATTTCTAAATACCCTCCGCTAACTCAAGTAATAACTAAGAATGTAGGATTAAGTAAGTCTTTAGTCAAAGTCAACATTGTTCTGCCTTTTGCTTCCAGAGACATATTTACTTTTGCTGTTAATGAATAGCTTTGTGTTATTTCCATTTAAATATTTTGTATTGCCTACTACTTCCAATTTTTATTTGCTCCTTGGAGCACCTGCAATTTAACACTGAGGCTGGTACCTACATCTTTAGCATACCAGAATTTTCAAAAACAGCCACTGAATAATACTGTTAATAACAAAAAAAAAAGCCTTCCTAAACAAAAAAAAACATACCTGAAGTCCCTTTCAAACAGTCACAGCTGATTTTAATATGCTACTTACCATACAATTCATCTCCTGTCTGTTGTTCTGTCATTTAAAAGCAACAGGCACATGCCACACTGACTAGCAAATCATTCTTTCTAACCCTCCCAGTCCATGGAATCCCTTTGGAAAGAGCAGGGGGAATTTTGCTATAAGGATCAATAAAGGGTTTCCCTGGAGCATTAAATTTTTCATATTTTCCCCTTACTAAATGAATTTTCTCTGCAGCGTTTTTTACATTCTGGGATTCCTATTTATTCTACTACTAACTTGTGAATTGTGGATTATATTGTGCATGCATGCAAATGATACTCTCACTTCCCATTCCTCAACAGTATGTGCAAATGCTTATGTTTCCAATGGCCCTTGCACAAATACTGCTTAAATTATAGTTTGTCTCTTTTTCCTTTCTGTGCTTATTATCTTTCTGAAGAAGGAATAGCAGTAATCTCTAGCCTTCGGTCACTAATTTTTACTAAAGCAAACTAGAATTTCCTTGTCTTTGAGACATACCAGAAGAAAAACTCATATACAACATGATATTGAAGAACTGCTTGTTTATGTCTGGAATTTTGTCTGATTTTCCAGTTACATTAGAATCATAGAACTTTCAGATTGGAAAAGACCTCTAAGATCGCTGAGTCCAACCATTAACTTAACACTGCCGAGACCACCGCTAAACCATGTCCCTAAGCACCATATCTACATCTCTCTTAAATACCTTTAGGGATGGTGACTCCACAACTTCCCTGAGCAGCCCTAATGAGTTTGGCCTAATGAGTGCTATAATGTTTCAGTGTTACCACAGTCCTCTCAAAAGGGGGCTTGACTCAAAGAAGAAAAATATTACATTTAAGCTAGTGTAAACATTATCAATTGCTCTCTAAGTAAACCCAAAATATGGCATGGTTTTTATATCTTCTGCAACACCTGAGTAATTGAGCCCTGAGTAGAAGATTTCAGTCTGGAGAAGATCACTCAGTCCCCAGGGTCCCGGTGCAGTGGCTCAGCTGTTGCCATAACTACCCAGGTGGCAACGGCTGTCACAGCCTCTCTGCCCTGGGAAATCCCACCTGGTTTTAGGACCTCTGCATTCTCTGGGTATGGTCCCTTGAGAGCACTTTCCCCTGGGTGAGCCTGACCTGGCATTGCAGCTATTGATCCGTTCTCTTCTTCATGTACCTTTGCAAAGAGAAGAGATGCTACTGAAGCTCAAGTACTGCAAGTATTCGGTCCTTATTTTGTGTCCACTGTTAAATAGTTGACAGACTTTACAACAGTGTCCCAAATGGAAAAAGGAACATGGGCTTCAGTGACCCTTTTGGTCACTCCATGATTGAGAGGGACAAAAGCACAGGGATGACTTAGCCCTGAGCAGACTGTAACTTCTACAAAAGCTACTGTACTGACAGCAAGCTTTACTGACAAAACAAAAAACACCTTTTCTTTATTTTTTTTTTAATAGTAAACTACTTCTCCTTTTTTCTGAATTATGCAATATGGGTATTTTACCTTGTGATGTTATTGACAGTTGTTGCTGCTATTTGTATAGCTGAGGGGCTTGGAGGACAAGGGTAGTGGGTTGTTTCCCCAATATCATGAACCATTTAACCAATTCAATAAAAAGCCCATAGCCTGATTTTCAGATTCGGGAAAGTTGATACAAGTGCCAGATACATTACCTACAGTTGTATGTCACCTAAATTCTGAATACAGTGTCATATGTATAGACTCTGCCAGCTGCTGACTTGTTTTCACTGTTCACTATTCATCTCATCTGAATAAGACAGTCTTGTTACTTTATGTTTACAAACTTTGGTTTTGTTGCAGGTTGAAGTCAAGGACGTAAAAAATAAAAATATAGTACCTAACTTTGCTTTGGACATAGTGAAGATAGCTTTAAAAAGAAGCTCACTCTGCATGTGTAAAAATGTAGATTGAACATGGTTTTACTTTGTACCTACCCAAATTTTAATACTGCTTTTATATTTTAAAACACAAAAGAAATGTAGAAGTACAGGCCTTATGTAAAATTCATCACAAATCTTCAAAACAGGTTTGATATGGCCACTGACAAATGATGTCCCATAAAGCATTGCATGACTATTTTTAACATAACTCTCATACATTATTTCTCCTGCATTGATTGCCCAGCAATATGAACACATTGAAATACAAGGCAATATAAGCAACTTTCGTATCTCTGTTTAATCTTTGCAGGACCTCTACTTCCTTGACTTCATGTGAGAAGCAAATAAAATAAGTGTCACTGACAACTGGAACCATCCCAGCAGCTTAGCTCTAGCCATCTATTTGTATTAATCACTGCTGCATATACATGGTGAGTGGCTGCTAATTCAAAAGATCCCAAGCATTTAACTTGCTTCACTGTCTTCATCTTTACTTTTCCTTTACTAGGCAGTAATTTGCCTTTCAGTTGAGACCCTACAGGTTGAGCCCTCCCCCCACCAGTATCACCAGTCATTGTGGACTCTAACCCTCGGATTCTAATATTCTCACAATGCCTTTTTTCTTTGTGTTTTGTTGTTGTTGTTTTGTTTTCTTTTTTGTTTGGTTTTTTTTGTTTGGGTTGGGTCTTTTTTAAAGACAAAATTCCATTTCTCTATCAGTTTCATAAAAGCACAACTTTCTCTTACCTCCTACCTCTCTAAAGTTGTTTACTTTGGCTCCCTCCTCATTTTTCATCCGCTACCTCCACTTTTGTCCTTTGCTGTAAGACAGATGATAAACGGCCTGAGCATTGGCATGCGTTGGCTTTCATTCCCAGTTTTGCCCACTCACTTTCTGCATCACAGGATTATCCGGGATCTGAATAAAAGCTAGGATCTATCTCCCCCAGGCAATGAAAAGCCATATTAAAGCAGGCAGACCAGAATCCATTTGCAGGCACTGTGCTCAGTGCTGGCCCCAACTTGGTACAAATCGGGACAGGGAAGGAGTCAAAGTAGAACAGATAACAATGAGAAGAGTAAGTACTTCTCCCAGAAAAGCCTCTCTCCCCAGAAAAGGTCTCCCACCTGACTTCAGGTAACATGTCTGCACAGTGCACAGGGTGGCTTTGCTGCAGCTTGGGCTGTGTGTAAGGGCTAGAGAAGTTCACTGTCCTCTGTGCCTTTGCTGGTCATGTTGCCAGCATCTGTTTACCCTTCTATAAAATGGAATAGTACCACACAAGATGTTGTGAGCCTTAGGGAAATAAGATACTTTTGAGATCCTGGGTGAAGGATACTGAAGGTGAATTCTTCAGCAGGAAGCATATATTGACTAAAAGGGTTAAAAAGCATTAGAACTGGCTGTCCAGAGAAGTGATATAACACTTAGTGCTATAGTTTAGTTAACATGGTGGCCAAAGGTTGGTCTAGATGAACTTGGTTCTTTTCCAACCTTGATGATTCTAACTTGGTGTCAGCTCTGTTTTCATTTCAGACTTTGCACCTGCACTTTTTTCCAGAATTACTGTCATTGTCATCCTGTTTGTGGATACTGGGAAGCGCCTCTTCAACCTTCCCAGTTACCTGCATTGCAAGGGCAAATTAGAAAATATTGCCACTTGCAAGCCCGAGCATTCAGCGCGAGCTCCCAACCCCCCAAAATGACTCAGTGGATCCCAGCCTACTTCCTGCTGTGTAAACAGGGGGTACGCGCAAGGACAGGCAGGATGCTCACAGCCACCGACTCTCATTTGTACTTTGAGCACAAAGCACTGCTGCACCTCACTCCACGGGGCTCCTGGGAACGGGGAGGGGGCCCAGCGCCGGGCAGCCAGCCGGGCGGGGCCCGCAGGAAGCCAGAGGGGCAGCGCTGCTGTCCCGCTCCCGGGCCGTGGGGCAGCGCTGGAGTCCCGTCCCGGTGCCCGGCCGTGGGGCAGCGCTGGAGTCCCGTCCCGGTGCCCGGCCGTGGGGCAGCGCTCCTCTCCCCTGCGCTCGATCGCCCGCCCGCCGGGCTCCCCGGCCTCTGGCAGCCCCCGCCACCCCCCTCCCGGCCCGCTCCACCACTCGCTCCCGTGCCCGGGAAGTCCCGCCCCGCTCGGGGCGGTCGCGGCTCCCGGCCAGCCGGGGCCCTGCCGGGGTGCGGTACTGCCGGCGGAGGCTCCTGCCTGTGGAGGCTCTTGCCTGTGGGGTGAGCGGCGGGCTTCGTGACCTCCCGCGGCCCAGAGCCGCCTCCCGGGCGCGCCCTTACTGCCCTCGGCCCGACAAGGCGCCCGGGCCGGGAAACTTCTCCGGAGTTGAGGGGCGAGAGCGGCTTTCTAGCCCTGCGCTACCGGCCCAGGAGAGCCGGGGCGGGAGAGCGGGAAGGGCTGGCGGTGCCGCGGGGCTGGGCAGCGCACGGGCGGGTGCCGGGGCTCGGGGCCGCCGCTCGGTGCGGTCAGGGCTGTGGCGGGGCCCGGCCCAGCCCCGGCGGAGGGGGCGGCTGCGGGACGAGGGGCAGTGGCCGGGACAGGGCGCTGAGTCAGGAGTGTAAGGGGATGAACACCTCCTTCTCTCTGGAAAATCGTTTCACAGGACCAGATGATAGTTACCAGCAGAGTAACCTTCGAGCTCAGGCGGCTTAACTGTGTGAGTGCAGCTACGCTGCTATTTTTACCGCTGATTTTTAATATTTGTACTGTCATAACAAGTTAAATATTGGAACTACGTCCCCTCTAGTACTTCCCTCCCGACAGTCCCCGAGGGTGGCTCTGGGAAGGAACAAATGCCTCAATCCAAAAGTGGGACCTTCAGAGCCTGCCTGCAGCTCACTCTCCATCTGGAAGCACCCGTATCCCTGTGCAAGATGCTTCCAGAGTTGCTTAAGCTTGACAAGGCTCAACGGCAAAGCGCCAGACTTGCCTCTGAGCCTTGTTGGGATTCACACACTGTGCATGTTCTCCGTGGCCTGGGGCGCGCTGCCCTTTACAAGACACAGCTGTGGCAGACTCTGCTCTCTCCTCCTCTTGCACGGGTTTGGTGAGCGCGGAGGGGAGCGCAAGTTCTGAACGAGGGAGGTTTAGGTCCCCCTGCCAAGTCTGCTTCAGTACTGTAGCCAAGCCACTGCTGGGCAGTCACCTTGTGTGTTTGGCAACCCCTCTGCAGCAGGTCTTGTATTGTGATGAATTTGACCTCAAGTTGAAGCATACAAGTCCTATTTGTGAGGAACTCAGACGAACCTAGCAAGTATTTGAATGTATATATGATCTCTAAGATACTTGTAAAAATAATTATTCTTTTTAGGTGTCTGTTGTTAGGGATGGTATCTTCTGTATGCTAGAGGCTTGTCATAGCTGTTGAACGAAACAAATTTTTAGCTAGAGGTCACTTGCATTTGGGAAATTTTGTTTTACTTGTTTGGAATTCCCTTCTGCTTTGTGTTAAATACATTATTCAATGTTCTCTGTTGTCATATGTTCTGTAGTGTTTAAAGGTTGTTGCCTTCTTTCTGCTGGAGGCTGTTTCAGTGATGGGTGAAGTGATGCTTCTAATAGGTAGTTTTGTATCATTTTGTCAGGTACTTTGGGATTGTTTTATGAAAGAGTACATAAATGTCATTTATTATTATGAATGCCTCTCATGGTTTGGAATTTAACAGACATAATATTTGCCATTATGTCACCATCGTCACATTCATTTTTGTGGTTGTAATCAAAGATGGCAATAATGGCATTCAGATGCTTAATTATATTTTATGTAGGTGACCAGTTCTAACTTATTAAATTAATGCATGGTGGAGCAGGAACAAGTGTCACTGCTTCCCTCTGTGGTTAGGGAGCCATCAGCTTGCTTCTCACACATAAAAATCAGTATATAGTGAAGCATATGGCACCAGTGAGTTCTGTGTTTATTAAAGGACTATTTCTCTGAACATTCTGTGAATTTTGTTCCTTATTTCACTTGATGTAGATCTAAAATGTTTTTCCCACCTTTCAAAACTTGAAATACTGAACAAGCTGAAACGAAGACTTCTTAAGGTTCATGAAAACAGTGAGACTTCTACTTTCATCAGACTGGCCACCTGTCTGGTAGGGGGAGAATAGAAATCTGTCTAAACTGTGGAAACCTAAGGTTCAAGTCCCTAGTTTGATTCAGAGTAGTTTTGAACATTTTTACATTTTCTGTATTTCTGGATAACTGGATTGCTAGCTATGTTGGAAAGAGAAGGGAGTGTCCCATCTCCCTAGTTCTAAGTTACATCTTCTCAAAACTGGTAGGGTAGGTTTTCTTCTTTAATGTCATTTTCTGATCACAAATTAGAAAGCTTCCTCAGAATTTTCTAAGGAGTGGCCATGTCTTTGGTCTGATAGTAATATATACGTGGATAATAATCCAAGAAAAGCATTTTATCCTAGCAACAGATGGGATATTTTTTACAAGTATTTAACTACTTGGAGAAGATGGAAGCAAGAAGAAAGGCCACCACCATCATCCCTCATATGACAGCTTCAAGTAAATCACAATTTTTAACTTGGATGTCAGAGACCTGTAGAATCACTCTTCTCAAAGACACTCTGAAGCCCTAGTTTTGTTGAGCCAAAGCCACAGGGTTTTTCCTGAACTAATTTCTGTGGAGGAGGGGGGACCAAAGAAGAATGGTACTGCTGAACTACTCTCCCTTTTTCTGCTTTTTCAGCATCTTACCTCAAAGTGTAAAAGGAGAATTGTTTTATCCTACAGTTGTCTTTGCCTTGTCCATTGTCACTGCAGTGAGGATTATTCACCCAATGAAAGGAATTTGACTCTTTTCCTTGCTGTGATTTGTGTACCTTCTGGCTGTTGGGTCATTTTCAGATGGGTCTGGAAATGTTCGACTGGTTTTAATGCTTGAACTCTGGTGGTTTGTAAAGTTCATTGCAGGACTTTGTTCTTGGTTATTCACTTTAGACTGGGTAGCAAGGATTTTTTAATTGTGTGTGTTGGTTGTTCCTGCTATTCCACTGCTGTACCCCGTTGGGGGTAAGAACTTAAAAACAACAGGAGTTGTGCAAGCAACAGGTTGTTGACTTTGACCACTGACAAAGCATGCAGACTCTGTAAAGGCAGTCTCTTAAGTTAAAAGATACTCATTAAGTTACACACATCACCTTTACATTTTCCCTTGACTTACATTAACTTTTCTTTTGTGGGCTAGTTTCTTGTTGGAGCAGAAGCAGACCTTGAGAAGGGTGTTTAGGTTCCATTTCCTTACGCAGCCATAAAGAACAATAGCAGTAGAAACTCTGAGGCTTTTCTGAGGATGTTTTTTTTCCAGTAGGTCTTCAGATTGGTTGCAAGTTTTGTGATGTAGTTGTTTGCAGTAGTGGGACGTTGAATTTAGTTCTGCGCATCTAAGCTTGTCACTCACTAGTAAAGAAGATGGTTTTCTGAAAGTCTCTGCTTATCTCAGTTGCTGCAATCTGCAGTATTGAATGAAACACTGAACTCAATCCCCATGCTCTTTTCCACCTTCACAGGTCTCAGTGGATCAGTGACTGGTATGTTCTGTTGCAAAGCTGACCTTGAGGTTCATTCATATGAATTTGCTAGCTAGTAATGTCCAGTCTTGATCAGGAGGTAGTAATGCACATCAGTCATCCATTGCTTAGAGATTTGTGTGGTGAGAAGGGTGATACCTGTTCTTTGGTGTCTTAGACCTCCATCCCTTTTCTCCTTATTTCTGCATGTTAAGATCATAGAGTGATTTTATGTGGCTCTTGGTGATAGGGCTGTACAACTGAATGATAATGCTCCACCCAACATGCTTACTGAAATGTTTAAGCTCACATGAAAATCTGTGTATGTGACCTTAAGTAGAGACTAAACTAATGAAAGTCAATGAGAATAACAGCAAGAGTAGTGTTTGATGTATACTGGTTTCAAATTTGAAATTTAGAGGGAATGAAGACTGGATATCCATTTCTGAAAAGCACAGGCTTTTTCCTACTTCCTGTTGTCCTAGCAGGAAAGAGCATATGTGCTTGTAGCCCAGAACCCACGAGAAGCAAATATGATTCCATTTAGTCTTAAGAATACAAATGTATGTATCAACATGCAGGACACAGCCCATATTTGCATATAGCATAATGTGACTTCAGTTCTGATTTTTGGCCTAAAAACACTATGTGTGCATGTAAAATATAATTAATGTAATGTTTGACCCTGGAGGAGAATTTTTATCTGACCTTTTATTGAGAGTAATTTTGGAAGCTGCCCAAAATGTAAAATCCCCTGAAGTTCTTCTAAAGGAGATGTTAATGAAAAAACACTTACGGGTATGCTGGTCTCTCTGAGGAAGAGAAACTTCAATGTGACTTTGCTCAGAGAAGCCTAGATTTTGAGACTGTTATCTGCACAGAAATAAGGTAAAATAGAAGTCTGACTGTTCTAGTCACAACAGCTAAACTTTAACCAAATTGAAAAATTGCTCATAGTACAAAGTGGCTTAGATTCTGCTTCTTTGGGCAAATCACTATTGGCATACATGGTCATATACTGAGCATATGTGCTTGCTTTGATCCAAAGGTTTGGCCTCTGTACTGCGAGGTCAGTATGAGGGGCTGCACTTGTTCTGGTGTGGCAGTTCAAATGTAAGGAAGCAATCTGGTTTTTATATGTGACCCTCAGACCGGGTGAAGCTGGAAGGTCTGTCTGTCTGCCACTAACTGAGCCACGAAGGGAATACACAGTAAGAATTTTCACGTACCTTTCAGGGGAGCATTTAAAAGCTTTGCTTCTCACTTACCCAGCTTCTCATCCCAGAGTGTGCTTTCTGGAGGTTCTGAGGGCAGGGGATCAATATATTGGCCTTTCCCATAGGTGTACTGGTGTTTAAATTTCTCTTAAAGCTTAAGTGACTGCTTTTAGGCTGTAAAACATGTAATGTAACTCAAGCAGTGTAAATGGTGTGGTGTGTGTACCTGCATATTTTGCTGGGACTTCCTTTTATCACTGTAGGATTATATAAGGCTTCGGCTAAAGCTCTCCTAATTTTTTTTCATAGCACATACAGTAACTTTTTATATAGTCTTACTTTTAGTATTCCTTCTCACTTCCATAGTGTAAAGATTTTTTGGTTGCTCAATGCATATGTAGAAAGTCTAGTGAAAAACAATCTTTAGTGTTTCTTTTAGCTTGACTTCTTAAGGAAATATATGCTTCTGAATGGTTTGGGGACCAGAGGTAGATTGTTGAGGGCTACAGCATTAACCCACTACTCTGAGTGTGTTTTGTGAAAAAATGTGGCAAGGTAAGGATAGATGATGCTTTTAAAATATTTAAATAGGGGGTCTCTAGGCTTTGAATCTCTTGGCCAATTTCTACCTGGTTGAGAGATTACACATATCTGAAATGGTGAAGTTCTTACTCACTGCACAAAGATACAGCCACCCAAAGGTGGGAAAGTGCAGGTGCCCCACTAAGGGAAGAGCTGCAATATATGCTCCTTTGGGATTAGACAGGAGTCTGTGTAGGAGAGAGGCACTGTAAGTGTTCCCTTCCTCTCTGATAAGAGCTTTATTCAAGGCATGAAAGTTCTCCCATGTGACATCATTCCTTAGGACACAAAGCTTTGCCTCAGTGTTGATACCTGTGTTCATACTAGTGTGCCCTTGTCCCCTTAGTACACTTCTGCAGTAGGCAAGGGGCCATACTGTGAAAAGCTGTCATGATACTTTTTTTTTAATTAACAGGTATGAAGGTAGTTAAAAATAACCCAAAAAACCACTACTTCTGAATAGGTAAGATTATTTTCCTTGGCTCATTTTTCTGAGTTAGCTTGAAGTTCAGGAAATCATGATAATCTCATAGTTCCATTTTGGGAGAGGAAAAAGACCAATGTCTCTTCTGACCAATGGCAATTCTGAAGATGAGGAAGAACATTTAAGTCTTCAATGAGAATAATCTGTCACCTTCAGAGCAGTATATCTGACGTTTTCTGTGGAAGAGACAGAAGTTTGCCCAGCAATTTGCATTTTGTCAGTACTTTTACCCCATTTTCAAATTCTGTTTCTTGGGCAAAATAACCCAAAAGCAACATAAGATAAGCTGTTGTCTCATGTAATAGAGACAAACTAGTAGTGGTGTAAGGGCGCCTGTGTAGGAGTGCAGCGTCACAGGCTGTTGGACACCTTTGCAGGGACTGATACAGAGGTAATTGCTGGACTAAATGGCAGGTGAGCCTGTGTCTGTGCTGGAGCAGATGCAAGTCCAGTCATACTGCTGCTCTCACCCAGCCAGCTGTGGTCAGCTCTGCTCCACAGCCCCTGTAGCTGCACTTCCCTGACGCTTTGCATGAACAAAAAAGCCATGCTTATTTGAAACCTGTGTATGAGAGAATGTTTCAGGCATGTTTGTCCTGTAATTAGCACCTGTGAATACATTTTTGAAGAAGGTAAAGCAGATCTGACACCCATCTCTTGGAGAAGTTAGAAAACTTGCTTGTCTGCTGAGGAAGAGGAAGAACTGTGCTGACAGTATTGAGTTCCTTTCACCCTGTAAACCTCTACAGGGTTGGCAGAAACAAGGGGGAAGAGAGAAATTAATTTTTTTAAATTCTTCCTGACATAGTCTACCTGTGTTCTGTTATGCTCTGCCTCTCCTCTTCCTTTGTCTTGCTGACTTTTTCCCTTGTCGCAAAATGTTTACGTTTGGGGAACAGTGAGATAACGCAGCACAGACTAGCTAATGGTAATTACCTGCAGATGTGTTATATATTTCTAATTTGTGGCTTTTCCATGCTCTGTAGGGGTTGCTCAAAGTAGAATTGAATGCTCAGAACATTTCCTCCATCTGTAAATATATAGTGAACCTGCACTTTGTCACATTTCCCAGGACTGCATGGTTAAAAAGGAACGACCTGCTTAAAATGCTCTTGATGCAGCCAGGACAGCCCTTGTTTCTAAATGGCAACCATATTTAACTTTTTCAGGATACAGTAAATACCTCTCGAGCCATTCTTTTTGCTTTTTTGTAAATTTTATGTCACAGCAGTCTGGATTTAGTGTTGCTGTGATCTCACATTGTAATGTAACGGCAATAAAATGATTCCCATACCAGTCTACAGAGAATCTGTGCTAATGCCATTAAAATGTGCTTACCGAATCAAAACAAATGCAGCATTAGCATGTGGAAGCTGTGTTTATGTGATTATAATGTTTCAGCAATATGAGATTACTGTAGGAAGCAACTAATCCAAACCCAAGGAGACTTCCCATTACAAGACCATTAAAATGACACAGTGACTGAAGCGCAGGTTTCAGATGGGAAAAACGGAAACACAAATCTTGTCATCAGTATTCAGGCAAAACATCTATTGAACTCTGGAGTTTTTACCAGACTCAGGAATGCAGTACCATGACCTTTTTAGCAGCAAGTGTCTTTTAACAATACCTCTGGGAAAAATATTTACTTCAGCAATATTTAATAATTGATGGTGAGAGTTGTATTTTATGTACCATACATAAAATATGGTGGTTGTAAAGATTTGTCCAGAGTTTATCACAAAACTGTTAAGGTATTGTTTCAAGGCTGTTGTGAAAAAATACAAGTTTTGGTTATATCTTAAGGCAGTTCTCATTTTGTTTTTGTCTGAATATGTCATTTTCAGGAAATATTTATTTCTCTCTTTATAGAGCATCTGGAGGACAGAAGCCTTGGTCTATGCAGGAGCACCTTGGTAATACCACCACATAAATTAGTGATTTTCAAAACCAAAATAGCTATTATTTCCATATATGAGCCTACCTGCTTATCTTCTGTCATAGAAATCAGCACCTTTCCCTCTCACATCAGACTGGGTTAAGATTGGGGAAATATAATTCACATGTCCTGTGTAGGACCATCTAGAATATA